>NC_091810.1:53557500-54807500 GCF_041296235.1 Equus asinus | reverse complement strand
CAGCCAGCAGCCCAGCTAGGCCTTCCACTGACAACCAGTAATAATTGCCAGACGCCAGTGAATGAGCCCTCAGGTGTTTTCAGCCTCCAGCCTTCAAGCCACCTCGGCTGATCCCCAGGCATCATAGAGCAGAGAGAAGCTATTCCTGCTCTGCCTTGTTTAAATTTTTGACTCACAGAAGCCACAATAAATAATAAACGATCTTTGTTATTTTCGAGCCAGTAAGTTTTGGAATATGGTTATGTAGCATTAGATAATTAATCTCCTCCTGTAGTAGTTATCTAGTGCTGTATATCAAATCACCCCAAGACTTAGTGGCTTAAAAACAGCAATAATCATGCATTATACCTCGCAGTTTCTCTGGGTCGAGAATCCGGAAGTGACTGGGCTGGTTGCTTCTGGCTCAGGGTCTTCCATCTCAGTCAGATGTCGGCTGAGGCTGCAGTCAGCTGAACGCTGGACTGAGGCTGAAGGACCTGCTTCCCAGGGGGCTAGCTCAGGGGGCTGGAAAGTTTGTTCCTCTTCATGTGGGCCCCTCTGTGCGGTCTCGAGTGTCCTCCTGGCAAGGCAGTTTGCTTCCCCCCAGAGCAAGCAATCCGAGAGACCCAGCAGAAGCTGAGAAGAGACCGAGGCAGAAGAAAACCTTCTAACCTAGCTTCAGAAGTCTCAGAAGCCACACGCACTGCCCCTTCTGCAGTATTCCACTGTTCACATGGGTCAGCACGGATTCAGGGTGCAAGGGGACTGTGCAAGGGTGTGACCACCAAGGTCTCTGGAGACCTTCTTGGAGGCTACTTAACACAACGACAATAAAAGATACTGGCCGGCCCAGTGGTGCAGTGATTAAGTTCACATGTTCTGCTTCAGCGGCCTGGGGTTCGCCAGTTCAGATCCTGATTATGGACCTACACACTGCTTGGCAAGCCATGCTGTGGCAGGCGTCCCACATATAAAAAGGAGAGGAAGATGGGCATGGATGTCAGCTAAGGGCCAGTCTTCCTCAGCAAAAAGAGGAGGATTGGCAGCAGGTGTTAGCTCATGGCTAATCTTCCAAAAAAATATAAAAATAAAAATAAAAGATACTATCTGTTCAGTACCTGTTGTGAGCTTGGCTTTAGATAGAAATCTCATTTAATTCTCACTACAACCTTATGCAGTAGATGGCTTTTGTTCCCGGTTTACAGATGAGAAAACTGAAGCTGGGAGTCATTCAATATCTTGCTCAAGGCCGTGTAGCCGGATGGAAATGGAACCTGGCTTTGTGTGACTCCACACCAGCCTCTCCATTCCCTCCAGGGGCTTGAAACTCCAGGCCACGTTCACCGCTTCTGCTTCCTCTCCCTCCTCCCTGACCGTGGTGTCAATTCCTGCCGTGTTTATCCCCCCACCCCCCCCCGCTTCCTCTTCCAGCCTTGCTTCTGCTGTCCTGATTCAGGGTGGTCCTATACGTATGAGCTCTTCAAAAAATATATAAGATAGAAAAAGTGTGTGTTTGTTGAATGAATGAATGAGGAAACTCTAGCAACTTGTTGTAACTCTACTAAGTTTGAAAGCTATGCATCTATTAGGATCTTTAAAGAATGCTCAGACTCAAAGCACATGGAGAAACAGGGAGCCAGATGATCCCGATGGAATCTGCACCCAGATCAGGAGCTGGAGCAGGAGAAGAGGCACAGAAGGAGAGCCCTCCACCCAGCCGTCAGTCCAGGGCTGGCTTCTCAGATATGGCAACAGAACGAGGTTTTGAAGGGCTTTAAAAACATGCTTTTTAAAATTTAATAATTGCTTTTGAGAAAATGCAGTTTCTGTAAACCTTCCCTGTTATATGTTTTTAATTCAGGGTTGCAATTGCCCAGCCCCCGATGGCATGGTAGGCAGTTTTGTGAGCATTTGAGCTGCCAAGTCTGTTTGCCACGGGGCCACCCCCCTTCCCTTCCACGTAGGCGCTCACCGGCAGCACGGGCAGGAGGGGTAAGGGGGGCTTTGGGAAGGCCCCCCATACATCGACTTGATGGATAATTAGAGGGAGAGTAATTATACAAGACACATTCATTTCCTGAAACTGAAACTGAAATGATTGCAATGCCTTTAGGAAACTTTAAGCTTTGGAGGAAAACATGTAAAATTTGCATAGTTTGCAATCACCCCGTCCTTTCATTTCCTCGCCCCCAACACTGCCCTTCTCCCTCTGCTCCTGTCAGTGACAGTTGTTTGAATGGCCCTGCCCACGCAGGCTTGCGGAAGAAGATTTCATTCTGAATGCGGGAGGGAAGGAAGACGCATCCTCTAGTGGCAAAATGCTGGGTCACACGGAAGAGAAAACACGTTTGGTGCACACGCCTGGGAAATACATGACTGAGAACCCCATGACCTGGCCTCCCCACACCCTGCAGGACTGTCCTGGGTTGCTTGCTTGTCTTCTCCGGTGGCTCATTCACTCAAATAGATGCAGCCACCCCCACATACACTGCGTCTGAAATTTCCAACTCAGTAATTTACCTCACTTTCTCCAGCCCCACATTCTGAATTTCTTGCAAGATAACTTCACTGGAAACTTAATGGTCAAAAATAGGGTACATTGTAATACCTAATGTTGGTGAGGGTATGAGGGGAACAGTGCAGTCATACGTTCTAGGTGAGGACGCAAAGTAGTGAGAATCAGTCAGGGACTGCATCAGGCTATTAGCAGCAGAGGCCTGATTAACACAGCTTAGAACAATTAGGACTTTGCTTACATCTGACAAACAGCCTAGAGCTGTTTGAAAACTCTAAGAGGGCTTTCAAGGACCTAGATTCATTTGGCCTTCCTGCTCCCTCATCCTTAGTGCACAGCTTCCATCCTCAAGGTCACAACAAGGCTGCTATAGCTCCAGCTCCAGCCGTCACAATGGGGACCCATTCAGGAAGAAGAGGAAGGACTGGAAGCAAGAGACTTTCAGAGACGTCTCACTCAAAACTTCTGCTTACATCTCATTGGCCACCCATACCTGCAAGGACGGCCCAGAAATGCAGCTTTTTGATTACTAAGGGAGTAAGGGAGCATGGATATTGGGTAGATTACTAGCACTCTCTGCCGTGAGGTACAGCGTTTTTGGAGGACAATTCAGAAAGAGCTGTCCAAATTTAAAAATTTAAGTGCACTTACCTCTTGGGTTCCCCTGCCAGGAATTTCTCCTGGAGAAGCACACGTTCTCACATTCTCACATGTGTGCATATGCTTACACACTACAAGCTGTTATTGCGGCAGGAAAGGGCTCATGGAAATACATTTTTGCCGAGTGCAACGTCCCAGTGAACATCAGGCCCTGGCCCGTCGGGTGAGCAACCTCCCTCCCTGGGGAAGAGGTGGGCATAGACGGGGAGCAGAAGCATGGCGGGGAGTCCTGTCTCTCAAGCAGAGCACAGAAACAGGGAGAGGAGCCTAAATGTGTCCCCTGTAGCCAGCCCTCCCAAAGTAACCACTCGCCAGGGGGTGAGAGGGTGGGCAGGTCCTCCCTGAGGTTGAATAAAGGTCTTCCTTGTGTTCTTTTCTGGGTAGAGGAAGCAGGCGAGGCAAGCTCAGCACGTGGCTGTTGACACCCGAGACTCTCGAAGACAATCGAGTCCACCCTTCATCCTCAGAGGAGGACACTGAGCCCGAGAGGGGAAGGGGCAGTGGAGATGGAGACCTTCTGCATCTGCGTGTTGGAGATTGTCTGCCTTACGACAGCTTCTCAGACACTCTGAGGCCATCACCATTCCCCTGTTGACAGCAGTCATCTCTCAGTGTCACAGTCTGTACCAGAAGGGCATCCAGCGGCACTCAGCTGGCATTTCACGAGTGGGGGCTGCTGCGTCCTCCAGAGCCTTGGGCTGAATCTCGAGGGGCCCCTGCCGGCCTGTCTGTAAAGACACAGCACAAATAGCTCAAAGCGTATGGTGGCTCCATCCACCGCAGGCTCTTTGTGAGTGAAAATCTGAAAAGATGCCTGGGAGGAGAATTGTTGGAGATTTGCACGGGGACAGCCCCATCTACGGGGAGGAAGAAGGCCTGAGTTATCATCCGACTACAGCTTTGTGCTTTCTCCACATTAATGAGGCATTTGGAGAAGAAGGGCTCCTTCTATAACCATAAAAGTTGTGATATTATAGAGATGGGGGAAATGATAATTTTTATAGCCCTGACTGTTGAAATAGCCACAGTGGAGGGAAATTTTCCTTGGAGAGTCATCCCAGGGGAGTCTTACGAGTTTGCACTGTGCTGTGCATCAGTGGCAGGGAACGCATGTGCTGGCTATAAAGGCAGAACAGCGGACATTTCCTGTTTCAGCCCACCCAGTATCCATTCTCCTTGTGGATATGCTCCCCAGAGTTCATATGGAAAGCTGTCCTTCTACCTCCGTCCATGTGGTTTGAGTAGGCTGGGCTTGAACCCAGTGCCAGGGGTGGGATATGACCCAGTCATGGCAAATCACAGCCATCCCACCCCCTGACCCCAGGATTTGGTTCAGAAGTGGGCATTGAGCCTCAATTCCAGGACTTGTGTTGTATCTCCTGGGAAAGAGAAGCCCTTTCCTCTAGGTCATTAGGGGTGTGAGCCTGGATATGCTAAGAGGCACCTTAAGGTGAGACCTACTGGAGAATAAAAGAATGGAATAAAGAGATGAGGAGAAAAATGAAAGAAAGCAAAAGTGAGAGACTACCTGAACCCCTGGATCCAGCCAGACCTGAAGCTAAAAATCCTGGGCTTTTCAGAAACATGAACCAATCAATCAATTCCTCTCCTTTTTTTCTTTTTACTTGGTCCAGTTTGAGTAAGTTTTCCATCACTATTAGTGATGAATCAAACTGATAAAGTAGCATATTGGAAAAGAACAGAGAGGCGCTTTCTCTCCTTTCCCATCCTTACGTTCTCAAAAGATAAAATACTGCCTTCAAAGGGCTGTGGGGAGCAAACAACATAGTGAAGGATGTGATTGGGGCGATAGTGTTGCTGGTCGTCTCTGAAGGAAGCAGGAGGACCCGACAGCTGAGAAACAAGAGAAGGTGAGCTTGGAGATTGGAGAGCAGCCTTGCACTGTGCAGCAAAGGCCAGGGGAAGCCAGCTCAGAGAGAATATTCAACTCCGCACTGCTCACAGGGAGGGCAAGGGACCCTCCTACTGGGAATGGGCAGCCCACGGGGCGTATGAAAAGGAGAAAAGTAGCTGCTTTTCAAAAGACAGTCCCCTTCATAAGAAGAATTCTATTGCCAGGTTCTAAGACGTTCTTCTCTGTCTTATCACGTAGCAGGGTGAAAATTCAATAGAATAAGGCTGTGAAGCTATTAGAACACTGTCTGTCACATGGTAAGTGTTTAATCCATGTTAACACTAACATGTATCAACCACTGGTACCTTTCCAGCTGGCCCTTCAAGGCTGAGGAGGAGTTCCAACTCAAGGTCCTTAAAGAGAGCAGGCAAGGAGAGAGTGGGGGAGGATCCATTAATGAGAGGTTGATCTTTAAATTTTATTCTCCCTATCGTTCATCTCACTTCTCCCAGAGGGTCTTTTCAATCTGCTTGAATGACCAACTTCACTTAGCCTCAACTCTACCTGTTGAAACCTGTGAATAAACCAGCCCTTTACAAGCTCCAGAGTCGTCTGTAGTCCCTGACTTAGTTTCCACTGTGTATCTCCATCAGGTTCACCAAATTTTGGTCCATTGTCCAGAGGCAGCAGGACTGGAGAATGCATTATATCCAGATGAAACCTCCAAGAGTCAGAAAATGGATAATGTCTCTGCCTCGGATGATGCCCTGAACAAACTTGTAAGATAACAGTGAACACTCAGTTGAATGGCCGGGACTCTGTATTTTCTTTTCAAACAACCTGAACAGTCTTCTGTGTACTGCATACTAATCCTAGCAAGGACACACCTGCAGATTAGGGCTGCAGTTTGTGGAGGCTCTGCTAAGCAGAGTTGCCTTTCCCCCAGATGCTGCATGGAAGAGCACTGCCCAAAGCTGGCAGTCTCCCGCTGAAGTCAAGAGGGAGCCCTGGGTCTCTGCTTCTACATGGGGAACGCAGTCCTTCAATAATCTCCTTCATTTGCCAAACACTCTGTGCAATGTATCATTTGGAATATTTATCAATATTTGGGGGCATCATGAATGTGCATTTTCAGACTACGTAACTTCAGAGAAGGCATTCTGGCCAAGTGACATCCATCAAAGATAAGATTGAAGGCTTGCTGGATTTGCTTCCTTTATTTTTGGAAAAACTCTTTTAGTCTGATTGAATCTACCTGGTTCACAGCCAAGATGGATGGGGGCAATGTTCTGACAGACGTTCTAAGTGATTATGGAGGAAAAAGAAACCCTCTCTTTGTCTTACTCTCATCGGATTGCCATCACCCCCTCCCTAGTTCACAGGAGGAATTGCCAGCCCTTGACCTGACTTTTGGGGTGGAGACCAGGCTCTTGGACTTGCTCTGTCCCATATTTTGTTCTTCTGTAAAGTCCTTGATGCTGGCTTGTGAAAGAGACATTTTGTAAAAGCAGAAATAGTAATAAGACTGACTTAAGCAATGTGACCTACGGAGCAAATGAGCTCACTGGCACATTAAGATTCATCATTTCAGAAGAGGAAGATTATTCCTGATGACGAGGGAAGAGAATTCTTAAAACAAACTAAAGATAGCTTGTTAGAGCAGAACAGTCATCCTTCCCTGGGGCAGGCAAGGAAATCCAGTGCAGGCTGTTCATTACCCACACCTCTCCTTTGAAGATTTGCATGTAGGACTCCCTCCATGTTCCTTCCCCAATTCCAGGCTTTCAAAGCCCAATTTACACACTGGATGCTGCATAAAAACTGTTCAGATCATCCCCACCTGCAGAGATCTCTCTCCCCTCTATGACTTCCATTTGTTGTATCATCCTCTTAAGTTGGGTTCCCCCCAAAACAAGAATTTGAGAGCAAGCAGTTTATTTGAGACCTGGTCCCAGGAAGCCCCAGCCAGGGAACAGAGAAGCGAGACAGGGAAGAGAATGAAGCCAATATAGGGTGAATTAATACCACCACTGGGGGACGCAGTGGTTCAGCCCACAGGGGAGCTCTGGAGACCACACGGGATCCTCCGCATCGCCGCCTTGCCGAGCCGGGTGGGAGGGAGCCTTTGATACTCCAGCTCCCGTTCATTTCAGCGGGAGCTGTTTCCGGGAGTCTCAGCGCTTCCGTCTGCCCCACACGTGTGGAGAGAGCCCTCAGATGGAGAATCCCAGGTACTCTCCCTAAGAAGCCTTCCTTGTACAAGGGGATGGGGAAGGCTGAGGGGATGTGGGTAGGCAGGGACAGTATCTGCTGTACTTTCCCTCATGCATCCGTTAATTCATCACTCTCTATGAGGCCCTGTGCCAGATACTGTAGCTGCAATGAAGAACAAGACAGACACACTCTGCAATCTCCTGGAGCTTAAAATCTAGCAGGGAAGTCCAACAATCAAATAAGCAGGTGGGCATATAATAAAATCAGAGAAAATGTGAGGTAAAGCAAAAGTACTGAGAGCTGAGGATGGCAGGAAAATCTGCTCTATCTAGTTTGAGGCATCATGGGGGACTTCTTTGAGGAAGATGTGATTGTCATCTAAGTAGAAGTGAGAGGGATTTGGAAAGAGCATTTCAGCAGAAGAAATAGCATGTGCAAATGCCCTGAGGCACCAGGGACCATATAGTGAAGCTAGAGATTGGGGAGCAAGAGGGAGAGTGGGGCTAAATGAGACTAAAGAGGTGAGCATGAAACAGAGTGTGTAGTGCCGTGTAAGCTGTGCTCAAGGTTTTGGTCTCTATTCTCAGAGCCATGGAAGCCATTGAAAAATGTTAAGCTAGAAAGTGATATAATTAGATTTTAAATTTTGAATGACAGGTTTTTTTTTTTTTTTTTTTAAAGAAAATACAGCTGTTGGGCAGAGAATGGGTCAGAGTGGGAAACAGTGGATGAAGTCGTGAAGTCAAGAGCTGATGGAGGGATTTCTGCCCCAGCCAAAATAGAGTAACAGGGACCTGGTTTATCTTCCAGCCTAAAATAATTGTAAAGGGGGCGGGACCAAGATGGCAGAGTGAGTGGTCTTCTTTGTCTCTCGCCCGTGGAATCTACAACTAATTGGACATTCGCGGATTAACAAAGGATATCCAGATAGTATCTCAAGACATGTAAGAGACTCGTGCTCCTATACATCCGAAGGTCGACGGACTTCCCTCCGGGAGGAGGTGGAAATAGGTGAAAACTCTCCGACCCCTGACCCCCCACCCCCGGAGAGCCTAGTTCCTGCAAGAGGCTCTCTTCCAGCGGACTCTCCCATAGTATCGCCACACACCAAGGGCGGGAGTGTGCACTCACCAGCGGAGCGACGGTGGAAACATGTAACAACAGCCCTACTCAAGCCCCCTGTGATTACTCCTAAGCCCAGGGGGAATCCCCAGGGTCCCGCACCCACCGGCAGGGAAGGCCTCCACTCGCCATGAGCAGGGAAGCCCCACCCAGAAACCAGAATAAAAGAAAGCTCCCAGCAAGCGGATTCCCCGGCATGGCACCAGACCGCCTGCTGCTGCTGGGCCCACAGTGTCTGGCACACGGGTCGGTGCAGGGGGTGCCCGGACTTCCCGTGGACGTGCTTGGGGACAGGGTTGGAGCTCCAGCACCCGGTTCTGTGGCTCAGGGGGAGGCTTCAGGGTCCTGCACCCCCCCCCAGAGGGGAAAGCCTCTGCTCACCATTAGCTGGGAGGCCGCCCCCGCCCCGAATCCAGAACAAAGGGAAGCTCCCGGCGGGCAGATTCCCCAGCACTGCACCAGACCGCCAGCTGCTGCTGGGTCCACGGTCTCTGGCGCACGGGTTTGTGCAGGGGGCGCCCAGACTTCCCGTGGATGTGCTTGGGGACATGGTTGGAGCTCCAGCACCCGGCTCTGCGGCCTGGGGGGAGGCTCCAGGGTTCCGCACCCTCCCGGCAGGGAAAGCCTCTGCACACCATTAGCAGAGAGGCCCTGCCCAGAAACCGAAACAAAGGGAAGCTCCTGGGGAGCGGATTCTCCGGCACAGCACCAGACTGCCAGCTGTGGCTGGGCCCACGGTCTCCAGCCCTGCACGGGTTGGTGCAGGGGGTGCCCGGACTTCCCATGGACATGCCTGGGGACTGGGTGGAGCTCCAGCACCTGGCTCTGCAGCCCAGGGGCAGACTCCAGGGTCCCGCACCCCCCCAGCTGGGAGGGCCTCTGCTCGCCATTGGCAGGGAGGTCCTGCCCAGTATTCAGAACACCAGGAAGCTCCCTAGAGCAGAATTCCCCACAAGGCAGCAGCTTACCAGCCACCGCCAGGCCCACGGACTCTGGCTGTGTCCCAGACGAGGCAAGGGTCTCCCAGAGATCCCGTGAGAGTGGAGTGGGGCAGAGTGGAGCTCCGGTGAAATGGCTACGTAGCCTAGGGGGGAACTCCAGGTTCCTACAGCAGCCTCAGCCAAAGCCTCTGCACAGCACTAGTGGAGAGGTCCCGACTGGCAATTGCAAGGCAGGAAGGCCCTGGGGCAAAAGTAGCACAGCTAGGTGAGCTAGACAGACTGCAGAAGATACCCATAGCTCTGCTGGGACCTATAGTGGACAAGTGTGATCCTGTGGGCTCTGTCAGGGACAAAGCTGCGATTATAGGTGATCCTGCTCCTAGCTGCTGGGAAAGCCCACAACACCGCTGCAGACCACAAGGAGGGAGCGCGTCTAAGTGGGCTGCAACAGTAGGCACCAGCAGCCTGAGGCCCACTTGCGATTGGCCCCACAACTGACAAGGGACCCCACAGGACCACTGTGACTACGAGGAGGTGTCCAGGTCCAGTCAGTAACAGCTGACAGGGTTCCTGGTTGTTGCAGTCTAAACTGCTGCCCCCCCCCCCCACACCAATCGCAACAAGTGGAAGCAGCAACTAAACTCTATCTCTATGCGGAGGCACAAATATATGCCATCAAGCAGTATGAAAAAATATATTAAATCTCCAGAACAGAAGGAAAATGATAAACACCCAGAAAACAATGCCAAAGACAATGAAATCTATAACCTAAATGACGATGATTTCAAAACTGCCATTATTAAAAAACTCAACAAGTTAAAAGAGAATTCAGATAGACAACTCAATGAGTTCAGGAGCTATGTCACAAAAGAGCTTGACACTATAAAGAAGAACCAATTAGAAATACTGGAGATGAAGAACACAGTGGAGGAGATTAAGAAAAATCTGGACTCTCTGAACAGTAGGGTCGATAATATGGAGGACAGAATTAGGAATTTGGAGGATAGGAATATAGACATGCTGCAGACAGAGGAGGAAAGAGAACTAAGACTAAAAAGAAATGAAGAAACTCTCCGAGAATTATCTGACTCAATTAGGAGATGCAACATAAGGATTATAGGTATAGCAGAGGGAGACGAGAAGGAGAAGGGGGCAGAAGGCCTGTTCAAAGAAATAATAGCTGAGAACTTTCCAAACTTGGGAAGAGAGATGGAACTTCATGTGACAGAAGCCAATAGATCTCCAAACTTTATTAACGCAAGAAGACCAACCCCAAGGTATATAGTAGTGAAACAAGCAAAAGTCAACGACAAAGAGAAAATACTAAGGACAGCCAGGCAGAAGAAAATAACTTACAAAGGAAACCCCATAAGGCTATCAGCAGATTTCTCAGGAGAGACCTTACAGGCTAGAAGAGATTGGAATGAAATATTCAAAACTCTGAAGGACAAAAACCTGCAGCCAAGAATACTCTACCCAGCGAAAATATCCTTCAAATACGATGGAGAAATAAAAACTTTCCCAGATAAACAAAAGTTAAGGGAGTTCATTGCCACAAAACCTCCTCTTCAAGAAATGCTCAGAAAGAACCTCATTCCTGAAAAATCAAAATAAGGAAAGGAGTTACAAAATCCAGAACAAAGGTGATAAGCAGAAGGACAATAACACAAAGTAACAGCTCTCCATCAGGACAAAATGCAAAAGAACCGGAAAACAAGTCATAAAATGGCAACAGTAGACCCCCATGTTTCAATAATCACTCTAAACGTGAATGGATTGAACTCTCCAATCAAAAGGCACAGAGTGGCAGGATGGATCAAAGAACAAGATCCAACAATATGCTGCCTCCAGGAAACAACCTCAGCCCCAAAGACAAATACAGACTCAAAGTGAAGGGATGGAAGACAATACTCCAAGCTAATAATGAACAAAAGAAAGCAGGTGTTGTCATACTTATATCAGACAAAGTAAACTTCAAAGCAAAACAGATAAAGACAAAGAGGGGCAGTATATAATGATAAAAGGGACGCTCCACCAAGATGACATAACTCTTATAAATATATACACACCTAACACAGGAGCACCAAAATTCATAAAGAAACTATTAACAAAACTAAAAGGAGACATCAACAGCAATACAATAATAGCAGGGACCTCAACACCCCATTAACACCAATGGACAGATCATCCAGACAGAAAATCAACAAGGAAATTATAGAATTAAATGAAAAATTAGATCAGATGGACCTAATAGATATATATAGGACACTTCATCCAAAAACAGCAGGTTACACATTCTTGTCAAGCACGCATGGAACATTCTCAAGGATAGACCATATCTTGGGAAACAAAGCAAGCATTAATCAGTTCAAGAGGGTTGAAATAATATCAAGCATCCTTTCTGATCATAATGCTATGAAACTAGAAATCAACTACAAGAATAAAGCCGGGAAAGGGCCAAAAATGTGGAGACTAAACAACATGCTACTGAACAAACAATGGATTATTGAAGAAATTAAAGAAGAAATCAAATATTATTTGGAGACAAATGAAAATGAAAACACACCGTACCAAATTATTTGGGATGCAGCAAAGGCAGTCCTAAGAGGGAAATTCATTGCAATACAGGGTCACCTCAATAAGCAAGAAAAATCTTACATAAACAAGCTCAAACAACACCTAACGGAATTAGAAAAAGAAGAACAAACAAAGCCCAAAGTCAGTAGAAGGAGGGAAATAATAAAAATTAGAGCAGAAATAAATGATATTGAAACAAAAAAGACAGTAGAAAGGATTAATGAAACAAAGATCTGGTTCCTCGAAAAAATTAACAAAATTGACAAACCCTTAGCCAGACTCACTAAAAAAAAAAAGAGAGAAGTCTCAAATAAATAAAATTAGAAACAAGAGAGGAGAAATCACAACAGATACCGAAGAAATACAAAGGATCATAACAGAATACTATGAAAAACTATATGCCAACAAACTGAACAACCTAGAAGAAATGGATAAATCCCTAGACTCATACAACCTACCCAAACTGAATCAGGAAGAAATAGAGAATCTGAATAGACCAATCACAAGTAAAGAAATAGAAACAGTAATCAAAAACCTCCCCATAAATATGAGTCCAGGACCAGACGGCTTCTCTGGAGAATTCTACCAAACATTCAAAGAAGATTTAATACCTATCCTTCTCAAACTATTCCAGAAAATAGAGGAAGATGGGGCACTCCCTAATACATTCTATGAAGCCAACATCACCCTGATCCCCAAACCTGACAAGGACAACACAAAGAAGGAAAACTACAGGCCAATATCACTGATGTACATAGATGCAAAAATCCTCAACAAAATTTTAGCAAACTGAATACAGCAATACATCAAAAAAGATTATACACCATGATCAAGTGGGATTTATACCAGGGACACAGGGATGGTTCAACATCTGCAAGTCAATCAACATGATTCACTACATTAACAAAATGAGAAACAAAAACCACATGATCATCTCAATAGATGCAGAGAAAGCATTCAACAAGATCCAACATCCATTTATGATAAAAACCCTCAATAAAATAGGTATAGAAGGAAAGTACCTCAATATGATAAAGGCCATATATGACAAACCCACAGCCAACATCATACTCAACGGACAAAAACTGAAACCCATCCCTCTCAGAACAGGAACAAGACAAGTGTGCCCACTTTCACCACTCTTATTCAACATAGTACTGGAGGTTTTGGCCAGAGCAATTCAGCAGGAAAAAGAAATAAAAGGAATCCAAATAGGCAATGATGAAGTAAAACTCTCGCTGTTTGCAGACGACATGATTTTATATATAGAAAACCCCAAAGAATCCATAGAAAAACTATTAGAAACAATCAACAACTACAGCAAAGTTGCAGGGTATAAAATCAACATACATAAATCAGTAGCATTTCTATATGCTAACAATGAACTAACAGAAAAAGATCTCAAGAACTCAATCCCATTCACAATCACAACAAAAAGAATAAAATACCTTGGGATAAATTTAACCAAGGCAGTGAAAGATCTATACAATGAAAACTACAAGACCTTCTTGAAAGAAATTGATGGCAAGATAAAGAGATGGAAAGACATTCCATGCACATGGATTGGAAGAATAAACATAGTTAAAATGTCCATACTACCTAAAGCAATCTACAGATTCAATGCTATCCCAATCAGAATCCCAATGTCATTCTTTACAGAAATTGAACAAAGAATACTAAAATTCATATGGGGCAACAAAAGACTTCGAATTGCTAAAGCAATCCTGAGAAAGAAGAAGAAAGCTGGAGGCATCACAATCCCTCACTTCAAAACATACTGCAAAGCTACAGTAATCAAAACAGCATGGTACTGGTACAAAAACAGATGCACAGATCAATGGAACAGAATTGAAAGCCCAGAAATAAAACCACACATCTATGGACAGCTAATCTTTGACAAAGGAGCTGAGGGCCTACAATGGAGGAAAGAAAGTCTCTTCAACAAATGGTGCTGGGAAAACTGGACAGCCACATGTAAAAGAATGAAAATCAACCATTCTTTTTCACCACTTACTAAAATAAACTCTAAATGGATCAAAGACCTAAAGATTAGGCCTGAAACAATAAGTCTTCTAGAAGAGAATATCGGCAGTACACTCTTTGACATCAGCCTCAAAAGAATCTTTTTGGACACCATAACTGCTCACATGAGGGAAACAATAGAAAGAATAAACAAATGGGACTTCATCAGACTAAAGAGCTTCTTCAAGGCAAGGGAACACAGGATTGAAACAGAAAAACAGCCGACTAATTGGGAAAAAATATTTACAAGTTATTTATCCGACAAAGGGTTAATCTCCATAATATACATAGAACTCACACAACTCAACAATAAAAAATCAAACAACCCAATTACAAAATGGGCAGGGGACATGAACAGACATTTCACCAAAGAAGATATACAGATGGCCAATAGACACATGAAAAGATGCTCATCATCACTAATCATCAGGGAAATGCAAATCAAAACTACACTAAGATATCACCTTACACCTGTTAGAATGGCAAAAATATCCAAAACCAAGAGTGACAAATGTTGGAGAGGCTGTGGAGAAAAGGGAACCCTCATACACTGTTGGTGGGAATGCAAACTGGTGCAGCCACTATGGAAAACAGTGTGGAGATTTCTCAAAAAGTTAAGAATAGAAATACCTTATGACCCAGCCATCCCACTACTGGGTATCTATCCTAAGAACCTGAAATCAGCAATTCCAGAAGTTCCATGCACCCCTACGTTCATCATAGCATTATTCACAATAGCCAAGTCATGGAACCAACCTAAGTGCCCAGCAACTGATGAGTGGATAAAGAAGATATGGTATATATATATACAATGGAATATTACTCAGCCATAAAAAAGGACAAAGTCATCCCATTCACAACAACATGGATAGACCTTGAGGGTATTATGTTGAGTGAAATAAGCCAGACAGAGAAAGACGAACTCTGTATGACTCCACTCATAGGTGGTAGTTAACATATGGACAAAGAGAACTGATTGGTGGTTGCCAGGGGAAAGGAGGGTGGGAGGAGGGCACTAGGGGTGAAGTGGTGTGCCTACAACATGACTAATAATGATGTACAACTGTAAATTCACAAGGTTGTTAACTATCATAACCTTTGTAAAAAAAAAATTAAATTAACATCTCACATTAAAAGTAACTTCAAACTATCCTAAACTCTTTATTTCATGTATCCATCAGGATAATTAAGATGTGTAAGGATGTAACTTTACCACTGTTGAAAGGACATTTTAAAAATAGACAAAGCAAGATATGTTAAAGAAACAAAATAAAGTTATGAAAACAACATGTATGATCAACTTGTTAAATAATGTAAACTGAAAAAATATATAAACTATATTTATAAAGATAATTTTAAAAGAGAAGATTTGGGATTCACAGGCATTTAAAATAATTAAACTATTAGAGGATTAGACACGTTTGTCGGCTGTGTTAAAAAAACCAACAACCAAAAAATCAAAGAACTTATAAAGTCCTTTGTCATTTGTACTAGGTGTTGAAAATATTATTGCATGTGATCTAGGATAATAGCTGTGATTCTGGATATGGCATGCTAAAATGGAAATGACATTTCACTTTGATAAGAAAAATATACAACAATCAAAACAAAAAATAATAATTGTAAAACTGTACAAAGTAAAAACAATGGTTTTTAAGCTGGATGTCAGTGAGTGAAGCACCGTGACCCCTGAGAGACAGTAAATAAATGAGGTAGAGTCTATGATTACCCCAGCTGACTGCATAGACAGAGCTTCCAGACCACAGTACAGACAGAGGGAAATGAGGCAGAGTCCTGAGTTGAGAAGACAGAGCCGGGAGCCTTGGGGAGCCAAAGCAGCTAGACTTCAAAGGGCAGAGTACAGGAAAGGAGTGATCTCAAACAGAGAGAGGGAGAGAGAGAGGGAGAGCTAGAGCCCTGCACAGGGTCCCCCTCGAGTTTTCATGTGAGCATCGACTGGTGCAGGTGTATGAGGAGACTCCCAAAAGCCAAAGAAAGAACCACCTGAAAGGACCCGAGGGAAGAGTGGCCGGAGCTCACAGAGGGCTGGGAGATTTCAAACGTCTCTCTGAATAATCGATAAACAAGTGGGCAGAGAATCAGTACAGATACAGAAGACTTGAATAACACTACTGATCAACTTGACCAAATTGACATTTACAGACTACTCTACCCAGCAGTAGTAGAATATTCATTTTTTTCAAGTCCACATGGAACATTTACCAAGATGACGACATTCTGGCATAATAAAATCTGGGGAAACTAAATAACTCAGGGATCAAAAGGGAATCCAGAAAATATTAACTGCATAAAAATGAAAATTCAATATGCTAAATCTGTGGGATGGCACTAACGTGGTACTCCAAGGGAAATGTACAGCACTAAAGGCCGAGATTTAAAAAAGGAAAGATTTCAAATTGATGACCTCAGCTTCCACATTGAGAAACTAGAAAAAAAGAACAAATTAAACCAAGATTAAACAGATGAAAAGGAAATAATAATGATCAGAACAGCAGTAGAAATAGGAATAGAAAGCAGATAAACAATAGAGAAAATCGATGAAACCAAAAACTCCGTCTTTGAGAATATCAATAAAATTTATAAGCGTCTAGCAAGACTGAGCAGGATAAAAGGGAGAAGTCAAAAATCACCAATATCGTGAACAAGAAGGATGATATCACTACAGATTCTACAGATGTTAAAGGGTTGATAGGGAAAGTTTATGAACAACTTTATGCCAATAAATTAAAAACCATAGAAACTTAAAAGATGCAAAATGCCAAAACTCAAGAAAAAATAGATGACTTGAGTAGCTCTATAAAATAGCCCTTAAAAGAAAAAAAAATTTTTTTTGAGGAAGATTAGCCCTGAGCTAACATCTGCTGCCAATCCTCTTTTTGCTGAGGAAACCTGGCCCTGAGCTGACATCCGTGCTCATTTTCCTCTACTTTACACGTGGGACGCTTACCACAGCATGGCTTTTCAAGTGGTACCATGTCTGCACCCGGGATCCGAACTGGTGAACCCCAGGCTGCCAAAGCAGAATGTATGCACTTAACCACAGAGGCACTGGGCTGGCCCCTGAAAAACATTAATAAATTGGACCTAATCAAAACAAAAAAATTTTGCTCTTCAAAAGACACTTGAAAAGTGAAAAATTAAGGCACAGACTGGGAGAAAATATTTGTAAACATAGGACTGACAAGGGATTTGTATCTAGAATATATAAAGAATCTTAGAACTCAATAATGAAAAGACAAACTTTTAAAAATGAGCTGAAGATTTTGAACAGACACTTCACCAAATAATCTATATAGATGGCAAATAAGCACATAAAAAGATGTTCAGCATTATTAGTTATTAAGGAACTACAAATTAGAACATAACGGGATAACACTACTCACCTATTAGAATGGCTAAAAATTTTTTTAATGACTATACCAAGAGTTGGTGAGGATGTGGAACAACTAGAACTGTCACACACTTCTTGTGGGGACATAAAATGGTACAACCACTTTGGAAAACAGTTTGGCAAATTCTGTAAAAGTATATATATATACCTACCATACTAGGCAGCCATTTCACTCCTAGGTACCACTTAAGAGAAAAGAAAGCACATGTTCAGACAAAGATATGTACACAAATGTTCATAGCAGCTCTATTCATAATAGCTAAAAGTGGAACAACCCACACATCCGTCAACAAGGGACTAGATAAACTGTGGTATATCTATGCAATGAAATACTACTGAGCAATAAAAAGGAATGAACTGTTGATATTGATGACAACATAAATATGCTAAATGAAAGAAGTCAGATGTGCAGTAGGATTCCATTTATATAAAGTTCTAGAAAATGCAAACTAATCTATACGAACAGAAAGCAGATCATGTGTTGCCTGAGGACAGAGGGAGGGGCAGGAAGGACTGAATACCAAAGGATACGAGGAAACTTTTGAGGTAGCGAAAGAGTTGATTGTTTTGATTGTGGTGCGGGTTTCATGGATGTATACATGTCCCATAACTCATCAACTTGTACACTTTAAATATGTGCAGTTTATTCCATTTCAATTATATCTCAAAAAGCCTGTTCAAAAAATAAGAGTTGATGTGGCTTAGACCAAGTTGATGGTGGTGGAGATGAAGAAAAATAAGCAGGTTCTATAGAGATTTAGCAGGTAATTGGCAATAATTAGTGATGGATTGCATACAGGGAGGGAAGGAGAGGGAGTTACAAAGGTTGTCATCATACTACCAGCTTGAGCAATTGCTTGGATGTCTGGACAATCATTGAGATGGGAAGACTGGCAGAGGACCACGTATGAGCGATAGATTGTGACATCAGTTCTGGGCACCCTGAGTCTGAAGAACCGTTGAGACATCTAAGAGATGTCAAGCAGGTAGTTGTAGATCACTGTGTTTGAAGCTCAGAGAAAGTGGTCTTGAGACATGGCCTTGAAAGTCTTTGGCGCTGATATAAAAATTACCTTATACTTTGACTAGATGTTTTGTATGTGTACACCTTGTCTTCTCATCTAGGTTGTGAGCTCTGTGGGTTTCAACTTATACCTCTACCTGTGCCACCCTCCCCCATTATCCCCACTTTAGTAGAAGCAGGACGATGAAGTAGATGATGCATTTGAGTAAGAGAGGTCTGGCTTCAACACGTGACTCACCACCTACTAATTGTGTGACCTTGGGAAAGTTCATTGTTTGCTCATCTGTCAAATGGCAATAATAATAATAGAACCTATTTCCTAGATTACTGAGAGGTCTTAATATGATAACATGAGTTTTGTGCTTAGAAAAGTGCCTGCTGTAAAGTAAGTAAGCACATAACAGCAGTTAGCTGTAAACCTGCTGAGCCTATCCAAGCCTCAGTTTTCTCCTTTGTAAAATGTATACGGTCACATCTTCTCATCAGTTTGCTCTTGCTACACCACAAGGCACCCCAAAACTCAGGGGCTTAAAATAGCAATCATTCATTATTATAAGTCACATGTCTGTGTGTCAGCAGGGGCTGGCTTGATTGATATCTGCTGGGCTTGCTGCTGTGTCTGCAAGTTCACTGGGACAGCTTAGCTGGGGCAGCTCAGCTCCACATGTCTCTCACCCTCCTCCTGGAGCCAATGGACTTGGGGGAGCCACGTCCTCCTCGTGGATATGGCAAAACTGCAAGACCCAGCTGTACAAATGCTTTTTCACACCTCAGCTTATATCATGTCTGTTAGCAATCCTACTGGCCAAAGAAAATCATATTGCTGAACTCAGAATTCAGAGATAGGGTCATCCACTAGACCTCTTTGAAGCGAAAAGGCACATGGCGAAAAACATGGATACAAAGATAGGTCAAGAATTGAGGCATTATTCTAATCTACTGCACCTACAAAACAGAATTTATGTGTGTAACGTATATAACTTGCCTAACACATTGTAGGTTTTCAATAACTACATCTGCTCCCACCTTCAACAAATGTTGGGTAATTGACTCAAATTTTAAGAGTAAAAGTACATAGATTCCAGGCATTTGAAGCTGTCCTTGCTTATTACAAAGCAGGGCAAAACATACAAGACAGTAATCAATTAACCCTTTGGGTTGGGCACCCTCACACACACACAGCTGGTGGTAATACAAATAGATATGAACTTTCTAGAAATCAATTCTAGATTTTCATAATTTGATGATATCTATCAAAAGCTTTAATAATGAATACCATTTGACTCAGAAGTTTCCATTATGACAAATCTACCATAAGGAAATAGGAGATATACAGACAAAGGTTTATGTATAAGGATGTTCATCGAAGTGTTATTTAAAGTAACAAAAAAAGAGGATAATGCCAGATTAATCTTGCTGAAGAAAAAAAACCTCTCACTAAAAACAGTTAGAAAGCCTAAACTAAAACAAATCTTTTTGGGGGCCGGAGAGTTACCAAGACAGTCACAACTTGAGGATCCAAGAGTCCAGATATATGGGAAAG
The DNA here is from genome assembly GCF_041296235.1 of Equus asinus. Classification (NCBI taxonomy): domain Eukaryota; kingdom Metazoa; phylum Chordata; class Mammalia; order Perissodactyla; family Equidae; genus Equus; species Equus asinus. The sequence continues at coordinate 54,787,636 of NC_091810.1, read as the reverse complement.
TAATTAAGGTGAGTCTGACATTCTATGCTGCTCTTCCCCTCAGAGCATTTGTGAATTCTTGAGTAGCGTGCCCAAAGAGGTTAAGTGACAAAAAAAAGGGCTTTTAAGTGACACAGAATCTGAGCAAAGCCATCAGCAGTCTGAGGAGAGACTGAGGAGGCAAAAATTAGAGTACAAAGCTATTAAGACAGCTAGAACTTGAGAGGCTAAGGTCCTCTGAGAAGAGTAGTACAGAGAAATGAGTTGTTTATTCTCCCAAGGCATTCACCAGTTCACAAACAGTGCAGGCTGAGAGAAACATAGCAGAAAGGGGCCAAGAGGTTAAGGAGCTTAACAGAGTTTTGTAGCCTCAGAAGGATGGGAGATAAAAATTGCTTTTGAAGTCCTGCCAAGAAGGAGAGACTCTGGTAAATATCTCACACTTTCAAATGGAACCCCTAAAAGCCTACACCCTAGGTACAAAAGTGAACTAAAAATAAACCATATCTTGTAAAGACTGATGTCCACCATCGATCTGTCCTTGGATTAAAATGATCTATCGTAAGTCTAATTGCCTGTCATGGGCTAAAAGCTCATTTAGAGCTTCTACAATATTTTATACACAATGTTTGGCATCAACCAAAATTCCCAGGATATCAAGAGACAGTGGAAGGGGAAAAAAATCAGACAATAGAAATAGATCCAGAGCTGATACAGATATTAGAGTTATCAAACATAGTCTTTAATATTCCTGTGAATAATATGTCTAAGAAAATAGATGACAAAATGAAGAGTTTTGTCAATGAAATACATATTTTTAAAGATTCAAATGGAAATTCTACAGCTGAAAATGATAGTAGAGGAAATTAAGAGCTCAGTGGACAGGTTTAATAGCAGATTAGATACATCTGAAGAGAGTTAGTGATATGGAAGATAAGCCAGTAGAAAATACCCGCATGAAACATGAAGAGAGGAAAATACAGAAAAAAGTTTAAGACACATATGGGATATGGTAAAAGGTAAAAATACGTGTAATTAGAATTCTGGAAGGGAGAGAGGGAATGGTACAGAAGCAATATTTGAAGATAAAATAACCAAATAGTTTCCAAAAGTGATGGAAGTCATCAGGAAGCACTATGAAATTCAGGTAAGGTAACTACAAAGTAAACATGCACAGGCAAATTATAGTAAAGCTGCTGTAAACCAAAAATAAAGAGAGAATCTTAAAAGCTGACAAAGGAAAAGGACACATTCCATTTAAAGAAGCAATTTTAAGAATGACAACTGACTTCTCAAAATAGATAAAGTCAAAGACATCCTTAAACGTTTAAAAATAAAACATTTTAAAATTTAAAGTTAAATTAAAAGCATTTAAAATTTTGAACATTTCAAAAATGCTGTAAAAAAATAACTGCAAACTAGAATTCTATGCCAAGCAAAAATCGCCTTCAAAAATAGAGATATAGTAAAGACATTTCTAGACAAACAATAACTGAGCTAATTCATCACTATCAGACCTGCAATAAAAGAACTAGTAAAAGGAGTACCTCAGGCAGATGGATATGATTCCAGATAGAAGCATGGAAATTCAGAGAAGAATGGAGAATGAAAGTAAAGATAAATATGCGAGTAAATATAAAGGAATATTGACTGTAGAAAACAATATTAATTAAGTCTTGTGGGATTTAAAGTACATGTGGAATTAAAATATGTGACAACAACTGTACAAAAAAGTGGAGTAAATTGAGTGAAAATGTTCTAAAGGCCTTATAAAATTGTAGAATTGATTAGAGTACTAATTTATAATAGACTCTAAAAAGTCAAGGATGCATGTTGAAATCTCTTGGGTAACCACTAAAAGAATAGATAATTAACAAGCTAATGGGAGAAAATGAAATAATAAAAACAATAACAAAAATGATTAAATCAGAGACTGCAAGGAATATAACAGAAGACAAATAATAGTATGGTAGATTTAAACTCCTGAGAGATCAATAATCATATTTATATATAAATGTACTAAAGTCTCCATTACAAGATAAAGATTATCAGAATGGATTAAGGAAAATAAAATTTAGTTAGATACTACCTATAAGAAAGTACAAGAATTGAAAAAGATATACCACTGCAAAAAGATGTATCATTTTCTTTTTTATATTCTCCAAAGTCTCTACAATTAACTCATAATGTATCTTATTTTAGTCATGGAAAACATTATTTAAAATGATTTATGGATGCCATAATAATTAAGAGCTGGAAAAGCTACCTTGCCTAATCAAAGTTTCTACATATACAGAAGCCTGAAAACTTGTTCTCCCAGGGGGACGTCATAGACAGATGCTGTAGGTGGAGGGTTGAGCAGGTGATAATGGCTTGGACGCAGGTCCCCAGGGAACCCAACCTGCGCATGCTGCAGATCACTGGAGCTCTGCTGATAAAATGACACCTGTGACACGGTCTCCTTTCCACAGTGCTTATACTATTCAGGACATACAAGTTTGCAAATAAAAGGTTTTTTGAAAAAGCTTTGTGTTTTCTTTATTGAAGCAGTAATAATATGTTCATTGTGGGCAAAAGTAAAAGCCACTGGAAGCTAAAACAGCACAATTTAAAATTACCTTAATTTCACCATCCAGAGAGAACCACAGTTAGCATTTTGCTGTATCATCTTACAAACCGCTTTCTCTGCGTGGGTACCTCAGTATGCAGGGTGAGGTCACACTGTGCGCATTGTTTGGTACTTGCCAATGGGTCATGAGTCTTGGTGAGAAGAGCACCTGGAAATGACAGCAGTGCTCACGGAATCACAAACAGATCGGAATGAGCTTGCTGACTCATCTGCCTTGGCCAAAACCACTTTCCTTTAAGTGCCTTAGAGATGAATACAGACATTATAAAATTATACTTTTCTATTTTTAATAAGCCCATGATTTTCTTTGTTGCCATGGGTGCATGTTTTTACTTTGTTCAAGATTAATATATTTTGTTCCATTGGGGTGAGTCTAATTATACCAGTAATGTGAGCTAATTGTTCACTCTTTCAGATCATAGAGAAATCATTTATTTTGTAGAAGTTAGAGACTTTAGCAATGCTTTAGTTCAATCCTCTTATTTTATGGATCAGGAAATTGAAGTCCAAGATAGATGGGCGTGGACTTGGGTCTTATAGTTGGCAAATGACATATCTGAAGTCCCCAGAAATGGCTTGCACATTTTCCAAACACTTTTGTCTTGTGGGAATAGCATAACCAGAAAGATCTGAGAATGTTGTAACATTGCCACAAGATAGGGACCTCTGATGTGAACATCCAATTAAAGGCCACCCTAGCTGTAACCTTCTTCTCTTTGCAGGAACCCCCACAACTGCAGTGACTTTGGTCATGTGGGCTGATGGCAGAATAGTATCCCTGGGCTGGGCAGAGTCCACTGAGGTTAAGGCTAATGGAAAAGGGACAAGAAGGCTGAGTATAAAACTATGTCCAGGAGGGTGTGCTGAGGGTGATACCGGAGAAGTCAAATGACCATCAGATCCGGGGATAAGCCAGTGATCAGGAGCTTGTAACCACAGAAACAGAGTAGGCGATGAGGAGCAAGGCAGGGCTGGGGAAAAGATACCAGATGCTGGAAGCATCTTTCTGTAGCACTGGCTCTCAGGGAGTTGGCGCTGACCAGTAACATCAGCACCACCAGGGAACTTGGGCCCCATCCCAGAGCTACTGAATCAGAAGCTCTAGTCAACAGCAATCTGTTTGTTCAACAGCCCACTGGGTGATTCTGATGCACATTTAAGTTTGAGAACCTCCAGCACTGGCTCTCAACCCCTGGAGTTGCACATTTTAAAACACCCGCATCTGAGCCCTACCCTCAAACTCTGATTCGACTGTTCTGGGGTGGGATCACAGGTATCATTTCCGTCCCCCAAAGTTTCTCAGTGATTCTAATGTGCTGCTGGGGTGAGACCCACTGATTTAGGCAGACAAAACTGTGTTGGTCTGGCCCTGCTGGGTTTCCAATCTGGTTTCTCCAGGCTAACTTTCAGCTGGTACCACCAGGGATGAATGGGTGAGGGTGAGAGGAATTGATGATCCAGAAGCTCTCACCTGAGGTTCCTGGCCCTTCCTGTGACTTCTTTCCTCCAGCCTGCCCTCCACAGAGCACCACAGGCCATTTAAAGGGGATGATTTCTCTTTACAATCAAGAGAGTAACACAGCAATTACAAAGTGTCTCGTTTTCCTCCTGTCCCATCCTCAATCTCCTCCTGGCTAATTATCTTCCACTTCCTTCCAGTCGGATGGATTTTCCTTTGACTTAAATCTTTGGGGCTTATGTGTAGCATCAGGCAGAGGGAGGGAGGTATCCACAGTGTGTGTGAAGGCAACTTCCTAGAAGACGAACAACTCTAATTGTGTGAAGGTCAGGTCAAAGTTATATGAAATCAGCCATGCAAATTCTGGGTGGTAAGTTATGGTGTTATTTGGCCTGCAACAGTGTAAAAATCACACAGTTTCATCAAGGTAGAAAATGTAAATTGAAGAAAATATGGACACACTTTGGTATGGCTCAGTGTCAAGGACATTAGTCATGCCAACTCTAGCCAGCTGGTGCTTGCTTCCTGTACACGCTTGTTTGTTCTCATTGACATGCACACAGAATTTATAAATCTTGGTACACAAATATCTTGCTCTCCTTCAGCATTTTTATTTTTAGTAGTGGTTGGTGGGAGTTTGTGTTTCTTATAATTATTTCAAAATTCTGTGAAAACAGAATTCCACGTCCCCCCCCACCCGCTGCAATCTTTTAGTGGGTCTACATCTTTGGCAGTATTTGTACCAATCTCTCTCATTTTCTCTTTCTATTTCTTTATTTCTCCAGATACCTTCCACTCTCCCTGTCTTTTGTTGTTTTTGTTGTTAGGAAGATTGGCCCTGAGCTAACATCCATTGCCAATCTTCCCTTTTTGGCTTGAGAAAGATTGTCCCTGAGCTAACATCTATGCCAGTCTTCCTCTGTTTTGTATGTGGGAAACTACTACAGCATGGCTTGATGAGCAGTGTGTAGGTCCGTGCCTGGGATCCGGGTCCGCAAACCCCAGGCCACTGAAGCGGAGCTTGTCAACTTAACCACTGCACCACCGGACCAGCCCTCCCTGTCTTCTTTCTACCCTGCTCATAATCCCTGAAGAGGTTCAGGAGGTGGCTTCAGTGGTCTAGGGTTAGGAGAAGCAGTTATACCCTAAGGAGCAGGTATTCAGGACAAAGGACAGCAGCCCACATGTCCTGCCGCACAACCCTCCTCCCCGCAATTTGATCACAGAATACCACCCAGGCCTTGGATCTCTTCTTATTCTTGCCAGTGCGTCTTGTTTCCACTCCAGGCCTAGGCTAAGTTCTCTCTCACTCCTGGAAGTCCATGGGAATCAATCCGCTTTTCTATCTGAACCTCAGAAAACAGTTTCAACTGCCCTACTAACAGCTCTGCCCCCTGAACTCTCATGAGCTCTATCCTCAGAAAGATCCTGAGCTGTCTCCTTGGTTATTGCCTTTATTACTTTTCTGGGGGCCAATTACTCCAGCCCATGCACTGTCATGCAGTCCCTCTTAGTTCTTTACAGTCCTCTTTTTCTAGTTCTCAATAACATTCAACAAATATTCATTGTTTACTTGTGCCAGGCCCTGTGCCTGCTTCAGGGGACGCAGTGCGATGGTGAGCAAGACAGACGTGGTCCCCGCCATGGTGGAGATCACTGCCTATTGCCGTCTCTTGATAGACAATTGAATAAGCGAATACAGCACAGGGCGTGACAAGCACTATGATGAGCACCAGCCTGGATCTGGGTGCCCAGGAAGGAGTTCTCAAGGGAACTCCTATAGGAAGTGCCATGTAAGCTAAGAGTTCAAGAATAAGTAGGAATTGGACAGATGTAGGGAGTTGAGGGGAGGGTGGCAAAGAAGAGTGTATCAGGACGAAGCAACAGATTATGCAAAAACCTGCCATGAGTCAGAGCAAAGAGATTTACAATCGTCATGGCTGGGGCACAGGATAAAAGTACTGAGTAACGAGGCTAGAGAAGTAGGTAGGGGTCCTCATATCACCATTTGTGTTGGTTAACTGCATAACAAATTACCTCCAAATGTAGCAGTTTAAAACAACATTCATTATCTCACAGTTTCTATGGGTCAGGAATCTGGAAATAGTTTAGCTGAGTGCCTCTGACTCAGGGTCTCTCACAAGATTGTAATCAAAGCATGGGACCAGGGTCTACTGTCTCATCTGAAAGCTCCACAGGGGGAGAGTTTGGAGGTAGGGAGAGGAGCGTGGAAAAGGAGGAAGGGGTCAGCGCACCGACGGTCTTGAAATCCAAAGTAAGGGTTTCAGATTTTATCCCTTTAGCAGAGCTTCTCAAACTAATGAGCTTGAGGATCACCTGGGGATCATGTTAAAATGCAGATTCTGAAGCAGCAGGTCTGGGGCAGAGCCCTAGCACCACAATTCTAATAACGTCCCACATGATACTGATGCTGGTGGTCTGAGGACCACACTTTGAGTAGCAATCTTAGATTCCTGCTGTCCAATATGGTAGTCACCAGCCACACGTGGCTACTGAGCACTTGTAATGTGGCTAATGAGACTGAGGAGCCAGATTTTAAATTTTTCTTTAATTTTAGTTCATTTAAACTTAAGATTTAAAACATACTCAATTTGCTATTGAAAAACTTGTATGTTCAGATTAATTTGTGTGATGTGACTTGAAAATTTCAACTAAATTTTATGAAATCTCAATACCGATCAAGTATTTCCAATGAGAATTTAGCATCTGAACTGAGACATACTTTAAGTATAAAGTATACACCAGAATTCAAAGATTTATTATGCAAAAAGAATGTGAAATATCTCATTAATTTTTATACTGGTTACAAGTTGAAATGATATTTTGGATGTACTGTGTTAAATATAAATTATTAAAATTAAGTTCACCTGTCTCTTTCAACTTTTTAAAATATGGCTACTCAAAACGTGAAATTGCATGTGTGGCTCACATTGGTGGCTTGCATTCTAGTTCTCTTGGGCAGCACTGCCGCAGGTGGAGGGAGATATTATTTCTTACCTTTCATCCAAGGAGAATTCCTGGGAACGCTCATGGTTCCTCCATTTGGTGAGTTGCCAGCACCCAGTGATTCTCCCCTGTTCCACATGGGTGGGCAGATGAAGGCATGGGGAAATTGTGCGAGGTGTCCTGAGACACGACTCTGGCTGCTGGGTGAGAACATTTATTTTGAGAGACTGGTGGCTCCACCTTTCCAAGGCCTGCTTCTGTCACAGGCTACATCTTGCTGGGAAATGCCATTAATTCTCATACTTTTCTAGCCAGGACAAGAAGACAACTGGATGTATCTTTAAGACACACCACTCGGGAAGCTCAGAGCCCAGGCTGTCAGAGCTCACGTTCAGGTTCACCTGTAACCATGACAACTCCATTGATGTAAGTTGTTATGGAACATAATTTAACCTGGATCAGATTTTTAAAAAAAAAAAAAAAAGAATGGAAAAACACACAGCTTTGTCTCAGAGGATTATTGGAAATGGGAACTGTAGCGATATGCTCTTAACTACTATACTCATTTAATTACTTTTGCTTGTGATTTCCCTGGGGAGGTGTTTCTGCCAGAAGTGATTTCCTGGGAAGCCTGGGGAGTGTTTGCATGGAAGTGGTCGGTGTTAGGGAATCCAGTGGCTCACACGACCTTGAGGTGGTTCTTGGTGGTAAGATTTTCACCGAATCCCCTCAAGTCCATCTTATTTCCACCATCTTAGCGCTTATGGGGGAAATACCAGACTCCTCATTACATGTCAGAGCTGGAAGGTGCTCAGATGGGAAAGTGAGATGAGGGAAGTAAGGGATGGGTCTGAACCCACTGTGAGTTTAGGTCTGGGGCCCATACAACCAAAATCAAGGAGGCAGAAAGGCTGGGAGGGCATATGAAAAAGAGATACAATCAAAGAAATAATGGAAAAACACTGCAATCTCACATTTAAATAGGAAATATCAGTAACATTATTTATTTTGTTTCTTTCTAGAAAGAAGTCTATGTGTCCTAGCTCTGTTTGCTGAAAAGGTCTAGGAGCTGTGAATGGCTTCATGCCTGAATTGTAGTTTCTAAATGCCGTTTCCCACTCGAAGGGAGCGGGGCTCCTTGAGAAATGGCTGATTTCACACCTGAGGCAGAAAACCTTCCAGATGATCCTGGGACACGTGATTGTGCTAGAAAAGGAGGATTCTGTCAAAGATTAACAGAATCATATCAAAGGCACCCGGGGTCAACTTTAGGGTCTCCCATTGGCTGAAAATGAAACAATTTGTACATAGAAAATTAATGCAATAGACTGAAATTGCAATTGACTGAATTAAAATCCGTAAATTTACAATGATACTTAAAAGAAGAAAACTTTACTAGTTAATCTTCAGATGTTGCTAGGATCCCAACAAAGAAAGGGAAAGAATCAGGCATCTAATCTGTCCTGTCTGTCCTGGATGAACTGTTTTTCAGGGTAACCAAATAGTTGATGAAAGTTCTTTGTAGAGAATTCCTGCTAATGAATGCAGACAGAAGGATACAATTAGCACATCTAAGAGGAATGTATTTAGGTAACAATCATCAATGGATGCTGAAACTATTGGGTTAAATGTTGATGAGGAATTTTATAAGGGATAGATCTGGTTGATAACACCTGAATCCACTGATCGATCTTAGCATTACTAAAAGTGGAACAACCAGATGTTATGTGCCAGAAAATAGTCCTTGTCCCCATGGGCTGGAGACTCCCTTCTCCCTACTAGAGGCAGCAGGTGGCTGAGACCGGGAAACCTCCTTCCGTCCGTCCCTAAGGTAGTATCAGCAAGGCTCAGCAGCACCAGATACACCAAGCCGGGGCCAAATTGCACCACAAAGGCTATGAAAGTTAAACTATCATTGGAACCAGAGCCCACAAAAGTAGGCCAAGACCTGTGTGCTAAACCTAAACAGTGTGACTGCCTGCGAACACAAAAGAACTAACCAGGACCAGGAGTCTCCTGGCATAATAGCCGAAATATCCAGGATGCAATAGAAAATCACCCACCATACCAAAAATTAGGAAAATCACAACTTGAATGAGAAAACATAATCAACTGACACTGACACCAAAATAAATCAGATGTTGGAAGTGTCTGGCAAAGATTTTAAAGCAGCCATCATAAAAATGCTTTAACAATAATTAAAAATTCTCTTGAAGCAAATAAAGAAATTGAAAATCTCAGCAAAGAAATAGAAGTTATAAAAAGAAAAGAGTCAAATGGAAATGATAGAACTGAGAAAGACAGCAACAGAAATAAAACACAGTGGAGATGACAGTGGAGACGATCAGTGACCTTGAGGACAGATTAATAGAGTTTGCCCAATCTGAGCAACAGAGAGAAAACAGACTGAAAAGTAAATGAAAAGAGATGTCTTTCAACAGGTGGATGGTTACACAAGCTGCAGTACATTGGTACCATGCAGTGCTACTCAGCGGTAAAAATGAACTAAATATTGATACACGTAACAACTTGGACAAATCTCAAGGGATTATGCTGAGTGAAAAAAAAGCCAATCCCAAAAGGTTACAGGGTGTCTGATTCCTTTTTATATAATATTTCTCAAGTTACAAATTATAGAAATAGGAAACGTATTGATGATTGCCAGGAGTTTAGGAGGGGGTCAGAAGTGCTGGCAGTTGTCAGGAGGGAGGAGGGTGTGGTTATAGAAGGTAACATCAGGGATCCTTGTGATGATGGAACCGCCCCTTATCTTGACAGGTGGTTGATACACAAACCTACATATGGCGCAAAATTGCGTAGAGCTGAAAACACACACATATGCAGATAAATACAAGTAAAACCAGGAAAACTTGAATAAGATTGGTGGATTGTTTCAATGTCAATAGCTTGGTTATGATATATCATACTATAGTTCCATTGGGGGAGACTGAGTGAAGGGTACATGGGATTGCTCTGTACTACTTCTAACAACTGCATGAGAATCTGTTAGTATGTCAAAATAAAAAATTTGATTAAAACAGAAAAGCAGAAGTGGGTTTCTGTACTGGCTGATGGTTGTGCTGGTCCTTGACCTCTTTGCCCGTCCTCCTCCTTCCTTTACTTTCTCTGTATCACAGGGATGGGGATTCACCCTACAGGCCACAATTTCTGGGCTTTCTTGCTCTCAGGCTTCTGGCTGAGTTCGGTGGGTGAAAGACATCAGTGGAAGGCAAGAGGGCAGGAGAAGGGTCCCCTCTCTGTCTCAAACAGTCTCTCCAGCAAAGTCTGACGTTCTGACATTCTGGCAGATGGGCTTCCCTGGGGCCACCCAGCCTCTGGCTCAGGTATGCCTTTAGGCTGGGGGTGGAGTGGCTTTTTGCTATAGATAAACTCTGGGTTGCCTCACCATCCCATTTGGCTTCTCAGTTCTTTTAGTCTCTGATCAACAAATTCCTTGCAATAAATCTCATCTGCTTTACACCCATTCTTGAGTGCTTTTTGTTTTCCTGGCTAGACCCTGACTGGTATGGACAGCTCGGTCCACATGGCCTTGCTAAAGCAAAGTTAGAAGAAGCGGAGTGGGTGGATTTGACCCTCAGGAGCTCAACAGAGCTGACACACCCTCTTAGAGGATCGTAGTGGGTTGAATTGTGCCCCTCCACAAATATGCTGGTCTTAACACCTAGTGTGAATGTGACATTATTTAGAAATAAGGTCTTTGCAGATATAATTGAGTTAAGATGAGGTCATACTGGATTAGGGTGGGCTCTAAATCCAATGACTAGTGTTGTTATAAGAGAACGGAGAGAGAGATTTGGATTCAGAGAAAGAGACACAGAGGGGAGAAGGCCAAGCGAAGATGGAGGCAGAGACTGGAGCAACGCGTTTATAAGCCAAGGAAGGCCAAGGATTGCCAGCAACTACCAGAAGCTAGGGGAGAGGCATTGTTTCTCCCTTAGAGCCTTTAGAAGGCATGAACACTACTGATATTTTGATTTGGGAATTCTAGCCTCTAGAACTGTGAAAGAATAAACATCTGTTGCTTTAAGCCACGCAGTTTGTAGTACTTTGTTATGGCAGCCCTAAGAAACAGAGATAAAGTATAGATGGTCCAGTATCCATGCCTACCTAACCCAGCAACAGCCCCATGTTTGTTGTTCTGTCTCCCATGCCAATTTGGCTATAGTAGTGATGAGAGGAGGCTGTGCTGATCCTTGATGCAGAAGGAGACTTCGTAAACACCAAGGGATAGTGTAGAATGATGGCTGCTATCAACGATGAAAAACGCAGGATGTATTACCGGGTCCAGGAAGGCAGGAGAATCCCAGGAGCTGTTCCAAACCTGAGACAGGGCTGTAACAATTAAGCAGTGGCAGGGATGTGGTGGGATTCTGTAGACTACACATCAGTACCATTCACATATCCCCTGGGCCCACCCCCGAGGTCCCTGTAGCTTCAGTGATAGTTCTTGGGCATCCTGACAGCGTCCTACCCCAGCACCTGGGACTTACTGCATGGGGTATTCTCTGATTGCAGAGCTAACTGTGCTTGGCTTGTGTAGGGAGCAGGCAAGAAGTTCCAGGGAGCCAACGACCCCAGGCAACCTTCAACTAATAAGGGGAAAGAATTGGACTGGACTTCTCAGCCCCTTGACAGGATATTTCTGAGGTGTGCTCTGCATAAGCCCTTAGCAGGTCCCCAGCAGGACTGAGCCCCAGTTACCCACAGCACAGGACCCAATGCCAATCTGATCACCATCACATTCTCTATTGGCTTTCTGGCTTTCCTCTTTTCTTGGACTCTCTTACCATGTTTTTTGGGGATCAACTTCCAAATAAGCTCTTTGTACCCAAATCCTAGTCTCAGAGTCTGCTTTTGGGGGAGTCCAAACTGACACAGATTCTGTGACACACCCTAAGCCTGAGTGAAGTTGGAGCATAACCACTCTGGCTGTCAGCCCTGAGAAACGTACACGTGTCAGTGGAGATGTCCAGGTTATCGTTTTTCTCATGCCCTAATACAGCTACCATTTTGCCACCTTTTCCTTCATTGTCACTTGTGTTTTCACGTGGCTTGATTATCTTCCAACCAGGGAGATGTGTTATGAACCTATAATAGAGATGAAGCTTAGAGGTGAGATCTGAAATACAAGACATTTTATCAGGCAAGGGGGTGATTGGAGATACAAGAGGATGGGGAAGAATCATACTCATTAGGTGTTAAAATAACGAGCTAGAAAGGGACCAGGTCACAAAATCACTCTGGACCACAGGATAGGGTCAAATAACATCAATTAAGCAAATCAACCAATTACTACTGCTGTACAACAAACTCCTCAAACAGGTGGTATAAAACAGCATCCACTTTATTATGCTCGTGAATTCTGTGGGTCAGAAATTCAGAAAAACACAGCAGGGTCAGCTTGTCCCTGTTCCGTGATATCTGGGGCCTCAGCTGGGAAGGCTTGAAAGCTAAGGGTGACTCAACTGTTAGGGTTTGGAACCAGCTGAAGGCTAGTTACTTACTCACACGACTGGTGGTTGATGCTGGATGTTGGCTGTGCTCTCAGCTACAGCTGTCAGTCAGGGCATCTACATAGGGTTGCCCGGGCTTCCTCACAGTATGGTGGCTGGGTGCCAAGAGTGAGCATCTCAAGAAAATCAGGCAGAACCTATATTGGTTTTTATGACTTAGGCTTAGAAGTCACAAATGTCTTTCCACTATCCTCACAAGTCCCTGTGAAATCAAGGGGAGGGGATATGGAATGGACCCAACCACTCAATGAGAGGAATGTCAAAGTCACTTTATAAGATGAGGATATGGGTTGAAAAGTGTCATTGCAGCCATCTGTGGGGAAATACAATCTGACACAATATTTCCTGAGCATCTACTCTGTGCTTAGCCCTGTTTCTAGAGCTATAAGACTCATAAGATGGAGCCCCACTATCTGAATCCATGTTGGCTGGATGGGGGGCTTCATCGACTCCACTTGGGGCTGTTTCTTGGCTCACAGTGGCTCTGCCTTCTCCAGAGCAGCCCCGATATATAACAGCCTGTGTGTGCCACGTGGCTCATCCTCTCAGCCACAGCTGATTGGTCCAGGGATGGACGCCTGACACAAGCAAGGTCAAAAATAGTCCTTGCTACTAACTGGTTCTAAGAAAAGTGAGGCAGCCATGTGGAGGAGGCCAGCCTGCCCTGGGAGAGAATTAAGCTGACATTCAGAGAGAAACAGAGACAGAAAGACTGAGAGAGACAGAGAGACCTAGCAGTCATTAGTTCCGGGCATCTTGAGGCCCATCAGCACTCTTTCCCTTCCCATAGGTACATGAAATGTCCTAGATCCTTCCCAGATATCCTCCTCCTTTTTAAAATCTAAGCTAGTCAAGCCGAATTTCTGTCACTTGCAACTAAAAGGGTTCTGACAAGCACAGGTATAAATAAGATGGGGCACTGTCCACACGAGCTGGGCCCAGAGTAAGGGCGGGTGGAGAAGAAGGAGGGGACCAAGAACAATGTCAGCCATCAGATTCAATGGGCAAGTGGGAAGTGAGAAGTTTGTGGCGGGGTTAGATGTCAGGAGGTGAGGATACTAAGAGCTGGTCAGGAAGTGGAGTTCGAGGTGGCAGAGGGAAGGTTTTGGAATCAGGCAGACCCAGATTCAAATCCTGCCTTGGATATTTGTGGTTTAACCTCTCTGAGCCCTAGTTTCCTGATCTGTAAAGTGGGACTAATGCCTCATGAGATTATTGAGAAGATTAAATGACTGACTAGTCTTAGGACTTAGCACCAGGTCAGCTACTTGGGAAATAGGACTCATTCATGTAGAAATGCAAGATTCCAAATTTTTATTATTCTATTCAGCCACACTTTATCTGAAACTGTTCAGTTAGGGTGTCACCCTCATGTAGTAGCTGCTGTGAGTGTCATAACTCACACCCTCTTGGCCCACCTCCAAGTTTACATGCAGCTGGGGTAGACAGACACTGGCGTGTGGCTGGCAACCCACTCCAAGAGCCTTTGTTCTCTGCTCTTCTATTTCAGAGTTTTCTCCATCACAATGGGAGCTTGCTCTCCTGCGGAATGCAGAGGAGTTAATTCCCTGGCTACTCTCACCCAATGAGGGTCAGAATCAATGGACAACTGTTCCACCTTCCCTGCCTCCCAATGGCACAGGTGTGTTCTTCAAGGTTTCTCAGGGGACCACAATGAATTGAGCCCCAGTGGCAACCCACTTGTTAGCACATGCTCTGTTGGCTTTTCTCCTTTCTGTGTCTCACTTCCCCACTCCTCGCTTGGGAGTCTTGCCACTTTCTGGACTTTACCTAGGAATACGCATCCGGATCTCTGCCCCCACATTCCCCCAAATCTATCTATCATTGCCCCAGAACTCAGCCAGGGATGCAGGGGCAGGAGACAGGACTCCCAGATCAAGGACCAAGAAGGTCTCTACAATCTTTTCTGCTCTCAATCTCTCTCTCCTTCAGCCAGGGAAATCTTCTCTACTTGAAAGTCAGGACGCTTTGCTCTTACGTTATCATGGATTCTTCCAAATCTATTATCTTTGTTATATTCCTTGCTGAGTCTCATTGGGCCTAAACATTAGAAACTCAAAAGCCAGGAAAATTTTCCTTTTTCTCTAATCAACACCCCTGCCCTGAAGCAATGAAGTTGAGCATAACCAAGCCTGGCTGATTGAATGGGAGTAGGGGTGGGGAAGGCCCCTAGTACAGGGAAATATGGTAAGAAAAACTCAAACCTTATTTCAAAACATTAACCCACCTCACAGAGACAAGAAAAGTAAGGGACAAAGAGCTTAAATGTGACAATCAAGGCTCACACAGTTACTAAACAGAAGAGCTGTCACCAGGACCCAATGATATGGCACATTTAGCTGAAGGAATGGTTCCCAGAATGTCTGTTGAAATCCAACATCCCACGTATAATTAGGGCCCCTGAAAAGTAAGGGCTCGGTGCTAATGCACTAACTCAAATTCTATCTTTCAGAGACTGACGCTGGCAGGGACCCAAGAAAACTTGTGCAGTACAGGAGTGTTCACTGCAGCGACCTACAGCTGCAGCCAGTGGGCACTGCTCCTTTCAACAGAGACGCCTTCCTCATGGCGCCCAGCATTGCCTGTTCAGTGTGGGTTCTACACACAGCATGGGCTCCTGAAAATTAACCAGCTCACTAAGAGATTTCACAAACAGGTCCAGAACGTTCTCCTGCTTCAGCTTGTCTTGGTTTAGCCTGTGGGGTTTGTGCTCAGCCATTGAGGCAAACTTGGGGATTGAGGAATGAGAAAGGAGGACCATGGAGTCTGAATGCCTACTGCATGCTGGATTTTTCTTTGACTTGCTAATGTATTTAGATTAGAAATGAATAATGATTCCATGCACCAAGGTTATGAGTCCCCTCCAATCTCTTGAGGGTTACTTTTGTTCTTTACCACTGAAGACAGTGCAGAGAGGGTACATTCAGAGCAGATAACCTGACCCCATGATCCCGGGTGTGCTTCAGGGTTCAGTCTGGGCGTCTGCCCCTCTCCAGGTGTCAGGTGTCAGTATTCTCTGCAGCCCTGAGCAACTTCGGGAGAACGCTGGGTGACTTGCAAAAAGCCCACGACTGACGCGGGAATCCATAGAAAATTGCCATGTTAATTTACGAGCTGGGTTTCTTAGGCCTTGGTTGTTTAAAGCCACTAGAGTTTTCTAATGCTGCCTTCCCTGACGGGACTCTGGTAGCTCCTTGACACAGCCCTTCTGCTCCTGCTTTTCTTCTAAGAAGAAAAGGAACAGTAGATGATGCTAACAAGCAGCTGGTGAGTCACTGGGCGACCTTGGGGAGGGATTCGAGACCCCCAGGTGTCAAGGTCAGCTGAGTGGGTGATGGCATGGGTCAGGGGTTCAAGGGACACATCCCCTCTGGTGTGGCAGTTTTCTGCTCTGTGGAGGCCTGACAGGGCAGCCCCTACAATAACTCCTGGGCTGTGAGCTCACTCCTCGGATCCCCGCCTCTCTCAGCCTTGCCAACTGAGTCCTTTGGAGTAGGTCAGGACTCAGTTTCATTGTTTTGGGTTTCCAAGGAGAGCTGGGAGTGTACTGCAGCTTCATAAGGAGAGCCGCCTCCGTGGCTGCATGAGGGACACATTTGCGTCTGAGAAACCACACCAGGGCAGGCACTCGCAGCTCACACCAAGGCAGTCCCCAGCTGACTGTCCTAAGGAAGAGCAGGGGTTGGGTGCACAAGCATTGCAAAATTGAGCATGCGAGTCAACGTGACTTTTTACTTTGAAATGTATTAGATGGCAGCAGGTCTGTTTCCTTAACAATATTTATTTTAGAAATAATCAAATGTATTTGAAATCTCTGATCACATAGCAATAGAGGTGTGCGGAGGCAGCCCTAAAATCTGCTGGAGACCATTATATCAGTCAGCAATAGTCGTGTGTGCTGGATGCACCGCCCAGATCCCGCTTCAGGAATAAACGATTAATTCCCCCAGCCGCACAGAGTATGGCCAGCAGCTCTCTCAGGCAAGCACTTCAGCTCAAGGAAACTACCCTGCCCAAGGTCACACCTCTTCCTAGGGCAATAGAATGAGACTGGTCAACAAAGAGATACAAAGGCCTGGACCCCTTGTCCCAACTTGGACCGCTCCAGAGCTGAGCCATCATTGGGACTACACTGCAGCTCAGCTCAACTTCTCCTTCTGTTCAGATCTACTTGCATCTCCTCCCTTCCACAAGTGTTGGTCCCCAAAACACTCCACATATGGGCCGGCCTGGTGGCATAGTGGTTAAGTTCGCATGCTCTGCTTCAGCAACCCGGGGTTCGTGGGTTCAGATCCCAGGCTCAGACCTACACACTGCTCATCAAGCCATGCTGTGGTGACACCCCACATATAAAGTAGAGGAAGATTGGTACAGATGTCAGCTCAGGGCCAGTCTTCTTCACACACACACACACACACACACAAACACTTCACAATAAATCTCCTGCACACAGTTCTCTGTCTCAGAGTCTGCTTCCTGGAGAACCTGCTCTGAGAGAGTATTGCCACAAGAACCTGCCCAACAAACCCTTCCAATTCAGTGACTTATGACAAGCATTTATTCTTCCCACCACAGGTCTGTGGGCCAGCAGGGCCAGCTCTGCCCCAGGTGCTGGTCATCTGGGCCTGGCTTCAGGCTCTGAGTTGGTTCAGGCTCTGCGTTGGTTCAGGCTCTGCATGTCCCTCACTTGTTCTCTTTAGAGCTACTCGTTCTTTCTGGGCCAGATCACAGGTGTGCAGGACCGTGAGCAAATACTCAATGCCTCCTAAGGCCTTGGCTCAGAGCTGACTCTGTTCCTTTGCCTGCATGGCCATGGTCAAGTCTGACATCAGTGGGGCAGGGTAATCAACTCCACCCATTGTAGCCACTGTGAGGTCATGCAGCAGAGGGAGGCAGGCAAGAACTGAGAACAGGAATCCAACCCACCCCAATCATTTATTCTCTCATTCACCCATTCACACACTACCTGTTGAGCATGAACCATGTGCCAGGCACACTTTGGGTGCTGAGGCTGAACAGATGGGCAGGACAGCTTCTCTGTCCTCAAGATACTTATGGTCCAGTGGGGGAGAAAGCCAATAAATGGTGCGTTAGAGCACAGTGTGGTAACTGGTGTGACCCAGGTGGGCAAGGGTTCATGGGAACATGAAGAAAGGGCACTGTGGCAGATTTTGTTGCTCTCTGCCTCCAGCATCCATTCCTCCTTCCAATCAGCACCTTGGTTTTCTTTGGGAGTTGCCTCCCCACTTCATGACAGTATTGGGGGTGGACAGTCTGGAAGGAGCTGTAGACCAGGGGTCTTGTCCACTGTCATCCCAGGGCCAACAACATGGCCCAAGCAAGCTGTACTTTTCCAGGCTTCTGCAACTTGGCTGGGTGACAGGAGACTATGGATGGAGCCCACTCATTCCAGGGACAACACTGGATGACCACGTCATTCCTACTGCCCTCTTCCCACATCTGATTCTCCAGCTTCCTGTACGCACTTTGAGATATCTTGCACCCCTGCAGCAATTTTCCATTTTGCTTATGTCAGCCAGATTGCATGTCTGCTATTTTAACTGAATCAGGATCTGAACACAGACTTGGGCAGGAGGAAGGAATGGGAGAACAGCCAAAAAGAGGAGGCCTATGACACCGAGCTGTACAGTATGAGAAGGCCTGGCAAGGGGAAAGAGAGCAGGGGGCCTCCACGAGGAAGGGGCAGCAGTCTGCAGGCTTGGAGGTGAGAGAGAGCCTGCGCAGTTAGCAAATGTGAGCAGAGGATGAGAAAAAAAGATATTTGTGTTTATACAACTGATCCCCAGGGTCAGTTTGCTGGAATACCAGAGCACAAGTTTTGGGAGGAGCACAGAGTTCTGTGGGTTTATCTAGAAAGTCGCTTCGAGCTGCAGAAATGAGACATTGTGAGTCAACAGCTGAGGACCAGCCTGGCCCCCTTCTTTGGAAGCTGTGACTGCAGCTGATCAGTCTCAGTAGGGAGGCCCATTCACTCGTGTTCCCCTTGCCCTGGGGTGGAGGAGGGGGTGGGGGCACGGGTGGAGAAGGCAGAGCTGAAACTGAGAGCATAGGGGATGGGGCAGAGGGCGCAGAAGCGAGGAAGGATACCAGCGCAGGCACCAGAGCAGGCTGGATGGCAGCCAGGGGCATGTGGCCCTCAGGGGCCGGCATGTGCAAGAGGCCAGGAACCCGGGTAGCTCTGCAGGAGGCAAGGACTGTGGAACCTTTGAGGAGAGAGGACCACCAGGTGTCAGAGGGCACGGGGTGGGAGATGCGCCAGCCCACGTCATGACGAGAGGAAGCGAGCAGAGGACTTGGTGCAGTCACGGCCCTACTTCTTCCTCTGGAAATCCTTCCTTGCATCTGGCGCGCGTCACCGGAATTCGGCAGCACCTGCCGTTCGCCGCCTGCTGCCCTCTCCTGGCGTCCCATGGAACTGCGCCCTCTGCAACCGTAGGCTTATTTTTCAAAGGATGACAAGCTGTTGGCCCGGGCGGGCGTCCAATGGGAGGGTGTCAGAGCCGGAAGGGACCTCAGGGATAATTTTGTTCAGCCACCGCATTTTACTGACCAAGAAACTAGGGCTCACGGAGGGACATGACTTATTCTGGGTCTTAGGCCACATAAGTGGACTGGAGCAGTCACAGGTGGTCTCCAGGGCCCATAATTACCTCCAAGCCTGGGAAACGGGCTGCCCCTGAGAACGTACCCTCAGAGGTTGACTACAGAATTACAGAAACTCGTCCCCAGTCAGCTGCATGATTTTAGCTATGACTGTTGTAGCTGTTTATCAGCCCAAGCGTGTTGGATTCTAAAGAATCTGAGCCCTGGAAGAAGGATTAAAGGACAAATAGAAACTTGGTTCCCTATCTCTCAGGGCAAGAGTCTAACCATGGATACTTCTAGATTTGAGAGACGCAGGGGGAAGGGATGGGACAGAAGCTCCTGAAGAATGTGACATTGCTCAGTTCCACACCCTTTAGGTAGCCAAGCTAATGTCCTGAAGCAGGAGATCTGAAAGTCCCTCTCTTGATCTGAGTAGCCACAGGTCTTGTCCACTCTTGGTCATGGACCCAGGCTTTCTCCTTTGAAATCTGGTCACACTGGCAAGTCTCTGACCTCCGGGTGGTGCCTGGCTTGTCTTCTAGATAAAATGAAATATTCGTAGTCTGTGGGATGCTAAGGGTGAAATGAGGTCCTGTTTCTGGCCACCCTCTTCCCTTGGAAGCGTCCAAGTGCTGGAACTGCAGCGGCCAGGTGAGAATAGACCTTCTTTCTGAAATGGCGATTATCCACTGTGGGCAATAGCAACCCCAAAGTGGCAGGAGTAAAAGGGGAGGAAAGAAGAGCTCTCTGTGTTTAAATGCTGCATTGAGGGCCTTACTGCTACGGAGTGGAAGCCTACAGAAGGAGCTTTGAAACTACGAATACACATCATTGCTCCCGTAAACGACCTACTATAGTAAGGTGTGTCCTCCAGGTGGAGACGAAGCAGGAATCCAGGAATTGGCCTATAAGGAGAGTGTGGGCGATGTGAGGGGGCAGAGCAGTGGCACCCACAGAGAGTGGGCCTGGACAGGAAGAGGCGATGTGGCACAGACAAAAACCTCAGAGTGGGAACTACTGAGAGAGGAGTTCACATCTCCAAGAGGACAGCTGTCAAATTCAGGAGTGGGACAGAGCCCGCATGCTCACCACCAAACCTTTTTCCTTCTCTTCCTGGGGACACAGCTAGACCATGTTTCTTTGCAGGTAGATGTGGTCAAGTGACCGACTTCTAGCCAATGGAACAGGGGCAGCATGCTCCATGGGAGCCTCCCACGTGCGATCCTGTCTCTATTCCCCTGTCTGTCAGCTCAAGGTCAATGTCCAGGGTGACCTTGGGAACTACATGATGAAGATGGCAGAGCTGCTGTCAGTCAGGGTCCCGGAATGACCCAGACTCAACTGAGTTGAGCCAATATCTCATCCACCTTGTCCCCCACCACAATCTAGACACACCTATTTTGTACTGCTACGTGAGTAAGATATATCCCCTTATTGTGTTAAGTCACTAAAGTTTGGGGGTTATTACAGCCCATAGCCATGCAGTAATATAAGGAGCAAGCCTCAGAATCTCTTAAAATTGCTTTAAGTATAATGGAGAAGGATCATGATAGCAACACCAGCCATTTGTGCAACTCTCTGCAGTTAATCAGGGACGTCTCTACCTGGAAGGAGGCCAGCAGAGGAGATGTCGTTATCTCTGGTGTCACAGTTGAGTAGGTTGAGCTTTAAAGAGATACAGTAACTTGCACAGGCTGGCATAACTGTCAAGTCCTTTGGCAGGACTCAAAGCCACATTTCCAGAAGGTTTGTAGAGTGTTGTGTGGGAAGGGCCCTCTTACATGTTCCAGTAGAGACCGTGTCAGAACTCCACCCATATTGCCTCAGAGCCCTTTTCCATTCTCACTCTGGAAAGGCAGCCTCTGCGTCTGCTTCTGAGGGCTGCCTGCAGGCTGCGGGAGTCCACTTGGCCTATGTGCACAGCGAGCTGGAGGTGCCTGGGAATCTACACCCCTCCAAGGATGCCCACTGATTGCCAGTGCAGCATGGAAATGTTCCAGCTCTCTCACTCCCAATCAAGGCACTCTGGGGTGTGACCTACACTGTCCCTGGGGTTCCCTGTGGGATGGAGCCAAGTGGGAGTCTTCAGGGGACTTTGCCTGACACTGCACCCTTGCATGGCCTCCATCCTTCCTGGTCCCACTCCCCCATTCCTCTACTGGTTTTCCTTCCTAATAAGTCACTTTCCCACTGATGCTTGTCATGGGGTGGGAACCTACCCTAAGATATTTAAATAGAGCGCACCTACCTCCTTGTCTAAGTGAAGAAGCTGATGGGCAGAGAGGGGAAGGAACTTGCTGGAGGTCACACAGAGGAGAAGGCGGCCAGAGCCCAGATCCCTGAGCATCGTCCTCTGATGCTCTGAGAGTTGGCGCCGTGAAGGAATCTCCCTCCCAAAGTCTGCTCTGTCGACCATAATCACTGAGGCAACAGTCAGGGATTGAACTTGAGCCAAACTGATTGAACCACCCAGAAGAGCCCTTGCCGGGACTCCTGACGCTCTGCTATGCACCCATCCCACTGAAATAACAGCTGGACATTCAACCACCAGATACATAGAGAGCATCTGTTTGTGCCAGGCAGTGTTCTGGGCGTTGAGGAATCAAGATGAACAAGATGATTCACGTATCTGCCTCTCACAAAGGAGAGAGAGAGAATAGAACACCAGTGAGTGATAAATGCTAGGAAGAAAAAGAAACAGGGACCAGGGGTTTGAGAGTGACGGGGGTCAGGGAGGGCCTCAAGAGGAGGTGACATAGAGTATGAGACAAAATGAAGGCACTTCCTCACCCGAGCTTGGTTTTCCCTGGGTCCCCTCTCCTGAAGCAGGAGAATGCTGTGCTAAGTAAGCATCAGCCGTGGAGTCAGCGTGGCATCTGGTTGGCGCTCAGCAGACATTGGCTGTCACTGATGGCTGGCTGGCTCTGCCTGGGGGCCTCCTCTGGGTCGGCAGCTTGTACAGTGCTGCCGCAGAGCCCAGACGACTGGCTGGCTCTTGCTCCAGGAGGGCAGAGGAGACGCTGAAAGCAAGGGGGCTGTGGCTTCTGACTGTGCACACGGAGCTCATACCCCCAGAACAGCTTTCCAGCCACCAAAGGATGGAATCAGAGTTGTCCTCGGCCTTTCAGACAAGCTGTTACCTTAAAAAGGAGATCTGGAGTTGCATGCAGGATGCTCTCCCCATGACTTCAGATGGCACCATGGCCTCCTATGTCACACCTATGGCGGGCATGTTCTCTTCTCAAACTGTAACTATCTGAAAACCCTTTTGGAGCTCAGCTTATGTTGTGAGATCTGCAATCAGGCAGACATTGGCTCAACCCCAGTGTTGTGTGCTTTTGGGTTCCTCATAGACCCTCTCTGAGCTCAGACCTGAAACATGAATATCCCAGGCTGAGGAAACAGCCAGTGCAAAGCCTCTAGGGCAGAAATGAGCTCATGTGTTTAGGGAGCATTTGTGAAAAAGGGTAAGAAAAGCCCCTCCCACTTAGGGCTGCTCTGAAGGTCAGTGCAACCAGCTACACCTCCTGCTTCATTCCGAACCACCCATGACTCCCGAAGGGGGCTTGTTGCATCTGGAGGAGGGGGTGATGCTACTGTGAGCAAGCCCAGAGCCTCTTAGGTGGGAGAGATGCGAGGGACCTCCCCGCCTAGCCCAGACAATTGCCCGTCCCAGGCAAGGGCCCCCACCAGACTCAGCATCCCCTGCTCTGCTTTAATCCCCACTGAAATTGGCCTTGTGTTTGTGTGTGGGGGGTCAGGCGGGACTTTAAAATATTCTTATCTTTAAGTTTTGCTTTCACAACAGCAAAGAAAGCAAAAGTCACCTTTGAGCCCAAATTGCAGAGATAACTTCCTAATTCTGGGTTGTATTTTACTTCTGTCTTTGTTATAATAAATATTTTTACATAGTTGAGAAATCACTGTATGTCATTTTTTTCTCTTCCTACCAATTCGTTTATTTTCTTGGCCTGCCACTCCCCATGAAAGGTGCAGCATATGGTAGAAGAATTTTCCTCCACATGGAGTTTTGGAACTAATTCAAAATGATGCTTTGGCCATTGTTGGCTGCAGAGTGGGCTTTATTTTATGAAACCTGCTACTTAGAATCAGGGATCATAAAACTGAGCCTAGTCTGGGAAACACGGACTGACTCTGGCTACAGCAAAAACCCCTTCTTGCGGAGGAACGCTGCAACACGGACCGTGCTCCACGGGAACCACGATGTCCACAGGAATTGTGCCTCAGCACCTCCCCCACCCCCACCCTTTTTGCTTTGTTGCATTTTTCCAAATTTTATGCAGCGAACATGTAATACTTGTAGCATAAAAATACCTTAAAATTTAGTAAGATAAGGGGAAAAAAGGACAGATAAAAGGCAAAGCATTTTATGTATAGCATAACCTAGTGTGCTACAGGATGATAATAGATGTGCCACAGAGAAGAGGTCTAGTGATGAAATAAGTTGGAAACACCGAGCTAAACAAAGCTAATTGGATTTCCTCCCCACAGGGCTCGTCAGAGCCTTTAATATGCTGGTGAGTATTCTGACTTTTAAGAGGGGGATATGGCTGACAATGTTACCAAACTTATCTGCTCTCTGACCCTCTTGTGTGAGGAGTGTCTCTGCCCACTGATTATCTGTGGAACACACTTTGGAAATCCCTATTCCAAAGCTGGCCGTGTGCAGAATCGGGGAAATGCCTGAGTCACTTTAGGCCACTGTCTAATGTGATCTGCGTAGTTGAGTGGAGCCTTGTTAGGTGGGGAAATCTGAGACCACGTCAGCTTCAGACCAGGAACACTGCTGCCACCTTATCTGCAGATTAAGAAATGTGGCCAGATGCATTATGGATTTTATTATCAGTTAAGAGATCTGGAAAGTAGAAAGACATTCTTGGGTATTTGGTTAGTAGGATCACTGAACTTTGGTTCAGCAGAGACCATAGGCCTTGAATAAACAGAGGGCTTGTGCCCCTGAATCCCAAGGGCATAGAATGTGCCTGCAGATGAAACTGTCCAAAGGGGAAGAAAAGGAATAATGGAGAGTGGGGGCAACAGACAGCTCATTGGCTGCTCATATCCACTAGGGCCTCGACATAGCAAGGGCTGGACTTCTAACTGCAAAGATCTGCACCTCTGCCTAAGACCTCCTCCAGCCACTGGAGCCTGCAATGGCCAGCAGGCCAGAGGTGCATTAGAACAGATGCAGAGCAGCCTGCAACCGAGGACTGATGGGAGTTGGAATATAAATGCCCCAGCTCCCCTGCCCTGCTGGATGACTGAGGTGCAGAGTCCACACTGGCTCCCAGAATTCCCCAGTGGGCTGAATCTCCAGGTGCCCATAGTGGCCTCTGGTTTGCTAACACACCTTTATTAGCCGCCTCCCCTTCCCTGCTTCACTTTCCCTAGGAAACAAGGTAAGTCCTGCAGGAATTTCTTTCCTGCTAAGACATTAGTAAGAAAGCCCATTTTTCTGGGTTTCCATAATCCTCTAAACCAAGATTTGCACCACTCCAGCGGGTTAAGAACAGTTCCATCTTATTTCTGACAGAGGGCAGTATTTAGTTTTCTATCACAGCAAGATATATTCCAGGGCTTGCAAATGACTCCAGCTCAAAATAAAGAAAAACAAATTGAAATGAGAATTTTAATCACTGCGAAGGGAATGAAAGGCTGTGTCAGCGTTTCCATGGTAAGTGCCGTCTTTCAGGGATTTATCATTGCAGCTGTAAAAATGTGCTTTATGCTAGGCTTTGGCAAGAGCAAGCCTTCAGTCGCTTAAAATCTATATATTATTAAAGATTTCACTTTCAATCAAGTGGGAAACGTGACTGTAAAAATGGCACAGAACGCCCCTCTGCCCCTCGTAGCTGCCAACTGTGCCCGCTGCCTTCCTGCCGAATCTGCTCAGCCCCAGCTCGAAGAAATGGCAAAGTGGGGGACCCTGGACCTCTCCGGAGGCTGCTTTGCATTCCGGAAATGGTTACACTAAGGAAGATGCTTGTTCTTTGTGGAGGCAAAGTGGTGATCCTTGTGGGGTCCTGTCTGTGGGGCTGTAGGTGGCTCTTCTCTGAGCACTAGGCCACCTGCTCTCTCTCCTGCATCCCAGGATCCGGGACCACTGAGGGTGAAGAGCAGTGTCAGCACAACCACACAGTATGCTCCCTCGGCCCCTTGGCTCATGACAGAGGACCCCGATGACATCATAAGTGGAAGAATCTCGGGCTGAGGTGACCAGAAACCTTAGACCCACTTTGTTAGCTTGCAGCCTGAGCCTGCGACGTGAGGAGAATAAAGCAGCTAGACCACAGTATCAGCCAAAAGAGGAGGCAGTTTGCGCAAAACAGGACCCAATCTAAACCTTGGTTGCATCACATCAAAGCCACCTCTGCTTGGCTTCAAATAGGACCAAATTTACAGAAACTTCGAGATGCTCTTTGTTTGAAACAGGGTGGTGGGAGTGGAGGGGACTCTTCAGAATAAAAGAAAGAAGGTAAAAGCAGCTTCCTGTGATCTGAAAGGAATCCTTCGTCTGTGCAGTCGGTGTTCATCAGGTCTTAGGCATCAGTAATTTGATCTTTCCCAACACAGTCAGTGGTAGATATGTTATTTGCTTTTCAAAAATGAACAAATCGACATTCAGAGGTTAGGGAACCAGGCTTCGTGGAGACCTCATGGAAGTAGGTGGCAGGGTGGGCACTCAAAGCCGGGTCTTTCTGACGCCAAATCACTAAGCTCTGTGTATCACACTGAATTTCCCTCCCCTGAAACAGTGCAGGAGCAGGACGCTGGGATTCCAGCAGCCCATCTCCTCGGCCTTTCCTGCGTGGTGGGCAACCTGGCACAGTGCTTGGTACGCCCCAGTCCAGCAGATTTCCTGCCGCTGGGACAGACGATGGCTGCAGAGGGCAGGACTAGGAGCAATGGCTAAACTCTAAAGAGGCAGATTTGTTTTTAATGCCAACATCTTTTGAGTGCTTACTGTCTACCAGGCACAATTAGAAAGGCCATATGTATATGTTTTATGTGTTGTCTCATTCTCAGCCACCTCCAGAAACTGCCTGAGATTGGTACCAGTATTGCCCCCATTTTACAAGTGAAGAAAATGAGGAAAAGAGAGACTGAATAATTTGCCTAAGGTCACATGCAAGCCAGTAGGAGATGGAGATGGGATTCCAGCCCAGACAGCTTGACTCCCAAGACCAAACCAGGGTCTGCTGCCCTGTGTGGGTGGCAGGGAATGAGGAGAATGAGTTTTCCCCGGGCTCAGAGTGTTCAAACAAACTCTGTGTGGTCATTGGTAACCTAATCATAAGGGGCCGGGCTGGACAGGACTTCACGTGAGCTGGTCGCATCCCCCATCTTCCTGTTGACCTAGTTGATTCTGCGAGAGGCAAGGTGGCTTAAGGTATCCTCCTTTCCTTTAGGGGCAGAGCCAGAATGGCAGCCTCGTCTCCTGGGTTTCCTCCTCCTACAGGAGACAGAATCTTGTGATGGAGCCTCACACTGAGCAGGAAAGGCAGGGTCCTCCTGCACTTTGTCCCCAAAGTGACTCAAGGTGCGAAGGCCACTGAAAAGCTATGAAGGGTTGCATCCAGGGTTTGGGCAGGGCTGTTGTAGGCTGTCCTGTGCCCCCTTGACTGTCCTGGTTCACCACCCACCGCCCAACAAGCCCCCATCTCTCAGTCTGGAGAAGCAAAGAGCTGACAAATAGCTTGAGGTGGGATGGACATAATTAGTGGTTCTAAAGCAGTTTAGGATGAGCATGTCATCCATGCCACTTGGGGAAACTGGGACTATGCAAGCAGCTGTAGAAAGCAATGACGCCCCTGATGCGGAAGCTGCAATACTTGGTTGCACTAAATGTTTTGGTTATGACTGTCATGCATTTCTGAGTTGGTCTAAGATAGTTCTCCCATTGGCTCTTAGCTGTATTGGTTTACAAGGCAATTAATGGGATGGGATGTTCCAAAGAGTCCAGGACCTGTGCTGGGGGTAGGGGAGAGGAGAGAGGAATCAACAGGGGCTATAACATGAACAAAAGAAGAGCAAAAATCAAGACTGAAAGTGGGACTTTACTATTAACCTTACAAAAACAAAAGGGCTTTTTAAGGGATTATTATGAACAATCATTTGTCAACGAAGTAGATAACCTAGATGAAATGAAAAAATTCCTAGAAAGATACAAATTATAAAAATTAACTCAAGAAGAAATAGACATTCTGAAAGGACTTTTAATAAGTAAAGAGATTGAATTAGTAATTTAAAAACTTCTCCCAAAGAAAAGCCCGTGCACATATGGCTTCACTGGTGAGTTATACAAAACATTTTTTTTTTTTTTTTGAGGAAGATTAGCCCTAAGCTAACAACTGCCAATCCTCCTCTTTTTGCTGGGGAGGACTGGCCCTGAGCTAACATTCTGCCCATCTTCCTCTATGTCATATGTGGGACGCCTACCACAGCATGGTGTGCCTAGCGGTGCCATGTCTGCACCCGGGATCCGGGCTGGTGAACCCTGGGACGCTGAAGCGGCACGTGCGCACTTAACCGCTGCGCCACTGGGCCAGCCTCATATACAAAACATTTAAAGAATAAGGCAGGCCCGGTTAGCTCAGGGCTAATCTTCCTACAAAAAATTAAAAATAAAAATAAAGATGAATAAATGTCAATCCTTCACAAACTCTTCCAAAAACTAAAAGAGGAGGAAATACTTCCCAGCTCATTAAATGAGGCCAGTATCAAACTGATACCAAAACTCTCTAATATAGGCTCAATGCAGTCCTTATCAAAATCCAAGCTTGCTCTTTTGCATAAATGGACAGTTTGATCCTAAAAATCATATGGAAATACAAGGAACCCAGAATAGCCAAAGTAATCCAGAATAAGAGGAAAAAGTCGGAGGACTCACATGTCCTTGTTTCAAAAGGTACTACAAAGCTACAGTAATCAAGACAGTGTGGTAATGGCATAAGAACAGACTATGAATCAATGAAGCAGAATTGAGGGTCTAGGGATAAACCTTTACCTTTATGCTCAATTGATTTCCAACGAGGATTCCAAGACAATTCAATGAGTAAGAACAGTCTCTTCAACAATTGATGTCAGGACAGCTGGAGAGCCACAAGCAGAAGAATGAATTTGGACCTCTACCTCACATCTCACACAAAAATGAACTCAAAATGGATAATAAACCTAACTGTAAGAGATAAAATGATAAAACTCCTAGAAGAAAACATAGGTGTAAATTTTTGTGACTTTGGGTTAGGCAAGGGTTTCTTAGACATGACATAAAAAGCACAATTCATAAAAGTAAAGATAGATCAGTTGTACTTTATTACAATCAAAATTTTTTTGCTGCAAGTGATACCATCGATGAAGGAAGAGACAATCCACAAAATGGGAGAGAATACTTGCCAACCATATATCTGATAAGGACCTTGTATCCTGAATATATAAGGACTCTTACAACTCAATAATAAAAAGACAAATAATCCAATTTTAAAGTGGGCAAAAGATCTACATAGGCATTTCTCCAAAGAAGATATACAAAGGACTAACAAGCACATGAAAAGATGCTCAACATCTTAGTCATCATTAGTCATTAGAGAAATGCATATCAAAATAATAATAATATACCACTTCACATCCACCAAGATGGCTATAGTCAAAGCACAGAAAATAACAGAAGTTGGCAAAGATGTGGAAAAATCAAAATCCTTATACATTGCAGGTGGGAATGTAAAATGGAGTGGCCACTTTGGAAAACAATTTGGCAGTTCCTCAAAAAGCTAAACATATTGTCTCCATATGGCCAGTCATTCCACTTCTAAGAGAACTGAAAACATGTTCACACAAAAACTTGCACACAAATGTCCATAGCAGCATTATTTATAATAGCCAAAAAATGGGAAAACAATTAATGGAAATGTCCATTAACTGACGAATGGATAAACAAAATATGGAGTATCCATACAGTGGAATATTATTCATTAATAAAAAGAAATGAAGTACTGATTCATGTTATGACATGGACGAATCTTGAAGACGTTATGCTAAGTAAAAGAAGCCAGACACAAACATCTATATATTGTATGATTCCATCTACAAGAAATGTCCAGAATAGGCAAATCCATAGAGACAGAAAATGGATTAGTGATTGCCTAGGACTGGGAGACGGGGAAGGATGGGTGTAGGTTTTCTTTTTGGGGTGACGAAATGTTCTAAAATTAGATTGTGGTGGTGGTTGCACAACTCTGTGCATATATACTAAACCCCACAGCATTGCACACTTTAAATGGATGAATTTTATGGTGTGTGAATGTCAATAAAACTGTTAAAAATTATAGAGGATTAGTTAAAAATATTGTGATAAAAGTATACAATGGGTTACTCTGTAGCTACTTAAATTAACAATGTGATTTATATACATTGATATGGAAAGTTATCCCCAGTATAGGAAACGGGAGGCAAAGCAGGGTATGATTCATTATCACATAGTATCAATTTTATAGAAATAAACAAATACACTTGTGTGTATGTCTGTGTGTGTGTATGTGTGCAGAAAATAAAATTCGGAAGGATATATATTAAAAGAGTGCATTTCACTGAGTGCTATATAATGAACTATTCTTTTTCAAATTGTTATTTAATCTTTGAAAAAGCAATAAAATTACATGGCATAAAAACCAAAAGTTCTAAAAGACTATCTAGTGAAAAATCTCCAAGACACCAGTTCTCCTTCTAGAGAGCGACTAGTGTCACGAGTTGCCTGAATATCTTTTCCGGAGAATTTGACACAAAGGGTGGATGCTCAGCACACTGTCTAGCGCCTTACTCTTCCTGTGTAACTGTGAGTCTTGTCTGTCTTGAGATATAACAAGAGTCTTTGGTCTTTTTTTTTTTATGGTTGAATAGATCTCCATTCTGTAGATGTACCCTTTGAAAGATTCTTTGTCCTCATGCATTTCCTAATTTGTTTTTGCATTTAGCAGGTATTTTACTTGTAATCCGAAAGAAATTAAACTATTTCTCCAAAAAGGAGTCGTGTATTGAGGATTTATTAAGAAGAGTGAGATCCCAGGAGTGAGGGTACATCTGTGCCCAGAGGAGGTTGCACGAGCAGACTGAGAAACTCTAGATGTGAAAGCAGAAGGAAGACAAGAGAGGGAGGTGCTCCCCACCACTGGGCAGGGACCCAGGAGAGATGCTGGGACCTAGAGAGGAGTCCCGACAGCATTTAAGGATCGTTCCTTCTCCTTTTTTCCACTCTTAATCTCCCCAAATACGAGGAGAATTTGAGATTTACTGGGGGCAATGGAGCCAGAATTCATTTCCAAGGGCCTTAACTTGCTCCCAGGAATCTGTCCCTGCTCTCAATCCAGCCCTCCACAGGACTTCCTGCCCTGTATTGTGCAGAAACTTGAGAAACTGCCTGGTTCTGATTCCAGCTTCCCCACTCCTAGCTGTGTGACCTTGAGCAAGTTACCCGGTCTTTCTGTGCCTCAGTTTCCTATCTCACCAGCAAGAAGTCAAGGGGAATATTTAGCCATCCTCATTGTCATGCTGTTGCTGAAGGAGGGCCCCTGGATGGCACTCCATGTGTTGGCTGCCCACAGCCCTTTGGGGAGAGGAGAGAAGGGCCCAATGTGTGGAGAGAGGGGCTAAAGGGTTGGAGGAGTGAAGAGCTCCTTTGGTAAATGAACCCTCTCTTCTTGAGGGACTCACCAGCACCCCATGTCCTCCTTGCCCTCTGCCTCTTCACCCTCTGGAAGGCATTTCCTGCTGGCCCCACCATCCAGCCCCTTTCCAGCTTGGGTGCACCAGCCCTGTGGTGAGTGGGGCCAGGAAAGAGGAAGAAAGGAAGAGATTCTTATAGTGACAACTCCTACTGTGCAAGGGCCAGCTCCCAGTCAAGTTCACACCTTGCGCCTTGGTTTTTGTTTGCTTACTGCTTACTGAATCAAAACAAAATAAAATATTCAGGCCTTGTGGCTGCCCACAACTTTCCTGTCATTTCTTCAAATGAGCTCTCCCCTTCCCTGCCACTCCCATCCCACTCCTAGATTTGCCTCAGCTCTAACGTGCCAGAATCTTGCCTCAGTGTGCTCTCACAGTGCTGGCCCCCAGCTGACCACTGCGCTGGGCCTGCCTTCGTTCTACAAGTACAAACTTCTCTCTCCCCTTGTCATTGAGATGGTTTCTTTGTAAATGTTCTTACCCCTTATGCTTTCTGACACTCTGCTCCCTCCCCAGGCCATTGCACCCTTGGGCCAGGGACATCAGAGGTTCTAGCAAGAAACACTTCCAGCCCTTCCTCTGGGCGGAGCATAAACCCCTGTTTCCTGGCATCCTG
Organism: Equus asinus; assembly: GCF_041296235.1. Lineage (NCBI taxonomy): Eukaryota > Metazoa > Chordata > Mammalia > Perissodactyla > Equidae > Equus > Equus asinus. The sequence goes on along the minus strand of NC_091810.1, from coordinate 54,756,086 downwards.
GGCCTGGACCGGCATGTGTCTCTGCTGAGGGCTCAGCCTGCCTCCCCGGAGCAGGTTTGAGGAGGAATTCCGATTAATAAGTTGTCAAATACAAAAAGGAGGCACAAAACCTAACATCCCAGCTGAGAAGAAATTAAATTTCTGGGAGTTGGCCCAGAATAAGGACCACATATTTTCTTCCACAGGAGTTTACATTTGACCAAGCGCAGAAGGAGGAACCGCCTTACAGGGAGGCGGGGGCTCAGGACTCATCACTTCAGAGAAAACAACCCCAAGGACGTGCAGGGGTTTTCATCAGAGCATCTCTAACGGCTCTATCGATAACAGCGGATCTTTACAGAAGCCTTCACAGGGAAGCAGGTATGAAGGGGGCTTCCCTCTGTGGATATGGAGGTATCCAGCTGGGAAGCGGTATATCTGAGAGCATGAAATGCCAGTGACCAAGAAAAGGAATGCTTCTCCAAGCACCTGATTGAAACCATGATTCTTTTATGCTGACAAAGAATCAAAACATTTATTTGAAACAATGCTGATGAAGAGCGCTTGTCAAGCATCTTAGAGACTGGGCCCTGGGGAAGGCGCTTTGCAGGATTTGTGCTCACAGTGTTCTGAAATGTTGGTACCATTACCATGCCCGTTTTACTGGTGAGGAAATCGAGGTCCAGAGAGGTTTCCTAACTCGCTGAGGTTACACACCTGGCAAATGAAAGAACTAAGACTGCAATTCAGCTCTCTCCCCGCCACAGCCAGTGTCTTCCCTCTCTTCTACACCTCGGTCTAGCGAGTAGTTGTAAATATGTGTCAGCAACCTCAAAATATTCCTGCTCTTTGGTCCAATGATCCTACTTCTGGTGATCTGTCCTCATGAAATAATTCTAAATGCAGAATAAGTGTCTTACAGTTCAACACGGCTAAGGACACATTAGCGTCTACCCCTCTTCTTCCCAAAATCCCACTGCAATGATGGAAGAAATACAGAAATGAAAACAGAGTCATAGCGGTTGTGGACAGTCAGGAGGAATGGGATCAACGTCCAGAAGATTAAGGACTTCCCAGGAAATATAAGACAAATATAAGAAAAGATTGACAACAAAATGAAACAGAAGCTGTAATGCCACAGAGCCAAATGCATAACTATCACAGAGTGAATTTTCCCAGCAGAATTCCAGAACAGAGGCAACAGGTCCTGGATGAAAGAGTGAGCAAGGGATGGGCTGGAGGGCGGTTGGGCTAGTTCCTTTCCACTGTCCAGTATTCCCCTGCGCACACTGTCACTTGAGGCTGGTCCTCTATCAGAAACTGCACACCCTGCCAGAGGAATGGGATTCTCATGGGGGTAAGGAATTGTCTTCCAGCCACCAAGACAGTTCAACCCAGATGTTCATCTAAAAATGTCAACAGACAGCTAAGAACAGCCAGACATTTTGGAAAAGTCAGAGCCTAAAAGAAGTGCAAAAATAGAACTGACTTTAAGCAAACAGAAGTAATACATAAAACAAGAGAAATCTTTAAGAAATTAAAACAAAAATATCCCAGAGAGAGTTCAGAGAATATCACATCCATTTAAAAAATAAACCAAAACCTCATGAAAAAGACATAATCAGAATTCCTGCAAACTAAAAGAATGATTGCCAAAAATTTAAAACTCATTAATGGGCTCAATGGACAAATGAAAACCAAATTAGTAAGCTTTAAGATTAATTAAGTAATTAAGTTAAAGGATTCTCCAAAAATGTATTAGAAAAAAATTAGAAGATGCCACCTTTTTTAAAGTGATATGAAGTATAGAATCAAACTTCTATGTACCTTTCTTATAGGAGTTCCAGAGGAGAGAATACACAGAATGGATAGAAGGAAATAAAAAAAGACATAGTAGGGGGCCAGTCCAGTGGGACAGAGGTTAAGTTTGCACGTTCTGCTTCAGTGGCCTGGAATTCGCTGGTTCGGATCCCGGGTGTGGACCTACACACTACTTGTCAAGCCATGCTGTGGTAGGCGTCCCACAAATAAAGTAAAGGAAGATGGGCATGAATGTTAGCTCAGGGCCAGTCTTCCTCAGCAAAAAGAGGAGGATTGGTGGCAGATGTTAGCTCAGGGCTAATCTTCCTCAAAAAAAAAAAAAAAAAAACGACATAGTAGAAGAAAAAGTCTTAGTGCCAAAGAAACACCTCAGATAGAAAAGGACCCATGGAGAGCTGAGCAAGAATACAAAGCAAGCCTTTAAAACTCAATTTTTTAAAAAGGCAATAAATCTAACAGAAAAATGGATAAAGGGCATAAATTATTCATGGAAGAGAACTTGAATATGGCTAGTAAATAGGTGAAAAGAGCTCAATCTTACACATCACCAGGGAAATGCAAATTATACTTTATACCCATCAAATTGGAATAAGTAAAACACCCTAATATCCAATGTTGATCATGATATGATAAATCAGCAATTTCACAAATGTCATTTGTTAACAGCCTTCTCAAGGGTATCTTGGCAGCAGCTATGGAAATCTTAAATGTAATTCAGCATTTATATTTCTAGGAATCCATTCTGCAGAAATATCCACTGATGTCCATAGAGATGCATGGGCAAGGAAGTTTGTTGGGCCATTGTTTATGTTGGTGATTACTGGAAATCATGCAAGTGTTCATTAACTGAAAAATAGTTAAATAAGTTATGGTGTGCGTGTGTGTGAATGTGTGTGCACATTGTACACACATGTACACATTATGGACTTCTATGGAACAAGCAGAAAAGCTGAGGTAGAAGCTTGTATTCTGATATAAGGAGATTTCCAAGTGAAAATAATCGGTGTGGAGATGTGCGAGTACTTTCATTCTTCTTGCCAGTCTTTCTTCAGTTCAGGGAAGTTTTCTTTGATTGTTTCTTTTCCTCGTCTGAGAATCTCATTAGATGAATTCTAAACTTCTAGACTTATGTCTCTTAATTTTCCCCTCATACTGTCCATACCTTTGCCCAGGTGTGGGCCCTTTCTGACAGAAACCTCAAGCAGATTTTATAAGTAATAACTCGCTCCTCAGCTGTTCCATTCTCAACTACTGAGTATTTTTTTTTTTAAATTAATAGTCAAACTTTTATTTCTGTGATCTCTAATTGTTTCTATTTTCATATCAGCCTGCCCTTTTGTGGATGTAACATCCTCTTCAATTCCTCTGGGGATAGTAATTGCATTTGAAAATAATAAAGTCTCTTTACATTTGCTCTGTCAACCTTGTTTCCTTGGGAGCTGGGCCCAACTACTTGTTGGGCCAGGTGCCTACCTTTCATAATGCTGGCTTTTAAATATTTTTCTCTCCTACCTCCCTTTGCCCTCACGTCAGCAAGGCATTTAAAGTTTGATGGTCCAAGAGTTGTCTAGGGTGTGGGGAAACGGGTCCTCCGCACACTTCTGGTGGGAGTGTAAACTGACTGTCCTATGGAGGGTGACTTGGTGATATCTTCAACATTTAAATGTGCATAAGCTTTGATTTCACCAGTCCTCTTTTAATTCTGGACCCTAGAGAAATAATCATCTGTGTGCACAAACATGTTTACTGCAACTTTGTTTGCAAACGTGAAAATTAGAAACCCCCTAAATGGTTATCAGTTGGGGAATGGTCCAATGAGTACTATGAAATTCCATGGCCCAGTTGAAATCAATGAGGTACTGACATGTACTGATGAGAAAAGGTCTCTAAGATAAGTGGAAAAAAATTGAAGAACAATACACACAGTGTACCACACAAAAATCAAACAAAACAAACCCACAAACAAAATCTGTATTTCCATAGGTACTTACATATGTGAATAAATGCATAGAAAACAGTGAAGGTTAAAGACCAGACTGATAATAGCTGTTATTTGGGGGCAGCTAGTGAGATTCAGTGATGTTAAGGGAGATTTATTGTTTAAATGTCAATAAGAATATATTAGTTTGTATAATTTAAAAAAAGATTTTAAATATAAACAAATGGCAGAGGTTGCTGTGTTCCAGGCCTCCAGGACAGGCACCAGCCCCAGATTCTAGCCTAGAAGGCAAGTCCCCAGAGTCTGGCTTGACTCAGTGTTGAGGTCCTGCTCACCGCATCAGGGTGTGGAGGTGGGTGGGGGACAGTGTTTCCTGCAGAATCCACAAGCACTGAGGATATAGTGGGGATGGAGCAGGATGGCCAGTGTTCAAAGAGTTGAGAACTCTTTCTCAAAGCCCTGTTCTTACCAGGGAGGAAACTTCTAGATGGACTTAAGGAGACATTTATATTTATTTATCAGGATACTTGAAAAATATTTTCCAAACTTCTCATCCTTCATAATAAGCTGCAGAAAAAGGAGTCCCATGGTGAAATAACTTGGGAAATACTCCATATTATAGACATTAGGATATAGAGGCTCGGAGGCCACAGGTCACACCTTCGCTGCTTAACTTAGTGCTTCCCAAACCTATTTGATTAGGTAGCCCTCTACCCTTTCTCTAGTAATAGCAATAAACATCCTTGAAATCCACTTTAGGAAACACTGCTGCCTCTTCGCATCCCCCCTTCCCCACTCCCCGCCACAGTAATGTCTGTGAATGGGGCGAGGTAAGGAGGTTTGCCACCGTGCTTGGGAGAGAAGGGAGTCAGGGGCAAATGTTGCCTGTCTTAGTTACTGGTCCTTCCTCTAGACTGCTGGAACAGTGTTTAAACCTCTGGAAAGGGCCACATCCACTGGGGCTTCAAAATCAAACAACACTGCTGTGGGGCCCTGCTGATAGAGCATGACATGAATCGAGGAGTACGCATCCTCCTCACTGCCAGGAGATGCATGGATTGGCTTTGCAACAATGAGGACCCATAGGCTCAGGCCACTGGGGCACCCAGAGGAACACAGCTGGGCTCCTGGGTCATCCAACACCGCCAGAGGCTCTGACAGCAGTGGCTGTGGTGGCGCCCTGGCCTCAGTGCCTTCCTGGGCAGGAGACAAAGACCCAGGAGTCTGGGCAAGAAGAGCATGAATTCATCTCCAGAAACGTCTGAGCGAGCTTCAAGGAGGCATGAGGGCTTTGTGGCAAGAGAAGCCAGCGCAATGAAATATGGATTGTTACCATTAATGTGAAGGCGTTGTACCCACTAAGGGGTGGAGGTTGGGAGGTCTGGTCATTTTTGCAAAGGTGGTTGTAGCTCTCCCTGTATCCTAGAGCTGTTCTGCCCAACATGGTTGCCACTAGGCACATGTGGTTATTGAGCATGTGGAAGGCAGTAATCTGAATTGAGATGTGCTGTAAGTGCAAAATACACACCAGATTTAAAATATCTTGTTCCACACCAGAATTAAAATATCTCACTAATTTTATATTGAGTAAATGTTGAAATGATAATATTTTGGGTATATTGGGTTAAATAGAACACATTAAAATTAATCTCAGCTGTTTCTTTTCGGTTTTTTTAATGTAGCTACTGGAAAATTTAACATTTCATATATGGCTCACATTATATTTCTGTTGGATTGTACTGATCGGAGGTTTGGTAGGAATCAGCTAGAGAGAAAACAGCCTTTTGGTTTGAGAGAACAAACCAGACTTGGGGCCCAGACTTGGGGGAGACTTTGAGGCAAATTGGAGCTCAACTGCTTTGTATAAGAAAGTAGAAGAAAGGGAAAGCAACAGACTAGGATGAGGACAGGCACACGTGGCCTGGAGCTGGGTCTCAGGGGAGAGACGGAGTGGAGAAAAGCTGAGAGGGAGCCCAGGAGCCCAGCGTAGCTGCAGACCAGGCAGACAGCTGGCCCCGAAAGGACTCCCTGTGTCCCTGAAGCAGGGCCAGCTGTGAGCTTTGCCAGATGTGAAATCTGTTGATAAATTTTAAATGGGTTCTGTTCTATGCCATAATACTCCTCTGCTGCCCCCAAGGACAGACTGTGTGGAGCTGGGGGAGCTGTGCCCGTGCTCAGGCAAGGCAGGGCTGGGGAAGCGCTGCCACGTGCCAAGCAACGGCCTGAGAGTCAGGGGTGAGGAGGGGAGGGGAGGAGCGAGGGCACAGATGGAGGGGTCAGGCAACTGCAAGGAGGATGTGATGCCCAAAATCCTTGGAAGTATCCATAAGAGCACTGGACCACTGGCAGGGTTGTGCAAGGCACCTCAAGATTTTCACTGCTTTTTAAAAAAATTATTATCAAGGTCACATTTGTTTATAACACTGTGCAAATTTCAGGTGTACAATATATTTCAGCTTCTGTATAGACTGCATTGTGTTTACCACCAAAAGTCTAGTTTCTACCCGTCTCCATACACAGGTGCCTCTTAACCCCTTTCACCTACCCCCGGCCCCCTTCACCTCTGGTAACCACCAATCTGTACTCCTTATCTATGTGTTTATTTATCTTCCATGTATGAGTGACATCTTACAGTATTTGTCTTTCTCTGTCTGTATGCCCTTTGGCACTAGTCTTAGCAGTATCTTTTTGAATACTATGTCTCCTCAGGCAAGGGAAGCAAAATAAAAAATAAACAAATGGGCCTACCTCAGGCTAAAGAACTTCTGGACAGCAAAGGAAACCATCGAGAAAACAAATGACAACCTACTAACTGGAAAAAAATATTTGCAAATCATATATCTGACAATGGGTTAATCTCCAAAATATATAAAGAACTTATACAACTCAACAACAACAAAACGAACAATCTAGGGGCCAGCCCAGTGGCACAGCAGTTAAGTTCACATGTTCTGCTTCAACGGCCTGGGGTTCACCAGTTCCGATCCTGGGTGCGAACCTATGCACTGCTTGTCAAGCCATGCTGTGGCAGGCATCCCACACATAAAGTAGGGGAAGATGGGCATGGATGTTAGCTCAGGGCCAGTCTTCCTCAGCAAAAAAAGAGGAGGGTTGGTGGCAGATGTTAGCTCAGGGCTAGTCTTCCTCAAAAAAAATAAAAAAAGAACAATCCACTCAAAAAATGGGCAGAGGATATGAATACACATTTTTCCGAAGAAGATACACAGATGACTGACAGGCACATGGAAAGATGTTCAACATCATTAATGCAAATCAAAACTACAATGAGATATCATCTCACACCCATTAGAATGCCTATTATTTAAAAGGCAAGAAATAAGCAGTAGAAAGGATGTAGAGAAAAGAGAACTCTCATACACTGCTGGTGGGAATGCAAACTGGTGTAGCCACTATGGAAAACAGTACGGCAGTTTCTTAAAAAATTGAAAATAGAAATACCATATGATCCAGCTATTCCACTACTGGGTATTTATCCAAAGAACACAAAATCAACAATTCAAAGAGATCTATGCAGCCCTATGTTCATTGCAGCATTATTCACAGTAGTCAAGACTTGGAAGCAACGCAAGCACCCACCAACGGATGAATGGACAGGGAAAATGTGGTGTATGTATATGGTATATATATTATGCTGGGTGAAATAAGCCATACAGAGAAAAGACCAATTAAAACATTTGATTTGGTTGGGTTTTGAAGGGAAGGAGTACCCCAGCAGGCTGGCAACCCTAGGACCCAAGGCCACAGTGCACTAGGACTTGGGAACAGAGTGGTGGGCAGCGGACATCGGAGAAGTTGGTGGCAATGCTGGCTGAGGAGGTGAGGACGTGGTTCAGAACACTGTTAGAATCCACACTAGCGAATGAGGTGGGAAGAGCTCAGGACACCTTGTCAGGTGATCAAAGGAGCAAGGTGCCTGAAGGATGTGCTGGGAGACCTCCCCGTGCCACCCCTGAGATCTCGCACCCATCTCAGCCTGGCTCTGTCTCGCAGGCTGGCTTGTAAAGTCTGCACCCACAGGCCTCCTTGCCCCGTGACTTCTGGGTGGGATTGGCTGCTGCGGGCCCTGCAGAAGACGGGGAGTGGGGGTGGGGCTGGGGGGCGGGGGCAGGGCCGTTGGAGGGCAGGGTATCTAGTCCCCGCCTCCTTTCCTGCAGCTTTGCAACAGGTGTGTCTCCCACCTTGAGCCCTCCCCCACAAAGTTCTCTCTTCCTCTCTGTGGCTTCCAGCATCTGCTCCTTGCCCTCATCCCTGCAGGCTTAGGGCTCCCCACAGCCCTGGGGTACCGAACATTCCTTATTGCTTCCCCCGCCCCTGTCCATACCTTGGTCAACAGCTCTCTATGTGAATCCTTCTTCAGTTATGCACTTAAGGGAGGAGGCAGAGTAAAAGTACAGATTTGAATCTGCATAAAGAAATTCTAGAAGGATACATAAGAAACTAGTCAACATAGCTTACCGTGGGGGCACAGTGGGAGGAAACAGCGAACCAAGGCAAGCTTTCTCATCATTTCTAATTTATATTCTTTTGACTTTTGAACCCTATGAACTATTATCTATCAGACAAAATTAAACTGGAAAGAATCTGCTCTACGCCAAGTCGGATTATTTGGAGGAATCAGATTAATCCTGTCCAGACATTCCACTGAGGAAGCTCCAGATCCTGAGCCGGAAAAGTCATGGCGCCAAGGGCAGTGGCTTCTCCCACTTGGCTCCCTCCACCAGGACTGCAGCCAGCCACCCCATCTGCCTCTCTCCCACCTCCTGTCCTTCTTGGGCTCCTGCCTCAGCCACCAGTGTCCTAGGGGTGGTGCCACAGGGTTTTTCAACTGACCGGGGAGACAGCAATACTTAATTACATGAGAAAGTTGAGCACAGAAAGCAAGGGGAACCTGGAAAGCAGTGTCTCTGGAAAGACAGCATCTGTCCTGCTCGCTTCAACCTCGAGAGGTGTTGTTCAGTCCGTGGTTTTTGCTACTGGAAGCTTCTAAAAGACCCAGCAAGATCCATTCCTTTGCTGAGTTGCTGTGTGAAATGCCCCAAGCCCATAACCTGAGTTTGGGGAATGTTCACGCTCCCACCTCCTCCTTTTTGTAAGTGTGTCCCCTGGGCCTGGGCAGCGACACAGACGCAGAGCTCAGAACCACACTGGGAGAGGCGCCTCCCACCACCTGAGACCTCAACCTCCCAGACAGAGAACTTTGACCTTTGCTAGTCTGCTTTGTGGACTAATCTGAGGAACCAGCAGGGGAACAAATTCCCAAGGCTTAGTGCTCATGCCCTCGTTAATACTCCGAGTCACCATTACGAGGCAGGGAGAGGCCAACTGCTATTATAGCCTTTTAGCCAGAACAGCGGGGTAATGACCTGCCTTGTGTCAGGCATGAGTCATGAGCGGAGCGGGGTCTAAACTCTGATCTCTGAACCCTGGCACAGCATTCTCTCCTTGCCCTCGACGGCAGGGAGGAGGGTGAGGGCACGTGCGCACACAGCTCCAGAGGGTGTTCTTGCCCCTTCCATGGATCCCAGCCTGCTGTGGGAAGTAGACATAATGGGCACATAGATTGACCTAGCAGTTACTTAAGCAGTGTGACCTCAAGTTCAAGGACAAAGATCTTCCCTCCTGGGCCCACTGCTGCCCAAATGGCTTCCATTAGTCCCCCTTCATGGGTGAGGCACGGTTCATGGCAGCATTGCCAAAGTGAGCTCCTGGTCCAAGATATTCGGCAAATACCGGACGAGGGACAGCCTATGCCTCCCTGAAGCGTCAGCCCTGGGCCTTGGTGAAACATTACCTCCCTCTGTTAAAGTGTCAGTCAAGGTTAGCTCATCATTCATCATTCATCATCGTTCAGTCCGGCTGAATCCTGGGCAGAGCCCAGGACAGGTCAGTCTTACCTGGGTAGGAGGGAATCGCAGAGCCCTCTGTGGAGAGGTGGGGCCTGCTCATCTCAGAGGCAGACCCGAGGGCAGGAGGAATCCAAGCCTGAAGCAAAGGCTGTGGAGAGACAGTCGGGAAGCAGGACCTTCCACAGCGTGCCAGGGAGCACTAAGGACAAACTGTGCCTCAAACTCACACTGAGAGTTGCATGAAAGGCTCATCCCCAGATTCTTCCACTGACTGCCACTTGACCTTGTGCCAGGCTCCAGGCTAAATCATTTTCACATGTTCTCGCAATTTCCAGATGGAAATCTGACACTCGGAGAGGTAAACTGCCCATGTTTGCATAGTGGGTAAATGGTGGAGTTGGAATTTGAACCCTTGTCTGGCTGGAGCTTGAATGTTCCTACTTTCCAGAACATTCCCACACATTCTCTCTCAAAGGAGAGAGGGAGGAATGAAGAGGACCAGCTCAGGGGCGAAAGGAAACGGCGAGGTGGAGGCACGGGGAATCCTGGCCGTGTGCACATACCCTGTCAGAGTATAAACTGAGCTATTTTAATGTCAAGGCCAGGACGCAGCCCAAAAGAATGGCAAGGGCAAAAATGCATTTGCTTCTGCAGTTTGCCTTTAAAATACATCTTTCTTCACCAGTTGGAGCCCTGGTGAACATCTGCATCGTCCTAAATTAACCCTATGACATTTAAAAAAAAATTTCAGGTAACGAGGCAAATATGCTTCAGGCTTTGTGGCCAGGAGTCTCCTGACCTCTGAGATCCAGGCTGTTCCTGCTCACCTGGTCCCCCTTTTAATGAACTTCCAGGAAAGAGCTCCAGAGAAGAGGGGACATCCCGATGAAGTATGTGGCCAAGCAAATGATGCAAGAGGCAGGCAGGTCCAACAGAAGTTGATGATCACAAATGCGGCAGCACCTGCAGACAAAGCCCCTGGATGGTTGGCCTCATTTGACTCTTCCGCATTCTTTGTGGGCTTCCTCTTCAAGGGAGCCATGGAAGGTTCTGGAGCTGTGTCCAGTGTGAGGTGTAGGACTCCCATCCCTCCTCCAAAGTTCCATAGGAAAACTTCCCACGCAAGTCAAGCTGAAAATGCAGGGACAGTCATTCTCAGCTCTGCCATGAAGGGTGACCTGGAACAAGTTACTTAACTTCACCGTGCTTCTGTTTTCTTATCTGGAAGATTAGTGTGATCCTGACATGACCTACATCACAGGGTTATGGTGCGAATACAAAGTGCAAAGATACATGAGGCACGGGGAACAGTCCTGGGGTGCTGAGCACCCTGTAAGTGTGCTGTTATTACTGTTCTGGCAAGGTGGTGGAGAGCATGTGGGGTGGCGGTGGGGGCATTTACTGCACACCTACTATGTGTCAGAGTTTCCATGGATGATCTCCTTCAATGCCCCCAACGATCCCTTGAGAAAGAGCTTATCACCAAAGTTTACAGTAAGGACTCAGATAACTTTGCCCAAGGTCATGGAGTTTGGGGACCAGGAGTCAGGGATTGAACACACATCAGCCTGGGTCCAAGCACTGTTATCTGAATCATTCCACACCTCCTCCCTGAAGCCCACCAGGCCCGAATTCTTATTCCTGCCACCTGCTTAGGTTGCTTGGTAATGAAACCACAGCCCCGGAGGCAGGAGCTGAGAACCAGACCACCCTCATTCATGTCCCCCATGTGTGGGTCTTTTCTGTCATTCACAATTCTAATTGGTGGGTCCAGCGGGATGTGGCCAGGGGAGGTAACTGAGGAAACTGAAAAGTGAGAACAAAACTAGAGGAGTTGGGATCCTTGGGGCCCCGGCAGGAAGCAACATGTTCCAGCAGAAACATTTCCATATTTTCTGCCTGGCCTTAGAATTGCCCCTGGAGACAGGCCCCAGGCACAGTGACGAGGGCTGGCAAGCATGGGGAGCATGTGAGTGACTGATCACCTAGCCCGGGGGCGCTTTTGGCTGTGACCTCATTAATCTCCACGGTAACCCTATGCCATGATGACTGTTGTGTATTTTCTAGACCAGGTAACTGAAGCCCATTAAAGTTAAACAAGGTGCTCAAAGTCACCCAGCTGAGGAGGACTTAGCCCTGGTCTGTCTGGTCCAAAGTCCCTGCGTTTCCTGTGACAGCCTCCCCTCACGGTGCCGGTGATGCTGCTGGTATAACAGGTAATGCGTGCCGTGCACCTGCGAAGGCTGGGCTCCTCCCCATAGCTGGAGTCTAATAACACTCCAACCCATAGGCGTAAGGAAACTGAGGCAGGGCTACGATTCCAGGAGGAAAGGGATTGGAGAGCAGGGAAAGAGGGAGACAGAGAAGTTAAAGAAGAGGCGAAGGGACAAAAAGAAATTAGGGAAACCGAATTCAGGGCCCTCATTCAGCAGGATCGACCGTGGTAGCCAGTGAGAGGGGGCTAGAGCCTCATTGAGTCTAAACTCACTGCCGGCTTTCAAAGCAGCAATACAGACCCATTTACCTGTGTGTGGATGGCGGCCTCACTTCATCCTTCCCCCAGGGCCTCAGAGATGGGACGGCTCAGGAGAGAAACAGAAGCTGTGGAAGTTTCCAGGTGATGGGGTGACTTGGGGTGGGGCGAGGAGGCAGCCCAGTGCACAGCTGGATCAGATTCCATCCGACCCGTGGGAACCTACCAACATTGGCTGCTGTGATGAGGTCATGACACACTCGAACAGGCCACAGGGATGGGGTCATCCTCCCCAAGCCCCCACCCTGGGCCTCCTCTCTGCAACCCAAAGCCAGGTCCTGGCACACATCCCCTCAGGGCTCCCATATTTCCCTGCTGGCTCCCATTTCTAAGTTTGACCTTGATTAGAACAATGAAAGGCTCTGGGATTGGCTTGTCCAACTGCCTCACTGTCTCCAGATAGAGAAAGAAAGTAGGAAGGAGCCTTCTCTTGGGTCTCGGCAAGCTTGATTTCTGTTTCTTTCTGACCTTATCCCCCAAAAGGGTTTAAGAGCCCCTTGGGGCTCCTTGAAGGGTGGGTCATACCCCGGCAGGACCTCACTGCCACCTCTTTGTCCCAGATGGAGACCAGGAATGGTTCCTGCAGTGGCCCGGCCTGAGAGAGAGGTCAATGAGGGGCTGTGGGTGGTGGAGTTGCTGTCATGCCCACAGGCTGAACTTCGGGCAGATCTGCCTTTTGCTGGGTGTGAGTCAGGCTTTCTCAGGATGCCCCTCATGTCCTGCAGGGGCACCCAGAGCCTCCTCTGAGGTCCGCTTCTGGCTGGAGCCGCCAGGTCAGACCAAGGTGGAGCCTCTGGGAAGGGTGGCCGGAGCCTGGCCAATGCTGATGGGCAGAGCAAGCCCCATATCCAAGGAGTTCCTCCTAACTCTGCCCAGAACAGAAGGAAAAAGAGTTTCAGTCATGGCAGAAGCGAAGGAAGGCAAGAGTAAGCAGCACGGAGGGATGGGAAGGAAGCTCTGACTCAGTTGCCCCGGGGGCAGCCGTGAGGGGGAAACTGAATAATGCCCCCCACTGCCCTTCATCTGGGCCAGTGGTTCTCAACCCTGGCTGCACATCAGAATCACTGCAGAGCTTTGTAAAGATACGGATTCCCAGGTTCCACCCCCCACCGCCCCAGATTTGGTGTTGGTACTTTGTAAAATCTCTCCAGGAGATTCTAACACGAAGTCAAATTTGAAAACAGTCAGGTATAGGCCAGAGCTGCTCAAACTTTAATGTGTGCACTGATCAACCAGGGACCTTATTAAAATGCAGATTCTGACTTAGCCGTCTGGGACAAGACCAAGGAATCTGCATTTCCAATGAGCTCCAAGGTGATGGGGATGCTGCTACCACTGGTCCAGGGACCACACTTTGAGAAGCTAGACTCTAAGCTAAATATCTAAAACAAAACCAAAGAAGATCCCAACCCCAGGTGCAGAGGTGGACACTGAGGACCAGAGAGGCCATATAGCTCATGAAAGGGCCAGCCACTGGCTCTTTACACAATCCCCGTTGCCTTCTTGAAAGGTGAAGGGTGGCACAGCCTTATCTCATTCACATTAGCTTATTTTTTTGCTGCTGAAAGGCTCCAAATGCTCCAGATTTCTGAGCAGAGTTTTGGGATTAAGGGAGGAGAAACTGTTCTCTGTGAATTAGGAGCCACAGGTCATGGCCCAGAAAGGTCCTTTGGACACTCACACAGACCATGGAGAGTATGAGATCCAGCCGCCCAAGCTTCCCACTTGTGGACCCCTCCACCTGCTCCAAGCAGGGCTAGGGATAGGGCAGGGGAGGGAGGGAGGCGGGCTTCAGCTCAGAGTGCTCTGGGAAGGGACACTGGGAGCCCAAGCGTGGTGAGTCCTCCCTGTGAAATAAGAAAGGTTGGAGATCCACATCCAAAGTCAGTCTGCAAAAGGTCATGACTCTAGAATAGGCCAGTCCACCAGGGAGCCTCCACCCCTGCCAGCTTTGGGGCCCTGCAGGTCCTGCTGCTCCCAATGGGCCAATCTCTCCCTCCCAGGTGCTTGAGTCATATCCTAGAAGGACTCAATGTGATTGCCTCAGCTCTAATGACCACACTTCATGAGTCAGCTGCCAGTGATGGGTGAGGCTCCCTTGGGTCACCTTTCACCCAGCCAGTGTCTTCTCTGAGGATGGTCTGGACACATTGGCAGGCATCCAGCTGATGAGTCTGGTCACACCCCAGGAGCTGGCCAAGGCTCTGGTGGGGCACTCAAAGCCATAGTCCAAGCAAATGGGGAGCAAGTGGCTTCACCCACCTGGAGTGGAGCTTAGTGACACCTGCCAGGCCCTCCAGTGGTTCCCCATCCAAGCACCTTTGGCTATGTCGAGAGGCCTTTGTTGGTCCTGATATTTTTCCTGCTTGTCCTTAGGTAAAGGTGTTAAAAATGTCCCTCAGAAACTTCACATGAACGAAATTGTATTCTAAGGCTTTGAAAGGACAAGAGAGGAGTGAAGAGGCTTGTGGGCTGGACGGTTTCAGATTTAAAATAGCAATGCCATTTGTTTGCAGTAGGAATGTCAATAATAAGACCTTTTGAATAGCTGTGTGTTGTTATTCTAGCTAAAATTAATCACCTGGTGATGACAGTGATGGAAACGATCCGCAACACAACTGAGCAGACCTTGAAGCTCACAGTACAGCAGGCTGTTCGGGGAGCATCCAGCAAATGGCGGCACAGCCCCCAACCCCAAACAGAAGGGCGTGTGAGGTCTTGGCACCCTTGACGTGCTGACTGGTCTCTGCAGCCGGGGCCAGGTCACACAGGAGCCAGCTGTGGCAGCACTGTGTGCACAACGGGTCCCCACTGAGTGACCACCCTGTCTCCAGTTCTCATTGAGAAGCAGATGTCCCCATCTGGTTAATCACTGTCTCCCCAGTCCCCACCACTGGGCTGGTGACAGAGCAGATCCTCGGGAACACTTGTTCAGTCAGTGGACAGCCCTGTCACCAAGCCCACAAGTGGACCTGGTTTGGAGGCTGGTGGGTTGGGGCCTTTGCAGTCACACTGCGTGAGTGCACATGCTGGTTCCACCGTTTGCTGGCTGTATGACCTTCACCTTGGGCAAGTCATTTAACATCTCTGAGCCTGTTTCCTCATGGGGGTAATAATAGTATGCGGCCCATAGGGTTGCTGTGAGGATTGAGCGAGTTAGCGTAGGTGAAACCCTGAGAACAGGCCCCGGCACACTGCAAGTAAACGTGTCATCCTGCCCACAGCAGAAGAAACTGTGCTCAGAGGTGAAACAACAGGCTCCTCCCAGGGTTTTTCTGTTCCATCACCTGTCTCTGTGGTCCCAGTCTCTTCCACCCCTCCTGGGTGAGCAAGCGCGTCTCTCTGAGCCCCCGTCCCCTCACCGTTAGCCCTGAGCTGAGTCCATTCTCCTTGCCCACGCACCACCTTAGCCAAGCCGGGAGAGTCCCTGGCCCACCATTCTCCTGCCCCGGGATCCAGACATGGACGCTACTCTGCCCTCACTCACCGTACAACATGGGGCAAGTTATGTGACCTCTCTGTGCCTCAGTTTCCTCCTCTGTAAAATGGAGGTGAGACACCACCTTATAAGGCTGCTGTGAGGTTTAGTGCCAGGCATCGTGTAAGTGTTATGCAATTGTCTGCTACTTTTATTAATAGTATAATTGTTGCCATGGGAGTTTTCTTAGCTTCTCCAGGAACCAGCTCCTCACCCTTGTTGCTACCTACACATCTGACATGGCCTTGCACATAGTCATTCATCAAACTCATCAAGTATTTACCAAGTACTGACTGTGCTCCACACCCTGGAGACATAATGATGTGCAGTATGTGAGGGATGTCCAGTGGTCTTTTTATTCATTTCTTTGGGATTCCATTCTGGCTTCCTGATTGTCTACACTTGGTAGTATTGAAGATGGAGTAAGATCTATCACATCCACGTGGGCACTTACCATGTAATTCATGTACACATTACCCAGTTAGACCCTTACATAACCTTAGGTACTAAGCTTTGCTACCAGCTAAGGAAACTGAGGCACAGCTGGGTTAGGTACCTTGCCCACCCTCCTACAGTGAGGGAGTTCCAGCACGAACATTTGAACAGAGGCCTGTTTGACCCCTAACCTCTCTACCATGCTCTAGGAGGCCTGGGAGAGGAGAGACCTCCTTCTTTTGCGGAGCCCACCTCCCTGTTCTAGAAAACTTCTTGCTAGGCACAGCAAGACCCTCCCTCAGCTCCATCCCCGAGAAGCTGAAAACCCTTCGGCAGCTTCTATTCTCAGCACCAGGAAGACTTTCCTGCGACCAGGAGCGTCCGCAGTCAGCTCTTTCCACGGGGCTGGGTTCGTTCACGCTTCGTTTGGAGGTGCTTCGTGGAAACCATCATATGTTAGCCCGTGAACTAAACATTGCTTCAGAGATGCGAGCCTAAGAGGCGCAAGCATCCAGGAGTCATTGAGAGTGGAAACGGCTCACGAGGGTCCAGGTTCCAGGCACGGATTTGGGAATAAAGCAAACACCATGCCCACCCTTGAGCTCACAAATAGCCCTTCTGGTAGCAGGTCATCTGGAAGAGAGAATCTCAGGACAAACGAAGCCGGAGGATGTTGCTTTTCTGATTTGAGATCGGCTCAGGCACAGAGAAGGAGCATGAGCGGCTGGCCCAGGAACCACCCTGTCTACCTCCAGAGGGCTAAGGAGAGGCCCCTGCTCACCTTTGAGAACGGACTTGCCTTTGTCGTGTTCAGAAGGCTTAGACCTAATGTCCCTGCCCGTTGGTTCTCCTCAGCTCGGCAGCCTCCATGCCAGGAGCGGAAGTTCTAAGGTGCCCAGCACAGTGCAAGGGTCTGTGGGGACACAGGAAGTCCGGTGCGGAGCTCACAGCCTGCAAGGGAAGCTGGCTCCTTTGTCTTTCTTTCTGTCCTTTGCTCATTGGACTATGTCAGTGGTATCTGCTGCAGACTTTGCAAAATGGAACCAAAGCGAGGTGAAGGTGCTAACCACTGCACTATGGAAACAAGGCCAGGGGCTGGGGGGAGGGCAAAGGGAGTAGAGGGGCGCACGTGTATGGTGACCGCACAAAAATTAGACTGCTGGGGGTGAGCACGATGCAGTCTATACGGAAACTGATAACTAATGATGTTCACCTGAAACTGTACAACGTTGTGTACCATTACGATCTTGATAAAATAATTTAAAAAAAAATGTAACCAGGGGCCGGCCCTGTGGTCGAGTGCTTAAGTTTGTGCGCTTGGCTTCAACGACCTGGGGTTTTGCCGGTTCGGATCCTGGGCGCGGACGTGGCACCGCTCATCAGCCCACGCAGAGGCTGGGTTTGGGGTGACCTTGACTGTGCGGCACTGGAGGAATTAGGGTCATTGTCTGCCCCTGGGCAACTCGAGAGGGCTGTGCAAGAAGTGAGGTCGTCAGGGGTGCTCCTCAGCCACATCTGTGTGACAACAGCCATGCATCTTTCCCCATGACACAGTGTGATCACTCAAGGCAATGCCACAACTAGAAGGACCCGCAACTGAAAATATACAACTGTGTACTGGGGGGCGGGGGGTTGAGGAGAAAAAGGAAAAAAATAAAATGTTTAAAAAGAATTTAAAAAAAAAAGATGTAACCAAAGTGTTAAAGACGTGCCTGCCCTTTAACCCGGCAATTTCAGTCTCAGGCATTTAGTTTAGGAAAATAATCAGCATGTGAACCACTGTAGCTACAAAAGCTTCAGACAGTGTTTTTCTATTTTTTTTATTTGTTTTTAACAGTAGCAAAGGATTAGAAATAGGCCAGATGACCAACAATAGGGGACTGGTTACCAAAAGATGGGTATACTACACAATGGAGTGATATTTGGAATTAAAATGATTTTGTAAAAGCAAATTTACTGGGAGAGGAGTCCTGATATATTAAGTGGAAGGAGCAGTCATAGAATATGCTGTGATTGTGCATTATGACCCCATTTGTGTGCACGTGTGTGTGTGTGCATGCACACACCTCTCTCTGCGTATCAGTGTCTACACATGACATGGTGCTTGGTTTTTCATTGTCTTGACAAGAGCTGTGCCAGGGCTCCCTTGCTCACCCCTGGAAGAGTGAATTGCCACTTCCAAGGGGTCTAAAGGGGCCTTTTGTCTTCCAGAAGGTGTGTGTTGTTGGAGGACTGGGGGTGGGGATAGCTTATTCCCTCAAGATGCTTCTGTCTAAGTGGAGGCAACACCACTATTATGACACCCCTGGACTCTCCTCACCCCTCCAGCCCCTCATCCCTGGGGGAGGGGCTTGATCTGACTGTGAGTTTGGAATGAGAAGCTAGAGAGGAATAACCCAAACCCTCTCGGGGTTGCCCTCCCACAATGCAGATCCCACAGGGGTAGGGCTCTTGGTCCAGCTCTGCCACGACTGGGAGAATGAGATGCCTGATTCCGGGGTTCGGTACTTGGAAGGACATGCAGCCAGTACAAACCACTTTCTCTGACATTGGCTTTATCTGTGTAGGTGAGCTTCTGCTCTGCATCTGCCTTATTTCTTTTTTTTATTGTTATTTTTTTGAGGAAGATTAGCCCTGAGCTAACTGCTGCCAATCCTCCTCTTTTTGCTGAGGAAGACTGGCCCTGAGCTAACATCCATGCCCATCTTCCTCTACTTTATACGTGGGATGCCTACCACAGCATGGTATGCCAAGCGGTGCCATGTCCGCACCTGGGATCCGAACCGGCAAACCCGGGGCCGCCGAAGCGGAATGTGCGTACTTAACCGCTGCACCACCCGGCCAGCCCCTCTGCCTTATTTCTCGATTGGTTCAGGACTCTAGTGAGCAAGTGAGGAAGAAAGGGGATGCTATTCACTGGGACCCTTCAAACACCTGCACATTCTGGATCCTCTTTTGGAAACAAGCACCACTATTCCGTAAGAAAGGGAATAGAATCCACTTTTGTTTCAAGAGTGGGGAAGCTAAGCTGTCCGATGGCTGGGGGCTTATCCCTGGAGGGGAAAGGAAATGCGGAGCCGGGGAGCAGAAGGATTCTGACCGTGTGCTCCAACAGCAGATGGAGTCCTGTGGGGTTGGCAGAGTGTGGGACTAAGGATAGCGACCTTAGGACCCTAGGTTTGGGGTGACCTTGACTGTGCGGCACTGGAGGAATTAGGGTCATTGTCTGCCCCTGGGCAACTCAAGAGGGCTGTGCAAGAAGCGAGGTAGTCAGGGGTGCTCCTCAGCCACATCTGTGTGACAACAGCCATGCATCTTTCCCCATGACACAGTGTGATCACTCAAGGCAAGAGGAGCAACGGCTGTAGTGGAATATGAGGGGTCAGGGCTCTCCCCACTTAAGAATGGAAATCAGACCATTTCTGTATAAACGCAGGGTCTGTTCCTGGTTCATCCAGGGATCCGGGGGAGCCCAGGAGGGAGATGTGGTTCTTCCTGCTAATCGTGGACCTGCTCCTCGAAACTTTTCTCTGTCTACACGCTCTTCCTTGGTAACTTTATGGCTTTAAATACTAACATCTGGCTTTGGGAACTCGAATTTATATTTCTAGCCCCAGCCTCTCCCCAACCCCAGACTGGCCTTCTTGACGTCCCATTTGGCTATTTATCATCTCAAACTTATTTTAAAATCGGCTTCTGATTCGTCTCCCCATCTCTCCATTCTCTACATGTCTCAGGGCAACCTTGGAGTCACCCTTGACCTCTCCCTCCCATCTCACATTCTCATCAGGAAATCCCTTCAGTTCTATCTTCAAATACATCAAGACGCCATCTCACCTCCACCAACTCCAATATCCTCCTGGTCCAAATAACCATTGTCTCTCACCTGGATTATTGCAAAAGCCTCATAACAGGTCCCTGCTCCTAACTTTGTCTGCCTGTAGTTGATTCTCAACGTTAAATCAGGTTGCATAACTGCTCTGTTCAAATCCTCCAGTAGTGTGCCATCTCAGCCAGAGAACAGCCCAGTCCTTTCACTGGCCCTCCAGGCCCCGCATGATCAGGCTCCGTGACCTCCCTATCTCATTTCCTACACCCTATCTACACCAACACACTCTCTTCCAGCCACACTGACCTCCCTGTTATTCCTATGACA
Organism: Equus asinus; assembly: GCF_041296235.1. NCBI lineage: Eukaryota > Metazoa > Chordata > Mammalia > Perissodactyla > Equidae > Equus > Equus asinus. The sequence goes on along the minus strand of NC_091810.1, from coordinate 54,735,878 downwards.
TGCCAGGAACACTCCTGCCCCAGGGCTTTTGCACGTGCTGTTCCCTCTACTGGAACACTCTACCCCATCATCTCCAGATGGCTTAGTCCTTTGTCTTCTTTAGGTTGTTGCTTTCAGGCATTCCCTGATCACCACATTTAAAATTTCAGCCTGCCCATCACTCCCAAAGCCCTTCCCCCACTGTGACTTTTCCATTACATTTATCCCCAGCTGTCATAGTATTTTACTTATTCGTTTGTTTATTGTCTGTCTCGCCCGACTAGAATGTCAGCTGGGCAAGGACAGAGGTTTTTGTTCTCTCTCACTGCTCTTTCCCCAGCACCCGGAAGAGTCCCTGGCACATAATGTGTTTGATAAATATCTGTTGGATGAGTGAATGGATCTAAAAGGTGGTGACTGAGATAGTTTTAATTTAATTTGGAAAAATAAAAGAAGTGTGACCTACTATGTACAAAAATGTTATGGAGAAATTCACACCAAGTATACACAGAAAAGAATCAGGCAGCATTGGCACTAAAATGTTACAGTGGTTTCTCTGGTGGAGTGTGGGGGGCAGATGGTTCTCTCTCTCTGTTTCTATTCATTTGTTGTTTCTAATTAATCAACATTAAATATATTGTTTGTGTAATAAAGTCAAAGTAGAGGAATAGTCTTGGTTTTTTTAACTGGTGCTTGCTGTGAATTATAAGATGCCAGAGGCAAGGATTGTGAGTAGGCATATGAGCATTTCTAAGTTCCCCAAACAGGGACTTTCCACAGCCCAAGATACTCCACCTCTGGCAGGACTGCTAGTTCTGCTAGTTCTTACTAATCTGGTATTCTTTATGCACACCAACTGAATAGCCTCTGACTGTACCTGAGAAAGGGGCCCCAGAGTGTTTGGACGAGTGCATCAGTAAAGCTGCTGTCACTGGGAAAGGAAGACATGCAAACACTCAGACAACCAATGGCACCTTGCCTGGTATCCTGGCTCGAATGGCTCCATGGGAAAACAATCCTAAGTTTCAGGGAGCACTGTGGCTGACACAGCATTTTCACATACATCATGTTACTCAATCCTTGCAACAGCTTTCTAGGTTACATGTCATTCCCTCTCCGGGAAGGCCTAGAGAGGTTAATTACTTTGTCCAAGATCTCACAGCCAGCTTCTCCTACAAACAGCTGGAAGTAATAAGGAGTTAGGTGAGCGGCCTTTCCTGAAAGGAGTCGTGTTTGGGATGGGCCGATGGCAGCTAAACCCTTGGAATGCTTGGAGGAAACTGAGGCGGAGAACGGCAGTGGGGGTTGTCTAGGTGAAGAGATGCAATGACCCTATTATCTTAGCAGGATGGGGATGCCTCTTAGGGAGGGAACTACCTCTGTTTGAAAAAAAGACCTTAACAAATGCTTGAGAGGTGAGGCCTTGAAGTTAAAGCTACTCTGCCATTAAAAACACAATGCAAGAGCTATTCTTTAGTATCTAGGAGAGCCTGGGAGAGGATAAAGGAAGGAGAGGAAGGAACAGTGGAAAGGGCAGATGGAGAGCTGCGGGAAAAGACGGGAAATGCCAGCGCAGGGCGGCAGGGGCTGCCTGAGGGTCAGAGATGCTCTTCTGTCCGAGCCTGAAGTTACGTTGCTGTGACAGAAATCTGTTCTTGTCTCCCCTTCTAGCCCCTTCGCTCCTGAAATGGTTGGCCAATTCTGCTCAGCTCATAAGTATTTCACGTGAGAGTGTTCTTGACGAAAGCTGTGGTGTGTAACGATACAGAATAGGGACCACACCCATGAGAGCAGGAGCCAGGGCAGGGCAGGACCCAGGGAGACAGAAGGAGCCATGAGCACATGAGCCCCCTAAGGATGTGCAGAAATCTTGGGGAGAGCTTTAGGTTTCCAAAGGCCACAAATCTGATGGCTCAAAGCAACTTTACCTGGATTTCCACCAGGTGGGGGTGGGCCCGGGGGCTAATATCAGGGTTACATCCACAGGGAAAGTATACAGATTGGCATTTGACAGAAATTTATTTTTCCCTCTAGTTGAGTTCCTTTGCTTGAGTCAAAAAGCTAGAGTTACTAAGTGCAAAAGACAATAAACTTGTTCCTTGCCCTGTCTCCTGCCTTTCTTCAGAACAAGGCTTAATAGACCCTTTTTCTTTTCTTTTATAGACAATGCCACATGCTTAGTCATACAGAAGCTCTGATCTTTTTTCACACAGATTTTCAGATATCAGAGAGCTTGAAGAATGCAGCACAAATGTTTAAAGTAGCATTCAGGTTTATCCATCTGTCCCCTGTGAGTTTGGTTGGCACAGATCAGTTTCCCTCTTTGCCCCCTGTTTGTTCCCACAGACTGGTGGCTGCCAGCAATGGGCATGAGCTGGGATTTACCACTGTGAACTTTTTCTCTTCTTAGGGCTGCTCTCAGGCACGAAATCATAGCTCCAACCATATCAGAAGGAACACAAAGTCCAGCCTTTCAGATGGGGCATTCCCAGGAGGCAAGGTCAGAGGTATCCCCCTCTTCTTTCTCAGGTCACCCTCTCCTCGTCATCATCCCCTTCCAAAGACCCTAGGAGAAGGGCCTGTGCCCAGAACAGTCAGTGTCCCAACTCCAAGAGGTGCCCTGGGACCATAAAGGGGACACGGTGACATGGCTGTACACATTACCAAATGTGGTCACCGTCATTATCTGATGCTGCCCCACAACAGTGAACTAGCCAAGGAAGTTCCAGCCATCCCCATGTGGCAGTGAGGGCTGCAGGATCAGAGATGTTCGGAGCCTTGACCGAGATCCCCAAGTGAGGGACAGAGTCAGGAACTGAACCCAGATTTGTGGTTCGAGTAAGAGCTTTTCAAGTTCTGTTTTTCCTGTTGATGATCAGAATCTTTGCTGTGAGGATGCTCCATGTCCTGGTTGTTATTCTTTGCCCCTGACCTTGAGCTCTTCCTGTACCTCTTTGCCCTGCTTGGTGCCCAGGGGCTGACGTCTGTGGACAGCATCAGTCGGTGTCCGGCTGGCTGGCTTCCTGGTGGCCTGGAGCTGGGACTCTGACAGAGGTTGTGTTCCGTGGCCACAGCCCCTCCTCCAAGGCTCCAGCCCCCATCAGGCTCCGGTGCATCCTGCTCTCGCCCCTTCAGGTGCTCTCTACTTCCCACCATTGCCCCTCTCTCGGGGCCTCACCATCCCCAGGGTTGGTTCCCTAACCCTGCACCCCCACCACCCCGATATATCCCTTCCTTCAGTTATCCTTCGTGACACCACTTTAAGGGTACCTTCTGCTCCTGTTGTGCCCCTGGCTGCTACACCTAGGATGTCACACAGATGAAATGGAGCTGTCCTGGGGTCCTCTTGCCCTCTTTGGTGACCCCTGGGACACTGTTGAGGAATCTAAGAGTCCCAGAAGCACAGATTGCAACCCCTGACCTACATGCTACACAATGTCTGCCAGCTGTAAGGGGTCCCTGTTCAGGGCAGCCTGAAGGGGGTTGAGGCCTGGGTCCCTCCTTCTCTCTTATAAAGGTGCCAACAACCCTGCTTCACGGAGCTCTGGCACTCTCCACACTCCGTATTCAGTCTCCACACACCGGCAGCTGTCTGGGGGCCACTGTCATGGTCTGCCTTCAGCACCCTGAGAACATGGTGCTCTGCCACGCCTGCCTCCCTCCCAGGCATGGGAAACTTGCTCCCCCGAGTGGAAATCACTGATCCAGTCACTCGTACCTGACTTTAGCAGGAGTCACAAGGGCTCCAGGTGTGTTACACAGATGCACACTCACAAACACACACTCCCCCCCCACCCCCCCCCCCCCCAGAGGCAGAGGAGCCAGGGTGGCCCTGGAGGGCAGGAGCCTGAAGCATCTCAGGGCAGGGCTGCTCGGAGCTGAAGACACCGGAAAGCCCACCCACCACCCTGGCCAGTGCCTTGGCCGCCTGCCTTGCCTCCGTCGTGATCAGCACATCAGCGGGGCGGCCCCAGGGCAGGTGTCCAGAATCGGGGGAACGTCCCCCAAGGAGGAGAAGCTGCTGACCAGCCAATGCTTATCTCCCAGCTTCTTCAAAGCTGCATTTCTCAGAACAAATCCGCCAACTGGCCTGTGAGTTTGACCATCTGTCTCCAGTGATTTGATTCCCGTCCATCAGTGCCCCAAAGCCTTATTCAATAATAACAATTTCTAAAAAGCATGTGAATGTCCGTTCGCCCATTTGTTCATCCAGAGTTGAATCGTTTACTCTTATGAGCATGTGGTAGAGCCTGTGGGGCAGGGACTGAGGAACAAACGCTGTCCTCACCCACCAGAAGCTTATGGTTCGGTGGAGGGCACAGGGCCTCGAACGCGCCCAGTGCAGGGAGACGTGAGGGGCTGTGAGAGTTGTAGGTGTGTGTCTGCATGTGCCAGCAAGGCGCTTCCTGAGGTAGGGCTCTCCCCTCCCCTCCATGTGTCCCTCCTCCCTCTGTCCCTCTCTGATTCCCTCTGTCCCTGTCTCCCTGCTTGTCCCTTTTTCCCTTCCTTCTCTGTCTCCTAGTGACCGTCTGTCCCCATGCTCCCCTCTCCCCCCATACACACACTCACAGTTTTGTCTCTCCTCTGATTCTCTTCTCTCACCCCGCCCCCATCTCTCCCATGCATCGGCCAGTCCCTCCAAACCAACAGAAATTCTCCCCATTAGGAGGCAAGGAGGAAACAGCCATCCCAAAAAGACAAGGAACAGAACTAGAGCAGAGGACCAGAATCCTGTCAAACATTTCCCAGGGGAGAGGAGAAGGCCACAGATGATAATAAAAATGTTGCTTGCTGCCATGACAACAGCAGTCATTCAGCCACAATACCAGGGATTTGGAGAAAACAAAATCAATTGAACGTTTATTTCCCCAGCATGACCAGCATCCCTAAGGAGGCAGAAGCCAAGAAGGAGATGCCTTGGGGTCTTGCCTGTCACCTGCCAAAGAACTAGGATGCTCGGCGGGGACTGGCCCTTCTTTCTCCAATCTACCATCAGCAGTGACATCTCTTTCAGCTGTGCCCTGTGTCCAGCTCTTCATCTGAACCAGGGTAGCTATGGCCACTGGGAGTCTGCTGGGAGCCCTGGGGAGCAAACTCAGGCCCAGGCTCAGGGGAGCGGCCCCCACCATGAGGCACTGGCAGAGCATACAGGGCCTGGAAGGCCCAGTGTAAACAAATTACCCAGATTATGTTTGCAGATGGAAAGGTGGGAGGTCGAACCCCACATAGCAAAACAAGAAGCAGCTTCACTTTTAAGGATAAAACCTAAAATCAACAATGGTAAAACTAAGAATGATTAATGCGGCCCCTGTTCCCCCTGCAGCCAAAATCACACAGTTAAAGATTTACCAGGAACAGCTTAAGAAAAAGCCGTGAGGGGATCATTTACCATTTCTGTTCTAGGTAGTTTATGAACACGGGCACAAATGTTCTGTAACGGATTTCCTCAAGCTGCATTGTGAGCTACGCCAGCCAGAGAGTCACAGGGCGAGTGTTTCTGAGACGGTGGTGACTGCCATCTCCAGAGAAGCTGCCACCTGCTCTGAAGCCGTTGGCAGGTGCTGGCAGCACACAAGGCCCTGGACGTTTGATCTCCAATTTATTCTGTGTTGTTAGGACAACAAAGGAGGCTGAAGAGCAGAGTGACTCAGCATCTCCCCATACTGTATTCCTCCCCATCCCCAGCCGCTATGCAGCTTTCAAGGGTCTATGCACTTAAATAATAATATTGCCAAGTGCCCAAGGTCTCAAACTGCGTGAGATACTAACGTGAGTATAAAAACACTGCCTGGCGTGTATGGCTGTCACGAGGAGACTCCTTTAAGAGAGCGTGTCTGCACTGGGGCATCTGGGAGGCAGAAAGGCAGTAGTTAGAGATAGAAGGTGCAGTCGCTGCCCATTCTATTAAATGTGATGCGCGTGGCTTCCAGCCAGACGGGCATATATGAATCCTGCTCCTCTATTGGCTAAATGGAGCGGGGTTTGTGTGTGGATCAAAGATAAGTGACTTCTCCCTACTGGATATTTCCTTCTCACTCACTGGCATTGTTCAGCAGAGAAAGGTGGAACAAGGGCTGAATTTATTCACAGACAGGAGCTTCAAAGTTGAAACATCAAGGAAGCACCTCAAAACTTCAAAAACACCTTCTGACCTAAGTGCTCCAACATTTCATAGTTTCAAAAATCACAAGAAAAGGATGAATTATCCCAAAAGAGCAAATTTACTTTAATTTCCATTTAAATGCCTCAAAGCAAAAAGTCCAAGAGTTCCGACTCTTCTCCTACTGCTGTCAGGCAGACTGGGAGCCCCTCGTAATCTCCCCTCTTACTTTTCCGTCTTGTGGTGAAAGTCTACTTCCCAGGCTGGTGGGGGCTGACAGGAATCAACATAACAGTTGCCGGAGCATACCTATTGCTTCAGAAAAAAAGAAGTTGAACATTCATATCCAAACGTCTCACTGGTTTACCACCCCATCACATGGATCTACAAACAAAAACTGGCTTTAAAACAAATGCCATTGCAAAACAGTTTGGCAGGGTCTTAAAAAGTTACACATATACCTACCATATATTCCAGCTGTTCCATTCCTAGGTATTTATAAAAAAACAAAACATGTCCCTACAAAGACTTTCCATGAATGTTCATAGCAGCTTTATTTGTCATAGCTAAAAAGTGGAAGCAATCCAAATGTCCATCAATAATTAATAAGTATGGTATAAACAAAATAACTAAACAAATTGTGGTATATCCAATACAGTGGAATACTACTCAGCAATGTAAAAGGAGAAACTAGTGATATGAATAACAACATGGATGAATCAAAATAATTATGCCTAGTGAAAGAAGCCAGACAAAAGGGAATTTATATAAAACTTTAGAAAATGCTGACAAGTCTGTGGTGACTGAAAATAAATCAGCGGTTGCCTTTCTCCCAGGAAGGGTCCAGGGAGCCAGAAGGAGGGATCCCAAAAGGGTATGAAGAAACTTTTGGAGGTGATGGATATGCTCACTGTCTTGAATGTGGTGATGGTTTCATGTGCATATACAAATGTCAAGCCTTGTCCATTGTACACTTTAATAAGTGTAGTTTACTATATCAACTATGCTTCAATCAAGCTGTTTAAAAAATTAAAGAAAAAATATGCCATGATGCAGTAACAGGGACTAGATATACAACCCTGCCTTAAACACTAAAATACTAGGAAAAATATGTGAAACAACCGTTTTCAACACTGGACAACAGTCAAGGCAGGATCGTGGGCTCTGAGAGAAGGGAAACAAAGAGTGAGTCCTACCGTGGTATCAGCTCCCTGCCTAGAGAGAGCCCAAAGGAAGCCTGGTGGTCTCACAGAGTTGAGGAGACAGAGGTTAGAGTGTGGGAGGCCACAGCAGCTCAAATTTTCAGGGCTGAGTACCAGAGAGGAGGGAGTTCTACACACAGAGAAAACTCCAGAGATTGTCAGGTAAAAACTGCAAGTCTTTAATCTCTGATTACTGACTACTTGTGAAGAAATTCCTTGAGGCAGAGAAAAGAACCACCTAAAAGGAGCAGATAGAGCAATTCCTGGAGTGCTTACTAGAAATAGTTGATATTCTCACCAGTGGAAGTGGAGACCTTGCAATACGTGGGTAGCATCCCAAGAAGGCTCTTGCCTCAATAACGGGGCTAAATTAGTCCCAGATTCAAGGCTGCTCTGGACGGAGCATAACAAAGCTTGAAAGCAAACCCTGAAAAGATCACACTGTTCCCAGGTAACCATGTGGCAGAGCAAAGTCCATCACTCTTTCAAGGAATAAAACAAAATCCAATACAAATACTGTAAAAACTTCATTGTCTGACATCCAATAGAAAATTACCAGACACGCAAAACAGCAGGAGAATATGACTTGTAACCAGGAGAAAAAAATAGAAGTAGACCCAGAAAAGGGAGAGATGATGGAACTAGCAGGCAAGGATATTAAAATAACTATTATAAAGCTTATCAATAGATTGAAGAATGTTAAAGGAAAACATGAACTCAATTATGAGAGAAATAGCAGATATAAAATAAAATCAAAATGGAACTTCTGGAGGTGGAAAATCCAATATCTGAAAAACAAATAAATCATGAGCAACGATCATTATCTGGTTGATAGTGGGACTCACTCTCAGGTTGTCAAGTGATAAGTGAATCATCACTTCCTTGGGGAAGCCTCGCTGGATGCAGCAGAGTCAATATTCTGTTGTGCTTTCACAGAGCTTCAACCTCCTCTTCAGAGCACTTGCCATAGTTATGATATTGCCATTATTGGTATGACTACACAGTGCATGTCTGTCTACACTATAAGGTCCACGAGAGCAGGAGCACGTTTTTGCTTGCCTGTGTGCCATTGCCCAGACCAGTGCCAGGTATAAGGTACGGACTCAAATATGTTTTGAAAGAATGAATGAACTCCTGTAATAGGCTCTGCCCTGGATTTGTTAGGCAGCTCTTGTTTAAAGCATCATCTCTGACTTCCTTCATCAGCATAGTGACGCTATTTGACCATAGGCTACAGTTCTCACATAGCCTCATAAAACGTGCTGCCTACAGGCACTGTTGAGTCCCGAGTTAAACGTGAACACACAATTCACTGAGTGACCTGGAGCAGGTTGCATAATGTCTCTGATCTTTAGGTTTCTCAGCTATTAAATGAGGATGTTGAAACGGATGATCTCTAAGAACTCTCCCAGCTCTGATGTTCCAGGATGCTACTGTGGTCTAGGCTCCAAAAATGCTCCTCCTCCTCCCGGAACCCTCACCTCCTAGAATCCATGCCCTTGTATATACTCTCCCTGAACTGAATCAGGGCTTTCTGTGTGACCAATAGCATAAGATGGGGAGAACAGTGTGTGACTTATGAAACTGTCATAAAGGGCATTGTGGCTTCTGCTGTGGCCTTTTGGATTGCTTGCTCCAAGAGAATACTCAAGTAGCCCTGAGGAGAGGTCCTCATGAAGAGAAACTAAGGCCTCCTGCCAATAGCCATGTGAGTGCGCCATCTTGGAATCAGATCCTCCAGCTCCAGTCAGACCTTCAGTTGACTGCAGCCCCAGCCAACATCTGACCTTAACTTCATGAGAGACCTGAGCCCCATCCAGCCAGCCAGGCTGCTCCTGAATTCCTGACCCGCTGGAACTGTGAGAGATGATAATTGTTCACCGATGTTTTAAATCACTAAGTTTTGGAGTAACTTGTTATGCAGCAGTAGATAACTAGTATACTGGTGCTGAGAGCCGTCCCTCCTTCCCTCTTTAATTCCTTCTGGTGTGAAGAATACTCTAATCACTGCATAAGCTAAATCTCCCAAACGGAAATCTTTCCTAATTTGGGAACCAAGTTGGGGGCCTGGAATTTAGACCAAAGTCTCAAGGAATATAGAAACCCCTCTTTCCTTGGCCCCAAGACACCTGATGCCACCCCATTTGGGTGGCCTCTGGACACATTTCCTTCTCTTCTGAATGAGTTTTCCAAGTCCCATAATCCATTTTGAATGTACTAATAGCACCTGTGGGCACATAGCAGGTGTTAAATAAATATTATTTGCTGTCTTGGTCCAGTTCTTCCAGAAAGTAGAACCCAAGAAAGGATTAACATTCTAATAATTTAGTTAAAAGTTGAGAGGCAAGAGCAATGGAGATGAGGGGATAAAAGAAAGTGAGACAAGAGAAGTCATGCAATGGAACACACTGACGGCCTCTGCTCAAGGAGAGCAGAGAGGGAACAGCAGGTTCGCTGAGCATGGGGCTTCTCTGGAAAGGCTGCAAGGAGGAATCATGATCCAGTGCCCTTCACAGGAGAAAGGGAGGTGGAGGAATTTATCTGCCCTGCTCCCACCTTCTATCTCCTGGGTCCATATGCATCCCGTGGGGAATTAGCGCCTCTGGTTTATCCAACCCCTGATGGCTGCTCAGGAAGTCAGATCCCACAGCCCATGGTGAGGTTCAGTGGAGGGCATCCCAGAGCGAGTGGGGCACCAGCAGGGGAGAAAACAAAGTCATTGAGCAACCTGAGAAGACATACAAGATATGTGTCCCCTGCAGGTCCTTTCTTGGTCCCTTTTCTAATTCCTCAGGTACTAACTTGCAAGCACAGCTATGGGAAGTCCTGGATTCTCCTGTTGACTGCATCCATTCCTCAAATGTGTAGTGTGGGTGGAGATACAGTGAGGCTGCATGTTAATGTGAGCCGACCCTTGCAGGCTTTATGACAGATGGACACACTCAAATCCCGGCATGCAAAGTGCAAGACTTCCTCTTTCCTCAGTCGCCTAGGAGGGAGATCTTAGCTCTCAGCGGAGGGGTCTCTGAGACAGTAGCGTTCACCCACTGGCTTAGAAAATGCAATTTAATAGAGTAGAACTGGAGCTTTTGAGCCATCACCGGGCTGTTTTAGACAAAATTAAAAGGCCCTAAAGCCCTTGTTTTTTTGCTAAGAAGAGAAGTGTTTCCTCCCAAGAATTCTCCAAACTTCTTAGAAGCAAACCTGGGAAAGTGGCTGTGAGCAGGAGATGGAGGCCCCATCAGTCCCTCAGAATTCCGGCGTGATAAGAGGCACAGTCCAGCGCTCACTAACAGAGGAGGATGGCTGATTGGATGGATGGGTAAATGGGTAGATGGGTGGTGGAAGTGTGGGTGAAGGAGTGGGTGAGGTAGCTGCTCAGTTGTGTGGACATCTGAGAAACATTGCCCAGGCATCCGACATGCTTACATGCCCCTTTTCCAACAGGCGATCAAGGAAATCATTGCTGTGGGTTTTTACTGTCTTGAATCAGTCTCTCCAACGTGCATTTTTCCTGTCCCTGACACAGCCACCCGCTCCGATCCCCCATCCTTCTGGCTTGTTATCAGTTCCACACTGTCTCTTTGCATTAAAGTGACAAGAAGCAGCACAAAGCTGACGACAGGAGGCTAGAGCTGTAATTTGCACTGACATTCACTGGTGTTATCCACTTATTGCCTGGTAAGCCAAATAGGATATTTGTCTGATTTTGATCCCAGGAAGAGAAATGACAACCCTGCTCTACTCCTGCCACTCAAAACAAAGCACCAGGCTGGTCCTCAGTCCTGAGTCGGGCCTGGCAATGCCCACCGGCATGACGTGGGTCTTCAGTTTCATCTTTCTTCTGGCTGAAATTGCCTTTCAGGCCTGACATACAGCAAACGCTGGATGCGGGGGGGCTGGGGGGGGGTCGCGTAGACCATGGACACATGGCTAGGGATGGGCGCACACCATGCTATCCTCTCAGTCGGTGACCGTATTGCTCACAGGTTGCTCAGGGGCCTCAAAGGACTCTGGGAGAACTAAGTGCCCCTGGGAAGTCAGACCCCAGCTGAAAACACCTCAGCAGCTCTCCTTCTGCCTCCCCAATCCCTCTCTTGAAACTCTCCCGGCTGTAAGAGAAGCGAGGCTGAATGACAGGCTCCTGAGCAGCAGCATCAAGGAGTCAGCCTGTGGGCATGGCCTGCTGCTCAGTTTACAAGGCCCAGGACAAGATGAAAACATGGGACCCCTTGTTCAAAAAAGCAGGAAAAAGTGTCATTAAAGGTACTAAAATATAAGACGTTTACCTTTCTTCTGTGGTCTCTCTCTGCCTCGTCGTGGTGTTTTTCATTTGCTATACAATGCTGTTCTAAGTAAAAATAAATAAATAGAAATATTAGCGTGAATTTTACCATTCCTCTGTCTATTATGCAATGACAGTTTTAAATGCACATAAAAGAGTATTCAAATCAGATGCGGAATCACCAAAATGACACAATTTGTATTTCCTAACTCATACCTGCATATATATTTCTCTCCTATCAGAACAATGGAAAAGCCGCGTAATTTCTTATTTCACTTCTTGATATACACACATTCTACCGACGCTCTCTTACTTTCATCCTACTGGCGAGACAGGAAGGACTGAAAAGAAAAGAAACTATGGTTTCCCTATCTTTCCCTTTCGTTCTATGTCATCATTTTCCACGTAAATTGTTGGCTACTAGAGGGAAGTCACGTAAGAATATGAGAGGGCTCTTTGGCATTTCTTAGGACACCACTGTCTTCTTTCTGCATTTAAGGCAAGTTGTGGTTGAACAGAAAGTATGGCCTCTGGGCTGTCTGTGGTGTCCCCCCCACTGCTCCCCCACTTAGCCTGTCGTACAGGTAACACACTTCCCTTATACTGCCTTTGGGTCTCACTGAATTCTCGCGCAATGTGGGTCCCCTGGGATTCTGTGCTCATGGGACGTGGCAAACACTATATGAGATGGGGCAGCAAGGAATGGCGGACGTGCATATTGCTCACACATCTCTGCTCACATGCACGCTCTATTGTCTCATTGACATCACTTACAAAACTCAAGTTCAAAGATAAAATTAATGAGAATTTCAAGATGACAATGGCAAAGCCTTAGACTAAATGTGAGACCCCTCTGAGTGTGGGGGCCCTGTGCAACCACGAAGATCTCACCCCCATGAAGCTGGCCCTACATGTCAGGAGGATGGGCTCTAAGAGCTAACACTAGAGAGTGCCTACCGTGACCAGGCACTGGTTGAAACGCTTTATGTGTATTAACTCATTGAATCCTCTTTATAACCCCATATATCAGGTAAGTTATTATCCCATTTTTCAGGTACAAAACTTAAGGCACTAGGAGGTTAATGACTTGCCCAGAGTCACAGAACATGCCACTGGCACAGCCGAGAGGCAGACCCAAGCAGTCTGGCCCTAGAGTCCATGCCCTTGACCACTTGGCTAAGCTGCTTCTCAGGATAAATCCTGGAAAGACTTAAGGGGGAAGTCACACATTTCTCTTTCCCCTTGCATCTGTATTCAGGTCTGTACATCGGGGTCGGTGTCTTTCCCTTCAAGTGGGAATTCCTAACTCCTTTAAAACTTAAGTTTTGCTCAAGCCCAGGTCAAGGGGCTTAGGACGTTTTAAAGATAATGAGGTGGGCTGAAATTCACACTGGGAGGTCTTGGAGACGGCTGGGTCCAAATAAGTTGGTGGTGGGGGCAGCTTTGGGTCTGAGGAAGCGTCCTGCTCCCAGCTGCTGTTAGACTCCGGAGTGGGGGAGTTTTGCAAAGTTAAGTGCCTGGTTTGGTTTTTCCTGTCCTTTAGTAAATGGTGCGTGCACACAAACACACACAGACATGACCCAGCTCTGCCTCCAGGCCACATTCTTAGAAACTATGTCCCTTTACCACCCCCAAGTCTCATCTTTCTCAGTGTGACTCAAAAGCATTCCCCACCCGATGCCTGGAAAGGCGTTGCCCAGCAGGTTCACCAGGTCAAAGGAAAAGCCCTTTGCATCCGAACACCGGCCTACACACGTCAGCTAGGAGGAAGGACAGCCAGGAGGAGGGAAGTGACAACTCCCTACTGGTGCTGTGTAGGTAGGAGAGGGCAGGGAGGGCAGAGGGTCACGGAAGGGAAGGAAGGCCTTGGGGAACGCACAGAGGAGGGAAGCGCAAGATCAGATAAGCACTTTGCACAGGTCCCTGCAAGATGAGGGGACGGATGCGATGCCCAGTGGCTTTACATCAGCCCTAAATGGTTTGTCAGTCACTGAACAATCTAGTCCTGTCCAGTCATCTTTATGACCCAGAACGCTAGTGACTTTTTCTCTGAAGTAGTATGTGCCATCCAAATAAGGGTTATGTCAGATGGGAGCTGTGTCTCCCCTCTCTTAGCATGCAGGTTACAGACAGAGATTCCCAGTCCCACCTACCATAAAGACTTCTGTATCATGACACATTAATACACAGTTTTGAGGTTTTTTTCCTTAAACCTTCCTGCAGAGACAAACTTAAATGTCCCATCATTTAGGAATTAAAAACAAAAAGTATAACATAGCTGGATATTGACTACTACAGATCAGATGCCTGGGCTTGAAGAAAGGACATCAGTGCGGGGAGGCTGGGGCTTAAAGCCATGTTTCCATCATTCTGATAACAGCAGTCACAGCTTCTCGCCACGGTTGCTTTTCATTTTCCAGAACACAGAATGTCTTCCTCTGCTTTCTTTCCATCTTCCATGGTACAGTGCCTTTAGGGGAATCTTGCTGAACAGCAACAGCAGGGGGCAGAGCTCTCTTTCCTGTTTCCTTTCTGGGGTTGTAATGCTCTGTTTTTCTGGACATATTGTTTGGAGACCAACAGGCATGTATTTGATGCATGACACAAATGACATATGGTGGTGTTAATGTCACACCGTTGACAAAAGAAGACAAGGAGAAGGATCCGGCAGATGGGTCGGGGTTACATTTCATACTGTACACAGTTAATTCCTGACAGCCCAGAGCAAACAGCAGCACCTTTGTCCATGGAAAAGATGCTAAATTTTCTGTAATCTCAATCAAGAAGTCCCCAAGTGGCTATTTCAGGGACCTTCCCTACTTCTCAGGGAGTTTTCTTTTTCTTGGTTCTCTTTTTTCTCCTCAAAAATGCTGCTGGTCCCAGGGCTTAGGGACAGTAATTGTTGCTTCCTCTCAACATAAAGGTCAAGGTCCTTTGTTACATAGTTGGTTTTGTGGCCCAGATAAAGTCGGGCAGTGATCTCTGCTAAAGAGCAGTGGAAGATCACTCGCCCCCGGCTTGTCACATTTGGCTAGTCTGAGTGAGAAAAGGGGGCTAATGGTGTAAGAGCAAATGAAACCACACAATTATGGTCTCTTGCTCATCTTTTTAAAGACAGGCAAAAGACAGTCCGAAGTCAGACAATGGTGGGCCACGAAGGAAAGTTCAGGAAAAAAATCAGCCGTTTTCTTCTTTTGTTCATAGTTTTCTGTTAATGTCATTTTGAAGTGAAGTCTCCAGCAAAGATTCTGACACTATGACGATACAGTTTGTGTTTATAAAAGATGGAGAAGCTGCTTTCGCCCTGGCTGCTGATTTCTAGATTTCTTCTGGCTTTAACACAGGACAGCTGGGGTGTTGAATGCCAAGCAGGTGGAGGTTGACCCCTGGCTGGCTGGCCCCATTGCTGTGTTAATCTCCAACCAGGTAGGCAGCATCACTTGGCTGTATGGCCATCATGGATACTCCTTTCAGGTGGTTGTGGGTTGCCACGGAAACAAGGAAGTCTTAATGTTAAGAATAATTTTCTCCTTGATGGAAACAGTCTCTCTCCAAAGGAAAGTTAACTTGGAAACCATTCGAGTCCTCCCCAGTTGCTGTCCCCACCCCACCCCCGCCGTACTTTCTTTTGCTTGCCTAGAGGTCTTAATTTTGATGATCTATGAGGTGTCAGCCAGAAGGTCTTGTGCTCTGCTGCGAAGCACTATAAAAAGGCAGATGTATGACTGTGTCATCCACAAATACCCTAGAAAGTTAAGTGTTATACCAATGTTGATAATAAATGTTTTCCTCCGAAGTAGGTTACGGCAGTATCACCAGAGCCCTCTAAAATACAACACACCGATAAAATCTCAGGGAACTCAGGGACACCTAACCCTGCCATTGTCCTTATAAGACAGTCAGGAAAAGTTATTAAATGCCATTCCATCTTGTTTGCCTGAAAACCTTGAATGAAAAGAGGGACAGCCCCTTCAAACATCAGAACTTGATCTCTACAAATGGGAAGTCTTGGGACCAGAAAGCCCCAGGGAATTCAGAAATGACTCTTTAAAAATCTTTTTGAGGAAACATGGCCATTGACCTATCCCATTAACTCAGCCCCCAGCCCCAACACACTCCACTCCGCCACCTTGATCTAAATGGAGGAAGGCAGAGAAACACTCTGATCTAGGCCCTGCCTGACCTTCCATCATAGGCTGCTGCCTCAGTCATTTAGCAGCTACCGGTCTTGACTCCTGGCTCCTGCAGGGGTTTGTCTGAAGAAAGTCCCCAGGTGGGGAGCCTCTAAGAAGGGCCACATGCTTGTGCGCATAAGAATTTGAAGCTTACTTTGTAACGATCCACAGTTGTGCTGTCTTTGCGCAAGAAAATTCCAAGCTGAAATTCTATATTCTGGGCCCAGTGGATGTAAAGTCTTGACTGTTCCTCATTTTCTATTGCTTCTCACCCAGTAGTAAGATTGGTCATTTTTGTTACTGTTACTGTTTTCTATTAGAAGGTCCTTCTTGGAGCAGGATAAAGAGTCAGCATCACTGGGCAAATGAGCCATGGTCAAGAATTTGAAATGCTCTGGTTTCAAGCTGCGGTCTCCAGAAGCAGATCCTGAGAGAAGAGTCTAGCAAAAATGACTCATTAGGAAGTGTTCCTGGTGTTCAAAGTGTTCCGTAGGGTGTGGAAACAGGACGGAGAAGGGAAAGAGAACAAGCAAGGGGATGATGTCAAACCAAGCCCCTGGGAGGGTAATGTCGGCACAGTTCCTCAGGGGCACGGTGGTGGTGACGCCTAAGTGTCACTGTCAGGGATGAGGGAGTTGGAGAGTTTACAGCTCTGCACCCCTCAGTCATTAGTTAAGGGCTACAGGAGCGGGACATATGGGCATGCAGCCAAAGCTGTTCCAGTAGCCTGTGGGTCATCCTCTGACACGGAGACGCCAGGGCTGCTGGGCGTGGAAGCACCAGGAGATCTCACGTGCCCAGAAATGGCAAAATGATCCAAGGGGACTTTGATGTAGGACTGACAGCAGCTGCCCCACACCCATCCACAAGAAAATAAAGCAAAAGCAGGAACCCAAAGTTTCCCTCCAGGTTCATTCATTTATCTATCGCTCATTTAGCAAATATTTCTTGAGCACCTGCTGTGCTCCAGTCATTGTGCTACCTGCTGGAGGTTAACACCAAGACGGCAACGAACAAGAAGCCAGCACTGACCTTGTCGTTGACAGGCCAGCAGTGTGATGGGGTTGGGTGGGGAACTTCTATCCCAATGCCTGTCACCCAGCTCAGGTTTGAAGCAGTAACTGCTAGCTTCTGTCTAGGCCTGTTCCATGAAGGGCCAACCCTTCTACCTCAAAGAAGCTCTCTGTACAATTACATAACCCAGGGGTTATGGGGCTGTGCTGCTGAATGTTAATAGGGCACCTAGAGATCCCTGGATGAAAAGCACAACATGACAGCAAGGTATTATTAGTAATAAAGTGGTGTTTAGTAATACCAAAATAAACAAGCTGACGCAGAAGTTTTGCTCTGTATTCGGAGGAGTGTTCCGGGTCTCCAGGCCCTTTATCTAAGAATCAAATGCTCCCAACAGCTATGAAACACTCCTGTCCTGGTTTGTCTAAGGGCTGGAGCATTTTCCTGGCATCCGCGCTTTGGTGAGTGCCCTGCTGATTCCAAGGAGTGTGGCTGCGTGGGCGGTGTGTCAGCAGCGGCCCAGGCAGATGGATTACATAAGGTCACATCCATCTATTGCCCATGACCCAAGGGCCAGGAGGGAGGAAAAGGGATTGGAGTGAGTGGAGACTAAGAGCAAAATATTTCTCATTTGTCAGGTCAAACGGGTTAGGAAAAGTGCAAGCAGTCTTCCTGCCCCTCCTTTCCTAGGACCAAAGACTTGAAGGTAGGTAGATAAAATAAAATATAAATATAAAAATGTGGATAATATGTATGGCATCCAGTTAAATTCCAACTTCAGATAACCAATGAATACCTTTTTAAGTATCAGCACGGTCCAACTATCTCATGAGATTTACTAAAACATTATTCGTTGCTCATCTGAAATTCAGCATCTGGCGACCCTACCCCCAAGGGCTTCACCAGGAGGACTTAGCTCCTTCCATTCCCTGCCCAGGTGAGAAACGGAAGGCCAGACAACTACGGTAGACTCCATTTCAAGCCACGTGTGGGGTTCAGCTCTCTCCAATCCAGCCGTTTATCTGAACTCAACTAAAGTTGCTTTTTAAGATTCTTAGCCGCTCCTGGGATTAGAAATGTCGACCCCAAACTATTCTTCAAGTCACTTTAAACCCCCTAGTGCCAAGCAGAATGCCCAGCCTCCCTTGAGAGGACAGCAGGCAAATTGTGTTTATGGGCAGGAAAATGGTGGCAGAGAAATGACCAAGGTAAGGATCCCTTAGCAGGGGCTCCAATTCCAGAATTTCTCTCTCAAATGTAACTCCTTAGTTTTTCAGTCTGTGAGGGGTTTGCCTTAAGCTTATGAAGAAGTTAAACAACGCTTTACTTTTTCAAACTACAAGAACGAAAAGCTCTCTAAAATTAAATGCCGCAGGCTCACTTACAGTCACAGAGAAGTATAACCATCGCCAAACCCCAAATTTGTCAGCACCTTTTTCCTGGCATAGCACTTTCCCAGCAGTTACTTCATCTGCGCCTCAGCACAGTCTTGCGGGCGGGCAACACAAATGTTATCCAGCCCTTTGGCAGGTAGGGCAGGTCAGGACAACACAGGTCTAAGGGCCTGTCCTGGGCGACGGGGGTGGTGACAGAAACCTCATTTGTGGCTCTGGTTCTTCCCATCTGAACAAGCTTGTTAGGATGTAAACTGGAGCCAGATTCTGGATTTTAGAGTCAAGGTCTGGGAGAGGCCGTTGAAGGATTCCAGGCCGTGGCTTTCATAGTGTACCTGGTAGAGGCCACAAAATCATTCCATAAATCTTTATAGAACAGGAATGACGTGCCAGGCACATTCCAGTGCCGGGGACACAGCTGGGAAAGGTGGACAAGCTTCTGGCCTTCGTGGGGCTTATGTTCTGGAGGTGGCGTCAGATGGTGACAAGTACTCTGAAGATGGGGATGGAAGGAACAGGTGGGAGACGGGGCTGCTTATGGAGGGTGAACAGGAAGCTCTTTCTGGAGAGGAGTTGCCTGAACAGCGGGTCTCATGTCCCATCTGGGGCCCAGCTTTGCAGGCAGAGCGGCTGCAGGGCTCCAAGGTGAGAACGAGTTGGTGTTTGAGAGATGGTGGGGAGGCCAGTGTGTCAGGCAAGCTGGCGAGCAGGGAGACGAGGTCGGAGCACCAGGCCTGCTCAGGCCGTGGTTGGGAGCTTGGATATTATTTGACTTGTGATGGGGAAGCTGCTGGAAAGCAAATCTTAGCCCAGGTTCTCACCTTTTCCTGTAAAGATCAAGAAAGAAAGAGGATGTGGGCTCAGGCACAGACTGGGGCAAGTGGAGAGCACATGGAGACCTCACAGATGGCGGCTAGGTGTGCCCCTTTTGAGGAGCTTTGGTTTCTGGAAGCGGGCAGGTGAGGCCCTGGCTGCTCCCTCCTGATAAAGGTTGGTTCGTGGATCTTGGGGTTTTCCCAGGATGTAAAATTCTATTCCCTGAAGCTTCCTGTGCTTCTCCAGAGACCTAGAAGGGGCCCTGATAAGGTTTCAGACCCTGCAGTGGTAAGTTTTAGGCCCTGACATCCTTTTGATACAGGCTGGGGTGGCCCAGTCACCCCACATAGACTGCTAAGAAGAGACAGTCCAAGACTGACCCAGGGGTGAACAGAGCTGGGCCCTGGCACAGAGGCTGAGCATTTTATATACCCAACTCCTTGGACTTGGGAGAAGGTCAATCTGGCACCTTGTTCAGAGGCCAGATTAAAACATTAAGACTGGGGGCTGGCCCACTGGTGTAGTAGTTTAGTTTGCACGCTCCACTTTGGCAGCCTGGGATTTGCAGGTTCAGATCCTGGGCGCAGACCTACACACCACTCATCAAGCCATGCTGTGGTAGCATCCCACATATAAAGTAGAGGAAGATTGGCACAGATGTTAGCTCAGGGCCAATCTTCCTCACACACACAAAAAACAAACAAACCACATTTAGACCAGTGGTTCTCAAAGTGTGGTCCCCGGACCAGCAGCATCAGCATCAAGTAGGAACTTGTCAAAAATGCTAAATCAGAAACTCTGGGGGTAGAGCTCAGCTCTCTGTGTTTTAATAAGCACTCCAGACGATTCTGATACTCAATAAAGTCTCAGAACTATGGCTTAGGAGAAAGCTGGGAAGACAGTTAAACAAATAAGCCTGCGTTAGTTGAGACTTGGCTCTCAGTGTAAAGTCAAACCAGTGCAAAAGCAGAATCCTTCAGGGTACGGGGATGTGTGACATAGTCTCTGTCAAAAACCCAGCCAACCACAGAGCCTGATATCGGAGTTACAACTTCTCCATCCAACAAAACTCCATCATGAAACATGTAGTAAGGAACGAACTCTGGTTATTTCTCCCAACCAGGTTCCAAGGCCCTAATTTATTCTTGGTGCCCTTTGCGTGCTCCCGAGGCATTCATTCATTCATTCATTCCCACACTCTTAGCCACTGAAGATACAAAGATAATAAAATGCCATCACCACCCTCGAGTAGCTGGTATCAAGGAGAGGAGAATGACTTGTGAATGAAGAGTACAATGCAGGGAAATCGGTACTACAGGAGCGCTCCAGGTTGAGGTGGGGCTCCGCACACAGAGAAGAAAAGGAAGGAGGAGGTCTCCGCCAGGCCAAGAGGAAAGAAACACAGCAGCATGGCAGGGCGTAGTTCAGGCTAGTGGCTGAGTCAAATCGTGACACAGTCAGATGGGAAAGCTCCAGTTCGCATCCCTCCCTTCTGCCTGAGAACACAGTTGTCTGAAGAGTCCAAACACACCGCCATGGCCACCAGCATGTGCCTGAGGTGCAGAGGGGAGACTGGAGTGGAGAGGGCGCTGCTGGCAGCCGCAGCTCCCATGCTGCTGACCAGGGGCTGCGTTCCCAGCTCCTTCTTCTGAGTAAAGTTTTCACCAGCTGGTCGGCCAGCTCCCAAGCCCAGGACTGCCTCCCCAGTACAATCACCCTAACAGGCCCTCCCAAACATCACTTCCACCCTAGAATTTTGTTCATTTGAAAGTACTTCCAATTGAGCAAAGAAGGACCTGGAATAAATGCCCTGTCCATGTAGTCACAGCTTCGACTCTAGGCCTTAGCATACAGCCTCAGCAATGCCCCTCGTACCCACCCACAGTGGGCCCCCTTTAATCACTCATTCATTCAAAACTACTTATTATGCCAGGCCCTTACCCAAACGCTCCCCCTGAGTCATCCTGTTACTGATGGTTAACAATTATGTGGGAATTTTTAGCCTCACTACTAATAAAAAATGTGACAATGAACTACTATTTTTCACCTATCAAATTAGCAATACTTTATTTTAAAGAAAATACTCAGTGCCAGTGAAGAGGCTCTGAGATGGGCACCTGCAACACTGTCATTGTAACAGAAATTGGGACTTCCTTTCTGGGAAGCAATTTGACAGTATGTATCAAAAACTATTTAAATGTTAAAACTCATTAATCCAGGGCCGGCTCCGTGGCCAAGTGGTTAAGTTCGCGCATTCCGCTGCAGCGGCCCAGGGTTCGGATCCTGGGCGCCGACATGGCACCACTTGTCAGGCCACGTTGAGGCAGCGTCCCACATCCCACAACTAGAAGGACCTGCAACTAAGATATACACCTGTGTACAGGGGGGGTTTGGGGAGATAAAGCAGGAAAAAAAAAACTCATTAATCCAGCAAGTTTATCGAGAAGTTATCATGGATTTACACAAATATTTACACTAGCTACCATTTTTGAAGCACATACCATGTGCCATGTACTAGATACATAAATTCTCTCTCTTACCAACAAATATGTTCACCAAAATTGCTTTTAATGGCAAAAAATTAGAAACAAGCTGTATATACAATAATAGAGAAGGCTTAAACAAATTAGAATAAGTCCACAGAACATAATATTATGCTTTAAAAACTATATCTTTAAAGAATTTTAAATGCCATGAGAAATGTTCTTATGTATACATATGATTCTAACTTACAAAAATACATTGTAAATATACATGGTTTCAAAATAACAGAGAAATAAGTCAAAATATTACTTTGTAGAACGGGAACTTTGTTTTTAATGCTTTTTGCGTTTTCCTACTTTCTACAATTGGCCTGTATCCCTTTCATAATGAAAAGGTTATAAAAATTAAAACACACACACACGCACACGCACACGCACACATGACTGCCCCCTGGGTGGGAGGAACTCCTTCTCTCATTCTTCTTCAGACAGCTGTCTCCTGGTCCAGTCGTGGTGAGTCACTCACCACGTCTGAGTTTTTATTTTCTCTTTGCAAAATGGACGTGATAATCCTGGCCTCTTCACCTCACAAGATAGTTATATGTCGCAGCTACCTCCTGCTTATAAAACCCCAGGTGAATGCTAATTACTATGATTACTAACACACTAACGCTCTCTGGGAGAGGTGAGTCACAGTGACTGTGACATCACTAGTGAGACTCACGTAAGGAAGGAATGATCTTCTGGGACAGGATTTCACATAAAGTCTCCTCTTCCCAGAAACCTTCCTTCTGTGCAGGTTTCCAAGAGGGCCTGGAGGGTGGAGCAGTATATGCATCAGCCATTGCTAGGTACCAAATGACGTGAAACCTCAGTAGCACACCAGTGAGCATTTGTTTCTTGCTGTGCATTGCAGGTCAGCTGAGGTTTGGCTGATCTTGGCTGGAGTCAGCTGGGTTGGGCTCCAGGCTGCTGTTTGGGTCCAGATCTGTTCCATGTGCCTCTCATCCTCCCAGGACCAGCAAGCTAGCTGGGGCATGTTTTTCTCATGGCAATGACAGAGGCACGAGAGGGCATGCCTAATCACACAAGCACGTTTCAAACCACTGTATGTGTCACATCTGCTAATAGACCTCAGCCAAGCCCGAAGTCAAGGGGCAGAGAAGTGGTCCCCTCCCAAGATAGTGGGAAGAGCTGCAAAATCAAATGAAAAAGAGGTGGATGCAGAAAAGGTGAAGAATTGAGGCCAGTAATTCAACCTGGCACTGGGAAGTTTGGGAAGATAGCATGAGCCAAAAAGCTGTTCGCTATCTGTCCAGACTGAAGGAAATAAGAGGAAGGGGTGGGTGGAAGCACGGGCTGTGACCTGTTGGAGGCAGCTGGGAAATGCCTTCTCTACATTCCTTCGTTCATTCAGGCAACAAACATTTATTGGGAGTTGGGTTTGGAACTTGGTGAGGTCCCAAGCTGGGACGCAATATAGGTGAATGGAGGCAGGACTCCATTCCCTTTGGTTGTTTTCCTAATAAACTTTACCTCCAAACCTGCACCCGGTAGCCATATTTTACATGCACTGTAATTTGCAGCATTCCTGCCTCTTGTGTTGCCATGGTTTTCAAAGGTTGCGTTTATTTTTATCATCTCAAGACCATATCTCAAGCACTTCTCTCATGTGTAAACGTCTTTATGATGTGAGCTCTCCCTGGGAAGATCAAATGGATGTGTGCCCAGTCTGGACTGTAAGGATCCATCTGAGGGTGTGGTCTATTGCCTAGGATAGTGGGTCCATCTGCCAGGATAGCACCTGACGAATGTGAGGACCAGGAAGCTCCTACCGCTGTGCACATGTGGGGCTGACTGAGGAGATGCCTCCACAGAGACGGCAGAGATGGAGAGTTGCAGAGACAGAGGCAAATGTCAGGAGCTAGGAGGCAGCCAGCCATGCCCAGGACATGGACCATGGCTCTGGGTTAAGTGGGGAGCAACAAAGGCATGGGGAAGTGTTGGACATGAGGAAGCAAGCAGAATCAGATGACGGATGAGCAGGTAGGGCAGAGCCTTCCAGAGCCAAGGCCCCGACCGTGTTCCCTTTACACTTTCCTGTGCGAGAGTCTGAGTCTTAACAAGGATGAAGAGAGCCAGGCTGGACGACCGAAGCAGCCGATTGCAACCTGTGACCCTGAAATGTGGAGATTAGCAGAGACCAAGGGCCTCACACCAGCCTGAGAGTCTGGGTTAAGATGTTTCTTTTTAATTGGAACCAGTTGACTTGACACAAGTACAAATAGGCGTCTCTTTTCACTTCTGAAAAGAAACAAATAGGGGTAAGAAAAGAATACCTAGTGTGGAATCCTGACAAATAATGGTGGAACCAACACAGATGTCCCTGTTAGGATTCCATCTGCCTTGCAGGAGTTCACTGTACCTATCAAAAGTCAAGGGCTGAGCCTCAGGCTAATCGTGAGAAAAACCATCAGACCCATCCCCAAACACCTGACCAGCGCTCTTCAAAACCATCGAGCTCATCAGTGAGAGAAACTGCCACAGCCAAGAGGAGCCTGAGGAGACCCAAGGTCTGCATGTAACCTGGGACCCTAGATGGGATCCTGGAACAGAAAAATACATCACGTAAAAAGTAAGAAATCCAAATACACTATGGACTTCCATTAATAATAATGTATCAGTACTAGTTCATTAATTATAACAAGTGTACCATCATAATGTAAGATGCTTATAGTAGGGGAAACTGGATATGGAATGTATTGGAACCCTCAGCACTATCTTCTTAATTTTTCTGTAAATCTAAAACTCTTCTAAAAAATAAAGTCCATTTTTAAAAAATCAAGTCATGGGTTGAGAGCACAGACTTGGAAGCCAGGCTGCTGGGGGTCCAGTCCCCCTCCTCGTCACCTTGGGCAAGCCACTAACACTTCCCGCACCTCAGCTTCCTCGCTATAAAACGGGAATAATCCTTGCCCTGGGAACTAAATAAGTTAAAACTCGTCAAACTCTGGAAGAGTGCCTGGCACCGAATAAGTGCTACAAGTGCTTATTTGACACACAAGTAAGACTAAAGGTGCAGGTTCACCTCAAATGTTCTGTCAAACAAGAGCAAGGGTATATTAGCCGAGTTTTTATTTTTCTTACAAAAACAAGAGGAGCATGCTCAGGGCTCAGTTGGGGCTTCACTCAGATACCTCAAGACCTTGCCCCCTCCCTCCAGCTTAGCCTGAGTTCAGCTCTTCCTGCTCTTTCTCCTGATGGTTTCCCATCCTCTGCCAGGTTCGGATGGAATGATGCAGCCTGAAAACCTCCTGCCATATCAGCACAGGCAGATACACCGCCTCTTGCCTGTCCTATCTCTTCCTTCCTCCCCAAGAGCAGCCTACTAAATCTAGGATCTAGCAATACCCCCAGACACCTCCAGTTCCACCACCCTCCCCCAGGTCCATGGCCTCAGCCCCTAGACCATTCAGCTGGCTGCTCTGCCTGCACTGACGCCCTTCCAGCTCGGAGAGCCTTGGTAAGGAAGGGAACATGACACTCCAACAGGATGCTTGGGAAATGCGTATGTTCCTGAGTGCTCAGGAAGAGGTCTCCCTAAAGAACAATCCTGAACTTTGTCCAAGTGGTTGAAAGCTTGACACAAGTCATCTTCCTGTGAGCATCTGAAAAAATCCTGTGTCCAGGCAGAATCAGATACACACATCTGCTGCTTCCTTCAGTCAAGATCTTGAATTCCTGGGGCTGTTTCCTGCTCCTGCTCGCGGCCACACTCCCTCTCTGGGGCTGTGAAGTAAAACAAAAGCCAAACACAGCAGCGATGTAACAGCGAGGGAAGAGCTGAAGCTCAGGACGAGGCTGAATCTCCCAATACTACTCCTTGGTGGGTTTCCCCACTTTCTTCTAAAGAGACCTATTTCTTGTCAAACTGGTGAAGGAGTCGTTCATATAACCCTCATTTTGCAGATGAGGAAATCAAGTCCTACCAGGAGACAAATAGAAAAGAGATTTGGGGTGTGTTTCCTGACTGGAGAAGGGGTTGCAATCCTCATCCACATTCTCTCAGGGGTTAGAAAATTTTCTTTGCTTTCCATCATGCCAGTACTTGGCAATGACCTACATAGACCACATGTCTAATAATAACTTGAGCTTTATTAGCACCCAACATTCAAGGGCCTCTGCAGATTTGGCAAAGACTGACATTGACTAAATCATCTGCTTGTTGCAAAGAAAACTTCACTCCTCTGGGGCAGCCTTTGAAGAGAAGAAGCTGCCGGCTAGGAGTATCTGGCACAGCAGTCATTTGTCTGACTTTTTTTCTTTTTCATTTTTTTTGTATGGAAATCTCTAAAATCATGGCTCACTTGAACAGGGTTGATATTTAAGATATGTAACAACCAATATGGCTTGGATATCGACCAATCAGAACGGATGTTGGCCAGGATACCCACCCAGGATCCAACTCCCATTCCCACCCCTGGTTGGCCAGGCGTTGCCCCTGAAGTTTCAGGTTTAGGACAAGGTCCAGGGAATTCCAGTGAGGGGGTCTAGGTAGTCAGTGTGGTGGGACAATGGCTATACCAAGTGAGAGGGAAATAATTCAGTATTCAACCTGCTGACTGTCAGCCCTAACTGCACACGTATTCTCAGTTCCCTGCAAGCACAGATCCATACCACATGGCTGAACACAGACTTGCTCCTAAGCATACATGACGGTTAACTATGGCAAACCAAGGAGCAGAGGTGTTTGAATTCAAGAGCCTTGAGAATTTCATTTTACTGCATCCCACCTCCCCTCTGGTCCACTGAAGCTGGAGCTGGAACTGGAGGTGGGTCAGGTGAGTGGTTACCTGAAGTGAACAGATGTAGGAAGAACCAGAGAGTAGGGGCATGTCACAAATGACAGTGTGAGATCGTCAAAGTTAGGGAAGCCCGAGAGGGTTCCTGAGTCCAAAGGACAAGTGTGGAGTTAGACCTGAGAGATAAGACAAAACAGAGCAAATGCTGGGAAGATCCCAAGACAAGACAGTTAAGAGGATCGGAGCAGAGTGAAGGAAGAGAGTGCAAAACCATTGTCTCAAAAGCTCCACCACTCCTTGCCGGGGGAAGCTTAACCCTGGTTGAAAGTGTACTGAAGGGGTGGAGCTACTCAGTACTCACCAGCTCTTAGAACCTCTCTGTGAGAAGATTTCCCGTGTTTGCAGCTAGCTCACACAGTAAGGTCTTTCCAGAAAAGATGTCCCAGATGCCAAAGCTGACACATCAGAAAGATCATCATTTGAAGGGCTGCTTCCCACTGGGAAAAAGCATGATTTGGGTGAGTGGTCTTTTCCACCAGAGTCCAAATTCTCTAGGACTTTGGCCATCTCGGAACAGGGTGGCCTTATAAATTTTTGCCAATACAGTAATTCTAATATAGTCATTTTCAAAGTGGAGAGACTTCATTGAAAGAATTCTCCTGATGGATGCAAATTGCTTCCCAAACATGTGAGTCTTTTCTTCTCTTCTCCTGAGTAAATGCCACGCAATCCTCCAACTGTCATTTACAGAGAACTAATCGCTTCTTACTAGTAACTTATTAAGTGAATCACTAAGGATGACTGAATTTGGAATTTGTGTGTGACCAGAATATTTTTAGTCAGTGTTCTACCCCAGATTCTGTCATCCATGCAACAAGTGGCGCCTTGCAAAGCTCTGGCTGTGCGGGCACGCTGTAGATGGCCAGAATGCCCGTGCTTGGGAGGAAGCAAGTTTTGTTATCTCTTTCATCAGTTGCTGCTACTGTGTTACCCATGTGGTTGGTTTGAGATGATCTGATCTTCTCAACAATGTTTACATCAGTATTTGGTCCTGTAATTTTCTAATGACAGATTGAAAGATATGTGAACATCATGGTTCAAATAGGAATGATCATTACCCCAACCGCAGAAGCAAATGTTTACATAATGCCACCCCCTCCCCCCAAAAACAAGCTGCTTGTACATTGACTCTTCATTATTATAAACAAGTCTCATCTTTCTTCCATTGGAAAGTGTAAAAGAATAGACGGATAACGAGGTCCCCACCTAAGCGAGTTGTAAAAAAAGTTTGGGGGTTATTGTTTTTCTCAGGGAAGATTTTTTAAATGCAATTTTATTTTTTAAATGTTATAAATTTCTATGATTCAAAAGTCAAAATAATATTGAAAGTATAATTGAGAAGTTTCACTCTCTCTGCTACCCGAGTCTCCTTGGATCTTCCACTCCACCCCACAGAAGTCACCACTTTCTTAGTTCCCTGTATATCTGCCTAGCTTTTTTGGGGGGCGGGGGAGGAGGAAGATTGGCCCTGAGCTAACATCTGTGCCAATCTTCCTCTATTTTTTGCATGTGGGATGCCACCTCAGCACGGCTTGATGAGTGGTGTGAAATTCGGCACCCAGGGTCTGAACATGCGAACCCCGGGCTGCAAAAGTAGAGTGCGAACTTAACCACTATGCCACTGGTCCAGCTCCACCTAGCACTGTTTTTATGCAAATAGAGGTAGTCGTGTTTTCCTCTAAAAGGGAGAGATAAATATTCCACTAACGCACAAAGCTCCCCTGAGCCCACATTAGGAGGTAAAGTGAATAAGGTAGATAAGTTCAGAGGTGACCCTAGAAGACAGAAATAATCTCTGAAGTCTATCTTCCTATGACTGTCAGCAGCACCGACCTTTTTTTACATACCTGGCTCTTGGGAAAATAATGGAATAGAGTGTTTTCTCCTGACTCCCTGGCTCTGCTTTCATATTCTGCATCATCCCTTGTCAACAATACCATAAAAGTCCCCGACAAAGATCCATCTTTTGTTCTACACCCCACACCCACCTCCAATAAACATATCAGTCCCTGTGGGGACGGGTAAATGGATTCCAATGTACACAGTATTCAAGGACGACATGTCTGGCTCATTCAAATCAAGGTTTCCTCCAACTGGAAGCAGTCCTTCAAAATGAGTCTGATGGGGAAACTTGATACTGGAGGATGTCCCAAACATGCAATAGTCTACGGATTTATGGAGGGCTTATTATGTGCCAGGTGTTGTGGCAGGTGCCAGGTGGAAGGGCGAGTAGGACACAGGTCCCACCCTCCCGGACCTCAGAGGCTCAGGAGGAGAGTTACAGAGCATTGTAATAAGAGTCACGAGGAAGGGCCCTAACCAGGGTGGAGAGCTCAGGGAAGGTGTCTCAGGAGAGGCCTCATCAAAGCTGAGACAAGAGGGGTAAGGAGGACTCAGTCAGGCAGTGAGTGGGGATTTGAGGCAGCATTATGTGCAACGGCCTTGGGATGAGCAAGCCATGGCTCTTTCCTCCTCTCCTACGACTTCCTTTCCAAGTGGGACCTGGTGGAGATCATTCTGGTAAGCAGTGATTTGAATGCAGTGCAGGGGCACTAGGAGTTGGAGGCGCTCGGGAGCGAGTGGAAGTGTGGAGTCCCTCCCATCACAACACATGGACGTGTGCCTGCTCAAGGTCTGTGCAAGGTCGGGGGCGGGGGGCACCAGGGAAGAGTCGAGAAATTAAACGCCTTCTCTCCCTAGGACCCCCAAGCTTATTCCAGGCACACTGCGTACATTGCTTGGAAACCTCACAAAATATCATGGCAATGGGAGCTTCGAGGGAAAGGTCTCGAAATGTCAATGAGTCAGAAGGTGAGTCAATCTGGTTCCCAACAGAAAACAGATGGCACATTCAAAACAGGGTAACCCGGGGAGGGACTATTTACAAAGTGTGGGGGGTGAGGGCACAGTTGATGGTGCAGCCCTAGGCCCAAAGGAAGGAGAGAGAGGACAGACGGCGACCCCCAAGTCCTCACTGAGACTCGGGGCGGCAGGATACTGGACAAGTTTTCTTTTCGTGTTTACGCTTTTCTCTATTTTTCTAATATTCTCAAAATTAGCACATATGACTCTCGGAGTTGGAGAAAATATGATTTTTAAAGTAAAAAAGGCAAAACCACAAACCACATCAACAACAATAACAATAAGGAATGTGTCCCAAGGAGGCCCCACTGGGCAGTACAAATGCTTCCATTAATGAGGTCGGGAAAGGGAGGCCTCACAAAAAATCCTGTCCCACTCTGAATAGCCAGCTGACCCTTTCCCACAGGACACTGACCACAAGCAAAGCAAAGGCAACTGGCATTCTTGACGAACTTCTTGAGAAGAAGACTCACTGGGCCCTGAAGAAAGTGCTGCCCAAGCCCCTCTTGTTTCTCTGAAGTGAACCTTGTGGGGCAGGAGGGGCAGACACTCAGCACTCCAGGGACAGGGGTTCAAGTCCCAGCTCTGCCACTTCACCATGGGGAAACCTCAAGCTAGTCATGTACAGGCTCTGAGTCTTGGTATCCCAGTGACCATGAATACGTATGATAATCCTTCCTTCTTAAAGTCATTGTGAGGGTCCACGGCATTGTAAACCACCAGAAAACCTACAAATGCTACTTGTAAGTGAAGGGAGGGCGTGCATAAACCGTAATCACCACCCCGAAAGGCAGGAACAAGGATCTCAACCGGTCCCCTCTGCCATGGCACACAGCATCTAGGAGGCCTGCAGCACAGCTTGTCTTTGGACAGAAAGAGCTCAGTCTTGGGTGAGTTCGCAAGAAACACACGCAGGGCCAGATGCAGCTGTGACAGGTTTCCGCGTATCTCATCAGATAGCCTTCTTTCTCTCGTCTTCTCTGCCGTCTCCCCTCCTCAGCTCCCTTGGGTCCCTGTGCCTGGAACCTGGCTAGGAGTCTCTCGTGGGGGTCTCTCCCTACCTACAGGATGGAGGAAGGCCCCCAGGTTTAGGACTTTCAGAGACTTCAGAGGGCAGCACCCATGACACCCACCTTTGTCCGGCTACCTTGACTGCCTTTGGCAGTGTCGTTTCAGCGTGCGATTGTGCTAAAAGACTTCTGTCCCATGAGGAAGAAACGAGATGGATGAGGCAGGTGGAAAGCCTGTCTCACTGTATGAGAAAATCATGGTAGAAGAGGGCATGAAAAGAAGGCAAAATAAGGACATGGAAAATTCCTGATAAAGACTGCGCGAAGCCTGAAGACGCGATCACCTTCTTTCACAGTCATTCCCAATCCTTTGACACGTGCTGCTGTGGGGCCTGAGGCACTCGCAGCAGAGCCTGAAGGTTTTAGGGCTGAAACAAAATGCAGTGGCCAAGGAAAACTCTTCTCGGATTCTACCGCCTCTCCACGCACTCATCACCTCTCACACCTCACACCACAGCCCCGAGGAGACAGAGGAGCACCCGAGCCACACAGCCGAACTTCTTGTTGCTTGAAAGCATTGAGCCTGGCTTCCTCCCCAATTCAAACTGCATGATCTGACCTACAACTACGAGTGCTTGTCCTCGGTACTGACAAAGGATGGGTGGTAGGCACAGGGACTCCAGAAACAGAGAAACAGGTATGAAAGTGGAGCGCTTGTCCTTCCTGCAGGATGGGGCAGTGGCTAAAAGTTTGGATTCTGGAGTCAGACTGAGAAGGTCCAAATTCCACCTCCTCTGCTTCTTGTCGGGGTGACCTGCTTTCTCAACCACCTGAGCCCTCCGATCCGTCTCTGTCAGTGGGATAAGCAGACTTTGTGTGCTTCTTCAGGTGATGCAACGTAAAATACACAGCACCAACTCCCACACATTTTTGCCTTAAAAATAAAAATTGGCCCTGAAACTAATCAGGTCTCTAGCTCTCTTACCAAGTCACAGGAAATACAGGGGACTGAGGAACAAATTAAGCAACACTACGAAGAAGCAAGCAGCCGAGCCCCAAACGTGGAACATTCTGTAAGATAAACGACCTGGTGTCTTCAACAAGTCAACAGCATGGAAAAGGGAAAAAATGAAGAGTGGAACTGTTAAGGAATAAAAGAGACCTAAAAGAGAGAGATGCCTTAAAAACAGCCCTAAAGAGACATCTGTGAGAGAACGAACCTAATAGTAAGAAATAGCTGTTCATTTTGTGAGGTTGGATAAGGGCGTGGTGGTTATATTCCAAAAAATCCTTACCGATTACAGGTGCACACTGAAGTATTTATGGTGAAAGGACATGTGTCTGAGATTCATAGGGTCAGGGAGGAATATTAAAATAGTTGGAGCTGGACGATGAGCGCCTGTGTTTTCATTATATTCCTCGGTCTATATTGTGTATTTTTGAAATTTTTTATAATAAAAAGTTTTGATATGGTCACAAATATATGACTACAGATTGTGCTAGGGGCTGGATGGGACACTTTAGTAGGACCTCGGCATCTGCAGCTTACAGAGCTTGCATCCAGGGCTGGGCCGACAGTTCCTTGCAGCTTTGACCTGCTTCACTTCCAGAGTGAGCCACGCGTCTCTCTAACTTGTGGCAGGGGATGCCAGCTTGAGCCTGCTCAGGACACCCCCACCCTGCCGTGAGGAGCCTGCGAGCACAGGGGAGTTGATGCTCCCGGGGCAATCAGCCAGGTGCCTTGCTTAAAGGTGCATAAACAGAGACTATGTGAAGTGAAGGGGCCCCTTCATGGCAACTGGTCAGGGACAGAGCTGGAGCAGGGATTCTGTCTTCATGCCTTCTATGGTACCCAGCAGAGGGCTTTGCCCACTGTACGCCTTCAATAAGGATGATGTTTTGCATGCTTAAATAAATGTCTGAGTCAAAAGAATAGGGACCATAACTACACAACACAATTAACAATAGAGAGTTCTAAAAATAGGTCTATTTTGTTTCATATGACTGATTTTAAAATCCCAAAATATCATCTGAGAAAATGAGTAACTATAAAGGAAGATAGTCTTTCGTCCCACAGCAATACACTTCCACATGGTGATAAAACATCAGGCTGACTGTCTCTTAGCTCTGTCTTCAACATAATGAACCCAAGTATCCGCGCCCATAGAGGGATGTGTGAACAGGTGCGTGCACTCCATATTGTTGTAGATAAAAATAGTTCACAAGCTTGGAAAAACAATCTGCTTTAATTCTAGGAATTTGAAAAACACTTGCAGCCAAGAACAGAATCTCAATTTTGAAGATAATTGGCATTTCCCCCCAACCACAAATATTTTAAATATTAAAAGTGAGATAACACACAGAGGCAACTCCTCAGGCCCAAGTCCTTGTGGCCGTGGGAATCCACTTTCTCCCCTCTCTCTCTTTCTACTCTCTCTTGGGGATTTCAGGGGACTACGACTGAATCTATAGGATTGCCAAGGTTTAAAAAAATAAGCTACTTGGCTATCACGTAAAAATATGCAAAAGATATCCATACTCTGTTTTTTGTGTAAAGAGCAAGGGGGGAAATATTTTTTGTTAGAAAACCGACAAGAAAAAGGCTAGTTGAGTGATGAAGTTTCCCACTGTGTGGCTAACCTGTTTAGCCAGGGCCAGATGGTTCGGTGGGCCCATAGTGAGATCAAACGGATTCTCCATTGAGGTCAGCATTGAATCCAGCCTAGGTCACAAATAATAGAGTTGTTTGGCCAGAAGTATGTTCAGACACTGATGGAAATGAGAGGATGTTTAGAGACACAGACATATCTGAATTTGGGTCTAATTTGGCTCCTTTCTGGCATCCTTTGGTCCTGAGTTGCCATGGAAGGAAAGCTTTCTGTATAGGATAGATCTATAACTGTGGTTCTTTCCCAAAAGATTATAGAATATCCATGCCTTTCCAAAACTTTAAAGAAAGACATAGTGTCTAGTATAAAGTAGAAGGTGGAGAATCCTCTTGTACATGGTAGATAAGAGTGTAAACTATGATAACTTTTCTACAGATAAATTTGACCATATATATCAAAAAACTCTAAAAGTTTGCAGAGCATTTGCCCAGCATTCCACTTGTAGGAGTTTATTCTAAGGAAATAATCAAAGATGTGCCCTAAGATATTATTTATATTAACAATAATTTTTTCAAAAATAGAACAATGAACTAATCTTACTGCCCAACAATAGACGATTATTTTTTTTAAGTGCTGGTACCAAGGAATAGCTTCAGTCATTAAGAAAAATATTGCAGACGTATATTTATTGACATGGAAAGATGTCTGGGACATATTGCAAGTGGCAAAAAGCCGGTTATAAAATAGTCTGACCCTACTTTTGCTTTTCAAAAGCTTTATATACACACATGCATATACACAAAATTATACGTGTACATGTGCTTTGGAAAATTGTATTAAAATGTTAGTCACAGTTCTCTCTAGGTAATAGCGTAACAAGCAATTTTTCTTTCCTTCTTTTTAGTCATCTTTATTTTCTAAACTTTTTATAGTAAACGTTTTTATGTTTTTTGCTGAAACGTATTTAAAAACAGAAATTCACAGCTCTTCAGGGGCCGGCTCGGTGGTGCAGCAGTTAAGTGTGTACATCCCGCTTCTCGGTGGGCCGGGGTTTTCCGGTCGGATCCCAGGTGCGGACATGGCACCGCTTGGCACACCATGATGTGGTAGGTGTCCCACATATAAAAAAGTAGAGGAGGATGGGCACGGATGTTAGCTCAGGGCCAGTCTTCCTCAGCAAAAGGAGGAGGATTGGCAGCAGTTAGCTCAGGGCTAATCTTCCTCAAAAAAACAAAAGAGCTCATCAGAAGGATTCTATGCAGTGGCCAAAAGGCAGGACAGTGGAAGTGTGGTCTATGGAAGAAAAGGGAACAATAACTCGGATCAGACCCTGTCCTCCTTCTTGAGAGATGTGTTTCTAGGGAGGTCAGCCCCAAACTCGCATGGGGTGGGGAGGCCTCTGCGGTCCTCCCACAGCAATGCTGAGACAGCTGTGCTCTTTACAACTGTCAGGCTGCGCCCCGTCGGCTCCCTAAGAAGAAACCTTTCACCGGAGTGGGGCGTGGGGTGGAGCGGCCAGTTCCTAGGCAGGAACAAAACCCAGGCCACCCGTCTCTTTCTTAAAAGTTACTCTTCTTGGCTTATGCCTCATCCTCAACTATTTAAACATTAAATTTCCTAATCCCTCAAGAGAGTTCTTTGGAAATATGAAAGGAACCCATATAACCCTCAAGAGAGCACAGAGACAGCCAAAGTCGGTTTCTTTTGATCTTTCTCGGTTTTGGGTGTGCCTCCTAACAACAGATGTCTCAGCACTGGGGGGAGCCCAGCCTTAGGTGATGCTCCTTTTTTCCCTTGGCCCTCTGAGGTCTGCAGTAAGTACTCCCACCCTATTAGCACACACGTCCTCCACAAAAGCGGGTACAGCGTCAAACCTAGGATGAGTAAGTCTGCCCCAGAATGCTAACACCAGCTCAAAAGGCAGCCAAGCCAGCATCCTAACCTAGGGCTTTGAGCCTTCTGGCTAAAAGGAGGGCTGGAGTGATGCGCATAGCCTGCCTTGACAGGCTCCTGGGCTCCTGCAAGGCAGCTTTGGAGTTAGAAAGGCATACATGTTTAGAGGTGATGACGTCTAGCGCTGAGAGGCCCACAATCGACCAACATGGCCATCCGCAGGCCAGACTACTTACCAGCTCTTGATGCTACAGAAACTCTTGGAATCTTAGTACCTTTGTTTGTAAAGTGGACATAACACAAACGCAGGGAAAGTGTATGGATTAAATAAAACGATTACGCCAGTGGGCCTAGAAGAGTCTTATGCAGAAGGTCTGTGGCACCTGTGCTGAAAAACAACTGGGCCCTATCTTCTGACCTAACTTCCCAGGGGCAAAGATTGCTGATCATCCACTCCAACGTCAGCCCGCACCTCTTCCTTAGCTGCACAGCAGCTCCCTGGAATAAGGGTCCCATTTCCCAGCCTCTCTTGGAGCTATGTGTGGTGGTGAGGATATATTCTGGCCAGTGGGATCTAAATGAGAGTGTCACTTGAACTTCTGTTATGGGAAGGAGTGGCCTCTTCACTCTCCTTCCTCTTTCTCCTGGGCCAGAATACAGACTTGATGGCTGAAGCTTAAATAGTCAAATAATCTCATTGGCCCAAGAGGTGAGGATGGCAGAACAATAAGACAGAAGGAGCCTGGGTCCCTGACCACTTCACAGAGCCCCCACACTAGCCCCAGACTCCCTACCTCTAGATTCCTCTAGGGGAGGAAGAGAGAAACTTCTTGTTGTTTAAGCTGCTATTGTTTCGGATTTTCACCCACATCCAGACAGACCTAAGCCTAACTAAAACATCACTCATGCTGTATTTAAAGCTGGCTTTTTTTTTTTTTTCTGGTCTCATCCTTTTGTGAAAACAATGATTAGCAATTTACCACCCTATTGGTAGCTGTTCGCATTTGTGAAATCTCCTAATAAACATCTTCCTGACTCACAGCATCTTATATCACACTGTCCCCCACTGACAAGTCACCACCCACCCTGAAGGGTTTCCCAGTTGACTCAAGAAACAGGGCTGTTTCACGAGCACCCACCACAAGGAGACCCCAGAGTCAGGGCATCAAAGAAAGATTATGTTTATAAGAGAGGAAGTAAACGCATATCCGGGGAGTGGGAGGAGGTTATGATATTTTTGAAAGCTTTAAACTGCAACATTTCAGAGATATTTTTAAAGATCCAGAAAGATCTGTTTGTAAACTTTTAGGAATGATTTTTTTTTTCTTTAAATGGAAGATTTATTTTAGTCTCCCATTTCCTGTCTCTTTCTCTTTGTTTATTTTATGATAAGAAAACACGATATGATAAAAGAAGCTTGTTTTGAACTAATTTTCTTTTCTAAAAGTTTTGTCTCTGACAGCGTTTTGTCCAAAAAAAAAAAGGATTATTTTCTTGGCTATGATTTCTTGAGGTGGCTTGTTTCCTTGCTCGAATTGCATGGTTTGTTTTGGTTGCTGATGACACTCAGGGTTGGTTTGTCAGGTTTTTGTGTGTGTAGTAAAATATGCATAACATAAAATCTACTATTTTAACCATTTTTTAAGTGTACAGTTTACTGGCACTAAGTACATTCATATTGTCGAACAACCATCACCACCATCCATCTCCAGAATGTTTTCATCTTCCCAAACTAAAACTCTGTACCCATTAAACAACAACTCCCTTCTCTTGCCTTGCCCCAGCCCCTAGCAACACCCATTCTATTTTCTGTTTCTAAGAATTTGGTTACTCTAGGAACCTCATGTAAGTAGAATCATACAATTCTTGTCCTTCTGTGTCTGGCTTATTTTACTTAGCATAATATTTTCAAGGTTCATTCATGATATAGCATGTATCAGAATCTCATTCCTTTTTTAGGGTTGAGTAATAGTTCCTTGTATGTCTATACCACATTTTATTTATCCATTCATCAGTGATGGCCACTTGGGCTGCTGCCACCTTTTGGCTATTGTGCTGCTATGAACATGGGTATACAGGTATCTGTTCTAGGCTCTGTTTTCAATTCTTTTGGGTATATACCCAGAAGTAGAATTGCAGAATCACCTGGTAATTCTATGGTTAATTTTTTTGAAGAACCATCATACTCTTAAGGATCACTGCAGAGGTAGAGCACGAGGGTGTGGTTATTCCGGTAGTAGGTAAAACAGTGGTTCCAAAACTGGATTATGCATCAGAATTACCTGGAAAGTCTTTTAAATGCAAGTTCTCCAGCGCTCCACTTCCCAAGACTGTGAAATGAGGTTACCTAGGTGAGGAGCCCGGAATCTGGAATTTGACAAATTTCCCATGCCACTCATCCACGGAGTGGCCTTTGCAGCCATTAGGGTTGGGGAGGAGGATTCGAGCTGCCCAGGTAATGTCTACAACACACACTGAAAGAAAGGTAATCTTTGTGTAGACACTGAGTCCCGGTCTGCCTAGATCACCTTGTGTGGTGGAAGCTTCCTCTAAGAAAGTGAAGGAATAAGGAAAGCCATCTCTGTGGCCTTGCAAAGAACCAGAATAATAACTCTCATTGTTCAGAATTCACAGCTGCTTAATGATCTGGTTGTCCTTTTTATCTCTCAGACGGCAGAGAGCTTCCACTTTTTCATGTACACTTCCTGAGACAGGATCTGATTGGCCCTATTTTTCACTGTCCGATATGGAAGGCTCCTATTGGACAGCATCTTGGGTGAAGCCTTCTCATAGGTTGTTCTTCCATCTACCCAGCCTACGGGAGCATTTAACAGGGATTTCTGGTTCAATGGGTGTGGCCAGGATGGCAGGGTCACTTGGCACAAAGTGAGGCAACTCTGAAGGAAGGAACATCTCTTCTTCCTCTCTCCCAACAGCTGTGCTTACCCAAATGCTATAATGGCTGTGAATCCTCCAGGACAGGCACTATTAGCCAAGGAGTGCTGTGAGCGTAGCTTTCCTCCTCCGAACACCAGAATTTCTTTTTAATTAGATTTTTAAAAAATTTTGTTTTATAGTCTTGTATAAAGCCATTCATACTGAGCTTAGAAAGTTTGGAAACTATAGAGAAATGAAAGGAAAGAAGAAAAAAATCACCCTAATCTCTCTCCCTAGAGTCTGCCATTTCAGTGAATTTCCTTCTTGCCTTTTTTCTCTGTATAGTTTTTTACTTGCTCACTTGTTATTATATCATATTTTCCCATGTTATTATAAACTCATAAACACATTTTAGTGGACACATGGATCTGCTATGGCTTACTTAACTCTTTCCTTACTGTTTAGTATTTTTTGTTGTTTCTGATTTTTCTCTATTGAAAACAGTTCTACAATCAACATCTTTGGGTAGAAAGCCTCTTACAAATCGTTTCCTCAAAGCAGAGTCCAAGAAATGGAATTATTAAGTCAAGTTCACGTACATATTATGGCCTTTGATAGGTAGCCCATATAATTGATGAAAGGATTGGTACCAAATTGCACTCTCATTAGCAAAGTACAATAATGTTCACCATTACCTAGATTCTAGCCCAATAGTTTTCAGCTGTGGATGATTTGGCCCCCAGGGGACATTTAGGAATGTCTGGTGGCATCTTGGTTTTCACATGGAGTAGAGGCACAGGGATGCTGCTATGCATCCTGCAATGCTTGCTCGTTATAGCCATACACAACAAAGAACCATCTGACCCAGAATGTCAATGGTGCCAAGGCTGAGAACCATACTCAACTATCACTTGGGCCACGACCTATTCAGAGAGAAAAATACAGAATCCTATCAATCCAATTTCAGGGCCCAGTTGTCAGCTGCTTTTGCTTCTCTCAGTGCCACGTCATGTTGATGTTGAAAACTGGTCTAATACCATCTCAATGTGTCCTTGTCCAGGGCTGGCACCCTGCTCCAGAATCAGATCTCCTCTTGACCAGCCCAGGGCACCACTGAAGTACCCCTTACCCTGGGGCCCTGAGAATTCTTACCAGCCAGCTACCAGTGGCTCTCAGTCCAGACCACTGCCACCCATCAGAAATGTTCTCATAGGCTTTAAAAAGGGAGATCTAGATGCCCTGATTTTGAGAAGTTTTCCAGAGTGCTATGCGAATTTACCCACATATTCCCCCCTGCATCCAAAACCCACAGTAATCCCTGTACTATACATCAAAACCCTAGGACTTTGAGGACACAGCTTAAATTCACTGATCTAATCTGTGGTAGAGACAGCTACCTCTTCCCAATATCTGTTCTTCCTTTCCTTCATGGTAAAAGAATCTCCAATTTTTAGCTAGTCAATGGCTCCTCAGAACAAATACCTCATTTCTTAGACTCTCTTGCAGCTATCCAATGGCTTATAAGAGGAAGTGTTGAGTGTGACTTCTGGTAGTGCCATTTTAGAGATGCAACGTGCCCTTTGCCACTGATGGCAGAAATGTGGACATGCTGGCTTGATCTAGAGCAGCCATCTTAGACCAGGAGGTGGAATTCAAGTTTAGAGGATGGCAGAGCAACAAGATAGAAGGAGTCTGGGTCCTTAATGATCATGGAGTTACTGTACTGGCCCTGCACTACTTACTGCCAGGCTTTACTATGTGGGAGATAAATAACCCCATGTTTAATTTAAGCTGCTGTTATTTTGGTCTCTGTTACAGCTGAATCTAATCCTAACTGACTCATAATCCAGCTCCCTCATTTGAAAAACAAAAATGGAGGCCTGAATAGACTATATCAGGCTGGGTTCTGGTGCCTTTTCTGTCAGCTGTCTGGGAGTTTGCTGAATAAGATAAAAAAATGTGTGAATCATTTAAGGGAATTGGTGTATTCTGGGTTATCTTATGAGACTAACACAAAAAAAGACAAAAGACTTGAATTTGGAAGAAAGCAAAGGTCTCAGACTATATGAGGTGAGATTTGGGGCACAGTCAGGAAAGGAAAATAACACATCAGCCCTCATTTTTCGGGGTTAGGTCTTCTGAATCTGGAAGTTGTTAAAACTCTAATAACACCCTTGGTGATGTAATGATCCATTTTTAGCAGTTGGCATGTCTGAATGCAGAAACTGTTTATAGAACAACGTAATTAGTAGATACTTCATGGAAGTGATTGTTGCTGGTTCAATTATTCTTTAATAGATTGGACAGATCAAGTGACTGCTCTGGAAGGAGAATCAACCTTTCTTTTCTCTCAATCAGGATAAGTGAGCACTTATAATTTATTAAGATTATCCCTTTGGTTTCATTTCACTCACAAAGGAAATACATGCACCTTCCTAAAATATGCAGATTTACTTCACCTAGGGTCCAGCAGGTAAAGAAAAGATAATCGGCATCCCACTGAGCTAGAGGAAAGCTGTGCCCGCACGTCACCTAAGCAACCAGTTGCTCTGGACAATTCCGCCAAAACACCCATTGACTCTGTGAAAAATCCATCAGCCTGGTTATGTGACATCCTGCCGACTTCTGTTTGCCCCTCCCTGGTTGAGTAACTGAATTTCTCATCATTTACTGCCTGTATTGGGTTCCTAAAGACCCTGCTGCAGGTAAACCTTTGATTCCAAAGAGGAAGTCATCCTTCTTTAAAATTCCCCACTGGGTGACTTTACTCATGACCGTCTGAAAACTCTCTGCAGAAATGAGGTTCAATTGCCCAGTGGAACTTGGACAGCCAGACAAAACCCAGTCCTTTGGACAAGCAGAAACAGTTTGAAAGATAATCATTAATTGGCATTCTCCTTTTTCTTCTTTCCAGTGTCCAGAAAATGGTTTTCCTTGCCTCTGGAACTAAATGGAGTGAACACCTGATCCAGATTTACTTGGATCTTTCTTCTTTAAGCAACTAATTCTTGATGGAAAATATGCTTATACCACATAGACTCACACCGAAGAGAAGGAAAAGCCTCCATTTATCCTGTCTCTTTGATTTCATTTCAGCCTCCTGGAGGCCAAGTCAGGCCAAGCAAGCCTCATCCGGTTTCAGCCTTTACGACACAGAAAACAGTTTGGCCTGGCTGGCTGTAGTATGATCATCATGCAGCAGAACCCTGGCAGCACAGGTTTCTGCATTTCTGAAGGCTGTTTGTATCGCACAAGAGAAGCTCAGAGCTGCAACCTATAAAACATGTGAGTGACCAGCCCTGTGTACACCAGCCTTTCTATGCCAAGGTACTCGTCTGCCACTGGCCTACTTTCATTCTGCCTCCTTCTCTCATATCCCTTAGTCTAGCCAGTTCCAAGTTCACCTGAGCTGCCACACCCTCAGTCTATCTGTTGTTTTAATCCCTCTCTTCAATCAGTAGTGCGCTGGAGCTGGCCCTTCTGGCTCAAGAAAGCCAATTACGCACAGCTCTTCCCAATGTCATGTTCAATAACATGACATTGGTAGCCTGAAATCGGGCAAGGTTAGGGTAATCAGCAAATCTACAAATAGGGCTTTTTCCCCCCGAGAGAGCCAGTTGTCAAACATTTACCATCACACTACTGGATTTATCCCTTTTCAAAAATTAAATAAGAATTGATTTTATTTTCGTAAATGTTTACTCTATCCTCAGGCCTAGAATAATGAAAAGGAGTACCAACCCTGGGCAAAAGTGCTAGATGTGTCCAGTGCACCTCTGCATGGTTTTCTTCAAACAGTCTCCTCCAAATTGGTTCTCCTCCCCTTCTTCATGATCGATCCATCTCCAAGCCAGCCCTCCCTCAGCAAGGCTGGACCACCTGGAGCTTTCCTGACCGTTCTCCCCTATCAAAACTTACCTGACCATGAGTCAGCCCTGATGGCCTAATGGTTAAAGTTCGACACGCTCACCGCTTCGGCAGCCCCACAGCATCAGTTCCTATGCGTGGCGGTGGCTCACGTAGAAGAACTGGAAGGACTTACAACTAGGATATACAACTATGTACTGGGGCTTTGGGGAGGCAAAGAAAGAGAGGGAGACTGGCAACAGATGTTAGCTCAGGGTGAATCTTTACCAGCAAAAAAACAAAAAAACTTAACTGACCAATGTTCTATTTATCTACACCAAATTGATAAACACTTTCTAACCAGGAATTGCTTCATATTTTATTCATCTTAGATGAATATATATCTATGTATTCTTTTTTTGAGCAAGATTAGCCCTGAGCTAATATCTGCCGCCAATCCTCCTCTTTTTGCTGAGGAAGACTGGCCCTGAGCTAACATCGTGCCCATCTTCCTTTACTTTATATGTGGCACGCCTACCATAGCATGGCCTGACAAGCGGTGCCATGTCTGCACCCAGGATCCAAACTAGCGAACCCCGGGCCACCGAAGCATAATGTGTGAATTTAACCACTGTGCCACCAGGCTGGCCAGAGATGAATATATTTTTTAACATAGAGCTTTCAATGTCTTAGCTCCAAGAATTAGGAGAATTTCAGTCACGCTAGCAAGGCCAGCAAATATTTAGAGAGCATTGAAACAAATCACTGTCTCTTAAATAGACCTTACATACATATTTCAGTTAAGAGTTACAAAATGGTACAGTCACTTTGGAAAACAATTTGATATTTCAAACGTTAAACATAGAGCTACCTTATGACTTAGAAATTTCACTCCTATACAACTAGAAGGATCCACAACTAAGATATACAACTATGTACAGGGGGTTTTGAGGAGATAAAGCAGAAAAAATAAAAAAAGAAATTTCACTCCTATGTATATACCAAAGAGAATTAAAAATAGCTAGGGGCCAGCAAGGTGGTGTAGTTAGGTTAAGTTTGCATGTTCCACTTCCGTGCCCTGGGGTTCACTGGTTTGGATCCCGGGTGCAGACCTACACACTGCTCCTTAAGTCATGCTGTGGTGGCATCCCACATACAAAATAGAGGGAGACTGGCACAGATGTTAGCTCAGTGACAGTCTTCCTCAAGCAAAAAAGACAAAGATCGGCAACAGATGTTAGCTCGGGGCCAATCTTCCTCACCAAAAATAAATAATAAATAAATAAATAAATAAATATACGTCTACACAAAAATTTATATATGAATGTTCATAGTAGCATGACTCATAATAGCTAAAAAGTGGAAATAACCCAAATGTCCATGAACTGATAAACAGATAAATAAAATGTGGTCTGTCTGTATAATGGAATATTTTTCAGTCATAACAAGGAGTGAAGTTCTGACACATGCTACAGCACAGATGAAGCTTGAAAACATGCAAAGTGAAAAAGATCAGAGACAGAAAGTCAAATATTGAATGATTCCACCTATATGAAATGTTCAGGACAGGCAAATTCATAAAGACAGAAAGTAGATTAGTGGTTGCCAGGGGCTTGAGTGAGAGGGGTCACAGGGAATGACTGCTTCGTTATGAACGATTACAACCACATGACATTTTGGAAAAGGCAAAACTATAGAGAAAGTAAAAAGTTCAGTGGTTGCCAAGGGTTAGAAGAATAGGCGCACAGAGGATGTTTAGGACAGTGAAACTATTCTGCATAATGCTATAGTGATTGATCCATGTCATTATAGGTTTGTCAAAACCCATAGAATGTACACCAAAAGCGAACTCTAATATAAACCATGGACTTTGAGATAATGATGTGTAAGTGTAGGTTTATTGATTGTAACAAATGTACCACCCAAGTGGCGGATGTTGATAATGGGGGAGCCTCTGCGTGTGGGGGTAAAGCATATATGAGAAATCTCTGTACTTTCCACTCTGTTTTGCTGTGAATCTAAAACTGCTCTAAAAAATAAAGTCTATTTTTTAACAAATGGAATTATGCTTCCCTAGGAAGTTGTTTCTGTAGTTTAAGAAGTATTTAGGGATGAGATGCCGTAACGTCTGTAATTTAACAATATTTCAGAAGAAAAATGAAGCAAATATGGAAAAATGTTAACAATTGTTAAATCGAAAGGATGGGCATATGGAGGTTCAGGATACTATTCTCTGTTCCTTTCTATATGTTTGCAATTTTTTATGAGAATAATTTTAAAAGATCTTCCAACCACAGAAGCTATAAATTTGAGCAGTCTCAAGTAGAACTGTTCATCTTAGTCCCCTAAAATCTGGGCCTGTAGTACTCTAAAGGTTGGAAGCCTATTGGGCGATTATGATCCTAGCGCGAGCCTGTGAGAGCATGCATCTGGCCCTGTGCTCTGTGTTCACATGGGGCTTGGCTAAGGTTCTTAAGTCTGCAGCGGGCCGGGCGAGGAAGTGACTGACTAGTAGGCATTTCCGGCTTTCTCAGTTCAGCTGGAGGCAGTTGAGTACAGTACACATGTCATTATTTTACCTTTGTGCATTTTGTAACTCTGGGGACAGACTGAAAATAACTGTTTTTCGCTAACTCTCATAAGAACGATCCCCCATTTTGTTCGATTAAATGTTTTAGGTCCCACTAACTCTATTTGGTTGGCCATACTATTCTCTGAGCAGCAAATCCCAGATAATCAAAATAATACTTTAAAACATACAAATACATTTTTTTCTTGTACTGATGACTCCTCCTTTTTCTTCAAGGGGAATTGTTTTGCTTTGGGGAATTTTAGGGATCTTATAGATGCAAAGAAAGACGAAGAGATAACGTTTAGCTTCTAGCATCCGAACTAGGATTTTGAAGTGAGAAAATAGTCTTGGAATCCAAGCTTTGTCTTTGCAGGAAGGGTTTTGTAAGTCCCTCTATCCCGACCCTTTAGAGAGAAGTGCAGTGCTGGTGGGCCTGAAGACGATCGATTGATCCTAGCCTTAGGTCAAAGAGTCTCAATCAATGGGAAAAGGAAAGGGACTAGGGAAGGAGAAACTGGCAGTTGGGCGGGCACGCCTCTGAGCTAAGGTGG
This sequence comes from Equus asinus, assembly GCF_041296235.1. Classification (NCBI taxonomy): domain Eukaryota; kingdom Metazoa; phylum Chordata; class Mammalia; order Perissodactyla; family Equidae; genus Equus; species Equus asinus. The sequence continues at coordinate 54,691,348 of NC_091810.1, read as the reverse complement.
TGTGGCAGATGAGTGGAGAGAAACTCGGGACAGCATTTCTACCTCACATCTCACTTGGAACCCTGGGAGGAGATTCCCCTGTGAGCTCCCCATACCAACCTTCCATGTGCAGCCACATCAGAGAAAACTCAGGGCACAGCATGACGTAGTGGAGGGAGTTTGGCTCCTAGGTGATGTGGAAGGCACCCCACAGTCCCCATGTTACCCTCTCAGGGGACAACAAAGCTGAATTGAGAGCCAATGGACCTGCCAGGAGGCCTTGGTGAGAGACGAAATGGCCTCAGAGCAGTGGAACAGAGACTCAAAAGGGTCTGTGGTGCCAGCAGAAGCAATGGTGGGCCAAGTCAACCTAAGAGAGACCAGCCTGTGAGTTACAGCAGCAGCAGAGGACAGCAGCGACACCAAGAAAGCACCCAGACCCAATGGTCAGCACCATGCAGCAGTCCCAGCCAGTTGTTCCACAGCAGATACTGGCGTGGAACCAATGGAACTCACACCTATCCAACCACGCCACCCTCCCTCCAATAACCATGTAGAATACAGTCCTCTCCCCTATACTTAGATGTCACCTCAGAGGAGCAGAGGTGGGAGCTGAGAACTTTCCCCAAAAGACCTAGAAAGACTTTAAATGACTGCATTTAAGCAAGTTCATTGGACTTAAATAAACATGGTCGCTCCTACCTCTTACCCAACAGGATAGGGTGTCATGAAGAAAATTAGACTAGTTTTAAAAAAAATGATCAGCTACATTTCTTTGCTCATCTGAATACAACGTATTCAGAAGATCTAAATCATGCTATAAACTTTGTTCTACAGCACACCCTTCTCCCAAGATTCTCACACGGCAAGAGTCCATGGCCAAATCTGGGACTCCTCCCTCCCGGATGCCCCTTCTGGAACTGCACAATGTACCTGGAGTATTAAGGTTTCTGAACGGTCTGCAGTGAAAAGCCTGCTGAAGCTTTGTTTATCTCAGCACCATGTTTTGCCCCTAAGCCTTTCTTTGGATAACCTCTGTTAATGTCCCAAAGTACTCATCTTCTCATGAACCCACATGGGAACCTTGTTCAAGGGAAAGAAAGATTGCTGGGCTCACCGACGGGAAGCTACATTTTGGCTCCAATAGGTGGGGAGGTTACTTCTACTTACCTCCTTGAAGAAGAAAGGAAGCACCCCTCCAGCGGATGTTTTTAGTTCCTAGTGGCTCAGGCACGATGCAGACACTTCCCAGCACTTACCGCCCCTTTTTGACAGGCACCTTTGTATGATTAAGGTCGGGGATGTCCTGCACACAGGACTTGGCTCTAGTTGATTCACGGTTTTCATTTTGCTGCCAGAGACAAGTCGTTAAAATGCACATACATATTTTTGTTTTTTCTACACAAAACACTTACTGAAGAAGAAACAGCACTGGACTAAAGAATCTAGAAAAACCTGGGTTTGAAGTTCTTCCCATTCACTAGTGGACTACCAGCCCCAGTTCAAATCTCAACAAAACCATCAAAGGCCAATGGAAGCAGAGCCTCAGACCCTTTACCAAAACGCTCCCACGACAGGATGTGGGCCACTCCACCTCCTCAGGAATCCATGCAGATCACTCCAATGGCCTCCTTGCCATCTCAGCTTTCCCTATCCAGCCTCATTTTGTGCTTGCCCTTGGACCATAAGACTCAAGCAGCCCTGGATTGTACCTAGTGTGTCTGGCCTTTGGTGTGGGAACTCATAGGAGACCATGTCCCAATTTCCATCTTCTTCCCCTATGGCCAGCTATTGATTCAGAGCTTCTTCCTTCTCTCCTGCTGTGGCCTGATGACTTGAAGAGAACCACAAAGCTGAGACAGGACAGTCTGTGGCCTTATACAGCCCATGGAGCCTTAGTTTGATTTCATAACGAGATTAATAAAAGCTGTATGTTTTATCTGCCTTGCAGGGCTGTTGTGAGGGTCAAAAGCAGGAAAGTCTACCCAAGTCTGAGATTTGCTATAAAGCCCAATAAAAATGTTCCTGGTTATGATCTATTTTTATTTAATTTTTAATGTTACATCGTATTTTTAGTGACTCTCCAAACAGCCGTTATTTGTTTACTCATCTGAAAAAAGACTTAATGCAATATTTTTCTGCCCAGAAAAGTCTTAAATAAAGAAGGGGAGGGTCCGTGTCTTCAGATGCCTCCCATGAAATGCTCCTGTAAAGAAGACGACTGAGCCTACACCGAGGTGTGCCTCCTGGACCACGTTCTCGCTCTCGTCATTAGCTACGGATCCGGTTCGTGTTCATCTGGGAATTGCTGACATTGAATTTGCACTGGCTTCGATTTTCTGTTGGCCTTCCTTCCTTCCTTCTTCACTCCCTCCCTGGCTTCCTAAGCTTTTGTGATGTTCAAACCTTTGGCACACAGGGCTGCTGACGTACCTTTAGTACACCAAGCTGTTGTGCTCTACTTTTAGAAGTCAACACAATCAAATGTTTTAAAGAGCTTCTAGAAACTTCTCGGGAACAGATTCTGTCCGTATTTTGAACAGAAAATTTCCAGTTCTTCCTACTTATCCAGCTATTAGTGGAGTATCTGCTCCAGGTTCAATACAACTATCCAAGGCAAATGGAAGCCAAGCTTGAATCCTTCACCACTTTCTTCACAACGGCATGTGGGCTCAGATATTCTGAACCGATCATATTTCTGGCAGCATCATCCAAACTCTCAACCTAGAATCATCTTGGGAGAACTGAAGTAAGGGCAAAAACCCTGGAGAACTACTATTAAAGCACTGAAGGTGAAGAGAATACATTTTAATACCCCCAAGAAACCTCCCCCCAGATTAGTTCTGAGCCAAATGAATCATGGGTGTATTGGATTTCCAGATGAATCGGTTTCTCTGTGTGAGCACTGCAGTCCTCAGAGAGACATCAACCAACAGAAATGATTCCAGGAATGAGGGCCAAGGTTGCTCTTCACCCTGTTGGCAAATGAGGGGGCTCCCAAAGGTGAGATCAGAGCCTGAAACAGATCTGGAAAACTCTATAGTCCCTAATATTTTATCGTCTTCTTGTCCCTGAGGAATTATAAGATTAGATTCAATTTGGCAAAGCCTGTCATTTTAGCTTACCTCAGAATGTTCATTTGTAAAACATTGGCAATCACAAATCTTCACCTCCCTCCTTCCAAAGGGTGAGATTTTGAAATCCTTATCAATTCACATATGTGGGGAGTGCTCAGATATAACATTTTCTATGTTTATAACCATCCTTTGATAAAATCTCACTACAATCTCACGAGGGTGAGACAAGTCTTACCAGTCCCATTTTAGGGTTGAACAAACTGAGGTTCGGAGAGTTTGAGGGGCTCCCCCACGGTCCTACTGTTGGTAAATGACAGAGCTAAGTCTCAGCCCCACACGTGTCTAAGTCTCATTCACTTTCTTTTCATTCAGCAGCTTCTTAACCTAGAGTATTTTATCTGGCTTCAGGAGATTGCCTAGAAAAATTCATATATACACGCATTTTTCTAGAAAGAGGGTCCACAGCTGTCATGTTTTTTAATGTCATGTTTTGCCATGATTTTTAAAGAGATGCAAGACTCAAAATTGTTAAGAACACTGTGCCTGCTTTGTCTGGCATAGAGCAGGCGTTCAACATTTGTGTGCTGAATTGCATTGAGGATAAGCAGAGCATGGGGAGGTGGGTCTCAGAGGAATAACACTGTTTATGCAGAAGAGCGCCTCATGGGGAATGACCCTGGGCTGCAACAGCTGAGGTCCTGGCCACAATGACTCAGAGAACACATGCAGAGTTTGGGGAGCAGGCTAGGAAAATTTTATGATGGATATATAGCCCGGAACCCAGGACCAACCCAACTCCCCTGGAGAGGAATATGCCTAAAGGAGTCTGTAGAGAGAACCCTGTAGAAAGAAAGAAATTTCTTGCCCCTTTCCTGGACTTGGAGTGTGGTTGTCAGTTTAGAGGTTCCTGAGTCTTCTCTTGATGAATAGACCCTCTAGGACTTTCCTAGAAACAAAGAAATGAGAACTTTCTGAGGAGATACTCTTCATCAGCTGGCCCAAGGCTCATTACAGAGTGCGACAAAGGGGAGGGTTGAGCTTCCCAACATTCTGAAGAGAAAAGATAAATGAATATGAGGCTTTGGCAAAGTTGTTGAAACAAATGTGGAGATGAAGGAGCATCATTGTCAAGCCAGTTGTCATCTTGGCAACTGGACCAGCTTTCAGTATACTTATTTGGGTATCTTAAAGAACTACACATGTATCATGGTTTGGCGTCCATTCAGAGACAGGAAATAAAATCAGGACATTTTTATCCTAACAACAGTATATTATACCCCCTCTTTGCTAACAGGACACATGCTGTTAGAACGTGTAAAATCTGATTAACTTGGGCAGTAAGAAATAAGCATAACAACCCCAAGTCAGACTTCCAGGTTGGGATGTTTTCAGTCTCTGTGTTTAACAGGATGTATTTGGAGGAGAGATTTCCGTGGCCACTGAAACACAGAGAAACTTGGTGCCCAAAGAAGAATGAGGGGAAGCAAGAGCCTGTGTGTGTGTCCCACAGTAAACAACGAGGCCGGAAGCATCCATCTGGATTGCAGTCAAAAAAAACAATTGTCTGCTGAAATGCTGGAGTCCCAGTGCTCTGGAAATGGAGCAACTCCTTAGCAAAACTTTGCTGGATAACAGATATGAAAGGATAGGTGTGCGGGAGTGAGTTGCATAGGAAAAAGTTGGGAACAAGAATCCTTCACAGCCAAAGAGGGTATGTTTGTGTGTGAGAGAGAGACAGAGAGAGAGAGGGGAAAGAAGAGAAGAGAAGCCCAGATTCTGTTGTTGGAAATGCTCTAAGTTTAAAATTCAGCCCACAGTCCATCTCAGCTCCTTTCACTAGAGTCCTGGCGCTAGACTCGGGTTGTGGCAGCTCTTTGAGGGACCCTGAGCATAATAGCATGGAAAGAAATACATGATGTGTTTCAAGATGGTTGAATGCTTCTTAATCAAGTTATAGTGAGGAGGAGAGGTTGAAGCTGCGGTACTGGCATTATTTTAACTCACCTCGTGGAAAATTATTAAAGCATATTTCATATAATTAGGTCAAGAATGGATTTGGCATCATTTAAGGCAAATGCCCCACACACAAAGCCGATTCAGCTGGCGTGATTTCTAGTCTTGAGAACAGCAAGTCTGGCAACAATTAACCAGGAAAAGGAAAGTAGAGAGACCACTGTTTACAGGCCACCCTCTGCACAAACCAGGGCAGGCAATTGTGGAACTCCAGCAATTAGTAATGTAAGGGGCCCACTGGAACACAGCAAAATGTTGTGGGTAATAGCTTGTGCCTGGAGCATCTCAGGAAGGTTTATGAATGCTAACTTAATTGTGCAACAGGCCAGAAAAGTAAGTAGTCCTTGTTTTACAAAGACTAGGCATGTTAAGATCTGGGCCTCCTTGAGGTTCTCCAAATGTCCTGGGGTGAGTGAGTCTAGATCCTGATGTTGAGAGATACAAAAAAAAAAAAAAAAGGAAAGGAAAGGAAAGAAAGGAAGTAAATCTACATTATTATCAACACAGCTGATGAGCAGAAATGAGATTTGGAGCAGAACCATGATGCTTAGCACAGACGCTGCCATTCAGGATCAAAAGAAGTTGTCCTGAGCTGTATGCAAGAAAGGATGGCAATGAAGCCCCCAGACCAGCCTCATCACATCCTTAGATCACAGCCTCCAGTGACCCTGGCTCCTAGTGTGTGGAAGTCTGGGATTCAAGTGTGCTAACATCTTGGCTTGCTGGTGGATGCTATGAAGCCAGAGCCAAAAGGCCCGCGTGCCATCACTGTGATTGTTTTGCTTCCCTGTAGGCTCCTCCGAGTATAAGTGTTAAGAATGAGACAGCAGGCTTGTCTCCAGGCACATTCCAAGGGGAGTCTTGGGAGGCAAAGTACCAAAATCTATTAAATATGGCAGAGCAGATAAGGGGATGGATGGAAAAGTGAAGCCTCATAGACAAAGGTAACATAATGTAAGAGAGATCCAAATAACAGTGGCTCAGACAAGATGGAAGCTACTTCTCTTCCTGTAACAACCTGGGCATAAGTGTTCACGAAAGGTGTGATGGTTTATGATGAGCCACCCAGTCTCCTCCAATCGTAGTCTCCACCATCCGTAGGGTGTTGCCCTCATCTCAGTGGTCCAAGATGACTCATCACCACCATGTGCACATTCTAGCAGCAAAGGAGAAGAGGAGGGCCCTCCCCTACCCAATAAGAAAACAGTCTGGATGTTCCACTCGCATCCCATTGGTTATGAAATAGTCATGTGACCACACCTAACTGCAAGGGAGACTGGGAAATGTAATCTTTTTTTTCCCCTAAGTAGCCATGCACCCAGCTAAGAATTGCATTTCTGTGGAAGCAGGAGAGAGGCAGTCTGAAGGAGCAGGGTGTGATGACAGCCAAGTCTTTGGCTCCCTGCTGGAAGTCTCCCAGCCCACAGGCCTTCATCAGTTGCTCCTCCTCTTCTTCCCTGACCCCCAACACTTCCTTTCCTGTGCCCCACCCAGCACCTTCAGACCTCTTTGTCATATCCTTTTTCACCCAGATTCCACAGCCCACTCAGCATTCTCTTCTTGTTCTCTTCTTTTCATAATCTCTTCTTCCTTCAAATCAGAGAAACCTAAAAGTAAGAAAAGAAAAAGTTGCATCTTGCGTGAACATCTGGCAAGCACTTTTTCCTGGATGTAACTCCTTGTGTTATGTTGACCACTTTAAGCAATTACCTCCCTAAATACAGAGCGGGGGGACAGGCCTTCCATAAACAGGAAGTGCCTCTGACATTTTTAGTACTATATGTGCTCAGAAACACTAAATAAATAATTTCGAATACACAAGTCAAGTTTCCCTTGGTTCTAGATGATGGTGACATGAATATACACACACGTGAGAGACTGAATATGCAAATGGACAATGGCCAGACCATATATGACAACAGGACTCTGACTTACATAAGAAGTCCAGAAAGCCAAACCACAACCTCTGCAGCAACCAGCCCAGGAAGCCAAAGCCAAACCATAACCTCTGCAGCAATTGGCCCAGAACAGAGTCAGGACTTGGTCAATAACTGTCTGCTTTTCTATTATTTCGCTACCATCACCCCCACCCCCACCACGCCACCACTGCCCCTGCAACCTGCTTCCAATTCAGGACTGACCAGAGAAAGCGAAATATCAAACATGCTCCCCCAACCAGTCACATACGATGCCCTGCTTCTAGTTACTCCAGCTCCCCCATGCCCACAACATCTAATCAGAGCACACTGAAAGCCTTCTATTTTTTCCACTAGAAAGGTTTGCCACTCCTCTGCCTGCCTTTGAGTCTACCAAAGGCAAGCGAGGGTGCTGACTCCCTTTCTATGGCAAGCTCTGAATAAGTAGCCTTTATTTATTCTTAATTGGCTGGCCTTCATTTATTTTCACACTTGCAAAAAACTTACTTAGCTGAACATTTAAGATCAGTGCTCTTTATACCATTTACTGTATATGTTACCCATTAAAAATTTTAAAACCTTTGCTTTGCTCAATCTTCTGAATAAAGAAAAAATTAGCAATATTAGGACAAGTCAAGGAAAAGCAAGAACATGATAAAATAAATTAAGCACTGCCAGTTGTACATCCAGAGCTTCTGGGGCCCTGTCACCCTTCCTAGCGTCTGCGTGAGAGTCAGGGAGACAGACCAAGGCATTGCTGATTCTAAGTATTAAAACCTTACTAACAAACCCATACACGTACCATGTTTTTTCCTCTGTGCCTCCACCCTAATGACACACCTCTCTGTACAGGTCCCTTTCATCTTAACATACAACTTCCCCAGCCTCTCTGAGATCTGGTAAAGGTGGTGGGATCATCTTCCGTCCTGGTCCCCAGGAGCTCTCAGAGCACCACAAGGAACGTTTTTCAGTTCTCTCCCGTGGAATGGAGGAGCACATCGTGCAAATTAAACCCAGACAATTAGAAAAGAAAGAACTCCCTCACCTACAAACTGGTGTTTATTTTTTAATATTTTGAAGAATTTAGTTCAGTGTAGCTCTAGGAACAAAACGGAACTTTCCCTTACTGTTTTGGCTGAGTTTTTTACATAAGTTTTAAGGCATTAAATATTCAAAGAAATCCAATATAAAAAGTTACAGTGAGGTTTAGGAGTAAGGTTGAGGCATCACTAAAAGTCACAGAATCAACAATGCTGTTTGTTACAATAACACAGGGCTGTTCTTCCAGATTCCAAAGTTGAATTTCAAATGTAAAGGATGAAGCCTTCAGTTTGTACTCCAGCAAGAGTAAGGTCTACCAGAATAAATGATGTGTCGAGGACGTGACATCAAGCAAAAGATCCCGGGGGCTCCAAGAACCTAAACTCGTGGTTATCCCCAGGACCATAAAAAGATAGCTACTAACAGACGGTGGGTATGAGATTCAGCTCATTGATGTTAATCAGTTGCAAAGTAGAAGACAGGACATTAAATATGAATGCCAGGAACAAACTAATTATATACAAGTCCTGTTTGTAGCATGGGCTTCTCACCTTCCAGGCAGAACATTACCTGTTAGGTGTCACCAAGCCCTTCTGTGCTTTCTTAATCCCTGGCAGCTCTGGGAGTGAGTTCTAATATTTCCCCCATTTAAAACTGTCTGAAGATGTCCTTATCCTCACACCAAATGTGGTATCAATGTCACCCCAATCATCACCTCTTGACTGATGATATCTTGGCATGCTCCCACACCACACCTGCCTAGGATGCTCTTAGACTCTTAACACATTGAGGCCTTTACTCCCTCCTTTTCATCAGCCACAAATGCCGCTCATCTCTCTCCCCTTCTTTCCCATTTCTCCTGCCCTCCACTGATCAGGCCTTTGTGTGGTATAACTGGACTCTCATCTTGGCCCCTGCTGATGGCTCTGTGCCCCAACATCTCTCCTTTCCTGCTGATAAGCAGCCCCCCATGGCCTTCCAAATTCAACCACGTCCCTCAGCCTGACATTGCAAGCCCTTCTCCTTCCAGCCCAGCCCTCAATTTTGCTTGCCTGATAATTCTTCAGTCACCCTCTTGTCCAGCCTTACACTTTCTGGCCAATACTGCTTTTTTCCAAACGAGTTTTTATTATGAGATATAATATAAAAATCCCACTTAGGATGTAAAAAGCAACAAGAGAACATCACTCCTACCCTAGCAATGTAGAAAGACAGATAATCTACAAAATCATAAATTTTCTTGAGCCCATCAGAGAATTAAGGTCACAAGGAGACGAGGTGGTCTAAATTCAAGAGATGACAAACCCCTTCAAGAAGATATGGGACACATGAACTGTTTCACCTTTGGCAGAGCATGGACAGAGGAGGTTGCTGTGGACTGCTATAAAATATAACATAAAAATATAAAAGTGCATGGAACAGACCTATAGAGCTTAATGAATTATTGGAGAATAAACACCTGTATAATCGCCACCTAGATCAACAGAGAGGTTACAATGCCCTCACCCCTCCTAAGAGGAACGACTCTGCTAGTCTTTATAGGAAAGATTCCTTTGTTTTTCTGTATCCTTTTACCACTAAATTGAAGTCCCTAATCGCTATTGTTCAGTTTGTGTACTTTAAAACTTTGTGAAATGGAATTCTACAGTAGTGGGTCTTCGGCAGCTGTCTTCCTTCACTCAACACTGTGTCTGTGAAATGCTACCATGTTGCACTCTGCTATAATTTAGGCTCCTACATCTTTGCTCCTGACTCCTCCCACCTAGAATGCCTGTCTTCCACTATCCCAACCAGTTGCCACATCCACCTGTCAAATTATCATCCATCCTTAGAATTCAATACAAATGCTCCTTCCTCCTCCAAGAAGCCCTCCATGTAGCCCTAAATAGAAGCTGTCACACCTGCAGCTAACTCCTCCAACGCTTTGAACGTCTCTTCTAGCTCATTGCTCCTACACTGCTCTGTATGATGGTTACTTGTGCTGTGCTTCCAACATGCAGAGTGTGTCCTCAAAACCAAATAGCTGGACTATTCTATTTATGTGAGACCCCTTATGGGGGGGTACTGTATTTACCCCATGGTAAATGTTCAACAAATTCAGTGAATGGGTGGATCTACCTACTAAATTCTGCCTGTATAAAACAAAAGTATCGTGGACTCCGTTGGGCCAGAACCTGGCAGTGCCTGGAAATTTCTCTTCTTATTGTTTGATTGTCTCATATGGTCTGTAGATACAAGAGTGTCAGCTAGAAGCAAGACTGCAGCTTGCTCTGGGAATTGCTTTGGGGACTAAATTCCCCATTCAAACTATTTCCATTGTATCTGTCTCTTTCTCAGAGAAGTGACGTGTAGACAGTTGTCTGGCTCTTTGAGTTTCCTTATTATCTGGATTTTGGGTAAACAGGAATTTCCTTTCTGGCTCTCCAGGATTAAACAAGTTGGTATATTATTTCAGTTTGAATGAAAACAGAGCAATGTCTCTGACATTGCATTTTGAGAAATGGAAACTGGAGAGACAATCTTGGTGCGTTTTTGATGACGCATGGCAGAGAAAGGAGTGATTGAGGAACCTTAGAAAACCTGCCACTCTGTTCTGAAAAGAACATGGATATGGAGGGGGAACATGAGAGGCATAGAAGCTGAACAGGAGCCCAAAGCACCAGGTCTCACGACAACAGCCATGCGGACCGAGTCTCTTGCATGAGGCTGGAGCAGCATCCTCCAGGGGCCCTGTTGCCTGGTAGGAAGGTGCTCTTGGGATTTGTCCTTTATCTGTATCATGTTCACACTCCATGGAGTCTGGAAGCTGAAAACACCTGTGAGCTAGAAGGAGGAGGAACAACTTCTCTCCTTCAAAAAACAAGCAAAACAAAAGAACAGTTATTCTTACCAAACTATTAACGGTGGTTTCTGTTGGCAGATGGCCTTATAGTGGGCAATGGAAGGGCATGTCTTTCTGTATTGTACCTTTCCAAATTGTTTGAAATCTTTCATAATAATAAAAATGTTTAGTAAAGGAAACACAGGAACATAGTACAGGTATGATAGCGGTTTCCAGGAAGCATGAAGACATTCGCTTCCAGGCTGTCCCACCTCTCTGTTCAGGGTCGTGTACCCATTGTGGCCAGGAACCCAATGCCTCTACCCCACCAAGAGCTCCTCCCTTTTCTGCCTGTTTCCCCCTATCCCTCCCCTCTCTGAAGTGCTCTGCAAGAAACTCCAGACCTTGGCTTGCCAGGTTTGGGAGACAGCTCTCTTATTCTACCAAAACCTACCCACGCGATATTCCCTTCCATCAGCTGAGGGGCCTGCCTATGCTGGCTGTCATGTTTGATAGATTACTTCAATGCCTAGGCTAATGCCTAAATTTCCCGTACTATGAAACAGTTTTTAAGAGTTTCGTACCTGTTTCACCATTTTATCCGATGATCCCACTTCTGGGATGTAGTCCAAAGAAATCACCCAAAGAAGTTGGAGTAGATACTGCTGATGCCCCACTCAGACCCCCTTTCCAATGCCAGAGCACCATCCTCACCCCTGCTGGGATGTTGGTGGCAAACAGTTGACTGCCAGCCCCTTCCCCAGAGCTGACTTGCTGGGGAGGTTATGTGTCCTCCTCCACCACCCAGGGCAGCCCTCAGCCCAGGACTGCCTGAAGCTCCTTTGCCTCAAGAGGGGATCAACCCTGTGATGCACTTCATGCTCCACAGCCCTGTGGAATCAGGCCGAAGCTGACTCTGGCTGGGACCCCGTCTTTGCTCAGCTCCTTCCTGTGTCCCATCCTGCCTCTCTCACTCCTGTATCCTCAGACCTGCCCTCAAGAAATCATGTGCCCGCAAATCCCATCTCAGGCTCTGCTTCTGGGGAAGCTGATCTAAGACACAGGGAAAGGTTATACACATGAAAAAGTTTTCATACAGTCATAGGGATAATCACAGAAACACTAAGCAGATGCTGATAAAGAGACCACCTTGAGGGGTGGAACTGGAATAGGAGACTTGCTTTTCACCATAAGTTTTTTTGTTATTTTTAATTCATTAGCATGTGTTTGCATTACTATGAATAAAGTATGTTAAATTTTAAAACAAAAAATAAACATCCAAATGAAGTGATGGTCCTGCATTTAATGGTCATCCGGATTTTATTTTGGAAAGTCAGCCCAGAAAATTTGAAAGTTTTGTTGGGCCTGGAAAGAAATCTATACTCCAGGTGAATTTATCTATCTGTTGACAGATAAAAGGTTCATATCATTTTCTGCTGGAATTTGGCTGTTTACTGAAAGTAACCAAATCCCAAATCAGAAGAGTGAAAAAAAAAAAAAAATGGAGCCCCAACTATTTGTTACTAAACTACAGGACATTAAGGTTATTGTAAAGCCATCCAATGTCAATGGCACCCAATGTGCTTTTAAGTTAAATTAAATGACAAGAAAGGAGAATTTGAAGAACAGGATAGTCAGCTGAGCAGAAGTTCTGAAAGGCACTGGTCATATGGGGACTGATCCAAAAGGAAGGCAACTTCTGCCTCTGAATAGGATGAACACTGTTTGAGAGGAAGGCAAGGTCCTCACTGTGCATCAGGCAGGGGACAAGGAGGGAGGGCACCCAACCTCTGCTGTGTGGCTGAGTTGGCCGCACTGTGGTGTGAGATAGAAATGCCGGCTGGCAGAGGCCTGGAGAAAGGGATGTGGCCCACAGGAGCCAGTTCATAACGCATTCATGCAAAAGCTATCTTGTGCCTCCTCTGTGCCAGGCACAGTGGAGAGCAATGGCAAGAAATAAAGTGTATCTGTAAAGGACCTTTGATTACATGCAGCAGAAATAGATTTTGTCTAACAGTAGCAAAACTGAGTTTATTGAAAGGATAATGAGCCACAGAATTAGAAGAAGTTTATAGAACCAGCTTGGAAACAGGCAGGAAAGAAGGCAGGTTGGAGTAGAGGCTAAGAAGATAGATCTACAGGAATGGTTTAACAGCAGAAGAATGTGGCCAGTGCTAACAGGATGAAAGACCTTCAGCCATTTCTTCCACCTGGTGTGTTCCAGAAGAAAGCATTGCAGTGGCCAAGCATAGGCCACACATCATCCTTGCCTGTTGGGGAGGATCACAGTAGGCATCAGCCTCTCACATCTGTGGGAGGTGGGCCTCCACTGTAGTTACTGTCCTAACAAGACCACATTCTATAGTCAATAGAAGAAACTGAGGTGCTCCTAAGAGGGTGAATGGAAAGACTTCCTGGGGGAGGTGACATGTAAGCTGACATGAAGGATCAGAAGGAGTTAGCCCAGCCGAGGGGAGTGCGCAGTTGACGAATACTCTGGGCAGAGGGCACTGCCAATGGCCAGATGCTGTAGAGCCTGGAACAATTTTGGAAGTGGTAAGAACCATATTTCCCCATTTTACGTGGTTCCTTATTCTTAAAGGGGTGATTCATTTGATGGTGCAACCTCAGGTAATGATGACTTGGGATAGGGGAAGTCAGCATCTCCTTGGGCTGGATGCAGAGCATGAGCTGGATGTGGCAGGGTAAAGGCCTGCAGAGGCCAGCAGGGCCTCTGTGTTGAAGGGCTCTGGGCAGGGAAAGATTGCTCCCTGTGGTGAGTAGGAAAAACTGTAGAGCTAGAAGTAGGGTGAGAGTTGGAAGGCTGTTGCCGTAATCTAGTAGAAGCAAGACAAGAGCTAAGGGGGCCGGAAAATGAGGGTAGTGAATGGATAGGCAACAGCTTTGCTATAAAGTGAAAGTGATCCCAAGGATAGTCTCTGCATGTACACAAAGTTGTAAAGTCTCTGGCTTTCCCATTGACATTTTAGCCACAACTGGAACATCCAGGATTAAGTCAGGTCACACGTACAGAGTGGCTCTTAAAGATGGAAGGACTGGGTCTAACACCTGCCTCTCCACCCCATCTCACCACTCACTTGCTGTGTGGCCCTGCAGATATCGCTTCGTTTTTCCAGGTCTCATTGAGGATCATCTCCTCGGGTACCTATACTGGACATCTGTGGATTGACTACTCAGTGTCTGTTCCCCTTAGTAAGACCTCTGATTTTTGTTTGGGAATCTGTCCTGTCTCCATTCATCAGGAGTAGAGCTCATCCCTCATGGCAACAATGCTTGGGTCAAAGACAGGCACATACTCTAAGCCATCCAATCAGAGTGAATCTTGGGAATTTTTGTGCAAGTCACTGGAAGGGTTTTTTTCCTCTTTTCCACTGAGCAAAACCCATCTAGCCTTCAATATGGAGAGAGGAACAACATGGAGCTCAAGAAGGGAGCCATCAGTGGATGGCAGAGCTAAAAGACTAGGAGAAAACAAGTCCTAATGATATGCTTTTAGTCCCTGGATCAAGAAACCTGATACCAGAAAGAGATCCCTGTTTTTTTCCATTACATGTAAATTCCTATACCGGTTGCCAGTATCACTCAACAGAACAATAGAAACAGATAAGCTCTGCAGATGCTGAGCTCTCAGGTCACTACCTTGACCCCAGGGCTGGAGTTTGGTTGGTGATGTCTTTCAGATGGATGGGGTCCTCTGCAGCAATTGCCACTCTGGGCAGTGTGTTCAATAATCAAAGCTGTTGTCAGCCACGCCCTTGCTGGCCCACTGAAGCTGGCAGTGAGGAAACAGGGGTGGGCCCAGCTTGCTGCGGTGGGAGCGGCATGGGAGGGCACACAGGCAGGCGGTGCTAGGCTTAGCACTGGAAAGCCTGCAGGTGTGCAGTGCCATCTCTGTGCCAGCATGCCACTCACTGCGACTGCCTTTCAAAGAAGTGTTTCTCCACAGGAGGTGTGTTGGAGGTTTGTGATGATGACTGGAAGGAAATGGGAGGCACCAGGATAGGAGTTTCATCATGGTGGCATCTGGTTACGAAGGCAGCAAGACCTCCTTGTTTGGGGTAGCAATAAGAGATGTAGACTTGATGTATGGCTGGGGTGCTTGTACCTGCCCCTTCCCAAGGGAGCGCATGTCCCCCCACAGGATCACCATCACTATGACGGTCAGAGCGCTAACAACAGAAGCACTTGTATTCAGATGGCAATGGAGAGATCCACAGGGCTTTGGCTCACATTCTCTACGTGCTTCTCAGTAGCGAACAGTGCGCAGGCGTGGGAGCTGCTGGGCTGGGGTTGAATGCTGTGTATTGTATTATTGTAGCTGTGTAAGCATGGGCAAGTGGCTTAGCCTCCATGCCTCAGTCGCCTCAGTTGTCAAGTACAAATAACAATAGCACTGGCTTCAGGAGTTGTTGTGAGGATTAAATGAATTAATACCTGTAGGGATTTAGGACAGAGCCTGGCCTGTAGTGAGCACGATGGGTCTCTGGGAGATTATTAACAAGCTTGTTTCTAGCTGCCTTGCAAGGCTAGGCCTTGAACCAGGTCTTCTGACTCCTAGATCTGCTTCTGAGTCAGCCAGGAACAGGAGGGTGATGTTCACACACTCCAGCGTGGTTCATGCGGGCACATCCACACCCTGAGACCATAGAAGCCTCGAGCGGAATCTCTGTCAGGTGTTCTGTCTGAGTCAATGGCACATTGGGCACATTGTCATTAATTACATTCAGAGCAAGGATGTGTCGACATTCCCATACCCCATGTGTGCAGCTGCAAACGGCTAGGAAAACTGAACAGAGCTCCCTGTGTATTTATCGGAGTTCATAGGATAGTCCTGCCTTCCTAGTCTCCCAACTTCTGGCTACTTTGGCGTTAAATTCACAGTAGGCAACTGGGAATTCACTTGAACATCTGACCCTACTTTCATGGTGGCAAAACTTGAATCTTCTCTATCTGCTTGGTGTGAGTGAGGAAGGTCTCGAGCCTGTGACTCCTAGATTAGGGGACCTTGTGTCTTGTGGACACCCCTAGGTTTACATAACAAGACTCAGGACCTGCTGGAGATGGAATGAGATCCATTTCCACTGGCTGCCCAGATTCGTTACTTTGTGATCCTCTGGGGACTCCTGTCTCTCAAGCTGGGGTGGGAGGACATTAGGACTGAGGTGAAACATTAGTCACCCTGAATAATTCTACACTCAGCTTTGGATAAGAACAAGTGCCAGGCAAAAGAGACAGTTTCTCTGGTGTGACAGCAGCCTCTTGACTGGAGTATTACAATAGTCTTCTAACTGAGCTCTTGCCTTCTGTTATGGTCCCTGCTGATCCATCGTTTTGTGGCCACAGGGAGGGCTCTGTAAAATATGACAATGTCATTCATTTATTTAAAATCCTGTGATTCCTGTAGCCTAGAGCAGCACTGTCCTGTGATGATGTAAATATTCTATATCTGTACTGTCCAACATGGTAACCTCTAACCACATGTGGCTACTGAGCACTTGAAATGTGGGTACTGTGTCTGGGGAGTTGAATTTTCAGTTGTATTTTATTTCAATCAACTGAAATTGAAATGGCCGTTTACGGCTAGTGGCTACCATATTAGACAGTGCATGTCTAGAGAATGAAAGCCAAAGTCACAGTCATGTCCCAGTTCTATCTGAGCAACCTTAATTTTTTCCCGGAATTCATTCAAACTTGGAATTCCAGCCACAGCAAATGACTTACAACTCCCTAAACCTTGTGCCACTTCACACCTCCATGCATTGACATCTGCTGTTCTCTCTGCCTGGAATGTTCTCATCCCCTGCCCAAACATGTCTGCAAGCTGCCTGCCAGCCAAACAAAGCTCCTTCAAGACACAGCTCCAGTGTTACCTCTACTATCAAGCTTTATCAACCACCCCCGGCCCTCCCCACGCAGAATTAACCACCCCTCCCTTTATGCATCCAGCACAGACATGCTGTGAGGCCCTTCCAACACTCATACTGCTCATGTTTCCCATCTGCTCCCTTCTGCAAGTAAAGGCAGACGCCTGGAGAGAAGGTTCTGTGTCATATTCACCTTTGAGTCTCTAAGACCTGGCACAGGGTGTGGCTTATATCCAGTAGTCATTAGATGATGATTGATGAAATAAAATTATTGTAGTGGACATATGTCATAGTTTGGGCTTTCTTGCATCCAAATTTCTGTCCTATTCTACCCCAGTCACTCTTTGGGACTTCTTTTTGTGTGTGGCCTTGGGAGTTAGGGGAGATCAAAAGGGCAGATCTTCCTCTCACTGCCCAGGCCAATCCTTCCAGACTGATGAGAGCATGAGGGATGCAGTAACGCCAGGGCAGATGGAAGTCACACTCATCGCAGCAGCAGCATATGAGCCATGCGATTTCTGTTGCCCAGCCTTCAAGAGCTCGAAGATTTGTTCTCCAGCATCCTGTTAAACATGTGAGCCTTGATGGTCTTCCAAAAATTCCCTGAGAGAGTTGGCTATCTCTTGGTAATCAGCTACCAAGTGATCTTTAACAGCAATCATACAGATAAGCTTCCAGGTTTACAGAGCCCCGCAGGAGGAAGGGGGTGTGTCCTTCTGTGATGAGACTCAACAGGTAACAGGCTGAGCTGTCACAATGCCCAAAGCTGAGGCTGACGCCAGAGCAGAAGACCCCAAGGCAGCTGAAGAGGACCTACCTGGCACTGGAGCGAGGTGTAACTGACAATGCCAGGAGCTTGGCCCACGCCAGGAGAGCAGAGCACCATCCACTCCAAACGGAGTGGCTGGGACAGCTGGGTGACTACATGCTGGGCCATCCCATAGGCTGAGAGAGAGGAGGTAGGTTGCCTGGAGACTTCAATTGATGCCAATGGTTGTTTTATAGGGATTAAGAAACTGAGACCCATGGTATGGCTTTGGGTGTTATTGGCAAGTATTATTGGTTGTGTTTCTCTTCTCTTAAGTAAACATCCCTTCAAATACACCATGAACCGAGAACATCATTCATCCTTTCAACAAAGTTTAGGGAGTGCCTCTTTCTTTGCATGAGGGACCTTCCCAGAACTCGTTCCCATCTCAGGGCCTTTGCCCAAGCTGTGTCCCAGCCTGAGTTTCTCTTTTTGCCCTGTCTAAACAGCTCCTACTCAACATTCACACTTAGTTTAAATGTCACTTACCCATGGAAACCCTCCTTGACACCAAGATTAGGTCTCCTGGATCCTAGTACCTCATCTTAGAGCACATATCAGAACTATAATTGCGTAGTTATTGGCAGAGTCATTTGAAGAAAGACTCTCTTCCTTGTTAAGTGGCAGGCTCCATGAGGACAGGGACAATGCCTGTTCTTTTCACAGATGCATTCTCAGCACTGCACAGCACAGTGTCTGACACTCAAGAAATATTTGTTGAATGAATGAACAAAATGCAGGGGAAGGAAGGAGGGTTGTAGCACTCCCTCCTGGCCTGCTAGGCGACTACAGTATGGTATTTGTTCCCACTTATGCGCTTTGCCCTTAGAAGAGGAAATAACAAGGGGCCTCTCCAAGCCATGGGCCCTGGGTTCCTGCACCCCTGCCAAGCAGGGTACCACTGCTGTCTTAACTGTCCTCCACAACCTCATGCCTGAGCCTCTTCTCATCTCCCTACTGCTGTGTCTGAATGTTTATGTCCCCTCAAAATTCATATGCTGAACCCCTAATTCCAGATCTGATGGTGTTTAGAGGTGGGGCCTTTGGGAGGTGCTTAAGTCATGAAGGTGGAGCGCCTTAAAAAAGAGGCTAGCCCCTTCCGCCATGTGAGGATACAACAAGAAGTCTGCAACACGGAAGAGGGCCCTCACCTGATCGTGCTGGCACCCTGATCTCAGACTCCAGCCTCCAGAGCAGGGAGCAATACATTTCTGCTGTTTATAAACTACCTGGTCTCTGGTATGTTGTAGCAGCTGGAACGGACTAAGACACCCACCACACCACACTTCAGACACACTTCAGATAGGGTTGTAGCTATCTGATGCTTTATTTTGCAGATCAAAAAATATTAAATAATATAAATGCTATATTTTCTTACTAGTATTTTGCACAGCACACCAGGGGAAGAATGGAAACATAAAAACTGAGTGCTAAGTCTCCCCAGTGTCATATCCTGGATGGGATTCTGGGCCAGAAAAAGGACATTAGTGCAAAAACTGGGGAAACATGGATAGACTTTGAGTTTAGCTAGTAGTATTGTACCAATTTTAACTTCTTAGTTTTGATGAATGTTCCGTAGTTATGTAAGATGTTAACATTGTGGAAGCTGGGTGAAGGGTATAGGGGAGCTCTGTGTTATCCTCACAACTTTTATGTAAATCTGAAATTATTCCCAAGTAAAAAGTTTATTTAAGAAAAG
Organism: Equus asinus; assembly: GCF_041296235.1. Taxonomy (NCBI): domain Eukaryota; kingdom Metazoa; phylum Chordata; class Mammalia; order Perissodactyla; family Equidae; genus Equus; species Equus asinus. The sequence goes on along the minus strand of NC_091810.1, from coordinate 54,672,109 downwards.
TGTTCATTGGGCTGGCCCAGTGGCATAGTGGTTAAGTTCGCATACTCTGCTTCGGCGGCCCGGGTTCATGGGTTTGGATGCCAAGCGCAGCCCTACACCACTCATCAAGCTGTGCTGTGGAGGCATCCCACGTACAAAATACAAAAAAGAGGAAGATTGGTACAGATGTTAGCTCAGGGCCACTCTTCCTCAAGCAAAAAGAGGAAGATTGGCAACAGCTGTTAGCTCAGGGCCAAATGCCCTCACCAAAAAAAAAAAAAAAAGAAAAGAGTTCATCAAGTTTCTTCTTTAAAGTGCTAAAAAACATAAATTTCTGGGTGGAAACAGGATGGGTAACTTTTATTGTCTTTATTATACTTTCTCTCTTTTCTACAATGGCATGTATTGTTTTTCCAATTAGAAAACAAAGTATTTTTTATTAAAAATAATTAAATAACTTGGTTTTGAAAAACTTCGAGTGTGTATGATAAGTTCTGTTTTTGATGGAAAAGACAGTGGAGCCATTAAGATCAAATTGTAGAAGGTATACCAATAATAACCCATCATCTTACTACAGCAACAGAACTGGGTTCTCAATTTTGCATGTAAACACTCACACGCAAAGATAACTCTACTAAACTGCAATCAGCGCTGGGCTGTCAAGTTTTCATGCAGGTGCCTGCCTGTATTTCCTTCAGATGCAATTCAAACAGATTGTACAGTAATCTCCAAATGACAAGTGCTCAAAATGTGCAACTGCCAATGTAGGTTGTGTAGAGGTTCTGAAGGTGTGGTGCTGTGGCCTCTCAGCCCCTTAAAGACCTCCCACAATTGTCATGGTCAGAGGGTGTGTGTTTGTGGGTGGGGAGCGTATGGTCAGAAAGGAGTGGGAAGGTCACCCCTCCCCTGCCACTGTGTCCCAGAGCACACCCTTGTGACACCACTCTGAACTGTAGATCTGCCTGCTGGCAAGTGGGAGAAGCTTCTTGGGAGCCCTTTGGAGCTGGAAATGCACAATGGGTGCTACTGGGAGCCTGCTGCTTTGAAATCATTCTAGATATGAGATTGGTGGCTCCATCTCCTCCTGCAAACTGACACAGAGAATTAAGTTAACTATTCAGAGTCAAATAACCTCTTTGAGAGGAAGTGACCCAGAAATGTTGGGGTTTTGCAATGCTCTGTCCTTGCTTTACTCCACCCTACACTCTTATCTTGACCTTAATCATCAGCTTGTCTTGGAGACCTCTCAAAATCATATGAGCTGGTCCGAATCCTGTTAAATTAAAGCTTTCCTCAAGCAAGTTGGAAGAAGCGCCATTTCACACAAAGAAAAGTGACACTGACTTTGTCTCTCTGAAGATACTTCCCGTCCCATAAATGCAGAAAGCGGCCCTTTTCCACTGCAGAATGTGAGCAGTTCTGGAGCCTCCTGTAATTCAGGATGGCACCACCATCCCGGGGAGGGAGAACAACCTCCTCCCTGTTTGGGGCAGTGGGGGCCTGGCTTTCTGAGCAGCCTTGACCTGGGATCCAGGCCCAGCCCTGGACTATCTGTTGCTCCTCAGACACCTGTGCCTGGGATCACGGCCTTGCTCCTCCCAGATCCCACTCCACGTTTATCCTCTCCTCCCCTTGTGACTGGGAAGCTGAGCTCCTCCCTAAAGCCACCAGCAGTTGCTACTGGACCAACTGCTGCATCCTCATCCTGGCATTAAGGGGCCCTCAGGCTCTCTTGCTGCCCCTTTGGTCAGAGCGGTCCCCTCTTGCTTCCTCACTTCTGCCTCCATACATCTGCCCCTCCTCTTCTGAGGTCCTGCCTGCACCCACTGAATTTCCACACGTTTCAAAGCCTGCCCAAGGCAAGCTTCACAGTGGCGCCCGTGTTAGAGACACAGAATGCCAGGCCCCACCCCAGACCTGTGGCAGTAGAAAGGCGCTTTCACAGACCCCTGAGTGATTCTTGTGTGCCTTACACTGGGAGAAGAAACTTTCAAAATGAAATGGTCTCCAAAGGTGGGCCTTGGCCCATCAACAAGGGCAGAATCACCTTGCTAAAAATGCAGATTTCTGGGTCATATCCCAAACATACAGGAATTAGAACATCTGGGGGTAAGACCCAGGAATCTGAATGTTTGATACCCTAAAGTGATGCTTTTGTATTCTCTATATAAATGATAAATTGTATAAATAAAAATCACAAATTACTGTAATAAATTTTACTGTTATTTCAAGAATAAATTTTATTATATGAATTATACATTGCTACAGACATTAGATATTATATATAAATATGTTATCCATTATTATATGTGATGATTTTTACTTTATACATGAAAAACATTGTAAAAAATCAGAACATTACCCAGAAGGCTGATGTCTCTCCATACCCTTTAACTCTTCTGTTCCCAGAACATCTTCATTGTATTTACATACACACACACAGACAATTTACATACACATGTATTCCTAGAGAAATCATATATGATACTTTTTTGGAATTTTTCCATAAATGGTACTTTTTGTGTCATTCTGCAATTTTCTTTTTTTGGCACCTGAGCTATCATCTGTTGCCAATCTTCTTTTTCTTCCCTTCTCCTTCTCCCCAAAGCCCCCCAAGTATGTAGTTGTATATTCTCATTGTAGGTCCTTCTGGTTGTGCTATGTGGGATGCTGCCTCAGCATGGCCTGATGAGCGGTGCCATGTCCACACCCAGGATCTGAACTGGTGAAACCCCAGGCCGCCGAAGTGGAGCGCGTGAACTTAACCACTCAGCCATGGAGCCAGCCCCTGCAATTTTCTTTTTCTCACTCAACAATATGTTTTGAGGAACTTTCTATATTAGAAAGTAGAAGGCCACTTCACTTTTAGCTCTATGGTATTCCATTGCATACATTTTTTTAAGCCGTTAGTGGACAGGTTATCTCCAGTTTTCCTGTAATGCTACAGTGAACATGCTCGAACATACCTCCTGCGCCAGGATGTGTGGGTTCCTTTAGGGTAGAAGGAGCAAAAGGCTGGAAAGTGGAATTTTTGGTGATGAAGGGATGAGCATTTAAAATATTAACAGCTATTGCCAAAATAGCTACAGTCCTGCGATCCATTGTACCTTCAAGTTTAATCTCTTTGCTTTGGGGTTGATTTCACATGAAGTCTGGAATTAGACATTATGTTTTGGCATCAGAACTCCTGCTCCAAATGTGCTAGAACTCACTTCCTAGTCCCAGTGCAGCTGACATGTACTGACCCTCCTAAGCCCTTGTCATGAGTTCACTCATTTAACCCTCACATCAATGACCCTTTGAGGAAGGCATTATTATTACTCTCAGAATGCCACTGCCAGGCTGAGGGCTTGATGGCGCTTGGATGGCAGTCAAAGTAGTCCATCCAAGATTCAAAGTCAGTGTCTGCCGCACTCCCTTGTCTGCTGTTCAGAGCTCTGGGTAAGCAAGAGGCAGACGGGACCTAAAGTCACACAATCAATCTGAGGCTTCTTGAAAGGTTTCTCAAACCCACAAGTTCATAATTGACTTATCTCAGGAATTCATCAGGAAATTACCCACATAAAAAAGCCCGTAGGATTTGCAGTGCAGACAATCCTACAATATGGTAAAAATACAAACCGGGAGCTTCATCTAGGAGCTTGTGACAGGCTGAACAGGAATTGCTACGGCAGAGACAGAAATTTTGGGGAAATCATCATAAGCACTATTGAAAACAAAAGAAACATAGGCAAACTTTTTTTTTTGTCTTGTCTCGTGGGTATGTGCCCAGGCCTCAGCATTTCAAACTGCACCCTGTGACGTTTCTCTGACATGGAACAAAAAGACACTGACCTCATGCACCTTCTCTGAGTGAAGCTTTCTTGTGGTTCTCTAAGGCTTTCACAATACATACTGAATTTAAAAACAGCCCCAGTCTTCAGCCCATCGGGAGTGCAACTGCACTCAGCCTTTTTTTTTTTCTTTGACACTTTTTACAGAGAGAAAATGTGTGACTTTTCTTGATGAGCAAACAGCCAAAGGTGTTTAGGAAAGGTCTATCATTTTTTTTCTGGTGGCAAGACACCCCAAACTAAATTCATTAGCAGCTCTTCTGTTTGGAATTTTAAAATATTCTCTGACCTATATAAATTCCTTGTTACGTCCTCTACTAATACAAGAAAATTAACTGACATACACAATGGCTACAGAGCAGAGAAGCAGCATAGTGTAACCAAAAAGAGCTTGGAGACTGTCATTTCACTGTCGAAGTCATCAAAATTCATGCTCTACTTCTCCTAAGAAATGCTCTTCATGTCTATAATTTTGTGAATAGTAGATACCACTTTTTAGACATGAGTCAAATCTTATCTTTAGTTCTACATGTTTATGTCATTTACTTATGTTTTTATATTTTCCTACCCTCTCGAAAATATTAGAAGAACACCAGGACAGGAGTTTGACTATGTTTTATAAGCAACTAACTGGAATGAGTCATATGAGCAAATGCTGAGCTGGTGACCACCAACTCAAATAAATCAGTTCACTTCTCTGCTTCTCAGTTTTCTTTCCCCAAATATACATGACAGAGTATTCCCACTGGTTCATTCATTTGACAAATATTTATTGAGCTCTTACTCCGTGCCTTGCACCAATGCAAGGTGCTGGAGCTACAGTGGTGAACAAAATATATGAGGTTCCTGGCTTCATGGAATTAAATACCAGTGGATATGAAAGTATTGCAGAGGCAAAAACTCTGTATCTGCCAAAAGCAATATATGTATCTACTTATGGAGACCTACTTTTTTTCCTCTGTCTCTAAAACCAATGCCCTTGCATGACTATACTGTGTATTGGTATGATACCTTGGCAGCAAAGGAACTGTAACCTCCTTAAGGGCAAGACATGGCTTAGAAATTTCATGTTCCCTATACCTAGGATGATGGGGTAGCTGGCACTGAGCCCAGAACATGGCCTTAGGCCCAAGAGTCCCTATTCTTTCTCCTTTGTAAACCACCTTCCAGTTGGGGCAGGTTATCATAGATGTTGAATATACAATGACAATGATAATGAAACTAATATTTTCTTACCAGAACTAACAATGGGTGAATCTGTTGAAAGATACTTTATTTAATATTAATGATTGGGACTACTCAGGCTTGAATTTATAGACGTTTGAGGACAGTATATACCATGTTCATTACACCTCAATTGGTTTAGTCTAATGATTTTTTCCCCTAGTTTATGACCATGATCAGCCCCTGAAATCTGAATTAGGCCCTTTTGGTTGATTTCACTTGGTGTAGAGTTAGATACAGCACACTGATTGTAAACAAAACCATCGTATTTTCACTCTAAGGTTGGATTTGGGTATTTACTGGCCCTTCTCTTGGCTCTGAATTCACATAAATACTCTATTACCTTGAATAACTGAGAGTTTACTATTTAGAAAGTATGGGGATTGCCATCCTCCTTTTGCAGATTGAGATCTACTAATTAATATCAGGCCCAGGCAAAGGGCCCCTGTTGGGAGGAGCCCTGAGTACTGATTGGGGATCAGAGTTTAGTCATCTTCCGGGTGAGTCAAGTCCCCATGCGGCGTAAGGGAGTGTGTGTCAGAAGGGAGGGCTCCACTCTTGCCAGGAGGCTTTGTTTCTTTCACCACTATCCACACCCTTCACTTTCCTCTATTCAAAGGGGCAGAGCAGAGGACTAGAAGAAGACAAGTAAAACCTCAGGCTAGTCATTCCAGAGGTGGTGGCTTGAGAGAAAGAGAGAAGAAAAAGAGAGAGAGGGAGGTAGGTCAGGTGGCTGCCATAACTCATCCCACTTCTCCTGTCCAATCTTTCAATCGCTTTTGGAAGACTAGGTAGTTCCTCCCCTTTCAACATTATTCTTTTAAGTTAAACCTTGAGGATAAAAGGTATTTCTTTAACACCTTAACAAGGAGGATGGTCTAAATTTAGAGTTTCAATTACTGGACTTTTGGATCTTGAAAGCCATTCATTCAACGACTTGTATATTCATTAAACAAGTGTTTATTGAGTAGCTACCACATGCAAGGCACTGGGGATACAACGCTGAAAGACTTTCAGTCTCTACCTTGGAGGAGCTTGTAAGCTAGAGTGAAAGTAAGAGAGAATTGTAACAGCATGTTGGAAGAGCCATGCAAGATGACCTGTGATCTGTTATGGGAACAGAAAGGAGGCCACCCAATCCAGATTGGGGGGAGAGCAATATATGTATCTGCTTATGGAGACGTACTTTTTTTCCTCTGTCTCTAAAACCAATGCCCTTGCATGACTATACTGTGTATTGGCACTTATCGTACGATACCTTGGCAACAAAGGAACTGTAACCTCCTTAAGGGCAAGACATGGCTTAGAGATTTCATGTTCCCAACGCCTAGGATGATGGGGTGGCTGGGTCAGACACTTTGACACTGAAGCTAAGGCCTGAGCGACACGGGATCAAGCAATGAGGTTGGGAGACAGATGTCCAGGTTGGCGTTCTATCACTGTGGTTTGTAATTTTGAGGAGTATCAAAAATAGAAAGGTCTTTCCTGAAGGTAAGCTGGGTGAACTGCCTGAGTATGACCTCTGGCCAGAGGCTGGTTCCGAGTGGTCAGCAAGGCTCAGAGAAAACCAAGGTTATTCTTAGTTAGCAGTCGAGTACTATGCACACCACAGTGCTTGCCCAGGACTTTGGGGCCAAAATGCAAGAAACATTGAAGATAATTCCTGGTTTCCTTTTCTTGACTCAGCAAATTAAAAGCTGGAAGAGAAATAAAGGAAGAGTTAATAGTTGTGGAAATGCGGGCACTAAGGATTTCATGTATTGTTGTTGTTATTAGAAATAACACCATGTTGTCTGTGTTATATAATTACTTATAATCTCTCCTGCTTAAAACCGATTTGAGCAATGTCTTCTAGAAAGATACAAAAGTGCCATGGCAGAGAACACTATGAGTTTGTTGTGAGAACTGGGGTCGAGGGAGCATTGGAAATGGCACATTTGGCACTGGTAGAGGAAGGATCTTCCCATAGAGGAAGACTTCTGGAATCAGAAATGAGATTCAGAAGTAGCACTGGGTTAGGAACCAGGAGGTATAAGCTCTCAGGAATGGGTCTGATTCCGAAGAACTGCAGCCCTGGCCCGGAAACTTCAACCCTTGAGGTTTCAGACTCCACAGGTAGAAAACACAGTGGATTGGGTTCTGTTCATATATTCCCAAAATATTTATTGAGCACCTACTATGTGTTAATACCATCCTAGGGATAGCAAATGTAGAGAACAATAGGAATTGATTCTTGGTTCCTGACAGAGTATGTGTGTGTGGGATGGCTCACAGTCTGGTGGAAGAGGACGGACAAGTTATTAGAAGTCAGTGGAAAGAGCAGAGTGTTCTTGGGAATATGCAAGAACAGAGAGGGACCACCCTGAGGAGCCTCACAGGTGGACAGGAACACGGAAGGTGTGCTGGCAGGACCAGTTTCTCTAAATACTATGCTTTAGTACAGATGCATGACATTGCTTTAAATCCTAGTTTTGCGATTGTAGCATTTGTTTTAGCTTCTATGAAAATAACACTATGAAGGAAGGAAATAGAATTCAGGGACTTTGACAGGATTTTTTTTTAAATTCCTTTCTCATTTTTGTTGCCATTGGCATCTAGAATGTAGGAAAATCAAACTAAAATAATAATCTTTTTTTAAGACTTTTTATATAAAATGCTCAACTATACATAAAAGTGGAGGGAAAAATACAATGAACCCCTTTAAGGATCATTATTTTGTTTCTGCTCTACCCTTCCCCCACCACACACACACAATATTTGTTGGCTTTTGCTGGAATATTTTAAAGCACATTCTAGGTGTCATTTCATTTCATCCATAAATATTTCAGTAGGTGTCGCTATCAGGAAGAACTTTTTTTTCCTTTTTTTGGTGAGGAAGATTGTCCCTGAGCTAACATCTGTGCCAATCTTCCTCTATTTTGTACGTGGGATGCCCCCACAACATGGCTTGATGAGCGGTGTGCAGGTCCGCATGGGGCGTCCAAATCCACAAACCCCAGGCTGCCAAAGCAGAGCATGTGAACTTAACCACTACACTACACCACTGGGCTGGCCCCAGGAAGAACTCTTTTTTTTTTTTTTAATAAAGATTGGCACCTGAGCTAACAACTGTTGCCAATCTTCCTTTTTTTTTTTTTTTAAATTGCTTTTTCTCCCCAAATCCCCCCAGTACATAGTTGTATATTTTAGTTGTGGGTCCTTCTAGTTGTGGCATGCGGGATGCCACCTCAACATGGCCTGATGAGCGGTGCCATGTCCGCACCCAGGATCTGAACCGGCGAAACCTTGGGTTGCCAAAGCAGAGTGTGCAAACTTAACCACTTGGCCACGGGGCCGGCCCCCAGGACTCTTTTTAAAAGACACAACCACAATGCCATTATTACGTGTTGTAACAGCCAGAACACACCATATCTTCCTAATTAGCTCTAATAATAGTTTTATAGTTGTATCATTCAAATGAGGATCCAAACAAGATCTGCACATGGTATTTGACTAAAAGAACTCTTAGGTCTCTTTTACTCTGTAAGAGTTCTTCCTCCTCCCCCATTTTTATACCATTCAATTGAGGAGGGGGAGAAATGAGTCATCTGTCCTGTAGAATATACTACATTCTGGATTTTGTTGATTGTTTCCTCCTGGTGTCATTTAACTTGTTCTCCTATTTCCTAAATTGGATTAGATTCTTGTTAAAATTTTTTTTTTTTTTTTTGCTAGAAAACTTCACGAGCAATGCTGTGTCCTTTCTGGTGTATTACATCATGAGGCACACGATGTCTGATCGTTCCACTTTTAGAGATGTGAAAATCGATCACTGGGTTCAGGTGTTATCAGCATGGTCCATTCAAAGATTCCCTGTCAACCTTTCACTTAGTAGTTATTGATGGTCGTTGCCTAGATTCTTCATTTCATCAAGTGTACCAAAGCAATGGTTCTCTAATTCGATCATTCCCTTTGCCTTTATTAGCTGGAATTCTTTTATACAGAACTCCTTATCACTTCTTTAGTTGTTCTGAAACACAGTTCATACCAGAAAGTCAGGATAAGTGCTTGGATTTTCTCTTTATCCATTTCAATTCAATTTAATCCATTGAAGTCATTGTTTTTTGTTGCTTAAATTGTCCCCTCCTTGGCCAGCGGAAGTTCCTTCAAGTGAGCTTCTACGTTGTTTTGACCTGACTCCAGTAGGGTTTGATACTTTCCTTGCTTGCTTTTGACAAAGTGTCCACAGCTTCTTTCTGATGTTTTAACTAGACTTGGAAAAACCCTCCCCTCAACCCCCTGCCTTTTTACCTGTCCATGACAAGTAATGGCTTATACTAGTTGTATCAGTTAGGAATGCTTTCAGCTATTAGTAAGCATAATGAACAGAGTTTTTAATTTTTTCACAGATCAAAAAGTCTGAAGCAGGCAGCTGTTAGTATTTGTCCAGCAGCTCATGAGGTCCAGAGCTAGTATGGCTGTGATTCTCTTGGCCTCTCCTTCATGGCTGCAAGATGGCAGCTCCTATTCCAGGCATCATGCCCAGTCAGGGCAGGAAGAAAGGGGAAGGCCAGAGCCAGCTGCAGCCGTCCCTTCATAGAAGAAAAGCAAAAGCTTTCCCCAAAACCCTCCACCCCCAGCTGAATTCTACCCAGATCTTATTGGCCAGATTGGATCACATGGTCACCCCTACTTGCAAGGGAGGTTGGGAAAGTGATCCATTAGTTTTGCTGGTCTCTATAGCCCAGGCAGGTGAGGGAGCGTGAGTTGGGAGTGAATATAGGGCTGCTATTTCTGGGAGAGTGGTCTTGAGTCCTGAATTAACTCCCTATTCTGCCTTTATTTTTTATTTTCATGTATCTAACACTCCTTGGTTTTGAAGCTGGGTGGGACAGTTAAAAAGAACTACGAGCTGGAAATGAGTAAAGCTTTTTTTGCAAGACTGCCCTAAGGAAATAAGTGTCAGCTGTTTTAACATCCATGCCCTGATGGCTCAGCTTGGCTCTGCTCAGTTATCAGATGCCAACTCCAGATGAGGCCTGCGCTGCCAAGTGTCTTGTCTCCTCCTGTCTGGAAGGGAACAGATCAGTCTCACCTTCATCAAGACCGATACCTCATTTGAGCTGTGTGATTCCATATGAGGTCAGAATACCTCGTGGCCACAGCTTCACCAGAGGCCACCCAACCTTCACACTGTTATGGCAAAGAGCAGTGCTAACATTTAGCCAGCACTCTGTACTGATGTTAAAACACTGAGCTGATTCTGCACTGACTTCTACACAGCTGCTACCTGAAGCCCGAGTCCTGTTGCCTTGGAACCTCTGAGGAACCCACTCACGCTGCCCAAAACCACCTTATGATCCAGCAACTGAAGGCTCAGGCCCTGCCTAGCAGGGGCCCTAAGATGCTACTCCACACAGCACTAGGGCCATCGATTCTTCCATACATTTAGTGCTCATGCAACTCGGATTTTAAAATATTTTAATATCTCCCATGGGAAGCACACGTAACAATTCTTGTTGGTCATTTCTCTTGACTGTCTATGGCTGAAGGGCAGGCGGGAAGTTACTGGTAACTCAAGGAATGGAGGTAGATAATTGCATCACTGATAGTAGCGGTTTCCTCAAGGCTAATTAATAAGTCACTTGTTAGAAAATCTGAGCTGCCCTGATACTGTTATTTTTCTTTAATATTCATGCTGCAAGTGAAAGGAGCCAGATACAAAAAAGCACTCTGTATGATTCCATTTTTTATGTGAAGTTGAAGAAGAGGCAACACTAAGTATGTTATAAGAAGTCAGGAGTGGTTCTCCCTGGGGCACAAGAAGGTTTCTGGGGCACTGGTCTTGTTCTTTTCTGTGATCTGGGTATTGAGCCTGCTGGTCACTAACCTAACATCCATCCTCCTCTATTCTCCTTTCTATCCGAACACTGATTTCCTTGTTGGGATGGGGTGGCATGTGACAAGCTGGAAACCACATTTCCCAGCCTCTTTTGGAACTAGGGCTGGTCATATGACATATTTTTGGCTAATGAGATGTGAAACATGATGGGACTTCTAGGAAATCTCCTTCAGGTGGACAGGCTCTGTAGGCCACACCCTGAACTCCCCCATTAGTGAACTGAAGGGAGTGCCACCAGCCTTGGTCATTGCAAATGTCCATTCATACGCTCTTATATAAAATTCCCCCACATGTCGCCTGTTCTGTGGTTTGGTTCCCTCATTCAACAAACACTTACTGAGCACTTCACTACAAGTTAGACATGTGCTGATCAGCTGTGTTACAGATTCAGACGTTCCAGGGCCGGGCCTGCAATTGGAGGTGTCGGCCTAGGGTGAAGAACAGGAGAGGGAAGAACTAGACCCTGGCTAACAAGGAGGAAGGGGAGAGCCATTGCTCAGCTCTAGCAGATGGTTTGACAGGTGGGAAATTCAAATCTGAAGCTGCAAGATCTTCCCATTTTTCAAAAGAAGCCAGAAATCTTGATTTTTTTTTAAAAAATTAACTCTTCCATGAGGCAGGACTACCAGCTATGACAGAGTAAAACTGGACAAAGCTGGTGTATTAGTTTTCTATTGCTATGTAACAAAATGCCATAAACTTAGCAGCTTAATCAAAATACATTTGTTAACTCACAGTTCTGCAAGTCAGAAGTCCAGGCAGACTCAACCGGGTTCTCTGCTTAGTGTCTAACGAAGTTCAGATCAAAGTGTTAGCCAGACCAGGCTCTTATTGAGAGGCTATGAAAAGAACCCACTTCCAAGTTCACTGAGGCCAAACGAAGACATCACAATATGCCACCCGAACATAAACATAAAAATCACATCCAGCAAACATATAAAAATGACCAAGTGGGATTTATCTTGGAAATGAAAGGTTGATTCAGCATCTGAAAATTAATTAATGCAATGTATCATATTAAAACAATAAAAGACAAAACCTACACAGTCATGTGAAAACATGCAGTAAAAGCATTTGACAAAATCCAACACTCACCATGATAACACTCTCAACAAACTACGAATATAAGGGACTTTCCTCAAACAGACAAAAAAAGTATCTATGAAAAACCTACAGCAAACATCATACTTAATAGTGAAAGACTAAGGGTGTTTTCTGTAAGTTTGAGAACAAAGCAAGGATGTCCACTCTTACCACCTCTATTTAATATTGTACTGGAAGTTCAAGCCAGTCAAGAAGAAAAGAAAAGAAAATTAAAGTCATCCAGACTGGAAAAAAGAAATAAAACTGTCTTTATTTGGAGATGATATGATCCTCTATCTGGAAAATACTAGTGAATCTAAAAAAACTATTAGAACTAATAAATGAGAATGTCACAGGATGTAAAAATCAATGTTTCTACATATTGATAATGAACAATCTAAAGATGAATGAAGAAAATAATGCCATTTACAATAGCACTAAAAAGAATTTAATACTTAGAAATAAATGTAACAAAAGATTTGTAAGACCTAAAAACTATAAAACATTGCTGACAGAAAATTTAAAAGATCTAAATTAACAGGGAGCTATACCATGTTCATGACATGAAAGACTCATTATTGTTAAGATGGCAATTCTCCCAACATTGATCTATATGTATAACACAATTCCAATCAAAATGCAAAAAAAGATTTGGGGGGTTAGAAATTGACAAGCTGATCCTGAAGTTTACCTGGAAATGCAACACACCTAGAATAGCAAAACAATTCTGAAAAAGAACAACATAGTGGGAGGACTTATTCTATCCACTTTCAAAACTTACTATAAAATAACAGTAATCAAGACTGTGTCACAATGGTGTAAGGACAGACACATAGATCAATGGAAATGAACAGAAAGTCCAGAAAATCCTTACATTCATGGTAAAGTGATTTTCAACAAAGGTGTGAAGGCAGTTCAATTGGGAAAAGATACTCTTTTCAACAAATGGTTCTGGGACATTGGCTATCCATATGCAAAAAGTAAATTAATAAAAAAAAAAAGACCTTTACCTTACAGTATGCATAAAAATTAACTCAAAATGGATTATAGACTTAAATGTTAAATTGAAAACTCTAAAACTTGAAAAAAATCACAGGAAAAAATCTTTGTGACTTTAGCTTACTCAAAAATTTCTTAGAATATGACACCAAAAAAAATTCATAACAGAAAAATTTGATAAATTGTAATTCATCAACATTCCAAACATTGGCACTTCCAAAGAGATCATTAAAAATATGAAAAGACAGGGGCCAGCCCGGTGGCATAGTGGTTAAGTTCATGCATTCTGCTTTAGTGTCCTGGGGTTCACTGGTTTGGATCCTGGGTGCAGACCTACAGACCACTCATCAAGCCATGCTGGTGACATCCCACATAAAGTAGAGGAAGACTGCCACAGATGTTAGCTCAGGGCCAATCTTCCTCACACACACAAATATGAAAAGACAAAACACAGCATGGGTGGGGGCCAGCCCGGTGGCATAGCAGTTAAGTTCACATGCTCTACTTCAGTGGCCCGGGGTTCGCCACTTTGGGTCCCAGGCATGGACCTACGCATGACTCATCAAGCGATGCTGTGGCAGGCATCCCATAAATAAAGTAGAGGAAGATGGGCATGGATGTTAGCTCGGGGCCAATCTTCCTCAGCAAAAAGAGGAGGACTGGTGGTGGATGTTAGCTCAAGGCCAAATTTTCTTAAAACAAAACATAGCATGGGAAAAAATATTTGCAAATCATATATTAATTAAGGCTTGTATCTGAAATATATCAAAGATTCTTATAACTTGATAAGACAAGCAACCCAATTAAAAATGGACAGAAGGGGCCAGCTCCATGGCCGAGTGGTTAAGTTCGTGTGCTCTGCTGCAGAGGCCCAGGGTTCGGATCCTGGGCGTGGACATGGCACCGCTCGTCAGGCCATGTTGAGGCGGCATCCCACATCCTGCAACTAGAAGGACATGCAACTAAGATATACAACTGTGTACAGGGGGGGTTTGGGGAGATAAAGCAGAAAAAAAAAAGATTGACAACAGTTGTTAGCCCAGGTGCCAATCCTTAAAAAAAAAATAAATAAATAAATAAAAATGGACGGAAGATTTGAATAGACCTTTTGCCAAAGAAGACATACGAATGGCTAAAAAGCATACGAAAAGATGATCAACATCATTGGTCATTAGGGAAATGCAAATTAAAATCACAATGAGACACCACTACACATTTATTAGAATAGCGATAATCTAAAAGTCTAATACTACTAAGTGTTGGCAAGGTTGTAGAGAAACTGGAACCCTCACACACTGCTGGGGGGAATGTAAAATGGTACAGTCACTTCAGAAAACAATTTATCAGTTCCTTAAAATGTGAAACACAGAGCAGTAACCTGAAACAATTCCACCCAGCCATATACCTAAGAAAAATGAAAACATGTCCCCATTAAGAGTTTATGTAAATATTCACAGCAGCATTATCCATAGTAGCAAAAATGAGGAAATAGATGTTTATCACCTGGTAAATGGATACGGAAAATCTAGTGTGTCTACATAATGGAATACTATTCAGCAATAAAAAGGAAGTAACAAATGACACATCTACAACGTGGACAAACATTATGTTTAGTGAAAGAAGCCAGACACAAAAACTACACATTATATGATTCCATCTCTATGACATTTCTAGAAAGGGTAGCTCTATAGAGATGGGAAACAAATCATTGGTTGCCGAGAGATGGAAACTGGAGTGTGATTGACTGTAAATGCATGTGAGGAAGGTTTTTGGTGGTGATGGAAATATTGGGGTGGATTGGGATGATGGTTGCACAACTTTATAAATTTACTAAAGATCACTGAATCACCATGTATTATGGGTGGACTTTATGGTATGCAAATTATACCTCAAAACTGTCAAACAAAAAAATTAAATCTCCCAATTTTAAAATGTTCTCAACTAATTCAGCTTCTTAAAGAACCTATGTGAAAAAACTTACCCCAAGTTTGCAGCGCAAGCCCTTGGGATGCCTACTTGCAACCTCAGTGCTAAGTGGCATGAATAGAAATTTGAATAAAATCAAATCCTTGTCCTCCAGGAGTTTAAGATCCAAAGGGAGAAAATGGAACAGTAAACAGTTACAAAACCCTATGATAAATATTATAAGTGGGATATACAGGGATTTATGGGGCCAGAGAACTCCTGGCTCTGAAGGGGAGTACGGGCAGGGGCACCACAGAGGAAGTTGGATAATGGAGTTGGGTTTTGAAGGGTAAGTAGAAATTCGGGAGATTGCAAGTGTAGGAAGTGGAGAAAAGCAGGAGGGGTGGGTGACCTTTCCAGGCAGAGGGAACAGAATGGGCAAAGGTGTGGAGGTGTGAAAAAGCAATTCCCTTTCTGAGAACTGGGAAGGTTGGAGAGATGGTGCACAAGGAGAAGACAAAGAACAGGAAAGGAAGGCAGGGGCCAGATCATGAGGGGCTGTGCAGGCCATGTTAAAGTCTTTGGACAAAGGATTAAGCAGAATTTATTTGTTGTAGGAACATGGGCATCCTTCTTTTGGCCTAAATTAAACTTTGTATATCTTGGCAACATCAAACTGCACTCATTTAAAAAATATTCATATACTGCTTACTGTGTGCCAGGCACTGTTTTAATACTTTATACAAACTCTTTTAATCCCATCAACAGTGGTTCTCAAACTCTATCCTGTATCAGTCACCTGAAAGTCTTCTTAAAACAGAGAAGCCACAGTTTCTGCTTTAGTAGGTCTGGAGTGGAGCCTGAGAATTTGCATTTCGATTCCGTTCCCAGGAGAAGCTGATGCTGCTGGTCCAGGGAGCACACCCTGAGAACCACTGCTTTACACCAGCCTTATAAGAAAGTTGTCATTATCATCACCATTATCCCCATTTTACAAAGGAGGAAACAAACAGATAGAATGTTAAGCAACCTGCCCAAAGCCTATAGCTCTTGGCAATGGAGCTGGGATTCAATGCCAGGCAAGGTCTGCCATGCCTCCTAGTTCACAGGTTGCAAACAAGCAGAGTTAAGGGCTGGCATTTTCAATCCTTGTTGGCAACAATCAGAAGTTTATTACACACACACACATACACACTGGCCTTAACTGACACCTGAGATAAGAGAGTTAGAGATGCTAACTGATGCCAAGGGGGTGGTGAGGGAAAGTCTTTGAGGAGCTCTTTAGGCCATTCCAATGAAGTATTATTTTGGTCCTAATGGGATGAAGCCAGGATTAGAAATGCACAAGCATCAATGTACATAATGACTAATTAAATATGTAAGAGGAAATCATTAAATAAAATGTCACAACTCAAAACTGAACTGTACATGAACACTCAATATCTGTTGTTTTAAAAATATTTTTAAATTTTTTATAAATTACAAAAACTAACAATATCTAGAGAAGATTAACCTTGTTACACAAGCTGCTTTGGGGTCGGGGTGGGGGGGTCCCAAGATGAAAATGGCAATTCTTTCATGAATCTGCTTGCTTTTCACATCTTGATCCAATTTGTAGCATCTCCCTGGTTGCCTTCCAATAAACAACTTCTTCCTTAAATCAGTGGCATTATGTTATTTTTGAGATCTGAATCACAGAGACTGTAATACAAGCCTGCATGCTCCATCTTGTCATTTTGTAGAGTGCTGTATATCTAATTAAAGCTTCTTACAGGTCCATAAAAAGACCTAACATTAAAAAAGCAGTTTGTGTTGGAGAAAGCCCCAGGGCAGACTGAAGAAGGGGGTTTCTTCATCAACAATAAACATATTTGCTTAAATTCAAAGTTAAGTAATAATATATTAATTTGTACTTGAAAATTTTTAAATCTTACCTAAGCATAATCAGATCATGTTACCACATTTATGGTGCGGAACCGAAAATGGGTCATGTTCTTGCCAGCAGCACTCCAGCTTCCCAAGAAACACTGGGGATGAATAAATGATTTACCACATGGCCAGTTCTGCACCCCTCTCTCTGGAAGGGAGTTGGAGCCGACTTTATTTAAATCAATTTATTACTCTGTTCCTTTTCATTTATTGTTTTGCCATTCTTATGCCCTTGTTTTCCTTATAGAATTTATTCAAAACTTGAGTTGCACAGCAGCAATATAAATGCTCTATTTTCCCAGGGCTTATTTATTATGGCCATTGTTTTGTGGTTACTGTTATTTCTCAGGGGCTACAGACCTGGCAGAGGAGGCCTTCAACCACTGGAATTCTCTTGGGAGACCATTAAGGTGGTATTTTTTCCCTTTACTTGGCTACAGGGTTCCCTGAATAGTGATATCTCCCTGAGGGGAAAAGTGCAGGGCCTTCCAGCTTTCCAGCAACAAAGGAACGAATTCCACCAAGCAAGTTAGGAGCCATTGCTTCACACACTGCTCGAGTGAGAATGTCTGTGTCAAACTGAGATTATTCTTTTATGGTCCTTCTAAATCAGAGCGGTCCCAGAGGTGGGGCCTTGACTCAGCCCTGAGGGGCAGAGGCCCAGCCTGAGGCCTTCCCCAGATAATGATCCATCACTCCTTGCTAGGGCATTAGGGTAACTGGGAGTCTCCCTTTAATAGAAAACTTTATTACCCTGAGGGTTTCACCTCCCAACAATCCACTCTTGTCATCTTCAGACATGCAAAGTTGATGCTGTAGAGAGCTGGAAAGAAAAGGCTCTGATATTTGCAGGTCAACAAAGACATTTGCTAAAGCCATCTAGATTTCTCTTATCCTTCTAAGCAATTTAATCAAGCTTGGAGCATCTAAGCAGTTTTTTTTTTTTTTTTTTGCTGGTGTTCTTCTTTGCCAGGAGTTCCTTCCTGGGGGAGAAGTGGAAGCAGGGAGAAACAGAAAGGGAAAAGCAGGTTGGAGAAACCTGGCACCCGGCTCGTCGCTCCCTTTCAGGAACCCCAAAGAGCTGATCTCCATTGTGCGCCAAGCTCTCACGGGTGGGAGGCGGGAGTCCCTCCTCGCGCCCCCGCTCAGGCCAGCGCTAAGCTCCCTTCTGGAGCTGAACCATTCGTGCCACGGTTAATGCCTGGCGTATTTTGAATCCCTGACTTCAAAAGCTTTAATTCTTTCCACGACCTTTTTCCTGTTCCACGCTGTTTCCAGAGGAGGCAGCCTGGCTGGGCCAATGTCTCCGCTGACCTTTACAGACAGCACTGCCTTCAGACTCTGGGCTTTTCTCCTTTTATTTAAATAGCAACAAAATCAACAAAATTCCTTCAAATTGGGTTCCCAGAAAGGAGAAACTATAGAGAAAAACACATATGTATGTACATATATATGCATGTATATTTAATTTTTCCCCTCTCCTTGGCGGGAGATGGGGTGAACCTTTAAAAGGGTGAAGTGCGTGCCGCTCTCAGCCCCCCGCCCCCAGGACGCAGTCTTGTGCGGATGCAGTCCTTTCCCTCCGATTTCCCCCGACGGCTCGCGCTACTTCTCTCGGCCATTGTCCCTTGTCCCTGGTGCTTCCTCCTTCTCCGTTCCCCATCCTCCTCGGGCGCCTGGCCCGCTTCCTACCGCCAGCCGTAGCGGAGACTCGCGGGGGTCAGGACGCCGCCACGACGCCCTCCAGCTGCCCGCGCGCCAGGTCCCGCAGGTACGCCCCGCCCCGCCCCCCCGCGGCCCCGCCCCGGCGCTTACATCACAATGACGCGCGGCCCGCGCAGGCGCAGCGCGGCCCCCACCCCTCCCGCGGCCGGCCGCTCGCTCGGTATTATGATTAGCGCTGGGTGCGGGGATTCGGCGGCCGGGAGGGAGTCGTCGGCGCCGCGGCCGTTGCGGACGGACGCCCGCCTGCCGGCTGAGGTAGGGGCGAGCGCAGAGCGCGGCCCGGCGCGGCGGCGTGGGCGGGGGTGTGGGGCCGGCCTCCGCCGTCGCCGGGCTGGGAGCCCGGGCCGGGGCGCCCGCCGCCCGCGGAAAGTAAGTTGCGCGCTCAGCGCTCCCCGCGCCGGCCGCAGCGCGGGCCCGGGAGGACGCGGGCCCCGTGCGGCGGCGGCGCGGCCTGGCGGCGGGGCCCGGGCGGGACCCGTCATTGCGGCGGCCGGCGCTGGCACCCGGAGGCCCTGCCCTTGCGGCCGCGGCGGGATTGCGGCACCTCGGGAGGCGTCCGCATCCCCGCGCCCCGCCCCGGAGCGGGCCGAGTGCGGCGCCCGCGGGCCCCGCGCCCCGGCCGGGCTCCCCGCGCCCAGGTTCTCTCGCGGGGCGTGTATTCTTCTCCGAATGTTTCCTTTTTCTGACGAATCTAGCAATCTGGCCGCGGCAAGGGGGTTCCTCGGTAAAACTGCAGCCTTACAATGGAATGGAGATATTGTTGTCTGTATAGGAAGGGCAGTGGGGTAAGGAAGGAGGAGCGGTGCCGTTCCCGAGGGAGAGCTAGAATTTTTCAGATTGGGAAACCTCCGTTCTTTTCCATAGTCATCGCCTGTTGATTTCTCTCTGGACCTTTTTTACAAAAACCTTCCTGACTTTTACTTGGACCTGGGATCCAAGGAAAGTGACAGCCTTTTATCCTGGGAGGGTTCCTGGAGCTATGTTGTTCCTGACACTTGGATCAGATGCAATCCCATGGCTTCATAGGGAGTTCGGTTCAAGTCTAGCATTTGGGGAGAATTTAGCAGTGGGGTTCTTAGATTTGTATACATCTGAGGATATAGGATCTTTCTGTCGAGCTACTTTTCCCCCTTCCATTTAATTGAGCGCATTCTCAAAGTCTTAGAAACAGGTGATAAAGCTGTCTTAATGCCTTTAACATTTTATGGTGAAAGGTGAAGCATGGCTTGCCAAGTGATGAAACTGCAGATGTTGGGCATCCTGTTGAATTTCCACCGAATTCCTGTCAAACATCAGACACCTCAGTTTGGGTTCCTTCAGTTTGTATGGGGTTGGGATGCTAGTCCCAAACCAGTCTAATTTATCAGAATGTGTATCAGTGTACTTGAAAGCCTGGGGTTGTCAAAGCTTATGTAATCAATTAGTTAATTTATAATCTTGTTACATTGCTTTCCAGATTTATAAAATCATCCCCTTAAGGAAATCTGTCTTCAGCGTCTGCTTAAATATTTCTCTTGGAATTGAATTCCTGAAGAGGAATGTACTGTACAAGTGGTGATTAAAGCATACTAATTAGATAAATTTCTTAGGAAAAAAAAACCAAACAAAACAAATACATATTGATTCTTTTATCCAGCTGTCTAATTTTCCCTGTTAGGAAAACAGATGTCATTCCCATTTTACAGAACTAGAAATGAGAGAAATTACATGACATTCCCAAGGTCACGTGTTGAAGCAGTGTAGTAACTGAAAATCAAGTGCAGGTTGCTTACTTTTCCTAATACTTCATCTAAAAGGCTTTCCAGGCAGGGAACTTGAGTGCCACCTTTCTCTTTTCTAAGTTTGCACAATGAGTTTTTATTGTTTTATTTTGTGCACAAAAATTACTTTCTTTCTATTAATTTTTTACTATTCTGAGTAAATTTTTTCTTACTGCAGTAAAATCCATTCGTTTAAAACATGAGAACTCAGAAGTTATATTGATGTTTATTTTTCTAGAACAGAAATATAGATTGGGCCTTTATGGTTCTAATTTAATCCCATAATCCTAAACTGAAGACTTTTCAATGTCCTTATTAAAATTGAAGGGTTTTCCTAGTATTTTTACTGGTGGCATGAAATACTATTTGTCTAAACTTTGCTATGGGTGTTTCGCTCATATAGAAAGTGAAACTAAATAGAAAAAAAGCTATGTTTTTTTGGAGATGTTGAGCAGTCGTGGTTCTAAGCCTCGGTATAAATAAGGCTTGATTTCTTCCTCGTAGCCGCTTGTCTGAGCCTACAAGCTCATTACACTGCCCAGGAAGAAAAGAGTGCAAGTGAACAGGATTTTAGGAATTAAACATAGATGAGGAACTCTAAAGACTTGATATGACTGCATGCCAGCTGTTTGCTTAACAACCAAAAAGTAGAGTTTTGGCCAAGATGCTTTTATAAGAAAATTATTATTCAGAATTTAGGTACTTCCCAGTGTGCGTGTAGTGCAGGTAAATTCTTAGAGCAACTTGGGTGGAAAAGTTAAGTGAATTCCAGCAGTTTTGAAGGTAAACTTAACCTGTGTTCATTTATGGAGCCTTTGTTTCTCTGTTTTGGGGGCCCTGGGTTAGAGGGTAGCAATAGAAAAATGAATAAGAACCAGTTTTTGCTTTTAGTTGTTTACAGGCTATTGGGGACACTGAGGTAAACAGTAACAATAGGATCCGATGAATGCTGTGGTGAGGCATAGGCGAAAACCCCGCAAAGGCACAGAGATGGGGCAAGGAACAATCTGATGTGGGAATGCTTCATGGAGGAGGTGACAGTTGAACTGGTCTTGAAGAACAGGTAGAGTTCCCAGGCAGAGAAAAGGGGAAAGGGCTCCGATGGTTCAGGGAGGATGAGAAGACAAGGTCAGGTGGTGGAGGGAGAACTTCGATCCAAGTGGGTGAAAGGGAGTTGCAGAGGTAGAGACCGTGCAGCTGTTCTTTTTTAAAAAAGAACATGAAAAGGAAGCGGGGGGAGCTGGGGCAGTAGCTGTGGGCATGGAGGGGAAGTGTTTTGGTGTTTTGCTTTAGTTTGCGAAGTGCTGGTGTAGAATCTCTCAGACTCTGGCCTCCTGAGTGAGCACTGGAAGTTGTCTGTCCTGGGTGATCTGAGCTACGTTATTCACACTGTGGATCGTTTCCTCATCTGTTTTTCTGTACAGCTGCTTTGGGTTGAGGCCTTATATCCCATGGGAAACCATTTCTTGCCAGTGGTAAGGGAGGAAGCTGTCTAATGAGGATTCCTACTTCACTTTCCCTGAACATTTATTTCTTTGCTGTCACTTCCAGAGCCTCCTGAGATTCTGCTTTGGTCCCTCCAGCACTTGGCCTCTGCTCAGGTAGGCTCTTCCATGACAGATGAGGCCTTGTTCCTCCTTACTTGTGTTGTACGTGCCCCCAACAAACTGCTGTCACGTCGCTACTCAGCAGTTGCTTCAAAGTCAGAGGGCTTCATCTGCCCATGCACTGTGATGTTTTCAGTCCCAGAGTGTCTCCAGGCTCAAAGTAAGATCAGGTCTGTCGTTTATCCAAACACATACTCCCTCAACTACATATTGGCCCAGAAGTGTCATGTGGCTTATGAAATTAGTGCTCCTGAAGTGTGGGTTACAGGACATGTAACTGATCACATCCTAGCCTTACTCGGCCTCAGTTTCTTAGTTGTCGACATGAGATTATCTTTCTCAAACCCAAAAGATGGTCAGCTCTTTGAAGGCAGAGACCACTTCTTTGATTTCTGCATCCCCAGACCAGACAGAGTTGTGCCTTGTGTATAGTCAGCGTACCCAAGAAGTAACTTGATGAAGGAACTTGAAAAATCTAAACTTTAGTTTGTTGATTTTATTACCCTGTTAATAGAAACCGTACCCATTTTAGTACAGCTGGGTTGGATTTAAATTGTTTTCGGTTGTAGAATTTCAGAACTAGAAGCAAATCTTCCTCTCTGTACCAGCATGCAGTAGCTGTTCAGGAAGTGTTGGTTCCTGTCCTGTGTCCCTGGTGTCGGTGAAGGGCACCACCTACTCCATTCTCTGCCAGAGTCATTCCAGGTTTCCTTCTTTGCTTTTCCCCCTGGGCATTGAGTTCTTGGATTCTACTTCCTAAACCTGTCTCCTCCGTGACGTCCTCATCGTCACTGCCCAGATGCTAGCTGCCCTTGTTTTCAAGTCAAAGTAGTCATTTACCTGGAGACGTTTTCAGTAGTCTCTGTACCTGTCTCCCAGCTCGAGGCTTGCCTTTCCGGTCTGATCTTCACTTTGCTGCCAGAGCGCTTCGTTTAACTGTCACTTCTGATTGCCGTTCCCCAGCTCAGGAGTCTTCTTTGGCTTGTTAGTGCCAGCTTTCATTTGTTCATTTAATAAAATGTATCTCTGTATTTTGGGTAGATGCTGTGTTCGGCAGGCCCTGGGATACAGAGCTGAATAAAATGGACACGGGCCTTAAATGGACTGAACTTACCATTAGTCGTGTGGAGGGCACAGATTATTAGTCATGCTAATAATCATGTAACCACAAGTGTGATAAGGGCCATAATGGAAAAGGACGTGGTGCTGTAAGAGGGCACAGAGAAACGGTGTGCAGGGGCGTGGGGAGGGGAAGGCCATGGTCAGGAAGGCGACCTTTAAGCTCGGCCCTGAAGCACATAAGGGCTGGCCACACCTGAGGAACATCAGCTGACTTGCATGGAATACAAGGCCCTTTGGGTGTCTGGCCCTTGCCTACCTGTCTGACCTTGTCTCCTACGCTCTGCATGTGTTACTGTCCCCGTCACACTAAGCTCTCTCAGCTCTCTTTTCTGGAAAGCCTCTTTCCCGCCATCTCCATCTTCAATTCTTAGTCAGACACACAAAAAAATGACTTTCTCTGAGATGTCTCCTATGAACTCCCAAGGCAGGTTTAGGGAAGAGCACACCTCTACTGGCATGTCTGTCCCTGTCAAAGATTGTAAACAACTTGAGGCAGGGATCTTCCTAGTAGATACACTAGAGGCGTTTAGGGGCACTTTGGTGGGCCACTTAGGCCCAAATAGCAAAATAAGACGGGGAACTAAGTATACAGCCCCTCTCAAATATTGGACTCTCCTGGGAGGAGGCCAGCTCTGAAGAGTTGGGAAAAAAATCACTGGGTGATTTTGATCCCACTCACACCGTGCTAATATATATTATCCTGTTTAGCTTTCATAGTAACTGTCTAAGGTGGTGATTATCTTTGTTTTATAGATAAAGACATGTCTGTCTGTAGAAGTTGAGTAACTTGTTGGGCTCCAGATGCTGTGGTACTCTTTCCACTGTGCTATGATACTGCTCCTCATATTTGCTGAATAAATGAATTTTAATGATTTTTAAAGTGCACCCTCTGTGGTGAAGATAATAAGAAAGGTTGACTATGTGGTACTCTGAGATGCTGAATCTTAGTGTGCTATCCCAGCTCCTCTCTGGGTGTTCCCTCCCCTCTATGTACACACACACCTCTTAGGCCAATATATTGTCTTTATTCTATATTGCATAGCTAGGGGACAAGGTTTGAATAATATATATAATTGAGTTTAATTCTCAGCCATGTTGGTTCTTCTGTATTAGATTATATTTTAGATAATGTAAGTTTTACTCCTACAGTATAAGTTACCTAGATAAAGTTGATTTTAGATTTAGGACATTATACTAACAAATATTTGTGGGCAAATTTTGAAGCTAGAGTGTACGAGTGTACTGTATTCATGGATCTCTTTTTAAAGTAGTCAGAATATTCCACAGCCCTTTTTTTTTTCTTTTTTCTTTTGGTAAGGAAGATTGGCTCTGAGCTAACATCTGTTGCCAATCTTCCTCTTTTTGTTTTCTCTCTCTTTTATCTCCTGAAAGCCCTGGTACGTAGTTGTGTATCCTGGTTGTATGTCCTTCTAGTTCTTCTGCATGGGTTGCTGCCTCAGCATGGCTTGATGGGCGGAGTGTTGGTCTGTGCTCAGGATCCAAACCAGTGAACCCCGGCCCTCCAAAGCGGAGTGTACAAACCTAACCACTTAGCCATGGGACCAGCCCCTCCTCACCCTTTTTATTTAGCACTGGACAAAAGCAGAGCTGTTGAATTTTAAAGTAAAGTTTAGCTTTCTATTTTATCTCATTTTCTATAGGTTAAACAGCTCTCTCCTTATTGGCATAAAGTATTTTCAGTACTACTGGAGAAATTTGGAATGAGAATATTCAGTCTATAGTTTCAGGGCTTGATTTTATCCTTTCTGCTCTTATTTTATTGAGTGTTTACTAATCCTGTTGTGAAGGAAAATGCTTTTTCAGAAACAAATGGAGAGAATGTAATTTGCAAAGTACATTAAAATTGCAGTTTAAGAGGGGCCGGCCCGGTGGCGCAGCGGTTAAGTTCACACGTTGCACTTTGGTGGCCCTGGGTTTGCTGGTTTGGATCCCAGGTGTGGACCTATGCACTGCTTATCAAGCCATGCTGTGGTAGGCATTCCACATATAAAGTAGAGGAAGATAGGCATGGATGCTGGCTCAGGGCCAGTCTTCCTCAGCAAAAAGAGGAGGATTGGTGGCAGATGTTAGCTCAGGGCTAATCTTCCTAAAAAAAAACAACAAAACTGCAGTCTAGGAAAGGTTAAAGTTTTTAAGCAGAAAATAGAACTTCCCTAAATTTTACTTGAATTACTCACTTGGTGTTGGCTGTTCTGTGCCTCTGGAGAGGAATCTTGCCATCACAAAATTGTATGCAAACTCTGAAGTTATTTTCAAGGTGCCGTTCTATTTTCAGATGACCAGGAATTACCTCAGTCCGTCTTTTGAATGGTTATTTGCCTTTAACTTTCTTTCTCAACTTAAAAAGCAGTTTCTAAAAATTTCAAATAGTTTTTAATGGGATTACTTGTTAATCATGTTTATTAGGTGAGTCTTTGGAGGCACTAGGGAATTTCCTCCTTTTAATTGATTGCTGGGGCAGGTAACTCACGTGGCACGTCAGAATTGGAGGAACAACAGAAATGTCAGAATAGATTTATTTCAGTGCTGTCGTTTCCCTGGGAATTAGAAAGGCCTAGGTCAAAGGGAGGCATTATATAATTGCAGGAAAAAATAAAGGGCCCAGGATTCAGTGGGACCTGGAGTCCAACCTAGGCAGCTCTTACCTGGGTGTAGGACTGGGGCAAGGAGAGTCCTTAACCTCTTTGACCCTGCTGTCTCATCTGTAATAGGGTATGATACTTCCATTATATTGCGGGTTGTGAGGAATGAATGATATAAAAATGTAGAGAGCCCAGTACGTATGTAGAGTCCCAGTAATTAAATTGTTTACTCTTTTTGAGACCTGCATCAAGGCAGAACTGGAATTCTAAAATGGGCAGTTGTGGCAGTAAAAGACATTTTTAAAATATGCACTGAGACAATGAAGGAAAAGTCAACTGTGGTTTTGCGTATAGGACTCACTTCTATATAAACCTACGTAGGCTAGTAATGACTTTTTCAAAAGTAGCATGCGTGATAATGCGAAAGATCTAGTAAGTCAAAACAAAAATCGGTGTTTTATGGAACTTTAACGTGAACAGTGAACTTTTTAAATTGGTTTAAATTCTCTAATGCCCTTATTCTTCTGTTGCTTTTCTGTTAATACCTTGAGAGTTTTCCTCTGCTGTTGAGGCCTCACATCAGCTCTGTAATGAGAAGCTGCTTCTGCGCTTTTTTAACTCTTTAATGACACTTTAATTAACCTTAAATATAATTCAAAGATAATGTGGTGAGTTATTTAGTATGTCAGGTTTTCCCTTAGTTTTGAGAAGGTGAGAGTTCATCACGGATTCCCAGATGGTGAGCCATTAGGTATTTTTCAGGATCAGCCTTCTTAACCCTGCTAAACTTATCTCACTTCTACCCTAAATTATAACTTCACCCAAGCTAGTGTTCTCCTTTCTGAAGCCAGCCAGCCAGCCATGTGCACTCTCTGCCGCATGGTCCCCCCACTTTTGGGAGTGGTGGTCCACTCCCCGCCACCATTGAAGTTGGTAAGCCCTGGTCTGTGGGCTGCCCCTGTCCTTGGGGATCCTGCCTCTAATATTCTCTACTCTTCCTTGGACATACCTCGCCTAGGCTGACTCGTACAATTACTTATCTTTTTATATGTAGATATCTGTAAGATTCTAAAGGACAGGAACTGTGTTGTGTCCTTCACAATTAGTGCTTAAATATTTGCTAATGAAAATAGATTTGGTTCCTGTTCTTTCCTCAGCCTGAAGGAATCGCATCCCTCATGGGAAGCAAAATATTTCGTTGAATATGTCTTATTTCTTAAGGTTACATAAATAGGCTTCAGACAATATATTTTCAGGGAAATTGGTGTATTTCATAATCTCAATGGAAAAGTAAGTTGAATGAATAATTATGTTCAGAAAGTTAAAATTTTAATAACCTCTGCCTTCCTAGATTATAAAAGCAGCATACGTTTATTGCCAGAAACTTGAAGAGAAAAGCATAAAGAAAAAAAATTCTATAATCTTACCAATTTAACATTTTGATATTTTTGATATATATATATATGCAGACAAATTATATGCTTTTTTAAAACATTGGTATCATATGCCATCAAATTTAGTATGTGAATTTTTTAATTAACCTTTTCTTGTGAGAATTTCTCCATGAGATTAAATAGCCTCAAAATATAGCAGCATAGTGTTGATGTTAGGTTTACTGTGATTTATTTAACAATTTCCTTATTGTAGACCCTTAGGGTTTTTCTGATTTTTTTGCATATATAGATATCATAGAACATTGTTGAATATAAATATTTGTCCACATCTTTATTTCTGAAAGACATAAATCTAGTAGTAAGATTACTGAATCAAGGATATTAATTATTTTAACGCTCTTGATACATACATTGCCAAGTTGCTTTTCAGAAAGGTAATTTGCAGTCCCAGCAGTGTAAGAGAATCCCCAAATGATTATGTTTTTCAAATCAAAGTCAGTGAAATGTTAGGTGCCACTATTTTTGTTTATGGATTAGTTGATTTTTTTCTATTCCAACATTCTTTTTTGACCAGTTTTCTTTTTTTTTTAAAGATTTTATTTTTCCTTTTTCTCCCCAAAGTGCCCCGGTACACAGTTGTATATTTTTAGTTGTGGGTCCTTCCACTTGTGGCATGTGGGACACCACCTCAGCATGGCCTGATGAGCAGTGCCGTGTCCGCGCCCAGGATCCAAACTGTCAAAACCCTGAGCCGCTGAAGCGGAGCGCGTGAACTTAACCACTTGGCCACGGGGCTGGCCCCTGACCATTTTTTAATGACTATTTTCATCACAGTAGCAGCAGGGGGAAAAAAGATGATAGGGAGTTAACATGAGTTTTGACAGTGTTAATAAAAGCTTTGGAAGAGAGATTTAGATTATTAAGTTTTTAAATTCTCCATAAGTTCCAACTTAGATTCTGTTTTCTTGGCAAAGGAGTAATTGTGGGTTGGCTTTATTTATTTTGGAGTATTTCCTACACACTAGCTTTTGCTTAGGTCATCATTTATTATTCGAGCACTTTATACCAGGGCTGTCACCATACTAATTTTTTAAGTCTCACATACCCTTAGGTAGAAATGGTGACATGCTTAACATTTTTCATCACTTTAATGAGGCAGTTCTGTTGAGGAATTTGAACTTATATCTGTGCTGGTGTAGGTTTTGTGGCTTGGATGTTAACCCCTTTCTCTCTACAAATACTGAGTACTACTCTACATCAGTTAATAAATCGCCAGACTCCTGAGTACGTTCAAATTCCTTGATATATCCTGGGCTATAGCTTGTTTTACTTAGAAGAAATAAAGATTACTCAAACCAACACTTCAAGGAATTGATCTGCATTGGCAGCCCAGTCACTGCCTTGAGAGGCTGGAGCAGGGTCTTCAGCCTGGCATTCCTGGTCACCTCAATGGCCCTGAGTCTGTTAAAATTGCCTACTTGGAAGAAAACTTTCAGCACATGCTGTAATAGGTGGTTACCTTCCCTTGGAAAGTGCTTTCTTAGATATTTGGAGGTACAATTTTGCCTTTTAGGACATTTCTCACAATAAATAGTTGCCTTTAACCTTTTAATTTATAGTTCCCATCTTAATTCCGTCCAGTGACTGCAGACTGATGCTACATGATATACTGCATGATAACCACATAGTACATTCAACTAATCCAGTGAAAAATGCTGGTTTCTTCCATAACTTAGGACCTGTTGACCTATTTGTGGTTTCTTCATCTTCGATTTATAGCTTATATTGACAACAACTGGGAGGAGAAGTGCTTGTCCAGAAATGTGCAATCTTGTTGACTTTGGATAAAAAGAGCAGCGGTGGCGGCTGCATGGTAGGGTTGGGTTTATTTTACTTGACCTGGGTATCCTGGAGGATTCAGTCTCCTGTGTTCCTTGCAGCCTATACCATTTTTGTTGTAGGTGTATTTGAAATTTTAGCAGTAAGATCAGGGTGGTAATATTCATTGAGAGATCGTTAGTTCCTCCACTTAACTTTTCTATAAACATACAGTTTAGTCTGATATTTCCCTTGAGTAAGAATTAAAGTTTTTATTTTTTGGTATTCGTAAAGGGTTCCAGATAATTTCCATGTGTAAGAAGCTTAAATACAATTTTAGTGTGACTTTGCAAGAAATTCTTGTTTTAGTTGTCTGTATTAGAGGGAGAACATTGGCACAGATTTTTTTTAAAAGCATGTAATTTGTTTGGGAGGTTTTTGTATATTTGAATATTGGTGGTCTGATTTTGGGGGGTAATTTATAATATCCCAAACAAAATGTAGAGAGGCTATGGAAGTACCCTGATTTTTGCCTGTGGCCCTTTTTGTTCAACTCCTCTAGTTTCTCATGCCCTGCTTTGGTTCATAGTGGTTGTCTGCACAGAGCCACCTTGGGGCAAAGTGCTGTTTTGTCCTCACCTCTCCTGGGAGAGGTGTGAGTAGGAGACATTTGTTTGATATACAGACCACGCTGCAGTGGTGATGATGTCAATGAAAAGCTAAATGTGAATTTTGACAAGAACAACAGGGTGAATTCCAAATTAACTGTAGGTTTAACAGAGGCTGGTTCTACAACTGTTTTCAGCAGCTTGCAAAACGTGTGTAGGGCCACCCACACTTCCTTCCTCTTCTCCAGCCACACCCGCACACTTCAGTTGCTTCTGCTCTCTTTAGCTGGGAGAACATGGGTGTATTCTTGCAACACATACCAGTGCTTGTTTTTCAAACATGAATTTCCATATTATAAACACTCTTGACTAGTTGGTCTGTTTCATTTAGGTCCGGCCTTGTTATATGCATATGTGAGCATATGCTAAGTAAGACTGCTCTAGAATGGCCTAATTAGTAGTTTTGCTGTTTTAAAAGATGTCATCTTAGCCATATAGACATTAAAAATACTGATTTAGAAGAACTTAGTGCATGGAAAAATGTTCATCATATGAAGTAGAGGAAAAGTAATTGTCAAACTCCATATACACTGTTTTAGCTTTGTAAAGAAGCATAGATACAAATGATATATATTCACACCTGAAGAGAGGTCAGCCTAGATGAGATTACAGTTGGTTTTTTTTCCTCCGTTGTGCTTTTCTGCATTTTCTAAATTTTCTAAAGTGAACTTGTATTGTGGAGAGAAATACTTAAAAAATGGTTACAGTCACCCCCCCATCCCCGTGTGTGTATGTCTGTGTGTATTATCTCATTTTATTAAAAAATTTGTATCTGGGCATATATTATACATACAAAAAAATTTGGAAGGCTGTGTACCAAAATGTTAACAGAGGGTTGAATAATGGATGATTTTTTTAAAGTCCCCTCTCTTTTTGCCAATCTATATGTTCTAAATGTATTTTTTTTCTTGTACTGCACAGATATTTATTTCATAATTAAAACAAAAATACTGAAAGGAAAGTGATAGGTCAAGTGGAAAAAGTAGGCTGCAAGATACATAGTTATGTATAGAATGATCACACGTTTGTAAAACAAAGAAGCAGCTGTATATAAATATTTGTAGAAAGACCACCAAAATATTAATAGTGCTGATCTTAGGGTAGGAATATGGATGCCTCTTTATTCTTTCTCCTTCCTGTTCTGTATTTTCCATATTTTCTATAAGACTGCATGACTTTGATGGGAAAAAATGTAAGGGAATATTTAGTCCTTTTTGAAAGGATAGATTTGATAGAGAATCATCTTTGAATCATTTTAACAGCAAATACTTAGATTTTGGGGGATGTTTTATTGAGAAATCGTCAGACTTTGATGCCCACCTGGACACATTATTTCCTTTATCAATCTTAAGGACCCATTTTCAATTTAATACGTTGTAGGAAACTGAACAGCAGAATTTTTAATGAAAGCAAAGAGATAATAGCTCCATAAATTCATTCTCTTGAAGTAGCCTAGAAGACTAAAAGAATTTCTACTTGAGTGGGTGAGGATGCCATCATTATCACAATGATGGTAGTGGTGGTATCTGGTATTTACTGACTGCTTAGTCTATGCTGGGCTTTATTCTAAACACTTGACCCATATTAACTCATTTAATCCTCACCACTACCTATGAGGTTGCACTCTTACTACTCACATTTTCTAATGAGGAAACTGACCATACAGAGAGATCAGGTTTTGCTCAGGTCTCCTGGCTAGTGATTGGTGAGCTGGGATTCACACCCAGCCATTGGCCTTCAGAGCCAGTGCTCAGGCACACTGGGCTACCACACTGCCTGGCCCCAGGGACTGTGGATGAAGCACAGGCTGTTGGAAAGAGAGAAGCAGGCAAGGGTAATGGGAGGAGCTACCGTATGCCCCCTGGAGCTGAAGGACCAGGTAGGCATCCCAGGGTTCACCTGTGCCTATGACTTTGCTGGCCCCGTTGTGCCGCAGAGTTATCTCCTCTCTCTTCATCCCCTCGTTCCCAGCAGTAGACTTGTTTTTCACGTCCACCTCTCTTTCTTACCTCTTTCAGCTTTCCTGTCTGCTTTACCCTACCTCATTGCACTCCTTTTCCCCCGAGCTCACGTGAGCCTGAGCTCAGTATTACCTGGACACTCACCTTTAGTGTATTGTGTAAATTGCCTTGGCTGAGTATGAATGTTTGGGCCTTTCAGTTCTTTGTGTGACATTTCAGTGTTGGGGAAAGGCCTGTGAGGCCTTCAGTCAGTACTCCCTTGCTGTGCCGCAAACTGAGATATCAGTGATCTGCTCACATTCTCTCTGCTCATAGTGATAGTTCTTGTTTACTATCAAATAGAAAACCTCCCATGTGAAAGTGTTCTGTGTGTTCCCCGATGCTGGCATTGTAATTGACTTCTGCTGGCCTGCTCGAAGACAGTGTTTGAAAGGTTGCCCTCCTTGGCTATTGGAGAGAGTGTTTCGTGAGCCTGGAGGGGCTCCTGCAGGCAGGTTGGGCTTTGAAGCCAGGCTGAGCCGATTAGAGCCGTGGACTGCTGCCTATTGGGCAAGTTGAGCCTCATTTGCCCACCTTGCAGGCTCTTAGTGAGGATTTAGTGAAATGGGGATTTGGTGCCTGTTATCCAGGAGGCATTTAGAAAATAGAGGATTTACTGTTGTTCATTATTATTGTTTCCTCCTCTAGAATTCCAGTGGAATAATCATTTCTAACCTGTCTACCTGGAACAGTTTTTCTCTCTCCTTTGTGAAATTCCTGTTTACTAGACATTCCTTGAGTGAGTTATAATTCATGGAGGGGAGAAAGATAATGGAAGACTGGGTTACTAAAGACAAATTTGCCATTTTTGTATGTTTGCCTGGATCCAGTCTTCGGGTATATATTTGATTTTAAGCGAAGTTAAAACAAATAGAACTAAACTGAAATCTTTCTCTGTATTTTCTTTTAGGAGAAAGAAGCAACCAAGAAAACACAGTAATAAGGATTATTCAGTATGCAGTTTGCAGGGTATGTCTTGGAGCCGGTACGGAGTCACCTTTACTTTATATAAGCCACCTCTTAACATTTGGCGTTGATGTTCAGAATGATTCTTGGGCACTGCAAGATCCTGAAAGATCAAAAAACGACTTAATTATTTCCTGTGCTAACTCAAAATGCACTTAATAGTAGAATTAGACAGTGGACTAGTATTTAAAAAGATGTTCAATAACAAGGATGTTTTTCCTCCCAACCTCCAGTTAATCATAATGTCCTGTTTTTAGGTATACAATTATAGTTTCATAGACAATAAAAAGGCATATGTGTACCTAAAAAAAGTATTAAAAAAAAGTAAGTTTGTTGATAGTGAGAGTGACTAATCATTTCACTACAAGGTAGTCTGTCGTTATGAGGAGACCCTGTAAGATCCTTTCCCATGAACTTGCAAGTGGGTTACAAATTATTCCACTCCGCCCCTTTGCTCGCACAGTTCTGGGAAGAGAAGCATTGAGGTATTAATAGTGATTATCTCTGGGTGTCTGAGACCCTAAGAAAAGATCTGTTTTTCCTTATCTGTATATTAATTTATTGCTTTGTAAGAAAATAAAATTAAAAATAAAATCTAATTAAATTAAAATTTAAACAAACTCAGATTTAT
Source organism: Equus asinus (assembly GCF_041296235.1). Lineage (NCBI taxonomy): Eukaryota > Metazoa > Chordata > Mammalia > Perissodactyla > Equidae > Equus > Equus asinus. The sequence continues at coordinate 54,638,982 of NC_091810.1, read as the reverse complement.
TTATTAAATCTGATTTGTATGCCACATTCCAGGAAAATGTCTAAACTGAAGTGATACATGAAAAAGCAATATTATATAACTTGGGGGCAGCCTGAAGAAGTTTGTTTTGACAGCTAAAGTTGCATTTGCAAGTTTGTACTGTAGAAACATGGACTTGGGTAGAATTTTAAGTATAATTACTGCCCTTATGATTAATTGAAGTTACAGATTTGAAGATAGTTTTCTGCCCCCTGGAGTTAGATTAGAGTTTTCTATTTTTGAAAATTAATATGCCTGAATTAAACTTTTTTTGGGGGAACTACTGTCCAAATTAAGCAAGATCTTTCCATTTGGATTTTCCTGTTAATCTTATTAAAATTACTAGCTCAGATAACAAGAATAATATACCATATAGAAGAAATTTTGCTTTTTCTCCAGAACCTTTACATCATACTGGTTTCTTATTTTACAAATCTTAATCGACACAGGATTAATGATTTAGTTTTGGTTCTGAAATTAATTTACAGAGACATTGTAGCATAGGGGGTAAAAGCACAGATTTTGGTCAGACAGCTTGGGAGAGTTAGAGAAGGCTTCACGGAAGGGATTTTTTGTATTTATAGGAAATGGTGCTAGTCTTGGAGTAACAAGAAGAGTTGTTGGCTTTCTGTCTAAGTGTTTATTCTTTGTGTTTTCCCTTGTCAATTCTTGCCTTGTTTTTTACGATGCTAATTGAAATTACTTTTGAAAAATGTTTTTTTAAAACATGTCTTATCAGACTTGCCAATTTTCTTATATCTGACATTGCCAAAAAATTGTTTCAACAAACTGATTTTTTTCAGTTTGCAAAATTTAATATGGTATTTAAATTCTCAACCTTTATAATGTAAGCCCTGAATATATTAATAGGTTATTATAAATTGCCCTGACTCATTTTATATCTCAATTTATTTACTTCAAGCTTCTCTTAAACCAAAATTTTTTTAAAAATGAAACTATAAAAGGAAAAGTTACAGAAACTTAATTTTGTTCCTCTTATTTTGTAGATGTCCATGGTGACATTGAAAATGAATTCCTTATTTTCACCAGATATTCTTATATGAGAAGATCCATTTCACACAGTCTAAATATTTTTTCTTCTGTCGGACCAGCATGGCAGGATTCAAGCGAGGGTATGATGGAAAGATTGCTGGATTATATGATCTGGATAAAACCTTGGGTCGAGGTCATTTTGCAGTGGTTAAACTTGCCAGGCATGTCTTTACAGGTGAAAAAGTGGCAGTAAAAGTTATTGACAAGACAAAATTGGACACTCTAGCCACTGGTCATCTTTTCCAAGAAGTGAGATGCATGAAACTAGTGCAGCATCCCAACATCGTACGCCTCTATGAAGTTATTGACACCCAGACCAAACTATATCTTATTCTAGAACTTGGAGATGGAGGAGATATGTTTGATTACATAATGAAACATGAGGAGGGACTTAATGAAGACTTGGCCAAGAAGTACTTTGCTCAGATAGTTCATGCTATATCTTATTGCCATAAACTCCATGTGGTTCACAGAGACTTAAAACCAGAGAATGTGGTCTTCTTTGAAAAACAAGGTCTTGTAAAGTTGACAGACTTTGGTTTCAGCAACAAATTTCAACCAGGGAAGAAGCTCACTACAAGCTGTGGATCTCTTGCATATTCTGCTCCAGAAATTCTGCTTGGTGATGAGTATGATGCACCCGCAGTAGGTAGGTAACCTTCTTCCAGTATTTGCCCACTCGATTTCTACCAGCTAGAGTGTAGTTGGTCAAATCACTTGTTTATCTAAAAATAATTTTCAAGAGAATTTCTATTAAATGTGTCTTAATTAACAGATGGGGTTTCATGAATGCCATATATCCCTAAAGCTGGCAGTTACTTAATTTTACCCTTTAGATGGCAAATGTCTAAAGTATATTTGTCAGCACAAGGGAAAATGAGAGGTTATCATTTAAGGTAACCTCTCATCTGCTTGTTGTAGTTTTTTTTTAAGGTCTGAGTACTTTTCCTCTTTTCTTAGATTCTTCTAGTCACTACTAGTCGTCTCCTTCCTCTGAATACCCTTTCACAGTCATTAAGACACCTATTGGAAAGGTACTATGAATATTAGAGTGCAGTGTGAAGAATTTGGGCTTTTGGAATCATTTATTAATTGTGACCTTGAACAGTGTGCTTGACCTCTCTCTACTTCATTTCTTCATCCATAAAATAGAATTAGATCAGATTGTATTCCATATTATCTTGTTTACTTTTCACAGCGACTTGTGTGGTGGTTATTGTCCATCTCATTGTACGGAATAGGAAATTGGTATACAGAGTGCTTGGTATATGGTGGTTTCCAGAATAGTGGTATCCCTTGGCATTCCCAGCTACCCTCTCCCTTTACTCCAACACATTTTTGTGCTCTCACTCTCTTGTCATGAGTTATCTACTTGTGGTGGAAATGTTTACTGGTTTTCAGCTTGTCTCAACTTTGTCCCCTTGGGGTCATACCTGAAGGTCATGTAGGAATTTATTTTTACTTTTTAAGGATTTATTAATCTGAAGATGTCATCAGCTATTTAAATTTTTGGTTTAATCTTGTAAAAATATGCCCTGATATTATATGCACATATGTCAAACTTCATAGATACGAGTCTTTCATTTGCATTCTGATCATTTGAAATGCAGGTTACAGAAGATTAAATACATACATTGAAGAGTACATTGAAGCGTACTGGCTTATCTGAATACTCTGTACAGCAAGACACTGCTTTTCATGTTAGACTGTGTGTTCTGGAAAAGGAAGGGTTAATGAATGGTTTCTGCCCACTATAGATAACCAGGCTTTACTGAAGTCTTTCATTAGAGCATTTGAGCTAGAAGTTTTTGATTAGTGTTGCAGCTCTAATCAGAAAATGAAGCCAAGAATTTACAGAAGAGGAAACATAAATGTTTGAACTTGAAAAAGATGTTCAGCTTCACTAATAATCAGGGAAAGGTAAATCATAACCACAATAAGATACCGTTTCCTACTTTTCATGTTGGGAAAAACTAAAGTCAGACAACACCAATGTAGGTAAGACTATAGATCATCAGGAACTCTTGTACTATGTAGAAGACAATTTGTCAGTACCTAGTAAAGTTAAAAATATACACATCCTGTCGTGTATATATATATATATATATATATACACACAGTGGAATACTACTCAGCCGTAAAAAAAAAGACAAAGTCATCCCGTTTGTAACAACACGGTTGGACCTTGAGGGGATTATGTTAAGCGAAATAAGCCAGACAGAGAAAGACAAACACTGTATGATTTCACTTATATGTGGAAGATAAACAAAAACATGGACAAAGAGGACAGATTAGTTGTTATGGGAGGGGAAGAGGGTTGGGGGTGGACATAAGGGGTAAAGGGGCACATATATATGGTGACTGACAAATAATAACATACAACTTAAATTTCACAATGTTATAAACTATTATGACCTCAATAAAAAAAATAAATATATGCACATCCTGAGACTCAGCAATTCTATTCTTATGTACACACTCTAGAGAAGCTCTCACTCATGTACACAAGAGATTTCCCAATAATGTTTTTAACAGTGTTATTGAGTATTCATCTGCAGAATAAATTGTTCAATATTCATGTGACGAAACTCTGTATGTTGGTGAAAAATAAACTATGTCTGTTAGCATGGCTGGAGTTTACAAACATTATGTTTAAGAAAAACAAATTGGTAAAGAGTACATATAGTATTATATAAAAGTTTAAAACATGCAGAGCAATGTTATAAAGTGTTTAAGGGTGCATGCACATGTAGTAAAGTATGAAGAATGCATGACATCAAGATAGATACTTCTGAGGGGCAGGCATACCTAGAGGGTTTCAACTGTACTGGTGATGTTTATTTCCTGAGTTGGCTGGTCGGTACACAGGTGTTCATTGTAATGTTCTTTATTTTGGTTTTTCCCCCCTTAAATACTGCATAATAAAACATCTAAAAGGTTTTTAAAAAGCAAGAGAAAATTGTCTGGAAGGATGCTCACCAGTCTGACAAATGGTTACCTTTTGTTGGTAAAGTAGTATTGGGTGGAGTTCATAGGTGTCTTTATTTGTATTTATTTCAATTCATTGGTCTAATTGTGTGATTGAAATAAATATAGAATTGCTTTAAAAAAACAAATGAACAGTTATCTTTCTGTTAATGTAGTATTAGTTTATTGTGCCGAAATCAGTGATTTTTCACAAATCTTTAGCAAAATTAATTGGAACAAAGATTAAAATCAGTCATTTTATTAAATTACCAGATCTTGCTAAATAAAACAACTTTGGTTCAATTTTATAAGTAAGTGTTTTAAGAGTACACTCGTCCTCAACGTTGAGACTTAGTGCAGGAATTATCTATTTCGTTATGCTTTTCGAAGAACCTGATTTTTTTTTAATTTATCAACTGCACTTTTGTTTCCTACATCATTACTTTTTCTTTCATTTTTATTAACTCTTTCCAGGATCATTGAGTTTCTTTTTTTTAAGTGTCTTGAATTGAAATCTTTTTTCTTTATTGTCCTGATTTCTATCTAAGAAATAACTTAAAGCTGTCTGTTGCCTTCTCCCACAGTCTCTGGTAGCATCCTAGGGGTTTTACCCTGCAGTCATTGTTATTCATTGCTAAAGTTTATCTTTACTGTTTTGTTTCTTGTTTAACCCAAAAGTTTTTTGGTTTTTGAAAGAAATTCAAAGTGGATAGATTTATTTTTCCTTTTATGTATTTGATTTTGAATCTGTAATTTTAGTACGTTGCAGTTAATAAATATGCCCAATTGGTTTCTGCTTTGGGGAATATTTTTAGATCTTCTGTGTGGCTTAATACATAGTAATTTTTGGTGACTATTGCCTAAAATACAAATAAAATATTTGTATTTTTAGTACATACCAAGTTTTTATACATAATTAAGGTTGTTAAAATTTGTTCCTTTGTATTATGTTTTTATTCTGGTCTGTTACTTTCTGAGAGAATTATGCTAGTCTCCTAATCTGTGAATTTTGTATTTTAATAATGTATTTTTTTATACATGTTGTTTTCAAGCTATGTTAGGTATATAAAAGTTTATAATTTTATATGATGAGCTATATCTTTTATCAGTATGAAACTGTACTTATTTGATGCTTATTGCTGTGTATTCTGTCATTCTGTTTCAGGTTTATCTTTTTTAAACACTATGTAGCTGTGTTTTGTGTCTAATCTGTGAGTCAGTCTTTTAATAGGTGAATTTAATCCATTCATATTTATTATTACTGGAATGTTTTTGTTCTCTTATTTTGTGGTTCTCATTTGCCTCATTATTTATTACCTTATCCTGTATTTTGTTGGGTTATTCAAGTTTTCTTTGCTCTTCCTCCCCCAGTGGTTTGCAAGACGTGCAGTCTGTTTTTCTTGTAAAAGTGTCTACCCTTAATGTCCAGAGTTAATCAGCATCCATATCATTCCCTCTATCCTACAAACAAGAACTACAGTTTGCTTTTACTTCCTTTGTAGTAGTAGATTTTTTATTTGCTTTTATTTATTTATAATAAATACTTGGACTTAATTTTACAAATTTCTTGATTTACCACTGATTCTTGAATTCCCTGTCTTTCGCTTGGGTTATTTTTGTTTGTTTGTTTGTTTGTAATCCTTTAGAGAGTATTTGTGAAAAATTCTCAAAGTCCTTGTCTAAAAGTATGCTCTTATTTGAATGGTAATTTGCCTGGGTATAGAAATACATATTCAAAATCTCTCCCAGCTTTGAAGATATTTTCCTGTCTTCTTTTTGCTTCTAAAATTGCCAGTGCAAAGTCTGATGTGAGACTAATTTTATTTTCATTGTAGGACTGCATTTCATTCATTCTGTGAAGCATGGTTTAACACTTCTGGAAGTTCTCCATAAAGTGGGTTTTCTGGGGTATTAGTTCTGTTTGATGCCCTTGCTTCCTCTCTCATGGTGCTCATTTTTCCTAGGTGCTTGGGATTGTTAGTTGTGTGCTTGTCTCTGTCTTTGAGAGTCCCTAATAGCCTGTCTGTGAATGTGGTGACTGAGTATTATCATCTGCCTCCAGTGGACGTGGGACAGGAGCAAGATGTGGCCAAATGGGATGTCCTGGTATCTGGTGTTAGCATTTGACAGACTGTCAGCAGACCTTTGCCCCTAATGCCCACAGTCACTCGTCCTTCCTGGAACGAATGTCTGCTTGTTCGTGCTTGGTGATTTACAGGGTGAGAGTAATTAATTAATCCCTCTAATGGTTGTCTTGGTACAATCCTTCCTGTTTTCAGTCTGTGTCTTCTGGAAAGGAGCGCCACAGAAGCTCCTGCCAGCTGGGTTTTGGGGCTCTGATTGCCTCTTTCAGTGTAACCCCACCTGCCATCTCCCTTTTCTGTCATACATAGGGATTTGGGGAGAGAAGGGTGGCTAGATCATGCTTGGGGAGCTCTTTGCTTCGTCTGCTTCCATGGGCTTTCAAGAATGCGTATTAAGTTGACTTCACTGAGTTAGAAAGGAAAGAGAAAAAATTATCTGTGTGAAAAATCCTGGAATCTCTTTGCAGTCTTTGGAATTCCTGCAGTAGAGATTGCAGTGCAGCATGTACATGGTGGAAAACTCGTTATTGCTGCTTGGTGAATCAGTTAAGACGGTGGAAAGACAGGCAGGGGGATGAGCCGTGCCTGCTGAGGTAAGGCACACTTCATGCCTTTGCTCTGGAGAGAGCAGGCTCTTCTGAAACTAATGGGTTTCATCACCCTGTGGGGTGGCCTGCTTGTAGTGAGGCTCCAAGTGAATTTCTGGGTAAGTGAGGGGTTATTCTCAAAGCAGCGTTGGGAAAGAGCTTACTCTGCTTTAAAAAACAAAACTAAAGTGTGCTTTAAAGATTTCTCCATTAGAGAAACTCTAAAATGGGAAAACCGTTTCTTAGATCACACACAACTTTTCAGTTGTTGTAAAACCTTGACATTATGACTTTTTTCTACTTCATTAAAAATTTTAATCTTATTTTTAAGTTAAAATGAATTAATTTTGTATTGAGAACTTTGCCATCTCCTTTGAGATTCAGAGGCTTCCTAGGATGTTACAGCTCTGGAACTGAAAACCCCTGTATTAGATGCTTCCTAGTTTATAAACTGTTTCAAAGATGAAAAGTCGGTCTCTGCATTAATTTATCATTTGGTAAATTAATATGCAGTCAATATCATTGAAAGCTAAATTACTTAAAACATGGCTCTGTATTAATGCAGTGCAGAGGTTTAGATTTAGAGTCAGTGAGTATAGCTTTTGGGGATATAAACAAAAAATCTGTGTAACAATCTTTACAATTTGCAGTTGAGCATTTAATGGAGATTATCCACAGTTATAGGAAGTGTCCTTGTGCATATGAGTATGTAAAAAACTCGAGTTCTTTTCTTCATAAATCTGTATTTTGCCCTACATTAAAATAATACTCTTTGCTGGCTCTCAGTAAACTAGGAATAGAGGGGAACATCCTCAACTTAGTAAAGAGCATCTACAAAAACCCTACAGCTAATGTACTTAATGATGAAAGACTGAATGCTTTCCCCCTAAGTTCAGAAACAAGGCAAAGAGGGACCAGCTGCGTGGTGTAATGGTTAAGTTCAGCATGCTCCACTTCGGTGACCCGGGTTCACGGGTTCAGATCCAGGGTGCAAACCTATACCACTTTACAGCCTTGCTGTGGTGGTGACCCATGTCCAAAATAGAGAAAGATTGACACAGATGTTAGGCTCAGGGCAAATCTTCCTCAGCAAAAAAAAAAAAAAGAAAGAAAGAAAAAGAAAGAAAGAAGGCAAGGAAGTACTTACCCCTCTTATTCAACATAATGCTGGAAGGCATACAGATTGGAAAGGGAGAAATAAAACTCTCTCAGCCTGCCAATAACATGATTGCCTACATTGAAAATCTCAAAGTATCTACAGAAAAGTTCCTAGAACCAATAAATAAATTCAGCAAGATCACAGGATATAAGATCAACATATGAAAATCAATTGTATTTCTATACATGAACAACACATATAGAGACCAAAATTAAAAACACAGTACTATGACCATCATGCCAAAGAAAATGTATGCATCTAACAAAACACAGTGTAACAAAAATAATTTATACTGAAAATTGCAAAATGCTAATGAAAGAAATCAAAGAAGACCTAAATAAATGGAGAGAGAAATCATGTTCATGAATTGGAAGACAACATAGTACAGATGTCGGTTCTCCTCACGTTAATCTATAGTTTTAATGCAATCCTATCAAAAGCCCTGCAAAGTTTTTCTAGTCATAGACATTATTCTAAAATTTTATGGAAAGGCCAAGGACCTAGAAGAGCAAAAACAATTAGGAAAAAGAAGAATAATGAGAGGAATCACTACTACAGCCACTCTGGAAAATAGTTTGTCAGTTTCTTCTAAAACTAGATATGTACTTATGATGCAACCCTGCAATTGCAATCCTGGATGTTCATCCCAGAGAAGTGAATCCTATGTTCACATAAAAAGCTGTACATGGTTGTTCATAGCAGCTTTATTTGTAATGGCCAAAATCTGGAAACACCCCAGATGTCCTTCAACAGGTGAATGGTTAAACTGTGGTACATCCTTGCCAAGGAATACCGTGCAGCAATAAAAAGGGACAATCTGTTGATACAACAGCTTGGATGGCTCTCAGGGGAGTTATGCTTAGTGAAAAAAGCTGATCTCAAAAGCTTTTGTACTGTATAATTGTGTTTATATGATTCTTGAAGAAACAAAGTTATAAATGTGGAGAACAGATTGGTGGTTGCTGGGGGTTAGAGATGGTCGTGAGTGGTGTGGCTATAAAGGGATAGCACGAAGGAGCCTTGTGGTGATGGAACACTTCTGTATCTAATGGCAGTTACATGAATCTACACATGTGATAAAATTGCACAGAAACTGCATACACACAAATGAGTGCATGTAAAATGATGAAATCTGAATAAGCTGTGTGCACTGTCCCAATGTTAGTTTCCTGGTTTTTACATTGTACTGTAGTTAAGCAAAATGTTGCCACTGGGGGAACCTGGATGAAGAGTACATGAGATCTCCCTGGTGTGTTTTTTTTTTTTTTTGGCAACTCCTGTGAATCTATAATTATTGCAAAATAAAAATTTAAAAAGTAATATGTATATTATTCATTGCCTAGAAGGCAGATATCCCAATGTAGACATTACTGAGATGCTGTGTAGGGTTGTTTTTACTTCATTTTTAACAGTAATGCCTGATTATGGTCTGGGGATGATGGTCACTATGATAGAAACACACTGCACTTTTGCACTATTAAATGCATGCTAACGTATGTCAGTCTTATATTTTTTTAAAAATAAAAACAATTTTAAGACCAGATAATCAGCTGAAAATTATCCTATATCCACTGAGGTGAGAGCATTTAGCCCTCTCCATGTTGAAAGTGTGTACTTGTATTTATTTTAGAGCTGTGGTTCTTAATTTTTTCTGGTTCACTAATGCCTTAAGATCTGATCAAGGCTATGGGCACATCTTAATATTGTGTTCTTAAGTATCTTTAATTATTCGTTTCTTTGACCTAACTGATTGAATGTGAAGACCATCTCAAAATCCAGTATGAATTTAAAAATGACAGGCTGGTCTGTCTGAAAAGAATTACCTTGTCTTGTGAAAAAGTAGATTAGTAAAACATAAATTGAGACATTCTTGACTACTAATTTATATACTGTTATAGTGCATATACTATGCCACTTTTTGGAAATCTTAGCCTGTTCAAGCGTGAGTTGTGGTTAAACTAGAAGCCACAGTTACTGCACTTAGCGCAGTCACTCCTTGCTCCGCCCTAATCCTGTGATGAAACATCTCAGCATACTCCCTTTTATAAGAGAGGCTTTTAGAGAATTTAGGAACTGGATGGCCATGAAAAGGACTGTGATTGTAGCATCATGTTATAATATGTTCAAATATTTAAATGTTTCCTCCTTGAAATTTTTTTTTTTTCTGTGAGGAAGATTGTCCCTGAGCTAACGTCTGATGCCAGTCATCCTCTGTTTTGTATGTAGGATTCCACCACAGCATGGCTTGATGAGTGGTGCATAGGTCCCCGCCCAGGATTCAAACCGCAAACCCTGGGCCACTGAAGTGAAGTGCATGAACTTAACCACTACCACTGGGCCAACCTGAAAATTTTTAAAAGAATTACTCCTTCCTGTACAGACAGTACAACCTGAGCCATAAAACCTTTGTGGCAGAACTTTGAAATAGTCCAAAAGGACATAAATCAGAAATTTTCTCCTTGGTTTATATAAATCTGCTATTATAGTGTATGTCATGAATTGATAACTCCTTGCTTTTATTTCTGGTTGATTCCAGAAAAGCTGTTAATGTACTGTTTTTACAGTCCTTTCCAAGCTGCACAAAATCTGAGTGTGTGGTTTCATTTGCCTTCTGAAAGTTAGATTGATTAGAGACAGATCCCGTAGTAATGTTTCACTGTTTTCTGACTTGGACCTTCTCTTCCCGCAGTCAGAATCTGGTCAAATTTTGTATTAGTTTCTCTTACGCCGTTTGCCATGGGACATATGGCCCTGATGGGCTCTAGATGAGAAGACCGAGACCTAGGCTTTTGTTATAGAGTTTTAGGCCCAAGTGCAGAGTTTGGGATTATACATTTTTAAAGGATCATCTGTGCCTCTTATACCCATACGGAAGGAAGTTTGGTCTGCTTTAAAGTAGTACCTTGTCTGTTTCATTTAAAAAGGTAAACATAAAACCTGCCTGAATGGTATGTGACCAGAATGAACTGTGTTACAGCCTGGGGCCCAGGCAGCATCACACATGCTGCATTCAGTTGAGAAGTGAAAAACATATCCTTAGAAATGTGGCACACAGCTTCCACATCCCAGCTGCCAAGTGCAAGGTCACATACTCTGAAAGACATCTTTTTGAAAGTGTGACATCATCACTTGTCATATAAAACCAAAAGAGAAAATGAAAATCCTCTTGTAAACTTTCTGAAGTTTCACATGCCTGTGAGCAATGACAGTTATTTCAGAAGTCACAATTAAAAATTGATCTGGGCAGGGCCCAGCCCAGTGGCTTAGTGGTTAGGTTCACATGCTCTGCTTCGGTGGCCCAGGGTTCATAGGTTTGGATCCCCAGACCTACACATCCCGCTCATCAAGCTGTGCTGTGGTGGCATCCCTCATATAAAGTAGCGGAAGATTGGCACAGATGTTAGCGCAGGGACATCTTCCTCAGCAAAAAAATGATAATAAAGAAGATAAATAAATAATTGATCTGGCATGAACCTTCTGTAAATAAAAGCACTTTATTCAGTATTTGTTCTGTATTCACAGCTTACTGGCTTTCTAATGTGAATGTTATATAATTAAGCATTTGGGAAGCAGGTAGCAGAAATTCTGTGCCTTGTGTTAAATCATCTGGGTTTTATAAATAAGCTATTGTTGAATTGAATATTTGTAATAAAGATTCTTGAGCATGAAATGTTATGAGTGGTATAATCTATAGGTACCATATTGATGGGTTTTTCAGGCTAACTCAATCATTGATTTTTCAGTGAGAGGCCTGAAAAATATGATAGGAATGGCTTTTGTGTTTTTGGTGTTTTCCCTCCTGCATTTTTAGCTCTGGTGCTTATTGTTCTGTTCACTGTGTTAGAAGGTTCAGATCAAATGAAATATATGTCGACACTGTTTTGCAAAGTATAATTTACCCTACTGTACTAATGGTATGGTAAGATTTAAACTGGGGTTCTCAACTCACCCATCAGTTTTACCTAGGGGAGATTAAAAACAAACGGGCAACCTTGCCTGGGCCCCACTCCTGGAGTTGATAGCCTTGGGTGAGGCCCATGTCCAGAAGGTTTGTGGGATTCTCATGTGCATCCAGCCTTGCCTATCACTAATTTAAGTCCTTAGAATCAAAAGTTTTTAGTACTAGTGGAAAAACAGATTCTCAACATTTTAATTCTAATATTCTCTAACAAACAGGTGTTAGAAAAAACATTTGACCTCTTTAGTTTCAAAAAGTGAACAAGAATGTGTAGTTTTTTTTTGATGTTGATAATTGAGCTTAAATTTCTCCCCCTGCCCCCACCCCCATTTTTAATCACACTCTGCTCTTTTAGGAATAAGTAAGTGAGAAGTAAATTTCAGGTCCTTTGGAAATTTTTTCTGGTGCTGTTCCAGTGTCTGGAACGTCAAACTAGATACCTCTCTCAGGGACCCTTGTCCTTGCCTCTCCTCTGAGCCTGGAGACTGTCCTGCCTGCTCCCTTTCCACGGCCATCCCCTGGAGTTTCCGATTAGGGCATCTGCTGGCCTCGTGCAGGTCAGAAGGTTGCCCCTCTGCCTCATTCATCATTTTCTTCCCCCGGAGGATTGATAGCACCTTTGCAGTTTTCTAAGGGCTCTTACTACCATTAACTAGACAGGGTCTTGTGTTAAGTGGGCCTTAGTGCACCTCTTACTCCCTTCCTCTGAAATCCCGTGTGGAAGGACAGAGGTGTGCAGGGCTGATACTGTAGGTCGTATGTGAATAAAAATTGGAGTCTTTGTTCATCTGCTTTTCAGACTAGGGCCCAAGCTCTGGGTCTTTGGGTATTTCGTCAGAACAGCTAGGAATTGGGCTGCCTGGCATGAGTATGTGTATCTTAGAAAGAAGACGGGAGAGGAGGGATTTTAGAGGCAGCTTTCCTTTCCTTTGTTTCCTGCCGCCACACACGCCACACTTCTCAGGTGTGGACAGGTGCAGGTGCGGGGAGGCCCTGGGGCTGGGGGCGAGGGTAAATCAGGAATTGCAGTTGGGAACAGCTGTAAGGAGAGGGAAGTTTCTGGGGTCCGCAGAACAAGGTGGCAGTTTCAAGTAACCACCACTCATAAGGTAAACAATGCTTATCAGCTCCTTTTAAAATTTGAGTCTCTCCTCATGTCACTCCTCTGCTCAAAACACTTTAAAGACTTCCCATTTCATTCACAATCAAAACCAGAGACCTTCACAGTGGCCAACATGCCCTCAAGATTGGTTTCCCCATTTCTTCTCTGACTTTTCCCTCCCACTGTTTTCCCAGTTGCTCCCTCAGCTTCAGCCACACTGCCTCCTTGCTGTTGGTCACATTCCACATCCAGCCCTGCCTCAGGGTCCTTCAGTCTCCCATCCCTGTGCCTAGACCACTCCTGCCCACATGCCGCCCTCTTGGCGAGGCCTCACCTGCTCCTCCACAGGCAGAGGGCTCACGCCTGCCTCTTCTTCGCCCCTAACCCATGTCTCTGCTGTTACTGCCATTTGTGAAATAGGGATGGTATTAGTTCCTACCTTCAGGATTGTTGAAGGGACTAGATGAGTGAATACAGGTCAAGTACTTAGCATAATGCCAGACACAGCATGGCCTTTTAGTGATCGAGAGGTAACTGTCTCAGCACGGCCTCTTTTGGAGAGAGCACAGAATGGCTTGTGTTTCTGTGGTGCTGCACTGCAGTCCCAGAGGGCATTTAACCATCACCGCCTGCTCTCTTCTCCTTTGGAAAGTTGTTCTCGGGGGCGGGGTTCTGAAATGTCGGCTGCCTGGGAGAACTGGGGGGAAGGGCAAGCCCAGGACCTTTGCCTATGTGTTTTTCTCACACGTGTTTTTCATTGTATTTAACTTTCAGAATGTTTGGTTATTTGTATTTAGGGAATAGGTTAACTTCTAAAGTAGAGATTTGTGTATGTGTTTTTAATGTTAGATAAAAAAAATAAGGTCAGTCCTGGTATTTATTTGATAGCTGGTTAGTTTCTTGGAACTTCAGAAGAGCTTTTCAAACCACCCAAAACGGTAACTATTTCAATACAGAAATACGTGTAGAAACTGAAACCACTTATATTCACTTCAGGTTGTAGCATAGGAAACATTTAGGGAGTTGAAAACATCAAATCTGCTTGGGTATTTTTCTTGAGGTTTTTCTTTTTAGTGGGGAGAAACAAACCTGTTGAAGAAAGACTGGTTTGCAAAACGGAAAATCACTAGTTAGAACAGACTTTTTAACAAAATATTTGGAATCCTGTTGTTCAGAATACACATTGCTGCACAGAGTCAGAACTCCAAATGGCCGAGTGAGTTATTGCGGTGTTTTTCAGAACTGTTGAAGAAGGTGTGTGTCTGCTGACATGCAGGTGCTGTGCTTGATCACTCTCTTGTGCACACTCTTGAGGTGGCCTTGTGGGACTAGTTCCTGACAGGTCTCAGTTTCTGGGGACACCCTGTCTCTTCATGTCGGGAAGTTGCATGTTTGGTCCTGACTCCCCAAATGGCTGCTTGGGAAATGCTTTCACAGTTACATTCTAATGCAGAGTGTGGTGTACTTCCTTCATGGGCTGTGGCTTCTGGCAGTCAGATCCTCACATTACTGTTGACTTTGGTAGAGAAAGATGGAGAGCAGACATAGAACAGGGCACCACAGAGCTAAGGCGGGTTAAGTAGCAGGGACTGTCCTGTGGAACTGATGCTTCATTATAGTTATGATTCCAAATAAGTACCCTTCGCTGTTTTTTCATTTTTTTATTCCCATCATTCTATATAACCCATTTCTGTATAGCCTAGTTTGTCTTTGGAAAACATTGACTTATCTCACCTAATTTTTATTGATTTATTAGCTTTATAGTGATGTGTTTAAAATTACATCCAGTAAAGTATAAAACAGTGCCTAATTTAATATTTTAAAAATTTAGTTCAGAATTATTTTAAAGCCTGGAACCTAAGGAAAAAATTGTAGGACCTCAGCATTTGTGGCACTGTCTCGTGAGTAGGAAAACAAGACTCTATGGAGTTAGACCCTCCTCCTAGATACATCTAAATTCTAGTGTCTGGGATACAGCCAGGCACAGAGTAGGCACACTAGTTTGTTGGATAAAAATAATGGAGGGGTTGTAGATGGCTAAAAAAAAAGAGGATAAAGAGCTGCAGAGGACACATGCCCTCAGTGCCTTTTCCCATTGGAATTGGATGGGATGATGCCAAGGCTTGCTCACTTCAGATGGCTTGTCTCTCTTGCTCAATGGTAAGGTCCTTGAGAGAGGGAATTGTGTGTTTATTTATATGTTATCTGTGTCCCATCCCCATTGCCTAGTAAACAATGACAACCTCTTAATGTTTTTTTAAATGAGTAAATATTACAGAAATGAACTAACGAAATGAAAATTTACATTCTTCTAAACTTCTTTACAAAGTTTAATTGTGGCTGCCTTCCATGGCTCCTCTTAATTTCTTTGCTCACATCATAACCCCTTTTCCTTGTCTTCTATATGTGTATTTAATGAATCCTAGACTCATCATGAGTCTGATGAAATCTGTGGTTCCTCTCTTCAGAGAGATGCAGAGGTGCAGTTTTTCAGAGGTGTTGTATGAAATACTATGAAGCCCATTTTTGGATCTGATCTTGCAAGTTTATCGGGCTGAGTAAAGAGTGGGCCCACAACTTCTTGACAGAAATGATGCACACAAGCAGTTTTGAAATAAACTTTGGAGCATAAAATATAAGTGTGGAATAGTGTCCTTATTTTTGTGCCTTTGGCTACTTGACTCTAACTTGTTGTTTTATTTATTAGATCTCTCATTTTCCTTATTGTGTTTTAAAATTCCTAGCTGTGATTTGGAATGGAAAATTGGAGCTAAGATTATAGACAGGGCTGCTCCCAAAAGGATCGTCAAGTTGTTGGGGGTACAGTGTTCTTTTTAGTTTTTAAAGTCAAAGTAGACTTAATTGGTGGGTATTTGGTGTGTCTGATACAATTTTTTTAAAACCCCATTTTGTGTCCTTAACTGTATGTATTAACTCTTTGCTGACATTTGGAAGTCCTTGTTAAAGTTTAAAAGAGACTTACCATAGATTGGGAGCTCCAGTAGATGGCAGGGAAGCCCCTCAGATGGTGTGACCTCCATGTTCCAAGATGGGATTCTCAGTTTTGTACTGAGTGGTAACTAGTTTCTAGAGGACTGAAACTGGCTTAACCAATTCTTGAGAGACTAATGTGTATGAATACCATTGATTGATAAAGCAGTCATGTGGTGCATGATGACGTTTCTGTCAACAACAGTCTGCATATATGACAGTGGTCCCATGAGATTAGTACCACATAGCCTAGGTGTGTAGTAGATCACAACATCTAGGTTTGTGTAAGCGCACTCTATGATGTTCACATGACAACAAAATTGCCTAATGACACGTTTCTCAGAATGTATCCCCGTTGTTAAGTGACACATGACTGTACAAGACATTCAATATCAGCCCACTATAAGCTTATATTCATGTATCAGAGTAGCTATATTTTCATAACTTTACCTATTTTTCAAGTTTTCTAAAAAGCTAGATTTACCATCTAGCTTCAGTATCAAAATGAATTCATTAATCAGCAGAGGCAAGACTAGGTAGAGAATTTGTATTCTCTGGCTTTCTAACTCTTGACTCTTCCAGCAGCTGTCAGGGGAATAAGGAGAACTGCTTTTCATATGGTGAGGAGGCTTTCTAAGGCTTTATTCTTATGTTACTTTATGTAAGATAGATGAACTTCAGAATCCTTAGCTACCAGTGTCTGTTAGCAATCAGAGAGCTAATTACTGATCACTTTCTTTAGATCAGTTTTTGAGTTGTTCCAAACACAGCAGAACGCCAGGAAGCAAGCAAAGAAAGGCTCCTAGGATGCTAGAATGGACTGGCCTAAGCCCATGTACAAAAGCTCATGTATTTTATTGATAGTTGTCATTCAAGGTCTCACTCAGATCCTTATTTAATTTTACGTAAAATTCTAGCAAGTTCAATAAATTCTTATTTCTAACCTTTAGCTGATTGATAGAGCATAGAGACTTTATAGAGTCTGGCACACTGATAGCAGCAAGAGATGAGAAAGAATCATGAAATCATAGTTGAAAACTCTTAAAAACATGATATTCCTGAACAACTAGTGAATCAAAGAAGAAATTAAAGGGAAAATAAATAAGCTTCTCTAGACAAAAATGGAAACACAACATACCAGAACTTATGAGGGTGCAACAAAAGCAGTTTTAAGAGGGAAGTTCAGAGCAGTAAATGCCTATGTTTAGAAACAGGAAAGATCCCAAGTAACCTAACTCTACACCTTAAGGGACTAGAAAAAGAAGAACAAACTGAGCCAAAAGGCAGCAGAATGGAGGAAATAGTAAAGATTAGAGCAGAAATAAATGAAATAGAGAACAGAAAAACAATAGAAAAGATTAACTAAACTAAGAGTTGTTATTTGAAAAGGTAAACAAAATTGACAAACCCTTACCTAGATTAACCAAGGAAAAAAGAGGACCTAAATCAACAAAATTATAAATGAAAAAGGAGACATTACAAGAAATACAAAGGATCATGAGAGGCTATTATGAACAACTATATGCCAACAAACTGAACAATGTAGAAGAAATGGAAAAGTTCTTAAAAATGTACAACCAAGACTGAATCAGGAAGAAATAGAAAATCTGAATAGACCAATTACTAGTAAGGAGATTGAATCATTAATCAAAAATCTCACAATGAAGAAAAGCCCAGGACCCGATGGCTTCACTGGTGAATTTTACCAAACATTTAAAGAAGAATTAACATCAGTCCTTCTCAAACTCTTCCAAAAAATCAGAGGAGGGAACGCTCCCAAACTCATTTTACGAAGCCAATGTTATCCTGATACCAAAGCCTGAAAAGAATGCTACTAGAAAAGAAAACTACAGGCCAATATTCCTGATGAATATAAATGCAAAAATTCTCAATAAAATACTAGCAAACCTAATTTAGCAGCACATTAAGAAGATCATTCACCATGATCAAGTAGAATTGATCCCTGGGGTGCAAGGATGGTTCAACATATGCAAATCAGTCACTTTGGTACATCATATTAATAGAATTGGAAAGCAAGAAGTAAAATTGTATTTACAGATGACATGATTTTATATATAAAAAGATCTTAAAGACTGAAGAATTGTTAGAACTAATCAGCAAATTCAGTAAAATCATGGGATACAATATTAACATAGAAAAATTAGTAGTGTTTTTATACACTAACTGAATTTTCTGAAAAGGAGATAAATCGATCTCATTTACGATAATAAGGAGGTGAAAGATCTCTACTGTGAAAACTACAAGACATTGATGAAAGAAACTGAAGACAGAAATAAATGGAAAGATATCTCGTGTTCATAGATTAGAAGAATTAATATTATTATAATATCAGTGCTACCAAAAGCCACCTATAGATTCAATTCAATCCCTACCAAGATTCCAATGGCATTTTTTACGGCAATAGAAAGAACACTCCTTAAATTTATATGGAACCACAGAAGACCCCCAAATAGCCAAAGAAATCCTGAGAAAGAAGAACAAAGCAGGAGGCATCACACTTCCTAATTTCATGATTATAAGGCTATAGTCATTAAAGCAGTATGATACTAACATAAAAACAGAGTGGTAGACCAGTTGAGAGCCCAGAAATAAATCCAAGCATATATGGTCAACTAATATTTGGCAAGGAAGTGAGAGTACTTAATGGAGAAAAGATAGTCGCTTCTGTAAATGGTTCTGGGAAAATTGGATATTCACTTGTAAAAGAATGAAACTTGACCCCTATCTTACACTACTCACAAAAATTAACTTGAAATAGATTAAAGACTTAAATGTAAGACCTGAAACCATAAAACTCCTAGAAGAAAACCTGTGAAAAGCTCCATGATATGAGTCTTGGTAAGGATTTTTTGGAAATCACACCATGGAAAGCACAAGCAGCAAAATCAAAATAAACAGGTGGGACTACATCAAACTAAAAAGTTTCTGCACGGCAAAAGAAACCATTAACAAAGTGAAAAGACAACCTATGAAATGGGAAAAAATATTTGCAAACCGTGTTTCTGATACGGGGTTAATATCCAAAATCTATCAAGAACTCATACAAGTTAATAGCAAAAAAAGCAAATAATCTGGTTTAAACATGGGCAAAGGACCTGAACATTTTTCCGAAGAAGACATATGAATGGCCAAAGAGGTACTTGAAAAGATGCCCAACATCACTAGTCATTAGGGAAATTCAAATTAAAACCACAGTGAGATAGCACCTCATGCTTGTTAGAAGGGCCATCATCAAAAAGACAGGAGATAACAAATCCTGGCATGGAGGTGGAGAAAAGGGAACCCTTGTGCACTGTTGGTGAGATTGTAAATTTGTACAGCCACTATGGAAAACAGTATGGAGGATCCTCAAAAAATTAAAAATAGAACTACTGTGTGATCCAGCAATTCCACTTCTGGGAATATATCCAAAGGAAACAAAAACACTAAGTCAGAAAGATATCTGCACCCCCGTGTTCATAGCAGCATTATGTCCAGTGGCTGAGACATGGAAACAACCCACGTGTCCATCGATGGATAAAGAAGTTGTGAGAGAGATATATACACATATACACATGCTCGCACACATAGTGAAATGTTATTCAGCCACAAAAAAATGAGGAAATACTGCCATTTGCAACAACATGGATATGCCTGAAAGGCATGCTAAGTGAAATAAGTTGGATGGAAAAAGACAAATCCTGTATAATCTCACTTCTATGTGGAACCAAAAAAACAAAGTCATAGAAAAAGCGATCAGATTTGTGGTTCCCAGAGGCAAAGAGAGGAGGAATTGGGAGAAGGTGGTCAAAAGGTACAAACTTCCATTTATAGGATAAATGAGTATTAGAGATAGAATGTATGACATGATGACTGTAGTTGACACTGCTGTATGATATACAGGGAAATTAAGAGAGTAGATCCTAAGAGTTCTCATCACAAGGAGAAATGAGTTTTTCTTTTCTTTTTACTGTATCTCTATGAGATGATGTTGACTAAACCTATTGTGGTAATTATTTCACAATATATGTGAATCAGACCATCATGCTGTACACCTTAAATTTAATGCAGTGATGTATGTCAATTATTTCTCAATAAAACTGGAAAAACAAACAGACAGGCTACAGCCCTCTGTCTGCTGCCTGGAGTCCTGGTGTTTAGCAGTGCTTTTGGACACTTTTGGAGGTAGGATGAGGTACATACTTGCCATGGAAGCAGCTCTAAAAGGGGAATCCTAGATGGAAGATAAGATGGAGCCATATTTTAAATGCCAGATGGTTGTTACTTTTTCTGTAAATGAATGAACAGGAAAGAATTGTGGCAAGGCCCAGGACACAAAGGACAGCAGTGCCATCCCTCCTGGAAATTCTTCCTTCGTTGCTGACCTCTAGGGTCTCGTTACGATTGCATCTCAGCACCTAGCACAGTGCCTGGCAAGTAGTGGTGCCGCACATTTGTTGATATATGTATCAGTGTCTGCTTTGTGGTCCTTTAGTGTAAGGGCCAGTTCTCCCAAGGGCATGTCTATATCTTAGCATGGTTCTTTTCTATTTTATTTTCATTTTATTATTATTGTTTTTGAGGAAGATTGGCCCTGAGCTAACATCTGTTGCCAGTCTTCCTCTATATTGTATGTGGGATGCTGCCAGGGCATGGCTTGACAAGAGGTGCTAGGTCCGTGCCTGGGATCCAAATCTGTGAACCTTGGGCTGCTGAAGTGGAGTGCATGAACTTAACCACTACACCACCGAGCTGGCCCCTTAGCGTGGTTCTTTAACTGGTGATTTTACGTGATGTAGAAAAGCAGGCTCTAATAATTTTTAATTCTGCCATTATCAGAAGGCATCAGGGGAAGAATTATTTAATAAATTATACTAGAATACTTAAGTATTTGAGGAAGAAAGAATGATAGATTCCCTACCTATGTCATATGTCAAAATAAATTCCAGGTGAATTAAGGATTTGTAGATGAAGAATTAAGCCCCCTCCAAAAAGTGAATATTCATAAGATCTTGGCCATTTAAACAGGAATCGTAAGGAAAAGGTGATAGATTTGATTACAGTTAAATAGGTATGGTATACATATATTTAAGACAAAATTATAATGGAAACAAACTGAGGAAATAATTTGTAATATAGATGATGATTGCTATTTTTGTTATAGAAAGAGCTCTTACAAATCAATGAGAAAACTCTCCTAAAGATAAATGAAAAGAGAGATCATTAGAAAGCCATTAAATGGCCAGTGAAGAAGGAAAACTTTAACCTTAAAAGCAATTAGAGTATTTAGGACTTAGTATGAAGCTACAGTAATCAAGATTGTATGGTATTAGCAAAAGGATATATGTATAGATCAATAGAAAAGAATAGAGAGTTCATAAATAAACCCACACATAGGTAAAGTCAGTTGATTTTTAGCAAAAGTGCTAAAGCCATTCAGTGAGAAAGGGTAGTTTTTTTAACAGTGTTGCTGGCACAATTAGATATCCATATGCAACATGAATCTTGACCCATACCTTACACCACTTATAAAAACTCAGTGTGCTTCATAGACCTAAATGTAAAACTGTACTTCTAGAAGAAAACATAGGCAATCTTTGCAGCTTTGGCTTAGGCAAAGCTGTTATAGATACAACACCAAAAGCACAATCCATAAAAGAAAAATTTGATGATTTTTATCAGATTAACTCCTCTTTGAAAGATACTGTTAAGCCACAAACTGGGAGAAAACGATTGCAAATCACATATCTGTTAAAGAATATATAAAGAACTCTCAAAACTCAGTAATAAATTGAAAGGCAACCCCAGTTTTGTATGTTTATCGTAATTCCTAAAAAGATACATTGATTTTTTTTTAGTGTAAGAAAATAAGATGTATACATTTTTAAGCCACATGTCTAGTTTAGGTGTTGTGTATAGAGAATTAACCAAAACAAACATTTCAAGAACTAATATTTTGAATCTTTTATAGCAGATGTATACTATTTTAAAGTTTATTTCTCTGTATCTTCAAGTGAGAAAGTTAAAAAGTCTCTGGACAAGCTTAAGCATTTTAGGGAGTCTGGGTAATGCTGTGTTCTGATAAAAGACGTACCTCATTTGACTTTGTATTCCCCATGCCCAGAAAGCTGTGTTTGTTGTATTAAACATCATGTGCCTTTTGAAAGAGAACCTGTGAGAGTTGGCTCATGCGGGTGATTTTTATTAACTGATCTTTTAATTGCTTGTAAATTTGTCTTATGTTAGCGCACCGTTTAAAATCAACTTGAGGACATAAAAATACTTCACTAGCTATTAAACTAAAGTGTTGTTCGTGCAGACTTCAAATTTATAAAATGCTGACCAGTTCTTTAGTCTACATTCTTTGTGTTGTTTGACTAGACAAAGAGAATCGGGCAGTTTTAGATTTGGTATTAAATGTAAACATTTCTACTTTCTGGATCAAAGTTAGACTTGTGAGATTGCTTTGCATTTGTCATAATCTTGACAGAAATTTGAAATGTGAAATCACTTCTTAAAACTAAACGTGTACCCACAGTAAGGGAGTGCTCCAGCAGATCCCCTCTTTGAAGAGAATCCATGTTGTAATTTGTAGTAGAGGAATGTACTCTTATACATGTTGTCATGCTGATGGCAAATTTCCACATTTTAAACATATTTCTAACATATGAACATTTTAAACTTTGTGACTAGTATTATAATAAAATTGGACAAGAGCTAGAGATTTTCCATAAGCTTGTAAAAGGAAGTATTTAAGTTTCACAAGGTATTTTTTAAAAGGTCTAATTTTGGAAAAGTAGGAATTTGTAACTGATTCTTGCTTCATTGAGGTATTTAGAAATACCTTGAGGGATTGTTCTGGCTAGATGGAAATTTCGAGACAGCCAGAGCATCCAGGCTGACTGGGAATGTAGCCGAGGTGGGTGACTCTGTGGTGCCTCTGGCTTCAGTGTCACCTCCCCCTTGAGAACCCTCAGGTTTGTCCTGAAGCAGAGCAGTAGAACTAGAGGGTGAAACAGTCAGCAGCACTACCCTGACCCCTTGCCTGGCTTCATGAGACCAAGATCCTCTCCCTAGACATCGAGTATTGAGATACCACCAGGAAAACTGAGGCTTATCTAGAGATTCTGTGGACCCATAACTCTGCCCTTTTTTTCTTTCATCACATTTTATAAGACTGTTAGGGGTTTTTGTGAAACATCAGTGAGTTTAATATTTGAGTTTTCTTAATCGTTGAAGGAAATTATTTGTGCTAAAAATTAAAAGTAAAATAATTCCTACTATAGCTATTTATGCTATGGAGAGATTGGTCTGTGAATCCGTTAAGGGCACCTTGCAAGAACCAAGTGTCCCCAGACCGCTGGTTGAGAATCACTGTCTCAGTGAGTAAGAATATGTCTCGGCTTTTTTTTTTTTTAATTATCTTTTACATTCCTATAAAGAGGTTTCTGCTTATTCAGTTAATGTATGTACACATCATAATATTCTGTTAAGCACAGCTAATTTTTAATTACTTTTTTTTTTACAAGTAATGTTCTTGTAAGATAATTCAAATAATACAAAAGTATATTGAATAAAAAGCCTAAAATCCCTTTAACTTTTCCCTCTCACTGCCACTCCTATACCTAGAGGTGACCATTTTTATCAATCCTTGCAAGCTCTGCAGTGATGCCTGGAGCACCATTTGCCTAGTCACCCTTTCAGAAATTACCAGATAAGTGGAGGTGTCCACATTTTATAGAAGAGGGAACTAGGATGCATAGAAGCCATGTAGCTTGGCCAAGAATACACAGCTAACTAAATGGCCAGGGTAGGATTTGAACCCAGGTCTCTGACGCTTTAGCCCAAGCGTGCTCTCTTCTTTAGGCCATACTGAAAGAAACCACACAGCTATCATTTCTAGCCTGGCTTATCTTTCCCTCTTCATCTGGAAAGGTCACTTCCTGACCCGTACCAAAATCAGATTTGTAGAGTGATTTATGTAAGAAGGCCATGTTGGAAGGGTGTCTGCTGCTTGTCTGATGCGGATTTGTGTGAACGTGTGCAGTCCCACAGTGTATGATTGATAACCTTTTGAGTTCTTGAACTCTTTCCTGTTTTCTTTTGACTTGAAAAAACAAGTTTGCACAAGATCTGAACCAGCTGACTGAAACAAACTGCACCTTCTCTTCACCGATTCCCCTGTTCTCTCCTCCAGGCCCTTCTCAGTCTCCTTTCCCTCTTAGCTTCTATTTGAAGGACATGAATAACCACCGACTGCCCCTATACCCTAACCTCTGCTTCAGCTGCCTTTTGAGGGGTCCTCCCCAAACAGTATTTGCAGAAGTCCTGCTTTCTCTTTAGTGTCAGGTTCACTCCAGTCAGCAAACTTGTGTCGAGCAGGCACTACCTGGGTGCAGGGGACACAATGTGCGCTCGAGGAGCTCTGAGTAATGGAGGGAAACAGGAGAGCATCTGTAATTACAGCTTACTGTACTGACGCTGAAATTACCGGGTGGTCCAGGTCACCAGGTTGGAGGGCAGTGTGGGGAGACCTCAGGAAAGATAAGGGTTGGGGGTGGGAGCCTTTGGGGATTCTAAGCACATGATGGAATTGTCAGGCTCTCCCTGACCTGCAATCAGAGGACCACAGAGTGTAGAATCTGGGATGTCTTCTCAGTTTTGATTGGGTAGGTGGAGGTGCTGTTGGCCAGGCTGGAACACAAATGGGGACGAATAAGTTTGGGTAAAAGATGATAAGCTTAGTTTGGGCAGCACTGATTTTTTAATTCCCCAGCGGGCATTTAGATGGAGTCAGATCTGGGAAAGAAGGTAATTGAAATAGGTATGAGATGATGGCATTCATTCTCACTTCTTTTTTTTTTTTTTTAAGAGGAGAAATGATTTCTTGTTAATTGATAAAACTTAGTTGCTTCTAACTAGAGTGTTGATAAAACTAGGAATAATAGAGATATCCTAAAGCATTAGACTTGTCCAAATTCTTCATGCCTCTTCTGTCTTACTCTTAGACTGTTAGTTCAGATGACCTGACAGTTTTCTGCTTTCAGAATAGGTCTCTAGTCACGTCCGTTAGAACCAACCACTGATCCTGTTTGGTGTAAGAAAGAGTCTTTAGTAACCAGAGCTCTAGGTGATTTTGAATGCAGTTAAGTAGTTCTTACTGGGTAGATAAGAATGCAGATCAGTAGACCATAGCTTTAGGTTTCTGAATATCATGCAAGAAACAAAAGTCCTAGATTCTGTTGTAAAACTCCTGGGACCTACACACTTCTGCAACAGTACTTGCTATTCTAAGAAATCACGGCCTTTTACCTTACTGTTGGGTCATATGTCGTTTGCTGGGGACCACAGTTGGAACTGAAAAGTGATTGCATAAATCCTGCCGGTTTAAGTGGTGTTGTAGAAGGCACTGATCCCTACTTCATCTGTAGTGGTTTTAGAACATTCTATTTCTATTGCTTCTTTCATGACTCATGGCTACACTGATCAAAGAAAGCCAGAGGAAAAAAGTAGAGGTTTCTACCTAAAACCTTTCTTCTGGTCTTCCCATTTTTATTACTTTCTAATCCCTGTTCTTTCTTTTGCTTTTTTTTTTTTTTAGGAAGATTAGCCCTGAGTTAACATCTGCTGCCAGTCCTCCTCTTTTTGCTGAGGAAGACTGGCCCTGAGCTAACATCCGTGCCCATCTTCCTCTACTTTATATGTGGGACGCCTATCACAGCATGGCTTGCCAAGCAATGCCATGTCCATACCCGGGATCCGAACTGGCGAACCCTGGGCCTCTAAACTGGAATGTGTGCACTTAACCGCTGCACCACTGGGCCAGCCCCTCTTTTTCTGTCTTGATAATTCACTTCAGAAATGATTTTTTAGAAAATCTCTCAGTAGTTATGACATTCCCCACCCCTCCTTTGGCCATTGCTTTTCCTCAAATTAATTATTAGCATGTTCTTTTGTGTTTTGTTGTCATTTTGATCTTTTGGTAGCCTGCCTAAAATGAACTTTGTAATGTAAATTCCACTTCCAATGCTAGAAATGGCATGATTCAATTGTATTATGATAAATTGACCTACTGATGTTGGCAGATGAGCTTCGGTCCTCATTTTCGTGATCTTATTTCCAGCCAGCTTGAGAGGGACCAGTAACTCCCACCCTTTATACAAACAAAGACTTCATTATCTTTCCACCCCTTCCCACGATTCCATGAGTTGGAAGATTTTTTTTCTTAAGGAAGATTTGTCCTGTGATAACATCCATTGCCAATCCTCCTCTTTTTTTACTTGAGGAAGATTAGCCCTGAGCTAACATCTCTGCCAGTCTTCCTCTACTTTGTATGTGAGATGCTGCCACAACATGACTGGTGAGTGATTCAGGTCTGCATTTGGGATCCAAACCTGCAGACACGGGCTTCCAAAGCGGAGCATGTGGAACTAATTGCTCGGTCATGGGCTCAGCTCCTGGAAGATTTTTTTAACCAAAGGAATTGTATTTGTTAAGTGATATTTTCTTTTTCCATTTTTATTAACGAAGGCCCTGTAGCTGGGTCTGAAATCAAAATATATGCTTCAGATAGTAGTATCAACATTAAGTTTGATTTTTCAGATGGTTGATGTTTTTTAACCTCTGTACCTTTAATATGAATCCAATTTCATTAACATTTTTTAAAAATGAAAATAATCTCAACTCCCTGTTCCATGCTCTTTCTCTCACCTTCTCCTCCCATCGCCTCCATTACATACTTGGTGGGTCCATTGTAGTCCTAGGATTTCACGCTGAGGCTGTGATCTACATCTTGGGAGTTTCTAGTTTTATTAGCAAGGTTTTTCTTTTGTTTTTTTTTTTAAAGGAAGATTAGCCCTGAGCTAACATCTGCCGCCAATCCTCCTCTTTTTGCTGAGGAAGACTAGCCCTGAGCTAACATCTCTGCCTATCTTCCCCTACTTTATATGTGGGACGCCTACCACAGCATGGCTTGATGAGCAGTGTGTAGGTCTGTGCTCTGGATCCCAACCAGTGGACCCTGGGCTGCTGAAGCGCAGCGCGCGAACTTAACCGCTGTGCCACGGGGCCAGCCACAGCAAGTTTTTTTTTAATGAAAGATAATTAAAAATATTCACTAAAATGAATTTTTCAGTACCACCTCCCTTTCTCATTTGTAGGGGAATGTAATAGGTTATTCTTTTTGTTGCCATTTTTAGTCCTCTAATACCAGATGTCTAGTTCTGGAGACCCAAGCTCCTGAATCATCACCGTTTTTTACCCTAATTACCAAAAGGCCTTCTCTGTTCCTCTCTCCTCATCTCTCTTAATTTTTCTTTTCTGTGTTGGCCTTGTGTCTTCTTCAACTTACCTACTTTCTGTTTCTGTTACCTGTTGTCTGTTTCTCACAGTGAATTGGGAGCCTGTAAGGGCAAGGGTGTCTCACATTCATCTCTCTGTTCACTGTGCCTACAGCAGTGCCTGGCACAGACGAGCAAGAGCCGGGCAGCCCCCTTAGGAATGCTTTCTGTGTGCTGGGCTCTGTCTTGAATACTTAGCATGGATTCTGTTTTAATCCTTTTAATGCCCATGGCAGCTTCAAGAGGAAGTACATTACTGTTCCTCTTTGCTTTTTAAAGATGGGGAGCATATTTTTAAATAACTTGGTTAAAGTCATACCACTTTGTGTTTGTTTACTGACTGTTTTTACCTCTTTTCTTTGGCCCTTAGGATGAAAAGATAAAATGATTCAAGGACAAAGAGTAGAGTAAGAAAAATAAAAAATCCGGAAAATAAGTAAATGGAATAAATGGCCCCTTGAATAATCATGTGGTCTCAGTGGATGGTCATTTGCCCTTTCTAAAACCTTGCCTCTTAGTTACACTGCTGTTCTTCTCTAGTTTAAATGCCTCAGATTATGTTATTTATCTTTGCAAACTACTTGGTGTAGAATTGTATTTCTAAGATTGTCCAATTTTAATCATTTCTATGTTCAGAAATTATTTGAGCCCTAACTGGAAAGAGTGTGTGTGTGTGTGTGTGTGTGTGTATTTATGTTGTTTTTCTTTTTTTACTCTAATCATGCATCACTTCCTAACAAGCAGGGTGTGTTAGTTTGCTTGGGCAAATGATCCTGAAGAGAACATTTCCAAATAATTGGACTTCCTTGTTGCTGTCGAGGTTAATATTTAACAGAAAAGGAAAGTTTTCTTTAACCAAATAAGACTTTAGGATGATTATTAGTTTATATTTATATTATTTATTATATTTTTAAAACATCAGTTTTGTATAATTGCACCATCAGATACCATCTCCAGTTTTGCATAGAGAAAAGGTAAAAAACGAAATGAGTTTATCCACCAAGTATGAGATGGTAGAAGAAATAATGTAACCAAACTCATTTTATGAAAATTGATTTTGTAGGATTTATATGGAAAGATATGAATTTATTGTATCTCAACTACATATATATTAATGGTTGGGTTTGCTTATAGCAGTAGCATTAGATGTCAATATTTTAACAACAGAATTAAGTTTTTATTTTAACTACCCTGATTTTTATGTTTATGCATTTTTATCGTAAGCCATTTAAAATCCCCCCTTCTTTTGGGAGGAGATAACCAAGTGTATATTATACACAAAATCTTGGTGAATTTCCCTTCTTCCGTAATGAACATCAGTGAAAAGGTGGGTTACTTTATGATTAATTTCTAGGTTTTGTAAAACGAGGGACACATGCATTAAAGCGAGAATAATTGTAATTGCCCCTTGTTCCAGGGGTGGCTTGAGAGTTGGGGCAAGTGACCAAAAATAGAGGTTCAACTTGTACAAAGAGGGTTTAAGTTAAACATCAACTATATAAATTTCCTTTAAAAATTATGATCAAGTGCTGTTAGAATTAGGGTTATAAATTCTTCTCACTGGGTATTTAAAGAACATGTGCAGCTAGCCACCATTACTCAGATTGTTTGAATCTGAATGGGGGTGGCCCTCTGGATCCCAAGATCTAAGTAAAGAAATGTGGGTCAATGAATGGAGTCCTCAGCCAGCTTGCTGTCCTGGGGCAGTAGGTCAGATAATTAATTTATGCATCCAACAAGGAATGCCAGGCACAGCTCTTAGGGACATTGTAGAGCCAAGGGTTTGGACTGAATGATCCTTAGGTCCATTTCATTCTCATTTATATAAATGTTTTAATTTTAGTAGATTTTTCCATCTGCTTCATTAATTTCCATGGAACATCCTTAGTAAAATTATTATACATATCAAAAAATCACAGTGTGTGTAACTTTTGAGTATACCGCCTCTTTGTTTAGTTTGGACCAAGGAAAGGATATTTCATTAACAAGTTGTAATTCTCTTGAAGAATATCATAGAACCTACATCATTTTGGATGTTGAAGCTTAAATGAAAACAGCAAGTGAGTGTTAACAGATGTGGTGGCAAAGGCCGCATGGCCTGCCCCTTCATTCTCTTCTAAGCCTTTTGTAGTCTAGAAAAGCTTCTTGAATTGATCTCTTGTTTTTTGAATGTTTATGTACTAATCATGTCTGTAGTTTCTGAAATGAATGAATGGTTTGTGATGTCCTTCCTAAATGGATTCATCGGTTCATCATCATCTAGTGCTAGCGTTGGGAGAATCCTCAATGTCAACTAGTCTAGCCTTAAAATCAGTACAGGAATGCCATATGCAGAATATTAGACGGATGATTGCCCACCCTTTATTGGAATATTTACAGTGATGGGAAACTTACTATCTTTTCCAGTGTTTTAATGGCTTTATTAGGTAGTTCTTACTGTTTTTAAGTCAAAGTATGCCTCCTGGTTACTTATACCTTTGGTCTTATTCTATCCTTTGAAGTGATATATTATCAGTCTTTTTCCTCATTGACAGTCCAGGAATATTTCTCTCATCTCTAAGCTTTAATTTTCTTATCTATAAAATGATCATGAGTTACATGATCTGGTTATCTCACCAGGATTGAGGTAAAGAACAACTGAGATAATTATGACCTTAGGCAAAATCCTTTTCATGTCTCAGATCATTAATATCTTAGTTTTATCTCTGCTGTATAATGTAATGAGAAGACCAATGTGTGTCCATTGGTTTGGGAACCTTGATACATACTTTCCAGTTGATATTCTTACTGTTAACAGCTGAATTACTTTATTTCTTCATTGAACATTTATTGATCATTCACTGCCTGGCACTTGCTTGGGTCTTAAGTGAAGATAAAAACAGTGAACAAGGCAGGTACCTTCTTTGCCTTATTGGGGCTTAAGTTTTCTTCCCTAAATCTTTTTACTTTGAGATATAAATGCTTTTGATTTTTTACAATAAAATAATATTGTTAGTCTACTTTTACTCCTCTTAGTGTTTTTGGTTTTCTAACTAGCCCATTATTTAACAGAATGTCTTTGATTTGCAGATATATGGAGTCTGGGAGTGATCCTTTTCATGTTGGTGTGTGGACAGCCACCCTTTCAAGAGGCCAATGACAGTGAAACATTGACAATGATCATGGATTGCAAATATACAGTACCATCGCATGTGTCTAAAGAGTGTAAAGAGTAAGTAAAAAAAAAAGAAAAAGAATTGTGTGGGTTCATTTTAATATTTGAACTTAATGTTTCTGCTCTTAAGTGTGTGGGTGTGCAGTTAACCCCAGAATATGATTTGAAATTTAATATTCAAATACAGAATGTATTAGCCTATTTCTTAAATATGGCAGTTTTCAGGAAGCCCATTATATGCCTCTTCAGCCACCAGGAGCGGTGGTTACGTTCACTTGAAAGGAAGACATTACCATGAGAACTACTTTTCTCTTTTTTGCATCAGCAAAAAGGAAGATCACCTGGAATTATTCTAAGTTCCAGAGAAGAGTTAGGACATTTTTATTCCTAAAATAGACCATCAACATACCATTTTAGGATTTACACAGTATGTCTCATAATTTTATTCGCATAGTTGAATAAGAGCTCTGTTTTGGTTTATGTGACTCTGGGAAGCCAGCAACCAAAAGTAAACTCAAATTGTTTAGAATTTAAAGCACTGTATAGTACATAGTAGTGAGTAGTGAGTATGTATGTATAATGAGACATACTGTAATGGAATAAAAGAACTGTTGGAAGTTCAGTATTTCATTGACGTTATGGGTGATAGTTTTAAATAAGCTCAACTGAGATTATAGCTACTGCTTAAAGAATTTTGCTTTAACAACAGTTTTGAGTTTCTCCTGTCAGCTGGTAAGGTGGAAATTTGATAGCTTGAGGAATTTTTTCTCCAGTTGGATCCCATCTTAAGCCATGTGGTAGATGGTTAAGAACTTAGGTATTCAAACTCTCTGGAATCAAATATTGGTTTTTCTGTTTACTAATGATGTGAGAATGGTGGAACCAACCTTACAGGGTAATTGTGAAAACTAAGTGCATTCATGTATATCACGCTCTTCGCTCAGTCCTTAGCACATAGGAACCACGTGATGTGAGTATTGACGATGATCTTTATGCCCTTACTGTTATTACTCTCTACCCCAGGCAGCAGGGCGGCTGTCTGTGGGTATACATCGTGTGCATGTTGGATGTTTGTAATTCAAGGAGTATCTCCACAACCCCTGCTGAAAAACTACAACAGATTAACTTATTTTTGTATTGACATGTATCATTCAAAAGGATGTATAAAATGTGCATGTAATAAAACTAACACCTTTGTACTAATTTTCCAGCTTAAGAAATAGAACAGTTCTAATATCTTAGAAGGCTTCTCTGTGTCTCCCTCCTAAGGGATGATCTTTCATAATTATAGGACCATTCTGTGTTTTACTTTTTCCTGTGTCAATTTTGCTAAGTTGTGTTTTTTAAGGAACTTACCCATTTTATCTAAATTTTCAAATTTATTAGCCTCAAATATTTATAATGTCCTCTAATTCTGTTTTTAAAGTTTATAGAACAGTCGGGAAGTTGCTCTTTTTCATTTCAATATTGACAGTTTTTACCTTCTCTTATTTTTATCTTGATGAGTCTTGCTTGAGGTTTGTTCATTTTAATCGTCTTTTTCAAACTACCTTTTGTCTTTATTAATTTACTATTGTATTTTTTGCTTTATATTATTAATATTCTTTTCTCTTGTCTGTATTATTTCCTTCTACCTACTTAATGGACTAACTTCTTTTGTTATTTTTCTTCTTTATGTTGGATACCCAGCTCATAAATTTCCTTCCTAGTGTAATAATTAAGGCTATAAATTGCCTCCTAGTACCATTTCAGCTGCATCCCACTGGTTTTGATTTGTACTCCCTTTGTTGTTATTTAGTTCTGAGTATTTTCTAGTTTTCAGTGGTTTACTTGACCCATGAGTTTTTAGAGGGTATTTTAAATTTCCAAATGTATAGTTTTTCCAGTTAGTTTTTTGTTTTTCATTTCTAACTTAATTGCATTGTGATCCAAGAATATAGCCTATATTTGTACTAGTTTGTTAAGGCTTCCTTATGGCCTACATGGAGTCAGTTTTTGTAAATAATCCTTTTGTTCTGGAAAAGAATATACATTGTTTAATTGTTGGGGTCAGAGTTCTATATAAATCCTTAAGATCAAGCTTGTTAATTATGTTGTTCAAAATTACTTACAAGCTGTCTGAGTTTTTGACAGCTTGATCCATCACTGAGATATTCTTCCACTGTGATGGTGGATTTCTTGTTTTATTCTTGGAGGTCTGTCAGTTTTTGCTTTGCATGTTTGAGGCAATATTATTAGGTACAAAAAAGTTGAAAACTATTGTATCTTTCTGGTGAATTGAACCTTTGTATCACTGTTTATCTCTAATAATGGTTTTTACCTTAAAGTCAATCTGTGTTACATAGTTTTAGTTAATAACCACACCAGTCTTCCTTTGCTTAGCACTCATGTGCTATATAGTTTTCCATTCTTTTATTTTAAACCTTTCATCATCTTGGTTTTCAGTGCATCTTTTTTAATAGCTGGAAGCTGGGTTTTTTCACTCCCATCTGAGCATTTTTGTCTTATTTGAAGAGTTTATTTCATTTATATTTGTTGTGTGAACTGATAGTTGTAGATGTATTTTTGCCATCCTTTCACGTGCTTTATATTTGTTCTACTTTTTCATTTTTTTAAAAATCCAGTCCTTTGGGATTGGAGGAGGTTTTTCTTTTTCCCCTTATTTGACTTTTCCTCTTAACTAGCTTGGAGATTACAGTCAGTTATTTTAGTGATTTCTACATCTATTTTAAAACACACATGCATGTTTGTGTGTTTAATTTAATAAAATCTATAGTTAATCCTTATCTTTATTCTCTTCCCAGACAACACAAAATCCTTAAAACACTTTACCATTTAATATTTTAGTAATCTTTTTTTAAACTCAATAAATCAGACAATATTATCATTCTTTATAGTAAAAATTATTTAAAATTACCCAGATGTTTGATAAGAACTTTGTTTATCCTTCTAGTTGGGATCACATTCTTCTGCAAAAATTACATCCTTTAGAATTTCTTTTGATGAGCACCTGTTGGTGTTCAACTTTCTCAGTTTTTATTTGAAAATGTCTGTATGTCACATGTGCTCTTGAAAGATAGTTTCATTGAGTATAGATTTCTAGGTTGACAGTTATTTTCCCTCAGGTCATTGCAGATCTTATTCCACTATCTTCTGACATCTCTTGTTCTTGAGAAGTCTGCTGTCCATCTTTGTTCTTACATAGGTGATCTGTCTTTTCTCTCAGGCTGCTTTAAGAGCTTCTATTTATTCTGCTTAGTATATGTTAGGCTTCCTGGTTCAGAATTTGTATTCTTCAATGAGTTTGGAAAATTCTCAGCCATTGTCTTTTTTTTTTTTTGAGGTAAGACTGGCCCTGAGCTAACATCTGTGCCTGTCTTCCTCTACTTTATATGTGGGATACCTGCTACAGTGCAGCTTGACAAGCAGTGTGTAGGTCTGCACCTGAGATCTGAACTGGCGAACCCAGGGTCACCAAAGCAGAGTGAGCAAACTTAACTGCTGCACCACTGGGCTGTCCCCTCAGCCATTATCTCTTCAAATACAGTTTCTTCCCCATTTTCTCATTCCCTTCTGGAACTCTAATTAGATGTATGCTAGGTTTTTTCACTCTGTCCTCCTTGTTTTTTAACCTCTTTCATATTTTCTATCTCTTAGTCCACCAAGAGAGACTCTTTAAAGAGATTCATTAGGGGCTGGCCCAGTGGCACAGTGGTTAAGTTCACGTGTTCTGCTTCGGCCGCCCAGGGTTCACAGGTTTGGATCCCAGGTGCAGATCTACACACCGCTTGCAAAGCCATGCTGTGGCAGGCATCCCACATATGAAATAGAGGAAGATGGGCACAGACATTAGCTCAGGGCCAGTCTTCCTCAGCAAAAAGAGGAGGATTGGCAGCAGGTGTTAGCTCAGGGCTAATCTTCCTCAAAAATAAATAAATAAAAATAAATAGATTCATTAAATCTCTTTATGTTTAATTTTTAAAATTTTTCCATTGATTTTTTTTTTTTTTTTTACTTACAAGTATTATTTTTCACTATTAGAAGCCCCATTTATGGTCTTTTGTTCCGCAGATGTTATTTTCAAACTGCTTCGTCATGTCTTAAACATATTTAAGAGTTAGATTTTGTGTCTCAAAATTTCAATATTTGAAGTCTTTACATTCTGATTTTGCTGTCGTGTTTTTCAGTTCTTGCTAATGGTACCTTGTTTGCTTTGTTTTTCTTGACTGTGAGGTCATATTCCTTGTACTATTATGTGGGGAGTTCTTTTAACTTACATTCCTACAGAAAGGGACTGCATTTACTTCTCTACCAGTTCCCCAGGAGTACACCAGCCTGAAACCACTTTAAATTAACTTCCTCACTGTGTGGCACACAGATATCATTAATTTGGACCATAAACTTGTGTGAGGACCAGCTTGTAGTCAGAAGTTCTTTGAAGAAATTCCCTGCCCTGCCTCTGCAGCCAGTGTTGAGGGGGGCAAGTTTCCTTCTTGACATGTTAGTGGTAGATTTGTTTCTTGTTGCTCATTCGCCCTCCCACTGGAGCTGGGGTCCCAGCTGTTCGCAAGGGCTCTAGTTATGCTCCCTACCTTCAGTAGGCCCTACTCATTCTGTTCTGTTCATGCACTCAGTGTAGCCTTCAGGACTGAAGCAGAAACTTCCAGCTTTGTCCTTGGCCTCCTCAGTCCTGCTTTTACTCCGTTTTTACCTGCTGAGTATTCTTTCCTTCTTTCTTCCTTTCTTTCTTTATTATTTTGCCAATACAATGCATTTAGACAAAAGATATGTCTAAAAAGATAGGGCATTTTGGTTGTTTTCATCAGGGGGGCCATTCATTCTTCCTGAAACAGAAGCAGCTCATGTATTCTCTTCTGTATGTCAGTGCTGATCATTGTGTCTGCTTCTGGTGTGCTACTAAGCCACAGTTAGTTCAGGGACAGATGTTGATAAGTAGACTTAATTCCAGATGATAGTAGGCTGTATTTGTGTGTTTCTCTTATCAGTATATCTGGTGGTTTTAATTTTTGTTTTATGAATCTGATGGCACTAAATTTTCTTTATTCCATCTGCCCCATCACTGCTACTAGTGGACCCAATGAAATTGATGGTATAAATGTAGGAAACAATTTTGATTAATAAAATAATCCACCATTACTAATCCCTGCCAGCAGTTTACTTTAACAATTGACTTACCTTCTTTTCCAGCTTGATCACACGGATGCTACAGAGAGATCCCAAGAGAAGGGCCTCTTTAGAAGAGATTGAAAACCATCCTTGGCTTCAGGGAGTGGACCCTTCACCAGCCACAAAGTATAACATCCCCCTTGTGTCGTACAAAAACCTCTCGGAAGAGGAGCACAACAGCATCATTCAGCGCATGGTGCTTGGAGACATAGCGGATCGAGACGCCATCGTAGAGTATGTCAGCCTCATCAGTACAGGGGCCATGGGTTTAGGATTCTTGGAATGGGCTTTCTTCTTAATTTGTCAGGGCCTGTGGATGCTTTGTAATGGACAGAGTTCCCGATTGGCAGGGGTTCTGTCATTTGTCTGTAGAGTTCTTGGCCCAGTGCCTGGCTCCTAGGTTTTGTTGGTTTTTTGTTTTCATTTTTGTACTAGTGAACAAGTAAACCATTGCTGTGTGGTGTCAGTCAGTCCTGTGGCCTTTCTCCCTCCTTACAGGGGTGCGTTGGAATAGCCTGTTTTGTATCCCAGTACATGCCTTGTCCATAGCTGTGTCCTCTTCATTCCTCTGTCTCCCTCTGGTTCCCACAGGGAGCAGGGAGAATGGGGCAGTACCACAAGTCCTCTGAATCAAGGGTTGGCATGTGGCCAGTCACATTTTTGTAAGTCAAGTTTTAGTGGACCGCAGCCATGCCCACGTGTTCACATATTGTCCATGGCTGCATTAGGCTATAGTATCAGAGGAGTTGTGAGAGAGACCACATGGCCCACAAAGCCTCAAATATCTACTCTCTGGTCCTTTAGAGCCCTTCCTGCAGCAACCTGGAACCCACAAGATACACAAGTTGTTAATCAAGTCCTTTTAAACCAAAGCCAGCTTTTAATAACCTAAGAAGTTTGGAATCGCAGATAAAACAAAGATGAAATTGCTTTAACAATGATTCATTTCTGTAAGAGGTCCTGTCTGTAAAAATATGAAGCATTTCCACAAATGAAAAGTCTGAAGTTATTTAACCTGTTGAGTGAAACAGCTGGGCGTGATGGAGGGAGGATGTACTCTGGTGGGCAGAAAAGGGCTTCCCAGCTGGGGCCACTCTGCACGCTGAGTGGTCTGACCCAGTTGCCCGACCTTGGGGAAGGGGTGGCTGCAGGCTGGACTTAGAGACTTCTGCAGCAGGTCAGGCTGTCACATGTGACACCCTGAGGGTTGGACCAGAAGGGCAGTGTCCTAAGAAAGGACATATATCTTGAGGGTGTTTTTAGTACACTGGGAAAAAAGATTTACAAAAATAAATCCAGGTTTATAATTTTAGGTTAAGTACAAATTGCTACAGGTTTCTAAGAGCATTATGAGTTTTCACAGATTGACCCACAGCTGCTTAAATGACCTAAACGAAGAGAGAAGAGCAGGACACTTGCTCTGCCTACCAAGACACTCACTTTAGCAATGCGTAGAAAATGATTTTTCGTTTTTGAGTGGAGAAAAGGCTATTTGTATCTCCCTGAATTGGCTTAATGTTCTTAGCTTAAATAAATAAATACAAGCAGCTGTGTCATTTAGAACTATTTTAATTCATGTCAGCTCAGTTATAAATACAAAAGGAGGGGCGGTTTAAGTGGTGCCGGTGGTTCCCTGTGCCCATCCGTCTGCGAGCACGTGCCCCGAGTGCAGCAGGGCTGGGAGGCCTGAGTTTGCTGTCCTCCCAGCTCATCTCAGGTCTTGCCTGCTGCTCACATGATGAGCAGCTCCTCGTTCTGAGGGTGCTTCCTGAGTTCAGAGACATGTTTGGTGGTCCCCTGAACACAAGCCAGTGGCTTTCTCCAGTACTCAGCTGGAGACACCACTCCAGGAAGTCTTTCTGACCCCTGCACTTCACCTCGGGTCTTACTTTGGAATCTCTGGCCTCAGCCCACCCTTCCCCTGTTAGCTGTGGCCCCACCGTACATTTTGTGAAAAGTGATGCCTCTATTGCTTCTTTCCAGCATGTTCCTTGTGTATTTTCACTAACCATAGAAAGTTCCTGAAAAGCATAATTACGTATGCCTTGTGGATCGTCTGCAGCACTCTCGTGCCATGTCCTGGGACAGGCCAGCTGCAGGGGAGCAGGCAGGGCTGTGCCCTGTGGGTGTCATGCCCCTAGCCCCTCTCCAGCACTGTGCCCAGCCAGGCTAAGTACTCAGCATTACTTTTGAAATGGATGAATGAATATGTAGATTTTATTCAAAGAAAGGCCAGTGACGTATTCTCAGTTACATTAGTAATTCATTAATGTCTAAAATCCCAGTAAAAATTGTAAAAATAAAAACTTTTTCTAATTTTTCTGATCGATACCAGTGTTTCAATGCACATTCATGGAACTCACTGCATACTTCTAATGGAAGCAAGTAAGCCAGCTTAATGAAAACAAACACTTTGACACAGATTAAATTTTGGATAATGTGTGCACTCTCGGAAGCTTCATTATCTTGTGCATCTAAAACTGACATTCAGCTCAGCCACTGTTAGCATTTTGGATTTTTCTTACTAATTGAACATTTTTATGCAGTTTTTTTAAATTTCAAGAGTGATCTAAATAACTACTTTTTTTCCCTTGTTTTTGTATGTTTCATAATTTTAAAGATTCCAGGTCATTGGATTTCATTTGCTTGTAGTTAAGAAAAAAATCAGTTCTGCTTGTAAAAAACAAACCTGCTAATGTGGCTTATATCCACTCTCCCTTCTTTTCCTCAGAGCCCTGGAAACCAACAGGTATAACCACATCACAGCCACGTACTTCTTGCTTGCTGAAAGGATCCTGAGGGAAAAGCAAGAGAAGGAAATACAAACCAGATCTGCAAGCCCTAGCAATATCAAGGCCCAGTTTAGGTGAGAAAAAAATCTTCACTGATTTTAGTAAGTTAACATTTTGAAATAGTGAATTTTTTTAATGCTTTCTTACTCTGTGGGGCGAGAGTATGAACAGTGATGACAGCCTCATTAGAGGCCACGCAGGGGCTCTCCGTGTGTGTGGGGTCTTGGTTCCTTTGTTACCAAAGATGCCTTCCTTGCCTGGGCTCAGCAGGGAGGGGCTGCAGCTGCTGGCCGAAAACACGTTTGGAGAAGCAGCCTCAAGCCGGAGTGTCTGTCAACTGTTTTCATTAAACTCTTCCAGATCTGACAGTATAAATGTGTTACTTTCTTTAATTTTTCATTCCAGGAACAAGGCTGAATTTTCCCTCAGTTATTTGAAATAATTTTTAAAAACATATAGGACATTTCTGTGCCACAATCTTATCTCAGGATTTCAGAGACTTGACAGATCGGCTAGTTGATTTATTAGCTGCTTGACCTTGGGAGGTCACTTAACCTCTCTTATGACTCAGCTTCCTGATCATTGAAATGGGAGTAGTAATACTCTTTACCTCCTGGAGTTGTGGTCAGGGATAACTGAATTCCTATGTGTAAATTTCTTTGACCTGGGCTCCTGAGTTTGCTGTCATTGTGAATATCGCACCACCATTTGGTCTTTGGTAAATAGTGAGTGTGCTTGCCCCTCCTCTTTTTTCCCCTCCCCTCCCCACCCCTTCCTGCACGTTCCCTCTCCCTCCCCACCCTCTAACTTCTCCACTTTTCTTTGTCTTCTGCTGTATTACCTTTCCATTTAAAATCAAAGCATGGGAAGGGTTACTTTTTTCTGTCGTCATTATGAAATTTATTTAGAATTTATCTTTGTTCAGATAAAGTAATCCATGGAATTGTAGTGATTCAAAAACAGAAGGATGCTCCTGATTCTGAATAATTCTCTGCTTGTACATCCAACTATATATGAATATATGTGTGTAAATATGTAATAATAATAATATTATTATTTAAAAGTGTAAGAAAACCATCCAATTTTAAATCACTAGCAGTCAGCCTGCCATGTGTAGTTTGTTGCTTTGGGTGGAGCGACAGAGAAGAGAGAAGAAAACATTCCCCGGTGACCACAGACTAAAGATGTAGAAATCTAGTTTAACTGGAAAATGAATTCAGTCACTTCATTTATACCCTGGATGTCCTCTTCTCTAATGAAAACCAGGCAGTGTGTCTGGTGTCTACTTGGAAGAGGACTGGGCCCTGGGCAGCGAGGGGACTCCTAAGCATGAGACAGACCGGGAGAGTGACACTGAGGTTCAGGTCAGCCTGGGCCTGACCCCAGCCCCTGCACGGGACAGAGCAGCTCCGGGCAGAGTCCCTGTGCGCCACCTCAGCCTTTTGGAGAAGCGAATAGTTGGATTCGAACTGCTTTCTGTTCAGTGAAACAGATTAGAACTCAATCCACAGTTGATCAAATATGTAACTGAGTTAAATTGGTTTTACTTTGTTATGATTATTACAGAGCCAACAGTGGCTATAAGGAAGTAACACAGCCTTCCGTACAGTTTTCTTTTAACCCTCCCTGGGATTCTGGAGTGGAGATGCTGTGAGGGCCCCTCCTCCTCTTGGGGCCCAGGGTCCACGGGCAGGTTGTGGGTGTCTGCTTAGTTGCCTTCTCTGTATTTTCACTCTGCCTTTGTTGTCAAAACCATGGACCTAACTTGTTTTTGACCTAACCTAACCATGGTCCTAACTTGGTGGGTAGGCCTTGGGGCCAGATGACCTGGGATGTAGAAACCTCGACTGAGTCAGAAGACCGGTGTTTAAGCCGGCATATAGGGAGTTGGGGGTGGGGAGGTAGAGGCAGGCCATCAAGCCAGGCAGAGCCAGCTGGAGAGAGTGGCTGCATTCTTTGGGCCCTGCTGGTGTGGGGTGGAAACATGGTGTGGTCTGTTAGAACAGGCCTTGTGAAGTCCTCAAGGGAGCTGACCTCAGCACAGGAGGGACTCCGTGCCTGCTGCTCTCAGAAACTGGGAAGTGGGGAGAACCACTGAGGCCTGACTGCAAAGGTCCCATCTGTTCAGCAGGCAGTCATTCAGAGGTTGCAGAGTGAAGCCACGCCCTGTGGAACCCAACCTAGATGTCACTGTCTTTAAGCCTGTGTGACCTTGGGCAGGTCACTTACCCTCTCTGTGTTTTCATTTCTTCATCTGTAAAGGGGGGATGATAATAGCACCTACCTGGTAGAAGTGTGGTGGGATTACATGAATTAATCTCTGCCAGGCTGTCACAGCAGTGTTGGCTCTAGTGAGCACTCATCAGTGTGAACTGTGCTGTCAGTGTGACTCCTGTACAGTTCTTGTTAGCTTGCTTGCTTCTCTTCAGATAAGCCGTGATTTTCTCCCAGTGTTGTGGCTATAACGTTTACTTATTTAGTTGAGCACAGCACTGGGCTCAGATATGGTCTCAGTAAACGTGAGCTGTTTAACAATTCGATTGACTTGCATAAATAATAAGAGCCATTAGTTCAGAAGTGGCTGAGCGAGGGGCCACTACAGCTGCAGCGTTTACCTGGCTTGTTTGTAGGGGTGGGTTCTGAGAGTGGTTTCAGTTTTCTTTGCAGTTGGGCTGGGAGC
The DNA here is from genome assembly GCF_041296235.1 of Equus asinus. Classification (NCBI taxonomy): domain Eukaryota; kingdom Metazoa; phylum Chordata; class Mammalia; order Perissodactyla; family Equidae; genus Equus; species Equus asinus. The sequence continues at coordinate 54,597,911 of NC_091810.1, read as the reverse complement.
GGGGAGAGAGGAGCCTCCGTCACATCTGGGCCCCTCACCCTCCAATGGCTCGGCTGCCGCCTGCTGGGTCAGACCCGCTGTCAGCACCCTGCCTCCCACCATGGGGCTTCCCCAACGATTGCGGGGTGAGGTTTTGAGTGGCTGCTCTTTCAAGAACAGGCTGAAAGGAAGCTTGTGTGCAGGGCTCCAGGGCCGCAACGCTCACCAGGAGTCTGCCTGCTTGTGTTGGTGGAGGAGGGATGGCTTGTCCAGAGACACTGCTTGCCCTCAGACACACTGAACACTCAGCTTTCATAAACTACCAAGCAGTGACCCGCAGACGGACCCACCCCCTCCCTGAGGGAGAGGATAGAGCTCTGAGTTGAGGAAAGGATGTTTGTTATAAATTCCTGTGAGGTTTGTTTGTGTATGTGAGAGGAAGATTGGCCCTGAGCTCACATCTGTGCCAGTCTTCCTCTATTTTATGTGGGATGCCGCCACAGCGTGGCTTGATGAGCAGTGCTAGGTCCATGCACGGGATCCAAACCCACAAACCCTGGGCCGCAGAAGCAGACTGCGTGAACTAAACCACTACGCCACTGGGCTGGCCCCCCTCTGAATTTTTTAAAGCTCTAGTTTTAGTTGGGTTTTATTTCTAGGATAACATAATTGGTGTTAAATGAAAATGTCATAGTGTGGAAGTGGCTGTTTTAAATGTCTCTGGCATCTGCTATTCCCCTGGGCAGAGAAGACAGCTGAGAATTCCTAGGTGTTTATTCAAAATAGGCTAGAGACCTCATTTTCAAGTCTTTTTCTTTGGCTGCCAAGCAATGTTCTTGTTACTTGGGTGACTCCAGATTCGGGAATAAAATCAAAGTTTAAGTATTAGTGGATTTTGCTATCCAGTACTCTTGTGTAGGCATTAAAAAATATACTTATTTATATTTGGCTTAGTTAGTGCATTTTTTAATTGGTGAAGAAGAGGTTTATGTATGCCAGTATACAGTGACTTTTCTCTCCAGTATTCTCATATTTATTAACCCATTAAACTATTTCCATTTATTTTTGTAAACACCAAACTTCTCCATCCTGTAATATCCGGAGGACTGGAAGTTTCAGGTGAATTTTATTAGCAATAATATACCTTCAGAGGTTGTGCTTTAAGGCCCAAAGGAACAAAACGTGTGGTACTCACATCTTGCCCTGGTGGCGACACCCAGTTGTGGTATACAGCTTCCTTGTGGCAAAGGTGGGGGAGTGCTCCCCCATGCTGACAGCTGTGACCAAGTTTCTGTTTGGCCAGTGAGCCACAGACTGAACCATGTTTCAAAGCCACATTTGCCCTTCTGGTGTCCTTGCTGATGTTTACAGGATGTTGAATGGTTTTGCAAGGCTGCTGTTTCTTTTTTTTTAACTGTGGATTTTGTCCCAGTAAGTATATATAGTGTACTTTAGCAAAGTCTGCATGTTATTACATGGCTTTTCTTTTTCCAATCTGTTACATAGGCAGTCATGGCCAACCAAAATTGATGTACCCCAGGACCTTGAGGATGACCTCACGGCCACTCCTTTGTCCCATGCAACTGTCCCTCAGTCTCCTGCTCGGGCTGCCGACAGTGTCCTCAATGGCCACAGGAGCAAAGGCCTGTGTGACTCAGCGAAGAAAGAGGACCTCCCTGAGTTGGCTGGACCAGCACTGTCCACGGTGCCCCCTGCAAGCTTGAAACCCACGGCGAGTGGGCGGAAGTGTCTTTTCCGGGTGGAAGAAGATGAAGAGGAAGATGAGGAGGACAAGAAACCCATGTCCCTGTCAACGCAAGTGGTTTTGCGCCGGAAGCCGTCTGTGACCAACCGCCTGACGTCGAGGAAGAGTGCTCCTGTCCTCAACCAGATCTTTGAGGAAGGGGAATCTGACGACGAGTTCGACATGGATGAGAACCTGCCTCCCAAGCTGAGCAGGTTAAAGATGAACATTGCTTCCCCGGGGACGGTTCACAAACGCTACCACCGGAGGAAAAGTCAGGGCCGCGGCTCCAGCTGCAGCAGCTCGGAGACCAGCGATGATGACTCTGAGAGCCGCCGGCGGCTTGATAAAGATAGCGGGTTCACCTACTCCTGGCACCGCCGGGATAGCAGCGAGGGGCCCCCCGGCAGCGAGGGCGACGGCGGCGGCCAGAGCAAGCCGAGCAATGGCAGTGGCGGCGCGGACAAGGCCAGCCCCAGCGAGAGCAGCGCGGGCGGCGGCAGCCCCGCGGGGGGCTCGGGCGGCAACCCCGGCGGCACGTCGGGCAGCACGCGCCGCTGCGCCGGCCCCGGGCCCGGGAGCGCCGTGCAGCTGGCCTCGCGCAGCGCCGGCGAGCTCGTGGAGAGCCTCAAGCTCATGGGCCTCTGCCTCGGCTCGCAGCTGCACGGCGGCGCCAAGTACATTGTGGGCGCGCAGAACGGCCTGTCGTTCTCCAGCGTGAAAGTGCAGGAGAAATCCACATGGAAGATGTGCATCACCTCCACGGGGAACGCGGGGCCGGGCCCTGCGGCCGGCAGCCTCAAGTTCTTCTCCGACCACGTGGCGGACACCACCGCCGAGCTAGAACGGATAAGGAGCAAGAACCTGAAAAATAACGTGCTCCAGCTACCTCTGTGCGAAAAGACCATCTCTGTGAACATCCAGCGGAACCCTAAGGAGGGGCTGCTCTGCGCCTCCAGCCAGGCCAGCTGCTGCCACGTCATCTGACGCCACCTCCCTGCGCTGTCCCTTCTCGGTTTCCTATTTTAAAGCGGGCAATTATTTATTACTTTCTCATTTGTTCACCTGACGATGTGACAATGCATGGTCTTTGTGCATGCTGCTAGACACTACTTTTCTTTTCCAGCCGAAAAGTCGATTGTGTAATTTTTACATTTATAATTTTAACGTGGATGATCAGGATTAAATTAAAATGTATATTTGGAACCTAATATAAATGCAGCACTTAGAAATTTGATGTTCTGCACTTAACCTAGAGAGAGAAAAAATGCTTTCGTTTCCTTGTAAGAAGCTAAATTCCCGCCCTGACCTTCGGTGACGGAATGCCCTCGCCTGGGCTGCCGGCCGCCCGGGGCCGAGCCCGGAGCCAGAGTGGCTGGCGGCCTGCGCTGAGCGCCCTGACGCGGAGAGGTCAGCGGACCACACCCGTTTGTCTTAAGCTATAGTGTGAAAAGGAGTTTGGCCTCTTAAAATTTAACTGAAAAAGATTTTCTTGTTTTGTAATAGGTGAGATAAAGTACTTAGATTTATGAGGCAGCTTCCCCTGTAGTGGTAAATTACAAGCAGACAATCCTGTTTTGTAATGTGATGAAGTGAACTGATGATGTCTTAACTCTTCTCATAGAGTGTCTGTCTAACAGAACAAAAAGATGCCGGGTGTGGATTCCTTCCTGTGGGCCACACCCCGGGGTTTCCTTTAAAACCATGTAGATAGAAGAAACTGTAGGGCCTAATATGGAAACAGGTGCACACGGAGGTTGGCAAAATCAAAATCCCATAAATTAAAAAAAATAGAATTGATTTTTAGGAGTTTGGTAATTACGTTGTCTTTTTTGTTATTTCCATTCTTTTACATTCTTCAACTCAGCTATGAAAATTGGCTGATCAAAAATTACACCTAAAGGGGTAAAATTTACACATACAGCAAACAAAAATGCACAAAGCCTGCTTTGTTGTTGGTTTTTTTTTTTGCTGGACATGATTTTTCCCTTTGCCTTCCTGCCAAAAAAATAGAGAACTCTTGCTTTAAACTATTCCTGTACAAAGACTACTTTTGACCAGATAATCATCTTTCGTGGCATCTTATCTTGTAGGACATAGTATATTGCAAATTGCTAATTTTGGAAGGGGCTGGATGCTACTTTCTCATGCTGTGCCTGGGGGGGTCTTAAAAGCAATGCTTAGTGACGTTGGTGATAGGATGTGGCTCAGCCCTGGGGCCGTCCCATGCTCAGCAGCCTCCCGTCATGTGATGGTCACCTAGTCTGTAGAGTGGGCAGAGAACCAAAGGATGGCATTCCATTGGTCACGGTTCTCCAAGTACACACTGTCTCTGCCACATTAGGATTCATATATTTTACTCGGAACTCTGAATTTCACAGTATACTTACTAAACTAAGTAAAGATGAAACTTAAAATACTTTCCTTTCTAGATCTAGGCTAGATATGTTTTAAGCTACAGCTCTAGTTTATTGTGATATTTATAATTGAAAGCTACAAGAATAGATGTGTGGGTGAAGCCATAGAACATATTTGCTTGAAATTCTTGAGCAGGGATCTTATAAAGGGCCAGAAATAAGATGTGTGGTTCACATAGATAGTGAGCGGAACATCTGTATTAAACGTAGGAGAGAAGTTGATAAAGGGCATTGGCAATAAACTCTTTGTTGCAGCTGTTTTCCAAGTAATGTACATACTTTTTCCTGTGATTATGTATAGCCTTAGAATGGCACCTTTTAACTAACCCATATGTGTTTGGTTTCCAATGGTTTTTTATATTCAGATGTATATATGGTGCTCACTTTAGGATCAGCAGTGTTGACCATTTATGCTGCATAGCTGTATTATAGCCTTATTAGTTGTGTGTGGTTGGTTGACCCCCTGGGTAAACAAATGTTAGTCTGAGTGGCGTCTTACGTATTTGTTCCTAAGTGAATGATTGTGCATGTGTTGTATGTCATAGTATGTCATCACATAAAAGGGAGGGAGCGAATAACCATTACTTTAAGATAATATTGGACCAAACTACTTACTTGCTCTAAACAGTTTCTTGTACCCCTTAACCTGTCTTCAGAAGTTGCATAGAGTTACAGTAGTGTGTAAACTAAATATTGTAGAAAAACAATTAGTCTTGTATTTTTATGTGTGTGTGTGTGTGTATATATATATATGTCTGTATATATATATATATAAAAATATAAAGTTATGTACTTCTGGCAATTCTATCTGTATTTAAAGATGTGACAATCTTAACACCGATTTTCAGAATAGCCGTGAGACTAAATCAAATTAAAGATATCCCTACTGCGTAAGAATTGATGTCTGTTAAGAGGGTACAGAATTATCAGCTGATTTGGTCAGTTGCTTCCACTGCTGGTTGATTTTCCTCATTGTATAAACATTGACAGATATGTGACAAATGGGAAAAAAAAATCCAAATAATAAAGTGGCATATTGGTGTTCAGCAATATAAACTGCGTCTCAGGTTCTGTTTTTTCTCATGAATGCAGCTTTGTATAGTCTCAGCCTGGCCTAGATCCAACTTTCCACATGCCGTGCACCTGCACAGCCAGATGTGACTGAAAAAATACAGTCGTGACAATTCTTGCTTTAAATTCATGACCACAAGTTTCAGGTGGGCCCCAGGACTACCCATTAATTACGCTGTATTTCCCCAATTCCTCTGCCTTCCTCACACGGCTGGTCACCATACTCCCTAATAACGGAATAAACAGAAGCAATTAGAACTGCCACAAGCTCTCACTTCTGCCTTCCTACCTTGGTGTGTATCCACACACCCCGCCCTGCCCTTCCTCCTGGTAGTGTGAGTCCAAGGTCAGTTCCTTCACTTACATCCTGAGACTTTATAGGTGTGAGGACTTTATTCCTCATTCTCTTCTTTTGCATCATCAATCTTTGCTTTCCTACTAGATCATTCCTAACAGCAAACAAAACAAACATGATTTTATTCCCCTGTCTTAAAAAAAATGTTTTTGTTGCCCTCTCTAGCTGTTGCCACATTTCTCTCTATTCCTCTTCTCCACTCTCTCTTGAACCCTTCCAGTCAGGCTCTTGCTCTTATCACCCCACCACAACTGCTTTGCTCAGTGTCAGCGATGACCTCCATGTGCTTAATCCATTGGTCAATTTTTAAAAACAGCTTTGAGGTGTAAGCCACATACCACACAATTCACCAATTTAAAATGTACAATTCAATGGTTTTTAGTATATTCTCAGAGTTGTGCAACCATTACCATAAACCCAAAGAGAAATTTTGTACCCATTTGCACATTCTGTCTTTCCCCTCAACTCAGCCCAGACAACCCCTAATCCAGGGGTCAGTTTGAACCCCGTGTTAGCATTTGGTGAGTTGATCACTCTTCCTTACAAACTTCCCATAGTTCAGGATCCCACTTCTACCTTGCTGCTCTTTAGTTCACTAGCTCCTCATTCTAGCCTCTAAAATTGGAATACCCTAAGAGACAATTCTGGATCCCTTCTCTATTTGCACTTAGTCTCTTCATGCTCTCATTCAGTCTAACATCTCTGTGCTGATAGAACCCCAAAATATATTTTGCCCACATCCCTTCTAGTAACACCAGATTCCAACTACCTATTTGACTTATCTACTTGGATGTGTGTAAAAAGCACCTAAATTTTTGCAAGTCCACAACTAATCTTCCCCCTTATATCCTTACCCTCCTAATGCTCCCATCTCATAAACGGCAACTCTAAACCTTCATTAGTTTTGCACAAGTCAAAAATCTTGGTGTGATCCTTCAGTCTTTCATCCCAACATCCAGTCCAACAGCAGATACTCAGCATTCAAAAACTGACCCCTTCTCATTGCCTTCACTGCTAACAGTCTGGTCCATGACACCATTATTACTCATCTGGACAACTGTAAATGTCCCTTAGAGGTCTTGCTGCTTTTGCCCTTGTCTTTCTTTTGTCTTTTCATTCAACAGTGTGAGTGATCCTTTTACAAGCTCAATCAAGTCATGTTTTGAAAGACGTTTAATTTTCAAATATTTGGAGATTTTCCATCTAAGTTTCTGTTACTAATTTCTAGTTTAATTCTGTTTTGGTCAGAAATCATGCTTTGTATAACTTAAAGCTTTTTAAACTTATTGAAACTTGCTTTATGGCCCAGCTAATGGCCTATCTTGGTCAATGTTTTTGTGAGTGCTTGAAAAGTGCTATTGTTGGTAAAGTGTTCTATCAATTAGTTCAAGGTGGTTGATAATGTTATTCAAATCTTCTATATCCTTACTGATTTTCTGTCATCAATTATTGAGAGGAGGGTTGAAATCCAACTATAATTGTGGGTTTGCTTATTTCTCCTTTTCTATCAATTTGACTTTATGAAGTTTGAAGCTCTATTGTTAGGTACACACACATTTAAGATTGTTAAATCCTTTTGATGAATTGAACCCTTTCATCATTACGAAATGTTCCTCTTTATCCCTGGTAAATTATTCTTTGTCCTGAAATAGGCTTTGTGTGGTAGTGATATAGCCCCTCTAGCTTTCTTTGACTTATGGGAGTATATCTTTTTGCCTTTAACCTATCTGTGTCTTTATACTTAAAGTAGGTTTTTGTTTGTTTGTTTTTTGTAGACAGCATATAGGTGGATCTTGCTTTTTTTATCCAATCTGCAAATCTTTGCCTTCTATTTGGAGTGTTTAGACCAAATACATTTAGTGTAATTATCAACATGGTTGAGTTTAAATCTGCCATCTTTCTAGTTGTTTTCTATTTGTTTCATTTGTTGTTTCTTTTTCCATCTTTTACTACCTTCTTTTGGTTTAACTCAGCACTTTTTATTGGCTGTGCCCCTTTTATTTTTTAGTGGTTGCTGTAGGGATCTGTATATATATATATATATTGAATCACAGTCTACCTAAAAATATATATAAAATTTATATATATGTTTATAAATTATATAATATTACTTCATATAGAATGTAAGAAACAACTGTATACTTCCATTTTTCTCCTTTCTTTGTGCTCTTATCATTTTATTTTTATATATGCATATTATTTTTATTTTAAATAGCTTTTATTTTAAATGAAACATGAGGAAAAAAGCTTTCATTTTACCTACATATTGTCATTTCCAGTACTCTTCATTTCTTTGTGCGGATGCACATTTTGGTATTTCTGCCTGTAGAACTTTAAAATTTTTTATAGTGCAGGTCTGCTGGTAATACAGTCTGCCACCTTTTGCTTGTTTGAAAAAATATTTTTATTTCATCCATGAAGGATATTTTCATTGGGTATAGAATTCTAAGTTGACGGTTTCAATGCTGGACACTGAATTTTACATTGTTTGGTGTTGGATTTTGTATTCACATACCAAGTGTTGGATTTCATTTTGGCATACAGTTACTTGGAATCAATTGGATCTTTTTGGGTCTTGCTTTTAAAGTCTGTTAGGACAGATCCAGAGCGGTCTGCAGGGCTAATGTGGCCCACCACTGAGGCAATGCCCTTCTAAGCACTCTACCAAAGTCTTTCCACTCTGGCTGGTGGGAACATGAACTGTTTCCAGCTTTGTGTAAGTTCCAAGCATTGTTCAACCTATTGCTTTCCAGGGGCTCTTTCTCCTGCCTCAGGTAGTTTTCTTACATACAGGCACTGATCAGAACTCAATCAAAGACTTTGCAGATTTCCAGAGCTTGCTCACTCTCCGTGCAGCTGGATACATGAGACTTTAGGTCTTTTTGCCCTTCTGCCCCCCACAGCTGTCCAGCAGGGACGGGGGTTCCGCAGACTTCTGGGATCTGGGGAGGGATAGATGTGAACGGAAAATGGGATTTAGCCCTTCTCAAGCTAATGGGACCCAAACACATTGTGACCGCTAAGGAGTCATTTGTATTTTTGAGGACCCCTGACTCCAGAACTGAGGACTTGGACATCGCATTCCAAGCAACATGTTACAGGTTGGGAAGTCAGGAAGCAAAAAAAACCTGAATCTTGGTCTCTGTGAGTTCATAATGCCCTTGGGGAAGAAATGGGGATTTAAATTAACAACAGAGGATGATCAGAGATGGTGACTTGTCCCAGGGCGCTGCTGTGAGGATCAGGAGAGTTCCAGGAGGGGTGAGTTAGGGGAGGGAGTACGAGTGCAGGGGAGAGAAAATTGAAGAGTTGAGCAGGGTTCGGATCATTGGCCCCTGTGTGAGCCAAGGAGATAGGAATGGACTTTGCTGAGAGAGAAGAATCCGTTTGCTTCTTGACTCCTTTATCCTTTCACAAGGACTCCAAGATTTCTGGATTGGAAGACGAAGCATTGGACGCCGGGGTGCATTGCTGAGCAGGACGCCAGTCTTCAGGTGAAGAAGAGACTGACTCACCATCCCACTGTGCATGGCCTGCAGTCACTTAGGACCCCGTGCCTAGAAGGGCCTTCCTCAGTTTAACTCTCTGCTCTTGGTTTGTCTTGAAATTCTTAATAACTTTTGAACAAGGGTGCCGCATTTTCATTTTGCACTGAGCCCTGCAGATTATGCCCCAGGCCGAGGGACTTCTTTGTAGATCTGAACTCTACAAGAATGGAGGAGGTGATCTCAACCCCAAGAATGGGAGACTTTGGTGAAAGCAGCAAAAGCCAGAGACAGAAGCCCAGGGGCCACCTCAAGTGTGAGGGCAGAGGAAGCAAGGAGTGGAGGCCGCAGAGTGGGAGACCGGCAGGTGAGCCAGAGAGCTTCTTACTAAGGCTGTGCGGTCGGTGGTCCAGCTCTGAGCCCTGGAGGCTGCTCTGAGGTCGAGGAGATGAGAGATGGAAGCAGGGCCTACAGAGGCCTCTGAGAAGTGTCAGGAGGGAGGTGGAAGCAGTAACAGCGAGGGTGAGGTGTTACTTTGCTAGCACCCCACAGAGAGGGCTGGGCAGGTGGGTGCACAGCCCCGTTTCACTGCAGGGCACTGAGGCTCGGAAAGGTAAAGGGCTGCCCAAGGGCACACCACTGATCTCACCCCAGAGCCCACCCCTCAGCTTGCCCCTTGGATGGAGAGAGGTGAGATACTGGATGACACTGTCTCCATGTTGCCTTGGACCTTCCAGTACCAGAAGGCTGGGCAGAGCCATGGTAAGGCACTGGACTACAGGCTTCCACTTTAAACCACACTGGAGCCCTTACATATGTGTATGCATCTTGTTACCTAATACCTGAAAAATTCCAAATTCCATGACACATCTGGTCCTAAGGGATTGTGCCCATGTAGGTGAGACTGGGTGGGGCAGCTCATTATACCTCATGATGAGAGATCATTTGGGTTCAGGGGCTGAAACCTGGTCTCATAACATTTCCCAAAGAGTTCTGGTGTGCTGAAGCTTACCTGGGCTGGATGGCTAGTCCCTGGGATCCACCGTCTGGTAGGAAATTGGGACCGGGGGAGAAGCGTCTCTTGGCTCCCAAGATGCCTGTTAGGAATCAGTATCTTTCACATGTTTGTATAGGAGACAGCAAAAACCTGGACCAGTGGACACAGTTTAGGCAGAAATCTGCCACATCATTGGGTTGATTCAGGTTATTAATGCAAATCCCAACCTGCATCCTTCCTTCGGTTGTGGCCCAAATGCCAGGGGCCGCAGAGCTATCTATAGCTTGGTGAGCAGCTGCTGTGCCAACTGCTCCTCCAGGGCACCGTGAACAGGCAGGGCCCCCCAGGACAGCGGGCAGTCGGGCAGATCCTGGAAGGCAGTCGTTCATACCACGTTCTTGGTCTCCCCATCTGCAAAGAAAAAACCTGTGGTGCCAGTTTTCGGCCTTGTGTTCTGAGGTTGGGAGGGGCAGAGGTCACTTTAAGTGGCTCTACAGTCTCCATTAGGATGGAGAAATACTTGGTTTCCGTTTTTTGAGCCAGACAGCTATGTATGGGGAGGTATGTATCTGCGTCTACACCGCTGAGTTGCCCTCTGGTTAATTACTTAGCATTCCGCGATAGTTTCCCTGGTATTAAGCAGCACTTCAACGTGATGATTTTGCTACAAGCTCTTCACACTTCAGGCTGGTCGTGCAGACCTGTGCCTGTTGGAGACTTGCAGGGGTGGGGTTGTCACTTCCCCACGAGGGTCAGCAGACCTAGACTTACCCAGCTCTGCCCCTTCTGCATCCTCCTGCCTGGGCCCTGGTGCTCTCAGCTGTAAGTGGGAGACGACAATGGGTAGGTGGAAGGGGCCGTGCGATCTGGGGAAGTTCACCAGCACTGTGAAAGGTCCTGAGAGCAGGCGATTTCTGTAAGCCAGTGTCATCTGCATGAGCTGTGCCACAAGCCCAAGGGAAAACACCCTCATACCGCTTTTACTTTTTCTATTTACTTACGTGAGGCCCACATACCGGTCAGCAGGAAGCCCAGCATCCCCCACCCGAGTGAAGGTGACCCCATCTCTGAACTGCCCAAATTTCCCGGGGCTCACAAAGAGTCGGGGAGATGCCAGGCATCCAAGGCCAGGCACTCAGGGAACTGGAAAATCTCTTTGGTCCTGCACCTGTTGCTCATCTCCCCCAGGTCCTATTCAGGCTCAGGGGTGCTTGTCCGGTGGGTGAGGAGGCCCTTGTTGCTCCAGATCCCTGATAGACCATAGAGGCCCCCACCCGGCACCAGGTGACAAGGCAGCAGGGAAGGAGGCTGGCTCTGCAGGGCTTTTAGCATCAGCTACTTCTGGAGACAAACCAGCAAGGCCTCCACCCCGACTGTGGTTCTCAAACTTCAGTGTGCAACAGCATGCACCGGAGGCACTCTCAAAGATGTGGATTCCTGGGCAAAACTGTCAAAATCCCGTTCCTCGGGCCTTGGCTGGTGGGACCTGGGCATCCGCATTGAACAACGTCAACGTCTATGGCCACACTCTGAGGAATGTGACGCCCAGTTGCTGGGCCTGGCCTACAGCCATGTGGCCCTGATCCTGGCCTCACTGCGCACCTGGGGCAGGCCTTAGTTGGGGCTCCCCAGCTAGCTCACAAGAGCTTCTAACTTTGACTCAGAAAGTTGGAATGAGCAGCATCCCCCACACCCTTCTCAGGTGCCAACTTTTGGATCGAGGAGAAGACCACAAACGGGCCTCTTGATAGGACCAGGAAAAGCGCTTTCCCTCCTCTGAAGAGGCTGCAGCCCCTCCTGTGGTTGGGATGAAAGGGTCTCCCAAGCTGAAGGCAGAGTCCTGAGGACACAGCTGCTCTGGCAAACGGGCATCTTTCCTCCAGGCTCCGGCGGCTCCCGCTTCTGTCAGGTCCCCTTCTCTTCCAGCCACCCTGGGTGGGGCGTGGGGGGCATGGAAGGAAGCCTGGAGCCTGCCAGCCTCTTCAGACTTGGCTGGTCAGTGACAGGTTCCCCAGGGCCCATTATCTGCTGTTTGCCGAGGCCTGGCACCAGGTGCTGCCCTCTCAGGGCCATGGGGTTCTTAAAACAGCTCTGTAAAGAAGAGTCTGGAGCCCAGGGCTCTCATCCTACGGCCTTTGGCCTTCTGCCTCCAGTTGCTAGTTTCCTGCTGGAAGAAGGGCAGGAGCTGCAGGAGTTAGGGCTGAGGAGAGAGCGTGGGGCAGGAGGCCTGGTGCCGGCTGCAAGCCCCATCGCGGCATGTGGGCTGTAGAGAGTGGGCCACTCTGCTGTGAGAACTTGGGCAAGTCCCTTGAACTCTGTTTCCTCATCTCTAAAATAGGGACGATATGAGGACAGTGAGGCCCAGAGGGTCTATCAAGGAGGGCAGTGGGCTCCTGGCCTCCAGCTTCACTGTAGGGCTGAATATCCCTAACCATTTGCTTCTTGTTTCCTTCCCAAAGCCACTAAGATAAAGATTTGTTCTCAAGTCTGAGCTTCTGAGCTGCTGGCAGGAGTGTGACCACCAGGAGGGAGGGACGGCTCCGCTGCCCGCCTCCCCCGCCCCCACCCGTGGCTGCAGCCCCAGTGGCTGGGCTCTGCCAGCACAGGCTCAGGCCTGACCACAGGGATGCTCTGGGGTATCTGTGGGCCTCTGGCATGGGGACTTCTGTGCTCAAGAAGGGATACCTGTGCGGGACGTGACAGCCAAAGCACTGGCCCAAGGGGGTGCCCGATAAACATCAGCAGCACAGAACTGAATGTCACGCTGGTTGTGTGTGAGAGGAGAGAGTCAGGCTGAGAAGTGAGTCAGGCCTGGGGCCAAACCACACTGGGGCCAAGGCCTGCTGACAATCTGTGGACTTGGTGACAGTTTGTATCTCGTGGCTTGAGGGAGGTGAGTTAGGGGTGAGTGTGACAGTCAGGGGACAGACCAGTCCTGAGACCGCCTACACGATGGGCCAAAGAGCAGGGACGTGCCCGGCCCTGCACAGCAGCCTCAGCCTCGGGGGTTCAGCTCTGGGCAGCTCGGAGAGGCAGCCCTTCCCCCAGCTGCCCGCCCAGCCCGGCAGTGGCCGCGGCTCTCCCAGGCCCTGCCCACGCTGCTCTCCCAGCCGCCCTAAAGCCGTCTGGAGACATCTCGGAGCACAACCACCTGGTTTCCCACTCATGGGCAAGTCCCTCTGCCCGGGCCTCGCGCGGTGCTCTGCGCTGGGGGCTGGACTCCTGTAGGCTCTGCCCGGGCCCTCCGGAGACGCTGCTGTCTCATCTCCTCTCCAGGCCCTCTCCTCACAGCCCTCTCTCGCCGGGACCGGGCCTGAGTCTGGAGTCCATGTCTGTTCAAGGCAGGCGGGTGCCTCCAGCTCTTGCTACCTTGTGGGGGAAGGTGGGCCTGGAACAATGAGGGGAGGTTTTCATCCAGCCGGAGTCCACAGGGGTGTCTGGGAGAACTGGGGTCAGAGCAGGGGACGTCTTCCGAGGCAGCACAGCTGGAGTGGGGCAGGGATCACAAGGACCCCATGGCTAGCAGGGCAGTGGCGTGGGCTGGATCTGAGGGCCGAGGTGAGGCCAGAACAAGAGAACAACAGGCCGAGTCAGTGGGCAGGGGGGAGGGAGGAGGATGAAGTGATGTACAGGGAGAGGCTGAGGCGAATCGTGCCAAGTGGAGACAGTGACCAAATGGACTGAGGGGAGCCCCCTCTTGATGGGCAGTGTGCAGGTGGTGCGGGAGGATGGCATCATCCAAGATGTCACCCTCAATTCAACTGAGATGATAAGGGACTACAAAATGTGGAGCAGTGAAGGATGCCTTGGTGCCTCCCACTCACGCTCCTGAGCACCTACCACAAGCTAGATGCCACCTACTCTGAGCTCTGGACAGAACAAGGAACTCCAGGGGCCTAACAGAACTTATCCCCTTCCTGCCAACCTCCTTGACACAGCCTGACCACTTCCCACGTCTGTCCTCCCCTCCCTGTGGCGAAGGGGCTGGCCCTAGTGGAGGTGATCCTGTGTGCCCAGGCCGACCCCACAGGTCCCATTTTCCCGACATGACTGGCTTACTCCCAGGTGAGCGCCGTGGTTCTGCCCAGTCAGACTGAGGAAGGACAGAGAGATGCTTCTGGGAAAGACAGTCACGAGTGCAGGAAATCCCGGGTCTGCGCTGGCTCCTCACAGGTGAGGGCCACCTGGAGAGAGGTGCCAGCTCAGAGGCAGCTGTGAGCCCCCAGGCGGGGGGATGAGCTGATGGGGTCCACACCTGGGACCCAACACCTCACACCCCCAAGAGCTGGACTCTGGGAGAGATGAAGAGCTGAGTTCAAGGTCCCATCTGAACTTCTCTTCTCCCAGCAAACACAGGTGCCCAAGCTGGGATTGCAAGGAAGCTCTTGGGGGCTCAAGGCTCAGGACCGTAGTGGTGGCTACCATTCACTGGTGTTTTAAAACATGAGCATCTTCTAGAAAGTATTTGTCAAGCATCAACCAACCACTGAATAACTGTGCCATGCAGTACCTTAGACCAAGCAGGGGCAGGGCAAAGCCGACTCAAAGATGTCCACGCTCGCAAGTACAGTGGTCTTGTAGGACCAAGAGAACAAGCAAGAGTGGCAGAGAGGAGACTCGGGGCTTCCAAAAACACGCGACGCTTGAATGGGCCGCTGAGGCCACGACCATTTTGATGTGAAGGAGGGAATCGAGGTGCCGGGCCCGAGTGAGGGAGACAGGTCTAGAATCCACAGGACCTCGGCCTCTCCCTGCCCTTCCCCATCTTTCCCAGATGGGCTGAGGTACCTGCAGCTTTCGAGTGGAAGGGCCCATGCAAGGGTCTGTGGCGCCCGGGCTGTGAGGGACATGGGCCCTAATGGGGAGGGGCAGGCCATTGCATGAGGCAGAGTTTGAACAGCTGGCAGGAGAAGGAAGCCAGGCTCTGCTCTCGCAGGGTGGTCCTCACGGCCAGACCATAGTCAGGGGAGCAGCCCAGGCTCCAGACTCACTGCCTTTGTGCCTGGAGGGCTGGACCCCAGTGGGCCAGGCTACTGGTCCACATGGGCTATTGTGCCTGTGAAAGAGGTGCAGCCCCAAGGGCACAGCTAGAGAGGTGGACAGCATCCCTGGGCAGTGAGAGGCCCCTCCTCTGCAGGTGTGAGCCCACACCAGAGTGCCAGGGGTGGCAACTGGCCCTCGGCCTGCACTGTGTGCATGAAAGCAGCCCCAGTGGCCCTTGCTGGGTACCCTTGGGGCAGGCTCCAGCGGCAGCAGAACCTCCCAAGAACCGCCTGGGCTTCGGCTGCAAGCTTTGGACGTGGCACACAGGTGCCCAGCCTCAAGCCAAGCCCCACCCGCAGGTCCCCACCCACCGCTCCACCTTTAATGAGCTGACCCAGGGCTCAGAACAGAGTGGCCATCTCAGTCCACGGAGGGGAAGCAGGAGTCAGAGAGGTGCGTGCTACTTTTAATAGCTCAGTTACTGTTGTTCTGTTGATAAAGGGTCTCTTAACATATTGCAAAACAGAACTAGGAGAGAGGTACTTAGAGTCGTCTGGGTGTTGGAAACGCTGCCTCACTGTACACTCCTCACTCTTACTTCAGGTTCAGCAGGAAGACCCCTTCAGAGTGGCTCCTGTGATGGGACGGTGGGCACACTCCTGACCAGTCAACCTACCCGACAGATCCCTGGGCTGTGGTGGGGGCGGGTATGACCCTCACTGTGAGGGGCAGCATGGAGAGTTGGCAGTTCATCCACGCATGAAGCTCACGGGGCAGCAGTGGCTCTGCAGCGAGGTTGGGCAGCTGGAGGGATGTGTGGGGCTTGGGCAGAGGCCTGGAAGGAGCAGGGCGGGAGTGGGCGACTGCCATGAGCTGGGTCCTGGTGGCCTCTTCACCAGCCCTGAGCCAGGACACTGCAGAGGGAGGAGGGCGCCTGCCCCGCGGGAGTCGCTTCATTTGCGCAAGCTTTGTGTTGACGCTGCTCCGGGCACCCCTGCCTGCGCTCAGGGCAGCCTGCAGGCTCAGGCTGCCTTCTCCTTCTCTCCTTCCCTCAGTTCCTCCTTCAGGTTCTCGGCCACGAGCTTCATTTGCTGTTGAGAGAACACAGGACACTCTGTGAGCCACCCAAGCCCCAGCAGTGGCACCTCAGCGGGAGGGCCCGGGCATGCAGTGTGTTCCTTCAGCTCCATCAAAGCACACTTTGAATCCGGAGAAGCCGGACCCTCTGGCAGCGCTGCCCGAGACTTCCTGGAAGCCCAGAGCCCCTGTTTCTGACCCTGACAGATGGGAAACAGCAGATGTGGGTGGAAATGCAACATTGTTTTGTGTGAGCCCAGCTCAGCAGGGATTTTAAAGATACTGAAATGAGCAGCAGCTGGCATCTCCTCCTCCCTGGACCTCCAGGATAAGGGGGATGGGGGAAAGACAGAGCAGGGGGTCTGGAGCACTGACTTGGGGCCAAGTCCTTGCTCCGCCCCTGCAAACTGAGCAAACTTGGCAATTTGACTTCTCTACGCCTCAGTTTCCACATCAGCACAGTGGAAGCAATGATGCACGTTTGGCAGGGTTGCTGTGGGGATTACTGTAAGTGAAGTCCTTGGCTCAGAGCAGATGCTCCAAAACAGCAGACGTTTTTACCAGCCCTCTGTCCCTACAGCCATGGCATCCCCCACGCCCATCCAGTGCCACTGGGGGCATCCTATTAAGTCCCCCTGAGGGCAAGGCCAGGAGAGAGTTGCAGTCTGCTGGGTTCAGAGGGAAGGAGCATGCACTCTAGGATCAGGGCACCGTGGCGGAGGAAGTCCTGCTGTTCTGGGGCCTCGGCCTCCCACCTCCCCCAGCCGCTGGAGGTCCCAGCCTCCTCCACCCTGTGGGTGCTGAAACATGTGGCTACAGCTCTGCCCTATTTGCTGAATAAATGACTAACCACTTCGGAATTTGGCTTCAAACACACGAAGATTTTGATAATAGCTATTTACTTATGGGAAAAACAAAACTGAGCACAAACACTGTGCCTGGATACCTGGCTGCCCCTCTTGGGAGCCCCAAGCGCCACCTGGGGCTGGATGCCACGCACGCTCCCCCTGGCTTTCAGGGAGAGGGGTCCCTTTCCCAAACTATAAACCAGAAGCTCTGCCTGCTGTTTCACCCCGCTTTCTCCTCTCAAGGATCCTTCAGATCTGTGCATCTCGGGAGTCCCCACTGCACTCGGGACAGTGCTCATCTTTTGAGCCTGGTCTGTCTCCCTTGGGGCAGCACACAGATGGGCTCCTGGAGGCTGACCCCTCTCCATCTGGGCTGGGGACAGGACTGCCTGGCCCTTGCTCTCCACATGGAAGCAGGTTTAGGGGATGGCTTTTGATGGGGGAGGGTGCTGGGCGGACTCACGGTGACCAGTTTGCGGGGGAGGGGCTCTTCCTGCAGGGGACGCAGTATTTCTGCAGGCCCTGAGCAGGGGGTGGGCACAGGAGTTGGCGCTGGCCGAAGGCTACGCCTGTCCAAATGAGCCCCAGCCGCAGTGTCCCTGTGGCCTTCAGCCTGCCAGGGTGGTGGAGGCGGTTTGATTTATTTCACAAGCCAGAGAAGCAGAACTGCCAGGCCAGGTGAGCATCCCCTGGAAAGTTAGTTTTGGCATCTGCCACCTTTTCCAATACTAATGCTCCTGTCCTCTCATGAGCCCACTTAGCCTGTGGACTACTGATGTAAAATATCCCCATTCAGGAAAACTGTGATATTTCAGCCCAAATTCATTGCAGGCTCTTCTAGTTGGTGTCACTTAATACTTATGAGACCTTTTGAAATGTCTTTGTATGAGAGAGAGAGAGAATATGAATCTATTTTCTGATTTGACAAGTAACCATAAGAAGTTAAAGGCTAAATAAATTTAAACGAGAAGCATAATGAGGATAAAGCATTCCCTAGCTGGTCACAGATCTTCCAGCCACACTTCCCCAGCATTCCACCCGGGAAGGAAAATCAGAATGGGGTTTGATCAAATGGGTTTTGATCCAAAGGAGACTTTCAGGCTCCCTGCGAGGCACAAATTGCTCCCCCACTTATGTGTGCGGCCGAGGCTGGAGCCCCTAGGCACCGGGCGAGGCCTGTGGAGGTGTCTGCAGATCTCCCGGAGGGGCCTCCTGCTCCTCGGCAGCCAGCAGCCAGCTGCTGTCTGATGGCCCCTCTCCCCCGGATGACCCAGCACTAAGTGACTTTTTCTAACTTTTTGGAGATGCCCCTTCTCTCAGGCCCAAAGTTGGGGGGCTTCACGCAGGCTGGGGAAGGCACTCAGAACCCACCCGACTGGGCTCCTCCCCACCTGCAGTGCCTGCCAGGTTCAGGGCAGCTCTTAAGAGCCTGGGCATGTCCGGGAGGTCACAGGTCATCTGCACTGAACTGCACTGCTGGTAGCAAAGGTAGGAACCATGGCCAGGGACCCCACCATCCTCTCGTGCCTCAGGCCAGCGGCGGGAGCAGTTTGCACAGGAGCACCTGCCTCCACTTCGGCCCTTTCCTTCTCCTATCCTCGAGTACTATTTTTTTCCAAGCCGAGGAGAGATCAGGCCCCACAGTCTGGTGGGTGGGGCCACACCCAGCCCCAGCCCCTCCCTCCGTGGCCAGGTCCCTCAGGGCTTGATCAGCTTCGAGGAGCTTTGTGATGCCCAAAGGAAATGCGGCGGGAAGGCTTGTGCTCCCTGTGGCCGTCACCAGGACAGTGATGAGCCTCGGTGGGCTGTGCGGGGAGCTGGGGCTCGGCCTGACACCCTGAGTCTCCTGCACTCCCCAGCTGGACACGCTGAGCAGATGGCAGGACCAGAACTAAAAACCTGGAGCTGAAGCCCAAAGAACAAGCTAAGCAGTGTAGGGGACACGAGCTGCAACAGCCCGCTTGTCCAAGGTGAAGAGGGAAACTGGCCTGGAGGTCAGTGAGCGACAGCCACACCTTCCTGTACAGACGGGCAGGCCTCCATCGTCCCCCCGAAAGAGTCAGAAGCCATCTGGCCTTGACATGGCTTCTCTGTGCTAAACCAAGTGCTGCCTACTGCGCGTGGGTCTGAATCCTGTCAGTTTGCGGTCATGCAGCTCATAACAGAGCTGCCTCCCCACTGCCACTCGCCTCCTGGTGAAGAGGAGCAAGGCAGGGTGGGGGCTGAGCCCCCGCCCAGGGGAAATGGTGAGCATTGGTAGAATTAACTCCAGGAGCACAGAATTTCTGATCAGAAGGAACTCTGGCGATCATTCGGTCCAGGGGCCACATGAGAATCCGGAGGCCTTGTCAAGTGCAGACTCGTAGGCCCCTCCCCGAGATGCTAACTCACTGGTCTGTAGCAGATCCCAGGACCTTGAATTTTTAGCAAACCCTGGAAGTTTCTCCATGGACCACCCCAAGCTTGGGAGTCTCTGATTTGTTGTCTGCCACCTTTCACAAATAAGCAAGCTGGAGTTGTAGGGGATGATGGCACAGGCCCTGCTTCCCCTACCAGGCCGCCTCTTGTGGCTCAGCTCTTTGGTTTCTTTGCTTTAGCTACCCTGCCTGGGGGTGGGGTGGGAGGGAGCAACATTATCCCCTTTAAAATAAATCTGGCTTCTTTGGGGATTCTTAAGTCAAAACCTTATTAAAAATATAAGCAGGATAATAGTACTGACTTGTTTCCTACAAAAAGCATCAGAATGAAGAGAAATGGAATCCAACTCATGACTCATCAAAACACTCATGCTCCAAATTACTCTTTAAAAAGCACAGACTAATTTTTTGCATCATTATTAGTAATGATTACAATAGGAACCTAATCAGTAAGTGTGTTAGCCAAACACGCAGCTAACCTGAGAAAGGATGCATAACCGGATCCCCATTTCCCTGTGGGGAAGTTCAGAAATGTTTTCTGAGACCTGCAAATGCTTCCCACAGACCTGGGACGGCCCCTGCCCTCCCAGGCTCGTAGCAGAGACTCTCCCTGCCTGAGCCCA
Organism: Equus asinus; assembly: GCF_041296235.1. Classification (NCBI taxonomy): domain Eukaryota; kingdom Metazoa; phylum Chordata; class Mammalia; order Perissodactyla; family Equidae; genus Equus; species Equus asinus. Next base: position 54,577,915 of record NC_091810.1, on the reverse strand, counting down.
CAATCAGCTTCAGGATCTTTCTATTCAGCACTCAGAAAATCACAACCAATTGATTACATTATTGCCCGATTTGCAATCTGTTAGCAACTACTCCATTATCTTTTTCCCCCAAAAGCAACAACCACCTACAGAAGGACAATATCTGGGCAGCTCTTGGCCGAAGGACAGAAAGAGCCTGTGCACTCATCTCCTCCTGTTTAGTGGAGGCCTCACTGGCCCCATGCTGGCTCTCCAAGAGCAGAGCTCAGTGGCCGGGATGCTGGCCTCACAGCCAGGCTGTCCTGGGGCAGCAGCTCATACAGGAACTGGGTTCGCAGGCCAGTGCAGTTCAGTGACAGCACCTGGGGCACCTGGCTCCCCCAAGTCCTGCCAGCCCTCAGGAAGGGAGCAGGGCTGGGAGCCTCCCCTGTGCACAGCCGGGCCCACACTCTGCACCTGCCCTGGCGACCACGAGCCAGGTCTCCTCTATCCTTCTCTCTAGAGAGAAGCCTAAGCAACCTGTTTGAGGTCAGGTCATTAGAGTGAGGGCAAATTAAGCAAGAGTCTGGTCATTCAAGTGAACAAAGAAAGTAAAGACTGGGCCTTTTGAAGTATCACATTTTCACAAAGACTATATTTTTTTGTTAGGTCTAGAGAAAAGTCTACCTCAAACAAGCAGTCTTCTGAACATATTTTAATATAACAATTAAAAACTCCGGATCTGCCCAGAGCCTGGTGACGCCGTCAGGCTCTCGTGGCCCCACAGCAGCGGGGCAGGGCAGGAAGGGGTAGGGACAGCGGTCCCTCGGGCTGTCCTGGGGGCAGTCACATCCATCACCTCTCCCTCTGGAGAGGCCATGTCGTTAGAGTCAGGGCAAAATTAAGCAAGAGTCTAGCCAGGCCCGGCTCACCCAGCCGGTGAGATGCTGGTGTCCACAAGTTCACTAACTGCGTGGGCTGAGCCTGGAGAGGATAAATGTCAGTTCAACTTAAAAAAGAAAACAATTTTTAAAATTTCTACTTCTTAAATAATCTTTTGAACCCTGCGTTCTCTGCATATTTGGGTTTCAGAGCAAAATTTCCAAAAGCAGAAGTTTAAGGGACTTAAAAAGAAAACTTCACAGATATTTTGAGAATAGAAATTACTTCCAATAAAGAGTGGGGGTCCTGCGGAGGCAGAGGCTCGCTCTCCATCCGTCCTCAGGTGTGCACGTATGCTGAGGCTTCCGGACAGTGGGCCGAGTGCCTCTGATTCGCTTCTGCGTCTCTCAGATCTGGGCTGTTACAGTCATTACGCATCTGCCAATGCCACAGGCCAGGAAGTCCCGCAGGGGGCTGAAAGGCACTGAATGCTAACAAAAAACGACAAAGCAAACTGATGAGAGTGACCCACCTCCCCAGGTTTGGGAAACATTAACAGGAGCAAAAAGCCCCCATCAGAGCTGCTCATTGCCTCTGTCCTTTTACACTCCATCAGTGGGTGCTGATATTTTCTCCAAGCCATGGGCACCCTAAATGTGATCCTTTCTACTTATCCCAAATCCACACAAAATCACTAACGGTCAGTGTAACAGACTCTTCTCTGGCACCCTGGGCATCAGCACTCCATCTAGATTTTCCCACAGGCTGTGGGACTCAGGCAGGTGTGTCTGGGGCACCAGCCGCATGCTTCATACATGCTTCTCTGCACCGGCTTCACGTGAATCTTCGCTCCGTACCTCCCCACATCCTCATTTCCCGCGTTTCTAATTATGCTTATACATCAAAACCTCTTTTCCTCCTGCTTTGGTGACATAACTTCCAATGTCTGTTATATTCTACTACTTGTGTATAACTTAAATTAACAGTGACCACCACTTATATTACATACCAGGCACTGCTCTAAACTATACATATATTATTAACTCATTTGCTCCTCATAACCACTCTCTGAGAGACATACCATTGTCATCATTTTAAAGAGGGAAATAAGGCACAGGGAGGTTGAGAAACCTGCCCAAGGGCACACAGCTCACAGGAAGTCTAACTCCAGAGCCTGGGCCGCTAACCTGCAGGCTGCCCGGCCCTTGCCTGATGGTGCTTCCCGACTCTGTTCTGTTTTCAGACTATTATACCGTCACCCAGCTACCCACTGGATCCACCTGTGCTGTGACATTCCGATTTGGGTGGATTACATTTCCATCCCGTGACTGGTCTGCTGGTAGTTTTTGGATTCCTGGTGAGGCTTAAATTTTGTCCTGTCCCACACAGCTCAGATTTTCTGCTTTTGTTAAATCTCTAAACCAACGAGCTCTGGCTCTAGAGCACACTATGTTAACCCCTATCCTGACCTGTAAGCACAAATTTAAGCAAGATTTTAAAAGTTGCTTAAAACTCCAAACAGGAAGTTTAAGAGTTAATTTTAAAAAAGAAAACAACAGAAATCTGTGTGTGCATGTCTTAAGAAAGGCTTCTAAAGGGCACAAGAACAAGAAAATGTGGAAAATGCAGTGGGAAAGTCAGTTGGCAACAGCACAAGCACTTGCACAGCTAAACCAGGGGAAAGGAGGCTGGGGATGGTAAACCGCTAAGGAGCCTATCCAGTGAAGGAAGGTGTGAAGATCAGCGAATCCAAATCTGGCACCGAGTGCAATTTACTAAACACATAAGGGGGAACAGAAATAGTCATAAATTATTCAGGAACAAGAAAGGCTAAGATACGCGGTCTCCTTTATTAGACGAGGAGAGAGAACTGGTAACAGATGTTGCTTAAAAGGCAGCTGAAGTGAATGGATGTATTTTGGAAATATCCAGATACGAGTGTGGAGAATAAGAACAGTGGGGTCTGGAGTGCCTTGGGGACATCCACAAAGGGGGACAGCAGAGCAGTGGCCTGAGGCCAGGCCTGGGTGGAAGGTGCCTTAACCCTGTCACTCAGGGGCTTGAACGGTATGGCCCCACCATGTAGTACTGGGTCAGAATGCAGACGGAATCTATAAAATAGAAGTGTAATTGGAAATAAAAAGAATCAGTGTCCCTAAGAGCAAAAGCAAGCTATGACTAAACATAAGGAAATAAAATAATACAAATATATATAAAAAACTATAATCGATACTTCTGGAATGACCATCAGCTATGTGCATCATGACCACATAAGTAAGAAAATATGTGTCAAGGGCAAGGGTGAGGAAGATGTGGAAGGCATGTCCCCAGATGGGGGACAGGAAAGACAGACAAAGGTTACACCAATTCTGTATGAGAAAGAAAAAAAAAAGCATTTTGTATTTTGGCAAGTAATTATGTAAAAACAGAATGGTGATCAGTTTGCCCCTAAATCAGAGGACAAACGACTAAGTTTCTTTTTAAAAACTGTGTTACTTTTTTTTTGGCGAGGAAGATTCGCTCTGAGCTAACATCCATTGCCAATCTTCCTCTTTTTCTTCCCCTTTGAGGAAGATCAGCCCTGAGCTAACATCTGTGCCAATCATCCTCTATTTTGTATGTGGGCCGCCTCCACAGCATGGCTTGAGAAGTAGTGTAGGTCCACGCCCAAGATCTGAACTGTGAACTTGAGCCACTGAGGCGGAGTGCACCAGACTTAACCACTACACCATGGAGCCACCCCCTGAGTTACTTTCTTAGTAGCATCTTTCACTGAAGTAACTGGATCTCTAGGTGTGATGTTATTTTGCAGAGTGAAATGCAGGAGGACATCCTCCATCAGGTTCTGCGACAATACGGCACTGGGCTGTTTATCAGAAGAGAGAAAGGTCGCCAATCTCATCAGTTATCATCAGCCCATGATATTGACAGATCCAGTGATGCTACCAGGACATTAACTCAGTTGTCAGATCATCCAGATGATCAGCAGCATCTAGTCTGCAGGAGGCATTTCCTGGACAAGACCTTCCCCGCATCACTTACTCATCCGATCTGAATGTAGGCAGTAGTCTGGGAGGAAGGGTGTGCCAGGGGCTGCAGGATGTCACTCCCTTCCTGTCCAGAAGCCTGGGGAGCCAGGGAGGGAGGCAGCATTCTTCTCTCATGGCACCAGTTTGCCAAAGTCAGGGAGCCCCATGTGTAGCACATGGGTCCCTTGGGAGATGAGACCCAGAGAGGTCTGTGCCCAGCAGAGGCCAAGACGATGATCTGGTCAACCCTCATCTTCCATCTGTGAGTCCAGAGTTGATACTTAGGGACATCTTAGGGCTTGGGGTTCAGCGTGGGGGGTGGGTGTGGACAGGCCAGTGGACACACAGGGACAACAGACACCAAAGGCAAATAGCTGCTCCAAAGGAAACCCCCACAGTCTCCTTTAGTGAGCTTCCCATTGATCGGAGTAGGGGGGACACAATTTCACGGTGGTATGAAAGGGAAAGCCAGCGAGTTTAGCAAATAAAAGGCTGAGGTAAACAGTCTACTAAATGAAATGAAGGAGACCGTCCACTGCCCACACCAGGGTTTCAAGCAAAGATTTTTTAAAAATTTAAAATAAACATTTTCCTTAAACATCAAGGGGGAATAACCTCTAAGCTAAGAAAACACTGATGGTCACCACCAGGAAAGAGACAGCAGGATGAGTAGGAATGGCCGCCACAGGGCAAGCTGCACCTCTGCCCACACCCTTTCTGTGCGCCTGCCCATGGAGGTGCGGAGCTGTGCGGCGCGAGGAGGGCCCCCGTTTGCTGCAGGGGTTCCAGCCTTCAGAAACATCTCACCCATCACCAAAGAGGAAAAAGATCCTTGCAAAACGTAGGCACAGTTCCAGCTCGCAGAGAAAGCACAAGTGTTTCCCGCCATCTTTAGGATCTTCCCAGGGTAGTATTGGTTTTTTCCCTGTCTAAATAGTGTATGGCCCTCTGATAAACACAAATAGCTATATCCTCCATTAACGTCATTTAGTATTTCAAAATCAATATTATGACTAAACCCAAACCAATACTCTATATTGCCTCCATTGCCCAAGATATTAGCATGCACCCTTGCCCCCCTGGGGCGGTCCCGTCCCCTGGCTGAAAAAACTACTTCCCTGGGCGCCCACAGCTGCGACTGGACTTGCCGGCATCGCACCGCTTGTGAAGGGCCTGGGTAAGGCTGGAGCCAGGAATGGCTGACTTGATTGTGCTTGATCTTCTTCTCCAAGAAAAGCACCGTCAGGGCTAGGCGGGGACTCTGGCCTTCATTCACTTGACATCCCTTTCCCTCAGAACAGCTAATTCCCACTGTTCCATCTATAAGCCTCATTGAGCGGAATCAGTTATTGCTTCTCCCTCCAGCTTTCATTTCACCTTAACTTTCCGTCACCTACATCCCCTCCTGGCTGAGCGGCAGCCCGATAACCAACACCGACAGCTAACTACAGGCTGACGGAAACGTCACGGAACACTCCTCACTGCTATGTCACAGGGTCTTGAGCACACTTAGGCAGCCAGTTAATGTTTTTTGAAATCTAGAACTGACGTGACACAACGCTGTCCCAGTTGGTGACAACAGGCCACTGAAGTCCATCCAGGGAACCCACAGCACCGACCACCTCTGCCCAACAGGCTATCTTCCCACTACCTTCCCTCCAGGTGGACGGGTCGAGGTTAGACACTGTCACAGGTGCAGTTAGTAACTGGTTGGATGATTTTTAAAGCTCATGCCTATTTTTTTAATTGATTAAAAATATTACACTGGCATGAAATTCATCCCTCAAGGAGTTTCTAACTCTTCTAGGAAGGCATCTTCTCCCTCCCCCTTGCTGTGGACAAGGGGGAGTAAACTGTCTCGGTGCTCCCTCTGCCTTTGGAGCCCAAGGACCCTGCCTGGAGATCTGATCCCCCCCAGGAAAGTTGTGATTTCAAGAATCTGCCTGCTTCTTTGAGCCACTGAGAGTAGGAGACTTGGTCTAGAAACTATATCTTGGAGTTCCTCTGTTTCTGGCTGATGGTCAGCCTCCTTCCTGTAGGCAATGTGAGATAAATTACTTAAAAAAAAAAAAAAAAAAAGAAGGAAGAAAGGAATGAAAAAAGAAAAAAAAGGAAAGACATGTTGACATCCTGGAGAGTCTTCTGAGCTCTGTGCAGGGAGCCCTGAGACCTGGTCTGAGAACCCAGAACTGTTCCTCACGACAGTGGGAAAAGGACCCCGCTGTGGGCTGGGTCTCTGCAGGTGGCTTGTCCTCATGGAAAGGTGTCTTTTCCTCGGTAGGGATTCAGGCTGCTGCATGGTCTCTGAGATCTGTGCTATCTGAAAGTCACATGCATATGTGCACATGTGTGCATGTGTGTATATGTATGCACATGTGTGTCCAGCTCAGCTGACTGTGGTACGAGGAGGCGAGAACAGGCAGGGGACCATGACAGGCAGCCCCAGCTGTCCTCCACCTGCCCTGACTAGCTTCTCAGTCTAGCAACACCCGCGTACCCTTGGACCCTACAGGCAAGGGGCTTTCCTAGCGGCAGGGCTGAAGACAGGGGTCTCCATGGGGAGGAGACAGGAATGATCTTGAGATGGGATAGCAGACTAGAACTTGGAGTGCTCTGACACTGTCTTCTTCACTGGACTCTGGGAACAGTCATATCTGGCATTAGGCTTTAAGGTCTGTCTTCAGCTCTAACTGCCTCTCGTTATTCCCACACCTGCAGCCTCGTCCTGGGAGTGCTGTGGAGAATGAGGGGGCCGAGGCAGGAAGGAGAGTGTGAGGAGAGAAGGAGGGAGCAGCACTGTCAGGCAAAGGTGGAGGCTGAGTTTCTAGATGGCCTAACAGCAGAGGTCCAACAAGGAGCCGGGCATGGCCTGTGGCTTGGGCTCGGTAGGAAGAGGGCATGAGATCCCAGCTCCATCTTTCCCCAAATATTCTAAAAAAAGAACTGCGAGGGGGGAGGCCAGCTTCTGTGGCTACATAAGACATCACGCAACACTGTGAACACATGGCTGCCAGGGGCTGCCAGCCCGGGGTTGTTCAACGGAGATGGGGAACAGTTCACCTTCTAAGTGGATGGTGCTGCCAGTTCCCCGACGAACAGCTGCTCTGCCAGGGCAGTCCACAGACAGCAGGACAACTCCTTCCTCCCCTGGTTTGGTGGCAGGCACCAGAGCTCTCCCGAGCGCAGCCTGCCCCAGCAGGAGTCCCCCGAGGGCCAAGCTCAGCCCAGGGCTGGGTTTTCATCCCCCAAAAAAGGCTCCCTGCGGAGATCTGAGAATGTGGTTTACCCACACTCAGGGGAACATCTGTGGCTTCCCAACTTCCCCTTTTTCACTTACAATCCAAAATTGGATGTTAACCTTTCTTAAAGGAACAGGGCATAATGATGCGTGCACACCCACACACACACACACACACACACACACACAAATGCCTGCATGAGGGCAGAGTACAGCTTCGTCCATGAGGAAGAAATGACATTTTTGCAAACATGTACTCTAAGTCTTTGAGAACAAAGAAATCCATGACCCTAGAGAGATCAGAACACAGAGCCTGGATGAAGAAATTGGAGCATTCACGGCTGACTCCCCACGTACAGCCTAATCAAACCCCATGGGGTTTCTCCTGAGTGTGCGTGTGCTTAGGCAGACTTGGTCTGTGGTGTGTGTGTCACTGTTGGAAGGGCTGAGACACGGTTTTCAGAACTGCAATGATTACAGAGTTTCACTGATATTCATTATGGAGTCAATCAGCGGTTAACTGCCTACTGCATGACACACGTGTCCCTCTCAGCCTTGAAGAGCAGTGCTCCCAGGACACCAAAATCAGAGCAGGCAGTGTCAGGTGAGGCTCTAGGGGTGGCATCTGCAAATGCATGGGCTGATCCCTGTCTCCGACCATATTCCAGAGGCTCCTTTGTTTTTTTCCTAAAATAATGGAAATATAATAACAGCTAATTTATTATTCTATTTGTAATATCACAGGTTCACCCTCTGGTCACCTAATGGAAATAGAGACATTCTGGGGCCAGCCCAGGGGCATAATGGTTAAGTTCACACACTCCACTTCAGCGGCCCGGGGTTCACGGGTTCAGATTCTGGTCACGGACCAACACACTGCTCATGAAGCCATGCTGTGGCGGCACCCCACATAGAAGAACTACAAGGACTTACAACTAGGATATACAACTATGTACTGGGGCTTTGGGGAGAAAAATAATAAAATAAAAAAAGAGGAACATTGGCAGCAGATGTTAGCTCAGGGCCAATCTTCCTCACCAAAAAAAAAGCATACCTTTAAAAAAAAAAAAAAGTTCTGATTTTTCTTAAGCCCTAAATGCACAGGTGAACTTAGAAATGTTCTTGGTTCTTTAGGTAAGGCCAGTACCACTTAAGTCAAGTGTGTTATTGAAAAAGAATTGTGAATTCAGAAAGAGAACAAAAGCTAGGACTAAAATGTGGTCGTTCTATCTACCTAGCACATTCAGAAGAGTGTGCAAAATAGCAGAAGTGGCACTCAAACACACTTTGCGAGACTCCTGAAACCACTGCAGAAAAGCAGCTGTACCCAGTACCCTCTCCATTCCAACTCCACCTGGTTCTATGCACTAAGTCTCAAAATGCGGCTGTATTTTACGCTTTGAGAGCAGCAATGGCTTTCTTCTCTGTTCCCGACACACTTTTCAGAAACTGGAAAGTTCTAGAAAGATGGTGTCTAGCCCATGGGATCAGTGCTCTCTTTAGTCCAACCCTTGGGAAAGAGATCACAGTTACAGTTTAGGTTAAGCTGTCAGCCAGCACACTGCAGACAAAGGTTTCTAACCAAAGTCACAATATCTTGAGTATGTGAGCACTCTACCTCCTTGCTTTGCTATTTAGAAACACAAGCTGATCCAACTAATAGGTGCTGAATTAAACATGCCTTCAAATATTTAGTTCTTCCTCTACCATTACTGCTGTTTTCTTGGGTGAAGCCAAGAATAGCAGAGAGCAAAAGAAACAAGCTGTTTGCTAAGAGGGAGTCCCCTGGTAAAAGTCATAAAATATAGATGATTTTGGCCTATTACCCTGAACAACCCACAAGTCATTTTGTTAAGAGGAGATGAAATAAACGTTTCAGAAGCACATGGCCAGGTTTTGGTGAAGTGATTCTGTCACCTAGCAAAGCCCATAGCTAATTCACAGTTAAGTGACAAGCAAACCAAGGTTTCCCTAAGTTTTGTGGACAAGTCGAGCAAACAAGCTTGCGCCAAATAAGCAGTCATGAGGTTGTACCAGGTTGGGGGTATATAAATTTTCTGCCCTTTGAACCAGTCATTCCAGAGAAGTACGTGGCAAAGCACATGGACAAATGCTCTTACTTATTTAGGTTTAATTAAAAGGGCTTGAAAACCATTGGAAGGGAAGAGGAAAACACCCACAATGATTAATGAAATAAGCTTAGGGACAAAGCCCACTATTCTTATTTTCAAAAAGGAACTGGCAACAGTATCAAGACTTCCTCATGTGCTAGAAAAGCCAGTCCCTCCCCAGCCATGCACAGTGCAGCAGCCAAATGTCCTGGGCTGGGAGGAAGTGATGGCTGACCACAAGAGGAAAACATGTACTAGAGGGAAATGGAACAAAACAAAACAGCGGGATGAGACAGAGCTGAAAGGCCTCAACACAATGACAGGACAACTATCTCCAAACAAAGCCCACATCAGGTGCAAGTGCTCACCACGAACAATGATAGATGGGAGACAGGAACTCTGCCCACAGTTCTTGAGTTCCTGCCCTCCAGGGGATGTTCTCCATCCTCAGGGAAGCAGAGTCCCCCGGGCCCCGCCTCTGGGATTCAATAACAGGCTAACCATGCTAAGTGCTGTGAAGAACTGGGAGCCTCTGGGAGAGGACAGGAGACACCTGGGCTTCTGGCCACCAGGCTGATACACCTGTACTGGACCTTGAACCCACCTCTTGGGTCTCCTTTCCCAGTCCTCTCCGGCCCCCTCCCTGACCCCTTCCCCACTGCCGTTTTGCCCGGTCCCTCGGGGCAGGGCTGCTGTGCAGGAAGCTCTGAGCCAACTGCAGCAGGCCACTTGTGGCTCTCATCCTCACCTCCGTGACAGCACACCCAACTAGCAGCAGGTCTCTGGTGTCAGGGTCAGCCTGTTTCAGCCTTTACATAAACCTGTGAATTACTACTGCTCCTTAAAAACACAGATGCACATATCACATCTTCCATGAAACCCCCTCAGCCCGCCACAGGCCAACTGGCAAGCTGTACCACGTGATCCTGCTGGGCTGTGCCTTGTGCACAAAGGACCCTGGTGTGGGAGCTGGCACTATGCTGTCTGCCTGTTGGTGTCCCCACCAGATGGTGGTGGGGCAGGGGTCGGTCACTAGGGTAAGCTCAGCCAGGGCCTCTTACACTGGGAGTGATCAAGAGCCCTGAGATGTAGCACAGCACTGTGGGTGAGCCAAAAGAGGAATAGTGGGGAGGGTTTATGCTCAGTTCTGTGCTGAGACCAATTGCTTCTGCCCTTTACAGTGACCACAAAGACACCCTTGGGAGGGTCTTTTCTCCCCGGGCTTCAAAATTAGACTCCCCCCCTGCCATCAAAATCCTGTTCCCTCTGAGAAGCCAATTCTCCAGCTGGAGGAGAGCCAAGGGTGGTGGTTAGGGGACAAACACTACCTCATGGGACGGCCACCTTTTCCCAAAGAAGCCAAAAGCCCAACGGGCAATTTCAGATGCTCTGTGCAGACAGTTTTCAGTGAAATGAGGTGGCCTCTCACGCAGGGAGCCCCACACCTGGCTGATCAGTAATCAGAACGTCTGAGGATCTTTCATAAAATGTTCCCCAGGTCCCATTTGCAATTCTCATTTAGCAGGTTTGGGGAAGGGTCTGGGTATTTTTCTTTTTTGCTCAAAGTTTTAATTCTGATGTTATTCCAAACTTACAGAAAAGCTGCAAGCATAGTGTAAGGGAGTCTCAAATACCCTCACTCAGATTTACCAACTGCTTCAATTTTGCCCTATTTGCTTTATCATTCTCTTTGTATTATTTTTTCTGAAACAATTGAGAGTAAGTTGCAGACAACACGCCCCTCGCTCCTAAACACAACAGTGTGTGTTTCCTAAAAACAAGGACTTTCTCTTACATAATATAAGAGAACGTTCCCTAAGCGATTCTGAAGGGTGAAGCGATGATCAGTTTCCTATTTTATTGAACTTTCCAAATTTTATCAAATTGATAGAATTCAGAAAGTATCAAAAACAGGTGGGAGTCCCTAAAGTATTTCTGCAGAATGATGAAAACAGCAACTGGTTATTCTGAGGAAAAACATACAGTGATGAAAGCATGAATTCCCTTCTGTTCATGATACAAAAATTATTTTGATGAATTGCGAATCAACATCACCATAGAGAGAAGTATTCGCCTGAGCTGCGTTGGGGATTGCGGCAGGCAGCCTCTACATGGCCCCAAGGGTCCCTGCCCTCGAATCCACCCCTTTGCGGAACCCTTTCCTAGAGGAGGGCTGGACCCGGTGACTCACTTCTGGAAGGGAGCAAGAGTGATGGGCTGTCGCTTCTGAGATAGGGTTACGAAGAGGCTGCGGCTTCCGCCTCTCACTCGCTGGCTCTGATGGGAGCGGCTGCCCCTTATGAGCCGCCCTGTGCAGAGGACTTCATGGTGGGAACAGATGTCTCCGGCCGGCAGCCCACAAGGACAAGGCTGGCGGCAGCACACGCGGGAGCCGGGAGGGGTGATGCCTGCAGCCTCGGCTGACGGCTTGATTACAGCCTCGAGGGGCAGTCCGCTAAGTTCACTGCAGATGACACAGCAAACGTTCGTTTTGGGGTGATTTGTTATCCAGCAACAGATAATATGGGATGATTAAGATGGAACATCACAAAAACTCATTATGTTAAAATAAACCTGATTTCAGGGAGTTTTGCTCAGTGGAGTAATAAAGGGCCACAGGGTCCTGGCCAGAGATGCAGGAGGGGGGGTTACCTCTCTCTCTCAACTAAATGTTTCCTAATGACCTTAAAAAATATCTTTTATTTTTACAACACATGTGCATAGTTTAAAACAATCAAGCACTATAACAACAATTGTGAAAAAAAGATTTGCTCCCACTTGTGTCCCCTAGTCCCTCATCTTAGAGGTAATCTCTTGTTACATTACCAATTTCATGATCATTCTTTCAGAAGTTCTTTTTTTTGAATATTGGTATAAAATATCTATGGAATATATACTGTCTTGTTTTCTTTTTCTTTCTCTTTTTCTTTTTTTGCTGAGGAAGATTAGCCTTGAGCTAACATCTGTTGCCAATCTCCCTCCACTTTATATGTGGGATGCCACCGCAACACAGCTGATGAGTGCTATAGGTCCATGCCCAGGATCCAAACCCATGAACTCAGGCTGCCGAAGCGGAGCACACTGAACTTAACCACTACGCCACGGGGCTGGCCCCTCTACCTTCTTGTTTTTAATATAAAGCGTAGTATAATATACCCTGTTCTGCATCTTGCAAAATAATTTAATAAGTCTTGGAGATGGCCCCATATCAGGAATTGTAGAAAGTTCTTTCTCATTTGAATGGCTGCAAGAATTCTATTATATGGCCAGAATAATTCATTTAACCAGTCCCCCTAAACCAGGATATTTAGGTTAGGGGTGCGTACGTGTGCATCCTTATGAAGATGTGAGTACCTCTGGGGGATAAATGCCTAGAATACTCCATAGGCTATTAAACATCCTAGTTTCTCTCATTAAACAAATAAAACTCTCCCCTCTACCCCTTACCCTCACTCTCTCCTCCAGCTGACATTCTAGTCTTCTCTTCCCTTTCCAGCCAAACTTGTTGTAGAGTCCCTCTCTCCTGGTTGTTTTCTCACCTCTTGCTCCCCAACCACTCCAAACTGGCTCCCGGCCCTATTATCCCGCTGAAATAGCTCCCTCTAAGGTCACCCCTCAGGGCCATACTCTTAAATCCAAGGGCACGTGCTGGTCCTCATCTGACGCTTTCACAGCCGCATCTGACATTTTGCCACTCCCTCCTTCCTGACACTTCTGCCCCTGACAGTGTGACATGACATCTTACCTGGCCTTCCTGCCTCCTTCCTCTACATCTGCTCTGCAGGCCCATCCTCTCTGGGCTGGCCCTCAACGGTTGGCATTCCTCAAGGATCAATTCCAGGCCCCCTCTTCCTTTCCCTTTACAACAGCACTGTCCAACAGAACTCTGTGATCATGGGAATGTTTGATTAAGCACTTAAAATGTGGTTAGTGTAACTGAGGAACTGAATTTTTAATTCGATTTAATTTGAACTAATTTAAATTTAAGTAGCCACAGGTGGATAGAGGCTACCATGGACAGCGTAGAGAGATCATACACACCCCTGGTCTCAGCAACCGTCTACATGCAGAGCACACGTGCTTCTTTATTTCCAGCCCAGATTTTCCTCTGAACTCACATAAGACTCACCTAACCAATGCCCACTTACATTTTCCCTTGGATATTACTAAATTGACAAAACTAAACTCAAGACCATCTTCTAGAGCCAGGCTATCTTCCCACTTAGTGAAGGGCACAGTACAAGAGACTCGGAAAACCAAGTTTGGGTGACTTCATCTCCTAACCATTTCTCAACTTTGCCTACTTCTCTACATCATGACTACCTTCACATGAGTCCATCATGGAAACTGTTGAAGCAACCTCCTTACTGGTCTACTTATATCCTCTCTGGCTACACCTCCCCAATCTGTCCACTCTGATGTAACTTAAATGTAAATCTAAAGATGTTCCACCCCATGCTTAAGCCCCTTTAGTGGCTTCCTGTGCTTCTGGATAAGGCATGTGCAAGATCCAATCTTGCCAACTCCTGGCCAACTTTCCACAGCCCTTCTCTCTTTCCTTCCAGCCACACTGGTTTTCTTTCTGTCTCCCGCAGTTATCCCAGAGGAATTTTACCATTTCTTTTTGACTCTTTTCCTAGTTTTCAACTCCACCTCTGTAACTCTGGGAAGCAAGCAAACAAAAACCCTCCTTTTAGCCACACTATGAAGATTCCCAAAGAGCTGGTTACTGAGTGATGGATGCCAAGGAAGCAGAGCCCTGCTTATTGCTTCCTCCCTTACACGTCTCTATAAACCCACGTCTTCCCATACAAACGCAGAATAGGAAGGGCAGCGGCTGATTCTACTTGGGGCCAGGGAGCCAGGGGTCAGGAAAGGTTGGACAAACTAGCATTTGACCAGGTATGAATCAAGGGAAGGTGTCTGCTGAGCTGTCACTGAGACAGGCTCTCTGAGCAGTGAGATCGTAATGCCAAAGAATGAAGGTGGCAGAGAAATCCAGAGAAAGACACTGGGCAGGAGAGGTGGCCAGTGCTGGGCCCAGGAGGCCTCGGGTCGCGCCCCTTTGTTCTGGACATTACTCTATTCCTGCAGCCTCTGGTTACATAAGCTTCTTTGGCAGCCTCGCTTCTAGTTCATTTGAACTTGCAGCCAAGGAGACAGGCCTGATTTTTTCACATGTACTTGGTTTAGTCAAATTTTTATGCCTGTACTTTTGTGATTGATTTTTTAAAAAAATAAATGGCAAGATCTTCAGTTTATTCTGATTAAATTTTAACTTGGCCATCTTGGCCTTCATCATCGAAGTCCTGTAATAATCTTTTTTTAATTCCTTCATCTGGAGCATTTCACCACCTTTTCTTGCCATCTTCATTTTATGGATCTCCCAGTGGGTGTGCATTTTCCTGACACTCAGAGCTTCTTACAAACTTTAATCTACCAGAACAAGGTACTTTCCCTTCTACTGCTACTCAGTGCCTTCCCACCCCACCAGTCCCCTCCTCCTACTAGAAGAGCTCATCTTTCACTCTAGAAGTTGAAAATGCCAGATGCTTTCTAAGTCTCCCCAGCAGTTAAGGCATGCACTAGTAACCAAATCGTGGCCAGTGGGGCTTGAAAGTAAGTCTGCTGGGGGACTTCTGGGCAAGGTTTCCTTCTCTAACGTACGGAGACTCTGAAGGGAAGCCACCTTTCTTCTCCCTTGCCTTTGGACATGTGTGTGAAGATATGATGCCTGGAGCTGTGGCATCCATCTTGTGGCCATGATGAAAGCCAACATTCTGAGGATGGCTGGATGGGAAAAGACAAAAGGGCTATCTAGTTCCTAATGACATCACCATTCTTCAACCCTGGGACAGGCTCACTCATGGATTTATTGTTATACTGCATGTCCATTTAACAACTTTTATTCTGTATGTGGGAACCCAGAGATATCCTAGGCTCTGAAATTCCTAAATCTCATTGCTCTTATGTTCTCCTGTAAATTACCGGGCACCTTCTCAACTAAATATGTCATGTCTGCTGTTTATAACTCTACCTAGTCTGAAGGCTTTGTCTGGACATGTTTTTCTCCCTTACGGTATAGTTTAAAGGTCTTTTGATTACACTGGCCAAGTTTCTGACAAGTTCGTTCTTCTCGTGTATTTTTTTGGGGGGCGGGGTGAGGAACATTAGCCCTGAGCTAACATCTGTGCCAATCTTTCTTTATTTTGCATGTGGGATGCCGCCTCAGCATGGCTGATGAGTGGTATAGGTCCATGCCCAGGATTTGAACCCATGAACCCGGGGCCGCGGAAGCAGAGCATGTTAACTTAACCACCATGCCATGGGGCCAGTCCCCTTCTCACGTATTTTGAGGGACTACTTTCGGTTGGCTGTTATACTCTGATATTTTAGGCTTCATTTAGAAACCCAAATCATGTTTTTTGACATTCCATGCAGCTATGTTTTTCCCTTTCTTTTTGGTTAAAAAGTTTTGACCACCAACACGAAACAGCACCAGGTCCCCCTCTCCTGCACAGTGCTCCCACAGCAACAGCGAAGCAGCCTGAGTGACCCCCCAGGAGCTAAGCTCCCTGTGGCCGGTATCACTCGGCCCCATGAGGCGGTGACCTCGGGCATCCACCTCCCTCCCTAAGCAGCCCTCAGTCAAGCCCTCACAGGTTCTGGTGTCTGCCACCCCTCCTCCATTCTCAGATCTCTTCCTTTCTTATCTGCCCTTTCCAGTGTAAGGCAGTCAAGCCTGTAGTCTCAGTCCCCTCCCCACCCCACGCCAATCCCTAATTATTCTGCTCTATACCCAAGCCTAGGGACTGAGCTAGTAGAGAAAGAACACCCTGGGAGGAGGGGAAAGGTGTGAAGACTCACAGGGTATTATAACTGTTTTTTTCTATCACACTTCATTTTCACGAAAATCAGGGGAAGTTTAGGGTGACTGGTCGGGCTGATAAGTGTTGGCAGATTTGCTTTCACATCTTGGCAATATGTGCCAAAGAGACAACATCCTTTCTGCTTGGCAATGCTGGCCTTATATTTGCATCCTCTGGTCCCACCCCTAGGCACTGTGGCCCCTTGTGGTCAGTAGCAGGCTTCCTCCGATCTGCCTAGGATTTTTCCCTTCTTGTCCTAAGGCATTTCATGCAGCTTCCCCTTGAAGAGTCCAGATTTACCCTCTATGGGAAAACCTTCCTGTCATAAACACACCACCAGTAGCTCTGCATTTTTCTTTTTCCCTTGTGTCAAATTCTTCTACCCTCACCTTTTGACTCTAAGTCTCTTCAGGATATTTGTTTTCCTGGCTCCTTCTTGAATTTTTTCCATCCTGCACAGGAATGTTTAATCCCCTCTAAAATGTCAGAGCCCAGACCTTTCCTTCTAGCAAGAAGATCAGCTAGTAATTTATAGAAAACAATTTTAAAAACACCTTACACTTGCATGTAGTTTTCACATTCAATAGGATCGTTTCCCCGCGCTGGCCAAGAAGACCAAGAGGCACACTTGCATAACGCAGCAAGGGCCACCTGAGGGCCGCCCGCGTGCCGCCTGTGGGGCATTTGGCCTCCCTTATTTCTAATTCTCGCAGTGCGTCCCCCTTATCTTGCAGAAACTGAGCTCACAAAGGTTAGCTCACTCGCCTACAGCTAAAAAGCTGCTGGGCTCCAAACCACTGTTTTTCCCAAATCTCTCAATTTCCATATTTTCTGGCATTCAAGGAAAGTATACTCCTCTGTGGCTTTCCTAAAAACAGTTGTTTTGATTTCAGGAAACTATGATTTTGCCGGCCTCGTGTGCTCTGCTCTTGCTCCCGCCCGGTGGAGAAAGGGCACAAGCCGGGGAGCGGCTGGGCAGCTCGGCTCTCTGATGCACGGAGAGGAACCATCTGCGTTTCAGGCCCCCAGGACAGTGTTTCAGCAGATTCTCCTGCTTTTCTCTTAGCTTTCTCATTATATAGATGACAGATTTTGAAAAGCATGTTTTTAATTTAGATGAAGCACCATTTATTGATTTGTTCTTTTATGGATTGTGCTTTAAGAGTTGCATCCAAGAAATCTTTGCCTAATGCAAGTTCACGAAGATTTTATACTACGTTTTTTTTCCCCTAGAAAATTCAGTTTAGGTGTTACATTTAGTCTCTGAGCCATTTTGGTGTGAAATGTGGGTCCATGTTCATTTTTCTGCACATGGATGAACAATTGTCCAATTGTTCCAGCACCATTTGTTGAAAAGACCATCCTTTCTCTATTCCACTGTCTGTGAGCCTTTGTCAAAAACCAGTAGTACATTCTGGTGTCTGTTTCTCTCTCATACTATTGGCTTTTCTTCTAATATCTGATGCTCCTTGGTGGTTTCTTCACATTTTTGAAAGCAGGAATAGGTGATTCTTGGTGGTCTACTCACATTTGGGAAAGAAAGACCAGGTGACAAGAATGGGTAGCTTCCAGGGGTCTCCTCCCTCCTTGTCCTCCCTCTGAATCGGGGGGAGGGGGTTCTGTGTAGCAGACTGCACATGCCAACGAGCCTGTTTCTGTTTATGGTGTGTCTGCAGGCAGCAGGCAGGTGATCTGCAGGCCATGTGAAGAGCCACATTGCAAAAGTCCCAGGTGCACAGATTCAGCATCTTCCATCTCTGGGTACCATGGCCTTTCTTGTGTCCCTTCCCCATGGGTTGTGGAAGTCCAGAGTAAGCTGGAGATTCTTCATAGTTCCCAAGTATCTCCCATAGGCCCCCCCATCCCAATTTTCTCCCTTTGGGGAAGCAGAGCTCCTTCGATGAGGGCCTGCTCCTGGTTCCCTTCCCTCCGGAATGCCCTCAGCTCGGAGCCGCTCCCACCCCCAGCAGTGAGCTGTGTGCAGGGGTGCAGCCTCCCTGCTGTAGTTCTCTGCCAACCTTCCTATTCTACTTTCTATTTTACAGAAATTTCTCAACATTTTTTGGTTAGCTGATGGTACTCTTTCTTGTTTTCCAACATTTTTAATGGATTTATGCTTTTCTTATATTTTCCTTTTGTTTAAACAAGGTTTTTGGAGGAGGCAGAAGTAAAAGGGATATGTTCAAGCGAGGAAGTCCTATTAGATGGTAGTAAGTGTCAGGGACATGTGGACTCACTTTCCCACAGCACGTCCACTAGGTCATCCCTAGAGACAGAAAGCAGAACTGGGGAGTTCGCCAGGCCAAGCAGTGATGCTACATATAGAAAGCTGGCTGGCTGGGAAGCTTGGGAAAATCCTGAGCCTCTATGGTCTCGTTCCCCATCTGTAAAACACCACATCTCTAAAAGAGCTCTTCTGACAGTGAGACACCATGGCTCCGTGTAAGGGAGACAACCGGAACACAGCACGGCTAGACGAGGAGCAGGGATGCTGTGAACCACAAGTCAAACATGACAAACTTTGTCAAGAACCAAGGCCACAGCCCGTCATGCTAAGAACCTTTTTTTCTTTTCCCTAATCATGTTTCCAAACGGACTTGAGTCTGCCTCTGTTTTCTGGAAGAAAAGTACACATGTGCATGTGCTTCTAATCTCTAGTCAGTACTTAGCAGTACTAGGTTTTTTAAAACTATACTGATAGATTTTGTTTTGTCCTCAAAAGCATCAATAATCTTGGTTCACAGTTTTTTCAGTTTCCATAGTATTTTTTTTCCTGAGTAAGACAGGTTGGCCACAGCACTTATGGAGGAACTGCCAGGAACCAGCGTCATCAAACACACACACCTTCCGTCATGTAATCATTCACGATCCGAAGGGGAACAAAGTTTCATTTTAAAAAATAAAATAAAAACTCCGAAATTTCAGGTTCCCTACCAGGCTGAAGTTCTATTATTAAACCACTTTGTGTAAAGACACATTAAATTTTAAAAAAGGAAAAAACAGCAAACACAAAAATATGCCACAAATACACTTAAAGAGTCACTTCTTTTGTTAATGGGCTTCTGCTTATACTGTTAGATTCTCCTGTTAATTTTGATCTGGCTGTTTACACACATTTTTAATTTGCTCAATCATTTCACAGACCAGTAGTTTCAGGGTTCAATTTGTTTCAGGCAAAATGGACTGTTAGAAAATATGCCAGACTCTTTTCAGGTTGGAAAAATTAATGAATTGAAATTGGGACAATTCTGCATGATAGCTTTTTTTGTTTTAATTACAGAACAGAGTCCTTTCCATAAATATAAAAATATTTGGTACTAACAGAATAGATATAATAAGTCAGATAAATGCAAATATCTTCCTACATTTCCTAACCATCCCCTTGCATTCTTTAAAGTGTCCAAAAACCATGACATTTTTAGATGCAGGTTTAACTGACGTTTACTCTGTGTCACTGAGTGCCAGGCCTGCTCTCCTCCTTAACCTATGCAGTCGCTCCGAGAAGTTGGCACCAGCACCCCTGTTTTACTGGGGAGGAAGTATGGCTCTGAGGGGAGGGCACTGTGCCCAGGGTGAAAGCAGGTGCTGTGGCAGAGTCTCAAACACCACCCAGTAGGCTTTCCCCTCAGCCTAACGGCTGCAAAACTTGGTAACAAGAGATGGCTCCCTGGTATACCCACTCACTTGCTGGTTTTCCTTAAAGTAAATGAACACTAACAAGAAAGTTTAATTCGCATAAATCTATGAAGTATTACTCTTCCCATTGAAAATTACAAAATATTTCACAAAGACATGGAGTTGGAGAGAATGATATATTAGCACCCCCCAGCCTCTTTAAGAAATGAACATTGCTAATACAATGGATTCTGCCTTGGCAGCCCCTCTGGAACTCATCTTCCACCCTCCACCCCCAGAGGGGACCACTCCCCTGGGCTTGGTATTTATCATTCTGATGTGGTGCTTTTCCCCCAGATGTATCATACCTAAGTGATGCACGGTACTACTCTGCGTGTTTTAAAACTTTATGTCAGTGGTCGAGTTGCCCACAGGGGGCTCCTGAGTGAACTCGTTAGCGATGTGCTGGGGTACTGATTCCTCCACATCGAGGTGGTCACCTGTCCCAGCAGCGCTCGCCCAGTGTGCTGCAGAAACATCATCACTTTGCTAGAGGCCGAAGGAGTCCTGGTCCTTTCCAAGGCCATCTTCTCTACTTGTGCCCTCAATCCTACAGCTGCCCCACAGCCCGGCCCTGTCAGCACGGCACCAGGCCCCACCAGCACCACTGGGGATTATTAGCCAGCCCAAAGGTGCGCGCTGAGATGGAACAAGTGGCTACAGTTACATGTCTTCTCTTCAAGCTAATTTGAAAACACACACCTTGGTGTCCTCATTGAAAATAATTAGTCAAGTGACATCCCAAGTGGGACAAAAATGCTCTATAACAAATCAGCATACTACTAAGACCTCATCTGCAGTCTACTGAGGATTTCAGCTCTGCTCCAGGCAAATTAGAAGGACATGTTATCAGTAAGCATCATGCCATGGCTGATATTCATTTTGTCTTCAGGCAAACTGCAAGCTTCCTCACCAACGCAGGATATGCCGCCTCCCTGAGCAAGTCCAGATGCTCCCCTGAGCATCCTGCTCAGTGTTCAAGCCAGCTGTTGGCATATTTCTTCCTCTCCTCGCTGGCCCCAGCCCTGAACCTGGCCCTTGAAAACAGTGGGTGCTCAATGCAGGTGGAATCCTGCACAGGGTGGAGCCACAGTTCTCAAACTGTGCACAGAGGCACCCCAGAGCACTACAGAGAACCCACGGGGGTGCCCCAAGATAGTTTGAGTTTTTAAGAGAAACACAGCAACACTCAGCAGATGTCACACAAGAGCCCACGAAGGTTAGTCTTCCTTCATGCCTGGTGCTTTCAGTCTAATCACCAGGGACGTCAGCCTTACTGAGGGGAGTGGTTTTGACCAGGGGAGCAGAAGAAAGGTCATCTGCATTCCAAACAATCTTTCAATTTAAATAAACACTCACTGAGTGCCTGTGTGGGCACACCTAGGGTATACTCTAGGGCCCACTTCCCCCACGATGATTCTCATCTCCTGGGATCCACACCTTGGACAATCCCCTCCCCTTGAGTGTGACTGGAAGCTGGGACTTGCTTCTAATCAATAGATTATGGCAAAAGTGATGTGATGTCACTCCCATGCTAGTTACATTATATGACAAAGGTGAAGGGATTCTGCAGATATAATTAATGTTCCTAATCAGCTGACTTGAAGTTAACCAAAAGGGAGATTATTGTGAGTGGGCTGGACTTAGTAAGTCAGAGCCCTTTAAAAGAGGGTGTAGGTCATCCCTGAGGTCAGAGACTCCAACCAGAGAGACTCTTCATCACTGACTTTGAAGAAGTGAGTTGCCATGTTGTGAAAGGCCTATGGAGAGCGCTATATGGGAAGGAACTGTGGGTGGCCTCCAGGAGCTAAGGGTGGTCCCTAGCAGACAGACACCAAGAAAGTGGGGACCTCACAGTCTTACTGCCACAAGAGATGGCTTCTCCTAACAACCACAGAGAACGTGAAGTAGATCTGCCTGCAGCTGAGCCTCTAAGGAGGTCAAAGCCCCAGCCGACATCTTGATTGCAGAGAAGACCCTGAGCAGAGGACCCAGTTAAGCTGTGTCCAAACGCCTGACCCACAGAAACTGTGAGATGATAAATGTGTGTTGTGGGGCCAGCCCGGTGGTGCAGCAGTTAAGTTCGCACGCTCTGCTTCAGCAGCCCAGGGTTCTCCGGTTTGGATCCCGGGTGCGGACACGGCACTGCTTGGCAAGCCATGCTGTGGTAGGCGTCCCACATATAAAGTAGAGGAAGATGGGCACAGATGTTAGCTCAGGGCCAGTCTTCCTCAGCAAAAAGAGGAGGGTTGGCAGCAGTTAGCTCAGGGCTAATCTTCCTCAAAAAAGTAAATAAATAAATAGAAAATAAATCTATGCTGTTTTAAACCACTAATCTTGTCATCATTTGTTACAGAGCAATAGAAAACTAATATAGCACCCAAGGTAGAAACTGTTTATGCTACATTCTTGATGCACTGAGTACATGAAATAGTCAAGCAGAAATTATCTACAAACTTTTTATGGCTGTAAAGAAGTGAAGACTTAGAAGATGTTTTAAATTTGTGTCACAATTTTTATCTGCAAATTAACACATCCTTTCAATCTTAAGCAAATCCAAATTCCTGTATGTTGCTTGGCTCTTTTGGAAAACTGCTGCTGGTTTTCCAAGATTTTGGTCGCTCTAACTTTTAAGAAACTCTACCCTTTGGTGAACTCTAAACACTAGAGTTCCCAGCAATGGGCCCTAGAGGAAACTTGGGGTAAAGAGGGGCTTGATCTTCATTAGAGGAAGGACCTGTGGACTCCTGACGCAGAGGGGCAGACATGACAGGAGAATGGCCACTTCAGCCCAGGAAGTCCCACTGACCTTCATGAGCCCACTGTGTTGACTTCAAGAAGATGCAAAGATTTCTCTTAATTTATGAGAAACTGGCAAACTACTCCTTAACACTTTTTAATCTGTAGGACTTTTTCAAAGAACTAGAATTCAACCTAAAATGTATACTTACCACTGTCTAATTATTGATAAATTTGTCTAATATTTGTAGATTTTTCATAAATTACTTTGTCAAAAGTAATTACCTACTTCTTTGGGCCTGAAAAAAAACCTGAAAAACAATTTTCCTCTAATTTATTTCAAGTGGCACAGTAGTTAAGGTGATATTGTTATTTTAGCCATTCTTGAAAGTATATTTTGGAAAAGGAGGAGAAAAAGCCAAGCAATCATCATGCTAGCGCAGGGCCCTGTGAGCATAAAAGGAGGCTAACCACAGACCGTCACCGTGATCAGCATTCAGTTATAGAAACACGGCTCTCAGGGGAGCAGGAAGAATTCCATCTGCCATGGCAACCACTCAGTGCCATCTTCCAGCTCCTCCTGAATGGGCCGTCAGCGAAAGACTGGGCCGAGTGCAGGCTGACGCAGGGCTCTTGCTCCTGTGGGCCGGCCTCCCTGCAGTGTCTTGAGCAGGCTGCAGTTGGTCCATGCTGAGTGACAGCCCTTGCTGCCCAGAAACAGGATGGAAAGGCCAAAAGCACCTGGTGTGCGAATGCTTTCACTCACCAACTCCAACTCCTTTACAAAACATCAGGATGCTGAGTTAAAACTGATCATGACCACATTTTTAGATGCAAATTTTTAAATGTTCTGAGCCAATACCAATACCTAAGAGGGGAAAAAGGAGCCATCATCACCTGTTTGTTGCTAATTTTGAAACAAGTGTCACATTGTTACGCTGAAAAGTTGTTGGCACATGAAGAACTGTCTCTGCACACACAACGTGGCTGACAGGAATGCAGTTATTAAGACACTGAGGGGCTCACGCGATGAATCACGTGCCACCCAATTCACAACAGTCAAAAGACACAGAACGCACTCTGCCGACAGGTGTGCTGGAAGTCTCCCCGCAAAGCGAACTGCTTCTTTGTATCTCTGGTTACCACAGACTACACAACTCTACAGCCAAAAAGATGATGTGAACTCTAAATTCTATTCATAATATCCCAAATTCTCTCCCCATCTTCCGGAACACAGGCATTTTAAACAATGGTGACATTTGATCATATGACGGTCATTTGAACACCTAGGTGTGACCCCATCCCACAGTGTACACGCTGAGTCTCTGTGGGAAGAGCCGCCCTATAGCAATGGAGGTTCCTCAGGGAGCGCCTGGTCCCAGTCCTCAGTTTAGCGATGAGGATACGGAAGCAAAGGTTACGAGACTTGCCAAGCTTGCATAGCTTCTCCGTGCCAGAGTTCAGACTGGAATCCACGCCTCAGACTCATAAATTCCCAGAAGCCTAGTTAAGGTCCCTCGACCCAAAGAGATTACCAAAATAACTGCAGGTGTTCTAACCCCAAATAAAATGTTTCTCTCCCTGCCCCAGGCTTCTGTGAGTCCCAGGGACAGGGCTGTTCCTAGTGACCTTTCACTAGGATAACGGTACTGCCTTGAGCAGCAGTGCACACAACACCTTCTTTGGGACTATGTATGCAAATATGGCATCACCAGGTCGAGGGGTATAATGTGACTTTTTAATGCACCACCACAAACTTGGTACTAAGAAAACACAGATGAGCCACACTCTGGTTATGGCCTATTCCAGGACACAGATATGTAAACCATGACCACACTGCAGCATGACACGTGCCCACGAAAGATGGCATCAGTGTGGGGGGACCCATAAGATGTGCCATAAAAGAGGAGGAGAAAGTTTCCAGAGAGACAAGTGGACGAGGGAGCCAGCGTGAAGACAACGTGCAAAGGCCAAAGGATGGGGGTGGTTTAGGAACAGGGTGCCATTCCACATGGCGGAGAGGGGCTGGCGCAGATCAGACTGGAAAGACAGTCATGCTGAGGGGCCAGCGTTTCTCAAAGAACGTGGAGATGCCGCAGGATTCTGAGCAGGAGCGTAATGTGGAGTTACATCTCTATTTGAGAGGAGAAGCTGCGGCAGCCAAAGTGAAGCAGGATTGGGGAGAGGAGAGAGGGGAGGTGGGGAGCCCGGTCTGGGGGCCGCGGCAACGATCCGGGGTGAGAGGGAGAGAGCCCGGTAACAGGCCTCTCGACACAGTCCTGACTAAAAAGAACGTTTCACTAGAAAAATACTCGCAAAGTCCAGATACCATTTAAAAATCATAAATTAAGGACTTGAATTCCTAACCCTAGCAAAGGAAACCCAAAAACCCACCTTGTTACCATAATGAACAGTCCTCGGTGATAGAGAGTTCTCAAATAATGTAAAAGAAGAATCTTGGTTTTTCTAAACACTGATTTATTAACATAATTAATTAATTATATCTTAGAGGTTTAAGTTATATTATTACAGTCCCTAGAATGATAATTTCTGTACTTTCTAAAGTTCCAAATAAAAACAGAGACATAAGGAAAACGAGCAGCACTTGGTGTGATTTTGAAAATGGGTCTGGTTTTCACTGTAGTGCTTGCTCCTTTGAGGAATTCAAAGGTGTAATTTAAGAGTCTGGCAGCTGAAGAATTATAATCAGCACTTACAGTTTCACCAATACCCATCACTTCCACATCTGCTCCTTCCATGCTGCCCCACCTTTTACTTATTGCCCTGTTTAAGATGCACAGAAGGTACATCACACGGCTGCTGCATGACTCCAACCTGCGCCCTGAAACCTCCACGTTCAGTGCCCTCTGACTTCACTGCAGAGCCTGCAGTGGGCACCCACCTGAGGTCAGGACTGGATCACTCTCCTGCCAGCTTTCTACTTTGACCTTCTCGCTGAGGATTCTAGATACAAGATCACAGTGGAAAGGTTCTGTAGCTCTAGGCATTTTCTGACTAGTTACAACATCTGTCCAACACCAATCTTTTCTTGCTTTCAAGTTACCTTAACTATGAGCTATTCAACAGCACCTGGGGAAGCTGATTCAACCCACACATCACCACCACCACCATGCAGTGAAACACCCAGCATCCAGGGAATGGGAGTGGAAATGGAGGAGTGTGTGGAGCCACGGCCAGTGGGAAAGAAAGGAGGCCCTATTCTCACTTCCTCGGTAGCTGAGCATCTCTATCTCTTAGAACTCTGTTTGTCCAGATAAAAAATGTAGTTTAGGGGCTGGCAGGGTGGCACAGTGGTTAAGTTTAAGCACTCCACTTCAATGGCCTGTGGTTTGTGGGTTCGGATCCTGGGTGTAGACCTACACACCACTCATCAAACCATGCTGTGGCGGTGTCCCACATACAAAACAGAGCAAGACTGGCACAGATGTTAGCTCAGGGACAATCTTCCTCAAGCAAAAAGAGGAAGACTGGCAATGGATGTATGCTCAGGGCCAGTCTTCCTCACCAACAGAAAATATGGTAGTTCACGTTAGTTAGAATTAATTACTGCAGGGAACTGGAATGGATTTTACCAGTTAATTTTAATACACAATAAAAGCACGATTACAACAGAAAAAAAACATTCAAAAGCACGTGCATACTACAATCCTAAATTGTAAGTAAGATAAAAACCAACAACCCATCTAATTTATATTTCACACTTGGGGTTAATGTTGCGTCAACAAAATACTGGATTAAAAAAAGCACTTGAGGGGCCAGGCCTGTGGCCAAGTGGGTAAGTTCACACGCTCTGCTTCAGTGGCCCAAGGTTTTGCCGGTTTGGATCCTGGGTGCAGACATGGCACTGCTCATCAGGCCATGCTGAGGCAGCGTCCCACATGCCACAACTAGAAGGACCTAATACTAAAATATGCATCTATGTACCGGGGGGATTTGAGGAGAAAAGCAGAAAAAAAAAGGAAGCTTGGCAACAGTTGTTAGCTCAGGTGCCAATCTTGAAAAAAAAACAAAAGCAAGCACTTGAAGTGTCAAGTGTTTTAAGGGAAGTTGATATTTTATAACTTTTTACATTACATTTGAATATTACTCCTTTTTCAGCATTATTATGCCTGAAGACTCATCCTTTAAGAAGAAAACTGGAAGGGGGATGACAGTGATTTGAGTCCTTCATTTGTGTTCAACGAAAAGTTGGGATATTTCAACTATGTTAATTGCTTTGGAAAGGGAACAATAAAATGTATTACATTTTGTGAGATTATCTAACTTTTTCCTGCCTCACAAAATCTACCATATTTAACATAAGCTGAGAGAGGGTAAAACAAAGGAAATAAGAATGTTGCACAAGGATTGTTTTTCAACCGTATTTTCCTAAGAAGTTGTTGTAGAAAAGGTTTTTCCTCTAAGTAATTTTATTTTATTTATTTATTTATTTATTTAAAGATTGGCACCTAACAACTGTTGCCAATCTTCCAATCTTCTTTCTTTTTTTTTTTTTCTGCTTTATCTCCCAAAACCCCCCGTACATAGTTGTATATTCTAGTTGCAGGTCCTCCTAGTTGTGGCCTGTGGGGCACCGCCTCAACGTGGCCTGACGAGCGGTGCCATGTCCGCGCCCAGGATCCAAACCCTGGGCCGCCGCAGCAGAGCTCGTGAACTTAACCACTCGGCCACGGAGCCGGCCCCCCTCTAAGTAATTTTAAACATGTCCTATTACTGTAATTTAAAAAATTTATTTTAAAATATTAAAATCTTCTTGCTGGCCCCATATCTGATTCTGCAGGGCAATACTATTTGAATTCCATTACCTAGACTGCAATGGAATCTTTTATGACTGCAATATTGTGAGTCCTTCTGTATTTATATTTTGTTTTAAAAAAAAAAAAAGGACATTCCAAGCCTGCAGCATAGTAAGCTATTTTGATGTGCTCTTGAAAACCATGAGAAAACACAATGTGTCTTTGCAATCAGGGTGCCATATATATAACCAGCAAGACGATAACGTGACAGGCCCACTCCACCTACTCAGCCTCCTCTAACTGAACACTCAGAAAATCCACGCTAGCCCACTGCATTCAGTCGCATGAGAAAACATACTTTGAGTACAACAGTGCTATGTCTGTGAAAAAAAAAAGATGTTTTTTGTGAATGTTTCCAGGCAGAGAATATCCTTCTCAGTGGTCTGAAGAATAACTTTTCTCTGATAACTCTTGAATAAACGTCTACAGTTCTAGCAACATGACAAACAGAAGCTAATACCTTCCTCACTGGTTTACCGAGCAGAAAAGTTCCACAACACCAGCATGACGAGGGGCTTAGCAAATTGCCGGTATGTGTATACTATTTTGTGTGTGCATTGAAACCAATTATTATCCCAGCCATTATGTCTACAGCCCGAGGCAGTAAGTGTCCTGATTCGCTGTTGCACCTAAGTGTAGTGATGCTGTAGGGGGTCAGTTCTGGAAAATCGGACAGGCAAAAATACAGTACGACTAAGACGTTAACCCAGAATTCACTGACGCTACATCAAGAATCAAAGGGAGACACAGCCCACTTGGGTGTCATACTTAATACCACCTTTTTGTCCAGTGATTTTCCTCCCGCCTTATGTATATCCCTTCAAAAGCAGATCGTACTGACTGGACAACCGTCTTACAGCTGAGCACTAACTCCTTTGAGTGTCCAAACGCAAATGGGTGCTCGACGGAGGCAGATTAACTGAGATCTAATCCTGTGGAAGCCCAGGAGGGTATTAGAGGAGTGGAGCTCAATTCTGAAAAGCCATATTTTTCTTTGGTTCTTTGTTCCCTAATCAAATCAGTGGAAATGAACGTGAAGCGCCTCGCAGAGCAGGCTGGCAGGAGCCTTCCGCAGAGCTCCCGTTCATGCGCCTTCTCCCTCTGGAGTATGCCATCGTCATGGTGCTCAGAACAGTGGAAAATTCATACTTTGGCTGCAAACAAGCGGACGGTTTCACGTCCAATGGAGGACCATTTAAAAATGCTTCTGTATTTAGGGCTCAGAACAACCGCATCTTGGGGTTATTGTTTCTCAGAAAAATTAGTTTCTAGGGGATTAGCCATGTGCTAACCAACCACGTCTTCCTGAGATTGCCACGGTGTTAAGATGTAATTAACTCAAAAGAACTTAGTTTTTTTCTCTCTACAACTCAGCTGTTTTATTTGAGCACCATGTGTCTGTCACCAGGATAAGCCCAAGTATTAGAAAGGGAAGATGTAAGTATGTATGCATGCATTTTTATCTAACAAGTCCAAATAACAGGGGTATCTGGACTTTTACAAACTGAGATTTAATGGCTTAAAGAAGATTCCTGAAGCTAGGGATGGAAAAACCACCAGGCCATACAACCAAACATGAATGGAAATCAAACCCACTCTGCCCTCCCACAATGATACTAACTTGTTACCACTTAACCACCTTTTAACCAAGTACACATGGTTTGAAAGGGAATCTGAGGGAGCTGAAGGGATGGTGGGTAACATGAAGCTTTCGAACCGCTGGCAGACGAGAAATGTTGATGCAGTTGGTTTTAAGAGTGTGGAAAACGAGGCAACTAGAGATAAGTGCCCAGACTCCTGATGGCTTTCCACGTCCCAGGCACGACTGCTCCTAATGGCTGGGAAGAGGCAAATGCCAGGCTAGCTGCTTTGAGCATTACCCCACTTCCTGGCCCCCCCGCACAGAGCTGCATTGTTCCCGCTCTGGAGCGCACTCCAGCACTTCTGAGCAGATGCTCATCTCCACAGCCAGGGCTGTCTAAACCTTATGCCCTCTCAGTCATAGTCAGAGCATTCTTTTTTTGATCAAATGAAAGAAACCATACAAACGGCAAACAATTGCCGTTATTCCCTGCCTTGTTTGAACAATGAAAATTATGTGCACTATGATCTCGAACAAAATCTTCACTATGGTAGGGCCATAAAAAAAAGCCTGTCCTCGGGAATAAAACAATCCAGATGTGGCAGGAGCTCCTCTGCGGGAGCTCTCTCATGCTCCACTTTTTGTTTCCTGCTGCTTCTCACCCGACTCTACTCTTCTCCGCCTCTGTCCACAGAAGAGGCCACAGAAGAGGATGGACAGAAAGTTTTCTCTCCCCCAGAACGCAGGTACTCTTTGGTTCCAGTTCAACTTGAGAGAGGCCCCTTGTTTGCTAATTAGTATGGCATCATTTAAACGTGAGTTAGTTTATGATCATCAACAGAGGCCGACCACCTTCTTCAGAGAACAGTGAATTAACCTGGCTGCGGGGCTGCAGCCCTGACAGGAGGCTCTGAACTACACCTATGTTCCTCAAAAGTGCTGTTACCGGGAAAGTAGCCTGCATGTCTCCCAGGCCCCCAGAGGGATCAGCTGCACTGGGAGGGGTTCACCAAGCACGCTTGGCCAGTGTGGGCCACTTGAGGCTGAGAGGGGAGGGCTCTGAAGCCTCCCAACCCCATGCCCCCATCATCAAGAGAGGGCAGGCTTTGTGAGGGAAGTCATCCTCAACACAGAGCTTCCCAAGCAGGAATGCCGGCTGAAAGCACAGACCACAAGGCCTGCAGCCATCCTAGGGAAGGGTTTGAGACCAAGTGCTCTGAAGCCTGGAAGACAAAACCAGAAGAACAAAAACAGGGATGCAGGAGCATCTGCAAAGATAAAGAGAAGAAAAAGCAGGAGAATCTGCTGAAAGAAAATGAAGCAAAAAGTGAGGATGCAAATAGCAACGCAAGCACAAAGAACACAGCTTAAAAGGAGGGCGTTCAGATAACATCGAACTCAAGGGATGGCCACTCTGCACTTAGTCCTTTCCCATTCTAGAAAAACAGAAAAAAATAAGTAAAAGATGAAGATGGGGAGTGGACAGGAGAGGGGCAAAAGAAAGGAAAATAGCAATTGACACAGACATAAAGATACTCGGAGCTCAGTTCTATCATGTTGAACTAATATCATTATTCTTATTGGGAACTCCATGCTCAAATTTATTTCAAATCTACTACTCAGTGAATTCCACCACCAAAAGAGCAAAGACTTATCCTTTCAAGCGTGAGCCCAAGAAGAACGATCCAACAAGAGCCCCATTGTAATCTTCGAGGGAGGCCACTGCCCAGTGACCTAACATCACTCTTCATTTCCAGAAATTCATTTAAAATCCAAATTAGTTTTGTTTGATTAGCATTCCAAGATGACCTGTTTTGGGTTAAAATATAGCTGGATAGCAACTATTTTTAAGGCTCACAGAGCTGGGAGGGATCTGAGACTACTCAGTGCCAGAAAGCAGGCAAATCTCCAAAGAAGGGAGTTACTTCTCCTCTACAAGATCTCTATGGATGGAGTGTTAAAACCATCTGTTTCCAAGAATGGAATACTAAAAAGGAATGTTTTATCTACTAATGGTCAACAAGTTCTTCACTGCACTCACCTGAGAACTCTGTTATTTATACCCATTTGCTCTATGGTGGAAAAGCCACAGACTTAGAGTTGCTGGCTGGGGCCTAACTCTGCTTGTTCACCCTACGTGGTTGTTCCTGTCATTATGCTCATTTTCCAGAGGAAGAAACTGAGGTCCAGAGAGGCTTGGTAACTTGCCCAGGGTTACTTAGTAATGGTGAAGCTAGGATTCCCGAGACATGTATACCTGACTCCAAAACCCATTCTCTTAACACTCAAGGCATGCAAACCACCCATCCTGCTCCTGGCACATTTTATATCCTCACAGAGCCAAAATGCTTCATTTAAGGCCAGTGTTTTGATACAGACTGTGAATAAATATGACAATTCCTTAGTGAGTTTCTCCAATTATAATTGTTTAATCACACATCCTTTTCACAGAAATGATTTGTGCACAGCTATCCTGAATAAAGCTTAAATAACCCAGATTGATGTTTTTGGAAATGGTTTTCTACAACACACATTAAAAAAAAGTGAACCCATTAGTCCAAGAAGTCAAGAAGAGCAACCTGGATTTATTCTGTCTCTAATCAAAACAGCATTTATCACAGGTGAGAGGAGAGGGGGTTGGAACTGGGTTTCCCAGACATTTGGCAGCTCATTTTCTCTCATACCTGTGACTAAAACCAGATTTGCAAATTAAAAATATGCCTATCATTTTTTTCCAATACAATTCAAACAAAAGAGCCTGCAATCTACCCACGCCAACACTGCTTTAACTTGAATGAGAAGCTGGAGAGAATCTTGAGATCCACTTATTTTCCAAATAACAAACGAGAGATTTTTTTCCAAACTGGCTTGGTGGGGGGGGGGGGAGATGGAGAATTTCCAGTTATAGCCCTGATAACATAGTTCCCTGGCAGATAATAACTGCCTCGTAGACTCTAATCTGAAAGGAGAGCCACCAATGAAAGAAAGAAAGAAGATAAAAACTCAAAAATTTATGAGGGAAAAATTAATTTCCTCCCAACCACATGCTCAGGATAGGAAAATACAACATTAAACAGATTTTTGGAAGGAAAAAGGGAAGGGAAGATGATGTACTTTTGAACTGAATTTTGTAACCCAATGGTATTTACCGGTCTGGTACTCTGCTCTTTGCTCTCCCACACTTTCTTCAGCTGTTCACATCATTCTATCTCATGTGTAAATGGCATCATCAAGGCCATCTGGTAAAATGCATAGAAAGCATGAGATGTTCAGAAATCCGACACTAAATCTTCTCTCTCGGTTATCCTGGCTAAATACAGGAGTGGAAAAATCCAGGCCCATTCTCTGAATCCAACTCAGCAACCACTCTGGGGAGGTGAGTACTTGTAGTCAATGCAATGGATCAAAAGACAAGTTATTTCAAATATCTATTTCGTGTACCTAACAATCAACATATGAAGCTATTTATATTACCAGTTAAAACCCTTTCGGGGTGATTTCCAACTTCAAAGGGATTTTAAAGGGTTTAGAATCTACTATGTGCCAAGCTCTGTGCTAGGTACTTTCGCACAGTGATTTTATTTTATTTAATGTCAAATCCTACCTGTTTCTCCTTAAGCACAAGAGAGGTAGCACATACAAGAAGGAAGAAAGAACTGGACCAGGAGCCAGATTCTGGACCCAGCTGCATTTTATCTGTCTGGCCATTTAAACTTTCTGAGTGTCTGCTGCCTTATCTGTAAAATGCAGGAGTGAAACCTGCGAGGCCTATCCTGGTGGGCTGTGTGAGGGTTAATTAAGATAATGGATTTGCTAGTGCTCTGCTGACAGTGGTGTTCAGTAAGAATGTATGCTGTAAGTATTATTATATTCCAGGCCACATTGAGGTAGGACTTTGTGGATCTCTGACCAAGGCTCCATCTCTCAGCAGTGACTAATTTCACCGTCTACAGCACAAGAGGCAGACAGAAGTATAAAGGGCTCCACGATGGCTCAACAACAGCAAGGGTATCAAAGTCTGAAGAACTGTCTTGGATGTTAAGCTGGAGATGCTGAAGGTGGTAAAGAACTGAGGGAGAAACTTAGGCAAATAGCTCAATCTTTACTGTAGCTGTTGATGCAGAAGAGGCAGCCAAGAGAACACAGGACCTCAGAGCCAGAGCCCTGGGTGTGCAACACGGGCTTCAGGAATTTTTGATGGTCTGATTTTAGATAAATCACTTAGTTTTTCTTTTTCCTTTTTTTCTTTCAACTTTTTCTTTCACAAAACCAGAGAGAATAATATATGAATCCCTGTGTATCTTCCTATCACCTAGTTTCAACAATTATCAACTCATAGTCAAACTTGATTCATCTGTCAACCAGCCTCCTTTCCTGGATTATAGGTGCATTAGTTATCTATCACTGTGTAACAAATTACCCCCAAATTTAGTGGCTTAAAACAACAAGTATTTATTATCTCATCCTTTCTGTGGATCAGGAATTAGGAAGCGGCTGGATGGCTCCGGCTCAGGGCTGCTCGCGAAGCCGCAGTCAGGCTGGAGGCAGGGATGCAGTCATCTGAAGGCTCTCCTTATTCTAGAGGAGGGGGTGACAAACTACAGTCCACAGGCCGAATCTGGCCCACTGCCTAGCTTTGTCAATAAAGTCTTATTGGAACACAGCCTCTCCCCTTCACTTACATACTGTCTGTGGCTGCTTCTGTGCTGCAGCAGCAGAACTGAGTAGTCGTGATAGAGACCAAATGGCCCACAAGCCAAAAATATTTACTGACTCTTTTTTGCTTAATTGCAGTAACTATATATATATAACATATATATAACAATATATAGCTTTCAGATGTACATCGTAATATATTTTGAATTCTGTGTAGATTACATCATGTTTACCACCCAAAAATTAATTATAGTCCATACCCTCACATGTGAGCCTAATCACCCCTTCGCCCTCCCCCCTCCCCCCTAAGGTAACCACCAATCCATTCTCTGTTGCTATTTGTTTGTTTGTTGTTGTTTTTATCTTCTACTTATGAGATCATACAGTATTTGACTTTCTTCCTCTGACTTACTTCACTCAGCATACTACCCTCAAGGACCATCCATGTTGTCACAAAAGGCCAGATTTCATCATTTCTTATGGCTGAGTAGTATTCCATTGTGTATATATACCACATCTTCTTTATCCATTCGTCCTTTGATGGGCACCTAGGTTGCCTCCAAGTCTTGGCTATTGTGTATAATGCTGCAGTGAACATAGGGGTGCATGAATCTTTATGCCTTTGTGTTTTCAAGTTCTTTGGATAAATACCCAGCAGTGGAATAGCTGGATCATATGGTAGATCTATTCTTAATTTTCTGAGGATACTCCATACTGCTTTCCATAGTGGCTGCACCAGTTTGCACTCCCACCAGCAGTGTACGAGGGTTCCCTTCTCTCAACATCCTCTCCAACATTTGTTGTTTCCTGTCTTGTTAATTATAGCCATTCTGACCAGAGTGAGGTGATACCTCATTGTAGTTTTGATTTGCATTTCCCTGATAGCTAATGATGTTGAGCATCTTTTCATATGCCTGTTGGCCATCCATATATCTTCTTTGGAGAAATCTCTGTTCAGATCTTTTGCCTATTTTTTAACTAGGTTGTTGATTTTCTTGTTGTTGAGATGTATGAGTTCTTTGTATATTTTGGATATTAACCCCTTATCTGATACATGGTCTACAAATATCTTCTCCCCCAATTGTTAGGTTGTCTTTTCGTTTTGTTGATGGTTCCCTTTGCTGTGCAGAAGCTTTTTAGTTTGATGTAGTCCCATTTGTTCATTTTTTCTTTTGTTTCCCTTGCCCAGTCAGACATGGGACTTGAAAATATGCTGCTGAGACCAATGTCAAAGAGCATACTGCCCATGTTTTCTTCTAGAAGTTTCATGGTTTTGGCTCTTACATTCAAGTCTTTAATCCATTTTGTGTTGATTTTTGTGCATGGTGTAAGGGAATGGTCTACTTTCATTCTTTTGCATGTGGCTGTCCAGTTTTCCCAACACCATTTGTTGAAGAAACTCTCCTTTCTCCATTGGATGCTCTTGGCTCCCTTGTCAAATATCAGCTGTCCATAAATGTGTGGGTTTATTTCTGGGCTCTCGATTCTGTCCCATTGATCTGTGTGTCTGTTTTTGTGCCAGTACCATGCTGTTTTGGTTACTATGGCTTTGTAGTATATTTTGAAATCAGGGAGTGTGATACCTCCAGCTTTGTTCTTTTTTCTCAGGAATCCTTTGGCTATATGGGGTCTTTTGTTGTTCCATATAAATTTTAGGATTCTTTGTTCTATTTCTGTGAAAAATGTTGTTGGAACTTTGATAGGGATTGCATTGAATCTATAGATTGCTTTAGGAAGTATGGACATTTTAACAATGTTAATTCTTCCAATCCAAGAGCACGGAATATCTTTCCATTTCTTTGTGTCCTCTTCGATTTCTTTCAACAATGTTTTATAGTTTTAGGTGTACAGATCTTTCACCTCTCTGGTTAAGTTTATTCCTAGGTATTTTATTCTTTTTGTTGCAATTGTAAATGGGATTGTATTTTTAATTTCTCTTTCTGCTACTTTGTTGTTAGTGTATAGAAACACAACCAATTTTTGTATGTTGATTTTGTATCCCACGACTTGACTGTATTCATTTATTGTTTCTAAAAGTTTTTTAGTGGATTCTTTAGGGTTTTCTATATATAAAATCATGTCATCTGCAAAAAGTGACAGTTTCACTTCTTCTTTTCCCATATGGATCCCTTTTATTTCTTTTTCTTGCCCGAGTGCTCTGGCTAGGACTTCCAATACTATGTTAAATAAGAGTGGTGACAGTGGGCATCCTTGTCTGGTTCCTGTTCTTAGAGGAATAGCTTTCAGTTTTTCTCCATTGAGAATGATATTTACTGTGGGTTTGTCATATACGGCCTTTATTATGTTGAGGTATTTTCCTTCTATACCCATTTTATTTAGAGTTTTTATCATAAATGGATGCTGTATCTTTTCAAATGCTTTCTCTGCATCTATTGAGATGGTCATGTGATTTTTATTCTTCATTTTGTTAATGTGGTGTATCACGTTGATAGATTTGTGGATGTTGAACCACCCCTGCATCCCTGGAATGAAAGCCACTTGATCATCATGTACGATCTTTTTAACATATTGTTGTATTTGATTTGCTAGTATTTTGTTGAGGATTTTTGCATCGATGTTCATCAGTGATATTGGCCTGTAATTTTATTTTTTTGTGTTGTCCTTGTCTGGTTTTGGTCTCAGGATAATGTTGGCTTTGTAGAATGAGTTAGGCAGCCTCCCCTCCTCTTCAATTTTTTGGAAGAGTTTGAGAAGGATAGGTATTAAGTCTTCTTTGAATGTTTGGTAGAATTCACCAGGGAAGCCATCTGGTCCTGGACTTTTATATTTTGAGAGGTTTTTGATTGTTGTTTCAATCTCCTTACTGGTGATTGGTCTATTCAAATTCTCTACTTCTTCTTGGTTCAGTTTTGGAAGGTTGTATGTTTCTAAGAATTTATCCATTTCTTCTAGATTATCTACTATCAGACTCCTTTAGAGAAAATGTTAGCCAACCCCTGGCCTAGAGAATCTGCTTCCAGGATGGTTTACTCATGTGGCTGTTGGTGTAGGTCATGTTCCTAGTCATATGGGCCTCTCCATTGGAGCCTTGAGTGTCCTCACAACATGGCAGCTAGGTTCCCAAGAACGAGTGATCCAGGAGGGAGCAGAAGGCAGAAGCCATAATGTGTTTTTATGACCTAGTCTAGAAGAAACATATCAACATTTCTGCAGTATTCTATTAATCACAACCAACCAAGCTACAAGGTGGAATGGACTTCACAGGAGTGTAAGTACTAGGAGGCAGGGATCATTGGGGACCACCTTGGAAGCTGACAATCACAGTTAGTGATCCTTTCCTTAATCTATAAAATCAAGGTTTTGGACAGGGTCATTTCTATATAATTTTTCAACTTTGAGAATTATATGATGCAGAGAATTTCTGACACTTTATATTTTTGTGCTTTATCATAGAATGCATTCGATTAATATTTGTTGCTGAATTTTAATATCTGTATTTTAATTTTGACTTAAGTATGAATTCAGTATAATTTACCATTTATGTTCTTAGACCCACTATCAATGTGAAGTGATTGTTTTCCTTTAACTAGGTAGTATTTCATAAAGGTCTTAAATCCAAACATTTCCTGTTTTCTGCATTCTATTCTTAGGAGAAAAAGGTGAATAACCAAATGTGCTGTTCTTAGGGATGTAAAGTCTAAATTTCCTAGTCTATCAATTACTATATTTTCAGACCAATCTCTTAGGTTTGCATTTATTGCATGATATAATATTCAATTATTTCCCTGAGGTTCTGTAGCATTGGTAATCAATGGAAAATAATACTGTTTACTATGTTAAATAAGAGATTATCTATTTTAGAAATTTACTAGTAATTAAAAATAAAAACAAATCTGTGGTTTCCTGACATGGTTAAGTACTCAATTATGCTTTCCCAAATCCCATATACAACACTCAGAGGATAATTTCAAAGTCAAATGACTAGAATTTGGTAACAGAAAAAGGCACATAGGGATGGGGCTTCGACCCTAATGTTCTTCATTTAATTCCTGACTCATTCATTCAACAAATATAAATTCTGTGCCTGGAGTAATCCTGTCCCTAAGAAGCTTCTAGTCTGGTGGTGACACACAAATATCTTTGACCTTGATGAAGCCAACAGAATAGTCTTTTTATATCCTAGAACATTTGGTAAAAAGTAAATAGATGCATACATAACAGTCCAGGCATGTGCCTGGAAAAGGAAGACCGACTCTCACACATATTGGACCTCAAGGCAAGGTAACTATCAATCTAGTACAGAATCGGAGATTGGCAATTTTAGAAATTTTAATATCTTACCAGAACATATCTCTTTTTTTCTTTTTAAATATACAGTTTTAAGCATTCTGACATCTCTAGAATAATTTATTATGGGGTGAATTTTTTTCTTTATAAACACATTTTAATGGCATATGTGAACACATCCAAAGCATCACTTCCACAGCACAGTGAACCTGAGGCCCTTCTCTAAGGAATGAATCTGTGCTTCCAGGCCCCTTCTGCCCACACCATTTCTGATCTACTCAAATGGTGACTAGGAAGATGCTAAACTTTATTCTGTTTCATGCCCTATTCAGTAATTTCCACAAGTAAAAATAAATCTGGTTCTGATTTGGCCTTGTTCCTTACATCTGGGGAGAAAATTAAGATATACAAATTTTAAATTTTGCTTAGAAAACCGGGGGAATGAGATAAGTAGCAATTTACACAGACTGTTTACTAGGGAAGACAAAAATCATCAGAGGCTTTCTAGAGCTTTAGTGAAGCATCTTATTTTAATGTCTAGATGTCTCTGTGCACTTTAAAGCATTTTTTTCTCAAGTGAGAACAGAAAATACAGGGGGC
Source organism: Equus asinus (assembly GCF_041296235.1). Classification (NCBI taxonomy): domain Eukaryota; kingdom Metazoa; phylum Chordata; class Mammalia; order Perissodactyla; family Equidae; genus Equus; species Equus asinus. The sequence goes on along the minus strand of NC_091810.1, from coordinate 54,539,511 downwards.
GGGGAAGGCTATACATCAGTGATAAGGAAAAGACTGTTCCAGAGTCTAAATTTGTACAGAGTAAAAACTACTTTAGAATTCTATCTGGCTTGATTTAGGGTTATTTTACGGTCTTTTGGGAGCTACCCTTGTTTCTGATGGCAACCACAGTCAGTCCTTTTGAAATAGGATTTGCACTTTATCAAGCTAGGTAAGGAATCCTCATAAAGTGCTCACATGTAATTCCTCAGGATCCCAGAAAGGCATATGATCTAACTCTCTCCATTTTTGCCAGAGTACCTATTTTAAGACGCCTCTTTTTTTGTCCAAGGACATCATTTGTCCTTTACTTAATATATTAGCTTCTGACCTATGTATGAGTCAACAAACTGAGTTTTATTAAGCAAAGATTTATTCAGTCTACTGGGCACCAGGCCCTGTGCTGAGTGAGGGGACTCAAGGATGAGTAAGGCGTCACCTGGCCAAAAGCAGCAGGACAAAGGCACAGAAATGGGTACCAGGCCTCTATGTCACACAACGGAGGGCCCCTAGGAGGCGGGGTCTGTGAAGGGGATGGGGGAACAAGGTGTCTGGGTGGTCAGATTATAATGCAGCAGGGGTGCTTGGGAATCCACGACTAGTGTGATCCTGCTAGACCCAAAAGGAAGAGGAAGAAGTGACAGGAGAGGGGGCTAAAGAGGTGCACAGGGGTCATTACCTGTTAGAGCATTAACACCTATGAAGAAAACTATCATTTATGAATTGAAGAGAAATCTACTGTGAAAAACCACACAGAAATGGCTAACAGACCCTATCCAGAGAACTCTTCTGAGGAGGCATGGCACACTCACAGAAGGCTTAGAACAGTGCCTGGCTCACATACCCACCCCCTGATGCCAGCCAGCTGTTACTGCCCTGTTATTACCGCCCAGCTGTGTTGGGGTCATGAAAACAGGCATGGCTGCTGCAAAGATGGAATTCTGATTCATCATCTAATCTGGTATTTTATCACAGAATTCCTCCTGGGTTTGCCCAGTGATGCAGGGCACCCAAGCATGAGGTGGTCCTCCCCTTCCATCACCGTCCTCATCCACCCCCACCGCCCTGCTTCACACTGTGTCTTGTTCACGCTGTCTCGCTCCAGCCTCACTCCGACCATATATGGGAGGCACAATTTTGTCAACCTCATTTGAATGTCAGGGAGATTATGACAAGAGGAAGGTCAACTCATTTGCCCTGAAGCTGCACAGGGCCGTGAGACAAACTGCCTGACACAGCAAGAAAGGGAGAAGCTGGCTCCGGGGCTACCTGAACTCTCGAAACACTGTAAACTTCAGTTTACATTGACCTTGAACTTACCAGGCCAGGCCCTGGGGCCCTGGGAGATGGACCAGCCCCTCCCCAAGGACTGAGGTTCCAGCACTGCCTGACACTGGCTTTCTGAGAAGCAAGTTCTTTAATGTGGATTCAACATTTCACTCTGAACTACATGTTGGCAGATCAACATGTGGTTACATATTCAATAATCAAATACTTCAGCCTCCTTATTCTGTGTTGTGAAATTTTTAACTTTCCATCACAAATGCTTATATATGGGGGCTAGCCTGGTGGTGTAGTGGTTAAGTTCACGTGCTCCGCTTTGGTGGCCCGCAGTTCAAGGATTCGGTTCCTGGGTGTAGACCTACGTACTGCCCATCAAGCCATGCTGAGCTGGTGTCCCACATACAAAATAGAGGAAGAGTGGCACAGATATTAGCTCAGTGACGATCTTCCTCAAGCAAAAAGAGGAAGATTGGCAACAGATGTTAGCTCAGGGCCAGTCTTCCTAACCAAAAAAAAAAAGCAAAGCAGCAGCAGCTTATATATAACATAACTTGAGAGTACAAATGAAGGGAAAGAAAAGTTCAGAAGCTTTGGGAAATGTTGGAAATGGTTTAAATATACTTAACCCTAGAAAAAAAAGACATTATTTAATGTAGGCTGGCCCAACTGGCCTATGCTGTCAAGGGTCTGAGACCTGATTTGAGGTCCCTGAGGGCTATAATTAGCATTGTGGTGTCTTCTCAAATTCCTTATCTTGCTCTTTCAACTGAATTCTGAGGCTGTTATCTTTCTCAAAGGCTCCATTTGGACCCGTTACCTGGCTTCTCTGAGTGCTCAGCTCTGGGAGGGCTGGCTGCCCAGAGGCCAGATAAAGTGGTCACTGTGCTGAGGATGTTGTGTCCTTGTGCTGCAGGCCTTTGAGTGAGCAAATGGTACCTGGATTAGACTCCCTTCTATTTTTAATTGGATCTTAAAATTACTGAGAGTTGAATAAATCAATTTGAAAAGAAATAAAAGGGCATCACTAGGATGATATTTACTGTCTAGAATTCTTTGTAAAGGTCTCACCAACCCAAGCCTAACCATTTGAAAATGCCCTTTGCAAAGCAAACCATTTTATTTTCCCGAGTTTGCCTCTCACCTTCAAGTATATCTAATTTGCCTTTATATTTAGAAATGCCACATAGTTTCCTATTTGACACCAAAAAAAGAACTGCTTTCAGTACAGTAGTCCCCCTTATCCGTGGAGATACACTCCAAGGCCCCAGGGGTTGCCTGAAACCGTGGATAGTACCAAACCCTATACATACTACTTTTTTTCCTATACGTACATACCTATGGTAAAGTTTCATTTATAAATTAGGCACAGTAAGAGATTAATGGTGCTTTGGGGCCATTATTAAGTAAAATAAGGGTTACATGAACTCAAGCACTCCGATATCACGACAGTTGATCTGATAACTGACATTGCTCCTAAGTGACTAAGGGGCAGGTAGTGTATACAGTGTGGATGCCCTGAACAAAGGGATGATTCATGTCCCGCACAGGAGGAAGCAGGACGGCGTGAGATTTCATCATGCTACTCAGAACGGTACATAATTTAAAACTTATGAATTGCTTACTTCTGGAATTTTCTATTTAATATTTTTGAACCAGGATTGACCGCAGGTAACTGAAACCACAGAAAGTAAAACTTGGGATAAGGGGGGACTGCTGTACCTTTGCTTTCCACATTCCTTCCCGCACTCCCCACTGCCCCTCCCTCCTGAGAGGAGTAGCTGAAACCCAGAGCGCGCCTCGTCAAATGGGCTCAGGGCTCCCACAGCAGAATCAATTGAAGTGCCGGCTGATAGAGTAGATTTCTGGGCCTTCCCACAGACCATGGAAGCCAGCCTTTCATTTTCTAAAATGAAAAACGGAGTTGCAAAGAGGCTACCTGACTCATGGCGGTCGATTTTGGTCCAGAACTCGTTTGTTCTCGGCGCTCACCTGACCTTGCTTGGCATCTGTCTTTGCCGGGGGCTGTGGGTTGAGGTGAGAGGGGAGAGGGCGTGGAGCAATAGGACAGGTTTTCAAGGTCAGCATCTGGGCCCCACCTTGGATTTAGGGAATCAGAATCTTCAGGGTATGGGGCCTAGGCACACGTATTTTTCAAAAGTTCTACTTTCAAGATGCACAGCCCAATTTAAGAACTGTCCAGTGACTTAAATTTCTCGATCATGTTTTTGTCCATAAAATGGGAACTGAGGTGAAAAGTAGCAATTCAAATATAAATTAAACATAACATAATAATTATTCCTAAGTAGTAACTTTTCTTAACGAGCTTACTGTCAATTTCTGGTCACTTAACAATGAAAGAATCTGGGACTAAGCTAGGCATTAATGAGACTTATTGTTAAACATGTATTCAATAACTCCATTTTTGACCAGGGCCCACCAACTGACCAGAGAACATGGCAGAAGCTCTCTCTGCTTTTGGTACATGGGCACAGCCAAGAGAATTGAGGCTCCGCTTATTTACAAGGCAGACAGTTAAATGTTAGAGCAAAAAAACAGAATCAGAAAACATTATACACCCTAGAAATGGCACTAGTTCAGCAAGTAAACTGAAGATACGCCAGTTAATTTGAGTTTCTGAAAAGCACAAAGAGTGGGTGACTTTTCATACCCAGGACCTTCAGGACTTTTCAGGACCTCTGGACAGTGAGACTAGACAGGAAATGTGATGAAAATCTGTGTCTCTGACTGGCGACAGCATAAACTTGGGTGGCCCATGCAGCAGTGTCAACCACGCAGCAAGGCTTGGGCCAGCAAGAGAGAGAAAGCAGGAGAAGACCTTCTGCCCAGCTTTAACCCTGACCTTTTATTCTCAGATTGTAATTTTAACAAACAAGTCGTGGTGACAGCTGGAGGGAGGAATGCTTCTCCTGGGTTTGCACTCAAGGCCCTAAGAAACTGCAAGCATCCATCATTGCCTCCCGCCCACTTACATTTTTCCTTCTTTTTAAATAATATGAGAGAGAATTTTGGTTAGTGTTTTACTTCTCAAAAAGACGAGCGTAAATAAATTTTGCCTTTGAATTAGGGCTTTGCTTCACTGTCAGGTAGGGTGTATCTGAAGATATGGGAGTCCAGGAGCTGAGACGACTTGAGAGGTCACTTAGCCATATCCACAGTAAACACCAACATCCCTGAGTCCCCCAAAAGCAAGTATGACAGCTCTGCAGTAGGACTTCACGTAAATGTATGTAGTAACATGAGACATGTTAATAGTATTCAACATCAATAAAGACCCTTTGCTCTTCAGACAAATACATGGCAACATGCCATCCTGAGAGGAAAGTGTTACTAACATGAAGCAAGATATTGCCTTGACCTGGAGTTAAGGTATGTATACTGCAGCCAAGGAGCTGCCTGCCTCAATCCAGAAAATCTCACTAGAAATGTGACCAATGGAGAATCCTGATTTACTGAAACTCTTCCAGAGGCAATGCTGTACAATTAAAAATCTTTTTGCTTATATGCCCCCTAAAATTTTTTGATGCTATGTTCCATCCCACACAATTTTAAGTGGACATCTAAAATTTTCATCATAAATTAAATAGTTGCAAAAATTTTCTAGCATACTGTAAATGCTGACACTTAATAATAAACTATTAGGTCACTCTTTTAAAGATACCCAAGATATTCTAATAAATACCAAAGCGATATGATATTCACCATCACTTGTTTAAGAAATACACAAATATGCTCTTAATTAATAGTGATAATGTTACGTGTTTCCTTATTTCCCTCTTTGAAATCACATTTTCTTTCCACTTCTTCCAAAGAATTTTATCCTAATAAAATATATTTTTTTGCTTGAAAGTACCAATTACTCTCTTATACTTTACTTCCATAACAATATGCTCATAAGTGGAAATTTAAATGTTTAAAAAATTTCCTGTGACTCAAAGTCTCACTATAAGTGTTTAAAATTGTCTTCTGGACTGATCAGTCATTACAACTAGAATTGGTGCATAAATGATAAAAATTATCTAAATTAATATGCATTTTGATAGATAATTATTGAACACAAGTTTCTGGATACACTTTGCAAGCGCAGCCTGAAGAAGATGGACTCAGTTTTGGCGGGAGGGAGATTAGGGCGCCTGTACTGAACGCAGCTTAGCCCCTGAGCCTTGGTGTTGAAAGGTTCTCTGTCACCTGGGAGTTGCTCCGCCCACCCCTCCCCGTCCATCTGACTTCTCTGCCCCTCACCCGTGTGGTCTCAGCCTCTCCTCTAAAGGAGAGCTGAGCAGATGAGCAGATACCTTAAAAAACTGAACGGGGGGGCCACACTGACAGCCTGCAGGCCTGTCCTCTAGACTCGGTCTCACTCCAACCTTACCAGAGGTTGACTGAGAGATTTACAAACAATTCTCACTTTGCCTCGTTTTGCATCCTGGTTTCCACTTTTGATTTAAGGTCTCAAACTTTATTTGCAAAATACCTATCATGTGAAAATAAATTTTACTCTAAAAATTTCATGTGACGTTTACAATTTTTACCAAAAAAAAGCATATAAATGCTTATAAAAAGAAGGAGAAAGCAGGGTGTGTGAAGAATGTGCTCACCAGGTGTGTCTGAAAACAACATTAGGGAATTTAAGGAATTATTCAAATCAATAACACGAGGGAGGGCTTTATTCCTTATTTACTTACATTAATGTTTTAATTGCAGAAAAGTATACAGATAAGAAACGGCAAAAAAATCCCCCTTCCAAAGAATTCCTGTTGACCTTAAAAAAGTAATAAACATGCAGGGTCAGAAAATTCAAACTGTACAGTGAAAGAGAAATCTTAATTTCTCTCCTCAAAGCTAACTACTGTTCATGGTTTCCTGGGAGCCCCTCCCAGAAAAACAAATGCACATATCAGCATTCATCTACTTCTCTTCCTTCCCTTCTTTTCTTTAAAATCTGACTCAAAAGGCATCATATTGTTCCGTATCTTACTTTTTCCACTTAACAGCCAACACACACCACCACAGACCTTTTCTTAAAAAGTGGGTTCATTTATCACATGGAACCATATCAAACCCAATTTATTTAACCAGTCTCCTACCGAGGAATTCAGCTGTCTCTAGGTTTTTGCTAATAAAAATGTTTCACTGACTCTATTTTGCTACACTTTGCAGATATATCCATTACCCCAGCAAGACTTATTTTGCTTTGGAGAGTAATTTAAATTTGGATTCATTTGCATTCTAGAGAGGCTTGAATCAATTTACACTTCAGCCAAGAGTATATAAAAGAATGTCAGCCGGCCTGGTGGCGCAGCAGTTAAATTCGCATGTTCCACATCAGCAGCCTGGGGTTCGCCAGTTCCGATCCCAGGTGTAGACATGGCTCTGTTTGACAAGCCATGCTGTGGCAAGCATCCCACACATAAATTAGAGGAAGATGGATACGGATGTTAGCTCAGGGCCAGTCTTCCTCAGCAAAAAGAGGAGGATGGGCAGCAGATGTTAGCTCAGGGCTAATCTTCCTCAAAAAAAAAAAAAAAAAAAAAAAAGAGCATCCACTTCCCCAACCCAATGAGGACAGGTCATCAACTAACATTTGCCAATGAAACAGATGAAATGTGGTATTTCATTGTTGTTTGAATTTACATTTCTTGAAGTTTGAGTGAGGTTGGGCATCTCTTCATATGTTATCCTTTGATTATTGGACTGTCTTTTTTTAATGGGTTTGTAGAAAAATTCTTTTAAATTAAAGATATTAATAATTTTTCATACATTACAAATATATCTCCAGTTCAATTTATCTTTTGAGTTTTCTAATTTTTTTGGTCACATAGAAGTTTTAAATTTTCATACATTTTTCTTTATCAGTATTTTTCTTCACAATTTTTGAATTTTATGTCCTAATTAGGAAAGCATTTCCCATTGTGAGATGTACCTGGACTTTTTTATAGACCTTTTATGTTTTAAATTTTTTACATTTAAATCTCTCAAAAATTTGAATTTTGTTGGGGGAGTTGTGCATAAGGAATGAGGTAGAATGACGTGTAATAACTTTCCCAAATGACTTTTTGTCATCAAACCGTGTAACAAACAATCTTTCCTTTTTTTCCACTGACATAAAGTCTCACTTTTACCCTAAACTAAAGCCCTAGTTTGGGTTTTTTTTAAAAAAGATTTTATTTTTCCTTTTTCTCTCCAAAGCCCCCCGGGACATAGTTGTGGGTCCTTCCTGTTGTGGCATGTGGGATGCCACCTCAGCATGGCTTGATGAGCGGTGCCACGTCTGCGTCCAGGATTCAAACCCAGGATTCCAACCGGCAAAACCCTGGGCTGCCAAAGTGGAATGCACGAACTTAACCATTCAGTCATAGGGCCAGCTCCTAAAGTCCTAGTTTTATTTGGGTCCATTTATGGCTCTGTGCTCTATTCCACTGATCTGTGTGTCCATTTCTTTCCTAATTCAAAATGGATTTAATTACTGTAACTATTGTATTATTCAGAATACATTTTAATGTCTGACAGAGCTAGAGGCTTCATTTTTCTTCATTTCCAGAAGTTTCCTTGCTTTTTCTAAATTTTTTTTCCTATGTATTTGAATTGGTATTACATTTTCACAAGACAATCTTTTGGTCCCACCAGAATTTTAAAAATATTCTTCATATAGGTTATCCCTATTGTTTTCATAAGTTACTACCTAAAGGTTTTATATTTTGGTTTCTTTTGTAAATGGGAGTTTTTCTTCAATAATATTTTCAAATTGGTTATCATTTCTTGTGAAAGGAAACAAGTGATTTTAGATAAACTTTGTAACCTGCCTCCTTTCCAAATTTTCCTATTGTTTCTAATAATTTATCTTGTGATTTTTTAGATATATAATCTTATAATCTTCGAGTAACGGTAAATGTGCCTCTTCCAGGTTACCTCAACTTTTTACTTCACCCTCTGATGTAACTGTTAGTTTGCACCTCCAGAACAATGCTGAATATCGGTGGTGATACTGGGTTTCCTGACATCGCCATCAATGCTTCTGTTATTTCACTACTGAGCATGATGCTCGGTTTTGATTATACAAACACACTGGCTAGCCCACATGCCAGAGGTGAACTTGCCCGATGCCTGGGAAACACAGGTAATTTAGTCTTCTCACCTCCTGTCACCTAAGTGACAAACACGAGCACAGCAATGGTGTGGTGGACCCAGGCTTCCCCCTCTTTGTACTCTTATCCACAGTTCTTATTCTAGGGTCACTCCAACTAATCAGGGGCACACTCTGCTCCAGCATGGGGTTCCCCTATCTGCGGCACTACTCTTTGAGCCCTTGCTTCTATCAGTCAGTCAGCTTGAGTGAGTCCTCCTTGAAATGTTTTTCTCCTAACACTCCAAACATAAGAGGAAATGTTCCTGTAAAAGGTGGTTTGAAAGCCTAAAGGACCGCGTGGGTCAGAGAGGTGCTGGACCCAGAGCTGGTCTCCTAGACAATATTGCCTTATTAATTTTCTTGGTCAAGTTCCTATGTATCACTGGAGAAAACTAGCTCTGGGCTTCTAGGAATCTTCCGCATCCCTACTCTCACTCTCCTACAAGTAGAAAATCACCAAAATGACGAACTCCAGCATGGTTGTTTGTATTTTCTTTCTCTCTTTTTTTTTTTGGTCTCTGGTAGAATGTGGAAGTCATTGGGAAGCGGTTTCTACTTTCGTGGCAGTTTTTGCTGCTTCTGCCCACACTTCCTTGGTCTCTCACTCTTTGAAGATACTAATCAGGATGCTATTTACTCACTTCTCCTCTGTTAATGTTTCTGTAGGAGGCAGACTTAGAAACTGTGGGAGCTGCCCCAGGGTACTTCTTGGAAATTTCTGTCTTGTTCTTTTGCTGAATGCCAGCTCTATTCTTTATTTAACATAGCTTGAATATTTTCGTTTTGCTTAGTTTAATTCTTCTCTTATTTACATTATTAGGATTTTGGTTTTGTTATGCCATCCTAAACCGGAGTCTTCTGTATTTATTTAAACTGGTAACTTCAGGGCTGAAGGAAATGCTGAGGGTAAGTCCTCTGAATTATGTCTCCTGGCGTTTGCTAAAAAAAAATACCTTTGTTTTTAGAAGAGTTGCTCTTACCTGCTGCTTGAGTGCCTCCAAAGACTCAAATTCCAATCTGGCCAGTTTTATCTGGATATGCCGAGGTTTATCAGCTATGGCAAATGCAAGTATAAACTTTAAAGCCAGGAGTGCATGCTGAAAACGAGAGAGAGTACATGTTGACGTGACACATTAGACCATATGTGCAAGACAACAAATTAGGACCTCAGCAATCTGCAGTCCTTCTCATTACTCCTGGGTAATTTCTAATTACTGGCCCATTAGGTATCAAAGATCAACCAGGCCCATGAGTTACATTTAACCCCTCCCACGGTGGTCCATTCAATAATTACCAATGTACTTTGCCTTAGTCTTTTAAAATCAGTTATTACCTTAAATTGATACCATATGCTACTCTCAATGTTTTACAAAAGAAATTTATTCTGAAAAGTCTTTCACAAAATGTTTTTTCCTACCTGCGTCTAAATTCCCAATCTACCCTAGCATACAACTTTTGCAGGGTCACTCCATTCTTTGCCCTACAACACCCTCCCTTGTGCTATGCTTCAGGTTGAGTTAGATGAAGTGGACATGTGTCTTAAACATCAGGTCCCTTGAATCCCCTGCAACCTCAATAGTGTCTGGTGTAGTTTCTTTCATGAAATGATAATCAATAAATACTGATGCATTAATTGATTGTGATGTACTACCTCATGCTGCTGACTCCATATACTGTAGGGCAGGTATGCAGAAAGGGAGAATGCATCCTTTATAATACGTAAAGTGTACCCATTATAACATGGGAAACTTAGAACTTGGCTATTTTATTTCCCTTCTACATCGACATCATAAAGAGGTTCTCTATAACATGATAATATGAGGTTTATAACTAAGCTTCTTTCTCTGCAGAATAGAAATAAGCCAAGAGGATTCTTCTAAAGATAAGCCTGCTCTTTAGATGCACAGCCTCAATCTACTGATGCTTCTCCAGTTCTAGCATCATTTTGTGATCCAGAATCAACATCCACAGAAATGTGCACGATCAAAAGAAGAATAAAGTTGCCTCTTTGATGATAGTATGACTTACTAAATATTAAAATCTGTGAAATAATTTTTAAAGGTAAGAAATAATTAAAAGGCATTAAGAAAATCAGTGAAGGAAACAGAACAGCCTTTAAGAAACGTTGCATTGAATTATTGACAGAAAAAGAAGACAGCTGAAAAAAATTAAATGAATTCTTTACTGTGATATTTTCAAAAGGAGGATGAAGGATAAATAACATGTGGATATCTCTTGGGAGAAGCATGAAATAATGAAGTCAACATCATAACAGAACAAGCAATAATTCCATCCAAAGACTTGAAAATCAGCAGAACTCCGGGGCAGGCCAAGCACTGCCTGGTATTAACAAGAGCTCTAGGGTAGACCAGGACAGGCAGCCTTCACTGAAACGTGACTGCCACGAATAAAGATGACACTGGAAGATACTGATTAGGTATCTATAGTGGGAAAACAAGTAGGTAATACAGTGTGGATCAGATGACATCATATGTTGCAATTCTGAACTAACTGAAGTGAATTAACAGGAACCTGGATATAATCTACAAAGAATAAATGAATAATTCAGAAAAGCTATACTATGCCATTATTTCATTCCATTAGAGTAGTGAGATATAATTTCATATGACTTAACCTCATCAGGAGAAATATTAAACAAGAAATAATCAAACTGACATACAAAAAGAAATCTTCCATATTTTCAGAAACTGTGTCCCCTCAAGTTGCCAGAGCCCCACCATGACCCGTCACTCGCCCCTTCCCATCTCATCTTTACCCATTTTCTCTTCCTTGGAGTCTTGGTGGGAATTAGGGAGAAGAAAAGACCCTGCTAAGGTCTTCCCTTGGATGTAAGGTGCCTGTAAGATGTGTCAACTCTTCTCTGGGAACCCGGACTGGCTAGTGGATGACTGAGCAAGGCTGCTGCAGACCTTGGCGCTCATGGCTTCCAGATGAAGTATTCATAAAACTCCCATGAAGGGAAAAAGTGAGTATTTATTAGACAATATTAGTATGAAAAGGAAGTCATTTTAACTGGTTAAAACCCTTATATGGCAATAAGCTTTTATGAGTAATTCTCTTTATTTTTCTAAAAATATTTTATAAAAAATGTTTTTAAAAGCCCCTATGTAGAAAAATCATTCCTTTTGAACTATTTCTGCAAAACAGGTTCCTAGTAGTCCTACTTATTTCAAGCTTTTAACTTCCCACTTAACAACTTAGTTAAACTCCTCGAAGAGCCCCTACAAACCCACAACTGAGTACTCTTTTGCTGGCTACCAGCACCACCAAAAGCCAGAGGAAAGGGGCATTGTGTCCATCCACTCTATCAGTGACTAGTGTACTGGACATGGGCTAAATGTTGAAGGATACTACAGTGAAAGAGATCATGTGCCAGCTCACAATCTAGATGGGGAGATGGGTACTCACAGGCCATCATAATGCCACGTGTACGTTACTCCCAGGGTATACACAAGGGGCCAGGAACATACAGACCAGCAGTTATCCCAGTTTGTAGCAGGTCCAAGGGGCTTCCTGAAGGAAGGAAGTTTGAACAGAGGCATGAAGGATGAGAAGGAACTAGCTAGGCAAGGAAAGGAGGAATGTTTCCAGAGCAAACAAAGGGATGGTGGGGTTGAAGAGAGAGGGGCCACAGAGGCAACCAGGAGCCAGATGACAAACGAGCTGTGAAACCAGGTTGAGGAGTAAGGAGGCACTGAAGGCATTAAGACAGCAGTGACACGATCAGATTTCTCCACTTGTGGCATGGAGAATGGACAAGTTAAGAGGCTGTCAAAGTACAGGCAAGTCAGCAGGGTGACCTGAAGTGTGTGGAAGAGCAATGGGGATGCGGCTCCCAGGACTGACTAGAGGGCTCATTAGGAGAAGACTTAATAGGCCTCCATGGCTCATCCACTGAAATGATAAGCACAGAATGAGGAGCAGGCTAGCGGGGAGAAGGGGTCGTGTGGGCTGTAGACTTTCAGATGTCTATGGCATATCTGAGTGAAGATGTTCAGCGTGCAGTGGGACAGAGGGGTTTCAGGTTCATGAGAGGGATGAGGGCTGGATACAGAGACCTGGGAGTCACCGGCATGGGTATAAGTGGAAAATAAAGCCATGGGAATGGACGAGATTCAGAAGCATGTGCAGTGAGAGAAAAGATGAGATGAGGCAAGAAGAGGGTACAGGATGGAACTGGAGGAACAGAAACACACTGAGAAGAGGGAGAGGAGCTCAAAAAGAAACCAGAGAAGGAGGTGTGGATTGGCAGAAATCTAGGAGGCTCTGGAGTTACAGAAGCAAAGGGGAGAGAAAAAAGCCAGTCAAGGTGGGTGGTGGAAGGTCAAGTACATGAAGCCTGAAGAGAAACATTCGGGTTTAACCAGCAGGAGGCCTTTGGTGACCCTGGTGGGAGTGGTTTCAGCTGAGTGGTGGTCACAGAAGCAAGACCATGGTGGGCAGGGAAGGGACAGGAAAGCAAGCAAAGGAGGGGCAGGCAAGAGGGTTCAGAAAGTCTGGCTGGGAAGGAAGGGTAAGAAACAAGATGGTGGCTGGAGGGAGACCTGGGCTAGCCACCTGTTTGGTTTTTAAAGATGTAAGCCTTGGATATATTGAAATGCTTTGGGGAAGGAACCAAGAGAACGGTAAATGGTGAAGATCCTGGAAGGAGAAGGTCTAAGGCACAGAGCCAGGTTGCCATGCAAGGCAGGGGCTTAGCCAACACCAGGGGTCTGACACTGTCACTGTCCAGGAGGGAGAACTGACCACAGGAAACAAAAGCATTTAGGGACATTAATTTGAGACTGAAGAGAAGAGTTTTAAAATAAATTTTGTGCTCAGAATTTGCAATTCAATACCTAAAATGAGGAAGGACAGGTGAGAATTACACAGTATTCTCACTTTTCTTTTACAGACTTAATCTGAAACCATCAAGTATCCTTTCCTCAAAACAGATAATCATAATCCTCAGCAGAAAAGTGTCTTAAAGAACAAAACAAAACAAAATGCGAGGTTCATTAACTAGATTGGAAGAAAATATAAATCTTCACAATGGTTTTCTTTGGCTGGTGGCACTATGGGTGATCTCTTTATCTTCAGTCTTTAAGGGACAGGCATTACTTTTATATGGGGAAAAGAACACTCACGTGAAAAAGAACACAGGGATTCCTCACTTAACAAATAAATTGCACATGCTCTGCCAGGCTCCTAACCCCGCCTAGTCATGACTGCCCATATGCCCAGTAAACAGACCAAAACCAGACAACCCGCAGCTCAGAGAGTCTAGCTTTTCATCTGGAGTCCAGGAATAAAAGAAACTGGGGGAAACAATCACTTTGTATCCATTAATTCTGCAAATACATAGAGAGCACTTATGCAGGCCCAGACTGCTTAGATGGTGGCCTTCCCCCACCACTTCCTTACCTACCCAAATCTTCCATCACACTGATTTTTCCCCCCACTTTGCTACACGCCCAGAAGTTCCACCAATTATAGGTTTATTTGGTGTAACACACATCATCTTTAAAAAGTAAAAACACTCCTGGAGGGTTAAGGAGCATCATCATTCCCAGACACGTGTTAATTAATTTAATTAGCTGGTGCTAGCAAAGTCTTTCTCTCTGTCTTCCCCTCACCCCAGCAATCTTGAGCATTTGGGAGTGGGGTGGGGAAGACACCACAGCAGCTTCAGCGGTAGGGTACTGGTTTCAAGGAAGAGGAGTAAAGAGAAGCAAAAAAAGAACCAACATTGTCTCAACGGTCAGGAAAAGTTCATTTAGACATCCCACCCCTGCATGCACACACCCCTTTCCTCCTGGTTTCTTTTACCTAAGATCCAGAATTCAAGTTGAGCATCATGTGGAATTAGGTAAGCTTTTGTGGTCTAGCCTGGAAACCTAAATAACATTTACAGCAATGTTTCAAAAGATCAATTTTTAAAACCTTGTTTATATTTTCCATACAGCAAATCTGTTTCAAGGCTGGAAACTGCTTTATGCTAACTGAACTGAGAAAAAAATGACAAAAAAAGCATTTTAGCTATTTTTACTTGTTTTTGTAAATAAAAGAAAAGATGAAATATGAATCTGCACAGATTTGAAGAAAAACATACTCAAAATGAATAGTTGGGTTGGCTTTTCATAGCCTGTCTATGAAAAGAGCAGACAATTTATGGGCCGTGATTGTGATTCTTCACCAACAATCTTCTTTCAAAGTAAAACTCACAAAATTATATCCTAAACAAAGTAAAGGAGAAAAGTAACAGTGGGGGTCGGGTGAGGAACTGGGCAGAATTTTAAAACTAATAAGTACAAAGAAGTTGGCTCCCCATAACAATATGCTTCAAATAATGATTATAGGGTGTCTTAGTTAGGAAAGGAAAAAAGAATAGGACCAGAGAAAATTAGCACTTGGAAGCTAAATGTTTTCTGGTGCCAGCGGTAAAGCACTGCCTACACTGCCATCAGTGTGTCGCTCACCTTTGGTCACTGCAGGGCTGTCAAACTTTTAGGAGTCTCGTGCCAGGTGCACAGAGAGTAAGCAAAACCATTTTATTTTACAGAAACTAGAAAACTCACGATATGATCGACAGTAGCAGCTGTGTTTGTAGCAGTGTGTCCCCAACCCTGTCTCTTCTGCAATAGAAAATGCAAATTAGAGCTGAATTCTTGGAATCCTGAAAAGCTAATTTGATTTCTACAGTGGTATGTCTGCCACGTTACCTCTTCCCATTCAGAACCCAGCCACCACTGAATAAAAGAAACTCCTTCAAAAAAGCATCCTCTGCTGATTACCAGACAAATTATGTGTCAAATGCCAATTAATAAGAAATGATTAATGGAGCCAAGATTGAAAGAAAAAATTACAGAATTAGGCTCTTAAGAAAAAAACCTCAGGGATTTTGATTTTAAGATGGTAGACCAAGCACGCACATCCACTTCTTCTACCTCCCCAGAGTCCCCTGAAATGACAGAAATGTATATTCTAAAAAGAATGAGACTGGAAAACAAGAGAATTTGCCAGAACTTCTGAGTATAAGACTCATGGAGCAGAAAGTGCAGCTCAAGTCTCCTGAGACAAAGACAGTTCCTTCCAAAGGAGCATCAGAGAGAGGCCAATGTCAGATTCAACCCCACAAAAGGAAAGGATAGGGCCAGGGAGTCAGGCACCAAAGTGAATGCATTAAAGAGCTGGCTTCAGAAAAGCCAGGGCCTTAGGGAGCCCTTTCTCATGCCACCGTGTAACACAGTAACTGCAGGTTCTACTCTTGCACTAAAGCCAGAGACATGCCCTCTAAAGAAAGCATGTGATCTTCTGGAAGAGCTCCTTGTGTGGGGTTGCCAAACCCGAGAGAGAAGCCAAGCCCAAGGTCATGCCAGTCTCCTATTAAAGCTTTGGAGGCCAGAGTGATGTCAGCAGGAATAGAGGAATAGGAAGCCCCAAATCTTGTTCCCCAACAGAGACAGAGACTTAACAACAATACACAGTCCAAAAAGCCTTTATGAGAACTCCAGAAACCAGTTAAGAAGTCGTAGTACTCCAGGCAAGCACAAAACCAAGAACAGCTACATTGAAAGGAGGAAGAAAAGCCACTGGATTTCATCTGTGATAGCCCTGATCCAAGCTGGCACAGCTCAACACAATTGGGAGAAAACACGCAACTCGTGGCTCACTCTGGAGGGAAAGAGAAGAGTAGAACATACAGTTAGTGTTCCAGCTTTTGGCGGGACTTCCCTAGGGACTGGTTTCTATCTTATTAGATCGGGAGTGCTGGAGAGGATCTGGCATACCTTGGATGCCTGGGGGCCACTAAGAATAAAGGAGATCTTGGAGCCTTGTTGATGTACCAGAGAATCTGCAGTACTGCAGACAGACACTGGAGAAAGCAAGAGATTACAAACTCATAAGCCAGAAAAGCTCCCTAATTGAGAAATTACATGCATGAGCCCAGAGAAGCTACATCCCCAGGAAAGGTTTGACATATCCCCAGATCTCCAGCTGGGCTGACTGATGGAGGTCTTTCCTCATACATAGCCAGTCCACAAAGACTAGGAGAGATGGCTATTTTTTCAAATCTCAGCAAAAAAATAAGAAAGCACATTTTTAAAAAAAGGGAAACATAGCACAAACAAAGGAAAATAATAAATCTCAAAAGACCAGGCCTAAGGAAACAAAGATCTATGAATTACCTGACAATTCAAAATAATATGCTTAAAGAAGCTTAACAAGCTACAAGAGAACACAGACAACTAACTAAAATCAGGAAAATGATGCATGAACCAAATGAGAATATCAATAAAAAGATACAAACTATAAAAAAAGAACCAAATAGAAATTCTGAGCTGAACAATGCAATTAGTGAATTGAAAAATTCAATAGATGGGCTCAACAGTAGACATGATTAAGCAGAAGAAAGAATTAGTGAATTTGAAGACAGGTCATTTGAAATTATCAAGTCAGAGGAGCAAAAAGAAAAGAGGAAGAAAGATGAAGAAAGCCTAAGGGACTTAAAGAACACCAATAAGCAGACTACTACACGCATTATGGGAGTCTCAGAAAGAGAAGAAAGAAAGAGGCAGAGCGCTTATTTGAAGAAATAATGGTCAAAAACTTCCCAAATCTGAGGAAGGAAATGGACATCCAAATTCAAGAAACTTAAAAGATTCCAACTAGGATGAACCCAAAGAGGCCCACAGCAAGACACATTCTAATCAAACTGTTAAAAGACAAAGAGAATCTTCAAAGCAGCAAGACATGAATGTTGCATCATGTACAAGGGAGCTCCCGTAAGATTATCAGAGGATTTCTTAGCAGAAATAATATAGGCCAGAAGGGAGTGAGATCATATATTCAACGGTCTGAAAGAATAAACCTGCCAACCAAGAATACTATATGTGGCAAAATTCTTCTTCAAAAATGAAAGAAAAATAAAGACCTTTCCAGACAAACAAAAGCCAAGGGAATTCATCACCAGTAGACAGACCTACCTTATATGAAATGCTAAAGGGAGTCTATCAGGTTGAAATGAAAGGATGCTAGACAGCAACACAAAAGCATATGGAAATATCAAGCTCTCTGGTGAAGGTAAATATACAGACAAATACAGAATCCTGTAATACTGTAATGGTGGTATGTTCATCACTTTTATTCTGGTGTAGAATTTAAAGGATAAAAGCATAAAAAATAACTATAAAAACTATGTGAATGAATAAAAAATATAAAAAGATGTAATTTGTGACATCAACAACATAAATTGGGGGGAAGACGAGAAAGAGTAGAGATTTTGTATGTGACTGAAGTTTTTATATGTTTAAAATAGAGCGTTATAACTATAACATGCTTTATGTACTCCCCATGGTAACCACAAAGAAATATCTATAGAAGATACACAAAAGAAAAATGAGAAAGGAATCAAAGCAAGTCGCTACAAAAAAATCAACGAAACACAAAGGAAGGCATCAAGAGAGGAAAAGAGGGACAATAACTATAAGACATACAGAAAACAATAAAATGGCAATAGTAATTTTATTACTATCAGTAATTACTTCAAATGTAAATAGATTAAACTCCCCAATCAAAAGACAGTAGCTGGATGGATTAAAAACAAGATCCAACTATATGCTATACACAAGAGACTCACTTTAGTAGTAAGGACATACTCAGGATAAAAGTGAAAGGATGGAAAAAATGTTCTATGCAAATAGATGAGAAAGCATCACAAAATTAGTCTTTGTCTCAATAACACAATGAATAGGAATCTTCTCTGGAGTTTCAAAGGATGCTTCTCACACAGTGCCTTCAGGTCCCGACACCTGGTGGGTCACTGATGGACCCTGAGAGATGCAGCTGGGCCAGGGCAGCACCTGTGATACTAGCACATTGTGCTCCTGATCAAGGTCTGTGCCTGGTGCACTGAGGATGCACCTAGGGCATGACAGGGAGCCACCATTGTCACAAAGAGCCTGGGCCTCTGGTCCATCCACACGAGCTATTTCCTAAGATTACTCCAGTGAATGAAGAGTTGGGCTTAAAAGCTTAATGGAAAGTTGAAATCTAAAAGACACGTATGGTGGGGAAAAGGCAATGGGAAAACGTTAGAAGAGTCGATTAAAACAGTGAGAGATAAGAGTAACTGTTTACTATAAAAACACAAAAATTTTTTTACCTCCTCTTCCTCTATCTCACCACTTAATAGAACAGTGGTTTGGGAAAAAAAATGCCAATTAGACCAAATGAATAGAAGGAAATAATTTAAAGGGTTACCAATGAATTAAATTGAATGCCTCATCAGCTCTTCCCTTTTAAAATATAATCTCTATTGTAAGGACTTGCTATCCGAAGAGGCTCCTCATAGATGAAGGACACTGAGTGATGGGGTTGTCATTTGTTACTGGGGTGAAAAAGCTGACTTTCAAGGCTTTGGCAATCTCTGTGTCACTGAACACATCTTATCCAGAGTTAAAGCGATTTACATGTGTAAAGCTTGTTCTCCTCCCATTCAGAGCCACATTTCATGCACAAAGCAGTTTCTAGGCCAAATTTGATGATTGTGAAAAGAAGTTCAATCTGTAGGAGGGTTATGTTTTATTTGGAGTTTGTTTCATTTTTTCAACAATTATTTTGATCACTTGACAAGGAAAAAACCCAAGCAACACTTAATAACTGTGTGCCCGGAAATGTTCTCTAAGGCCTACAAGCAAAGTGATACCCTAAGACTATGGTTTCAATTTACTACACACTTACATCAACTGGACCATCAAGGGAGAATTTAAATCACATTGGAGAAACACACATTTGTAACCTCTAAATCTTGAGCCACAAAGGCCAGCCATGGTGCACTCTAGAGGCCACACGAGAGTGGTGGCTCTCCCACAGTGCACAAAGGATATACAATCGGCCTCCTGAAGTCACCTGCTTAATGTCTGCCTGGTCAGTGACAGAGGGTGAGGAGAGCAGGGTTCAGGAGACTCCAGGTAGTGAAGTCTTATAGAAACAGAGTCGCTGTTCCTTCTGAGGTATGGTCCAGGGTAAACTGAATTGTCCCTTACCTCCTGGCCTCCCAAAACATTATTTATATTCAGAGATAAATGAGCATAATGGAAACTGGAAGAATCTGTGAAGTTGGGAAGAAAAAGTCTCAAAGGCCTGATGACAGTGGGGGATCCCAAGCCACAGGAACAGGAGGGAGGAGAGTTCTTCCCCCTTCTCTGTGGTGACAGCAGGATGTGGTCATGGCTTATGGCACACAAGTGACATGAGGCTGTGACCCCAGGACGGTTCTTTGTTCACGAACTTTGTCTCCTTCCCTCTAAGTCTTTTGTTTTCTTTCTAGTTTTTTTACCTTCTAGCTTTCCTTCTAATTTAGATGCTACGGCCATGGGAACAATTTGCTCAGTAGAGAACTCAGTGAGTGGATAACTAGTCGTATTTAACGACACCTCCCTGAGTCTCAGCCATGAAGGAGAGGGACCTGACCCTCCTTTGACACTATCGGGCAAAAGCTCTATCTGGCCTCCCTGGTTCTACCTGCCTGCTTTGAACCAGCTTCAATGTGCCAAGGCCTCACTGGACTTGGCCTCTGAAACATGCCCCCTCCAGGGGCTGCTGCTCCTATCCCATCTCCGCCAGATTCGCTTCTTCCGTCTCCTCCCAGACATCACCTTGTTTCACTCTTAACTACACAGCCCAGTCATTACAAAGGTCAACTGAGTACATAGAGAAGGAAATAGAGACAGCTTTCACGTAAGGGCCACACGGTGGATAGTGATGCCTGCGGCCATGGCAGGAATGCAGAGACTTTAGAGCGGAAGGAATCTGAGAGAGCCTTTAAAATAAAGTTAATGACTTCAAGGGCAAGAAACTGACCTTCAGGAGCTATGTGTCAGGGCTGAGAGTGAAGTTCTAGGTTCTTCACTGCACACGCTGCTGTTTCTACCTGCGCTACCCTGCCAGTGGCGCTCTGTAAACGAACGGTGGTAGGGGCAGAGCACAAGCTGGGGAACCAGGTGCAGACCCCTCCTGCAGGACACTGAGCAAGTCAGTGAGTCGCCCAAGCCTCGCCTTCCTTGTGTGACATGCCCACTGTCACACCTGATACATGGTAGGCAGTGAAAATATAGAAACGCTAATCTCTAAAGTTACTACGTTACTATTTTGTCACATTGGTCTCTCTGACCAATTCAACTCAGTTTGAGCCTCTAAACCTTAGCAGCAGCAATTTAACTGATCGGGTATTCTTTTGAAGACAGAAATTACTGCAAAGAATGTTAACATCCTTCAGTGGAGCCTCCTAAAAATCAGACGGCATCTGTTTATAAATGAAAAGAGAAAGCACCTCCTCTTACTTTTCCTCTTTGTAAGTCTTCATTCTAACCCAATTAATACTGGTCATCTGCATATACAAATGTTCCACCACAATGTCCTCGTCTGCTGTTTCAGGAGACATGCTTCTAAACAAATGTTTCTAACCAAAATATATCTCTAAATTGAGAACTTGTGCCAGGAATAATGGGCTTTACAGCTCAGGCACCAAACTGCACCAGTGGCATCAGCTGATTAACTGGTGATGGATGACAGAAAGGTCCTAAACTGAAGCTCAGATTCATTCCCATAGGAAAATCCAATCTGCAGAGAAGAAAAGCCTGGAAGACGGGGGAGGCATTGGAGGTGCTAGATTTCTGCCTGCTTCACTGTGGACCTTGCACTGCTGCTGTCATTGAGCAAATAACTGGTTTGCTTAGTTAGTGAAAAGTTCTGCTTCATATGTTTCCCTGAAGCAAGATTTAGCATATTTACTACTGAACATATGCTTCAATTTACTATTTCTGTAACTGACAAATTTATACAAAACCAAATAAAATCTCCTCAAAAAAGACTTATGAGTACTTCCAGTTTCAGCTCCAACAAGTAAAGAGATTGGAAGTTGTCACTCCTGTCAATACCACAAGAAAAAGCTGCACAAATTGAAAATCAAGTATGTTTCTTGGACCTGTCTGAGAACTGAGGGAAAACTGCCACCCTAAAATCTAGAGAAATAGGTGTATCCACAGAGATATAGCAACCAAGATCTACTCAGCTGGAATAGAAGCTGCTAGAGCTATAAGCTGGTAGGAACATTTAAATGGTTATTTTGATGAACTGCTGGTGGCTGAGTGTGACCAAGGGAAGTGAGAAACCACTAAAGGCTACAGTCTTATGGGGTCCCCCATGCTTTCGTAGGCTCTCCCTCCAGGAACCCACTGGGTTCTCATGGTGAGGACACAAGAAGGATCCCCTCATGGGTCTTGCAGGGGCAGGGGAAGAGCAGGCATTATGAAATACTGTTCAGAGCCTTCTCCACAACAAAGGCTTACTCTCCAGGAGGAAGGATTTTGCCAGGGAAAATTCTGAAACTTGACTCCAGCTGGAGTAAAGAAATTCCTCCCGGGGCCAGCCTGGTGGTGCAGCAGTTAAGTTTGCACGTTCTGCTTTGGCGGCCTGGGGTTCGCCGGTTTGGATCCCGGGTGAGGACCTACACACTGCTTGTCAAGCTGCGCTGTGGGAGGCATCCCATATACAAAGTAGAGGAAGATGGGCATTGATATTAGCTCAGGGCTAGTTTTCCTCAGCAAAAAGAGGAGGATTGGTGGCAAATGTTAGCTTAGGGCTAATCTTCTTCTTCAAAAAAGTAATTCCTCCCTGCTCCGGCCCCTCCAACCTTCCTGTCTCACCTATGGAAAACCAAAACCAAAACATAACATTATAAGCCAATATGACCTCGATAAAATAAAATTTAAAAAACAAAACAAAACATAGTCAGTAGGGGTCAGGGTTTCAACAAAGTAGGCCAGGAACACTGCAGCTGGGGAAGGGAAGGGAGAAAAAGCTGTACCACTGGAGGAACACCTGTGGAGGTCACAGTCCTAAGACAGCCCACTAAATGACTGAGATTTAATCAGAGATTACAGAAGACATCCCCTCCCCAACACCTTATCACACACCAACAGGGCTTCAGTATAACAACAGTGGACTGGAGTTACAACAGCTGCAAGACACAGACTCCCTGTGAGGAGGAGAACATAGGGAAGCCTCAAGTAAAGAGAGGAGACAAAAACAAGGACACTAGAGGAACTGAACGCCTGTGGTATCTGTAGCCAAAATAAACATTAAACACAGCCCAAATCCTAGCCAGATTCACATAAAGCCTCACGCTACAGGCCTGTTTACCTCCGCGCTGTTGCCTGATACAACATGTCTAGCTTTCAACAACGAATTACAAGACATGCCAAAAGGCAAGAAAAACACACTCTGAAGAGCTGAAGAAATCATAAGAACCAGACTCAGACATAACAGGTTTTGGAATTATCAGACAGGTAACTTAACCATGATTAATATGTTAAGGGCTCTAATGGTAAAAGTGGACAAAATGCAAGAATAGATGGATAATGTAAGCAGAGAGATGGAAAATTTAGAAGCAATCAAGATAAAATGCTAGAAATCAAAAACACTAAGAAATGAAGACTGCCTCATCAGTAGACTGGACACAGCTGAGGAAAATCACCAATCTTGAAGGCAGGTCAAAAGAAACTTCCCAAACTGAAATGCAAAGAGAAAAAGAATGAAAAAAGAAGAGGAAAACATCCAACACCTGTGGGACAATATTAAAAGGTGTTACACACGCATAACTGTAATACCAGAAGGAGAATAAAGAGAGACCAAAGCAGAAGAAATATGTGAAGACATAATGGCTGAGAACTTTCCAAAGATAATAACAGACACCAAATCAAACATCCAGGAAGCTCATAAAACACCAAGCTGGATAAATACCAAGAAATCTACACGTGGGCAGATCATAGTCAAACTGTAGAAAACCAAAGACAAAGAGAAAATCTTGACAGAAGTCAGAGGGGAGAAAAACACCATGCCTACAGAGGAACAAGAATAAGGCAGAGCAGACTTCTTATCAGAAACCACACAAGTAAGAAGAGAATGAGGCGAAATATTTAAAGAGTGGCAAGAAATCCCCACCAAACAAGAAATTTATTTATCTTCAAAAATGAGAAAGTCTTTATTTCTAGAAATTGTTATTCCAGAAGTCTCTGAGAGAGAGTGAGAATATGAATGATAATACATTGCCACCAGACCTGCCTTGCAAGAAATGTTAAAAGAAATTCTTCAGGCAGAAGGAAAATTATGTAGATCAGAAACTTGGATCTACAGAAAGAAAGAGTGTCAGAGAAGGAATAAATGGAGGTAAAATAAAACATTTTGTTTTTCTTATTCTTAATTGATCTAAAAGATAACTTCTTGTTTAAAGTAATAAGAGTATCAATGTGTTGGGTGATTATAGCATACAGATGAGTGAAATGAATGATAGCTATATCATCAGGGACAAGAGAGAGGAATTGAGAATACTTTGTTATAAGGGACCTGTACTACATGTGAAGTGGCATAGTATTATTTGAAGGTGGATTTAGTTTAAAACGTTTATTTTAAACTCAATGGCTTAAAATCACTAAATTTTTTTTAAAGAGCATAACTGATAGGCTAAGGGAGGAGATAAAATGGAATCATAAAATGTTTAAGTGAAACCAGAGAAAGCAGAAAAAAAGGAAAAAAGAAATGAATAACAGATGTAACAAATAGAAAACAGTTAAATACATGGTAGATTTTAATTCAACTATAGCAATAACCATTTTAAATGTGAATGGTCTAAATATACTAACTAAAAGACAGAGAAGGGGCCGGCCTGGTTGTGCAGCAGTTAAGTTCATCTGCTCTGCTTTGGCAGCCCAGGGTTCATCAGTTCAGATCCTGGGCACAGACCTAAGCACCACTTATCAAGCCATGCTGTGGCAGGTGTCCCACATAGAAAGTGGAGGAAGATGGGCACAGATGTTAGCTCAGGGCCAATCTTCCTCAGGAAAAAGAGGAGGACTGGCAGTGGATGTTAGCTCAGGGCTAAACTTTCTCACAAAAAAAAAAAAAAAAGAGAGAGAATATCAAAGTGGATAAAAGCAAGTCTCAACTATCTCAAGTTATCTGCAAGAAACTCATCTTAAATAAAAGGACTCAGAGAAGCTAAAAGTAAAGGAATGCACACAGATCTTGGTTTCTAATACCATTCTCCAACAAAAGAAACCAGAGCTCCTTTGGAGAAACGGGCTGATTCTAGGACTGGGGCAGGAAACGCATAAGAGGAGTGTGGAACGTATTAGACTGCCAGAAAGTAAGGGAGTGCTCGAAAAGAAAACACACACACAATAATGGGGGTATGTCAAACAAAGGGACACAGGAACCAACTAAAAAAGCCCCCAGTGGCCAAAGCTGGAACAACTTGAGCATGAAAATAACGTTGTATTGCATGACAACCCAAAACATAAAATAAATATCTATGAGTCTATACTGACACAAACAAATGATCAAATAAATACATAAACGGGGCAAAAGAGAGAAATCTCCCTTGTGGAAGAATTCCAAGTAATTTACATAGATATTCAGCCCTCAAGGAGGTGGAGCAGAATCCCCTATCCCCTAAGTGTGCGCTGCTCGTAGGGACTTCCTTCCAAAGAGTATAACATGGGAAGGAGAAAAAAGGAGTGGCTTTACCACGGAGAAACCTGACAACCACGACCTCCGCCAGGGGGACAGTGAGAAGTCACGCTGACAGCATGGACTTTTTGATACGAAGTGATGAGAACAGCACTTTACCTCTGTGTCTTCCTCCGCCAAACCCACAATCGCAGTGTAATCATGAGAAAAACATCAGACAAATCCCAATTGAGGAGTATTCTACAAAATATCTGACTAGTGTTCCTCAAAACTGTCAAGGTCAACACATTCAAGCAAAGTCTGAGAAACTGTCACAGCCAAGAGAAGCCTAAGGAGACATGATGACCAGCTCTAACTGGGATCCTGGAACAGAAAAAGGACATTAGGTAAAAAGTAAGGAAATATGAATAAAGTATGAGCTTTGGTTAACAATAACCTATTAATGGTGGTTCACTAATTATAACAAATATACTATACTAATGTTAGATGTTAAAAATAGGGAAAATATGGGAACTATCTGTATGACCTTGCAAACCTTCCTGTAAACCTAAAACTATTCTACAAAGTTATTTTAAAAAAATTTTTACTTTATCATATATATATACCTGAAAGCTTCAGGTAAAACAATGAAGAATTAAACTAGGGTTTGAAAGAAACCATCTAAAAAAACTCAGCTAGATACTTCTAAACCAGTTCTCAGCTAACAAGAAAAATGACCTACATTTTCCAAACCTATGACCACGTTCTTTAAATCAGAAATAAAATTGCCTATGACAAAAGCAATGCATCATTTCTGGGTTCTGTCAGTTTTTCAGGAGCTGTCCAAACACTGTTGAGTGAAGACCAGAGGTCTGGTAGAGGGCGCAGCGTGTAAGGAACACTGGCGCGCCGAGTTCGTAGAAAGAGCAAGTGATCAGCAAGGCCACAACCTCCACTGCCATCTGCTTCTGGGGCCCAGGGTTTATGCCCTGCATTTCATTACACATTAGGGCTCAAGCACACACGTGGCTTCAGCAAGGAATGCTTCCTACCTTCCATTTCCCAGGGCTCATTAAGACAGAGCATTCATGTCTACTTCTCATAGAACTTATCAGCAATACCCTGCATTTGTCAGGTTTTGCCTTAATGTAACATTTTACATCTTTGCAAGAGCACAGGAAGTGGGAAAAACAGCTGCACAGAGGCAGTGGATATAGAAGAAAGAGGAGGTGAAAAATAAAGCCAACTGAAAAGTCTACTCTAAAAGAGAGTAACTTCATACAGCTGAATAGGGAGTTGGTGTTAAAGAAGAAAAGAGCTAGAACTTTTTATAGCTACACATTTTTTTTAAAGATCAAAGATGAAATTTTATATTTCCCACTAGCATATTTTCTTAAAGAAAAAACTGATTTGTTACTTTTCCTCTTCTTAAATCAACTAGATATGCTTAATGAACATTATTGTTAGAAATGCAAAGAAAATCTGAACCACTTCTTTGGCCAAGTCAGGTTTTCACTGTGGACATTAAAGGACCCTCACAGTTAAAAAATAACAGTAACAATTTTAACAACTCACCATACTGGAAACATCCAAGCCAGGGATTTTCAAGGCAGATAAAAATAACTGGTATGGTTTGACAATAGCCAAAAAACAATTTTTCCTAGTTATTCTGAGTTTATTATTTGAAGATGTACACATTAATATCTTAGGTTTTGAAATACATGTTTGAAGGTAAAATAGTCACACAGTTAGGGTAATAAAAGTATATAGTGAAAAATCTCTCTCCTGCCCCTGCCCACCCAGTGCACTGCTGTGCCCTGTGCTCACACACAGATAAATAGGAATACACTACTGTTTTCTCCATTTTTACGTAGAAGGAGCATCCAGCAATATTGTTCTATGCTTTGACTTCTGCACGTAAAATATCAGAGTTTTTCCATATTGGTACATAGAAAGCATCCATACTTTAATTAATCAGTGATGGACATTTGTTACTTCCAATACTTTGTTATTACTGAGGATGCTGCAATGAATATCCCTATATGTTCATCATTTTGCACATATGCAAGTATACTTCTGGGATAAATTCCCAAATTTAGAATTGCTGGGTCAAAGGATACATGTAGTTGTAACTTAAGTAGATTATGCCAAATTGTTCCATTTATGGTATTGAGCCATGTGCACTCCCAGCAGCGGAGTATGAGGGTGCCTGCTCCTCCTGTTGACCCAGGGTAATATCCCCACTGTGGGTTGCTGCTAGTCTGAAGATAGATGACAACTGGTGTTTCAATTTTGTTTCAATCTGCAGTTCTTACTGAGCGCTGTTGAGCATCTATTCATATGTTTAACAGCCATCTGCATTTTATTTATTTGTGAACTTTCTGTTCATAATGAAAAGCATCTGGGAAGGTTGAGGGACTGGAGACAGGAAAAAAGGAAGGAGAGGAAGAAGAAATTACATTGAATTCCATACAAGTACGAAGAACATGGTTTGGGGTTTAAATTTAGTGTAATTTATGTTAGAATATGTTAAACTCTAATGATGTTTTACTGTTATTGTTTATTGAGATTTTATTTTTAGAGCAGCTTTAGTTTTGAAAAAAACTGTACAGAAAGTACACAGTTCTTGTGCACCCTTCACTCCCAGAAACAGTTTCCCCTATAATTAAAATCTTGTATTAGTGTGGTGCATTTGTTACAAGTGAAGAACCAATACTGATACATCATTATAAACTAAGGTCCACAGTTCATATTAGGGTTCATTCTATGGGCTTTTACAAATGCATAATGTCATGTATCCATCATGACAATATCACACAGAATAGTTTTACCACCTTACATATCTGTGGGTCACCTATTCATCCCACCCTTCCTCCCTCCTCTCCAAACCTCTGGCCCCGGCTGATCTTTTTACTGTCTCTACAGTTTGGCCTTTTCTAGGATGTCATACAGTTGGACTCACAGACTATGTAGCCTTTTCAGATTGGATTCTTTGACCTAGTAACAGACATTTTAGGTTCCTTTATGCCTATTCATGGCTTGATAGCTCATTTCTTCTCAACAATGAAAAACATTCCATTGTATGGATGTACCATAGTTTGTTTACCCAGTGATTTACTGAAGGATGTCTTGGTTGTTTCCAATTTTTGGCAATTATGAATAAAACTGCTATAAACATTCATGCGCAGGTTTTTGTGTGAACATGAGTTCTCAGCTTAGTTGGGTAAGTATCTAGGTGGCCAACCGCTGGAATGTATGGCAGACCTATGTTTAGTTTTGTAAGAAAGCACCAAACTGTCTTCCAAGAGGCTGTACCATTTTGCATTCCCACCAGCAATGAATGAGCTGTTGGATTGTTTATTTATGGGTTGTTTGTTACAGTATGTTGGGTTTTAAGAATTCTCTGTATATTTGGACACAAATCTTTTAAGTGATAGGTCTTTTGCAAATATTTTCTTCCATTCTGTGGCTTATCTTTTGCAGAGCAGAAGTTTTTAATGTTAAAAAAGTCCAACTTACCAATTATTTCTCTCATGCTTTTGGAACTGTTTCTAAAAAGTCACTGCCAAACACTAGGTCACTTAGATTTTCTGTGTTATCTTCTAGAAGTTTTATGGTTTTGTGGTTTACATGTAGGCCTCTGATCTATTTGGGGTTAATTTTTGTGTAAGCTGTAAGATCTGAGTGTATATTTTTTTGCATGTGGATATCCAGTTGTTTCAGCACCTTTTGTTGAAACGACTATCCTTTCTCCATCGAATTGCCTTTGCTCTTTTATCAAATATCAGGTGACTATAAAGTCATGCATCGCTTAACGATGGGGATACGTTTTGACAAATGTGTTGTAAGGCAATTTCATCACTGTGCAAATATCATAGAGTATACTTACACAAACATAGATGATACAGCCTACTACACACCGAGGCTATATAGTACTAATCTTATGGGACCACTGTCATATATGTGGTCTGTTGACTGAAATGATGTCATGCAGGACATGACTGTATTCATGCATGTATATTTCTGGTCTTTCTATTCTGCTTCGTTGATCTGTCTGTTGTTTCACAAATACCACACTGTCTTGATTCCTGTAGCTTTATTGTAAGTCTTGAAGTCAGGTAGTATCAGTCCTCTGACTTTATTCTTCTTCTTCAGGAGAGTGTTGGCTATTCTGGGTCTTTTGCTATTCCATATAAACTTTAAAACCAGTTTGTTGGTATCCACAAAATAACTTGCTGGAATTTTGATTGGAATTGCATTGAATCTATAGATCAAGTTGGGAAGAAATGACATCTTCACAACATTGAGCCTTCTCATCCATGAACATGGACTATCTCTGTATTTACTTAGATTTTCTTTGATTTCTTTCATCAGAGTTTTGTTGTTTTCCTTATTAAAATCTTATACATATTTTTTTAGATGTATACCTAAGCATTTCAACTTTGTGGGGGGGGGGGGATGGTTAATGCAAATGATCTTGTGTTTTAAATTTCAAATTCTAATTTTCATTGCTGGTATACAGGAAAGCAATTGACTTTTGTTCTACTAGTTTTTACCATTGTTTTTAGAGTGAAGCAGAAAAACAGTTGTCTATATGTCTGTGAAGGCAATTTAAAGCATAGAAAATCTGATCCCTGAAGCCATGAAAAATTACATAGCTGGCTTTTCTGTTATGCCAGAATCAGACATCTTAGAGAGTTCCCTGGTTATGGTAAAGAAATCTTATATTAATAACTTAGTCATTTGTGATATATTTTAAAAATCAAGTGATAAACTTGAAATAAGATACTGGAACATAATATTCAAGCCCACATAAACTTAAGCCATAATAAGGGCATCCTGTGCTTTAGAAATTACTGATGAGAACACTTATGTCATCTTTTGTGATGCAACAGAGCAGCAGGTTAAAAAGTACTTCTACCAAACCACGGCAGAGTTCTGAAAGACTACATTTTAGTCATAAATTCCTTAAGCTTCCATGAAGCTGATCTTCTGTGAAGATGAACTATGAATGGATTAGATGTCTGACCAGTCCAGGCATGCTTTTCTATTGCTCAGGCTTTTAACATAGTATTGATAGTACGTCTCCCACACAGTCTTAAACTTACTACTGATATGGTAAGAAGAAACTTTCTTTATTTTCAAAGTATATCACAGCACAAATTTGAAGTTTATAATATGTCAAGATTACTGAATTATGGCCTCCAAGTCCATTCTCATAGAAATAGTTGAGTAAGGAGTTCAATCTTGAGAGAAGCAACACTCAGAGAGTACGGGAATGGTGGAGAATGCTGAAACGTCACCCACACGCCCCATCAGGACTGAAGGACTTCTTTCCCCACCTGCTGAGAGTGCTGCTGGAAGACACGCCTCAGCTGAAGAGAGCCACCTTCCCAATGGTCACTCCCTTCCTCTGAGGCACCCTATATCCAATGGCTAGTTTATGAGGGGTGGAGAACAAAAGCCCGGCCACCTTTTCCCAACTTGGGACAACTCTGCAGGACCACCCCAGCTTCAGAGCTCCCTGTGGAATCAGCTGATGCCTTTGCTGAGACTGCACTGCTGCTCAACTTGTCCCTCTGCTCAATTCTGCTTCTTTCCCCTCCCTTTTCAGGTGTTGATTCTCAGGAGCCTTCCCTAATAAATGCCTGCATATTAGTCTCCATCTAAGAGTTTGCTTCCTGAGGAAACTGATCAGTGACAGCAATCAGCTAAAGAATGGCGATTTTAAAGCACCTTTCTTATGGCTTCGTCTGGGATGGCAGTTAGAGATGGAAGATGGGGAGGCAAAGGGGTGGGAGAGGTTGCAAAAGAAATACAAAACAAACTCTTGTATGCAAGGGCCCTACAATGTAGCTGAGGAGTCCAAATACGCTTAGATGAAACTATAAAGTAAAGTAGACGAATTTTAAACAAATACACTAGAACTTATACATTCAAATAACTGTTAGTCGCATAAGCAATGAGTCTACAAGGCTCCATGCCTACTCTGGGGAACCGGAATTGCAAAACCACAAAAAGCATTTGGAACTCTCAAATGTACAGTCAGAGCAAGTAAACGAAAATGTCTTTCTGTTGTTGGTGGTTTTCTATTCCCAACTATATAAGGCAACACGGCCACCCAGTAAACTCCTAAGATGTGGCATTAAATTATACATTCTATTCCAAAAGCCAAATCCACCCTCAAGGGCTAAAGATTCATTACTAATAAAATAGGCTGCAGAGTAATTCTAAAAGAGGCTCCCCAACACTCTAGGCTTGTAAATGAGTTCTTTTTTAAAAAAGCTTTACTGATATACAATTCTCCCATTTAAAGTGCATAATTAATGGCTTTTAGTATATTCATAGCATTGTGCAACCATCTCCACAATCAATTTTAGAACATTTTCCTTATATCCCCCCAAAACCCATCCCCCTTAGCCATCACCTAGCAATCCCCCATTTCCTCTAGCCCTAGTCAATTTACTTTCTGTACCTATAGATTTGCCTATTCTAGACATTTCATATAAATGGAATCATACAATATATGGTCCTTTGTGACTAGCTCTTCACTTAGCATAATGCTTTCAAGTTTCATCCATGTTGTAGCATGTATTAGTAATTCATTTCTTTTTACTGTCTAATAGTATCCAATTGTATGGATAAACCACATTTTACTTATCCATTTATCAGCTGATGGGCATTTGGGTTGTTTCCATTTTGGAGCTATTATGAATAACGCTGCTATGAACATCTATGTACAAATTTTAGTGTGGACATATATTTTCATTTCTCTTGGGTATACACATTGGAGAGAAATTGCTGGGTCAAAGGGTAATTCTATGTTTAATACTTTGAGTAACTGTTAGAGTGTTTTCCATAGTGGCTGCACCATTTCACATTCCCAGTTGCAGTATATCAGAGTTTCAATTTTTCCACATCCTTGCCAACAATTTTATTATCTGCCTTTGTGATTATAACCATTATAGTGAGTGTGAAGCGGTATCTCCTGGTTTTGGTCTGTATTTCCCTGATGGTTAATGATGTGAACATCTTTCCATGTGCTTATTGGCCATTTTGCATCTTCTTTGGAAAAATGTCTATTCAGATCCTTTATCAATTTTTAATTGCGTTATCTGGTTTTTTATTTTTGAGTTCTTTATATGTATTATATATATAATAAGTCCATTATCAGATAGATGATTTGCAAAAACTTTCTCCCTTTCTATAGGTGTCTTTTTACTTTCTTGATGGTATCCTCTGAAGTACAAACATATAAAATTTTTATGATGTCCAGATTATCTATTTTTTTCTTTTGTTGTTTTTACTTTTGACATCATATTTAAGAAACCATTGCCTAATTCAAGGTCATGAAGATTTACACCCACGTTTCTTCTAAGAGTTTTATAGTTTTAGCTCTTATATTTAGGTGTCTGATCCATTTTTTAAAAATTATTTTATTGAGGTCATACTAGCTTATAACATTGTGTGAGTTTCCGGTGTACATTATTATATTTCAGTTTCTGTATAGACTGCATCATGTTTACTACCAATAGTCTTGTTTTAATCTGTCACCATACATATGTGCCCCTTTACCCCTTCCGTCCTCTCCCCACCCCTTTCCCCTCTGGTAACCACTAATCTGTTCTTCTTATCCATGTGTTCGTTTATCTTCCACATACGAGTGAAATCATACAGTGCTTGTCTTTCTCTGTCTGGCTTATGTCACTTAGCATAACACCTCAAAGTCCATCCATGTTGTTGCAAATGGCATAATTTTGTCCTTTTTTATGGCTGAGTAGTATACCATTGTATATGCATACCACATCTTCTTTATCCATTCATCCGTTGATGGGTGCTTGGGTTGCTTCCACATCTTGGCTATTGCAAATAATGCTTTGATGAACATAGGGGTGTACAAATCTCTTTGGATCTTTGATTTCAAGTTCTTTGGATAAATACCCAGTAGTGGGATAGCTGGATCATATGGTATTTCTATTTTTAATTTTTTGAGAAATCTCCATACTGTTTTCCATAGTGACTGCACCAGTTTGCAGTCCCACCAGTAATGTATGTATTTTCTCCACATACTCTCCAATACTTGCTATTTCTTGTCTTATTAATTTTAGCCATTCTGATGGGTGTGAAGTAATATCTCATTGGGGTTTTGATTTGCATTTCCCTAATAATTAGTGATGTTGAACATCTTTTCATATCCCTGTTGGCCATCTGTATATCTTCCTTGGTAAAATGTCTGTTCATATCCTCTGCCTATTTTTGATTGGGTTGTTCATTTTTGTTGCGTTGTATGAGTTCTTTATATATTTTGGAAATTAATCCCTTGTCAGATATATGATTTGTGAATATCTTCTCCCAGTTGGTGGGTTGTCTTTTAGTTTTTTTTGATGGTTTCCTTTGCCTTGCAGAAGCTTTTTAGTCTGATGTAGTCCCATTTATTTACTTTTTGTTTCTCTTGCCTGAGTAGACATGGTATTCAAAAAGATACTGCTAAGACCAATGTCAAAGACTGTACTGCCTACATTTTCTTCTAGCAGTTTTATGGTTTCAGGTCTTACATTCAAGTCTTTAATCCATTTTGAGTTAATGTTTGTGTATAAGATAATGGTCTACTTTCATTCTTTTGCACTGGCTGTCCAGTTTTCCCAACACCATTTATTGAAGAGACTTTCCTTTCTCCATTGTATGTTCTTGGCTCTTTCATTGAAGATTAGATGCCCACAGATGTGTGGTTTTATTTTTGGGTTTTCAATTCTGTTCCATTGATCCGTGTGTCTGTTTTTCTGCCAGTACCATGCTGTTTTGATTACTATAGCTTTGTAGTATATTCCGAAGTCAGGGATTGTGATACCTCCAGCTTTATTCTTTTTTCTCAGGATTGCTTTGGCTTTGGGGGTCTTTTGTTGTTCCACATAAACTTTAGGATTCTTTGTTCTCTTTCCATGAAGGATGTCATTGGGATTCTGATTGGGATTGCACTGAATCTATAGATTGCTTTAGATAATATGGACATTTTAACTACATTCCTTCTTCCAATCCATGAGAGTGGAATATCTTTCCATCTCTGACCCATTTTGGCTTAACTTTTTTTTGTATAGTGTTAGGTAGGGGTCCAACTTCATTCTTTCCCATGTGGCTATCCAGTTGTCCCAGAACTATTTGTTGAAAAGACAATTATTCCCCATTGCATTGTCTTGGCACCATATGTCTTGGAAACAACATGTGAAGGTTTATTTCTGGACTCTCAATTCTGTTCTATTGGTCTTTAAGTCTATCGTTATGCTAGTGTCAGACAGTGCATCCTTCTTAAGGTGACTGCTTATATGCATTCATTCATCATGAATTCTCACTGGGCACCCACTATGTACTAGGCACTGTTCTACGTGCTGTAGAATCAGAACTGAACTAAAATTCAGTTGGAGCTTACCTTTATGGAGGAGACAAATAATTAAACCATAACAAGTAACACATATAGTTACTTATTTATATATAACTTATAGTAACTTATTTATATATATATATATATATATATATATATATATATATATATATACACACACATATGTATCGGAGAACGATAAGTATCACTTATAAAGCAAAGAAAGGGATATGAAGTGTTGAGGGGAGGGCTAACATTTAGACAGGAGAGGCCTCACCAGGAAGGTAAGTCTCGAGTAAAGACCTAAAGGAAGTAAAGAAGCTGGACATGACCTCTGCAGGGAAAGCACTTTAGGTAGAGGGAAAAACACACGAAGAAGCCCTTCAGCAGTAGCCTGACTGGCTATTCAAGGAACATGGAGGAAGGCCAGTGTGTCTAGAGTGGAATGAACGAAGAGTGGAACTAAAGATAAAGGCAGAGAGATAAACACATGGACATATTTTATAGGGTCTCATAAGTCATTGTGAGGACACCGGCTTTTACTCTGAATGAAATGGAAACCTGTTGGGAGGTTTCTGGCTGAAGGACTAACACGATCTGGTTAAGGTTATTAACAGAATTACTATGGCTGCTATGTTGAGACTAGACAAAGAGGGAGGGGTAGAAGCAGGGGGGCCAGTTAGGAGACTATGTAATAACTGAGACGAGACATGATGCTGGCCTTACCAAGCAAATGGCAGTGGGGGTGGTGAGAAGTGCTCTGGTTCTGAAGGGAGAGCCAAAGGGATATGCTAGCAGACAGACGCAGGGCATGAGAAAGTGAGGAGCTGGGGAACTTGAGGTTTTAGACCTAAGCCATTGGAAGGATGAAGTTGCCACTAACTGAAATGGAAAAGTCTGCAGAAAGAGCAGGTTTGGGGACTTCAAGAGGTTATCTTTAGAAATATGAATTTTGAGACAGCTAGCTCCAGTGGAGAAGTCAAACTGGAAGCTGTATTTACAGAACTATGAATAAAAATTTGAGATTCAAAAGCATCGAAATGGTACTTATAACTGAGATGAGATGAGATGGCTTGAGGAATGAAGGAAGATGAAAAGGAGAAGGGTCCAAAGACGGAGCCTGAGACAGTCTGACCATCAGAGGGGGAGAGTGGATCAGAAACACAACATACCACACACACACACACACACACACACACACACACACACACACAAAGGGAGAGAAGGAGAGAGAAAGTGGAGGAGAAGGAGAGATGGCAGGAAGGAGGGAGGGAGGAAGAAACAGTAAAGAAGAGTGGCCAGAAAGGCAGGAGGAAAGCAGGTGATATATGGTCCTGGAAGTTAAATGAAAAAGGTGTGTCCAACAGATGAGAGTCAAGTAAGATGAGGCCTGAGAAATGACGATGGTGTTAGCAATGTTGGTCACCAGTGACCTTGAGCAGTGGCCTTCGGTGGAGTGATGGTTCAAGAGAAAATGGAAGAAGAGGAGTTGCAGACGGTGAGCATGGACAACTTTTCTAAAGGAGTTCTGTTTAAAGAAAAATGGGTCAGTAGTTGGAGGGAGATGTGAGGTCAAGATGGGAGAAATAACAGCATGTTTGTGCACCGATGAAAAATGATGATGCAGGTTAGCGGGGAGGACTGCTGGAGCACGTTGAGTGAGAGATGAGAGAACAGTATCCAGTTCATGAATGTGGAGGTGTCCTTAGTGGGGCACAGACATGGTTCCCCTGCAGTAACAGGACAGAAGGTCAAATACATGGGCACAGATGCAAATGGTACTGATGGGAGTTTTCGTCTGATGCCTCTAT
This sequence comes from Equus asinus, assembly GCF_041296235.1. Classification (NCBI taxonomy): domain Eukaryota; kingdom Metazoa; phylum Chordata; class Mammalia; order Perissodactyla; family Equidae; genus Equus; species Equus asinus. Next base: position 54,503,369 of record NC_091810.1, on the reverse strand, counting down.
TCTCTCAGTGATATGGGAAGCAAGGCCATGAGCTAAGAGTGAGGGAGGGGGAGGAGGTACTGGAGGATTGAGAGAGGAAAAGGCAAGAAATTGTCATTTAGGAGAGCAGGAAAGAGAATGGGCCAAGAAAATATGCATGATTGCCAGGCAGCATGGAGGGCCATTTGAAGTCAGTGATTAGGAATTTGAACTGAGGCCAGATACATGGCTATACGGCAGTGACAAGGTCAAGGGTGTGACTGCAGAGGGTAAGGGGCTGAGGTGGGGGGGGGGCAGACAGGTCGGTGGAGGAGAGATGTCAAGGAAGTTAGCTGCTATGGCAGTGGAGGGATGCATAGGATATTTATTAGAGAGAGGGTCTGCAGAGAGTGATGGTCACCAGGCCCTTGAGTCCTCAGAATGGGGGCAAGTGAACTGGGGACGAGACAGGCTACATACTGGAAATTGGCTGGCAACAGGGTAAGAGGGCCATCTCCCTGGGCATTTTCATCCCACTGATCCCTCTTCGGACAGCTGACTGTGAGTGATCTGACTGGCTGGCTACTACTCTTTTCCTCTTTTCCCAGCTGAGGGCCCCTCCCAGAACTGCATGGGTGCTGCCTGTTTGAGTTCCTCAGAGTCTCTGAGCAAGCCATGTGTGCAAAATTTCCAAACATGATAACGTAATCAATCAAACACTGGTTCCAAACCTTTTTTTTCTTTCTTGGCACTAAATTCTGACTCTAGGTCTTAGGGCACAAAGATGAAAAAGGCATATAAAAGACAAATTATAATATCTTATGGTACATGAGGCAGTATTTAGTCTGCAGAGTGATGTACTCCAGGCACGGCTATTCTAGAGCAAGGTCAAAGTGCAACAGGAACAAAGAGTTAATTCTAATTTCTGATGCATGGAGATGAAGAAAAGCAAAGAGAACATTTAACATTTTTGCAAAAACATCTAAATATCTGTTATATGATGAAATAATTAATTTCTTTAAATAGAAATCGCTGTGCTACTTTTGCCCACTCCTCAGATAACTCGGGCTGGCTCCCTCCCTGGGACCTGGCGCTCAGCAAGGAATGACAGTCACCAACACCTGCAGAGTCATTAGGAGAAAAGGAAAAGGCCACTACAAAAATAGAATCTTCAGACAGTGAGTTTATAATTAACCGCACTTTTGAATGTCATCTTTTATACAAAATATGCATTTTTAAAGCTCCAAAAATTCTATATTACACTGGTGGCACTAAATTTTACCTTTGAAATGCTAAACATCTGCTAAACCTGGGCATTCTCTCCACTTGCTTCAATGTAAGCTATTGTACACATCCCACATCCAAAGGGAGCAAATATCAGGCTGTGCATTCTTATGCAGCAATAGCTTTAGAAGCAAAGAATTGGAAGCAGAATAGATGTTCATTACTAGGAGAATGGATAAGTAAATTTTGGTACATTCAGAAGATGGAAATTTATGCACCTGTATGATGCAATGAACCAGATTTATATATAGCAACATAGATATCATAAACATAATAGTGAGTGAAAACAATTAGATAGAGATTCAGAGCCCAAATCCTTGCATATAAATTTAAAAACACACAAAATAACATAATTTAAATAGCAAAGGGAAGGACATACACTATACCAGCAGTGGGTGCCTATGCAGGGTAAGGGCTACGGAAGTGAGAACAAATAAAAATACAAGCCAAGATGCCTGTTCCATGAGTCAAGGAATAAGATCAACTTGATTTTGTGTTTCTGAGGTGGTGGTGGTCATAGGGGGAAGGGAACAGCAGTGTTCTCATGAATATAAGTATGTATTTTTCATACTTGAAGCTTTCCAGTATTTTTTACTTGTAAATCTTGCTCCAGAGTCACCTATAACGTCCTATGACAATGCACCTGACAGTATATCACCATTCTATAAACTTGACATGTTTTGGTACAATCATTATCTCAATTTATGGAAGGTATTTAATAAGAACTAGAATAACAGTTGCCAAAAGCTAAATTAGCTAATGCTGAATCTAATGAAGAGTAAAGCTTTGATCATGCTTTGAAATAAACTCAGATAAAAGTAGATAAAAAGACTCCTATAGAATTGAACTTGACACTTTCATTAATAACCTAGCACATGAAATACCTCTTAGCAGACACTGCTAACCACACATATCAGAGTTTACCCCGACAGGTATAGCCTATTGCAAAAATGTGCTCATGTTTCACTTTAGAATAAATATATGTTTCCTACAGGCTCCTAGTTCATAATAGGCTTTTTGTTTTCCATCTCTAAACTACAAATTACATCTAAAATAAATCAACTGCAAGAGGAGATCTGCACCAGGTGGAAATCAAATTAACCAATGTGTTCTGAGAAGCTGAAACTTGCCATGCTCAGTGCTACAGGGAGAGCCATACAATGGGACATCTGCGGCTTAGAGCTGCTCAACCAGGACTCAAGGACCCCTATTCCTACACCTATGGGAGCTTTTGTGTGATAGTGGAATAATCACTCAAATTTCGTTACCTCTCTTTCATTGAGTGACACTGAGTTCCTGGGCAATAAAGACAGCAGATGAACAAATGTTGGAAGAAGGGTCAGGCACCCTCATTGTGCTCCTAGCTTATTACCTATAGAAGGGGAGATAACAACATGTCCCCACCATGCCACATTTGACCTTTGCTAACTGTAAAACAGAAATAAGAAAGCCCTGGAGACCTGCTGTAAATGCTGATCCTTGAGTCCTTGTCAAGAGACCCCTTACAACGGAGACTCTTGTTCAACAAAATCCATAGAGCACTCAGCAGGCAAATCTCCTTAAAGGTCTGAGACAAACATACTTTAGAAAAATCTGTTCTAAGGAGAAGTTTAACAAAGATTCCACTACTTGTTTTACCATTCTTGGAAGGATGTTCTTAGCACAAGACAACGTAGCCCTGAAAAAGTTTTCGAATTTAAGCTGAAATATTTTGTTTTGCTCCACAAAATTCCTCCACCTCCTCCTTTTACTCACCAAAACAATAAAATATTCTGAAAATATTTCTACATAGAAAATATTTCTACATGAATTCTTATGAATTACGAAGTCCCATTAACACAAAATGAAGCAGCAGCAGACAGGAAATGCAGAATATTAAGTCTCCCATTAGACTTACACGGATCTTTTACATGCTATGAGCTTCTGAACCCATGTTTCTACAAGGGTGAGACACAGTCTGAGCTCCTTGAGTTGCACGGAATTAGAAGAACACAAACATGTGAGTAGAGAGGCAGCACCACTTAGCACACGGTGGGCAAACTCTAGCCCAAAGGCCATTACACGCCTCCAAGAGCAACAGGTGGCTGACCATGTCACTCTCCACCTGGCGTGGCACTTCTCTTTTTCTTTCCTGATCCACTTTATGTCCATCTCCCCACCTCCTGCTGCCATGTCATTTCATCTTTTCTCCTGTTCTGTTGGTAGCCACAACTACCACCCGTTCAGGAGGCAGTGTTGTTGAGTGAAAAGGACTGGGCCTGCACTCACATTCCAGTTCCACCCCACACATGTCCCCAGTAAAGGGAGGGTATCAAACCCGAGCAACATCTGGTTCAGTGGGTAACAGACAAGGTGGTATTATCAGGAGGGGCAAGGTTTCCATTGGTAGAGTTGTCTGTGAAGAGGCTGAGGGTTAGGGAAGGCTTGCTGGTGATGGAACATGGTTCTAGAGGGCCCATGGAAATATCTGCCCGTGGGCCACCATGGAAGAATGACTTCTGGGGAGGAAGCTCGGAGCAGGAAGTGGTGAATGTGGGCAAAGAGGTGATATCTCTGAGAGGTGTGTCAGAACTGCCAGGTTCTGAGTGGGACCCTTCTGATGAAGGTGCTTCTGAGCTGGCAACAGAAGCTGGTAAGGTTGATGAGGGCTCAGGCATGACAGAAAGGACTGAGCTCCAGGCCAGTGGGTTAACCCTAACTCTTCCACCACTATGACTGGCCCATCCAAGCCACCACCTGCCCTGCTTCAGGAGCACACTGCTTGTGAGTGAGGGGAGAACCATCTCAAGATAACCAGGAATTCTAAATACAAATTTAATTTAACTTAATTTGTTTAATTTATTTTATTATTACTGAGGGATGAAAGTGTATTCTCCATCCCCACTTGTCCATTCATTTTGGAAAAAAGAGGAAAACAATTGAGAATTCTCACATCCACAGTTGGCGGGAGGGTACAATAGGAAGAAAGTTATTTGGTGTCTCTGAAAATTTAGAACATACGTGCTTCCCCCAGCAATGTCCACCTTTTGTGGAGAGACTCTCACAACACGCCCAGAGCATGAGCACTAGGCTGGGACACCCACCACAGCACAATTGTAACACACGCCTGGAGAAGTCAGAACCAACCAGTAGGGCTGTATACAACAACTAGGCTACAACATAAAAATAATACAGAAAACATTTATATAGGGCTTACTTTTGCTATAAGTTATTCTAAGGGCTTTATATATAGTAATTCATTTAGTCCTCACAACAATCTATGAAGTAGGTATTCCTATTATCTCTATCTTTAAAAACTGAGGCACAGAGAAATTAAACAATTGCCCAGGATCACACAGCCAGTAAACGGCAGCATGTGATTAGAAATCAGGCCATTATAGACTACCTTGTAAAGCAGTTAAAAAAAGAATGAAGTACATTGGTTTAAGACGAGAGGTTGAAGATTCCCATTTATCTCTCATATCCAATTGGACAGACTGTCAAAAGAACAGCAAAGAAATTAAAAAGGCACAATTTCAAAAGGATCTTTTCAAATACCATGTCTACTCAGACAAGTGAAACAAAAGGAAAAATAAACAAGTGGGACTTCACCAGACTAAAGAGCCTCTGGAAGGGAAGGGAAACCAAAATCAAAATGAAAAAACAACCCACCAACTGGGAGAAAATATTTGCAAATCATATATCTGATAAGGGGCTAATCTCCATAATATATAAAGAACTCACACAAATGAACTACAAAAAAACAAACAACCCAATCAAAAAGTGGGCAGAGGATATCAATAGACATTTTTCCAAAGAAGACATACAGATGACCGATAGACACATGAAAAGATGCTCAGCATCACTAATCATCATGGACATGCAAATCAAAACTACACTTAGATATCACCTTATGCCCGTTAGAATGGCTATAATCACCAAGACAAAAAATAATAAATGTTGGAGAGGATGTGGAGAAAAGGGAACCCTCATTCACTGCTGGTGGGAATGCAAACTGGTGCAGCCACTATGGAAAAACAGTATGGAAATTCCTCAAAAAACTAAAAATAGAAATACCATATGACCCAGCTATCCCACTACTGGGTATTTATCCAAAGAACTTGAAATCAACAACACAAAGAAAATTATGCACTGCTAAGTTCATTGAAGCATTATTCACAAACACCAAGACATGGAAGCAACCCAAGTGCCCACTGACTGATGATTGGATAAAGAAGATGTGGTGTATATATATATATATATATGTATATGCACAATATATATACAATGGAATACTACTCAGCCATAAAATGATGAAATCATCCCATTCACAACCACATGGATAGACCTTGAGGGCATTATGTTAAGTGAAATAAGCCAGACAGAGAAAGACAAACACCGTATGATTTCACTCATATGTGCAACATAAACAAACTTATAGACAAAGAGAACAAATTAGTGGTTACTGGGGGAAGGCGGGTGGAGGGTGGGCACAAGGGGTGAAGAAGCACACTTATATGGTGCATGACAAATAATAATACACAACTGAAAGTTGTTATAATGTTATAAGCTATTCACAATGTTATAAGCTATTATGACCACAATAAAAGAATTATTGCAAAATTTTAAAAAATATTTTTAAGGCACAATTTCATAATAATGAAGGAAATGGGAAGGAGACCATGAGCACATAAGAAATTTCCACAAATTTCTATAAATCTGAAAATAAATGAAAGAGTATAGGATAAGGAAACTAAGTGTAGGAAATTGAGCCTAGAACCCAGATGGAGGTAGGTTCACCTATGGAAGAAGCTGACCAGTTCAACAGAAGCTTGGAGAAAGCCTCCAAACCTGCACACACCCTCACGCTGGTGGGAATAGTGACATGGGGGCTCATTCTCTTCCTATAGGCCTGTGTGCAAATGGCTTGCAGTCGAGTAACCCTTAGATGCACACACACATGTGCCACACACATGCCAAGTGCACACACAAGAGGACTTCACTACAGAAATTAAGTGGACTTTCTGGGGGAAGGGCTAAGAGAGCTCAGCAACACATTCCCTATTTTGGTACTGGTGGATGGGCAGCATATTCTGTGTCCCCCCACCCCAGCCCCATCATCCATCATTAAGCAAAGCCTCTGCCTCCAGGAAAACCTCACTTGTATTACGATGTCCTGAGCCAAACACGCTGTTGGCTAATTCTCACATATACAGGGATAGCCAAGAATCACCAGACTAAAGAGTCTGGTGACTTGAGGAAAGAGACTTGAGGAAAGCCTTCATACAAATAGGGAAACAGACACACAGCTATGCACACATACCCCAGGGTGAAAAATAGAAAATGAACCCGAGGGAACAGATAATTCAGGGAACAGAAGAAATGGTTTTAAAAAAAAAAAGAGTATGAGAGCCTCAGGGAGAACTAAGAAAATCTTGCATTCATACAGCAAGAACAGACGCTCATGAAAAAGGAACAACCAGAAGGAGTTTTTGGTAATTACCAAATGATTGTCAAAACAAAAACGTCAATAGAAGAGCTAGGAAATTTAGTCCAAGAACTTCATAAAATAGAATTAAGAGGGGCTAGAAAAAGACCAAACTAAACCAAATTAAGCAGAATGAAGAAAATATTAACAGAAAATGCAGAAATCAGTAAAATAGAAACAATTGAGAAAAATTAACAAAACCAAAAGCTGATTCTTTGAAAGAATCAATAAAATTGATAAACCTTTAGCTAAAAAGATTAAGAATAAAAAAAGACACAAATTACAATATCGGGAATGAGAAAGGGGAAATCACTAAAGAGTCTAGACAATACTCAGAAAGCAATATGAACAACTTTATGCCAGTAAATTTAACAACTTAAGCAAAATAGACAAATTATTTAAAAGAACCAAATTACCAAAATTGACACAGGAAGACAATGAAAATCTGAATAGTTCTGTATCTATTAAAGATATTGAATTTATAATTTAAGAACTTCTCAGGCCAAGATGGTTTTACCGGGAAATTATATGAAACATTTAAGGAATAAATGAGACCAATCCCACACAATCTCCTTTAGAAAAAAAGAGCAGGAAGGTACACTTACAAGGACAGTATTACTCTGATACCAAAACTTGAAAAAGACATTACAAGAAAAGAAAATTAAAGACAAATATCACTCATTAGCATAAATATAAAAAACCTTGGCACAATATTAGGAAGCTGAATCTAGCAATCTATAATAAAATATGACCAAGTGGGATATATTTCAGTAATGCAAGGTTGGTTTTACATTAGAAAGTTAATTCATGTAATTCAACACATTAACAGAATAAAGGAGAAAAATGACCTATCATATCAATATATACAGGAAATTACTGACAAAATTCAATACTCATACATCATAAAAACTCTCAGTAAGATAGAAATAGAGGGAAATTTCCACAACCTTAAAAAGGACATCTAGAAAAAACTACAGCTAACATCATACTAAATTGTAGACACCTAACTGCTTTTCCTTAAAACCAGGAAAAAAGCAAGGATGTCAGTTTTTACTATTTCTATTCAACACTCTACTGGATGTTCTAGCCAGAGCAATCAGGCAAGAAAAGTAAATAAAAGGTCTACAGACTGTAAGGGGGAAAAATATGCTTTATTTGCAGATGATATGGATGTATACACAGTAAATCTTAAGGAATCTATTTAAAAAACTACTATCACTAATATGCAAATTTAGAAAAGTTCCAGGATATAATATCAACATAAAAATGTTTTCCTTCTATACATTTCATAATTAAAATTGAAAATTGATATAAAAATCTATACAATGTACAACAGAATCTAGAAACATAAAATACTTATGGAGGAATTTAACAAAATATGTGCAAATTCTGTACAATTAAATCTATAAAATATGGCTGTGAGAATTTAAAGAGGACCTAAACGGAGAGATGCACAATGTTCATGGACTAGGAGACTCAATATTCTTAAAATATCAATCATCTCCAAATTGATCTATTGAATCAGTGCAATCCCAAAAAGCTTTTTTGTAGAAATCAGCAACTTGATTCTAAAATTTATATGGAAATGCAGACAACCTGGAATAGCAAAACAATTTTTTTTGCAGTGGGGAGTGTGGTGAGGAAGATTGGCCCTGAGCTAACATCAGTTGCCAATCTTCCACCTTTTGTTTGAAGAAGATTGTCGCTGAGCTAACCTCTGTACCAAACTTCCTCTGTTCTGTAAGTGGGATGCCACCACAGCATGGCTTGACAAGTGCTGTGTAGATCTGCACCTGGGATCCAAACCTGTGAACCCCAGGCCACCGAAACAAAGCACACGAACTTAACTACTATACCATGAGGCCAGCCCAGCAAAGCAATTTGAAAAAGAACAATAAAGTTGGGGCTAATAATATCTGATATGAAGACTTAACCACAGTAATCAAAACATAAGGGTATATACGTAAATGGAATAGAATAGACTCCTGAAATTGCACCATACACACATGGTTAGTTGAATTTAGACAATGATGCTAAAATAATTAATAGGTAGAAAAGAATCTCTTTGACAAATGGTTAGAGTAACAACTGGCCATCTATATGCAAAAAAAAAAAAAAAAAAGAACCTCAATATCTATCTCATACTATAGACAAAAATTAATTTGAAATGGATCATAAATCAAAACACAAAAGCTAAAAGCATAAAATTCATAGAGGTAAATATTTAGGACCATGGGGTAATGAAAGATTTTTCAGACAAAACAAAAAAAGCACTAATCACACACCCACAAAAGTGAGAAATTATATTTTACCATAAATTTAAAACTTCTCTTAAAAACACCATTAAGTAAGTGAATGGATGGGAGAAAATATCTGCAATACATATACTTGACAATAGACTTGTGTACAGAACACATAAAGAATACTTACAACTCAATAACAAAAAGACAGTGCAATAAAAAATGAGCACAGAAACTGAACAGCACATTCACAAAAGATGATAGGTAAAAAAGCTAACAAGCACATGAAAAGATACTCAACATCACTAGTCACCAGGGAAGTGCAAGTTAAAACCACAATGTGCTATCATTACACATCTACTAGAATGGCTAAAACAAAGAAAAATAACCCCCAAAACTGATGATAGCAAATACTGGCAAGGATTTGGAGCATCTGGAATTCTCAACTATTGCTGGTGGAAGTGAAAAATGTCAAAACCACTTTGGAAAATAGTTTGACAATTTCTTATGCAGTTAAACATATGCTTACCATAAGACTCAGCAATTTCATTCTGAGGTATTTACCCAAGAAAAATGAGAACATATGTACATGAAAAAGTATGTATAAGAATGTTCAGGGCCAGCCTGGTGGTGCAGCGGTTAAGTTTACATGTTCCACTTTGGCGGCCCAGGGTCTGCCAGCTCAGATCCCGGGTGTGGACATGGCACCGCTTACCAAGCCATGCTGTGACAGGCGTCCCACATATAAAGTAGAGGAAGATGGGTACGGATGTTAGCTCAGGGCCAGTCTTCCTCAGCAGAAAGAGGAGGATTGGTGGCAGATGTTAACTCAGGGCTAATCTTCCTCAAAAAAATAAACAAATAAAAATGTTCATTGCAGCTTCACTCATAATAGGAAAAACACAGAAATGACCAAAATGTTCATCAACAGGTGAATGGATAAGAAAATATGTGGTCTACCCACAATAGAATACTACTCAGCATTATCATGACACTATATGCAATGACACAGATAATCTCAAAAGCATTATGCTGAATAAAAAAGCCAGATACAAATAGTACTTACTGTATTATTCCATTTACACAAATTTCTAGAACAGGCAATTGTACTTCATGGTGATAGACAGCACTTCAGTGATGGTCTTGGATGTGGAGTAGGAGGGACTAATTGCAGCGGGGAAGAGGGGAACTTTCTGGAGCGATGGAAATATTCTAGATCTTTCCATGGTGATATATAGGTGTATACAGTCATCAAGACCCAATCAAACTAAACAATTTAAATGGGTGCATTTTATTGTATGCAAATTATACCTCAATAAAACTGATTAAAAATACTGCACAACAAAACGATGCAGTGAATCCTTAGCTCTTCTGGTTCTGTCTGTAACGGTAATAATTGTGTCAGATTGAGAGATGCACAAACCAAACTATAAAGATAATTAAAATAAGACACAGAGACAGGGCCAGCCTGGTGGCACAGGGGTTAAGTTCGCACGTTCCTCTTCTTGGCGGCCCAGGGTTCACTGGTTCGGATCCCGGGTGCGGACATGGCACCACTTGGCAAAAGCCATGCTGTGGCAGGCGTCCCACATATAAAGTAGAGGAAGATGGGCATGGATGTTAGCTCAGGGCCAGTCTTCCTCAGCAAAAAGAGGAGGATTGGCAGTAGTTAGCTCAAGGCTAGTCTTCCTCAAAAAAGACAGAAAGAAATAAAATAAAATAAAATAAGACACAGAGGAATTTAGAGTTTTCCCATCCATGTACAGCTCCGAAACTACATGAGAAAACACTGACACTTTATTTAGCTTTCATGAGTTGCCTGAGGAAGTATAATGCAAGTATTTTGGGTCATATTTTAAGTTTTAATTATGAATCCTTTCAATCCACAAGCTGTTTACTTCATGCAAAAATTACTTTCCTGCTTTGGCTGTGATGTCTTATAACTTTTAGCAGTGCCTTCTCATATGCATTATGTAATATCACTGTTTAAAAAACAGCTGTGGACAGTCTGCTGGAAGGGCAGGTAACCCTAACGGATTTCACACATTGGTCTATTCTGCAAGTTTCATAATTCCCATGATCGTTTCAGTCACCATCATACACCACTATGCAGCACTGTGTGGGCACGCAGGTCCTCAGATAATGCGGAAAGGATGGATAAAGGAATCATCTCTAACCCACAAGACTTCTCTGTAACAGGAAACACCCTAGAAGAATGGGCAGGAGTCAAACAGAGTGACAGAACACACGAGGTGGCAAAGACTGCTCCAGTGAAAGAAGTGCCACAGAGCACCTGGCCCGTCTGCATGTGGTTCAACATAGATCTAGGACTGCAGAAACAAGGAGTATCTTTCAGGCTTTCCAGCCCTCACACAAACTTTGAATGTAAATCAAGCTTGACAAAGTTCACAAAGCAATGAGGTGCCAACTCTTGTAATGAATGCACCCAGGCTTCAAGCCAAGCAATCTCAGTAGGTCAGAGTGTGGTGGTAGCGTGAAATCTCTTCCCTAGATGTCTCGGTGGGTTTTCAATCCTATATCAAACAGCTTCTTTTCACGATCTGCCCTCCTGACAATTCTTCCAGATTTATAATGATTTCATCTCCTACTGATTCATCCCATCAATCGGACTTGACGGCACATGACCAGAGAGGAACCTTTTACTACTCTCTTTTCTAACATTCTAGGTCCTGTTAAGATCATTGTTCCATTACTCGTACTGTCAGGAGTGAAAACTGTGAAGGCTTCTGGAAGTGCCAAGAACCATAATTTTCATCTTTAGAAATGAAACTACTCTAAATAAGAGATGTATGATGTCACAAGCAGATGTCACAGTCAAAGGCTTCTTCTCCCTCCATGGAAGCCCGTTGCCTTGGGTCTCTGATTATTCCTTAAACACACTTTTGTGCTCAGTGTTTACTCTTCAAATGACTAAAGTACTTAAAAGTTCTCCCAGGGGTTCACATATGTCTGTTTATGTATCTTAGTCCTCAGATATATTTTTTACATAATCCAGCTCTTTCCTAGATAGACTGCAAGCTCCACAAGGCAAGGAGCTTGAATGTCTGCTTTTGTGATGGCTAGTGCCGTCTGGAAACATTCTTGGAACCACTGTGGGTAATCAGTCAACGTAAGGTCTATCAAATGTAGGTACCGCTTAACTTAAGAGAAGTATCAACAATTATATTTTAAAATTACACTGTTGTTTATGGCAACTTTATTCATAATTGCCCCAAAGTGGAAGCAACTAAGATGTCCTTCAGCAGATGAATGGATAAACAAATCACGGTATATCTATAAAAAGAATATCATTCAGTGATGAGAAGAAATGAGCTATCTAGTCATGAAAAGACATAGAGGGACCTTAAATGCATATAACTAAATGAAAGGAACTAGTCTAAAAAGACTACATACTATATGATTCCAGCTATATGACACTCTGGAAAAGGCAAAACTGTAGAGACTGTAAAAAGATCAGTGGTGGCCAGGCATTTGTGGGGAGAGAAGAAAGGTGGGATCAATATGTGAAGCACAAGAAATTTCTGAGGATGGTAAAACGATTTCCTATGATACTGTAATGATGGATATGTGGCATTATAAATTTGTCAAAACCCAGAGAATGTACAACACAGAGTGAACTCTAACATAAACTGTGGACTTTAGTTAATAATAATGTAATAATGTATCTATTGGTTCATCAATTGTACCACACTAATGAAAGATGTTAGTAATAGGAGAAATTGGGGGTACATGGTAACTCTGCACTTTCTAGATAATTTTTTTGTAAAACTAAACCTGCTCTAAAAAAATAAGGTCTATTAATTTAAAAATTTATATTGTAAATCAAGATTGGAGAGTTTTTAATATTACATCTTTAAACAGGCATATTCTGATTGCAAAATAATCTTCCATTAAAGTATTTTTAGAAGGATGCTAAAATGATTTCCTCTCTTACATAACACTGCTGTCATGGCCCAGAAAATATTCAGAAAACATTTTCCCCAGTTGGAAACCTATTTAAAGTTAACATCAAACATTCAATCTCAGGTTTAACTACCAGTGAAAGTGTATCCAATTAAAAAGGAAATAAGAAATCAAGTAGAAACAAAACACATTTTTTTCATTACTTACCATAAAGTGTCTCATATTTAGGGGGTACAAAGTTTAAAATTCTATGCTTAGGAAACAGAATATTCTTTGCAAGTCTGGATTTTCTACTCTTGATCTGAAAGCTCAGTGTGTCCCTTGCCTGCAGAGGGTGGTGTTCAGGGCCTCCAGGTGTACATGACGGGTGTTAAAATTCTACATTGTAATGTTTTACTGATGACAGTTCTGTATATGATACACTCCCTTGAGTACTCCCACATTCTGATAAAATCCTAAAAAATGAAGGCCCACAATTCATTAAAATTGCTCTAATTATTAACAACACACTCACAACAATGATTAGAGCACAAAACACGACCCCAGCTGATCCCACTTTAAACTCATACCCTCAAGAAGGCTCTGAAGGTCTGGCATCTGCTATTTTTCCCGGGTCCGTTCAATCTCCCACTCTCCTATTCGATTCTACACTTTCTCCTCTCTCTTCAAACATCCAACACTTCTCTCTACTTCCTCTCTTTCAGCCCTGACCTTCCTTGCTATTTCATGGAGAGAACACAAGTTTTCAGATGAGAACATCTATAAGCTCCCAACTCTATTTATACCCACTACCTGCCTGGACCCCTACCCTCCACCTTTCCCTCTGTATTGAGACCATCCACTCATGTTTGATCCCATTCATCCCTCTCACATAGTCAAGGACATCATTCTGTTCTCACAACTTGGGGAAGCTGCCGCAATGCAGTGAGTGGCATCATCAAGATGTGGCTTTGAATCTGCTACATTTCACTTTCTAAAATCCCACACATACACATCACTCATGAAATGTTCTTACCAAAACTGTTTAAACTGAATCTAATCAATCCTCTAGACATAATTTCCAACACAAGGACAGAGAAACAAGCTTTTTCTTAAAAAAAAAGAAAGGAAGGAAGGAAGAAAAAGAGGGGAGAGAGGAAGACAGAGAGGGAGGGAGAGAAAAGAACAAAACACACCCTAAGGAAACAATCAGACAGATGCATACTGTGGAACACTCTACAGGAAAACTGACCTAGACACCTCAAAAGTCAATATCATGGTTACTTTATCAAAGAAAAAATGTGATCACAAATAAATACATGAAAAGATGCTCAACATCATTAGTCATTACAGAAATGCAAGCATAGGCACTATAACATACCTAACAGAATGTCTGAAACCAAAAACTGACAATACCAAGCGCTGACAAGGATGCAGAACAAGTGGAACTCTCATACATTGCTGGTGGGAATGCAAAAGGCCATTATAGAAAACAAGTGGCAGTTTCTTACAATGTCAAATATTCTCATAACATATTACTCAACAATCTCACTCCTAGCTATTTACCCAAATGAAATGAAAACCTAGATTCACACAAAACCCTGTGAGCAAATGTTTATAGCAGCTCTACTCAAAATCACCAAGACTGGAAACAATTTAAAAAATCCTCTTTTAAAGAATGGATAAACAAACTATGGTACAACCACACGATGGTGTACCACTCAGCAACAAAGAGGAACTATTAATATACTCAGTAATATGAGTACATTAATAGACGAGTAAATATTAATATACTCATATATCGTATATATGATATATACATATATATTATATAAATATCATATATATTATACATATACACACATGAGTATATATGATATATGAGTATATTAATATACTCAAATGCATTATGCTAAGTGAAAGAAAACAGACTCAAAAGGCTATATAGTATACGATTCCATCTATATGATATTCTGGAAAAGGCAAAACCATGGGGAAGAAGAACAGACCAGTGGTTGTGAGGGGTTAAGGATAAGGGGAGGTTTGACTACAGGGAAATTTGAGCTCTCTTTTTTCTAATCTTTTCCTTTTTCATAATGGAAGTTTGTGAATACAATGGCTCATGAGAGAAGGCTGATGGGCTGAGAGGAATCCATCAGACTTGATTATCCAAAACCAATATGTTATTTCTCTAAGTCAATAAACTATTGGAGAACTCAAAGTAGGAGAGGCAACATTTATCCAGAAATGAGGGTTTTTCTTGCCGGCAGCTGAAAGCTTCCTGTTGGACAATGAGCTAAAACAATCTCTCCTTGATTACATTTTTGACTTACAAACATTTTAAATTGGCTAAACCAAAGCTTTCATTAACAGTCATATTCACTGACTTTAGTTCTCCAAATGAATCTGTATGTTAAAACAGCTCTTTGCTGCTTAATTCAGAAAAATTAGACAACAAAGGCTGGTTAAAAAGAATGAATGTATATACAAATCAAATATCAACTATAATAAAAAAATAACCATTTAAAAATGCAATCTTTTAGAGTTATTTTAGAAGGAATACATACATTTGGCTTTTACGTTTAAAGAAATTTGCATTCACGGTCATGACAGATTCATGAAATGCCGTTGTGATGCAATGAAACAGATGATCCCAAAAATCCTTCTAAGAAATCTATCTAATCTAGCCAAGAGGGAAGTTTAAATCTCAGTTTTCTCTCCAATTCGATTATCATCAATTATTTTGTAGAACTTTTTTGTCCTTTGGTTTTTAACTAGCCTTCATTGAATGCATAATCATAATAAAAACAAAGGAAAACAGAAAAATCAAAAGGAAAGAAATTATCCAAATCTTAATAGCTAGAGAAAACTACTGCTGTTAACACTTGGATTATATCCATCCAGGCCTTTTCCTAGAAATGCCTACATATAAATACACACATTTACAAGTTTTTCACTTAGCATATCACGGCCATTTGTCCAATAATAAAGATCTATATACAGCTTTATTTTTATAGTGGCAAGGTATACCATTATAAGGATAGGTCAACATTTAATCAAGTATCTAATGTTGGACACATAGCTCCTCTTCAGTCTCGACCCTTACATTCAACACTAGTATGAAAAATTTGTGAGTCTTTTCTTTTATGGTATCCTCTTTTGGTGTCATTCTTATAATAAAGGTCTCTCCATCTAAAGATTAGCTAAATATTCACCTATAATTCTTTCTAGCACTTTTATGGTTTTTGATTTTACATTTATATCCTTAATTTTACTGAATTTAAATTCAGATAAAGAGAGGATTTAACTTTACCCATTCCCTCTAAATAGCTAGCCAGTTGTCACACCATTCGATAATCAGTTCATCTTTTTCTATTGACAGGAAATACCTACCATAATATACACCAAATCTGTGTATATCTATACTTTTGACAGTTCCTGGCCTTTTGATTCTGTTCTATTTATCTATTTATTCTGGTGCCAGTACCATACTTTTTTTAGTCACTGTAGCTTTATGACATATGATAGGACAAACTCCTACCACCACATTATTTTCTTCAAAAATAATGGCCATTATCTCACATTTATTCTACTTGATTTACCTCAGAATCATAAGTTTTGATATACTGTTTACTCATTGTTATTTTATAACGTTAACTGGTTTTCTCTGGTTTTATATTTGTGTGTTTTTTTTAGCTTATCTAATTTTCTTCCTACAATTATCATGTACTCAATCATGTCTGATTAAAAACCAAAAGGAAACAAAAGAAAGCAGTACTAATAAACATTCAAATAATGTGATAATCTAAGATTAACTTAAAAAAACAAATCTAGCTCTGAATTCATAGAGGACCACAGTATAGATTTTGGAAGAAGAAATAAAACATGCCACCTGTTTGCTGATCCATAGGTAACTCCCCGTCTACTCAACAGAGGCAGATCTCCAGGGTGGGCGGATTTTTGGATCTTTCCCAGAGAAAAGCCAAGGGCTCCACTATGTTATAATATCTGATTGACTGAACAATCTATAAAAAGTCTCCTTGAGAAGATTTCCAGCCCCCAGAACTACCAGGTATGCCCTGGAAAGTGAGCCACAATTGTTGCCCAACTATTTACCCAGTTAGCAGGATGAGTATATTCTCCTCAGGGTGGACACAAATAGTACTTTTTTTCTTTCAGCATGGGTCAGGTTTTTTCATTTGAGAAAGTAATGTGTACACATGGCTAAGAAGGCAAAAGGTACAGTGAAAAGTAGACCTCCCATCCGCTCCTGACCCGCTCCCTGGTCCTTCCGACAAAGCTCTCCCGAGAAAAGCCCTGCTATTTAGCTGCCGGTCTACAAACAGAGAAATCCCTCGTTATCTCTCAAATTAAAATTGCTCAACATCTACAGGACACTGGGAAGATCTAGTATCACAAACTGTTACGAAAGTTAGCATATCAAAAGTGTTGCACTGGATACGATTTACCCAGATGTCCAAAAAAGACGTAGTACGTTTTCCTTTCTATTTATAAATATGGAAATAATTTATGAGTTATCTATTCAACAAATATTTATTAAGCATCTACCACATGCTGGCACTATCCCAGGAGGTAGGGATCCAAAATGAAACAAGGGGCCGGCACCGTGGCCGAGTGGTTAAGTTCGCGCACTCCACTGCGGCGGCCCAGGGTTCGGATCCTGGGCGCAGACATGGCACTGCTCGTCAGGCTGCGTTGAGGCGGTGTCCCACATCCCACAACTAGAAGGACCTGCAACTAGGATATACAACTGTGTACAGGGGGGGTTTGGGGAGATAAAGCAGAAAAAAAAAATTTTTTTTTAAATTTAAAAAAATGAAACGACACAATTCACCCACTATTATCCTCCAGTTCATCTTACTAAGAAAATAGTTAAGAACAGCTAATGGTTATTTTTTTTAAAGTGTTAAGTCAATATAGTATCACATAAAATTCACTTGTGAATCAAATGGAACAGTCACAACATAGATCCAAGGCTCAAATGCTCCTCAGATCCTGGACCATAATACTGTACTTGTGGTAAGCTCAGAGCGGGAAGGAATGGCCTGATGACAAATCACCCCTCTTCTTAAATGTCCTACACCTCCCTTTACTGTCAGATGAACCTAGGGTGTGATCACGTGCAACGGCACAAAGGAACATGGGTTGACGTGGTCTCCCTGTTTGGACAAAGTATAATCTTAACACGGAAGGTGCCTGTTGCTGGTTATGAGCAGAAAAAGAAGTATCACTGACACTCGGACAGAACCTTTGACTTCGGCAGGTGACAGCCCACCTGTACACCAAGGCACACACGGTGGGTGAGGGTGGAATGTCTTGAAGCTATTTCACTACTCGCTGTAGTAAAATGCAGCCTCCAGGGAAGCAGTTCCTGCTTTTTAAGTTAAAGCTTTAATACATGGCTTACCACGTGCCAGGCCCTCCTCTAAGTGCTTCCAGATATTCGCTCGTTTAATGCTCACAACCCTAAAAGGTAGGAACTATATCCCCATTTGACAGATGAGGAAACTGAGGATCACTTCCTATCTCCTAGTGGCTCTATCTACTCAGATGGCTTATGTCTATGATAACGTAGGTTAGCCTTCTCGTTGGGGAGGAGTTTTCAGGTACAAGTAATTAATTTAATAAATGCTTAACTTTCACCCCTATGTTGTGTTCATACCTGATATAATTTTTCTAATTTTAAACAATACGGAATACTTGTACCATGCATATGTAGTAGATAAATATAAAATAAACTGACTGTGATTTAACATTTCACAAAGCTTGAGAAATCAAATAGTTGAAAAAGTCTACTGGCTATTACACTTCCAAATTCTCTGTTTTAAGGTTAGAGCATCTGAAAGCAAAGCCAAGTGTCTGCGTACAATTCCACAGCACCCTGCAGAAATGCCTCTAGAAGTTAAGGCACTTTAGAAACTATATTGAACCATCCGAATGGCACAGTATGCACATTTCCTAAAACTATCCTTGAGGACATTGGTCACTATGTAAATCAAGGTTCCCTATTCAACGAATTATATGATAAAGTCATCTTTGACTTTAATTCAAAAAATCTGTCTCCAAAGAATTTTTATGCTTGTTTTTGTTTAAAAAACAAAAAAGATGTACTACTTTTCCTTTTTTTTACTTCAGCTGACAAGAGAACTTAAGGGCAAGATTTCAGGCCTAATTGTATTAAATATCTCATCTTGTGGGGGTGGATAAGAACATACTGGCCCTGTTATTCCAGAGATTCTCTGAAAGTTTCTTATCCTAATTATCCTACTCACATTTCTAATTTTGTTGTTACTTTCTTCTTCAAGTAGGTGGAGGTAGAAATAAAAAATAAATATTAAACTTTGATATAATAATTCAGAAGTGAGTCAATCTAAACTTCAATAATGTAGAAAAATTATCAAATTCACAGGACTCAAGGATGAAAAAGAACCAGAGAAATAATGACCTTTGGTGAAATGTGATGGCTATGTTTGCCCTAAAGAGAGCTTTAAAAAAAAGAGAGAAAGAAAAAGAAAAAAGAAAGTTTACGCCTGCAGGCATTTCTAAGTAATAAGTATTGGATAGACTAAGTGGGAGAAAAGTTAATTACCAAATGGTTAAAGTGCAAATGCACTGCTGAGACGTGTGAAACTTCTGGAACAAACAGATGAACTTACTTCTGCTCTCTTCTCCTCCCAAGCCTCACTGAAATGACAGCCTGCACTGCCCAGACCCAAGAAAGCTCAGGAGACAGGACTCCGAGACCTCTGACAGGCTCCTTGGCCCCTCTTTCCAGCCTCCCCCAGCCCAGTGAAAAACAGAAGACTTCCTCTCCAATGAACACAGCAACAAAAATGCCATCACACTGAAAAGGGGAATTAGGAGGGGACAGAGACAAGGCAGGGAACAGAAGAAAACTTCAGAGAGATGACAGTGCATTCACGAAACAAAATACAGAAGACTATTTTTAAAGGGGGTGGGAACATTCAGAGAACAAAGAAGAGCTCTTGGATACTAAACATATGATAACAGAAATAAATTCACTAGAAGAATTAGAAAATATAATTGAGGAAATCTTCTCAAAATACACAAAACCAAAAAGAAAGCAAAACAAAGCAAAAAAAAGGAGACAGAAAATAGGAGGGGGTATACCCAACAAATGGTAAGTTCAGATAATGCAATAGAAGTCCAGACACAGAGAAGATAGAAGATGGGGAAAAGATAATTTTCAAAGAAGTAATTGAAGACATTTCAAAGAACTGAAAAATGGGAGTTTCCTCAATTGATAGGAAGGAAAAAAGAAACCAACCCACAAAGGCATATTACTACGAAATTTCAAAACACCACAGATAAAGAGAAGACTGTGAAAGCTTCTAGAGAGAATCAAGAGGTCACATGGGAAAGACCAGGGATCAGGCCGACACCAGCCTCTCCACAGCAGCATCAGAGGCAACTGAGCAATGCCTTCCAAACGTGGAGGGAAAATGGGCGTGAAGATGTTTTCAGACACATAAGATTCCAAAATTTCTCTCATGCACCTCCCAAAACAAGGAAGGGGATTAAGAAAGGGTACGGGGGAGCGAAGCAAAGTAAACTCTCAAGAAGTTGGAAGTGAGGATGCCCGTGTAGCATATTAGGAGCAACCTGCCCAGACCGCAACAGGACAACACAGACTCCAGGAATAACCGCTCCAAGGAAAACAACAGAACAAACCTCTACCAGGTTGTGTGATGTGTTTAAGCACAGTACATTTAGGGGGAAATCAATAATAGGAACATAGAAAACCAAGCAAATAAAAAGTAGGGCAATTATCAACTGGATTACCTTTAAAGAAACATAATCATGGTGCACTACATGGTTATCTGTGAATAATATTTGCATAATAATATAATCATTAAAGATTACTTAACCAAAAGTTGTGATGTAAAACTACATTGGGAGGATGGAGGAACAGAAGTGTATGGCGGGTGTAAAAACATTTATATTACATAGTAGGGTGTCAAGAGAACTGCAAAACGTTTTATTTAGAAATGCAGAGGCAACTAGCAGAAGAAAGGGCTAAAGTACTGAGTCACTGACTCTAGGAAATTAGAAAAGGGCAGTGACCTGTTATTTTGTTACTACTCTTAAAGGAATATTTGACCTTTAAAATATGAATACGTATTACTTTTAAAAAATAAAATACAATTAGAAAGGGAAACTGAATATGCTTGGTCAACTATAAGCAGAAAAATTTGTAAGATCTAGTTTTTCAACTATGACAAGTACTAAGACATAATTTGCGGCATTAGAGAACCTAGGGATCTCAGGGTTGGAAGCACCTGAATAATCACCTAATCTATGCCACCTGCTCCCCAATGTGAAATCAGCTCCTTCATGAACAACTCTGCCCCAGGAACTGCTCCCCCTACGGCCATGGCCTGTGGAACAATGCAGGATGACACGCTCAGATCAACATGCTAACCCTCCCAAAGCCTCTTCTCTTGAGTTCCTACTTCTGGCCGTGAGGGGCTCTCTGTGCTTCCCAAATTGTGTCACCAAAATGGCCACAAACAACAGTTCCTGAGTTCACAACTCTCCTGTCCAGGAGAGCAGACAGACCAAGAAGAACTCCCCTCAGTGGCAATTCCCAACCCTCCGAGGCAGGGTCACAGGGTGGAGCCTAGGTATAGGCTGGGGGCTCACAAGCTAGCCCCTGGGCAGAGAACAGGGTGAGGGTGGGGCACAGCTCCAACTAGGAGCCATGGCTGCACCCTCTGCAGTCAGGGAGC
This sequence comes from Equus asinus, assembly GCF_041296235.1. Taxonomy (NCBI): domain Eukaryota; kingdom Metazoa; phylum Chordata; class Mammalia; order Perissodactyla; family Equidae; genus Equus; species Equus asinus. The sequence continues at coordinate 54,481,746 of NC_091810.1, read as the reverse complement.
GGGAGGCCAGTTTCCAGAAGAAGTGGGTAATGGGCAGGCAATCCAATAACTAGGACATCAATATTAGAGAAAGAGACCGCTTATTGAATTTGTCTCTTAAGAGATTCAATTTTTGGTCATGTTTAAGAATTACTTAATTACATGTTCCTTTAGGAACAAATGATTTTATGCTGTTAGCTTCCTGTGCTCTGGGCACTGAGGAGTGATCAGCACCAAATGCCACAAAGCAGAAATCCAACGAGATAATGGCTCCTTTAAAAAAAACCCCATTGTCTTCTTTGTTTTTGTTTGGTTCATTTGTTGTGGAAAGAACGATCTCCTAAGCGGCTCTACCCAGAGTGAAAAAGCTGTGCTTCCAGGCCCTGGGCCTTCTTCTCAATGAGTTTAGTAATCAGGGATTTTTTAGTGTTTGGGGGATCCTGGCATTCTTCTTTAGGCGGCATGTTTTGTTCTTTTCACTTGCATTGTAAAATGGTATTTCATCATAGGAGCCTCACCTCTCCAACTGGATTCCCACGTAACAGTTCAAGCTGATGCACCCTGGGGCAACACTCAACATGACCTGGTTCCTAACCATGCAAGAGACACGAATGACTAAAATCAACTGCCCCAGCGCCTTACATTGCACAACAGATTCATAAGTCAGTATGATCCATAATTGATTATGGACGTGGGAGCGGTACTCTCCCCTAATGGGCATGACCAATCAATTAAGTATTTGGACTTTCTACGCTTGCAGCTTATTGCACTGCTGAGTAGGGGCCTGGTGTGAGCTAAAGGAACTGACTATACACTCTTCAGGGTAACCACGAAGACACAAGAGGCAAAAAAGGATGCAGCAACTTTTCACAATAATACTATGAAGATTACACAGTCTGACAGAATGAACTCTTCAATAATTTTCATTTCAGGTGCTCAAAACATGTTGTGATTCAATTAGCTGGTATTCTAAGTTCATGCTGGAGAAAATTATTTTTCTTTTCATTTTTGTGCTAGAGGAGCATTTTGCTACAAAAAAGGTCTCTATTACCAGGTGACTAAATAAAGGGCATAGAAAAAGTCTTTCTCGCTCTGTGAGAACAAGAAAAAAGACAGAAGGTGTAGTAATGTCCACTAAATAAATGAGCTAGTGTTTTATTCATGTTCTTAATATTGTTAATGGCACCAGGAAGTTAAAGTGTTACCTAGCCTGGCTCACTGGGGTATAGTGTAACATATTTAAAATTGAGATTACTTAATAAAATTTAAAATCTGGTTTTATTATCTCCATAGTCATTAGTGGTCTTGATCAAAAAATCAATAAATCAACAACTGGCTAAACATTTACAAATAAAAATCTTCTCTCATTGAAGAGGTCTTCTATTATAACTTAATCATCTGAGAAGAATAATCCCATAAAAATACACTTTGTACCAATATGGTGCTTTAAGGATTTAGATGTCTGTGAATATTATTTCTTCTGACGCTCAGAGCATCGTATTAGGGAATTATCAACACGACACACGGATTAGGGAAAAACAACTTGAAGCTCAGAGAAGGCTTGCTTAAAGTCACCCAGTTTGCAGAGCTGGGACTGGAGCCAGGCTTCCAACAACCAGCCCTGTCCTCCTTTTCTTGTTAAATCTAGGTTACTTCCCCTTCTTGCATCTCCAACTAGGAAACAACAAAGCCTTGATGGTGTGGATATAGCTCTCCCCTCCATTTGTTCCTTCCTGTTGCAATAAGCTTTCAGCCCAAAAACTATTGAAACTCTAAAACTTTTCATGTAAACACTAGCAAAATAAAAAGGAAAGTAATAAAATAACCCAAATCCTGGCAGTTTGGAAGAGAGGGGAACAAAAAGCATTTTAGAGATCTCCCTTTAAAGCAGTAGGATCATATTTTTAAATCATAATGGTAAGGTTTAAAAGCTTGGAGGGGCTGGCCCCGTGGCCGAGTGGTTGGGTTCGCGCGCTCCGCTGCAGGCGGCCCAGTGTTTCGTTGGTTCGAATCCTGGGCGCGGACATGGCACTGCTCATCAAGCCTCGCTGAGGCAGCGTCCCACATGCCACAACTGGAAGGACCCACAGCGAAGAATATACAACTATGTACCGGGGGGCTTTGGGGAGAAAAAGGAAAAAAAATAAAATCTTTAAAAAAAAAAAAAAGCTTGGAATTACTTCACACTCTTATTAACACTGGGCAGTAGACATCATCAGAAAACAGATACTTGCTATGTTCTTAAATTGGTCTAGACCATGGAAAAGGATGGACGGCTTCCCCAATTCATTTTAAGAAGCTGGAATATACTTAACACCAAAACCTGATAAAGAAAATAGAGACTGATTTCACTTATAAATCCAGATGCAAAAATTCTAAATATAGTACTGGCAAACAGAACCTAGCAGTGAATTAACAGAATACTATAACATGACCAAGCGTTGGTCATGGTTTACTTCAGGAATGCAGAGATGGCTCCCATTAGGAAAGCCATCAATGTAATTTATTATATTTACAAAGTGAAAAGATAAAAACCATACCAATAAAATATAGAGGCTAAAAAAATTTGGTAGAATTTGATAGTCATTCCCAATTAAAACAAGGAAGTAATAAACAAACAAGTACTAAAATAGAAGTAGAAAAAGATACTTAAACAAGATCAAGGCCATTTACTACAAATCTACGGCAAACAACTGACTAAATGGTGAATATCAAGGCCATAACCATTCAAACAGGGATGTTTACTACTCAACATTGTTTCGGAGGCCCTAGCTAATGCAATAAGAGAAGATATAGGGGGCTGGGCCAGTGGCGCAGCGGTTAAGTTCATACGTTCCACTTCTCGGTGGCCCGGGGTTCGCTGGTTTGGATCCCTGGTGGGGACATGGCATGGCTTGGCAAAAGCCAAGCTGTGGTAGGCGTCCCATGTATAAAGCAGAGGAAGATAGGCATGGATGTTAGCTCAGGACCAGTCTTCCTCAGCAAAAAGAGGAGGACTGGCAGTAGTTAGCTCAGGGCTAATCTTCCTCAAAAAAAAAAAGAGAGAGAAGATAGAAAATAATGATATAAGTATTAGCAGAGAAGAGAAAACATTATCTGTATTTGCAGCTATGAGTACAAACTCATGAAACAACTAACAACCAATTATAATAAGAGAGCTTAGTAGTTGCTAGATATAAATTTTTTGAAAAAAAGCTTTTCTTTATATTAGTAATAACTAGTTAGAAATAGAAATTGATTAGAAAAATATTATTCATGAGAGCAATAAAAACCATACATTACCAAAGGAAAAAAATAGAAAGGTACAGAGCTTATATGAAGAAAACTATAAAATTTTATTGCAGGATATATAACAAGACACTGATAAATGGAGACTCCGAATACAGTTTTCTTAGATGAGCAAACCTGCTACAAAGTGTTAATCTTTCCAAAGTTCATAGACAAACTTAATACAGTTTCAATCAGAACCCAACGGATTTTGTTGAAACTGAACTAAATAATTTTAAAGTTCAAATGGAAAAATAAATGTATAAAAATTACCTATAAGTTTTTAGGGAAAAATTTGCCTTACCAAACACTAAAACTTACTATAACAACTATAATCAAAACAACATGGATTGGCTCAAAAAGAGACAAAAAGATCAGTGAAATAGAATAGAGAACCTCAAAACACAAGTGATAAACGTGGTACTTTACGACATTGGAAAAGATGGTTTATTTAATAAATTATATGAATAGAGATGACTATTCCTTTGGAAAAGACAAAGTGGGATTTCTACATCAAAAACAAAAATAATTGCCAAGTGAATCAAACATCTAAACGTAAATAAGATAGCAAGCAAACAAAACAAAATTCACTCCTGTTGCTGTTTTTCCTGGTCACAGAAAAGCCCAGTCTAAGAAAAGGAGAGGAAGGGCCTCTCTTGCAGGCTGGAGTTCCCTCAGCAGGCTGGGGCCTACCGTTAGGAGAGATTCCACCTCTCTGGCTCCTTGTGAAGCCATCCCCACCGCCTCCCAGAAGCCCTCCGCCCTCTGCAGACCCTTCACGTGCCTGTCGTTGTTGCGGGGGCGGAGGGGAAGTCTGCTCCTTGCAGCAAGTGCATTGACAGAACTGTAGAATTCACCCCAAACATATTTTTGATATTGCTTTTGTTGTGATATAGTCAAAGAAAGAAGAAAAAAACAGTACAAATTGAACTAACCTAAACATGAAATTAAAGAACCCTAAAGGGAAATTCATGATACCGACCTCAATGTTGACATTTAATTTCTAATGCTGTTGCATAATCTCTGTATCTCTTACATGGATTGACTCATTCATTTTGTGCCTATAAGGATACATTCTCAGTTGTGAATCAAGTCATTAACAATGTAATAATTACTTTAAAAGGACTTAAGCATACAATTCTCTGCTCACATTTTTTTTAGAAGCAAGAAGTGCTATCCTGGCTCTGCACTGTGAAGGCACTGGGGACTGACCCAGCTGATGTCTGGCTGTGGGCAGGCAGAGCAAGGGAGACAGCGGGAGTCGTTTTCCTTCCCACTTCTTGGGAAACTATTGGGCATATGTGTTCCTTCACCATCAATAGTTCTGCAAGGCAACAAGCAGCCTTGAGGTTGTGGTGCTCGGGGCACTGGAGTTACCAGTTACCAGACCTCAATGACTTAAGGTGGTGAATACTGAGGAAGAAGCGCAATCAGGGGATCACCTGCAGCCTTCTCTACCAGGGTTCCAGAGCTCACACAGAGAAAACACTGGAGGGGGGGCAGCTGAAGGGTTTGCCCTTGTTTTTCTCATAAGATGTCTTCATAATTCTGCAATGGTGCAGGCAACTTCTAGTAAAATTTAGAGCACAGCTAAAATCAACAAGTATTTATCAAGTGAGTACAAAGCAATGATAGGCATTATGGTAAAATAACAGGAATGCAGAAGACAGAGACACTACCACAAAAAGCTTACAATTTATTACAGGTGAGGAATCCAGGCACGAAGCAAATACAAAACGTTTCCACAGCAACACATATTCAAGTGTGGTTCAAATTATATACCTCCATGCAAAGACCTTGAATATAAAGAAATGCTGTAGATGGGGAGGCGTTTACCAAGGAAGGCTTGGCAGAGGAAGTCTTTCTTAGGGGGCCTCAAAGGAAGCATATGACTTCAGTAAGCAGACAGGAGGGCTGAACAGAGGAAGGTGTTTGCAAGGCACAGAAGCTGGAATCAGCAGTGGTGCAAACAACTGGGTGTTGGAGAGGAAAAAGGGTGAGAAATGGGAAGCAGAACTACCCTTCCCACCAGTACCTTATTTCATCCAACCTAAGATGCCAGAAACTGTAAGACACACCATTCTTTCACTGATCGCCAAGAAAGAAAAAGTACTGCCAATTAAACTCTTACACAATGTGTTTTTATCACCTAGAATTTCAAACTGAAGGGGCTTTTTAAAACTCCTTTAGACAGATTTTTTTTTTCAAAGATTTTATTTTTTCCTTTTTCTCCCCAAAGCCCCCCGGTACATAGTTGTGTATTCTTCGTTGTGGGTTCCTCTAGTTGTGGCATGTGGGACGCTGCCTCAGCGTGGTCTGACGAGCAGTGCCATGTCCGCGCCCAGGATTCGAACCAACGAAACACTGGGCCGCCTGCAGCGGAGCGCGCGAACTTAACCACTCGGCCACGGGGCCAGCCCCTAGACAGATTTTTTTTTAATGGTCATTCTTATGGTACATACAAAAGAAAATGTAAGCATAATGCTACACCAGTTAACGTACTCCTCATATTTTCACATTTTTTCACATTCAGAGTCCAACATTTCTGAATCGAGTTTTGTTTCAGAGTCGACCATGCTCAAGTTTTTCGATACAAAATCATCTCATGTGGCCTCAGCAGCGTAAGCGATGCAGCAGTCCTTAACAGAGTGCTTCCCACTGTATCCAGGATATCCTTCCAAGCAGCGGACACCCGCTTGCAAGTTTCAACACTAGCGCTTTCCTGATCTTATCAGAAGGGGTCAATGAGAGGTTTCCAGCACCACCAAGGACTCATTTTTCTTTCTTCAGAGCGTCCTTAACAGTTTGTTGGCTGAAACCATGAGGAGCTGCAGTTGCCAAATCATGCTACCAGGAATAACATTCAATTTGCCCATATATTGACAATGGCAACTATGTCATGGTAGCCACTGATGACAGTGATGGTAAAATGCAGCCAGTTTCAGAGGTGTTAAAGTGTGAAAAAACTATGTCCTTAGTATCAATGAAATGCAGCAGTATAATCTACTAAAGTTTTATCCTAAACTATAATTCTACAGATATTGGTACTAAAACCACCCTTGACTGTAATTAACCTAAAGACAGGATTTGTCTTTTAAAGTCTAAATAGCTGTATTAGTTAAAATGCATTAATTACAGAAGTTAGCCCAATAAATTATCTCAATAAATAGCTTAGCTTTATCAGTGTATGCATTCTGAATTCAGTTGGCATAATCTTTGAAAGTTTAGAAAGGCTGGATTAGTTGTCAGATCTATATGACTTCCTATAGGTCAATCTAGAACAGTGGCCAAAGAAACAAATAAAAGAGGAAGCATCCTGTAAAAGGTTTGTAGGAGAGTTGGGGAAGGTGGCGTGTGAAGAATTGGATCAACTCAAATTTTTCAGTAAAGAAATTAGTCATACTCTGGGGTAGGAGGTGTAAACTTTTATAAATTCCAAACATTTTTTAGAAGGGATGAACAAACTCTTACTACTATAAAGCCATTCCTATAAAATGGGTTCAATGAACAGCGGCTTCGGTAGAAAGACTGGAACTATCCCCAGTCCTGTGCTCTCGTCCAGCCTCACCAAGTCTGTAACCTCAGCTGCTGTACAGGGTCTGAAACAGGAATTCTGTTCCCTTTGGGTGGGTGAGGAACCCTGATGAAGAAGCCAATATGAACAACTGTGGATAAATTCTATCATAAGGGTACAACAAAATTTTTTAAAATCATTAGGCTATTTTGTGCTTTCTTCTTTTATCATGTTTGAAATCATTATCAAAATCTAATCTACTACTCTTATGACTTACCTGTATTTGATTTGACTTGCTTAATGCTCAGAAGCTTTTAATTGTCAGATTGGCAAGAATGCTTTTGTCAAGCTTTTGACATGTCTGAGTCAGATAAACGAAGTCTGCAAATAAAGTTTAAATGTCAACTTAATTGACTAATTTTGTGGTGAAGTTAACAGTGTAGGGAATCCTAATGTTTTCATTTATAAGTTTATTGAATATTAATCAAAATATTTGAAAAGTGTGATTTTCATGTAAAATTTACTAGATTTACAAATAAAACAATAAGCTTTATAAATTTAGCATGAGAAACATTCTGTTTTTTACATTCACAGTTTTAGTAACTTGAATATTAAAATGTAAGCAATTCTGAGTAATCCTTTCTACGCACAAAGCCATCCTCAGACAATAAAACACTAACACAACTCCACTGATGGAAAGAAAGAAAACCTAGATAATTTGAAGAGGTGAAGGTGACCGGAGAAACCATGAGGACAGAGCTACTCAGGGGAGAGGCAAAGTAAAGCAAAGGTTTCAAGAGGCCACAACATGCCACTTGGGCAAACCCAAGACTAAGATTACTATCCCGATGAGAAAGACAGTTGTATTACTCATCTTCCAATTTGCCAAGAGGGCAGCATAATGTCTACACATGGCTGATATTCTGCAGGAGGGAACTAAATCTTCCAGGGGTTGGTGGAAGGAAAGGGGTTGAAGATGACAGTGCATGTTATGGAGAAGGGGAGCAGGAGAGCCAGGGACCTCTGCCAGGGAGCCACCAAAAGGTTTTCACTCAAATTACTTCACCTGCATCATGTTTGGTGACATGGAGTACAAGATCACCAGTGCAGACAATGGTCTGGATCTGGTGATCTCCCATTTTCACCTTAAAAGTAAACTGAAGATCACTAAAATTACGCACGTGTAAATCACTGGTTGAAGGTATCCTTTTCCATAGCCAATAAAATCAAGCTGTTAAACATTACAGGATTCACAAATCAGAACAATATGGGCTCCCTCTAGCGGTTTAAAACACCTTTAAATATGCTTACTTTGTTTTGATCACATATTTTGATGTTTATTTTTTGTATCATTGAGTCATTTTTCTCCTGGGAAATCCAAATCTTACAAATAGTTCCCTAAAAATATTCATCCCAATAGATGAGAAGAGTGGAGTAGACCCAGAGATCAAATGTGAGAAGAGCTCCCAGGACACACAGCAAATTTATCCGCTCCCTTCAAGATAATCAGAAGCTTAAGCAGCGATGAATGAAGAGATGGAGACAAACAGAGCTAAGCCATGGGGGGCCGGAAGACTGGGAAAAAAAAGAAACGGTATTAGGCAAAGGGAAGTGAGCTGTAGCCATAACACTAAGAAGAAATTAATTTTCTCTTGTGGCTACAAAATCATCTCTGAGATTAGTTTCTAACAGACTTTAGGCCAATCCTGGCCTAAGTTTGCAGGCTGCTATGGCTGCTCTGATGGTTAAGGTCTGTTTGAATTTTCCAATGCTGTCATGTAAAGAAAGGCCTCAGCACTACACAGTCATGCATCCTACTAAAAACTGCACTCTACGGAGGCAATATCATGGCTGAGAAGGGATTTTTTACGGTATAGCAAACTTGAGTATGGCTGCCATTTGCACTGAAGCTTTGAGTCTTGTTAAATAATGATGCAATAAAGTGTTGGAGATCTACAAGTGGAAAAATCAATACAAACAAAAAAGCCAAAGGCAGAGGAACCAAAAAAAAAGCATGAAATATCTCCACTGAGAAATGTAAATAACAATTATGAAACAGATGAGCAATGTGATTGGTTCTTAACTGATAACAGCTGTGGCCATTGCTAAGGAAGGTATTGTGTTTAAAAAATCAGGCTGGTTCACCTGGTTTAGAGGAAAAAGGCTTTTTCAGAAAATTATTTTATTTTATTTTTAGATTTTAAAATTTTTCCTTTTTCTCCCCAAAGCCTCCTGGTACATAGTTGTGTATATTTAGTTGTCCTTATAGTTGTGGTATGTGGGATGCCGCCTCAGCATGGCTTGATGAGTGGTGCCATGTCTGCACCCAGGATCCAAACTGGTGAAACCCTGGGCCGCCGAAGCGGGGCGTGCCAACTTAACCACTCAGCCATGAAGCCAGCCCCAGAAAATTATTCCTGATTCAGTTTCTCAAAAAATGACCAACTAGTCCAAAGTCTCTTTCAAAGATGATGGTAAAAATATGAAGTTCTTCTGAATTCCCCAAGTACAATGACAGTCTGCCTGATTGCTTCAGTAAAACTAAGGTAGAATACATGAAAACAAAAGCAGCTTTCTGGCACAGTATGAAACAGTGTCAGCATAAATAAAATTCCGTGATTGGTTGGGTTTCTTAATACTGGATAAGTTTTATACTGAATAGCATGTGATTTATGGTTGAAAATAAATATAGTTAAATCCAATGTGTCTGGTAATTTCTATAAAATGTTGAACATTGGATCCCTGGTCAGAATAAAATTCTCTCTCACATTACTTCTCCTATGGGAAAATCAGATTCAAATTGCTTTAATTATCAATAGTATTTTTTCCCCGCTTAGCACAAGGACTGCCTATGGGCTGGATTCCCTCGACATTATTACACTAGTGAACTGACTGAAAAGTGTATATTTTTCACAAGATGTCAGCACCGCCAGGGCTTTACTTGGGTACCAGTGAAACCCCAAATGATATCTCATCAAAGCCCTTTACCAGAGGCGGGCTTCAAAACCTCACTGGCTTTCTTCCTCATCAAGAACGAGGTACCACAGTTTCTTCACACGCTCTTTTCAGTAAGTCATCTTTCAGAACCAAAACACTGTCATTTTATGACAGATATTCCAGAGGAGTAGGTGACATAGACAGACACAGGAAATCAAAACCGTCAGCCAGTGGGGTTTCTTTCAGTCTGGTCATCATTCTGTAGTTTTCACACCTTTTATTCACATTCAACAAAATAATGTGGTCCCTCAAGGCAGTGGTTCTATCCTTCTTATTCCCCCCCAGGGACAGGATATTATGAGTATGCAGAAGAGGGATAAGAGACTCCTGCAGAACAGCGGAATTTTATGTTTCAATTTGTAGCAGAGACAGATGTACCTTGCTTCTCAAAAGAGCTAAAAAAGGTAAAGAATTTAAGATGTACATAATCAAAAAGAAAAACATTCCCTCTAAAAATTTTTATGATGAATAAAACATATTTAAGATACAGTGTTCCTGCAAAATGACAATTTAAAATGAACACACTTTAATACACGTTACTGTGCTTGTTAATTCTCAACTTTTAAAAAAGATACAGCACTCAGACTATTATTTAGATCTTATTTGCCACAATTCATTTCTAATGCTGTTCTCATCTCAGAAATGACAATTCCATTCTCTGAGTTGCTCAGGCCAGACTTGGGGGTCACCCTTGATGCCTCACTTTTGTTAAATCCTACCTTCAACCTATTATCAAATCCTTCAGACTTTTGCCTTCAAAATATATCCAGAACCCAACCACTTCGGCCACCTCCACATTTACTACCCTGGCCGAGGAAACCATCATCTCTGTTGGAGATCATTGCCACAGCCTCCTAACTAGTCTCTCTGCTTTTACCCTTCTCCCTATTGTCTGTTGTCACCACAGCAGCCAGAGTAACCCAGTAACACGTAAGTCCGACCATCCACCCTCTGCTCAGAACCTCCGGCGGCTCCCATGTCACCTAGAGTTGAGCCACTTTTGCCCATGACCTGAAAAGTCCTACATGATCTGCCTCCCAGTCCCTCTGTCACACTGCTGGACTCCTCTCCTTCTACTCTTGTCCTCGCTCACTCCAATGCAGCCACACGTGCCTCTTTGCTCTTCTTTTTTTTTTTTTTTGAGGAAGATTAGCCCTGAGCTAACTGGTGCCAATCCTCCTCTTTTTGCTAAGGAAGACTGGCCCTGAGCTAACATCCATGCCCATCTTCCTCTACTTTATATATGGGACGCCTACCACAGTATGGCTTTTGCCAAGTGGTGCCATGTCCACACCTGGGATCCAAACGGGCGAACCTTGGACCGCCAAAGTGGAACATGCGCACTTAATCGCTGCACCACCGGGCCAGCCCCTCTCTGCTCTTCTTGAACACACCAGGTCCAGGCCCACCTCAGGGTCTTACTCTAAGTCTTGACTCAGTGTTCCTCTCTGGGAAGCCTTCTCAGATCAACCTCCCTAAAGCTGTACCACCACCCTATCACGACACTTCCCATCTCCCTTCCTCACTTTATTTTCCCCCTAGCACTTACCACTTATACATACTGTATATTTACATATCTCATTCACTATCTATCTTCCCCCTAAAATACACACTCCATGAGGGCAGAGGTTTTGCTTCTTTTTTTTGTTCCCTGCTGTATCATTACTGTCACGAAAAGTGTCCAGCACTGAGGAGATGCTAATAAATCCTTATTGAATTACCTGAATGAGTTATAATTCCCATTTATTGGAATATTCTAGAGGTCACCTCAGTTTCATAAGAAAAAAAGTGCTTCCGTGATTTTTTTTGCTAATAGACTTGATATTGTTACCTTTTTACCAGGAGTTGATAAACACATTTCTCTCTGCATCCTTAGCAGCAGGGAAAGTCACTAAGTACCTTCTTCTCTCACCAGAGTCCAGAGAAGGTAGGAAGACAGACGGAGAATTTTTCTGGTACGTCCTTTGAAGGAGGCAGGAGGGCACTGTACTTCCCCAGGCCTGTTCTACAGGAGGGAGGAAGAGGTGTTCAGCGAGGCTCGGGATCCACGGAGGCCCAGGGCTCACAGGGGATGGGGCACGCTCCTCACCCAGGGCTGCTTCCTCAACTGGCACTGCATGCAGACAGGTCGAGCGTTGAGGCACGGCTTCCACCACGAGCCGCTGGAAGGCTGGCACTCGACCAGCCAGCACTGCCCAGATGTCCTCACAGCTAAGGCTGAGCCCTTCATGAGGGCCTCAGGAAAGGACACATCGAAAACCTCTGACGGCTGCTAGACTGCAGAGGAGTCACTGCTGGCCTGGTGACCCGTGACACTCAGGAAAGGCGTGTCTCTAGATCCCAACGGATGGGGACGATCTTTTTGTAAGTGGAGAAAATGAAGACACAAACTTAGGGATATCCTCTATGGGCTCTAGGGAGCCACTCTATTGCTGTTAACTGTGATAAAAATGAAATGCCACTAGCACATGGGTCTGGTTTTGAAAAGAAAGGGACGATTCTACAGTTAGCATGTGAATGTTAAAGAGAATAAATAATCACCAACAAATGCTTACAAGTAACATGTCAAACGAAGAGGAAATGTTCCAGATGTCTGCAAAGGGTAGGAGAAAAACATAGAAGTACTTATTTAAGAACATTGGACAAATACTGTATGATTTCACTCATATGTGGAAGATGAAAAAAAACAATAACAAACACACACATAGATTTGGAGAACAGACTTGTGGTTACCAGAGGGGAAGGGGAGTGGGGGGAGGGCGAAAGGGGTAAAGGGGCACATGGATATGGTGACAATGGAAACTTGACTTTTGGTGGTGAACATGACGTGGTCTATATAGCAGGTGAAATATAATGATGTACACCTGAACTTTAGATAATGTTATAAACCAATGTTACCTCAAAAAAACACAGACATTGGAAATAAATTATGGTGTGAATACTTTACAATATTTTTGACAACCAAGAAAAAGTTTATGAGAGAGCAAAAGTCGGGGGAAAGAATAAAAAAGGTATTAAAATAATTAAAAGAGAAAAATGTTCTAATTCTACTGAAGGAACTTCTCCCTATTTTTCAAAAAAGACCAATAAAAAGTCATGAACAGGACCTCACCAAAATTAGAAACTGTTGTTCTGTGAAAGCCTATGTGAAGCTACCAACTAGGAGAAAATATTTACAAACCACACAGCCAAAAAAGGCCTACTATCTAGATTACACAAAGAACTCTGAACACTCAACTGTTTAAAAACGAAACCCAGTTAGAAATGGGAAAAAGACATGCACAGACATTTCAGAGAAGAGATTATACGGATGGCAAATAAGCACTTGAAAAGATGTTCAACACCACTAGCCATCAGAAAAATGCAAATTAAAACCACAGTGAGATACCAATATATAGCCATTAGAATAGCAAAAGTAAACATTAGTGACAACATCATTTTGGCAAGGATGAGGAGAGACTGGATCACTCATACAGTGCTGGTGGGAATGTAAAATGATACAGGCACTCTGGAAAAGTGTGTCAGTTTCTTACAAAACTAAACATGCAATTACCATACAGTCCGGCAATGTCACCCCTGGACATTTATTCAGAGAAATGAAAACTTACGTTCACACAAAACCTGCACAAAAATGTTCACAGCAGCTTTATTTGCAGTAGCCCAAAACTGGAACCAGCCCAGATGTCCTTCAACGGCTGAAGAGTTAAACAAGCTATGGTACATATACACCATGAAATAATGCTCAACAAGAAAAAGGAGCAAGCTATTGATACACACAATAACTTGGATGAATCTCCAGGGAACTATGCTGAGTGAAACAAAGCCAAACCCAAAAGGATATGTACTGTATGATTTAATTTATGTAACATTTTTTAAAAGACAAAATTTTGTAATTGGAGAACAGGTTGGTGGTTGCAAGGGGTAAGAGATGGAAAAGGTAGGAGTGGAGGACAGAGAAGTGGGTGTGGTTATAAAAGGACAAGAGAGACCCTCGTGGTAACAGAACTGTTCTGTATTTGACTGTAATGGTGAATACACAAACCTACACACGGGATAAAATTGTACAGAACCAAAAACACAAACACACAAATGAGTACAAGTAAAATGGGCAATCTGACGAGATCAGTGGATGTATCAAAGGCCATATCCCAATTTGTGACATGCCTCTATAGTTCTGCAAAACATGACCAACGGAGGAAACTGGGCAAAGGGTACACAGGGTCTCTATGTATTATTTCTTACAACTGCATGTAAATCTACAATTATCTCAATTAAAAACTTCAGTGAAAAAAATCATGAAGTCATGACCTTGCAGTGGTCTGATTAGGCAATTTCTCCCAAGTCTCTGGGACCTAACTAAAATGTCACTGTGTGCAAGGGAGCAGCTTGTAGGGTTGGAAAATGTATTTGATTCAATTGACAGTTAATTAAACCCACCAGATTTACATAAAAACTCCCCAACAGTCCTATTACGTCAGCCAGAGTTTACATTCTGCATGCTATGCATATTTCCAGCCAGATTGGAAAAAAGATGATCTTTTCAAATAGTAGGACACAATCATATTTAGTTTTAGTATAATCATACTGTTCTCAAGGTGACAAAAACTACCTAATGCTTATCCCATTTCATGGTTTTAATTAAAATTGTTAATAAGCAAGAATAGTATCATTTGATTACTGTGACCAATTAATGAATTTCTATGAGCAACATTCAAAATTTCATGATCACTTTAACGATTTCCTTTTTAAAGACTATAGTTTTAAGTGATACAAAGACAATTAATGCAACAAGGGTTAATGACAATAAAATAATGAGTTTAATATGCATAAAATAAAAAGTACTATTATATTTCCAACATAATTTATTTATACATTATGGTTGTTTGTTACTGCTGCTCTAGTAACATAAATTAGATTTTTTAAAAATTCAAAAAATACAGTCCATATATCAATTTATTTATTGATTTGACAGTATCTGCAAAATCTCAGAAAATGTTTTAACAAGGTCCTAGATCTAGACTGACATTTCCAATCCTATTTAGCCTGAGAGTGGAGTCTGCATAAACTCTTCCATATTAAATTACTGTCTGTCTAACATCCAATCCCTACCTCTGCCTGAAAATAATCGTTTATAAAATAAACGTAAGCATCTTTCCTCACATGTAAATCATGATTATGGATACAGAGAGTCAGGCAGAGGACATTCACTTGGCTTTTGCTTATGTCTGTTAATATCATCGCCCTTCATTTCTGGGCTGCCACGTTAGTACCCCACTTCCAGTTTTAGGATGTGCAGCCTGAACTGGCCCTGATACCTGAGAGGACCAGTGACGCCCATGTCTGCAGTCTGACAAGAATGTCACCTGTACGCTTCTGTGGAGGGAGAAAGTGTGTTCTTAAACTCAGAAACCACTCACGAAGTGTGGGCGGCTCTTCACAGTGAGGTTAAATCCGAGTCAGTGGGCGTCAGGGCACCGCCACCCTCTAAGGTGTTTTCCTGGGCACCACAAGCACGCAACAATGAGGTCCGTGGTACAAGGGCTAGATTGTAAAGAAGCACAGTCTTGACACATAAACTCGGGGGGTCACAAGCTCTGACTGGGCTTTCCTTGAAGGACGGCCCAGGCTGTAAGCTGGGGTGGGAGTGTAGAGAAGGCTCAGAGCCCCTGAGGGAAGGACACATGTCCCCTGCCCCCCAGACACATTTACCAGGACAGGTCACAGAAGGGGCAGGCTGCAGCCCATGATCTCTCACTTACGTCAGTGCATGATTCTACCAGATTTACTTTGCTCTGTCACTCAACTAATTTCAAATGTCTTCTGGAAAGGGCTTCACCTTCTCACTGCTTTGTATTTTCCAGAACTGACCACAGCACTAGATACATGGGAAAAGCAGAGGTAAGTAAGATCAATATCTCAGGAGCAGCCAGACACAAGAGAGAATTCCAGATCTGCCCTTTTTCATTTAATAAACACCCATATAATGCTTAATATATACCAGGCACTATTCTAAGCACTCTAAAAATGTTGACTTATTTTCTCTTCATAACAATGTTAGAAAGGTGGGTACTAGCATCATGCATTATTTTATAGATCAGGAATGGAGGTAAAGGAAGTTCAGTAATTTCCCAAAGTCACAAAGTGTGACTGGACCACAATGCTCGCAGTAGAAGTGGTGAGGAGGAGTCAGATTCTGGATACACTTTGAAGTAAATAAGATATTTAGATTTGGGCTGGAGGGAGATGAGTCAATGATGACTCTCAAGTTTTTGGCCTTTGCAACTAGAAAGATGGAGCTGCCATTAATGGAAATGGGAAAGATTTTATTTTCATTCTTCTTATACACTTAACTTTATTAAAAATATTACATTCTTACTTATTAAAAATACTCTGATGGGCAACTTCCACTTCCACCAAGATGGAATAACCGTTCTACCTGAAACAAACACCAAAATTTTATAATAGAACAGCTTTCAAGACAGTGGACATCAGGCAATGAAGGACCAGGATCCCTGAGAGACAGGAAACAAGGTGAGCATATGGTCGTTCCAGCTTACTGCCTGGAGAAAGTTGCCAGGCTGCAGCGCAGGGACAGAAGGCCAGGTCGAGCCCAGCAGACTCCCTGAGTTGCAGTGAGTCGAGAGAGAACAAGGCACTGTTTGCAGGACAGAGTGTGGCACAGAAACAGACAACTTGAGAGGTCTGCAGACAGTGTCCCTCAAGTACTCAGCAGAGCACTGACCAGCACACATGTGTGAGGAGCGGCCTGAGGTCCGGAAAGCAGTCTGAGTGGGCTGGAGGGAGCAGGGCTTGGTGTTCTCACAGGACTGCGAACAGCATCTGTTCCCACCAGCCAGATTAGAAAACCTAACTCACAGGTCATCAGAAAGGGTACTCAGGGGGTTTCGACTCAGTTCTGGGAAATAATCAGGAACGAGGAGAGAAACAGAAGAATACCATGGTATGGTTCTTATACTGTACATGAAGTAGTATAATATCTCTTGAGGGCAGACTGTGATAATATAAAGACGCATTCTATAAACCCTAAAGTAACCACTGAAATAACAAGACAAAGAGTTACAGTTCATGATTCCAACAAAGGAGAAAAAACAGAGAATCCTACACATACACACAAACCTCTGTGAATTCCTCTAGAGAAGGGAACAAGTAGCAGATGTGGCAGACAGTAAATAAATAGCAAGATGATAGGTTGAAAGGTAACCATATCAACAACCAGATTAAATTTAAATACTATAACACTCCAGTTAAAAGGCAGAGATCATCAGACTTCATAAAAAAATCTAATCATATGCTACCTAGAAGAATCACACTTGAAATATACAGACACAAACAGGTTAAAAGTAAAATGATGTTTTAAAAAAAGGATGCCATGCTAACACCAGTCAAAAGAAAACTGCAGTTACTATATTAACACCAGGCAAAGGAGATTTCAAAGCAAAGAATACTACAGCAGGGATAAAGAGGTTCTATCATAAAAATAAAGGGGTCAATTCATGAAGAGGACATAATTATGTACCTAAAAGAACTTCAAATCAAAAAAAAGCAAAAGTGATAGAACTAAAGGGAGAAATAGACAAACCCACAATCATAATAGGAAATTTCAATACTGTTCTCAACAACTGATAGAATACCTTGACAGAAAATCAGCAAGGATATAGACTTGAACAACACTATCAGCCAACTTGACCCACATAACACTAACGGAACATTCTACCAAACAACAGCAGAATACACTCTTTTCAGGTGCACACGGAATATTTACCAAGATAGACCATATTCTGGGATATTAAGTAAGTCTCAATATATTTAAAAAGATTCAAGTCAGACAAAGTGTTTTCTTTAGACATCAGTAGGAAAAGATCTCTGTAAAATCCCCAAATATCTGGAAACTAACACACTTCTAAATAACCCATGGGTCAAAGAAGAAATCAAAAGGAAAATCAGAAAATATTTTGAACTGAGGAAAAATGAAAACAACACTTGCCAGAATTTGTGGGATGCCACTAAATAAAGTACTACTTAGGAAGATACGTATTTATCTCAGCTTCCATCTTAAGAAACCAGTCAACAAGAACAAATTAGACCCAAAGGAAACAGAAGAAAGGAAACAGTAAAGAATAGAGCAGAAATCAAAGAAATAGAAAACAGTCAAACAAACAGAAAATCAATAAAACCTAAAGTTTTATTAACCTTTTAGAAGATCAATAAATTGATAAATTTCTAGCCAGACTGATGAGAAAAAAGAGAAGATACAAGTTACCAATATCAGAATAAGAGAAGTGACTCCTGGTGATGGGGAAAAGTGAAAGCACGTAGCTGAAGGGTCCTCTCACCCTGGAATCAGTGGACACAATCATGAGATCTTTGTTTCAGTTGCTAATGAAGAATTTGCCGCTTTTCTAAACCCATAGCTGTAAGTACCCCAGCCAGGAACACGGTTTCCTTTTGATTACTGGCTATCCCCTGACTGTCTTCCCTCAGGAAGCAAAATGAAGAATTATCTAAGGGATCTAATCCTGCCTTCTGAGCAGAATCAAGGGCACAAGCAGAGCTGCCTCTTCTGCTCTCTTGGTTCCTCAAACGAAATGTTCAGAGGCATTATCCTTATCTTTCTGATCTCATTTCTCCCATGCTCTTCTTCCACATACAAAGAGCAGCTTCTACCTTAGCAATGACCCAACTGAACACCAACCATGTGCTCAGTGCTGTGACTCGACTGGGGGTAATGTGAACATGAATATAGCATGGCTCCTGCTCTCAAAGAATTCATGAGCTGGAGAGAGAGAGAATACGCGGAAACACTGTATGACACCACAACATGCTACAGGAGCACGAGTTAATCATTAACCCTAAATGGGGAGACCAGGGAAAACTGTGTGGAAGGTGATGTCTAAACTGGTCCTTGAAAGATAAGGGGTCCTCTGACAAGCAGAAATTGGATGGGAGAAAATTCCAGGACAAAGGAAACTCCAGGCAAAGAAACAGAAACAGGAAAATACAAAACATAGCCATGCCTGTGGCATAGTGTGCATGCTGAAAGGCTGGGGTGATGGGAGAGCAGGGAGCAAAGAGATAGATAAGAGGCAGATGACAGAGGACTTAAATCCCTTGCTAAGGAGGCTAGACTTTATTTTATAAGAAAGGGAAACAACCAAAACCTTTTCAGCTTGCAAATGATATAGTCAGAACTGTGCTTTACAAATATTGGACTGCAGAGGGAGAAACTGAAGTCAAGGAGAGTGGCTGGTGCTCACTGAAACATCCCAACAAGGCATGAGAACAGTGGCCTGATGCAAGGTGGAGAGCACTTTAGAAGGAGGGGATTAATGGAGAAGGCATTCTGAAGGCAGAGTCAGCAGGTGGGGGACAAAAGAAATTTCCAGAGGAAAAGAGGAACACTAAAAAGTCTTCCATGGTTTCAAAGTGAGTCACTGTGAAGATAATGATCCTATTTGTTGAGACATAAAATATAGAGAAATAAGGAAGAACAAGAGCGGGGGCCCAGGGAGGATGCTGTGCTCCCTTCTGAACTGCTGAGATCGTGGTGCGTATAGAATGGCCACGGGGAGACGTCCTCAGGCAGCCAGAAAGCCAGAGACAGCAGATGGACGCACAGATTTATGAGTCAGCTGCACAGACAGGACAGCTACGCTACAAGAGCAGCTAACACACTGTAATTACATCAAGCTTAAGCCCAGGCCTCTGTAGGAATTAACAACCCAATATATCTTTTCCAGTTTTTAATCTAATCTTTTCTAAAGATTCAACATTTCACACAAAACAATTTTATTGAATGTTAAGATACATAAATTTCATAAATATTCAAACATCTTTTACCTAAAGCAAATTGGTTCCTGCTCCTACATTAGTAATATTTACTTGTGCGTAGGTTAATTAGCCCCAATTACATCTCCAGCAGAGCTTCTCAAACTAGATGTGGTAAAGGACCAATTTTTAAAATTCCCAGTTCATCATGGACCTCTCTATGGTCCTACAGTGCTTGGACTGAATTCTGTCCCCCTTAAATTCATATGTTGAAGCCCTACCCCCAGTGTGACTATATTTGGAGACAGGGCTTACAAGGAGGTATTGAGGGTTAAATGAGGTCATAAGGGTGGGGCCCTGAAAAGAAAGGACTGGTGCCCTTATAAGAGACACCAAAGAGCTCTCTCGCCCTCTCTTTCTTCCTCTGCATGCACATAAAGAAGAGGTCATGTGGGCACAGAGCAAGATGGCAGTCACCTGCAAGTCAAGGGAAGAGGCCTCAGAATGAAATTTACCTTGCTGACACCTTGATCTTAGACTTCCCAGTCTCCAGAACTGTGAGATACAAATTTCTATTGTTTCAGCCATCTGGTCCGTGGTATTTTGTTATGCAGTAAGAGCAGACTAATACATACTGCATGTGACCAAAATGAGCTTGCATGACACACAGCTCACCATGCACGTTGAATACTACTCTGATTGGTCTTAGTCAACAAGATGGGCCCACTGATCGTATGCTTAAATGTTGCAGCAGTGTCAAACTGCCTTAGAAGTTTCTAAATGCTTACCCTCCATTTCTGTGCTTATCTCACTGTGGACCAGTAACAAACATTTTGTGGACTAACTCCAGTCTGCAGATCACACTTCAACCAGCACAGGTTTATTGTCTTTCTACGCTTGTTTTATTAAAAGTGCAACATTTAGCTTAAATATAGAATCTGAAATAAAAGCATGAATTTTAAACATATTAGAAATCAGATATATGCTGTGCGGTTAGGGGAATAAGACAGAAGCTCAGGATTCTATCATATCACATAGGCAAGATCCCTCAAGACACTGCAGAATGTAAGTTCTTAAAAATGAACAGTGCCGTGCCTTGTTCATAACGCCCCTTGTATTCTGTTTCTTTTTAGCTCTTCCATCAGTCTCTGTAATCTCAACCACAGAGCATGTTACAATTAGATTACAAAATCACAGCTGGAGTATTACTTCTTCTTCAATTAACAATATATATACCAAACTCACGAAACAGATGCCCTCAAGAACCTCTGACTTAGACAGATGAGTAAATTAACTCCCATGACCCTGACCCTGAGGTGAGGACCTTCTGCTCCCAAAGCAAAGAGGCACAACTCTCTGATGGCCATTCCAGAGAATCTTCGATGGAATCTAATTCATATACTGGTTTTCATTCTGAGCCATTACTGGTTTGTCTGTTTGTTTTTTCCTATAAGGTAGTGTTCATTTATCTTCAAAAGCTTCGTGTAGCTTCTACACCACAAATGAGAACCACACTTATCCTTTCAGTTCACATGGAAACAGGCCAGAGATCAGTAGAGATCATCATGGTCTCAAGCCCGCATCTTCCCTTGGCAAACAGGTAGGTTAACAAGATCACAGAACACATTTTTGCAAACAAGATTGCTGTTAAAAACTTTGCTGGTTGAACTTTACTCTTTTTTTATGTCCAAGGAAAAGGTAATTGAGTGTCATTGTTCTCACTTCTTTGTAGTTCTTTTAACTGTAGGACTCAGCTAATACAGAACAGAATTTCAGAACCATAAAGGTCCAAAAGAGCAACCAATGGCCACCTCCTTGTAACAGAGAGGGCTAGCTGTTCACCTAAAGCATTTCCTCTTCCTTTCGGACACACAGCTGGACCATATTTCCCAGCCTCACAGTGGCCAGATGGTTTCCTAATCACCGTGGCTGATTTCCACAGCCAGTACAATGTGAGTAGAAGTGACATGTGCTCCTTCCAGGCCTGGTCCACAAAATCCTCCCTCTTGCCATCCTGCATGTTCCCCTCTCCCCAGCTCTTACATTTAGGTCATTCATCCATTTTGAGTTGATTTTTGTATCAACATGGTAGGAGTCGAACTTCATTCTTTTGCATTTGGATGTCCAGTTATCCCAGTACTATTTGTTGAAAAGGCTATTTTTCCCCCATTGAATTGTCTTGGCACTCTTGTCAAAAATCAATTGATCTTAAATGTGAGGGTTTACTTCTGGACTCTCAATTCTACTCCATTGATCTATATATCCATTCTTATGACAGTATCACACAGTCTTGATTACTGCAGCTTTGTAGAAAGTTCTGAAATTGGAAAGTATGAGCCCTCATATATTGTTCCTCTTTTTCAAGATTGTTTTGGCTATTCTGAGTCCCTTGCATTTCCATATGAACTTTAGCATCCAACTTCTGCAAATAAAGTAGCCAGGACTTTAATAGGCGTTGTGTTGGGTCTGTAGATCAATTTGGGGAATATTGCCATCTTAACAGGATTAAGCCTTCCATTTTACTCTTTTTGATACTATTGTAAATGAAACTGTATTCTTCATTCCATTGTTGGTTTGCTCGTTACTACTCATGGAAATACGGTTCATTTTTGCATCCTGTCTTTGTCTCCTGCAACCTTGCTGAACTCCTTCATTAGTTCTAATAGCTTTTTAGTGGATTCCTTAGGATTTTCTACATACTAGATTGTGTCAGCTGCAAACAGAGATAGTGTGTTATACTTCTTCTTTCCAATCTAGATGCCTTTTATTTCATTTTCTTGCCTAACTGCCTTGGCTAGACTCTCCAGGAAAACGATGACCAAAAATGGCAAGTATCAAGAGTGGGCATCCTTGCCTTGTTCCTGATCTTAGTGGGAAAGCATTATGTCTTTCACCACTAAGTATGATGTCAGCTGGAGGTTCTGCATAGACGCCCTTTACCAGGTTGAGGAAGAGAGATGATATTTAAAATGCTGCTAACTGTCAAGCCTTTACTAGTATTTACAGGGAAGCCTTATGTCTGAGAGCTGGGCCTGGTGATAAAATGATATGTGGTAAAGAATATCTATTTGCTTCCTCGTAGGAAAAATGCCAGTTACAAAATGGAAATTCACTTAACTGATCAAGATGTTCTTGACACAAATGAGATAGTCAAGAAGCTCCACACATTTGAAAAGATGCTCAACATCATTAGTCATCAGGGAAATGAAAATCAAAACTACAATGAGATACCACTTCACACCCACTAGGATAGCTATAATTTGAAAAAAAAAAACAACAAAATAAGTTTTGGCAAGGATATGGAGAAATTGGAACACTTGTGCATCGTTGGTGGGTATGTAAAATCGTGGAGCAGCTGTGGACAACAGTTTGGCAGTTCCTCAAAAAAAAATTAAACACAGAATTACTGTATGTTTCAGCAATTCCACTCCTAGTTATATACTCAAAACTGAAAGCAGGGACTTAAACAGATATTTGTACGTGAATGTTCATTGCAGCATTATTTAAAATTATATTAAAATAGTCAAAAAGTGGAAACAACCCAAATGTCCATCAACACACAAACAGATAAACAAAATGTGGTCTATCCATATAATGGAACATTATTCAGCCCTAAAAAGGAATAAAGTACTGATACATGCTACAACATGGATGAACCTTGAAAACATTATGCTAAGTAAAATAAGTGAGACACAAAAGGACAAATAATTGTCCTTATATGAAACATCTACAATAGGCAACTTCACAAAGACAGAAAGTAGAGGTTTGGAGGGGAGGGGTGAGAGGGGACTGGGAAGTTATTTCTTAATGGTGATGGTTGCACAACATCGTGAATGTAATTAATGTCACTACATTGTACACTTAAAATGGTTAAAATGGCAAGATTCTTATTTATATTTCATCCCAATAAAAAAATATTTTTAAAAAAGATCCATAGATATTACTATACTCAAACTTTGACCATCTTTACTATCATAGCAATGTTTTGGTGTTCTTTTCTAGGGAAAGCCTTGTGACTTTAATCGTGTCACTGATATACAGCACAAGTTCCTCTTGTTAAGTACTGTGACTACTCACTTGAGTGCAAGCTAAGAGCATTACACAATTGTTATGCATTAGGAGTATGTCACTGCAGTTATACAGATAATTGCATTCTGCCCTCTGGCCTTGAAGGTATTGATGCTGGAAATCTACCTGAGTCAAGCGGGGTTTTTATTTGCAAGCCACAAACATCAATTCTTTTTTACTTGGGCAAAGAAGGGGTTTGTTAAAAGGATATCAGGCAGCTCACAGACTCTCTAAAAGGTCTAAAGAACGAGGCTCAGCAGTCACACAGCTAGGAGCAAGTCCAAAATCACGCAT
This sequence comes from Equus asinus, assembly GCF_041296235.1. Taxonomy (NCBI): domain Eukaryota; kingdom Metazoa; phylum Chordata; class Mammalia; order Perissodactyla; family Equidae; genus Equus; species Equus asinus. The sequence goes on along the minus strand of NC_091810.1, from coordinate 54,457,841 downwards.
AGAGCTTATCTAGTAAGGATGCCAGGGCCACAGCTGCAGGAGACAGATGTAACACTCCTGAAACCACCACTGCTACAGCGTCCCTCACTGGAGTGGATTCTGCACCGTACCTCCTTCTATCTTCCTTCAAGCTTCCAATTCAAAGTTTGGAGTGGCAAGGTTATAACTGGCTAAATATAGATCATGTGCCCATGTCCCTGTCCCGGAAGCAAGGGAGGCTAGGAAGGGACTATCTGGCATTGCCTGCTTCTAGGGTGGGGGCTCTATCTCATAATGTCAGAGATTCTCTGGGAACAAGAAGGGAGTTTAGATGCGTAGTGATCAAAGAGAATGACTCATGTTCACTGCACCATGTCTTCAGATAAACCAATTTGAAGAATTAGCAATTTAAGATAAATACGCCTGAAAAGGGTCCTCAGCAGAGGAAGAAGCAGCACCACCTAAAATACCAAGCGAGCAAGAGCTGAGTCCTTTGGAGGAGCCGCAGACGCAAAGCAGAAGCCATGGAGTAGACAGCTCACCAGGGGCTACAGTGGAAGCCAAGGAGTAGACAAGTCACCCAGGGAGTGAACGAGAGACAAGGAGGAAGGGGACGAATCCCAAGAAGGAGAAGCCCAGGAAGAAGGTCAAGAAGAAACAGCCAAGGGGTAGGAAGGAAACCAGAGACAAATCTCTTACAACAGCCAAAGAATGAATTGAGTCATTCACCTCAAACAAGCACTGTATGTGGATCCTCCCAGGCTTTCGTTCAAGCAGTTCTCCTCAAAGATAATGATAAAATTTCAAGTTCTGTAATGGCTGTGTGCGCATGTTTCTAACTACAAGTACATTTTCTACCCAGTTTTGAAGACCTGGGCTCTTGGGGGTAAAAAAATCCAAAGAAAATTTTAGGAAGCAGTTTTGTCAAGTTTCTAAGTCAGTACTCTAACTCCTGAAGCCCATCCTTTTCCATGTGGATTCTGAGAGATGACTGTACGTGGTAATTCTAGCATGGCTGCAATAGTTCCCACATTTATAGTCCACCCCACTACACTTATCTGGCCCGGCTGCAGTTTTCCGGAGACCAGGAAGGTTTCCCCAAGATACGTCCTTCCTGCTCCAAGTGCCCTGTGCAGCGATGATGAGCAGCACCACTGGGCCGGGCGGACAGCGAAAAGGGAACATGGATTTCCCATGCAGGTGATTCACAGACATGGGTTTCAAGCTCATCCAACTGCCCATTTGGCTCCTCCCACCTGTCTTCACAGGTACCTGAGACTCAGCCAGACCAGAAGCAAATTCAGGATATTCTGCCAAACATAGTCCTCTTCCAGTGTCCCCTATCTCAGCGACTGGCCCTCCATCCAATACCCAAGCTGGAAACCTATGGTCACTCATGACACCCCCTCTCCCCTAACACACTCCACACCCAATGCATCACTGAGACCTCTGAATACTGCTTCCCACACATGCTTCTCCAGAAGAGCCACTGCCTGCCCTGGTCCAAGCTACCAGGATCCCTCCCTTGAACCCCTGCAGTTACTGCCTAACTCATTCTCACTCCTGACCCACCTGAAACATCCTCCATGCTGAGCATGAGTGAGACTCGTTCTCTACACTCAGCATGACCGGGGTTGTTTTGGTTTTTCAAACTGCAAATGTGATCAGGTCACCATCCTAGCCAAGCTTCCACCCCTTGCTCCGCCCTGAGCAATGACTGCCCAAGGCTCTTACGTAAAGAGAAAGTATCCTCAATACAGCCAGGTCATCTGGTTTCTGTGTCCTCTCCAGCCTCACACCATCCTCCCCCTGGCCTCTCATCACCCTGGAGACTGCACTCCCTCAGCAGGAGCCTCTCCCTCTCTGCCCGAAGCACACTCTCCACAGTTCCTCATCCCCATCTCTCAATTCTGGATTCGTCTCAGTGGTTATTCCTCCTCAAAAACAGTTTTTCTCTGACTCCTGAGGAGGTCAAGTCCTCTACTCTGCACCTCAGTCATTTTATATCCCTCCATTTGACTATTCGGTGCTTTGTGTCCACACTCGATGAAGCTCCAAGAGGCCAGGGACGAAGCCTGCTTCTGCTCAGGGCCCAGAACAAGGAACGGTAAACCCCCAAATATCTGCTACGTGAATGTTACCCCGGGGGGCACAGTCAACCTCATGGTCAGAGGCCAACGAACTTCCCTCTTCCATCACCACAAAGCACTTTAACCACATTTGGTGAGGAGGAAGCAATGGAAAGAGAACAGAACTATTAAGTAGGGGAAGTTTTGTCCCTCTTCTCTCCTCTTTCCAAGTTCCTAAAATAAACCTGTAAATGGTAGTGGCAGCAAAGAGGAGCCGAGGCATCTGGGAAGAGGAGAGGCCCAGTTTTCAAACTTGCTCCTCTCCATTGCAAGCTTTTATTCTTCTGTTTTCAATATCAAAATGCCAGAAAATTATGAGGAATGTAATGGAGATGGGTCACTTCAAACCTCGGGGTTTCTGGAAATCATTCCTTCCAAACCCAAGGATGTGCTGCCACTATAATGTGCCAACATCATCTCTCTGCTTTGGATTTATTTATTCTGCTGGTTTTGAAACAGAGGTATCACTTCTATTTTCAAATGACAACAGTCAACATACTCCAGCATATTCACATAATGTGCTTAGAAAGTATTAAGTAAAAAAGTCACTGAAATCAGCACACTTAAGGAAATAAAACCAATCGAACGATGAAAATGATGATGCTTTAAAAAGAGTGCCAACTTATCTCTTTAGTTGGGGATATGACTAACATATGGAGTGTAAAATTATCTTTCCCATTTTAGATTCACTTTCAGAATTAGCAACATACTAATTGTCCTGTTCAGTCACCAAATCTTTAAATATCTTCATATTTTATTAACCTCTCTAATTAGCCATCATTTTGACAACTTGTTCACTGGATTCAGAGATGTAATATTTGTGATTATTTTTATAGTGCTAGAAACAGTGCATCTGTGGAGTATTGCAGCTCACTGCCAGCCACGCAGAGCATCAGCATGCACATCAACACGGTGATACTAAATGATTAATTAACAAGTCAGAGGAAAAAACTGTTCAAAAGCACCATAGTCGGGAAACAATTTCAACAGACTGAGATAACTGAAAAAGTATATTGAGAACATAGTGTATACAACAATTTATACAAAATATAGAAAGAGGCAAAGCTACATGGCAACAGAAGTAAGGAGTGGTTAATTTTGGTTGGCAGTGACTGGGAAGGGCAAGAAGGGCCTTCTGATAAAATGTTCTATGTCTTACGAATACGTGCACTTCTTGAGACCTTATCAAACTTGACACTCATCACCAGAATCTATATGAATGTTACATTTTAATAAAAAATTCCCTAAAATATTTTGAATATTTACTTAAAACATCCTATAAACACAGAATATAGAATCTATACTCTTATTTCAGCCGTACTTTAAGCAGTAAGTAATAGTAGAGATCCTTTAAACTTTCTTAGGGTCTAAAATAATTTCTAACATTGTTTGAGTTCAACAACAGTGGGAAACAGAATGTTTATAGAATACATACAAACATATATGCATATATATGGCACATACAATGGCTATAATACACACACACACACACACACACATACACACCCCATGCTGCTCTTCAGTGGCTTGGGGCAAAGTTACAAAGGATTTAAATCACAGATTTATGGAATCATCTGTGTAATGAATTTCTGGGGAAAGTATTCACATTTTGTTCCATGGCTATATATTTATAAAAATTCAATTTCAAAATGCCCATTATCCAATTAAACTATTACAACATGCCCAGCATGCTCCTTAAAGATGATGTATTAGAGGTTTACCATCTTGTTTCCAGGAATAAATTTTGCAGTGAACAAGGTATAAATTAGAATCAACATAATGATAAGTCAAGTAATATAAAATAAAATAAGCTGTAAACTAAACAGAAGATGAAGTACTCTTCAGTTCATAAATGAATACTGTATACTAAAATTGTCTGAAAATACCAAAATAAACTCAATTTTTTCAAGATATAAAAATATTATTACAGAATTCTGGGTTCTTGTAGGATAATGGAGCCACCTAAATCCAAATCTCTCCATACATCCTCAATAAAACAAAACAAAACAAAGCAGATCATTAAGGAGAAAACAAATGAAGCTGTCCATTACTCATGCTGACAACATAACTGGGAAACAGGGAATGCTGTGAACATGTTGTATGAAAATAGGGAAATAAACACCCAAATCCAGTAAGAGCAGTTCCAGAGCCCACATCTATGTGGGAAGGCAGGTCAGAGACTTTGAAGAAACGTAGAGAGAAAAATACAGTTCTGGGGTGTTGGAATACAAATAAAATCACCCCCATAAAGAGAAATTTCCACTGTGAATGAGGAAACACTGAGAACAGATCTGAGACCCAGTGCATCAGAAGTTTCCTGGAGAATCAAAAGGACAGGACTTGAAAAAGGACAGAACCAGAGACTGTAGTCTTAGGAAGGTACCATTTTTGGGGCAAGGAATACATGGAGGCTCAGGTATCTCCTGGAGGCTGATGATTAACTATGGGAAAGAAGGAAGGATAAGGTAGAAACTGTAGTCCCACAGAAACAAGAGCAATACTCACACTTCTTACCACAAAGAAGGTACCCATTAATGAAACAGTATTTTACCATAGTAGGAGAAGGCAGCACTCTTGAACTAAGGAACCGAGTAAACCACTCAAGCTTCTTACATCTGCTAACTATAACTACTATTGCCAGTTCAGGGAAATTATTCCTTCCAAAATGAACAACAACAACAAAACAGCAGATAACATCTGTACAAAGTTACTATGAGAATAAAACAGACTGAGAATCAAGGTATTTCAGTTTTTCGCTTTGTTTCCCAGAATAAAAAACAATCAAACAAACAAAAACCAATCAAATACAATGGAGAAAGCTTACACTGGAGAAAGGAGAGTTTCTTCAATAAATGGTGTTGGTAAAACTGGACAGCCACATGCAAAAGAATGAAAGTAGACCATTCCCTTACATCATGCACAAAAATCAACTTAAAATGGATTAAACACTTGAATGTAAGACCCGAAATCATGAAACTTCTAGAAGAAAACACAGGCAGTATGCTCTTTGACGTTGGTCTTAGCAGCATATTTTCAAGCACCATGTCTGACCGGGCAAAGGAAACAAAAGAAAAAATGAACAAATGGGACTATATCAAACTAAAAAGCTTTGCAAAGCAAAGGAAACCATCAACAAAACGAAAAGACAACCTAACAACTGGGAGAAAATATTTGCAAACCACATATCAGATAAGGGGTTAATATCCAAAATATACAAAGAACTCACACATCTCAACAACAAAAAACCAACAACCCAACTAAAAAATGGGCAAAAGATCTGAACAGTGATTTCTCCAAAGCAGATATACAGATGGCCAACAGGCATATGAAAAGATGCTCAACATCATTACCTATCAGGGAAATACAAATCAAAACTACAATGAGGTATCACCTCACTCCAGTCAGAATGGTTATAATTAACAAGACAGGAAACAACAAGTGTTAGAGAGGATGTGGAGAGAAGGGAACCCTTGTACACTGCTGGTGGCAGTGCAAACTGGTGCAGCCACTATGGAAAGCAGCATGGAGCATCCCCAGAAAATTAAGAATAGATCTACCATAGGATCCAGCTATCTCACTGCTGGGTATTTATCCCAAAGAACTTGAAAACACAAATGCATAAAGATACATGCACCCCTATGTTCACTGCAGCATTATACACAATAGCCAAGACTTGGAAGCAACCTAGGTGCCCATCAAGGGACAAATGGATAAAGAAGATGTGGTATATATACACAATAGAATACTACTCAGCCATAAGAAATGACAAAATTTGGCCATTTGTGACAACATGGATGGTCCCTGAAGGTATTATGCTGAGTGAAATAGATGGAGAAAGTCAAATACCGTATGATCTCACTCATAAGTAGAAGATAAAAACAACAACAAACAAACACACAGTAATGGAGATTCATTTGGTGGTTACCATAGGCGAAGGGGCGTGGGCAAAAGGGGTGATTAGGCTCACATGGGAGGGGATGGACTATAATTAGTTTTTGGGTGGTGAACATGATGTAATCTACACAGAATTCAAAATATATTACGATGTACATCTGAAAGCTACATATTGTTATAACTGAATGTTACTGCAATTAAAAAAAATAAAATATTTAAAAAACCAAAAAGCAAAACATGAACCAGATGAAAATTATGATTCAATATTCAAACCTGAATTAAATAATCTTAAATAAGCATTTACAAATGTGAAAAAAAACTCAAAATAAGAAATTTTAAAACTCAAAATAGAAATATCAAACAAAAGAACAAACAGGAGGAGATGAAATGAGAGTAACAATGTAGTAAAGAATTGAAGAAAAAAACAAAATTATCTTAGAATTGAAGATTAAATTACAAAGTGGCCAAGGGAGAATGGAAATGAAAATATAACGAGGGACAATGAAGAAAGGCTTAAAAAGCCAAGAAGACAAAAATAAAATAAATGGATATGTCAAAATAAAAGAAAATGATTCATACGGAAGGTGGGCAAAGAAGATCCAACATATATATAACTAAAGACCCCGAAGAAAAACAAAATAGAACATCATTAATACTAAAAACTTTAATTCAGGAAAATGTTCCAGAAATAAATGAAGACCTGAAATTACATCTGAAAAGGCCCACCGTGTATCCGTGATCTGTACCAGTCAACTCTGAGACATATATCTATAAAACTATTAGATTTTAAAGATAAATTTTAAAAAGTAATAATAAACCCCCAGGTCTCAAAGGAAAATGACCAAGAGATTCAAAAAAGGAGAAAAAACAGACTGGCATCAGTTTGACAGCATAAAGCAAGACAATATTGCAGTAGCATTTTTAAGAAACTTTAAGAAAATTGAACCAATTTTTTTTAATCCAGCCAAGTTGTCCTTCAAGTATAAATGTTAGAAAAGAACAGTCTTAGACATTTAAGAACTTAATAACTCCACATGCTCACTGCAGCATTGTACACAATAGCCAAGATATGGAAGCAACCTAAGTGTCCCTCAATAGATGAATGGATAAAGAAGATGTGGTATACACACACACACACACACACACAAACAGAATATCACTCAGCCATAAAAAAGGATGAAATCCTGCCATTTGTGACAACATGGATAGACCTAGAGGGTATTATGCTAAGAGAAGTCAGTCAGACAGAGAAAGACAAATACCATACGATTTCACTTATATATAGAATCTAAAAACAAAACAAATAAACAAACAAAATAAAATAGAAACAAATGCATAGAAACGAAGAACAAACTGGTGCTCACCAGAGGGGAGGAGAGTAGGTGGATGGGTAAAACAGGTGAAAGCGATTAAGAGGTACAAACTTCCAGTTATAAAATAAATAAGTCATGGGGATGTAATGTACAGAATAGGAAACATAGTTAATAATACTGTAATAACTTTGTATGGTGACATGGTTACTAGACTTGTCTTGGTGATTATTTCATAATGTATCTAAACGTCCAATCACTAAGTTGCACACCTGAAACTAACATAATATTGTATGCCAACTATACTTCAATTAAAAAAAAAACTTAGGAACTCTTCTTGAGGAATCTTTTGCTACTCAAAGTAGGGTTCATGGCCCACAGCATTGGCATCATCTGGGAGTATGTAAGGAATAAAAATCTAGACCCCACTCAAGAGGACCAAATGGTTAGTATGCCCATTACTGTTTGAGAAGCACTGCACTAAAGAAGAAGTTTCACAGAATAGAGATGACTAGGGAAACTTTGGCGAGATGACTGATGGAAAGCACCAAGGAGATTTAACTGCTTATCTAGGACTGAAAAAAGATATATGTAAATGCTAAATATTCTGACAAAGTATACATAATTCAACTGAAATAATGAGAGGAAAAGGAAAAAGCAAAATACATTAATTATCAAACAGATAATACATAATCAAAGGATGTTATTTAAAATTGACAAACCAAATAGTAGAAATATAAGTAAAGGCAAAGGGAATTAAGGACATTACAGAAGGTAAAACTATAAAAGTACAAAACAAACCTTAAATACTTCCCCACAAAAACAGAGTAAAGAAACAGACCACGCAGAGAAAGAAATACAGTAAATATAACATAACACCATAGTATATATAACATAAAATAACATGACAAAGTTGAGACCAAACACATCAGCCATCTCAATTAATAAAAATGGGCGTAACACATGAATTAAAAGTAAAATATTTCAAACTGTCTTGCAAAAGAAAACCCAATTCTATGCAAATGAAGAGACACACATCAATCAAAGTGATTCAGGAAGGCCGAAAATAAAGGTCTACCAGAAAAAAGTAGAAGTATTAAGAAAGCAGGGGATACAATTCTAATATCAGACAAAGTAGAATTTACGTCAAAAAGCATAAAAAATGACAAGGAAGTATTTTTATAATGTTAAAGATTGCAATTCAAAATGAAAATATAGCAGCTACAAATCTCTATGCACCAAATAACATAGCAACTACATTCATAAACCAGAAGCTACAGTAGATGTTTTGTAACAGCAAAACACTATTTATTAGGAGACTTTAACATCACTCTTAAAACAAGACAAGTGGACAAAAAGTAATGTAATTTAGGAGACCTAAACAATATGTTTAACAGGGTGGAACTTACAGAGAAACAGACATAGATACTGATAACATTACATGCTTATAATACAGGATTATAGCTTCTTCTCAAGCACACATTGGAACGCTGAAAAACCTGATCCTATGTTAGGTCATAGAAAAAGTCTCAAACTCAAGTGGCATGTATGTATCTAAAAGGCAAAATCTGAATATTCTTTCAACTAAAACCTAAATGTGCAATAAAATTAATAAACTCTAGGAAAAAAGACAAAACATAAGTCTACGGTCATGAGTACAGGTATTCTAACTTTTGACCACATCCACATACTGTTTAACTAATATACAACTATTTTGAAGACAAAACAAAAGGATTAGATTAAAGCAAACTCTATTTTACTTTGGAGAAATATTTTTAACATTCTTTAAAATTACAAATCCTGGCTTACTCCTTACCCAAAGAATTCATGAAGATCTACTTCATTTTAATCTTAGATTTGTAAGTTATTCCACCTTTTCCAAACTGTTTTAGGAGAATGAAAGTAAAATAAGGGCTTCTCATGACTCAGATTAAATTCTCTATCTTCTGATGTCTATGGCAGAATTTTCTTTGCATTAATACTTTAAAATTTAAAATGAAAAGTTACCATACTATATTTCTGCTTTGTAACTGCTATAAAAATACATATAGCAGGTCTCAAAAATGAAAATACTCTAGAGTGTGTGATTCACAATTCTGTCATTTACATGGTAATTAAAAATATAATAAAAAGCCGACAGCATTGTTACAAGTCCAGCAATGTTTTGCCCAATAAACGGAAATCCTCATCACTGAGAGTCACCACAGACATGTCCCCAGCTAGTATCCTATCGATGCATTTGGCAGCCTCATATGTGACATCTACTGTATCTTGCAAGGGAGAAGAGCAGAATCACAAGCAGCCAAAATTAAAGTCTCAAAGATTCCCACAGAGATATTAAAAACGCAAAAAGGAAACTAGAGGCCTAATAGTCAAAAGGACAAGGACTCAGTCTCTCTAAATAAAGAGGCAATAGTAACCGATGCTTTGATGGTTGCAAATGCTTTGCCTTTACTTAAACTTCCCATATTTAATGGCTCAAAATTCCTCCTAAGTATTTAGGAAAAACAGAAACCCAACAGCCACCATCACTGACTTGCCATCCTCACTCAGTTCAGAAGTGATTTTTTTACTAAATATGAAAATACAGGCAAGTGTGTACATGGAGGGAGGGGTAGATAGAAAGACTGGGAAATAGCCTGACTAGGTCCTGGGAAATCACAGTATTTATAATGGGGCCATACGACAGTTCATCCAGTACAATCGTGATTCTTTAACTAATGGCATCCACAGAGATATCTCTATTTGCAGGAATACCTAAAATTCTTAAAACAAAATTATTTTGTTTTTAAACTTTATTTTTAAATCATACAATGAAGTAGACTTTTTAGGTGTAGTTTCATGAATTTTAACACATGCATAGATTTGTGTAACCACCACCATAATCAGGGTACAGAACAGTTCCATCACTCCCCAGAATCTCTCATGCTCTATCTTTATAGTCATACAAAACAAAATTAATTTTCATTCACATTATTTTAGTGCTTTTTCCCACAAAAGAGTAAAACAAAATAAAATAACAAAAGCAGTCCCTCCAAAACATCCAGGAGTCACTAACCCAGCGACTCAAAAAACAAAGCAATATGGTAAGGTCTCCGTGTGCTCAGTTCCTTTTTCAGGCCTCGTGAAGACGAGAATTCACATAACAGACGTGCCCTGCTCCAAAGCTATATTTCTCTCTTTAGGGATCTCTGATGGTTGTTCCTGTTCCACACCAGCCAGACATTCTCTGTTCTCTCGGTCTTTGTGGCCTCTCTGCCTAGCCCCAGGCCCCAAGCACAGCCCAAGACAAGAGCAAAACGGTCACAGAAGAACGAATAAGAAAGAAGCCTAAAAAAGGGGTTGCCAGCAGAAAAGAGGCAGCGATACATTTCAGAGGACAGAAATGAGAAGGGAAATGTAGAAGAAAGCTGAGAGATACGTAGGGGTGAGGGAGAAAGAGAGACATAGGCGAAAATGAGAGCGAGAAAGGGGCTGAAAACTGGAAGGTCAAGGCAAGCTGACCCAAAGCACTGTATCACTGAGGCGAAGCCACCCCCATCCCCAAATTCTCTCTCCTCAGGATAAATTATTTCAAGCAAAACTTCCAGGTCAAAGAGTTTAAATATGTGTTTAAATTTTATGAAGCTTATTTAAAATTTAAAAGAAAAGCAACCTCAAATACTCCCTAATCCAATGCATTTTTGTTGAATTATGCTGCTAAAACTATTCTTCTCCCAGAGTTACACAATGAACTGTGTAAATATGCTTTGACCTTAGGAGCAGTTCCACAGAAATTCATTCTTATTAAAAAATTATAATAAACGCACAAGAAGACTGCTCCTTTGCTTTGGCTCCAATCCAACCCTGGTACCATCCTTGGCAAAAAGCAGGACAAAATATTTGTTATTAATAAGCAGCTTTTGCTTTTCCTAACCTGTAGGTAAAACTGATCCAAACCTGAAATAACAAGTGTGCCAGTCATCCTCCTTCAACCTGTCATTTACTCCTGATACAAGAACTTCTATTATCCTGAAAAGGTCAAAACTGCTTTGTAAAATACCATTCAAGTCATAAATTCTAAATTTCAATGGCATCAGAGATTGTCTTACATATGCATTCCTTTACATTAAAAAGTTTCTTCAATTAGCAATAGCATCCTTATTTGTACTAAACAACTAGATGCTAAACAAAATCACTAAATTCTGCTCATGAATCATTATTCTTAAATATATTTGTTTATTTGCACATTAAATATCCCTGGAAGCATGTACAAGAAACCTATCACATTGGCTGCCTCCATGGAAGGGAATTTATTAACAGGCAGATAGAGATAGAGGAATTTTATCACTGTGTTTTTGAACCTTTCAAGTTTTGAATCATGTAAATGCATCACTATGCAAAGAATAAACACAAAAAATTTAAATAAAGAAGACAATTATTTCTGTAAGGAAATTCCTTTCTAGTTTCCATGCTGTCAGTGAACAACAAAAATGAAACCATATCAAAAGATACTATCAGATATCAAGCCACAGGGAGCATGAGGCAGACTACCACTGTCCATACAAAAGGTGTATACGGGAAAGAACAGCTTCTCCGAAAACTTGATTAAAAATTATATGTAGAGGGGCCAGCTCCAGTGGCCTAGTGGTTAAGTCCAGTGCATGCTGCTTCGGCAGCCCGGGTTCAGTTCCTGGGTGCAGACCTACACCACTCTGTTAGCAGTCATACTGTGCTGGTGGCCCACATACTAAAAAATAGAGGACGACTGGCACAGTTGTTAGCTCAGGGTGAATCTTCCTCAACAAAAAGAAAAGAAAATTATACTTATAAACCAAAAGGAGGAGCTGAGAAGGAATGCTTGGGGCCAGTTCTTTCTCCCAGAGGTTAAAATGGCCAACTGGGGGCCAGCCCTGTGGCCAAGCGGTTACGTTTGTGTGCTCTGCTTCAGCAGCCCAGGGTTTCGCCAGTTCAGATCCTGGGCACAGAACCTAGCAACACTTATCAAGCCATGCTGAGGCAGCATCCCACAGAGCAGAACTAGAAGAACCTACAACTAGAATATACAACTATGTACTGGGGGGCTTTGGGGAGAAGAAGAAAAAAAGCAAGACTGGCAACAGATGTTAGCTCAGGGCCAATATTTTAAAAAGAAAAAAGGCTGCTTTAAAAAGAAATAGCCAACTGAATACCTTCACCTGTTTTCAGAACTCTGTTCATCCACATGCACATGTGTGTGCACACCTGTGCGTGCAGGAAAACACTGCAGCTGAGGTACCAGCCAAGGTCATGAGCAGCACAGCCTCTATAGGGTGCATTTCGTTGACCCACACAACACTCTTGACAACACCAAGGTGCAGAGCCAAAGGGCGGAGGCTGCGTCTCTGCAGAACGGTCGCTGAGCCCTGTGTCCACTTGGAAATGAACAGCCACAGAGGAGGACTGTGGCACAGATAGCTTCCAAGTCAGGTTTGGGAACAACACAACAGGCACTGTTCCTGCTCAGGAGCATGAATGTTATTGACATCCAACGACTTCCCTGGAAAGGAGAGGATAAAGTATTCAACTAGAGGTCAGAGCACCGTCTACTAGTCCACGAGGAGAGAAGGACTAGAGCCAGAATGCAGAGCAACTATCACTAAGCACACGTATAGCTCAGCTGACACGTTTTTCCATACCTAGACATTTTCAATGAAGGAAGCAGACTACTGACTTACATTTTAGCATGAGCTCCTTATCTTTCTGTGAACTACTAATAAACAGTTCTCAGACCAGCACAGTGTGCAGATCACACTTAAACGAGTACTATAAACTACGATGAGTGCAAATGACAGCGAGCTTTAGTGACACATTGACCAAGACAACAGGAGAAAAATCCTGGAAATCCAAATTCCATTAATCTCAACTATGTGTGAACCAATAACTATGATATCAGTTGATAAGGGCTTGAGATAGGACCATTCCCAAACACTAGATTTTAAACCACTTCTTTCTCCCAAAGGAATGAAGAAGCAGGACTTTGCACCCTAGTTTTGAAAGGTTGCTGACTCTTATTTTAAAGCATAAAAACTACAAGGTAAGTACTCAACAAGTATCTGTTACCCAAGTGATAAATCAACTTTGAATTGGATCACAGTCACACACATCTTTTCTATTTTAAAAAACATTCCTCAGGTTAAACCCTTAAATAGCTTCTTGGCTTAGGATATTTTATAGACTATTTAAACACTCCTCAGAAAAGTCAGACTCATGAGTAAATTTAACCTTCCAAGTTTTTTTAAATGTTTCTTTTAGTTTGAAATTATTTATTTAAAAATCACCAAACACAAACTTTATGGTTTTTAATGACTCCACTAACTGACATGGACCTTGACCCCACCCTCATTAGAACACTGGAATTCTCAATTGCTGCCCCCGTGCTGCTCCTATGGCCCTTCTACAAGTCCTGCTGATTCCAGAAGCACATGAAGAATACCTTGTGCCTTTAAAAGGCTTAAACAGCAGCGGCATATTACTTTCCACACATTTATCTGCATTTATTGCATGACCCACATTCTGAAAACAACGAAACATAAAACAGCTGATGATTTTTGTTCTTCAGCTTGATCAGGGAAGTTTGAAATGTCTGAGAACTATGGCTCACGCAGTTACTTGCCTCTCATCAGCAAAACAATTCTAAGGATGAGCAGCTCCCTTTATGTTGAAAAGGAGGTATGAGGACTCAAAGAAAGAAAAGCCAAAGAGGTCCACTTCTCTTAACATGTTCCTTTTAGCAACATCTCTAAAAATTATTCAATTATAAAATCTTATTTGGAGTTTTAAAAGAGCCACTTGCTATATAAAATCAAATTTTAGATTAATTGGTTTTAGGTTGTTTCATTCTTAATTAGTTTTGAAAAAAAATACTTCTTTCATCTTATAAACATGTCCTGAGCCACAGACAAAAGATTTTCCAAAAGAGATTTTTCAAAAAGTTTTCATAGATTTTTAAATTTATTTTTTAAATTACACAATAAAAACCACTAATCTTGGTGTAGAGCTCTTTGAGTTTTAACATATGCACTGAGCTATGAAACCATCGCCATAATCAAGATGGACTATTCCATCACTCCAAAACATGCCCTTAGGCTGGACCTTTGTTGTCAAACGTTCACCTTACTCCTAACTCTGGCAACCACCTTCAGTGAATTTCTATGTCCACATTTAGACTGGATGCCTATTACAACAATCTGCAGGACAAATCTAACAGCATAGAGAAGACAAAGCAGTGAGCTCCCCCACAGCCTTGCTCTTCTGTCCTTCCTAAACCCTCAGTGAGTAAGGGGCTTACAGGCTGTAGAAGAGTATCGCTGACCTATCAGAGAGCTCCTCTGTTTCCTTGTGGTTTCCTTTCTAGAGCTGATTACCATAAGAGATTATTAATAAACTGTAGTCTTTCTGCTCCAATCTCACCACCTTTTTGCTGTGAAATACTCCCTCCTGAGTTCCTTGTGCACCAATGACCACATCACAGACTTAATTATTAGCACAGATGGTGCCAATTAGTTTCGACGTGAAGTGCTGAAATGGAAAGGATAATGGAAGCACTATGACCTTGCTTGTACATGTAGAAATGGTCACAGCTGGGGCCCACTGACAGCAGCTTGGGGATAATCATATCTGTACATTCTGCAGCTCATCTTCCACCTTGTGCTCAAGCTGCCAAGGAGAAACTTGATCTTCAGGCTCAGAATAGGCATATCTTATAAAAAAATAGACACCCATAAACACATTCACACACCCATGAATATACACACGCATCCATATGTGTGTGTGTTTAAAACATGGCATTTATATTCCTTCAGTTGGAAGATAAGAGTTTTAAAAATATGTAAATAAGAAATTTCTTAGAAAGTAATCAACATTCAAAATCTTTCTTTCCCTTCCTTTCATAGTTCTAAATATCTTTGGAAATAGTCCATTTTTAGTAACATTTATAACATAATGGAATTGGGAACGCATTTTATTAATTAGGAAGAAACTATAGTGGTGATATTAACACCTCACATTTATAAGCACCTTGAAAGTCTACAAGACACTCTCACACAGGTTTTAATTTAATCCAGTCTTTGCAACATGGCACCTTGGGGGACTACTAAAGAAACTAAAGCCCCTGTGAAGTTTTTAAGCCACAGACTAAAGCGAGGGGAAGGGAGAAGGAAAACAGAAGTAACAACAAAATAAAAGAACAATTACAACATACCAAAATAATTAGAAAAATTAGTAACTGGTCAAATTGATACCATTTCACCAAATCCAACTAATATATCAATGTCTATGATGCTAAAAAATGAAACTCAAGCCTGGACCAATTTTTGATACAAAATTCCAGTGCAGAAAGCAGTTAAGTATTTCTTGAAGGGAGATCTGACCGAGAGTACTAACACAACATTTTTGGTTTGGGGTATTGAAATTGGCAACTTTCCTAAAGGAAATTGCTTATTAAGCAGGGTATAGACGTGGATGAATGGGGATTTAGAGTTTACACAGTGAAGGGAAGTGAACACTGCAGCCACGCCTTTGAGTATTTTAAAGGAGACCATTTTGGAATGATGTGTAAACGGATGTAAATTTCATCATGAGCCATGAGCCCTCCCTTAGGTGCCCGACCTGTGGCCCCTCATCCCCAATTCATGCGCTTCACTCTCCCTGAGAAAACCCATACGGTCTCTGATTCCACCATTCCCATGCTCGCCCCTGCCCCTGGAGCTACCCCAATGTCCCGATCTGGTACGGCAGGGGGCCCCTGTGAAGGAAGAGTGGGAGGTTAGGGCAGCTCCAGACGCAGAGCCTAAACTTTCTAGGACAAGAAACAGGTTAGGTTAACCACTGTTAACACCTTAAAAGAATGTGAAGTAATTTGCAAAAATCAGATGCCAATAAAATCATACTATACAGATTATGTACTATCCATCAGTTTGGAGGGCACTGGGTTCTTCAAGAAAACAAATATCGTCCATTAACTGACAAAGTTTCATACTCCCCAAGGAAAGAAGAAATTCATTTAGGTGGCATATCTGGCACCAGTAATTCCCCAGTTAATCAAAAAAGTTAGCTAAAATGAGGAATCATAAAAAATGCGTAAGTTTAACGTTTTATTTTAGCAAACATTTAAATGTTTTTTATTTTATTTAAAATAATTTAAATATTTCTTATAAATAATTTTAAATAATTATTTTAAAATAATTTTATTTAATGTTTTAATTTTTTTGCAAATCTTTTAATGTCGGGCCAAGGCCTTTCCTTTGAGAAGGTCCAGTGATGGAGTTTCTCACTGTTTTCCATGCATAAGTAACACCCATAGGACAATGTTGAAGATCCCCAGGATTGTTTTCTTTAAAGAAGAGTGAAAACTTAAAAGACACTCACAAAGCAATGTGAAAACAGAATCTGGAAGCTGTCCATATTTTTATGATTTTTCCCTAATCTTTTATAATTGCCTCATCTTTATCCAATCTGATAGTAATTTGTCTTTATGGAGTCTTTCCAAAGGTTTTCAGAGAAACGACAGCTCTCCCTGTTTTAACACACACATTTCATCAGTTTTCATTCCATTTAATTAAATTATGCCAATTACAGTAACAAAAATACCACACATAAACAGATTTAGGAACAAAATGCCTCTTGGTGAGCACTTAGCTCAGAGAGTGGACATCTTCCCCATGGTTCCCACCCAACAGGCTGGGAGAGCCGGCACCAGGATGGGCACTGTCAGGAGAGGATGGAGAGAGCTGAGTCACCTGGGGAAGGTTAGAAAGGAAGCCTTCTACTGTACACATTTATCTTTGAGGATTCCGTCTGCAAGCATTTCCAAAGCCAGGGCTGTATCTTAGTGAGGCCTGGCTTATTTTAAGCACACAATACGTATGAATTCATTGAAAGAATCTGCCTAGACTGTCTTTAATTATTCCCACACCATTAAGAGAACACAGTGTTGCATTTGGATAACTGAAGAGGGGACAGGCCATAAAAAGATCAGACAATTACCAAGATTATCACAGGAATAGAGGAAACAAAAGGAAGAAGGAAAAAAACCCAGTTCAACAATTCCAATGAAAAGTACCCTAATCTGAAAATCAAAAACCTTATTTACCCTCTCAGGAACCCAAAACACACTCTGACACTGGGAAGTGGTGACCAGATGAAGAGCTGGTTGTGGGTTCCCTCCTAGACAAGTTTTTAAAATGAATTCTCAGAGTTTAATCAGATCTTTCAAATACGTAAAGAGACTTCTATGAGAACAGATTTTTTTTCCAAAACAACAATATTAACTAACGAATACTGAATATTTAATCTTGCAGGCACTGCCAGGCAAGCATATTGCATGCATTTATTCATTAAGTCTCATAACAGCTGTAGGTACTGAAGTCACTCAAAGACACATAGCTTGTCAACGGTGGAGCCAGGATTCGAATCCAGAGCCCATGTTCTTAACCACTGTACTACACTGACTAATCTGGCTCACTTTTTCTTATAAATAATATAATTTTAATATTTTGCCTAAGGATTTTGTTAGTATACTTCCCAAAGGTACAGTATCAAAGTCTTCACTTTATAAAGTGAAATTAATTCTTAAATAACTGCTATTAACTATACGTTCACTGAAAAAATATATATATATGACATTCACTCATTAACAAACATTTAACAAGCAACTGTTCAATCACTTAAAGACAAAGAGTTAAAATAACTCACTGGACACTTCGCAGTTATTGAATGTTTACTGCGTGCCAAACCATGCTCATGCTCTCAGGAAGTTCAGAGTCTGGCGGAAGAGACACATGATTATCACACAATTTTAGCAAATGCTAAGTAGAAATTTTCACGAAGGGCTCTGGCATGTCCAAGGGTTTCCGGAATGGGACACCAGGGGAGTGAAGGGGAAAAGGAGACTCCAAAGAATCTGGCATTTGATTGAGGCATTTCTTCCGTGAGCCATGGAGTTTTATATAAGGAAGGTAGCAGAGGAGAAACATGATCAGAATTTCATTTTGGAATAACCACTCTAGAAGTGAAGAGCATGGGGCAGAGGAGAGAAAGCACAAAAACCAGAGGCTAGTGAGGACCTACTGTAAAAATCTAGCTAAGAACTGTTGAGTTTAAATGAGTGAATTGTATGGTATGTGAAATATATCTCAACAAAGCTGATTTAAAAAATACTTCTAGACGAGAAATGGTAAGATGCTAAACTCAAAGCATGCCAACGGTAACAGGGAAGAGAGACTAAACAGATTATTCACAAGTCAGAATCAGTAAGACTTGATGAGTGATGGATGGGTGGGAGGGAGGGCTGGACTGAGGTGTGGGAACAAGATCAGGAAGACAGAAGATAAACGGAGTCATGTCAGAGGATGGAAATAGGCACGTAAGAGAGGGCGATTAACACATAAACAAGAAACTGTAACACAAACAAAACCAATTCCATGTTATGATGGAGAACCAAGCTTGTATATATCAATGGGCAGACGGAGACATACAAGCTAACTGCTAAAGGACTGACTCATTAACAGTGGTGGTACTGTTAACTGTTAATCACTTGTTCACTTCCTCCTCTGGGTCAGACACGGTGCCCATCTCTTCTTGTGTACATTACCAAGGTCTTCATTTTACATCTGAGGAAACTGAGGTTCACAGAGATTAAGAGGAAGAGTCAATATTCTAATTTAGCTACCTCCTGACTCTGACACCCCAAGATGGTTTCCATGTGGCGATACTGCCTGCTTAACAAGCACTGATGATAATGACAATAAAGACAGTGAAAGCTTCATTCCGCCATTGCTGAGCCGGTTAGAATTACAGCTTGCATCTGCTGTGCCTCAACTAAGTGCCCAGCTCTGTGTTTGGCATTTCACACTGTACATCTTGTCACTATCTCACCTTGTAAGACTGGTAATAAGACCCGCAATTTATTAAGCACCTGCTCAATGCTGGACACTGTGATTAGAGTCAGACGTGTATTTCTACTCCTCAGAGCCCCCCTACAAGGGAAGCTGCCCTGGCCTCAATCTGTAGTCAAGGAAATAGGCTTACAAGACAAGTGACTGGCCCAGGGCCACAAGCACGAAGAGGGCGGTACAGGGATAGAATCTCCATAGTCTGAAATATCCATATGCAGAGAGAAATATAGATAGAAATATAAATCCAGAGAGACAGCGGGTGTGAGAGCACAAGAACAAGCACATATGTGACAAGATGTTCAAAATTACTGAATCCTAATAAACGATGTATAAGAATTATCTGTATTGTGCTTGCAACTTTTAAGTCTGAAACTATTTTCTAAAAATAGGAAAATAAACCCTGTGAGTCAGGGCATAAAAGAAACGTTAGGACTGAGTCCCTTCTCAGAAGACGTTTTAGTTAGTACAAACAGATGAGAATCAATTCTGTTTCTAAGCAGCTCTGGTAAAAAAAAAAAAATCACATAACTTACCTTTTTTTTAAAAAAAGAAACTGCAATTAAGCGATATTTTTAAAACTACCAATTAAACATGCATGGTGCAGACTGGCTTGGTGGGCACCAGGACCCAAACATTATAAATGCAGTGTAACTTCTGGGGTGAGCAACTAATTCATTTTCACCTCAGAAGAAGAACAGCTTTTAGTAGGTGAATTGTTAACATTCAAAATGTTTGGTGCATCTTGCCAAGTTTAGAATTAAAAGAAAACTGTGAATGTGTTTGACACTAATATGAAAGATTATCAAACATTTGATATTTAGAGGATTTTAGGCGACTTCTACTTTTTTAGGAATTGGAGATCTCTTTGTAATTCTGCATTTAAAGTAGTGATCTTTTGTTTGAAATTGTATCAAAGAAGTGAACTAAATTCGTCTCAAAAGTGAGGATGATGATGATTATTTGGATATCAATTTCATACTGTGGGCTGAACTTTATGACACTGCCAATATTTGACTCTTTTTAACCTAGAAAATGATAGTTTCATATGGTTTCATCATACGGTTTTAGACATTGGTAGGCTAGTCTCTTGATCAGTCTATGATAAATTTCCGTAACTATTTTACATACAAAAGCATAGTGTTCACATGTTCCTAGTTTCCAAAGACGACACTAGATGGCAGTAAATACACAAACGTTGTAACATGACACTGAGTTACCAAGATACAATAAGTATCATTTTTGCCTTTTATTCAATTTTATGCTGCTCTAAATCAAGCTTTAAAAAAAATCCTGAGGAACCAAAAACCTAAATAAAATTCAAGTTTCCCGGCTTCGAAAATGTGAACCAGAAAAGCTACTGAAATGATCAATTCATCCACAATTTAAATTATGAGAATACTATCAACATCAATTTTATAAAATTGTTACATTTTCTAAGTCTTCTTTGTTTTGTTAAATTATAATCACACAATATATTTTAAATATTACTTTGGAGAAAAATACTTTAAGATATCTAAAATTGCTTTTTGCATCAAGATGTTAATTTATACAAGAATTTACTTTACATATATTTATGGCTTATTTATTATCGCTTTTTTGAATTAGTGAAATTTCTACTCTTTTACGTGCCATGAATGAATATATGAAAGTACGGCATATTGTTAGTATAATATGCTACTAGCAAAACATTTTTTTAAAACTCAATAATTAATACTAACACTGTATTTAGATTCCAGGAAAAAATAGAAAATAAAATATAACTTTAAGATTTTACTTTCTTATTTGAAAATACATCTGCAGACCAGAAAGAAAAATCTTAGAAACATGATCATTTCATCCATTGATGGTTTTGATTAACTTTTGTAACATTCTGAACTAGAATTCCAGTATGACTTTACAAACTTATATGATAATAAACCAAAAACTTATACTTTCTAATTTATTTGCAAACTTTTCACTTTTTGGATTCATTACAAGACCAGATGGCATTCAGCTCAGGTCTCAGCAACACTAGAATAAAATTAGCTAACTTAGTAATTTTTTGGTTAGTTCTAACACTTTCTCTGAGCTTAATTTGTTCTGACACACAAAATTCTCAATTTAGAAACCAAAGCTAGGGTCCTCTCAAAAGTAGGAAAGTTGATAAAATAAAACAAATAAATCTTCAAATATACTACTGTGATAGAAAGAGAGAACTTATTTTAATACCAATCTGTGCCAAAATAACCCAATTTTTGATCAACAGTATAAAAAAATTAGAAAAGAGATAGCTATAATTACCTCAACCACGTTAAAACAAACACACATCCAAATAGACAAAATGATCTTGAAAAATAAGAACAAAGTTGGGTGTCCACACTTCCTGATTTCAAAACTTACCACAAGGCTATGGTAATCAAAGCAGAGTGGTATGGCATAAAAGTAGACATATACTTATCCCCAAACTCACCAAGTTATGTGCATTAAATATGTATGCTTTTCTATGTCAATCATACCTCAATAAAGTGGTTTTTAAGAAACGGCAGACATACAGCACAATGGAATAAAGTGCCCAGAAATAGACCCTTACATATATGAGGAAATGATTTTTGACAAGATGCTAAGACAATTCACTGGGGAAAGGACAGTCTTTTCAACAATCTTGGGAAAACTGGAAATCTACATGCAAAAGAATGAATTTGGATGCTTTCCTTACATCATATATAAAAATTAACTCAAAATGGATCAAAGACCTAAACTTAAGACCTAAAACTATAAAACTCCTAGGAGAAAACATAGGGCAAAAGCTTCATGGCATCAGATTTGGCAATGATTTCTTGGATATGACACCAAAAGCACAGGCAAAAAAAGAAAAAACAGGTAAGTTGGACTTCTGTGCATCAAAGGATGTATCAATAGAGTGAAAAAGCAACCCACAAAAAGGGAGAAAATATTTATAAAACATATATCTAATAAGGGATTAATATCCAGAATGTTTAAAGAACTCCTATAACTCAATGACTAAAAAATAAACAATACAATTTAAAAAATGGGCAAAGAACTTGAATAGACATCTCTCCAAAGATATACACATGGCCAATAAGCGCATAAAAAGACACTCAACATCACTGATCATTAAGGAAATGCAAATCAAAACTACAATGAAATACCACCTCACACCCATTAGGATGACTATTTTCAAAAAAACAGAAAACAACAAGCATTGACAAGGGTGTGGAGAAATTGGCACCCTTGTGCACTGCTGATGGGAATGTAAAATGGTACAGCCACTATGGAAAATGGTATGAAGGTTCCTCAAAAAATTAAACACAGAATTATCATGTAATCCAACTATGTTTCTGGCTATATACTCAAAAGAAGCAAAAACAGGGACACAAACAGATATTTGTACACCCATGCTCATAGCAGTATTCACAATAGCCTAAAGGTGGAAGTAACCCATGTGTCCATCAACAGATGAACAGATACATAAAATGTGGTACAGTCACGCACCAATGATGTTTCGGTAAACGATGGACCACTTATATGACAGTGGTTCCATAAGATTATCATGAAGCTGAAAAATTCCTATCACCTAGTGACATCATAGCTCTTGTAACGTTGTATAGCTGAAGAAAAGGCAAGACAAAAGGAAAGTGCAGGAGAAGAAAAAGAAGAATCCCCAATAAAATTCACAGTGAAGGGTTTAGCAGAAGTATTTACAGAACTCAGCAAGTTCCTTAAAAAGTTTGAAAACATGTACAACACCAAAAGGTTTTCATTAATAGAGAGGAATATTCCTGGAGCATTATCTGCTTACAAGCAAATCTATGATGAAAAAAAGAAACTAAGCAAACCACCATGGATGTATTTCTGAAAAGAGTGACACCTCAAGAATAGCCTCAAAAAAAGGCAGGTCCTTCAGAAGGTATTCCAGAAGAAGGCACTGTCATCATAGGAGTTGACAGCTCCGTGCATCCATTGCCCCTGAAGACTTTCCAGTGGAACAGAAGATGTGGAGATGGAAGTCAGTGATGTGGATGATCCTGACCCTGTGCAGGCCCAGGCTAACGTGTGTTTGTGTCTTAGTTTTTAACAACACAGTTTTAAAAGTAAAATAACATTTAAAAAAGAAAAAAGCTTCTAGAATAAGGATATAAAGAAAGAAAATATTTTTGTACAGCTGTACAATGTGGTTGTATTTTAAGCTAAGTGTTATTAAAATGGGTCAAAAGGTTAAAAAATGTTAAAGTCTATAAAGTAAACACATTATAGTAAGCTAAGGTTAATTTATTACTGAAGAAAGAAAAATATTTTTTATAAAGTTAGTGTAGCCTAAGTAACAGCATTTATAAGTCTACAGTAGCGTACAATAATGTCCTAAGCCTTCACATTCACTCACCATTCACTCACCGACTGACCCAGAGCAACTTCCAGTCTTGCAAGCTCCATTCATGGTCAGTACCCTATAAAGGTGTAAGATTTTTCGTCTTTCATACCATATTTATACTATACCTTTTCTATGTTTAGATACACAAATACCATTGTGTTACAATAGCTGACAGTATTCAGTACAGTAACATGCTATACAGGATTGTAGCCTAGGAGCAAGAGGCTATACCTCATAGCCTAGGTGTGTAGTAGGCTATCCCATCAAGGTTTGTGTAAGTACACTCTATGGTGTTCACACAATGATAAAACCACCTAACAACACATTTCTTAGGATGTATTCCTGTCATCAAGCGGCGCATGACTACATATATATATATATATATACACACACAGTGGGATGTCATTCAGTCTTAAAAAGTAAGGAGATTTTGACACATGCTACAACATGAATGAACCTTGAAGACATTATGCTAAGTGAAATACGCCAGACACAAAAGGAAATATATTGTATGATTCCACTTAGATGAGGTTCCCAGAGTAATCAAATTCATAGACACGGATAATAGATTGAGTAGAATGGTGGTTAGTAGGGGCTGGAGGAAGAGAGAAATGGGAAGTTAGTGTTTAATGACCACAGAGTTTCAGTTGGGAAAGGTGAAAAAGTTCTAGAGATGGATGGTGGTGACAATTGCACAACAATGTGAATGTACTTAATGCCACTGAACTGTACACTTAAAAATGGTTAAGAGGGTAAATTTCATATTATGTATGTTTTTACTACAATTAAAAATTTAATCAGTAGAAGGAAGGAAATAATATCAATCAGAGTGGAAATAAAAAATTAGAGACTAAAATGTCAATAGAAAAAAATCAATGAAACTAAGAGCTAGCTCTCTGAAAAGATACACAAAACTGATAGATAAACCTGTAGCTAGACTTACAAAGAAAAAAACAGAGAAGGCTCAAGCAAATAAAATCAGAAATGAAAGAGAAGTTACAATGGATACCACAGAAATACAAAGGATTATAAGAGAATACTATGAAAAGCTATATGCCAACAAACTGGATAACCCAGAAGAAATTAATAAATTCTTAGAATCATACAACCTCCCAAAACTTAATCAAGAAGAAATAGAGAATCTGAATAGAACAATCACCAGTAAAGAGATTGAAATAGTAATCAAAAACTTCCCCAAAAACAAAAGTCCAGGACAAGATGGCCTCTCTGATGAATTCTACCAAACATTCAAGGACGATTTAATACCTACCCTTCTGAAACTCTTCCAAAAAATTGAAAAGGATGGGATGCTTTCTAACTCATTTTACAAGGCCAACATTACCCTGAAACCAAAACAGACAAGAACAACACAAAAAAGGAAAATTACAGGCAAACATCACTGACGAAAATAGATGCAAAAATCCTCAAAAAAAAATATTAGCAAATCAAACACAAAATACATTAAAAGGATCACATACCCTGGTGAAGTGGGAATTATTCCAAAGATGCAAGGATGGTTCAACATCCACAATGTAATCAGTGTAATACACCACATTAACAAGATAAAGAATAAAAATCACATGATCATCTCAATAGATGCAGAGAAAGCATCTGAAAAGATTCAACATCCATTTATGATAAAAATTCTCAATAAAATGAGTATAGAAGGAAAGTACCTCAACATAATAAAGGCCATATATGACAAACTCACAGCTAACATCATTCTCAATGGAGAAAAACTGAAAGCTATCCCTCTAAGAACAGGAACCAGACAAGGACGCCCACTGTCACCACTCTTATTTAACATAGTATTGGAAGTCCTAGCCAGAGCAATCAGGCAAGAAAAAGAAATAAAAGGGATCCACATTGGAAAAGAAGAAGTGAAACTGTCACTCTTTGCAGATGACATGATTTTATATATAGAAAACCCTAAAGAGTCCACTAAAAAACTTTTAGAAATAATAAAGGAATACAGTCAAGTTGCGGGATACAAAATCAATGTACAAAAATCGGTTGCGTTTCTATACACTAACAACTAAGTAGCAGAAAGAGAAATTAAGAATACAATCCCATTTACAATTGCAACAAAAAGAATAAAATACCTAGGAATAAACTTAACCAAAGAGGTGAAAGATCTGTACACCGAAAACCATAAAACATTCTTGAAAGAAATCAAAGAAGACACAAAGAAATGGAAAGATATTCCATGCTCTTGGATTGGAAGAATTAACATTGTTAAAATGTCCATACTTCGTAAAGCAATCTATAGATTCAACGCAATCCCTATCAAAGTTCCAACAACATTTTTTACAGAAATAGAACAAAGAATCCTAAAATTTATATGGAACAACAAAAGATCCCAAATAGCCAAAGGATTCCCGAGAAAAAAGAACAAAGCTGGAGGTATCACACTCCCCAATTTCAAATTATACTACAAAGCCATAGTAACCAAAACAGCATGGTACTGGCACAAAAACAGACACACAGATCAATGGAACAAAATTGAGAGCCCAGAAGTAAACCCACACGTTTATGGACAGCTAATATTCGACAAGGGAGCCAAGAGCATACGATGGAGAAAGGAGAGTCTCTTCAATAAGTGGTGTTGGGAAAACTGGACAGCCACATGCAAAAGAATGAAAGTAGACCATTCCCTTACACCATGCACAAAAATCAACACAAAATGGATTAAACACTTGAATGTAAGACCCGAAACCATGAGACTTCTAGAAGAAAACATAGGCAGTACACTCTATGACATTGGTCTGAGCAGCATATTTTCAAGTCCCATGTCTGACCGGGCAAGGGAAACAAAAGAAAAAATGAACAAATGGGACTACATCAAACTAAAAAGCTTCTGCACAGCAAAGGGAACCATCAACAAAACGAAAAGACAACCTAACAATTGGGAGAAGATATTTGCAAGCCATGTATCAGATAAGGGGTTAATATCCAAAATATACAAAGAACTCATACATCTCAACAACAAAAAAACCAACAATCCAATTAGAAAATGGGCAAGAGATCTGAACAGAGCTTTCTCTAAAGAAGATATACAGATGGCCAACAGGCATATGAAAAGATGCTCAACATCATTAGCTATCCGGGAAATGCAAATCAAAACTACAATGAGGTATCACCTCACTCTGGTCAGAACGGCTATAATTAACAAGACAGGAAACAACAAATGTTGGAGAGGGTGTGGAGAGAAGGGAACCCTTGTTCACTGCTGGTGGCAGTGCAAACTGGTGCAGCCACTATGGAAAGCAGTTTGGAGTATCCTCAGAAAATTAAGGATAGATCTACCATATGATCCAGCTATTCCACTGCTGGGTATATATCCAAAGAACTTGAAAACACAAAGGCATACAGATACTTGCACCCCTATGTTCACTGCGGCATTATACACAATAGCCAAGACTTGGAAGCAACCCAGGTGCCCATCAAGGGACGAATGGATAAAGAAGATGTGGTATTTATACACGATGGACTACTACTCAGCCATAAGAAATGATGAAATTCGGCCATTTGTGACAACATGGATGGACCTTGAGGGTATTATGCTGAGTGAAATAAGTCAGAGGGAGAAAGTCAAATACCATATGATCTCACTCATAAGCAGAAGATAAAAATGACCAAAAAAATAAACAAAACACATAGCATTGGAGATTGGACTGGTGGTTACCATTGGAGAAGGGGGCGGGGGGAGGGCAAAAGGGGTGATAAGGGTCACATGTGAGGGGATGCACTATAATTAGTGTTCGGGTGGTGAACATGATGTAATGTATACAGAATTCAAAATATGATGTACATCTGAAAAAAATAAAAATTAAAAAAAAAAAGAAAGATAGTCCATGCCCGTGGATTGGAAGAATTAATATAGTTAAAATGTCCCATATTACCAAAGGAATCTACAGATTCAATGCAATCCCAATCAGAATCCCAACAACACTTTTCATGGAAATAGAACAAAGAATCTTAAAATTTATGTGGAACAACAAAAGATCCTGAATAGCCAAAGCAATCCTGAGAAAAAAAGAATAAAGCTTAAGGTATCACACTCCCTGATTTCAAAATATACTACAAAGCTATGCTAATCAAAACAGCATGGTACTGGCAGAAAAACAGACAAATGGAACAGAACTAAGAGCCTAGAAATAAACCCACACATCTATGGACAGCTAAGTTTTGACAAAGGAGCCAAGAACAAACAATGAAGAAAGGAAAGTCTCTTCAATAAATGGTGCTGGCAAAACTGGACAGCCACATGCAAAAGAATGAAAGTAGACTGTTACACCGTACACAAAAATTAACTCAAAATCCATTAAAGATTTGAATGTAAGACCTGCAACCATTAAACTCCTAGAAGAAAACAGAGGCAGTACACTCTTTCACATCATCTTAGCAGTATCTTTTTGATAGGCAAGGGAAACCAGAGAAAAATAAACAATTGGGACTACATTAAACTAAAAAGCTGCATGGCAAAGGAAACCATCAACAAAACGAAAAGACAACCTACCAATCGGAAACAGATATTTGCAAATCATCTATCTGATAAGGGGTTAATATGCAAAAAAGTATAAAGAACTTGTACAACTCAACAAAAAAACAACCTGATCAAAAAAATGGGCAGAGGATATGAACAGACATTTATCCAAAGAAGATTTACAGATGGCCAGCAGGCACATGAAGAGATATTCAACATCAATAATTATTAGGGAAATGTACATCAAAACTACAATGAGATATCACCTCACGCCTGTCAGAATGACGATTATTAAAAAGGAATGGCTATCATCAAAAAGGCAAGAAATCACAAGTGTCAGAGAGGATGTGGAAAAAAGAGAACCTTCATACACCAGTGGTGGGCATGTAAATTGGTACAGCCTACAGCCTCTGTGGACAACAGGATGGAGATTCCACAAATTAAAAATAGAAATACAATATGATCCAGCTATTTCACTTGTGGGTATTTATCCAAAGAACACAAAAAACTCTAAATTGAAAAAATATATGCACCCTGTATTCATTTTAGCATTATTAACAATAGTCAAGACTTGGAAGCAACCTAAGTGCCCAACAACGGATGAATGGATAAAGAAGACGTATATATTTGTGATGTATATTTGTAAATATATACAGACACATGATGAAATACTACTAAGCCATAAAAAAGGGTGAAATCTTACCATTTGCTACAACACAGATTGACCTGGAGGGTATTAAGCTAAACGAAATAAGTTAGACAGAGAAAGACAATTACCATATGATTTCACTCACAGGTGAAAGATAAACACAAACATAGATACAGAGAACAGATTGATGGTTACCGGAAAGGAAGGGAATGAGGGGAGGGCAAAAACAGAAAAGGGGCACGTGTATATGGTGACAGATGGCAACTAGACTTTTGGTAGTGAATACGATGAGTCTATACAGAAGTCGAAATACAATGATGTACACCTGAAATTTATATTATGTTATAAACCAATTTTACCTCAATAAAAAAATTTTTAATAAATTAATTAAAAAATAAAATAAAATTTAAAAAAATTTTAAAAGAGGTTAAAATGGTACCTTACCACAATAAAAAAAAAAAAAGCAATTGAAAGAGCAGGACACTTTTAGTTATAATCTCTTCACATCCCCTCACCCTTTGACTTACTCTGGGTGATCTCCATATTTGTAATGATCTCCATATTAATAAATATTGATAACATCAAAGTTATCTCCTCATGAAAGATAAAGTACACACCAAAACAATCACTCTTCTCTTATAAGGATCTAGCCTTGGTAACCAAAGGAAATGCTTCTTGTTTAAAGGTATAAGTCTAGGAAGTAATGAAACAGCCTAAAACATTGCTGGCATTTTGGCCTACGTGGATTAATTTTAAGCTGAAAAATACCTTTCTTCTATGTCATGACTGACTCTAAATCAGCTCATGGCTGCACTTCTG
The DNA here is from genome assembly GCF_041296235.1 of Equus asinus. Classification (NCBI taxonomy): domain Eukaryota; kingdom Metazoa; phylum Chordata; class Mammalia; order Perissodactyla; family Equidae; genus Equus; species Equus asinus. The sequence goes on along the minus strand of NC_091810.1, from coordinate 54,428,291 downwards.
TCTCCCACCGTTGAGGTTACCAGGTATCCCTAACTTAGATCCTACAAGTAGATTACGATGGAGTCAGAATTCAGAGTGAGAGGTCCCCACCAGCATGGAAAAAACTGCCTTTTAAACTACCGTGGGAAATCGAGATTAAGTCACATCCAGACCTTCCCAAAATATGCTACAGAGGCCCCAGACCTCACCAAAGGAAGAAGATAAAGACAGCAAAGGGTCTGCTGTCTTTGGATGAAACTCATGGACAACTCCTCCTCCAACAGTACCACAGACCATTCACTTGGCATATCACTCATACTGTGTAGTTGTATCTCCAGTAGATGTATTTAACTCTGTGTATGTGTGTGTGTGTGTGCACGTTAAATATGCATATCTTCTGAACTACGTTAAGAAGCAGAGTTCTAGAGGACAAAAATAAAAAGACAGCTTTGTCTTTCCTTAGCACCAGATTCAGTATCATATACATAGCAGCTCTAAATACTGAGTGTAATTTAATTAAGGATGAAAAGGATGAGCAATTGCCACTGTGTGTTCTACAAGCAGAACTTACAAATGTTATAAACTTACAAATATAGTCATATAATTAATGCTGAACATGAATTTATCAAAAAGGAATAATTTCCACTTTTCCTTTTTAAATAAGAAAAAGTAAAATGTCCATTTTCTTTTTTAACAGCTTAATTTCTTAATTCAACACTCATCTAAACCCTAAACTGTATGCCTCCTATGTTTAGTCACTATTCTAGGGAGTAGTCTTGTTTATTGAGAGAGAAACGTAGACATCATCCTGCTCTCATGAAGCTGACAGCGCAGAGAAGAAACATACATTACATAAACAAACCTACAAGTAACTCAAGTAAGTTCAAGGCTTCTAAGTGGGATAAATGCCATGAAGGAGAATACTAGGCTTCATGAGATTAACAGAAGAGATCTAGCTGACATGCAGGGATCAGAAAGCCTCAGTGATATCTGAGCCTTAAGGAATAAAAATCTGTTAGGCAGGCCCAAAGAGAGGACTTTGTATGTGCAAAGGTCCTATGCTGAAGGAAAAAAAAAAAAGGTTAATGAGAAAGTGAAGACTTCTGCTTCCAGAGAGATGGAATAGAAGCACTTTCTACCACTCCTCCTGCTGAGTACAACTAAAACCATGGGCGTTACATGTAAAATAAACATAAGGAGAGCCTGAAAGGTAGAAAGAAGAAGGCAGACTGACAAGGGACCCCTAGGACCTATGGAATAACATGGCAGTGAGTTCCCAGAGTTTTCTCTTTACCTCATATATCCCAGACTAAGTGCTGAGGAAGCTGGCAACCCAGAAATGCCAATAGGCACAGACGAAAGAAAAAGCCCCAAGAAAAACCTGCTCTAGAAGCCAAAGGGGCAGTGTAGCTACACAGAAAACTTTTAGGCACTAACCACTCTACTCCAGCCAAACACCACAGAAATACTGGTGCCCCACCCTACCCAGGCCAGCAAATTCCTGGAAGAGAGCCTAGACTTATACACTTGCCAGCCTATAACAATGGATCTGACCCCAGCAAAGAAGGCCAAGTATGGAGCCCAATCTTCTTTTCCGACTGAAGGGTAAGAAGCACCCCTGTACCATGTCAGTGGAGACAACATGGAGAACCTCGACTCCCACCCCTACCAGGCAGTACCAAGGTTCCCTTTCTACTCTCCACTACTGGAGAGTCAAGACTTTCACCATCACCCAGCAGTGAGGAGGTCATCCTCCACTGTAGTGTCAGTGGAGGCCATGTGGGAAGCAGTAATAAGGTATGTATACCCCTCCCAGCAAGAGTGGAGGCCTAGTGGGGAGGCAGAACTCTCATCTCTGTCCAGCAGTAACTACGACCCCCCTCAAGTGACAATGGAATTCAAGTTGGGAACCTGGACTTCTACCAATAACTAGGTTAACAAGGTGACACACCCTACCCCGTACCCTCACACCAGAGTGGTGTCAGAGGAGGCCTGCTAAAACATGAGATTTAGATAAGATCCAGAGTCCCATAACATAATATGCAACATGTCCAACTTACAATTAAAAATCGCTCATCGTAACAAGAACCAGAAAATCTCAACTTGACTGAAAAGATATAATCAATAGACACCAGCACTGAAAGAAGTCAAATGTTGGAATTATCTGAAAAGGATTTTAAAGCAGTGATGTTATGTACTGAATATTTGCATCCCCCCAAAATTCATATGTTGAAGCCCAACCCCCACTGTGATGGTATTAGGTTTAGATGAGGTTCTGAGGGTGGAGCCCCATGATGAGATTAGTGACCTTATAAAAAGAGACATCAGAGCTTCCTCTCTCTGCCATGTGAGCACACAGCAAGAAGGCAGCTGTCTGCAAGCCAGGAAAGGAACCCTCACCAAGAACCAAATCTACCAGCATTTTGATCTTGGACTTCCCAGAATTTAGAATTGTAAAAGATAAATGTGTGTTGTTTAGGCCACCCAGTCTATGGAATTTTGTTGTAGCAGCATGAGCTAAGACAAGTCATCATAAAAATGCTTCAACAATCAATTACAAATCCTCTGGAAACAAAAGGAAAAACAGAAAATCTCAGCAAAGAAACATAAGTTATAAAAAGAAGCAAATGGAAATTATAGAACTAGAAAATGTAATAATAGAAATTTTTAAAAACTCAGTGGATACGCTCAATGGTAAAGTGGAAATGAAAGAGGGTAGAATCAATGATCTTGGGGACACATCAATAGAATTCACCCAATCTGAACAACAGAGAGCAAAGATACTGAAAAAAACCTGAACAGAGCCTTAGGGACCTGTGCAAAAATACAAAACATCTGACATTCATATCACCAGAATCCCAGATGGAAAGAAGAAAAACAGAAAGAAAGAAGAAAGAGAATATTTGAAGAAAGAATAGCTGAAAATTTTCCAAATTTGGTGAAAGAACAAACCTACACATCTAAGAAGTTGAGCACACCCTGAACAGAATGAACCCAAATAAATCCACACCAAGGACCATGATAATTAAACTTTAGGAATCTAAAGATAAAGAAAAAATTCTTGAAAGCAGCCAGAGAAAAAGGACACCTTACCTCTAGGAGAACACCAGCTTCAAGGACAGCAGATTTCTCATCGAAAACCAGGGAGACCAGAAGGAAGTACCAAAAGAAAATAACCATCTATGAATTCTATATCCAATGCAACTCTCCTTCAAGAGTGAAAGAGGGAAAACGAAGTTCTCAGATAAAGAAAAGCTAAGAGAATTTGTCACTAGCAGACCTACCCTGAAAGATTGGCTAAGGGAATATCTTCAAGCAGAAACTGCAGTCGTTTTCTAGGGCTGCCATAAAAAAGTGTCATGAACAGGATGGCTTAAAACAACAGAAATTCATTGTCTCATAGTCTGGAGACTAGAAGTCTCAGATCAAGTTGCTGGCCAGGCCATCCTCCCACTGAAACCTGTAAGAAAGAATCCTTCCTTGGTGCTTCCTAGGTTTGGGCGGTTGATGGCAGTCCTTGCGTTCCTTGGCTTGCAGCTGCAGCACTTCACTTCCACCCTCCCTCATCACACGGTGCGCTCCCGTGTGTTTCTGTGTCTCTTCTCTTCTTAGAAGGACACCAGTCATCCTGGGTTAAGAGTCTACTCTACTCCAGTACGACCTCATTTTAAATAATTACATCTGCAACAATTCCATTTCCAAATAAGCTCACATTAGGAAGTACTAGGGGCGAGGACTTCAACATGCCTTTTGAGGAGGCACAATTCAATCCATAATAGAAATTACAAAAAATATGCTTCATACTATATGATTCCATTTACATAATATTCTTGAAATGACAAAATTATAGAGATGGAGAGACGAAGAACAGATTCATGGTTGCCAGTGGTTGGCGATGATGGAGGAAGGGATGCATGTGATTTTAAATGGGTAGCAGGAGAAAGATCTTTGTGGTGGTGGAGATGTACCTTGATGGTAGTGGTGGTTAAATGAATCCATAGATATGATACAATGACAACTACACACACATTGTATCAATGTCCACCTCTTGGCTTTTATATTGTACTACAGTTATGTAAGATGTAACCATCAGGGCAAATTGGATGAAGGGTGTATGAGACACCTGTTCTAGCTTTCCAACTTCCTTTGACTTATATAGTCATGTGCCACATGATGACATTTCAGTCGACGACAGACTGCATATACGACAGTGGTCCCATAAGATTAGTACAGTATAGCCTAGGTGTGTAGTACGCCGTAACAAGTAAGAAAGTGACAATTAAAGTCACAATTATAATTTAAATTTTCTGTAGATAACTCAAGGTTTTTCCTCATAAAGATTTTTAATAGAAACTCACTTCTGTTGTGCTCTAAAGAAACAGTTTAGATAATGACAGTAAAACAGTTGTTTTAATACTATGTGAAGAGACAAAAAACTTAAGAGGAAATATAATAGACAGAACTCAGAAGCAACAACAAAGTACCCCCAGAACTTGCAGATTAAGTGAATCCATGAGTATTAGACTATCAAAATCACCCTGCAACCTTGAGGTTCGCCACCTGCAGGTTAGTTCTGTAGGTCAGGAAATCTCCCAAATTAAACGAGAAGAATCACGCCGTGGATGTCTAATTAAGACATCACCAAACACAAAAGAAAGCAATAGCCTAATCAATGGAAATATACAGGAAGATTAGGCCAGTCAGAAATCTAGAGAAAGTGAAGGCAAAATCAAGAAGTGGGCAGCGCTGCACTCATGCAGCATTGCTCAGAAGCTGGTGATGGACACCAAGATGTGGCTCATGACAGAGCCCTGCTTGGTTTGGAGGTAGGGATGGTTTTCAAGTATTCTGTGTCTTTTAAGACTATTACACTCCTCTTCCTCGGGTTCTAAATTCACCAAGACATCTTCCAATAACCAAGTCCACTTTTACTTTAACACAAACTGTTATGGTCATTGGAAAAGTTACCTTCTTATGGTAAATTAACTACTTGGCATTCTGGTCAGTCCCTTGGGAGTCTCATTAGTTTTAAGTGTAAGTCAGTCCCAAAAGCCTAATTACCTCTCGGGGTACTGGCAAAGAGAACTTCCTAGATCTGCAACGTTAAGGGCCATATCCTAATCAAGAAGGTGCACTATGAGAGTGGCCAGCTGGCCATCTTTGTCTAAGGTACCTCTGTTTTGGTCTGTCACTTCCACAGGTAATAAATCAGCCTTGCAAATGGCTCTCCAGAATCCTATTCAACTCACAAAATTCAAAACAGACCTACTTTTATCTGCCAGAGCCACTCTCTTTCCCCTCCTACTCACTGCTGTCTAAAAATCATTCCCCAAAACGCATATTCTACATATAGCATCTATTTTGAACAGATTCCTATCAAATATGCTAAAAGAGCAAATAGAGCATAGCAGAATATTTTTTAGCCACTAGCGGAAATGCACAAGTTGACAATTTCATTTCCTCTGGTCAGCCCTAAGTCCTGAGGCCGTAGGTATGTGAATCACTGCTCTACGATCCTGCTAAATTCTGTTTTAACAAATTTCCACAACTGTTCTGTTTTTAAAATATCTAAAAATGAACTCTAATCACTAGCAACAAAAAAATTCCTGCAAATTCTTCCACTTGCAATTGGTTAGTGCTTAATTTTCAAGATGTTACAGTAATCCATATTCAGAAACATGATAAACAAAAAGAAAACCTACAAACTACGACGACAGTCCACTTGCACTTTTATGTGAAATTATGAGTCTTCTCACACATTACATTTTGGAATTTTAGAGTTTTACAATGAACTTCACACGTTGAGAATAAGACAAACAGATCATTATCAAAAAGCATTTCTTAGGATTTACTTGCTTAAGAAAGTAAAAGTGACAGACCCCAGGAATAAGCTAAAAAAATATATTACATGTACAGAATTCTATTTCAAATAGGATTTATCTACTCAGCACTGGACAGGTCAGCACAATGGCTGGAAAAGTCACTTTCCTGTTTGCACCATGATGACTGTTTTCATACCTGGGCAATAACCAGCAACACAGAGGCTCAATCCTCATGTCTTCCCATGACATGAACTGCTTTGCTTTCTTACCAGTAAACTCACGTTGCTAAACTGCCAGTCACTGACAGCCAGGGCCTCACTGCTTTAGAGTAACAGAAGCATCTGACGTAGAAACTACTTAAGACAGGTTTAAATTTTCACTTACCTCCGCTGCTACTACAATCAAAATGAGGTCCACTTTTGACTCCGGAAAGAGTGCATTCACTTGTGGTGACATTCCAATCAGAGCACAGTTAGTGACCACAGATATAACACTCATTGTTTCAAAAGCCAACTGAAAAAAAAAAAAAAAGAATGTGAAATTAAAAACTGCAAGGACCACTCTCACATTTCCTCATCCCTTTTCATATTATCTAAAATCAAGGAAAAATCCTTTCCCTACTTCTAAATACTCCACGTACATTCAAAACTTTTTCTCTATAACACTATGATTTCTTTAGCTTAAAAAAGCCATACTGTTAGAAGGTTTTTAGATACTTTTGGCTTGAACATCCCAAAGCAATTGTCCTACCTTCCCAACTGGAGGCAGCCAGGGACCTGAATTTGGAAGACATCCTAGCAGAATACACTGTTCAAGGTACTCCACTCTACTTACACCTACAAGGAAGCTAAGGTAGGGCCACCAGAGAAAACGTTTTGCATTCAAAAACAGGTATGGTTTCAAAGAGAATTTATTTTGTGAAACCGTCCTTCCACTTTGACAGATGACACACCACATCTGGTTCAGCTACACCTGAGGCACCAGTTACAGTGATCCCTTTCTAGCAGCATTTATCAGTCACCTGTAGAACCTTAGAAAAACACAGATGCCAGACCCTACAGAGAGTGACTAAATAGATTCTGATCCAGGGTCTACTGAGTATGGACTGGGGAAATGTGACCATTGCTTTTTTTTTTTTTTTTTTTTTTTTTAATGTACAGCACTTGGTGATCACTACTTAACCATTAATTCTAAGAAATTACTATTAGAAATAAAAATTTTAAAAGAAGCAAAACAAAACATGATTGGATCCAAAGTTAATAAATATCTTGTCCCATGAAGAATTTCTACTATCTTATATTTTTGGAATCCTTTGTGTAATCTGATTATTTTTCCATAGTTTTCTTTACAACAAACCTACTCAGGACTTTGTTCATCTTCCCTTAAATAGCTAAAATTTCTATTTATCTATCTTTTACAATTATATTCACATAGTTCAAAAATCAAACATTCTAAGTATAAAGGAAGAGTCTCCTTGTCTTCCTTTCTCCTCTTTGCCAGCTCCTGTTCTGGCTACAAGATAATCACTATTATTAATTTCTTATATACCTTTCCAGACATTTTGTATGTAAATATAAGCAAACTCAAATATATACACCTGTCTTACTCCCTTTTCAGCATAGTACACATTGTCAGACTCCCTCATTCTTTATCCTAACTGCTTAAGTATTTCATTGCATGGATGTACCGGAATTTATTTAACCATTTCCTTATTGGTGGGCATTAATTGCTATAACAAACAATGCTACAACTAGTAACCTTGTAAACACATCATTTAACAAGTGTGGAAGTAGAACAAATTCCTGAAAGTGGAATAGCTGAGTCAAAGGTGCCATGCATTCGTAATCTGGATAGATATTACCAAGCTGCACTCCATGAGGCCGACGAGTTCACCCTCCGATCAGCAACATATGAGAGTGCCTGGCTTCCCGCACTTCTATACATTTGTAACTAAAACTTTTGGATTTTTAAATATCACTTAGAAAGAGTTATAATTTATGCACAATAAACTGCATTCATTTAAGGTATATGCTTCATTAATTTTTGATAGATGTATTCACCTGTGAAACCACCACCACAAACAAGACTCAGAATATCTCCATTTCCCCCAAAAGATTTCTCATGACGTCTTGCAATCCACCCCTCTCTTTACACCTGGCCCCAAGAAAACACTGATCTGCTTTTTTGTCACCATAAATTAAGTTTGCATTTTCCAAAATACTATATAATTGAAATCATACAGTACACAACTCTTTTGCATCTCCTTCTTTCACTCAGCATAATGATTTTGAGATTGATCCATATCATATATATCAGTAATTGATTCCCTTTTTTATTCCTTTTTATCCTTTTTAATGGATATATATTCCTTTTATATACCCATTTTATGAATATACCATAATTTTTAAATCTGTTTACCTATTGATGGCAAATTGAGTTATTTCTGGTTTTCGACTACTGTGAATAAAGTTACTATGGACATTTTCTGTGCATTCTTTGTATGGACATATTCTTCCATTTCTCCTGGATATCTAGTAGTGAAGTGCTGGGTAGCATGCTAGATATATGTTTAACTTTTTAACAAACTGCGATCTAGTTTTGTGAAGTGACTGTACCATTATACATTCTCACCAGCAATGTATGAGAGTTCCAATTACTACACATCAATGCCAACATTTGGTACCATCAATCTTCTTAATTTGGGTACATAGTCTATCTCATGCTTTTCATTTGCATTTCCCTGGTAACTAACTATAAATGTTTTCATGAGCTCATTGGCCATTTGCACGTATTCTTTGGTGAAGTATTTCTTCACATCTTTTGTCCATGTTTTTATTGGTTTAATTGTCTTAATATAGAGTTGTAGGAGTTCTTCATACAATTTGAATACAAGTCCTCTGGCAGACATATGCATCCTGAATATTTTCTTCCATTCTGTTTCTTGCCTTTTGTTCTCTTAACTTTCAAAGAGTAAACTTTTCCCCCCATTTGGAGACCTAGTTATCCCAACACTATTAGTGGACAATCACTTCCCCCACTGCACTGAGATTTCTCCCACATCATGTACTGAATTTCTGGACTTGCTGTTCTGTTCCATGGGTCTGATCGTCTATTAACGTACCAGTAATACACTAATAACTGAAGTTATAAGACAAGATGTGGTAAGGAGTGTCTCTACTCTTCTTTAGAGTTTTCCTGCTATTCTATTTCATTTACTTTTTCCTGTGAATTTGACAATACGTTTATCTAATTAAAAGAAAAACTTTAGTTGGAATAGTGCTACATTTGTAAATTAATTTGTAGGTTAATTAATTCTCAAATTTGTAAATTAAAGGAAGAGTAGTATATTTAGAATATTCAGTCTTCCTATATCAAGTAGCTATTACTGCATAACCAAAACCCCAAGCTCCGTGGCTTAAAACAACAACCATTTATTTAGCTCAGGATTCTGTAGGTGGACAATTTAGGCTGTGCTCATCCAGGCAGTTCTTCTAGTCTCAGCTGACCTTGACTGGGTTTGCTCATGCACCTGCGGTCATCTAGTTAGTAGAGTGGAGACGTCCCTGGCCTTATTATGCTAGTTTGAACTTCTAGTACTAGATTCAATAAGAGTAGTGAGAGTGGACATCCTGCATTGCTAATCTTAGAAGGAAAGCATTCAATTTTTCATCAGTAAGTATGTTCTTAGCTTTAAGGTTTATTATAGATGTTCCTTATCAAGTTGAAGTGATACCCCTCTATTCCTAACTTTTCTGGGAGTTCTGAAAATAAATAAGTGTCGGATTTTGTCCAATGCTTTATCCGTATTGATTGATATAATCATTTGATTTTTCCTCCTTAGACTATTAATAAGATAGATTACATTGATTAACTTTCTAATATTTAGCCAGTCTTGCATCCCTGGACTAAATCCCACTTATCACAGTGCATAATTCTTTTCATATATTGCTGAATTCTATCTGCTAATATTGTGTTAAGGTGTCCTGTGTATTTACTTACAAAGGATATTAGTTTACTGTTTTCTTTTTGTACTTTCTTTGGTTTTGCTATCACGCTAATATTAGCTTCGGAAAATGAACTAGGAAATAGTCCCTCCTCCTCTATTTGCTAAAAGAAATTATGTAAAATTGGTGTTAATTCCTCTTTAAAATAGAATTTGCCAGTGAAACCATTTCAGCCAGGACATTTTTGGGGGGAATTATAACTACAGATTCAATTTGCGTATAGTTATGGGGCTACTCAAATTATCTATTTCAAATTGGATGAGTTGTGGCAGTTTGTGTTTTGGGAGAAACTGGTCCGTTTAATCCAAGTTGCCAAATTTATATGTGTGGGATTATTCCTAATATTCCCTTACTGTCTTTTTGACGTCTGCAGGCCCTATAGTGATATCTGCTGTTTGATTTTCATATTGGTTATTTGTCTCTTCTTTCTATTTTAGTCTTGCTAGACATTTGTTAATTATACTGATCTTTTCAAAGCACCAACTCTTTGTTTCATTGATCTTCTCTATTATTTTTCTGTTTTAAATTTCATCGATTTGTACTCTTATCTTTAGTATTTCCTTCTCTCTACTTTTTTGCAGTTTACTTTGTTCTTTTTTCTAGCTTGTTGAGTAGGAACTTAGACTGATTTGAGATTATTCCTCTTTTCCAGGGTATGCATTTAGTGCTACAAATTACCGTCAGCACTGTTTTAACTGTGCCCCACAAATTTTGATATGCTGTATTTTCATTTTCATTCAGTTCAATGTACCTTTTGATTGCACTTAACACTTTCTCTTTGACCCATAATTATTTAGAAATGTGTTGTGCAGTTTTCAAGTGTTTGGAGATCTTCCTGTTATCTCTCTGTTATTGACTTCTAGTTTGATTCCATTCTGGTCACCGAAGATACTATGTATGATTTCAATTCTTTTAAATTTTTGAAGTTTATGTCCCAGGAGATGGTCCATTTTGTTGAATGTTCTGTAAGCACTTAAGAAGAATGTGTGTTCTACTGTTGTTGAGTAGAGCACTCTGTAACATGGATCTGATTCTGTTATTTGACGATGTTGAGTTCTTCTATATCCTTGCTGATTTTCTATCTAGTTATTCTGTCAATTTTTGAGAAAGGGATGTTAAAGCCCCTAACCATAACTGTGGATTTATCTATTTCTCCTTGCAGTTCTCTAAGTTTTTGGTTCACATATTTCAAAACTTTGTTGTTTGGTGCATACACATTAACATTACTATGTCTTCTTGGTAATGTGACCCTTTTATCATCATAGAATGTTCCACTCTGGTAATTTTCTTTGCTCAGAAGTCTACTTTGTTTGATGTTAATATAGCCACTCCTGCTTTCTTCTGGTTAATATTTCCATATATATCTTTTTCTATCCTTTTACATTCAACATGCTGATATCTTTATGTTTGAATTGAGTTTACTGTAGATAGCTTCTAGTTGGGTCATGTGTTTTAATTCACTCTGCCAATCTCTGTGTTTAATTGGTGTCTTTAGACCATTTACAGCTAATGTAGTTATTGATGTTAGGACATAAGTCTGCCATTTCTTTTTTTCCTGTTTGTTCCCTCTGTTTTCCCTTTCTATTTTCTTTTTTTTGCCATACCTTGGGTTACTTGAATTTTTTTTGAATTCCATTTTGATTTATCTATGCTTTTGAGTGTATCTTTTACATAGCCTTTTAGTGGTTGCTCTATGTATTACATTTTTATATATTACACATAATATATATTACATATATTATATACTACATTTTCATACTTTATATATTATAGTATATGTGTGTGTGTGTATATATACACACAATCATGTGCCACATAATGATGTTTTGGTCAACGACAGACCACATATATGATGGTGGTCACATGAGATTAATACCATATAGCGTAAGTGTGTAGTACCCTATAGCATCCAGGTGTGTGTAAGTACATGCTATGATGTTCCCAACGACAGTCATCTAACAATGCATTTCTCAGAACATATCCTCATCATTAAGCAACGCATGACTCTGTGTGTGTACGTATACGTATATAATCGCAGTCTATTTGTGTCATTATTTACCAGTTCTAGTGAAGTATAGGCCCTTACCTCCCTTTACCATTGCCTGTTTATAAAACAATTGTCTTAATATTTTCTCTACATATATTTATAATCATTCGTGTTATTTTTTTTTGTTTCAGCCATCAAACACAACTTTAAAGACTCAAGAGGAAAAGGAAAGGGTACTGTATTTACTCATATTTTTGCTTACCATGTTTTTTCTTCTAATGTTTCCAGATTCTTTCTTTTATCATTTCCTTAGTTGACAGAACTTCCTTCAGCCATTCTTTTAGGATAGGTGTGCTGGAAATAAATTCTCTTAGTTTTCCCTCATCTGATAATATCTTGATTTCCCCTTCATTCTTGAAGAATATTTTCTCTGAATATAGGATCTATATTGATTTTTCTTTAAGCATTCGAAAAATATTGTGCCATTTTCTTCTGGCCTCCATGATTTCTCATGAGAAACTGGCTGTCATTCTAATTGTTTTTCCCCTATATGCAAGATGTCATTTCTCTATGAGTGCTTTCAAGATTTTTTCTTTGTCTTTAGCTTTCAGATGTTTAATTATGATGTGTCTCAGCATGGATTTCTTTGGGTTTATCCTGTTTGCAGTTCACTCAACTTCTGGAATCTGTAGTTTTAGATCTCTTGCCAAATCTGAAAAGTTTTGGCCATTATCACTTTAAGTACTTTTTCAATCTCTCCCTCTTTTTCCTCTCCTTCTGAGACTCCAATGACAGAAATGTTAGATCTTTGTTATAGTCACACAGATTTCTGAGGCTATATTTACTTTTTCAGTCTATTTTCTCTCTGTTGTTTAGATCAGGTAATTTCTATTGTTCTATTTTCCAGTTCCTGATTCTTTCCTCTATCCCTTCCATTCTACTGTTGTACCCATCCACTGAGCTTTCTATTTCAGTTACTGTATTTTCCACTTCTAAAATGTCCACTTGATTCTCCTTTATATCTTCTATTTCTTTGCTCAAATTCTAATCTTTCTATTTTTTTATTTGTTTTAGGTGTCTTCACAGTTGCTTGTTGAAGCATTCTTATCATGGCTGCTTTAAAATCTTTGTCTGATATTTCTAATGTCTGTGGCATCTTGGTGGTGGCATTTACTGATTGCCTTTTTTCATTCAGTTTGATATCATCCTGGTTCTTGGTAGGATGAGTTATTTTTGACATAAATTTAGACATTTTGGGTGACATAAGACTCTAGACTTTATTTAAAGCTTATGTGTTAGTTGGTTCCTCTGACGCCACTTCAGCAGGGGAAGAAGAGACAATATCTTGTTACTGCTAGGTGGAGACAGAAGTCCAGGTTCCCCGCTTGGACACAACTGACACCCAGTGTAGGAGGTGGGGTCTTTATTATTGCTGTGCAGGGGTCAGAGTTCTGACTTCCCACTAGACCACCACTGATACTTCCTTTGCTGGGAGGGGTACAAGTGCCACATCTGTGCTCTCATGTGGCTTCCACTGTGCTGGGTGGTGGTGAAAGTCCCGACTCTCCACTGGGCTTTCTCTGAGATCACCCCAGCAGGGACTAGAAAAGGAGCCTCGTTACTGTCTTGTAGGAGTAGAAGTCCAGGTTCCCTGCGTGATCTCCACTAACACTGCAGTGGAGAGGGCCTCGTGATCATCCATTGGGTGATGTTCCAGTTACTTCCCTAGAAAATCGTCAGAATTTTACAACTGGAAGGGGTCTTAGAGATTACATTTTACCTGCCCCACTCCCCAACTTTAAACACAAGAAAAATGAGGCCCAAAGAAAGTTAATGATTGTTTGAGGTCACAGAGCTAGTTTGCAGCAGAGCAAGGATAAAATCCAGTTTTCCCAAATCTCTCTTTAGGGCTTTTATTTTAAAATCACAATGCCTCATTTTGTCATTTTTTTTTTAAAGGAATAATTTTCTCTCAAATAATTACCTGCCATACACCAATACTGGCTGAAGGTTCCGAGAATGGACGTTTGAAGACTCTGCACATTTTTAAGGCATCTGAATTAACTTCGGTGAAGTTATTTAACACAGCAAAGGCAGCTGCTAATGGGTAAACACAGGAGAAAAGGCTCACATAACCAAACTGCAGGAATAACTCCAAGTAATCATCAAAGGTGCCCTGAAGGGGTAAATCACAAGAAGAAAACAGGCATTGTTTCAATATCATGTAATAGGAATAACTTTTTATAATACTATCAAAGGCATTGGTCTCTAACTGTTCAAAAAATTTCTAAGAGTTTCTCCTAATTCTTTCTTCTCAACAACAGAATTCGTTTAAATTCAAAGGCAATTTTATATTTAAGACCCTAAAATAAGGACGAAAAATGATTTAGCTGCTCATCTCACGGTGCCAAATCACTGAATTATTACATTTTTTTTTCTAAGATAATCAATAGCAAAGCTAAAGATGTTTGTTCTTGACCAAGTAAAAAGAAATGATCCAGGGGGCCAGCCCGATGGTATAGTTCGCACACTCCACTTCAATGGCCTGGGGTTCACCAGTTTGGATCCTAGGCAGGGACCTGCACACCACTCACCAGGCCATGCTGTGGCAGCATCCCACATAGAAGAACTAGAAGGACTTACAACTAGGATATACAACTATGTCCTGGGGCTTTGGGGAGGAAAAAAAAGAGGATTGGCAACAGTTGTTAGGTCAGGGCCAATCTTCCTCACCAAAAATAAAAGAAATAATCCAACATCACTGTTAGAAATCCCTCATATCATGGGCACCCCAAAATCTCAGTCCCTGACCCTCCGTTAAAAAATTGATCATGTTGATACCAGCAAAAATGGTGGAGTAAGGACCTCCAAAAGTTCACCCCTCCATAGAAACAATTTAAAAAATAGCAAAATTTGTGAGAATCAACTTTTTCAGTACTCTGGAAATTAACCAAAGGCTTGCAGTAATTCAGGCAGCATTTAGTCAAGAAAATCAGCTCAATCTTGTGGCATTTTAATTTACTCTAGTGTCATCTCCTGCTCCCCAGCTCTGCAGCAGCCTTGAAAAATAACAGCATGCATTCCCAGTACCAGAGGGAGCAGAGTGGGGCTGGAGATCTTTGAAAGCCTCATTCTCAAAGGGAAGTCATTATCTGACCCAGCTAGTGGTACCCTGGAGGACCCCACTCAAAAGGCTTGTCTTTATTCAACTTCACTGAGTCTCTTCCAGTACTAAAGGCTTCTCCCCAGGGATGTTAGTTAAATATTTTCACATCAGTTTGCCTGAGGTGATCAGTAGCAGCTGGAACAGACAATCGACTAGCCAGGGAGCTCAAAAGGAAAAGCTGAGGAATGAGATATCCATAGGGGGTTTGAAAAGTTCCAAAATTTCTAGGAATCTAGAAGATCGGGGGCATGCATAAGATCGTGCATAAACTCAGGAAAGACCTGAGAAGGCTCTAATCTCACCTCTGGCTGACCTTGAGGCTCTGTGCCAGCAGAAAGTGAATGCTAAATCAGAATTTCAAACTTCCTGACTTAGTGTTGAAGGTGTGCCCTAACAGAGACCTAACAGACATCCGTGGAACACTCAACCCAACAGCAGCAGAGCACTAGTTCTCAAGTTCACACGGAACACTCTTCAGGATAGACGAAATGTTAGGAATAAAACAATTCTCAACAAATTTCAAAGGCTTAAAATGCATACACAGTATTTTCTCTGACTACAGTAGAATGAAACTGGAAATCAGTAAGAAAGAAAATTTGGGAAATTCACAAATACGTGGAAACTGAGCAACACACTCCTAAAAAACCAGTAAGTCAAAGAAGAAATCACAAGAAAAGCTAGAAAATACTTTGAGATGAATGAAAATGAAGACACAACATACGAAAGCTTATGGGATGCTGTGAAAACTGTGCTCAGAGGGAAATGTATGGCTGTAAAGTCTTTGTTAAAAAGAAGAAAGATCTGAAAACAATTGAATCTTCCACCTTAAGAAGCCAGAAAAAGAAGAGTAAACTACACCTAAAGCAAGCAGAAGGAAATAAATAATAAAAATTAGAGTGGAATAAGTAAAATAGAGAATAGAAAAACAACAGAGAGGATCAATGAAACCAAATGTTAGTTCTTTGAAAAGATTAACAAAATTGACAAACCATTATCTAAGACTGTACAAAAAAAATGAAGACTCAAATTACTAAAATCAGGAATGAAAGAGAAGACATTACTACTGATCTTATGGGGTGGGGGCAGGGGATTACAAGAAATACTATTAACAATCATATGCTAAAATTAACATTAAATAACCTAGATGAAATGGGTAAGTAAATTCTTAGAATGACACAAACTATCAAAAGTGACTCAAAAAGAAATAGAACATCTGAACAGACCAACAAGCAAAGAGATTAAATTAGCAATCAAGAACTTCCCACAAAGCAAAACCTAGGCCCAGATGGCTTCACTGGTGAACTCTATCAAACAGTTAAAGAAGAATACCAACCCTTCACAAAGTCTGCCAAAGAGAAGAACTCATTCCATGAGGCCAGTACTACCCTAACACCAAAACCAGACAAAGACAGCACAAGAAAAGGAAACTCCAGACTGATTCTCCTTGTGAATAAAGATGCAAAAATCCTTGAAAAAACATTAGCAAGCTGGATCCAGCAGCATTAAGAGAATTATACACCATGATCAAGTGGGATTTACTCCAGGATTGCAAAGTTGGTTCAACATGTGAGCATCAATCAATGTAACACAACACATTAATAGAACAAAACTACATATACATATGTATATATAAAATCACCTCAATAGACACAGAAAAAACAAAACACAACACCCTATCATGATAAAAACGCTTAACAGATGAGTAGTAGAGGGGAATTTCCTCAACCTGATAAATGGCATTTACAAAACACAGCTAATATCATACATAATGTTGAAAGACTGAAAGCTTCTCCCCTAAGGTCAGGAACAGGATATGGATGACCGCTCTCAACTCTTCTATTTAACATTGTCCTGGAGGTTCTAGCCAGTACAGTTAGGCAAGAAAAAGAAATAAGAGGCATCCAGAGCATAGAAGAAGTAGGGGGCTGGCCCTGTGGCCGAGTGGTTAAGTTCACGCGTGCTGTTTCAGTGGCCCAGGGTTTCGCCAGTTCGAATCCTGGGCGTGGACATGGCACCACGCATCTAAGCCATGCTGAGGTGGCATCCCATGTGCCACAACTAGAAGGACCCACAACTAAAAATACGCAACTATGTACTGGGGGGCTTTGGGAGAAAAAGGAAAAATAACATCTCTAAAAAAAAAAAAAAGGAAGTAAAACTATTTTTACATGCAGAAGACATAATCTTACATACAAAAAAAACCTGAAGAACCCACTAAAAGTTATTATAGCTAATAAACAACTTCAGTAAGGTTGTAGAATACAAGATTAATACACAAAAATCAATGGTATTCCTATACACCAAAAACAAACAATCTGAAAATGAAATTAAGAAAACAATTCCATTTACAATAGCATTGAAACAAATAAAACACTTAGTAATAAATTTAATGGAGTGTAAGATCTGTACACTGACAACTACAAATCACTGCTGAAATAAATTAAAGATGACCTAAATGAATGGAAAGACATTCCACGTTAACGGATTAGAAGACTACTGTGAAGATGGCAATACTCCCCAAATTCATCCACAGATTCAATGCAATCGTGACCAAAATTCCAAATGCATATTTTACAGAAATGGAGAAGCTGATCCTAAAATTTGTATGGAATTGCAAGAGACCCATAATAGCCAAAACAATCTTGAAAAAGAAGAACAAAGTTGGAAAAATCAAACTTCCTGATTTGAAAACCTACTACAGAGCTACAGTAATCAAGACAGTGTAGTACTGACGTAAGGACAGACACAGGAAAATGCAATAGCATTCACAGCCCAGAAATCAAGCCATGTATCTATGGTCATATGACTTTCATCAAGGGTGCCAAGGTCATTTAATAGAGAAAGAATGGTCTTTTCAACCAATGGTGCTGGGACAAGTGGATATCCGCAGGCAAAAGAATGAATTTAGACCCACTATCCACAAAAACTAGCTCAAAATGGATCAGAGACCTAAATGTAAGAGCTAAGGCTATAAAACTCTTAGAAGAAAATATAGGAGTAAATCTTCCTGCCCTTGGATTAGGCAATGGTTTCTTAACTATGACACCAAAAGCACAAGCAACAAAACAAAGACAGAAACTGAATTTCATCAAAATTAAAAGCTTTTGAGCAGAGGACACTACCAAGAAAGTGAAAAGATAACCCACAGAATGGGAGGAAATATTTGCCAATCATATATCTGATAAAAAATTTACATTCAGAATATGTGAAAAACCCTTGCAACTCAATAACAAAAGACAGATAGGGGCCGTCCTGGTGGCACAGTGGTTAAGTTTGTGCTCCACTTCAGCAGCCCAGGGTTAGCAGGTTCGGATCCCAGGTGCGGACCTAGCACAACTCGTCAAGGCAGGCTGTGGTGGCACCCCACATGAAACAGATGAAAGTTGGCAAGGATGTTAGCTCAGCAACAATCTTCCTCAAGCAAAAAGAGAATGACTGGCAACAGATGTTAGCTCAGGGCCAATCTTCCTCACCAAAAAAAAAAAGGCAGATAACCCAATTAAAAATGTGTAAAGAATATGAATATATATTTCTCCAAAGAAGAGATACAAATGGCCAGAAAACACATGAAAAGATCATCAATATCTTCAGGCATTAAGAAAATGCAAATCAGGGGGCTGGCTTCATGGCTAAGTGGTTAAGGTTCCACGTGCTCCACTTTGGCAGCCCAGGTCCACAGGTTCAGATCCTGGGTGCAGACCTACTCCACTCATTAGCCATGCTGTGGGAGACATCCCACATACAAAGTGGAGGAAGACTGGCACAGATGTTAGCTCAGGACTAATCTTCCTCAAGCAAAAAAAAAAAAGAAAATGCAAATTAAACTCACAATGAAATACTACTTCACACCCACTAGGATGGCTATCATTAAAAAAAGGAAACAGCAGAAAATAAAAAGTGTTGGTGAGGATGTGGCAAAACTGGGACCATCATACATGGCTGGTAGGAATGTAAAATAATACCACTGCTTTTGAAGACAGTCTAGCAGTTCCTCAAAAAGTTAAACATAGAGTTAACATATGACCCAGTATATGGTAATGTATGTTCACATAAAACATATGTTCATACAAAAACTTGTACACAAATGCTCATAGCAGCATTATTCATAATAGCCAAAAGCTGGAAACAACACAAACATCTATCAGCTGATGGATAAACAAAATAAGGTACTGTGTATGTATATGGCGGAATATTATTCAACCATAAAAAGGAATGAAGTACTAATATATGCTACAGCATGGATGGACCCTGAAAACATTATGCTCAGTGAAAGAAGTAGGACACAAAAGGTTACCTATTGTGTGATTCCATTTATACGAAATGCACAGAATAGGCAAATCTAGAGAGAGAGAATGTAGAGTGACTGCCAGAGACTGGGGGAGGCAGTGACTGCTAATGAGTATGGGGTTTTTGAGGGGATGATGAAAACGTTCTGGAATTAGACAGTGGTGATGGTTGTACAACTCTGTGAATTTACTAAAAACCATTAAACTGAATATTTTAAAATGCTGAATTTTATGGCATGTGAATATCTCAATTTTTTTAAAAAGTAAAGAAAAAAGAAAGCTGATAGGAACAAGGAACTTCCCCAGAGTCACCCTAGCAGAAGTAGCAAATACATCAAAGAAGCCAAAGAAAGGAGAACACAGCAGAAAATGGGAAAAGCGTGGAAACACGAAGAAATCCTTCTGAAACTATGTTTAAAAACCTTTCCGATATGTTTAAAAAGGTTTAGTCCAAAGGAAGAAAGTGGCAATGGTCATTGTATACTCTCAATTTGCAGAGGAAGAGATGTAAACAGTATAAGGTGAGTTATTTAGTGATCTTTAATAATTGGACAAAGGAACCGTCACTGAAGTATGACACCTGGGGATTGGTGACTCTGACGTGTCACCTGAGTGACATCACCACATCTCAACAGGACTCAGTGACATGCTACTCAAACACCTCACTAGAGGCCTGTTGTTCACAATACTGCATTTATTCTGACCAAGAGAAGCTGAGCCACCTTCTAAGTCATGTAGTGACTAAGTGATGGAGCCAACCCACATGACACCTAAGGCCACACTCACGCCTCAGCCTCCTCATGATCATCTAGTGCATAGGCAACACCAATTTCCGTTTAATAAAAAATGTTCATCACAATATTTTAAAGCAATATTAACCTTCTTTTTCTTTGCTGAGGAAGATTTGCCCTAAGTTAACATCTATTGCCAATCTTCCTCTATTTCGTATGTGGGTCACTGCCACAGCATGGCCACAAGTGGTCTAGGTCCATGCCCAGGAACTGAACCCGGGCCATGAAGCAGCGCATGCTAAACTTAACTGCTAGGCCACCAGGGCTGGCCCCGACCATTCATACTTTAAAATGAATAGTTATAATGATCACTGCATCTCAGAGTTAGTCTTTCACCAAGATATGCATATTAGGCTCAGTAGCTGAGAGCTTTAGTATAAGTCAGATTCCATTTCCAGTCAGTTTCTTTTATTTTATATTTTACTAAAATAGAAAATACCCAAACATAATTATAGAATATTAAGGATGGCAGGAAGTGCTTCTTTCAGATCCTCTGGATATCTGGATGAAGCATGAGCCCAGGGATTTTAAGGGAGTCTCACTGGCTGTTTTCAAGGCTTGCCAAAAAATCACGCCAAACACAGGTGCCCCGGGAACCGGCAGGCTGCCGCTCAGCTGGGATTCAGGGGTGAGCAGTCTCAAAACCACTCTTTGGTTGCATTTGGCTCTAGGAAGCATTTCCTTATGTTGTGTGTAGCACACAGATGTGGTTTTAAAATACGCCCAGTGATACAGCATCCATTTATTTCTCTGAAGAGTGAAATGATTCAAGAGTTGGGAAAGAGTAAACATCTTAACAACCAAGCTGTTTTTTCACCACAATTCGGTCCTAAGAAATCCTGAGAGCCTATGCTCAGCTTTCAAAATTGTGCTGTTTTGGCTCAAAAGTAAGAGGCTGAGCCTCTGCAGAGATGTGTACACAATCTTTCTCCACCGCGCACGGGCAGCCTCAGGAAGCCCTGCATGGTCTTCCGGCGTTTTTGGCACACAGCGCCCAGGGAGCACCCCCACGGCAGCGTGCTCCACATTCAGTGCTTCCATCTCACGAGGCGACTCTGAGCGGCGGTATTTACATCTTAACACTTTTATCAGGACTTTTACACTTCTGAGCACTTTTGAGTCAGTAAATTTAGCAAACCAGGGACACAATCTAACAGCAAGAAGGAAAAAAATGCAAATTTAGCAAAGTAAACAATCACATACTAAAATAAAAATATGTTAACCAAGACACACTCTACCCTCTTAGCTGCAAGTCAGCAAAGGCCAGCTAAGATAATCTGAGAACCTGTGGGCAAACTTTAAGAACAACGTAGTTATTAAGAGTACTATGGTATTTCCGTGAAAATCATAATTAATTTTACATATACAATTTATTGAATGTATGAAAACAAAGTTTTGGGTTCCAGGTGATCCACCCCACTTGCTCCTCACACCCGCCCTGGGGAACATCAAGTCTCAGAGTGCCCTATATTGAGCGCATGACAAGGAAACGAAGTACGGAGTGAAGGCAACAAGCAGCGCGAATACATCAGGCTGGGCTGTTCTTTTCCTAAAACTATTCTCTATTCAATGTTATATTGAGTGCCTGATAATTGCCAGGCTCTGTGTTAGGAACAGGTCTCCATGATAAACAACATGGGGACCCTACCCTCAGTGACTGAGAAAGGAAAATTATTAGCAAACAGCACAAAAATCCTAAATAAAATATTAGCATACTCAACATAAGAATGCATATAAAAAAAATTGAACAAGTAGAGTTAATCATTTAAATGCAAACATGATGTTCCATTAGGAAATCTATTAATATAAATGAAAATATTAAATAACTAAAAGAGATAACATGATAATCTCAATAGAAGCAAAAAAAAATTTGATAAAATGTAACATCATTCACAATAAAAACACTTAGCAAATAAGGAAAAGAAAAGAACATTTTTAAACTGATAAAAAGTTATCTATCTGCCAAAAACATGGAACAAACATAACACTCAATGATGAAAAGACAAAAAAAAATGAGGAAGAAGATAAAGATTCCTATTATAATTACTTCTGTCCAAATTGGACTGTACATACTACCGAGCCCAATAGAGAACAAAAAGTATAAAGACTGAAGGAAGAAAGAAAATGGCCATTATTTATTTATAGCTGAAAAAACTGTCTACATAGAAAATCTAAAAAACTACTGGAAATAATCTGAGAATTCAGCAAAGTTGCTGAGTAAAAGATACAGAAATCAACAGCATCCCCACATACCAGCAACAAACAATTAGAACGTATCTTTGAAGAGCTACCATTTATAGGGAACAGGACAGCCTCAAAGTGCCTACCCAGAGGCAATTTATTCATTACAAAGTGAACAAGAACCTTTGCAATCTGCCTGTCACCAGGTCAATCAAGTGATCAAACAAGACAACTCCACCCAAGGGACAGGGTGACATCAATGCCACCCGATGGGGTGCAGTGGAGGGACACCTCCAAAATGCCTGAACTTCAATCTTATGAGGAAACAATAGGACAAACTGGCTTCACAAAAGCCATGTCTTGAAAAAAAAAAAAGGGGGGGGATTATTCTAGATCTGCAGTTTTCAAACTTTTTGGTCTCTGAAGCCCTAAATTCTCATAAATTACTGAGGACGCTTCAAAGACCTTTTCTTTATGGGACTTAGACATAGTGATATTTACCATATTAGAAATTAAAACTCAGAACTTTAAAAAATATTTCTCATTGATTCATTTAAATAACAAAAACATATTAACATAAATAAAATACTGTTTGAAAAATAATTACATTTCCCAACGCACAAAATATTTAGTGTGGAGAGTAGCACACATTCACATGTTTGGCAAATCTCTTCAATGTCTAGCTTGCTAGAAGGCAGCTCATTTACTGTGCTGTTCTAGTTAGAGTTTTCATCATTAAAATTCAGCCTCAGGCAACTATGCAGTGGGACATGAACTGGCAGTTCACAGGAGAGGGACAGCAGTGGACCATGAAGGTTGGAGGCATTACGTAGCCTTGGCCCTGTGGCTGGCGGAGCAGGATCAGGAGACTCCAGTGGATTATGCCTGGTGGGGACATTATGAAGGATTTCTTTTTCCTTATTTATTCTGTCCAGCATTTTCCAAGTTTTCTACAGTGAGTGAGCAAGTATTACACTTTTTTTTTTTTTTTTTTGGTGAGGAAGATTGGCCCCGAGCTAACATCTGTTGCTAATTTTCCTCTTTTTGCTTGAGGAAGATGGTCCCTGAGCTAACATCCGTGGTCCGTGCCAATCTTCCTCTATTTTATATATGGGCTGCCACCACAGCATGGCTTGATGAGTGGTGTGTAGGTCCATGCCCAAGATCTGAACCTGTGAACCCCAGGCTGTCAAAGCAGAGCATGCAAACTTAACGACTATGCCACTGGGCCAGCCCAGCAAGTACTACTTTCATAACAATGTTTTTTAAGTTTCAGTCAAATTACTTTTTCCCAAACCTGACAGCATCATTTTAGATTCATATATAGCAGTCAGGATGAGATTACAGAAAATACAATTGTAAGTTCACTGACTTCAGTGAGGAGAAAGATGCACCCAGGACGAAGGATCAGGATACAGCAAACAATGATCTAGAACAAATGTGACCTAAAAGCATTTCCCTCTCCAAATAGATGGAGAGAGTTGAAAGAGCAAACATCGGATGTCTCTCCAGTGGAGAGAATGAAAGGGAAACTTGTGGGAGACGAGGAGGGGAAACGGGTCAGATCATGCAGGGCCCTGACAGCAAGGGAAGCATCAGCCCGTTAACCTCCCCTCCCCACCGCACCCTGGTTAACCCTAGTGTTCACTCACAGACCCGCACCTGTGAGAGAAATGAGAATACATCTCCTTCACTTCACCTGGGAGAGAATGTGCTCAATAACAGAAAGACTCTGAATTAGAAAAGCAAAGTCTTGAACCTTGTTCGGATTTCATCACCAAAGGACTAACAAGATAGAGCCTCAGTCGCCTATTATTAACATAAGAAAAGCAATGCCTGCCTTATCTTCCTTCATAAAGGTATTATCGGATGTAACGAAATGCCAAAAAGGTAAGATCTGAGATGCTGGCAGTGAAGCCGGACTAGCATACAGTTCTTAGACGGAGTAAAATCGCTTGGGCAAAGGGCATGCTGTTTGAATTACTGTGTACCATTCACTGAGCCAGAGGAAAAGCAGGAGAAACCGGTCTGGAGAAGACTGTGAATTTGGTTCTGGTCACTTAAGGAGATGATGTTGTTCACACAAACAATTCAAGAAAAAGAAGAGCTGAAAGCAGGCTCTAAGTGATTACAGGAAGAAAAGTGGGGAAGTAGAGACCGCAGTATGGAGAACTATTTGAAAAAACTGTGAGGGGCAGGACAGGGACAGGGCACACCGCAGAGGATGTGAGGCGTCTGCTTGGTTTGGAGGGGAGAGCGGCTGACGGTTGGGGCAGGAAGGAGAAGCGGGAGATGCGGGAGCTCCAGGTGGGCCTGGTTATGGGGCCTCCCTCCAACGACGAGAGAGGAGATCTAATAAAGAGCTTGAGGAACCACTGCTACAAGAGAGTGAAGGAAGTAAAATAAACATGGCCAGAAATACCGCTCCCTGGAACAAGCAAGGACGGGATTCTGACGCACCGTGAATTCGACTGAGTTTGTAACCCATACTTACAACCAATTCGGGCATGACGGCTCCACAGGCTGCCCACGGGCTCCTTTCTTCAACTGTGTGTGTGTGTGTGTGTGTGTGTGTGTGTGTGTGTGTGTGTGTGTGTGTGTGTGTGTGTGTGTGTGTGTGTGTGTCACTTCATGTATAAATATAAATGGTGCTGCTGATCAAAGATGTGCCATAAGTTTATACTTTGAATCACCTTCTCCCCCAAACACAGCAATGCTAGAAAATGCTAGTGCATAGACATATATTTTAATCAAGAGAGAAATGGAACAAAAGACAAGATGGTAAGCAGTTGCCTGGCCAGGCTCCAAGTCCACAGGCCGGAGAGCGGCCCCGGATCTGTACCCTGTGGGGCACTTCAGTCCTCTGCAGGGTAACTGGAACCATGCCGTTTGGGCAAACCAGGAGCTCGGACAGAGGTCCCCTGCTCCTGAAAGGACGCTGAACAAAAGCCACAACTGTTGCTCTGAAACTACAGCCTGCGTCTACAGCATGCTACCTACTGCATGTGACTGGCTCTGCAAAATCGCCATCACCACAAGATGGGAGCTCTGGGCTAGACACATGGTTCTGGACTACGGACTTGGAGGCCCAGAGAGGCAACTGCAAACGTAAAACAGAGAGAAGTGAGCAGAGCAAGAGACAGAATAAACTCCTACTCAACATAAACATACAAACTGAAATTCTTTAGTATATTAGGAAAACTATGAAAGTCAGCCAAGAAATTCAGTAATCAGGAGACTAATTTCACTCCCGATGAAAAATGAGACTATGAAAGTTTAACAACAATGGACCCTCACTGAACGAGCCACTGCAGTATGTTTCACCAGGAAGAATACCATCCCAAGACAGCAGGTGCAGGATGTAAGACACAACGACCCACAGCCAATGTGGCCCCAACACCACACTCCCCACACAGAAATAGTGAACGTAGTCAGAGCTCAATAAAAGTTTGCTGGATATATGGTTAGGTTTTGTGAATCTCCAATGATTTACCTGTAATTCCTAAAAATAACTCAGAAATTATCTGTCTTAAAGGAACTATCTTATATTTACAATAGCACTAACTAATTTAAACTATAAATTAGTCTTCAGACTGGCATTCTAATTTTACCTACGGGCTTCAATCTTTTCTTAGAGTTTCAGGTGTCAAGAGCAAGCGATGCTGCTGCCTCTCACGGCCATCTCATCTGTCCCTGGCTCTGTCATCTTTGGAGCAACTATTCCACCCTCGGCAGAGCAGTCACATAATTCGCCAAACTCATCCTTTGTTGGTGTTAGGCATAACTTCAGTTTCAAGACAGCATCAACGCACAATTCCACCTTTTTAACTTTAAAGTAGTTCATCGTGAGGAAATTGGCTGCAAAGCACTTATAAAACAGTCACATCTGAGACAACGGGCGGATACACTCATATTTGTTGAACTCATACACGACTGTTCTCGCTCTGAGTCAATGTTTAATTCAGCGAGACTCAAACTTACCAAATACGTGCCCATTTCCTTTTCCAGGACGACCTGTTCATACAACGTAGCATCAACGTCTGCCTTTAAGGCCTGCACCTTCCTCTTCACCTGCGCGTGGTGCTTCCTTTGGAGCCAATACGGAAGAAGAGATTCCACAACCTGGTTAAGGATCTGGGAGGTAATCAGGAGAGTGGCCAAGCTCTAAAGAGAAGCACATAAACGATATTTGGCAGTGTCACTTAATACAACCACGACACGTGTACAACTACGCAACAAAGAAAACGGAATCTTCAACAAATAGTGTACTGTTATGTTATAAAACTAGCATCAGAAAAGCTAGGTGTTAGAACGATGTTTCCAATTTACTGTTTTTTCACAGGAGAGACAGACTAAAATACAAAAGAGATTATAATACAAATAAGATTATAGCAAAAAATTAACCAGCTATGAGTCAGCGGGAGAATAAATTAACTTGAAATTGTGTTTTTTGTCATCTCATCCTGGCTACAATATATGAATCTAAATGATGTTGCCAACTTTGAGAAAAAATACTTTGGTTACAACTTTAAAAATATTATGAAACTAATACATCCTCTCTCTCTGTAGAAAACTTAGAAAATAGAAAAAAAAAAAAAAGTCACCCATAATTCCACAACCATGACAGACCATTGCTAACATCTTAAATATTTCTAATCATACATAAAAATAAAACTAGAATCATCCTATATGTATACAACTTTGTATATTTCTTTTCTCACTTTATACTGTGAGCACTTTTCCATGTCCTTAAAAATTCTTTTTTACTTAGCCCGTGCACTGCTGTCAACCGTAAGTATTATCTCCAACCGGCACTGTCGTCAGTGCCGCTCCTTGGATGCCTCTGTACATGGACCTTCGCCCCGTCTCTGATGGTTTACTAGGGATGGCAAAGCTTCCCAAGTGGTTTCCAGAGGTGGGTGTCAATTTCCACTTTCCCCAGATGGATATCCGTGCTCCCATCACTCACCGCCTTTGCTGGTTTTAAAATTTTAGTTTTTAAACAGTCCTCCCCCATTCCCCTGTCCCCTGTTAAATAAAGGAGACTCTCTAAAGTACAGGAAATGAGAAATCATCCTCGACTAATACACTAATGGTGGCACTGAAGAAAGTATGAACTTACCAATTTCAACAGTATTATTTGGAACTTTCTCAAATATAATTTTTAAGATATTTTTTAAAAATAGCAATATATCTAGTCTATTTTGTATAACTATAGTATAGCTGTTAAGAGTACAGCATTTAATTTTACTTTGATACAAGCTGTTAGAACTATAACTACCAAATCTTTTAACTTTCTCTGTTATACAAACTTTTTAATTTACTGAAAAATGATTCCAAACTCTCAGAGAATTATAAAGAAACCTAAGCTTTGAGACTCTTCTCACTAACAACCTCAGTATATTAAAACCAGGAAGAAACGGTCCTTACTGATAGCTGGCTGCCTCAAGAATAAGAAAGAGAATTTAGAAAGCAATAATTTATACATATTTATTATTCACTGTTATTACGTGATCCAGAAATGGCAACAGAACAAAATATACGTCAGACTTTCTTAAACATTTCAGAAAAGATATAGAACTGCATAGGATCTGCTGGTCTCTAAAGTTTAACTTATTAATTTAAAAATGAAATGCGTAAGACATTTAAAGTTAAACCAATTACTCCCCACCCTGAGACACACACAAAAGCTCAATTAATACATACATTTTTGCTGTCACAATTGCTTTTACAAGCTTTGATATGAACTATATATTTGATTTTACTGCCCTATATGATTAAATCTGCAACTTGGTTCAATTCAACTATTTCCTTTTCAGTTGAGTATGACACACAGTGCAATTGTTAATGGTTTTTTTATTTAGAATTGGGCTTAGAAATATACAAAATTTAATAACTTTATTTGTAAAAATAATAGTGGGAAGACAATTACATTACCCAAATACAGGAAACCACATCTAAAATACCTTTCTGTTGCTGACACTCACCTGACGCAAAAGCTTCATATCCCTCAGCACAAAGGCAATGTAGAAGAGTGAGGCAAAGCAATTCAGAAAGTTGAACTGCCAAAAAAAGGTAGCAATATTTAACATTGCTTCACAGTACTTTATTACAACTATAAATAGAGCATTTAAAAATGTAATGAGGGGGACCGGCCCTGTGGCCGAGTGGTTAAGTTCATGCCCTCCACTTTGGTGGCCCAAGGTTCACCAGTTCGGATCCTGGACGCAGACCTAGCCCCGCTCATCAGGCCATGCTGAGGTGGTGTCCCACATGTTACAACTAGAACGACCCACAACTAAAATATACAACTATGTACTGGGGGGCTTTGGGGAGCAAAAAAAAAACATAATGAGGGACTTCCAGTCAAATAAGATGACACAGACTTGTTTGCCACCCCAGGAGAGAAGGAACAACACAGCACCAGAGCATCTTACGTTTCTACTACATTCTTCCAAAAGAGAGAGACCAAAGCCCAGCATTTCCCACCCCCAACCTAGCAACCCAGGAAGGCCAGGTAGGCTCATTCCCTGTTCACCCCCCTTAGACCGGAGTCCTGACAAGAGGCAAGCCCAGCAGAACCAGCAAGGGAGACGGATCAGGACCCCCACTAACAATAAACTGCCAGGGGAAGTGCTCTCCTTCCCTCCTGCCACCCTGGGCCTGATACTCCCACACCCCACAGAGAGATACCAGGATGGCCAGGCAGTGCCAGAATTAGGACCCCCCCCCCACCACAACAAGCAGCCCAGCCGCGGACGCCTGTTTGTACCCACCGACCTGAGACCACTACCTCACAGAGAGATACCTAGGTAGCTGGGTGGCATGAGCAAGAGAGACCAGCCATAAAAACGAGCCAGGCCTGGGAAGCATCTTTGTCACCAGGGGCCTGAGACTCCTCTGCCCTGCCTAGACACACGGTTCAGGGATGGGGATCCCACCACAATAAGCGCCATTCCTTCAAGTGGTTCCCCTGGTCAGGAACCTGCCGCTATCCCCTGCACTAATGTCTTTCCCTTCTGCCTCCTAGCCCCATGCTGGCTACTTCCTGCTCAGCAGCATCACTTCTGAGATGAAAGACTGCTCTGTGTTCAGAGTGAGCACTGAACAAGTGAGGGAATGGGGAGGTGTTAGAGAGACAGTGCAGTAAGATGAGTACAGCCAGAGCGTAGGGGAGGGGTGCCAAGTTAGAGCAGAACTGAAAAGCAAAAGCACGGGAGGGCTGAGAAAGGCTCTCCCCGCAACATTAAAAAGGGAGGGAGAGCCCTAGGAAGCACAACTGGAGGCCGGGCAGAGTCTACTCTAGGGGTCTTTTCACAAGGCAGTCACCTACATCACACCTCGTACTATCAGAGAACAACTTCTCACAAACAACAGAATTCTTTCAGACAAACGGAGTGTTCCAATTCAAGGGCAAAAGCTCCAGATTATAGTCTTCTTGAATGAACTTTTTAATGCATTACATGAACTCCCGCTTTCTTACACAGAGAACACAGAACATAACTTCCTTGCTGATTCAGCACCAGTATTTGAATATCAAGCATTTCCCGGTGCTAGAATGAGGCCTTCAGAGCCTTTTCCAATATGAATGGTCACTTGCCCCTTTTCCAATGTCCAAATTGCTGGAAGTGTTGAATTCTTGTTATCTATTTACAACAGGTTTTCTAGTTCCTTCCTTGCTCTTGCCTCTATAAATTTACCTACTTCCAGAAACTTAATCACTTCCTAGTGGTGGTTTTTGATAATTTAAGGACTGAAAAACCAGTAAATAAGCTTCTCTGAATGATTTCCACAGCTAGAACGAAGGCTCCTTTCCAAGTGAGGGCCTAGATCCCTCTCTCAGGAGTAAAGTATACGGACTATGCTAACTCAATTCCAATTGCTAGTGCAGAGGACTCTTTTTGTAAAATTTTTATTTATTTATCTATTTTTATTGAGGAAGATTGGTTTATAACATTAGATAGGTTGCAGGTGTTCAGAGGACTCCTTAGGTCCCTTCCTTGATTCTCAGCTATATTACAGATGGCTGAGGTAATCTCCTGATAAACAAGGCACTTTCAAGCTGGCACCTGTCATTTATAACAATGGTGAGAAGAGGCATAACATGTGAGCTTTCACACGAACAGCAAGCACGTCACACAATGCCTTCTCTCCACCTCTTTCTTCCCACCCATCAAAACACGCTGGGAACCTCTTCGCCTTTGGGAATTTCTTTGACAAAATTTTTAAAAATAATAATTTAATGTTCCATCACTAAACAGATTGTGGCAATGGGAAGGATTGTTGAGTAGTGAAACATTCAAAGAAGTCACCAAAAGGGAAATAACAGGAACACGTCTGTGAAGTGGTCAATTAGTTTTTAAATAACTGGAAATTGGCTATAATACTAAATTCTATATTTGAAGTCTTACACCATGTGCACATTTGTAATAAGCCTATTGAACGTATATGTAAACACACTTATTAATCAATCCTTGCCTACGTGTACAAAGTATATTAACTATCTGACATCTTAAATTAGAAGCAAGTCTTCCTATTTACCTTCCTAAATATTACACAGTATGCATTAGTTTCATTATTAAAATGGATTTGTATACAAAAACTCTACTTACCACTAAAACTTTCAGGACTAGGTGATTCTGGTAGGCAGATTCCAATCTGTGATTCTCTAAAATAGTAAAAAGGAGAGGTGATTTCCCTCAGGTAAGACAGCAATATGGGAGCACTGTCATGAGGGAAAGTGAGACCTGTGCTGAGGGCAGAGATGGCCAACAATAGCGCCTCGGTCAGCAAACGTGCCAGGCTGTGAGTCACGACTGCTTACCACCGAGAACATCAAACAAGGAAGAAACTAAATTTAGGACACATTTTTCATGGCAGTGCAATAGCACTGTGGTCTGAAATTATTTTTTAAATATTACTGCAACAACGAAATGTAGCAAGGGATGGCAAACGATCCCAGAGACAGCCACCCAGGAAAAGACCCTGAATAAGCGGTGGCGGTAAAACCGATAACAACCTCTAAAGAACAGGGCAGCAAATAAAGTTTTCTGGGATGTGGCTTACAAGGATTAACTTAAAAGGAAACTCAAATTTCCATCCACAGTTAGGAAAGGAAGCACCGTGTACATCCCAAGACAGCAGGGCAAAAGGACAGAAACGAAGATTCTGAAGAGCAGTAGGATCTTGCACAGGGAATCAGTGTTAGCCTGACCTGGATTTGAAGCCCAGCTCAGCTACTCAGCCGCCGTCTGACCTTGGGCAAGTCACCTAACCTGCTGACACTCAGCCTCCTCCCCTACAAAACAGGGGTGCCACCACCCTCCTCTCAGGGTCACTGTCAGCATCAGAAATAGTACAAAACCTCAGCCCAGTATCAGCACAAGGAAAGCACTCAATAGAGGAGCTGTGTTGTTATATGACTAACAAAAATAACTTAAAATATCTTTATGGTCCAAAAAGTTAAGGCCCAGACTTCTTCCTTGGGAATAACAGAGCATATTTATTTGTTTGAATACATAAATAAAGAGTGAATGGCCTACCAAGACCTTTTTAAACTGTAACCAACTTCCTCTTTTACCGCAGATACATACAAGAACACCTGCCTTCTCTGAGTTCATCGGCAGTCCTCAGTGCCCCACACAACTAGACAATTGGTTTTCAAATACTAGACAGTTCATTCGGTCAGAGTATCATGAAGATACTTCAATCTATTTTACCCTCAGCATAAAACACTATCTTATAGTATTAGGAGCACAGGTTTTGGATAGAGGTCTGGATTAGCTTGGCTCTATGATTTCCTGTCTGAATCTTGTTAACTCTCAGTATCTTCATCCATAAAATGGTGAAATAACTTCTATTTCATGGTGTCCTGAGGAGGTGAAAATGAGATACTATGGATAAAGTGCTTAGCAGAGCACCTAGAACATAGTAACTAACACTCAATAAACGAGAGCTGTGATAACCACGATGTAGAGATCATCAGAGCTCACGAAGCCAATGAACTTTTCCTTATGTCTCTATAATGAGCCCAGAGCAACATCTAGCTTCTTTGCAAGGTAGCAGTTATAGGAATCCTATGATCTAAGCAGTATTTCTTATAGGAAAGAAGACGTAAATACAAAGCATCAAGTCTTACCCCATGAAGTTAAAAACTCAGCAGCGTATCGATAGAGACGGTTCATGATCTCAATCACAATGGCATAGATGATGCTGGGCACATACAACAAGACACTGGTCCACTCGGACCCACTATCCTCGTGTAGCTCCAAGGCCCAGGCCTCCATGTCGAAGTAGATCATCATGACATACAGAGAGAAATAGAGGCAGAGGCACACAAACGGCAGAGAGACCAGGTAAATGCGCAGCTGTCTCTTGTAGCTGGGGTAGAGAGGCTCCTCCCTGCCAGTGACGGAATTGATACCCAAGACCCCGTGAAATCCTGGCCGGGGCTCCTCAAACTGTCTCTTCATGACCAGTGTCCCCCACCTGTAGGTCATATTGGCACAGCCACGCTTCCACACTTCCAGGATCACTGTGGACCAGATCAGGTTGAAGGAGGCGAAGATCACGTACTTGTCATAGTCTTCCCACACAAACATGTAGTAAGGTAATCCAATGACCGCCATGGGGATTAAGGCAAAAGTGAAGTATTCCAAAAATCCAAAGTAAAGAGCGATTGTTTCCCCAAAGTAGCCACGAATACTGTCTACAATGAAAGGGAAAAAAAAGACCTTGAGTACAGACTACCCAAGACTTTCCTCTTTTTTCTCATTTCAAGTCAGCTTATTCATTTTTTCAGTTAAGTGGAGATCATTAAGACCCTCATGTTCCAATCAGAGTGTGACAGTAAATCTATCCTCCATGCAGGACAAAGACCTCACTCATCTGCACAGCAAGCCTGACACTTTCCCTAGTTTAGGGACCAGGCCACAGCTGCTAGGGCTACCCTGCCAGGCACACTAGGTCTGTTTCCTCTTTACTTCCTCATCTGGTGGATGCCTTCTTCCCAAAGGAACACTCACCTTGGAGCTTGTCCCAAGTCTCCAAGGTCTTAGTTCAAATTCAGCCATGGCCAATGAACCATTTTAATTTGGGGGTTTAATTTAAGCTCCTCACTTTTCTCCCACTGTTCTTTTCAAAGAAGTCTCCCTATCCGTAGTATCCTGCTCCCCTTACCCAAAGATATAAATTTTCATCAATGTGTCATGGCAAATTTTTCAATACATTGAAGAAAATTTATTCAAAAGCACAAAACAATATTCTACACATTAACTTCTAAAACAGCCATGGAACACATTTATCTATACCTTCCTATAAGGACTGGGCAGAAGAAGGGCCAAAGAACATCACTGCAAATAGTCTGTGAACTTGACACAAGCTAACTAACCCTAGAAAGGTCATGAACACTGCATTCTTCACCAGCCACATCTACCTGGGTGGTAAAAGCATCCTGCACGGGGACCAGGGTGTGAGGCGGTGGGTAGGGCAGGTACAGTAGTTGGAGTTATTATTTCTTGGTTAATTACACACAGTTAAACATTTTTCTTTAAAATAATGTGTCAGATTGGTCTATGCAGATGGCTTAGAGTCAACAGGAATAAGCCATTTTCCCTATCCTTAATTCTTCCAGCTAACCCAGTAGCACATTAAAACAGTGGGTATGATGAAGTCACCTTGAATCTGAATCAGGTTAAAGGATATCCAAGCGAAAAAAAAAAAAGTGCTCATGGTTCCAGGCTCCAAGTCAGACCACCTCCCTCTTTCGATCTCAAGGGGAAGTTCAAAATTTGCTGGTGCCCCAGCTACCATCACGGGTCCCAGCATTCCCAGAGGCCTCAAACCCACTACCACAACCCTGCTCAGCACTCACCATCAACTCACATGCCCCCCTCACTTTCTAAGAAGTAGCTACTGGATACTGTCACAAGTCCTGGAGGCAATATTTAAATTTACTGCCACCTAAAGGCCAAACAATGTGAAAAAATGTCATAAATGGAACATAAAATGGCCATTGTATCACCTGGAACTATCAAAAACAAAACTTTTCCTTTCAAAGAATATAAGAAAATATTCAAAATGAAATCTGAAAATTTGATCTTAAAAACAATTTTTATTCATTGTTACAATACTGTAACAGTGGTTTTCAGAAATGGAAATTAGAAAGAAATTATTTTAGAGGGATTCCTTTAAACAAAGTCAAAAGAGGAATGTCCTTCAAAGAAAAACTGATAGTAATGCTTATGTGAAATCTACCAGCTTAAATATAATCCTTATGCTTAAAAAACATAACTAAACCAAAAAATTTAAATATTCATATTGACATAAGTTTACACAAAATAATGTTCAACACATACCAAATAAATTAACGGTTATTCTTGTAACTGTATTCAGAGAAAATGGATAGATCCAGTAATACACACCAAGATACTTATAAACTACCTCAAAAGATGCTTAGGCCTGCTAGTCTGCCCCTAAGAATGGGCACAGATTGGCCCACGCCAAACTATTAGCACTAAAGAAACAGAAATTTTCAATACAAAATATTCACAAACTAAATTCCTATAAAATTTATTCTACTCCTACTCTGATACACTCTCATGAAGGCCATTCTGAATTGCCTGTGTTGGTGAAATTTAGTGAAAGCCTATAATTGAGTTCACCTGAAAGGGTATTAGAAATAAAATAAACAAACAGGTCAGGTAACCCATCATACCCCCCTCCCAAATTCTTCCCCACACCTAGCTGGTGAGCCCTCCCAGCAGAGCGTTAAGTATCTACCCAAGAGGGATTAATGCCACTGCTGACCCCTGGCTGCTCATCAGTGGGTCTCCCTCCTCTCTAAGGGAACAGGTATCAACACATACCTACAGGCTGATACTTCAGAGTGAACCGAGTATACCAGCTGTCCTCAAGCTTCTTCAGGGCTTCATTATCATGCAGCGGGAACACCTGAATTATGATGCCAGACGTGAGCAATCTTCTCACTGCAGAGGGAAAATGTGCCAAACTGCATAAAATTGCTTTCAGATTGCTCGTGACATGCTTCATCGCTATAAAGACACTCCAGTAAGAGAGGAGTGCTACACAAAGACCAGTGCTGGACCGCCTACTCCAAAGGGGGGGTATGCTTTTGTTCTTCAGAATGTAAATATCTTTACTATTTTCTTTGACTATGAAAGCAATACAAGTTGACGTAAAATTTTAAACCATACAGAAATGTACACGTTAGAATTGTAGAGGCCCCAGTTATTCTCTCCCTCCCACAAAAGATAACCACTGCAAATAGCAATTTAGTGTAAAACCAGACTTCTTAATATACATCCATAAATACATATTTTAAAAACAAAAATGGGGGGCTGGCCCCGTGGCCGAGTGGTTAAGTTTGCACACTCCGCTGCAGGCAGCCCAGTGTTTCGTTGGTTCGAATCCTGGGCGCGGACATGGCACTGCTCATCAGACCACGCTGAGGCAGCGTCCCACATGCCACAACTAGAAGAACCCACAACGAAGAATATACAACTATGTACCGGGGGGCTTTGGGGAGAAAAAGGAAATAATAAAATCTTTAAAAAAAAAAAAAAAGCCTATAATCCCAGAAAATTTAAAAAAAAACAAAAAACAAAAATGGGATCATTCTATAAACATTGTTCTATAATCTTTTCTCATGTGGTTGTATATAATGAGTATTTTTCAATGCCAATATAAATAGAACATGAAACATCCTTTTTACCAGTATCATATTTCCTTGTATAAAGTGCTATAATTTAATCCTATTAAAAAATACTTGTTTCCTTTTTTGCTATTATAAATAATGTTAAAATTCTTATACATATACCTTTTCTTACCTGTCTAGTATTTCCTCATTATATACACTTAGAAGTAGAATTGTGAGGTCCAAGAGCCTGTACTTTTAAATCTGGACACATATTACAAACCTGCCCCTAGAAAAATCTTACCAATCTGTCCTCCCACTACATTGAATGCAACAGAATATTTAGTTCCTTTCACTCTTGTTGACACCGAATATTTTCAAAATCATTCTCGTCTTCTCAAATCTGGTAACAACGGCTTACATTCACAAACAGCAAATAGCAAAATCAAATAAAGACTTTGTACTTTCAGCAGTCATTGGACTAGCGTGATTTTAACATTCATGCACGTATCTAAGAGAGAAATGAAATTAACCACAGACAATATCCTCTAGTAATAATAAACGAGAACGGGGCATTCTCTCATCCACAATTACTTAGAGTGACTCACGGGGTGGGAGGATCTTCAGGTCTTGAAGACGTAGTGTGTTCAGTAGACATGGAGAACCCAAAAGCAATGCCTTGTGCCCTATTTGGGGAGAGGAGTACTTCCCACAAGAGTTCCTAGAATAGTCTCTTACTAAAGAATATGGCTGCTTATAAGACTGAATTTGCATCAAGAAAAGATGCTTTGCTGTTTTCATACACTGATAAGCTTCGAGACTTTAAGGTTTATCAGCTCATCTCTTCTAAGGGCTGCCTCTCTTATCTCCTATCTACCTTGTCACCAAAGACAGATGATGAGCCTACCAGGCAACAGGCCCTTCACTGGGGAAGGCAAACTAATGTCTGCAGCGCGGAAGAGAAGCATGATTGATGTTTTCAGTGTAGAAATACTACATATAACAAAGAGAGATGGTATTCTCAGAACAAATGCCCTATTACAAAATCTTCAGAGTAATTTAAAAGTAGACCTAACTTCTTAGAAATGAGAAAAGGATAATAAAGAGGAGATAACTGATACTAACAACAGGAAAAAGTCTAGGTCTGGAAAAAAGATTTTTTTTTTTTAAAGATTGACACTTGAGCTAACATCTGCTGCCAATCTTTTTTATGTTTTATTTCTTCTCCCCAAAGCCCCCCAGTACATAGTTGTAAATTCTAGCTGTAGGTCCTTCCAGCTGTGGCATGTGGGATGCCGCCTCAGCATGGCCTGATGAGCAGTATCATGTCCGCGCCCAGGATCCAAACTGGTAAAACCCTGGGCCACTGAAGCAGTGCACACTAACAACCACTCAGCCCCAGGGTCA
Source organism: Equus asinus (assembly GCF_041296235.1). Taxonomy (NCBI): domain Eukaryota; kingdom Metazoa; phylum Chordata; class Mammalia; order Perissodactyla; family Equidae; genus Equus; species Equus asinus. The sequence continues at coordinate 54,391,014 of NC_091810.1, read as the reverse complement.
GCCCAAAAAGAATCTTAACAGATGGTTCTTCTTACGATTATATCTCATACCTAAGTTAGACAGAGGAAAAAAGTCTTAAAAAGCTAGGGTTGTGATGAAATCCTCCTTCTTAATGATTGAAAAACGTATACACTCAAAATATCAGTAACTAGGCTAAAAAGGTAGATGGCTTAAGTTATAACAGCCTCTGGTGCTATCAAATCCATCTTTTAATATTTTTACTCTAAAGCGTTTCGGGGGATTCTTCTTCCGCTAACATGAGTGAAAGGCGATCACCCACAACTCTTGTGATTCGTATCTTGCACTTGGGCATGCACACTGCACTTTATTCTTTCTTCCATTACTCTCCTTTTCAATGACTATATCAAGTTTTTTTAACTTTGAGCTGACTTACAGCATCTAAATTATTATTTTACTATTTCTAAAGCTCTTTTTTTAAAAAATGGCTTCATTCTACTATAGGAGGCTTTCCAGGCAGGCATAAAACCCAGCCTGTACACTTCTAAATATAGGACTGTGAACTGAGGGACTCGGAAACTGCAAAGCTGCAGGTCCTAAATTACTGGGCTTCACTTCGCCATCAATGCCAAAAGTATGGTTCTGGTTTCAGCTTCTAAAAATAGAGGGGTTTTTTTAATCCTTCAACTTTCTCATGTCAGCTAAGAGTGTAATTAACATGAGCCTTACCTTCAAAGGAAAATACGATGCTGTGCAGGCCTATTTAAAGAAAGGAAGAACTTCAAAACCAAGATTCCTTCCTTCAAGAATGCTCAATGATCTGCTGTCAAGCACTAGGGTTATTACTATTACAGCCATTTAACAATTAGCTAAACAAACCAAAATCTAGGGGAGACTATAAGTAACCTGGCTTATAGTAGGACCTTCTAAATTAAATAGTGCATAACAATACTAACACAGTACTGCCTCTGTCTTTGGTTAACGTGATATGTTTACTTTAAAGGTAAAAACAAAAATCTCTCTCATAACTCCTTATAGTATCTCTGCGCAACAGAGAGGAGCAGGTTATGCTGCCACCAATGCAGCAAAGGGGTGATGAGCACACAGAACACCAACAGGGAGCAAAGGCCAGTGCAGCCTTTGCACAATAGACACAGGGCTCCCCATCCTGCCACAGCTGCTGCTGAAACCCAGTGGCCCCTCCCAGGCCCCACCTGACTCTGGCACTCAGGTGTGAACATAACACTGTCTTAATAATGAAAAAAAACTGCTTCTCAGGGATACCCGTGTTTTCAAAATACATTTTTATATTCCTGTATTGTTTTCATCCCTGCTTAATATAAAAACTGCAGGGGCTGGCCTGGTGGCGCAGCGGTTAAGTGCACATGTTCTGCTTCAGCGGCCCAGGGTTCACCGGTTAGGATCCCGGGGGCGGACATGGCACCACTCAGCAAGCCATGCTGTGGTAGGCGTCCCATGTACAAAGTGGAGGAACATGGGCACGGATGTTAGCTCAGGGCCAGCCCTCCTCAGCAAAAAGAGGAGGATTGGAGGCAGATGTTAGCTCAGGGCTAATCTTCCTCAAAAAAAAACCCTGCAAATATGTATGTGGCAAAACACAGGATGTATATGCATATACATAAATATGCTGCTGTACCCAGAAAGATATATATATATATCAATAGCTTAATCTTGTTATGTACATGCCTGCTACATGATATTTACTTGAAATCTACTCTATTATTTTTATAAGGTTGATTAATAATTTTAGAAGACAGATTGTATCTGACCACCCTAATAAGTCCATTTGTATATAGAAGATATTCTGAAATAATTACCATAATGTCCTAAAAGAATAACAATATATATTAAAGACAAAATATGAGATGTGCCATATCCCGTCAACTAAAGCATGATAATCATCTGATAGGCATTTTGAGACAGAGCTTTAACTTAAACTAAATAACATTCCTTAGGATACAGTTAATACATAAGACATTCTTGGCTCCCTTAACTCCTCTTTCTAAAGAAAATCTTGCATTAGGTTATTTGCATGACTCCTGACTATCAGGAGTCAACAGGAGAAGGCAGAGGCTGAGAGCATGAAGAGACCTTAGCTCACACAGAAAACTAGAACTGGGATGCCCAACAAGATGCACACTGACGGCTGAGACACAGACAGCCAGTTTCTAGTTCTCCCCCTTGTCTGCTGTTTGATGGAATGACAGAGAGCCCTAAAGTGCAGGGCTCACAGACCACCAACTGCCTCAGATGACATTTACAGGACACAAGTTGCCATCTACTTAATGAAAGCTTTCTATCAAAACACGTGATAGCAAACAAGATTATAATCATTGCATGTAAAATAAAACTAAACCCAGGATAATGGAGAGTGTTTCTCACGAAAGCCCTGGCCAGCTCCCCCAGCGCTGACGGGGATCACAACCAGCAGATTGCTCTCTCCTCCAACCAGCGTCAGAGAAGAGGCTGCTCCAGGGAGCGGCTCCCGCGAAACTTAAAGGCCTTTCTACTTACGTCTATGGATTAACTTCACGAAAATCTAGGATTTTAAGTTACTCGAAGTTTTATTAGTTCCAAAATTTGCACCCTGAAAATAGTTCACAGTTTATAATTATGCATATACTATTTGGTCTTCAACCAAATACTACAATACAAACACAGCATTTTAGGGATCACATCTTCAAAGACATAAAGGAAGAGAATAACGCAGAATTTTAAAATCCATCCTTGACAACTTAACTATGATTCTAATCTCAGAAGGTATAAAAAAACTTCAACTGACCATGATTGGGATGATTTTATTGTTCTCATATTTATTGCAAAAAAAGAAAGAAAGAGAGAGGGACAGAAGGGAGCGAAGATCCTTGTTTACAAATGCCTCATCCTGCCAGCAGGAAAGTTATTTCTATTATGGGTTCAGGACACCAGCCTGGCTACTACACACCCAAGAGAAATCTATTTACATATTTCCTTCAAGGTTTTCCTTCAGTTGAAAATTTCTCTCTTTGAAGCAACTGGGAGCATTTGGAACCCTGCTGCTCCAGAATTCCAATGGTGAAAGCACATGCTCACTCTTTGTCCCGGCCACACCACAGGATGGACCTGTGTAGAAACTAACAGGTGGAAGCAGTGATTTCCACATGATGCTCTGATTAACATGGATGACCAGGAAGAAAAGGATGCTTATATTAACAACCAGGACAGTGCCTCAGTCTGCTTTGTATTTTATTTGATGTGTTATACAGCTGTGTCTGAAAACAAGCCTTCTCACTAAGAGATTAAGAAAGATGTAAAACTTTGGAATGGTTCCAATATGCTCAAATACAGAATGTGGAACTCCTGGTAACAAAAAGTGGCAGAAAGACACCTCTGCCCTGTTCTTGTTCATGACATCAAATCTAAAACAACAAAGGGAACAAGAAACATAAAAAGAACCCCCTATCTTTGATGAAAGTAAGGAAAAACAAACTATAAATCCAAATCACAAACTATGAAAAGAGGTGTTAAAAATCAGCCCAGGCTAAGCTAAAAGCACTCATTCCTCTGCGATCCTGGGCCAAGTAGGCAGGGGGTAGGGTTCCCCTGGACAGTGAGGGGTGAGAAACCACTGTCCCCTTGCCCAGAATTCAGGCAAAAGAGGATACACAGCAGACCCCTGAAGCATGTCTGCTCCCTGCCTGGCACCACAGCCAGACAAGAGAGAGGAGGCTGAAGGGAGGGGAAGTGCAGTCCACCATCTTGGAAGAAAGAGCTGCCTGCTAGAACCCAGGGATGGAGGGCAAGTAGTTGTGGAGCTGTGGGTCTTCCTTGGCCAAAGACAGACCTAAAAGCCAAACCCAGCAAAAACTGCAAGAACCGGGCTCCGAGCAGGTTCTCTGCGGGACCTAAGATGACTCAAGGAGAGCTCACTGCCAGGCAAAATCCAAGCTTCTGGCTACCACGGTTGTCTACTAGAGGCCTCCAACATCTCCTCTCTCCAACACACACACTTCCTTCCAAAAACAACCAGTCTGAAAAAAATAGGGCTTCATTAAAAAATAAGTAATATCTACAAAGAAAGTGGCATAAAATTATGCAAAATGCTACAAAGGAAAAAAACCCATAAACGAAAGGCAGAGAAATAGCAGCAAATTACGGCATCAAGCAATGAAAAACTGGAATTCTTCATGAAGTTAAAGAAATTAAAGCAAGCCACATCTCTGAAATTAAAACTTGAAGAAGAGCTATGACAGGTGAAGGTGAGAGCTCGGAAAAGCAATATAAGAGAAAAAACTATTAGAGATACAAAGTCATAATAAAAGCTACCAAGGGGCCGGCCCAGTGGTGCAGTGGTTAAGTTTGCACATTCCACTTCGGCAGCATGGGGTTTGCTGGTTTGGATCCTGGGTGCGGACATGGCACCACGTGGCAAGCCATGCTGTGGTAGGTGTCCCACGTATAAAGTAGAGGAAGATGGGCACGGATGTTAGCTCAGGGCCAGTCTTCCTCAGCAAAAAGAGGAGGATTGGCAGATGTTAGCTTAGGGCTAGTCTTCCTCGGAAAAAAAAAAAAAAAAGCTACCCAAAAAGGAGAGACTGAAAACATAGTCAGGAAAATGGTAGACAAGCCTAAGAAAATTACATAGAAACTTAAAAACATTTCAGAGAATATGTAAGAGGCCACATATAAATAATTGGCATACCTAAAGACGAGAATAGGGCAAATATAATCAAATAACTCTTAACAGGTAACTGAAGAAAATTCTTCTGAGCTCATAGTAATCTTTAATCTATATATTGAAAGAACATATGTCCAACAAAAAAAACTGCTACAAAATAATCAACATCAAGACATAAACAGGGGCTGGCCCGGTGGCGCAGCAGTTAAGTTCGCACATTCTGCTTCTCGGCGGCCCAGGGTTCGCCAGTTCGGATCCCGGGTGCAGACATGGCACTGCTTGGCAAGCCATGCTGTGGTAGGTGTCCCACATAGAAAGTAGAGGAAGATGGGCGTGGATGTTAGCTCAGGGCCAGTCTTCCTCAGCAAAAGGAGGAGGATTGGCAGTAGTTAGTTCAGGGCTAATCTTCCTCAAGAAAAAAAAAGACATAAACAGATAACTGGAAATGTTGACAAACAAGAACAATGAATACTACATTCAAATTTCTTGACAGCTCCTAAAAGCCATACAGATCAACAAGTAGAGCACGTAAAAACATCCATATGTCTACAGCATAATGCACAGACAGGGGAGACTAAAAGTCCAGTTTACATCTAAGTTAGACAATAGAGAACCAAAAACACATTCTTCTCAGGTGCACACAGGACATTTGCCAGGATAGATCATATGTTAGGACACAAGTCTCAAAAGATTTAAAAATATATGAATCATAAAAAGTATCCTCTGACCACAACAGGATGAAGTTAAACATCAATAACACAAGGAAAACTGGAAAATTCATAAATGTGTGGAAATTAACAATACAATCTTAAAAAAACAATGGATCAAAGAAGAAATCACAGGGGAAATTAGAAAATACTTAGAGATGAATGAAAACAAAAACACAACATATCAAAACTTAGGGGACACAGAGAAAGCAGTGCTAAGAGGGAAATTCATAGCTATAAATGCTTATATTGAAAAACAAAAAAGACCTCAAAAGAACAACCTAACTTTACAATTAAGGAACTAGAAAAAGAAGAACAAACTAAATCCAAAGCTAGCAGAATGAAAGAAATAATAAAGATTAGAGAAGAGATAAACAAAATAGAGAACCGAAAGACAATAGAGAAAATTAAAGAAACCAAAAGTTGGTTCTTTCAAAAGATGAACAAAATTGACAAATCTTTACATAGATGAACTAAGAAAAAAGAGAGAAGACAAATTACTAAGATCAGAAATGCAAAGAGGGACATTACTACTAATTCTGCGTAAATAAAATGGTTATAAAAGATTACCATAAACAATTGTACACCAACAAATTGGATAACCTAGATGAAATGGACAAATTCATAAAAACACAAAACTTACCAAGACAAATCAAGAAGACATAGAAAATATGAATAGACCCATAATTAGTAAAGAGATTGAAACAGCAACCAAAAATCTCCTGACAAAGAAAAACCCTGGACCTGATGCCTTCACTGGTGAATTTTAACAAATACTTAAAGAAGAACTAATATCAATCTTTCTCAAATTTTTCCTAACTGAAGAGAAAGGAACACTTATTAACTCATTCTACAAGGATATGACATTCCTACTCGGATATGACATTCTACTTGGATATGACATTACTCTGATACAAAATCAGACAAAAATACTACAAAAAAAGTACAGACCAACATCCCTTATGAAGATTAATGCAAAAATACTCAACAAAACAGTAGCAAATTGAATATAGCAACATATTAAAAGAATCACACACTATGACAATGGGATTTACTCCTAGAATGCAAGGATAGTTCAGCATATGAACATCCATCTATGAACAAGCATACCTCATTTTATTGTGCTTCCCTTTATGTGCTTTGCAGATATTGCTTTTTTACAAGACCTTCCACCAGTGAAAAGACTGACTCACTGCAGGCTCAGATAATGATTAGCATTTTTTAGCAATAAGTTTTTAGCAATAAAGTATTTTTTTAATTAAAGTATGTACTTTTTTTTAGTCATAATGCTCTGCACACTTAACAGACTATAGGATAGTGTAAAGATAACTTTTATACACAGTGGCAAACCAAAAAATTCATGTGACTTGCTTTATTGCAATATTTGCTTTATTGCAGTAGTCTGGAACCAAAACTACAACATCTCTGAGGTATGCCTGCAATGCACCATATGAACAGAATGAAGGGAAAAAAACACATGACCATCTCAACTGATGCAGGAAAAGCATCTGACAAAATTCAACACTCTTTCATAATAAAAACACCCAACAAACTAGGAATAAAAGGAAACTACCTCAACATAATAAAATCCATCTATGAAAAGCCCACAGCAAACATCATATTGAATGGTGAAAGTATGAAACCTTTTCCTCTACTATCAGGAATAAGACAAATATAACCACTTTCACCACTTCTATTCAACACAGTACTGAAAGTTCTAGCCCGAGCAATTAGGCAAGAAAAAGAAATAAAAGGCATCCAAATGGGAGAGGAAGAAGTAAAATTATCTCTGTTCATAGATGACATTATGTTATACGTAGAAAACTTAATTTTATACAAAAAAACTGTCAGAGATAATAAATGAATTCAGCAAAGTAGCAGGATATAGAGTCAACATACAAAAATCAGTTGCATTTCTATACACTAACAATAAACTATCTGAAAAAGTAACTATGAAAACAATTCCATTTACAACAGCATCATAAAGAATAAAATACTAAGGGAGAAAAGACTTGTATAATGAAAACTACAAAGCATTGCTAAAAGAAATTAAAGAGAATATAAATAAATGAAAACACACCCTAAATTCATGGAACTTAATATTAAGATGTCAATACTACCCAAAGCGATCTACAGATTCAAAGCGATCCCTATCAAAATCCCAAGAATGTCTTTTGCAGAAACAGAAAACCAATCCTAAAATTCATATGTAATTTCATGGAACTTTAAATAGCCAAAACAATCTTGAAAAAGAGGAACAAAACTTCCTGATTTCAAAACTTACCACAAAGCACAGTAATCAAAACAGTGTGCTACTGGCATACAGGCAGACATATAGACCAATGGAATAGAATAGAGAACCCAGAAACAAATCCTTGCATACACGGTCAAATGATTTTTGACGAGGCTACCAAGGCTATTCAATGGGGAAAGAACAGTCTTTTCAACAAACGGTGCTGGGAAAACTGGACATCCACATGCAAAAGAATAAAGTTGGATGCTTACTTCACACCATATACAAAAATTAACTCAAAATGAATTGAAGAACTAATTAGAAGACCTGAAGCTATAAAACTCCCAGAAGAAAACATAGAGGAAAAGCTTCATGACATTGGATTTGACAATGATTTCTTGGATATGACACCAAAGGCACAGGCAATAAAAGAAAAAATAGATAAGTTGGACTTCATGAAAATTTTAAAATTTTGATTGAAAGACAGTATCAACAAAGTAAAAAGGCAACCCACAGAATAAGAGAAAATATTTGCAAATCATATATTTGATGGATTAATATCCAGAATACATAAAGAATAAAACAACAACAAAAAACAAACCACCCAATTCAAAAGGGGCAAAGAATTTAGATAAACACTCCTCCAAAGAAGATACACAAATGGCCAATAAATCTATGAAAAGATGCTCAACATCACTGATCACTAGGGAAATGCAAATCAAAACCACAATGAGATACCACCTCACATCATTAGGAGGGCTACTATGAAGAAATCAGAAAATAACAAGTGCTGGCGAGGATGTGGAGAAATTGGAATGCTTGCACACTGTTGGTGGGAATGTAAAATGGTACAGTCGCTGAGGAAGACAGTACAGAGGCTCCTCAAAAACTTAAAAATAGAATTACCATATGACCCAGCAATTCCACTTCTAAGTAAATACCCAAACAAATTGAAAGCTCAGTCTCAAAGCTCATAGGTATATTTGTATACTCAAGTTCATAGGAGCATTATTCACAACAGCCAAAAGGTTGAGGCAACCAAAGTGCCCATTGATTGATGAGTGAATAAGCAAACTGTGGTATATGCATACAATAGAATATTATTCAGCCTTAAAAAGGAAGGAAATTCTCACATATGCTACAACATAGAATAACCTTGAGGACGCTATGCTAAGGGAAATAAGCCAGTCACAAAGACAGAAATACTGCATGGTTCCACTTATTTGACATACTTACAGTAGTCAAAATCACAAAGACCGAAAGTAGAATGGTGGTTGCCAGGGGCCGGGGGAAGGGGAAGTTATTGTCTAATGGGTATAGAGTTTCAGTTTTACAAGATGAAAGGAGCTATGGAGACAGATGGCAGTGACGGTTGTACAACATACGAATGTATTTAATACCCCTGAACTGTACACTTAAAAATCTTTAAGATAGGAAACTTTATGCTATGTGTACTTTATCACAATAAAAAGAGAGAGAGAGAGAAACTTAAGAGATAAAAATAACCAAAGAGAAAGGGCTATCTTTGACTAGATCTTGGTTGGAAGAAATCAGCTCTAAAACATATTTGGTGACAACTGGGAAGATTTGAATATGGACTGGTTCCTGGGCATCTGTCCTCCTGAGTGAAGAGTGGAAGGTAGTATTATATTGACTACTAAAAGGCAACCAGACTAGCAGACACAGAAGCTGGCATGTTTTAAGTGTGTCTGAGATAGCAAAACTGCTCTGAGGCCTTGCCACTACCTGGTCTGAGGCAAAGTTTGAATTACACGTTGGAGTCAACACTTTCACTCTGCAAACTAGTAATCTCATTCAAACGGAATTACTCGAAATCGAAAAGTTGCAAAGTGCTAATTTGCATTCAGGTATTATGTCACTTTGCAAATCTACTTAAGCCTTTCTATGTTGGCATGTGTTCATGCCCAGTGAGACGAGAGGACATGGGAAGAATGCTCCAGAAAAAGACCATGACTCCCATGTTTGTTCCTCCACAGGTTTTCATCATGGTACAATGTTTGGGCACAAAGTAAACTTCGCTAGTTTTAACTGAGTAACATGTATACGTGTTCACACTAAATCTTAAGCTAACTCAATGCTGTGAGACTTTGATAAATAAGAAGTAGAGAACCATACAGGACAAATACATAGATCTAAAGGCAAAATATATGTTCCTGAAAAAATAAATTATAAAGTTGTGTAAGTTCTTCAGTAATAAAAAAAAATAAAGCCTCTATAATTTGTTATTCATGTCTACTAAGACAAAGTCATTGCACTAGAATGTGTGTTCACGAAGCTGGCTGACATACTGACTCACATAATGATTTTCCTGGGTACAGCTTCGCCTGGGGGTAACCAGGGATCATTTTTTCATCTCTGGCTCTGAGATTTTCAAGTTCATGTTTGATAATGAATTGACATTCTGCCATTGTGAGGAAATCATCATTGTCATCTAAAACAAAAGAAAAATTTCCAGTTATTTTCTCAGTAATAGCTAAAATAAAATTATCAATATTCAAATAACCTGGGATTATAAAAATAATGATTAAACAATAAATAATTAAAATAAGGAGAAAGCAAAGTATAAGACTGGTAAATTACACAGAACATAAAGCTCCTTAGATGTTTTATAAGAATAAAAACATTCTATTATGCATTCACATAACACAGTTCTTCATGGTACTGGTTATTGTATAATATGGTACAAACATCCAAATGGCAGACACTTGTTTGATGTCATTTAATGCCAATGAGCAGAAGGCAATATGTTCTTTAATTCTAACAATATTTTTAACTAGGGATGGAACTGAAGTTTGCCTGTGTGGCAAATTCTCCTCCTTCAAACTCTCAAGCCCAGGCCATTCCCTTCTGGACTTGAAGATCCCTCTCACAAACGAGGGAGGAAAAAGACTGACAAGAAAATAGTGTTGTTTTTTGACAGGTGAATCCTCTTTAATGAGATGAATTTCACCTTGATCATTTATTCTCTAAGATATAAAAATCTAGAGTCAGCGAATCTGAAGAAGTCTAACCACATCTTCTAACTCTGACAGCCCAGCAAGGAACCAGGTTGAGCCTGAAGCCAAACTCCCACTCTGCTGTCACGGCCACCTGGCTTCCTCAGTTCCTTCCAGAAGCTGTTCTCTTCTGGAACCCACTACGGGGCCAGAGCAGAACCAGTTACCCTACCAGGACATGGGGATTCTACGATACTGAACTACTACTGTATTTCTTATTATAAGATTTCTATATTAAGCTAGTGAACATTCACCATTCTAAGAATGAGAAGAGAATAATATAATAAATTACACGTGTCAGCCTAATTTACGTTCCTCTATTCCAGGAGTGGCAAAGTGGGGCCCGGGGGCCACATCTGGCCCACCACCTAGTGTTTTAAGGAAAATTTTAGTGGAACACATTTCTTACACAGTTCATTTCTTACAGCCTAAGGCTGTTTTTGCTGTACAATGTCACTGCTGAATACTATGAGAGAGGGTATGGCCCACACAGCCCAAAATATTTACCATCTGGCTCTTTACTGAAAAAGTCTGCTGACCCCTGATCTATGCATCAAAAACTTCTTTGGGATAAACTGCTCTGAGAGAAACAATCCTGGGACTCACCATCAAACCCTTTGAAGTTGTGCCGGGTGCCGTAGGTGAAGGCTCTCATGGTGTTATCGTTGCACTCCTTCACCAACCCCACTGCTTCTGCCCCCAGTAACAGTCTAAGCCTGGAGGCACCAACGAGATAGAGGTTTTGATTTTCTAGTGTTTCTTTCTCATATTTATTTAACAATGGTCTGAACAACAGCTGGGCACCTTCAAAAACAAAAGATAAGCACAATCTCAGACAAAGACCCACATAAAAGTTTCAAAAATAAAAACCTTCTAAATAAATATTAGTTTCTACTTTGGTAGAAGGAAAATGAATTATAGTAACAATTTAAATCCATCTTCCAAATAAATAAAAAATATAAGTAAGTTGGGGATGGCAGTTCTTTATGGCTTTTTGAAATAAACGTCAAAACTGAAAAATGCAATAAGTGGCTTACCAGTTACTCAAATTAGAAATAGATATGAGACAAGAATGCAATATTTACTAGCTTTAGGCATAAAATTGAACCAAGTTAAAATATGCAGCAAAAGGATACAGTTTCTTAATATAAAAATAACAGACCAGGTGCGGGCCCCATGGCTGAGTGGTTAAGTTCATGCACTCCACTTCGGCGGCCCAGGGTTTCGCTCGTTCGGATCCTGGGCACGGACATGGCACCACTCATCATGTCACGTTGAGGTGGCATCCCATACAGCATAACCAGAAGCACTTACAACTAGAACATACAACTATGTACCAGCAGACTTGGGAAAAAAGGAGAAGGAGAAGGAAAAAGCAAAAAGAAGACTGGCAACAGATGTTAGCTCAGGTGCCAATCTTCAAAAAAAAACAGACCAAAATTTAAGAAAATTAATTTTAAGTGAAATAGCCCAGTAAAAATGCCACAAATGCAACATAATACATCGGACTATAACTATATGGTTTTTCTCATAAATTTCTACATTCAATCAGGTTTAATGGTATTTTTCTTAAATAGGTTTCCAAAATGTTAAGAGTAGATGTTGTTGGAAATTAAGGGTACAAATTTCCAGTTAGAAAATAAATAACTGGAAGTCATGGAGATGTAACATAAAGTGGAGGGAATGTAGTCAATAATATTGTAATAACTTTGTATGGTGACAGATGGTAATTAGGCTTATCATGGTGATCATTTCATAATGTATATAAAAACCAAATCACTATGATATATACCTGAAACTAATCAGATATTTTATGTTAATTATTCTTCAATTAAAAAAAGAGTAGATGCTGGGCTAGCCCGTGGCCGAGTGGTTAAGGTTCCACTCACTCTGCTTCAGCGGCCCAGGTTCACGGGTTCAGATCTCGGGCACGGACCTACTCCACTCATCAGCCATGCAGTAGAGGCATCCCACATACAAAAGATAGAGGAAGACTGGCACAGATGTTGCTCAGGGCTAATCTTCCTCAAGCAAAACAAGAGGAAGATTGGCAACAGATGTTAGCTGAAGGCGAATCTTCCTCAGCAACAACAACAAAAAAGAGTAGATGTTGTAATTTGATATTATTATATATGTAATAATTACTTAAAAGACTATGGAGAAAAAGCATTTTTCTAGTTTTTTATTTCTACCTAGATCAAATTTTTTAAGGTACAAATATTTCTTTACTATCTACCCTCTAGAGAGCATTCACAAGCATTATTAAAATACTAATTTGATGGTAACAGGATAACGAGCAGAATTTATATTTCACTTGCCAAGTGGATTAATATATTAAGATTAATGTTTTATGGCACTACTATTTAGGTAATTTACAATAGAGGTATTAAAGTCTTTAATAAAAAATAAAAGATATATTCAGTTTATAGTCAGGTGCTGCATAATGACATTTCGGTTAACAATAGACCACACACAGGACAGTGGTTCCATAAAATTAGTACTAGATAGTCTAGGTGTGTAGTAGGCTATACCACCCAGGTTTGTGTAAGCACACTCTGATGTTCGCACAATGACAAAATCATTTAACGACGCGTTTCTCAGAATGTATCCCCGTCAGGAAGCGATGCATGATTGTACAGAAAATACAAACAGCTCTTAAATATAAAATCCTTAACTTCATTCATAGTAAGGTAAGTGCAAAAACGACACTAATATGATATTTTTCACTTCTCACACTGCAAAGATCAAAAGTTTGATAACCAATAGGTTGGTGTGCTTAGTAGCCATGGAAGTGCCCCACTCCATCCAGATCTCCCTTCAACAGAATCTGAGGCGAGGAGCAGAGCTGACTGACGCCTGCCTCCTTTGAATACAGCACCTTCACACTTACACCATACTCCCCTAGCTGCTCCCGCTCATTGGCTGAGCATGCAGGGGACACTGGAATAAGGCCATTCCTGCTCAACACAGGTTTCCTCTAAAGGGCAATGCTGGGCCTGGCTCATCCTTTCTTAGAACTGTCCTGTTCAAGCCTCCTTCCTTTCCTCTCCTTTCACAAGTGTCAGACCTATACCACAGTCTGCAGGCTCTGTCTACTCCTCCTCCCTCCCCCTTCACCTTTCTACAAACGTTTCCCTCAATAAACCTCTTGTGCATCAAATCCCATCTTGGCATCTCTTGCTGAGAAGACCCAAACTGACACAGTGAGGGTGTGGGGAAAGGTACTCAGACATTTCCAGGGGAGTATAAATTGGTGTAACCTTCACACAGAACCATTTGTCAATATCTCATTTTGAAAAGGTGCAGTCCCCATCTCCCTTCCGCCACTTTACCTTCCCAGAGGCAACGACTTTCAAATTGTTCAGCAATAACAACTTCCCATTATTTGTTGTCATGTCACCAAACAACATGCCTATAGAGCTATTTCTTCACTTTTCAGTTTTAAGCCTTGGCAAATGAGGATTTAGCTCTTTTCTGCCCACCTTCAGCATCTCCATCCACCATTCCCATCGCCCCAATCTCACAATCTAGTTATATCATCCTTTTCATTATTATGACATGTTATTTATAACTGAGCCTTACAGTACGCTGTGATTTTCCTTTCCTACAACTTTCCTTTTCCCTCTAAACTGTTAACTGTCTTATTCCACCATTTGCTTAGTTTGTTACGTATTTACTGGTAAGTCAATCCCCCAAGCTTTCTGCCAATGTTTAAGTCTTCTCTCAACTCACTGACACAAGAGAAATCCTATCAACATCAGCATCTTAGTGAAATCTCGCTTTGCTCTGCCCTCACACCTTGTTGGCAGCTGGATGGGTTCAAAATTCTAGATTGAAACCATTTTCCTTCAGAAATGAAGATGTTACACCACTGACTTCTCATTTCCAAGGTTTCTGTTAAGAAGTCTGATCTTTTATATTTGACCTATTGTCTTTTTCCTGAAAGAAACTCCGTCCCCAGAGGTCTGAAACTTTCCAATGATGCGCGATTTTCACCCACAGCGCTGGGCACTGAGTGGGCCCTTTCAATCTGAAAAACGGTGGCATCAGCCTGGAGATTTTCTTGGGTGATTTCTTCTCCTTTTTCTCTGTTCCCTTTCCAGAACTCCTTTTATTCAGATGTGTACCCTCTGGACTAGTTTTCTATTTTCCTTATTTTTTCTCTCATATTTTCCAATTCTTTACGTTTTTGCCCTACTTTCTTGGAGGTTTTTGCCAAAATTATCTTCTAATTCTTTTACTGAGTTTAAGTGTTGCTTTCAAATTGTCATTTTATAAGAGGTGCTTTTTTTCCTAAATGATTATTTTATAATATCCGACTCTTGATGGATAGATGTTCTATCTTCTCATAACTCTGAGAAGTGAGTTTTAATTCTCTTTTGGTTTTCCCCTCCTGTGTAGTTTGCTTCTTTTGTCTGTTGTTTGGTTTTAGCTTTCTCTTTCATGGTAGGGGCTCTCCTCAGATGCCTCGTGATCTTTCGTTGTAGGCTCCTGTTCAACAAAGGGCTTCTAAGAAGCTAAACAGAAGTTCTGAAGGCTCAGACGGCGCTCATCAAAGAACGCCTTTAACACAAGGTAGTCTGGCCAGGTCATTTCCATGGGCAACTCTCTGATTTCCGCACTTTTGGTTATTCTGTCTTGAGTTGGTCAGATTCCCCAAAGAAAGATTATCCAACCTCCTTCCCTAGATGCGAATCTAGCTGCTAACATTTTGGAAACTAAATTAGATGTGAGATTGGTGGGGTGGAGGATAGGGGTGACAATATTCAGTTATCACCCTATTTTAAGTACCCTATTTTCTGTTTTCAACTGTGCACAGAACCCCCACACCAAAATCCATGCATCTGACCCTCTGAGAGAATAATAAGCAGAGCCTTCTGCTGGGGTGGCAGAACCTGGAAGGGATCTGAGGATCTAACTATTTCTTTCCTTTTTTTTTGAGGAAGATTAGCCCTGAGCTAACATCTGCTGCCAATCCTCCTCTTTTTACTGAGGAAGACTGGCCCTGAGCTAACATCTGTGCCCATCTTCCTCTGCTTTATATGTGGGACGCCTGCCACAGCATGGCTTGACAAGTGGTGCCATGCCCGCACCCAGGATCCAAACCGGCGCACCCCGCTCTGATGAAGCAGAACATGCGCACTTAACCACTGCGCCACCAGGCCAGCCCCTAACTATTTCTTAAATAGATTTCAGCAAATTCTTTTTTTTTGCTTAGTACCACTTTTATTTCCACCTCCCCCAAGAGTCACTGATTCCCGAGTCTTTAGGAGTATGTTGCAGTGTAAACCAAATCGCATCTCAATTTTCGTTCCTGCCAGCTGCAGCTTTGGCTTTCTCAAGTCTGAGAAGTTCTTTACAACTCATCCACTTATTTTCTAGCTTTCAATTGGTGCTGCTGTTATATCTTCTCCTTTCTTCTTTGTCAGTGTGGATTTACATCTTTAAAAAAAAATCTTTTGTCACTTTAATAGGAATTTGGAAGAGAATAAAAATAAACACGCACGTTAAATCCACTACCTTTGCCTGAAAGATGCAGAAGACTTTTTTTGGAATGTTCTTTTATGACTGTCCTGCAGTGTAGGGAGATGTTGATGCCCTCCCCATCCTTGTGTGTCCTGCTAAAGCCACAGAATGAGCAGAGAAGCAGCCTAGGATACACTGGACTCTCTCAGTCTAAGACACTGAAAGTGTTCTTACGCCACAGGAATTTTAAAGAAGGAACTCTGGTCCAGCAAAACGTCTCAGAGTTCAGCAAGTAGGTATACTTGTTTTTAAGTTTCTTTTGGGTCAATTCTTTTTAAAAAAATTAAAAATTCCACTTTGATTCAAAGTTCTATTTTTAGGAAAGTATTTCAGTTTACAGCCAAAATCCTTTTTTTTGTTCTTTTTGCTTGAGGAAGATTGTCACTGAGCTAATTTCTGCGCCAAGCTTCCTCTATTTTGTATGTGGGATGCCACCATAGCATGGCCTGATGAAGAGTACACAGGTCCGTGCCCAGAATCCAACCTGCGAACCCCAGGCCACCCAAGCAGAGTGCTCTACACCACCAGGCTGGCCCCTCAAAAATCTTTTTTAAAAAGAACCTAAGTTTGGTCCAGTGTGTGGAGACACACTGAAGTTTTAGATGTTGTTTTATGTACTTTCATGAAATGTCTGCTCATATAAAATGTTTGTCCTCTCACCCAAATCTAGACCCCTTCCCGCCCTTCAGGAGAAGGTTAAACTTTGGATTCTTCTTTAAAGTCATCCCTTGCCAGCCCAAAAAGCATCACCAAAGTGTCACCTCTTCCTTCTCTCTATTTTTATAGCAAATAAGCATACGATTCACTTACAAGTATCATGCACTGCTTTGTGCCAGCTCTTTCACTTTTTTTTTCTGTCACTTCAATTTCCACGCACTAACACTCAGTCTCCTTACCCTGACGGTAACACCCTTGCGGGCAGACTGGCTTTCCCTCTCCCTTAGCACCATAACTGACACACAAAGAACACTCAATAGATACTTCTTCATTCATTTGATAAATATTTATTAAACACCTACTATGCACCAGGCTCTGTGCTCAGCAGAGTTTACAGCTGTGAACAAAATCACTCATGTTGCTTACAGTCTAATGCCGATTTACTAGCTCCTTTCAAGTCCTAGATAAATTACAAAGAGCCAAGAAATGGACATTAATTTTAAAAATATATCAGTGAAAAAAACTGTAAAACACATTTGAAAATACATTTGTAGTCACTGAGCGTGATTAAGTCTGAGTATTATTTATTTTACTCACCTCCATCTTTCTTTTTAGCGATAATTCTATTTTTCAGCCATTCTTTGGTTTCTTCTTTGACATCCTGCGCAAGCTCTATGACTACCAAAGGTGTGAAAGAACTCTCGAAAGTATCCAAAGCTGATAAGGTCACTTTCATCTTTGACAAACTTGCTGAAAATTTAAAAAAATAAAAAGCAAACATAGGTTATTATGGAAAAGAGAAAAATATGGACTATATTTGCATCTCTCTTAATTACACCTAATTCTGGCTCCAAGATAAAAGAAAATATCTCATGATCCACATGGGTTATATGGCAGGCTCAACCAATGGTTCAAAGCACCTGTGCTAGCTAGGTCCTGTATTAAGACCAACAGAACATCATCCTTTTCCGTAACCAGCTCAGAATACAGCAGGGGGGACATCCAGGTAAGTGAAGGACAGCAGTGTCAAATGTGCTCTCACACAGGAGGAATAAAAGAGTATTTACAAAGGATGTGACACCTGAACAGGATTTAGGAAAATGAATTAGTTTGCCAGACAGACAATCGATGGCATTCTAAATAGAGGAAATAGTATCCCCTAAAAAATAATGATGGAAAATAGCCAACAGGCTCAGAACAATACAAGTAGTTTGGTATGGCTGAAGCATTAACTATGCATGCAGGAAATGAGGATGGGAGTGAGCTAGAATCTAACCAGGGCCCCTGGGAGCAAGGGAACTGGGCTTTGTCCAGTGAACAATGGGAGTCGCCAATTCATTATGAGCAGGGAACCGGCACAGGCCAATCGCATGTTTCAGCATGGAGCTGATCTCCCAGCACCAGCTTGCTTTCCTGGTTTCTCTCTCTCAAGGATATCATCTTTATCTCCATTCCCAAGTGACAAATAAAAATGGCAAGCAATAGGATATTGGAGTATATGAGGAAGCCATTTGGTATAAACCTAATTCGGCCTGACTTTGTTTTTTCCAAAAGGGCCTGACTGTGGCTATTGAGCACGCATTGCATATCTGCTTAGACATTTCCTATGACCAGAACAAAGGCCCCTGAGATAAAGGTGCAACTTCCCCCCACATTAGCATTTCCTTAGGGATAAGCATTTTTCCTTAGGCTAGGAACTGATTGCTGCAATCACCTTTGACCACCCAGCTCACCTGTGACCACTCAGCTGGAGACAACAGACTGCCACCCTGCTGTGTTCACTGAAACAGAAGACCTACCTGCTGTTTCCATCAATCGCTGTGCCGACAGAGCAGTCTCACGACTATTGTAAAAGGGACATTTCAATCCTACGTGAAACATCCTCTCTGGGGGTATATAACCACTCTGTGCACCCCACTTCTTTGGTGCCCTTTCTTCCTTCAGGAAGAAAGGCCCCGGGTTATAATCCTCAGATTTAAGCTCAGAATAAACTCACCCAAATTTTCATTTATAGATTGGTTATGGATTATTTTCGTCGACACAAGCTTGAAAAATGTTGGAGACCCACAAAAGGCATCATTACTAAGGCCTGTGGCCTTTCTCTAAAATGTTTCTCACGTGACTCTAACAGTGATTCTCAACAGGGGTAATTTTCAGACTTTAGACTTATTTACTCTAACTTAGTACCTGATGGAAGTTTTAATGACTCCAAAGCACAAGTGCAAATCAATTCTTGGGAACAATCACAAAAGGAGCAACCAACACCACAGAACATCTTTCCTTCCTTTAGGGAAATCACCATCTTGCAGCAAGCTGATGAAGCAGAGCCAGGCTGTCTGGCTTGGACTGGTCAGTTTTTGTTTTTCTCTAACAGAGTATAAGGTTTGTATGGGGCAACACAGGTATTCTAAATCAATGCTGGATTCAAATTATACTACAAATACATCAGGAATGCTATTTAAAGATACCAGCCAAATCAAGTGTCAGCATGCTAGGCTCTATGAAGGAAATCAGATCAAAGTAGGACCTGGAGCTCACCTCCAAATACCTAATAATGTGGCCCGGAATTATACAGAATGAAAGAATAACAGAGAGCAATCAGAGCTACGGGAACTCAGAACACCTAATGTGTAAAAGATTTGGATCAAACAAAGAGAGAAGCATGGTCTACACTGGGAAATAACACATGTAAAGTCAGTGAAGCAAGAGTAAAGATAGCATAAGAGAAGAAAAATGAGAATGACCTGACCAAACCAGAGGGGCAAAACTGTGCAAGCTGTGACCATGTAAGGATAACAAAGGCTACACTTTACATCTAACCTTTGGCCAGTAAGAAGTCACTATGGGTTTCTGAGCAGAGTATTAGTTGTGTGTCAGAGTGATATGAATCTCAACAGGCAAAACTAAGAGGCAAGAATACGCATGTTCTTCACGGTATTCTTTCAACTCCCCAAAACTTCTGAAATTTTTTATAACAGAAATTTTGGAAAAAATGTTAATCTACCAGTAGACTATAGAGGCTTAGCATCATCACTTTTCAGATGGAAATATCAAATACAACAAACATTTATCATTTATGAGCCAAGTCGTCAGAGAATCTGAAAGTACAAACGTAAATAAGTTCTACCTCTTGCTTTTGAGGTCATTGTAAGAGCAGAAGCAGGTGTTAATCAAATCATTCTAACACACGGGCTAAGTACAAGAGCAATAACCCAAGAGGGAGGGGCAGCCTGAAGAGGGGGAATTAACTTTCTGGGAAGGGAGGCTGAGAACCAGACAGCCTTCAACTTGGAAAAGACACATGGATGACTCCAAGGTTTCCAACCTAAGACATGGGAAGAACGGATTGTGAGTGAAGAAATACCAAAGGAGGAAAGAATGGTTAGGTTAAGGGAACAATAAAGCGTTCAGTAGAGCATGCGTGGCCATGCAACAAAGGTCACAGTTTGTTAGCATTTATGCATTGCCTGATGTGACCAATAAAAGGCCCATCTTATTCACAATTTCCAGACCAAAAAACAATCTTTCTGAGACACTACAAGCAGGTTTCAGTTCTAAACATGTATATGAGCACTATCTAGAAATTCACAGTAAATATTTGCTCATTGATTTATTCTCATTTGAGATGCTACATGCCTTTCATTACTCAATGTACAACCATAACAAGATTTCCAATGTATTGCAGAGGAAAGTGTCACTATCCCTGGGGTCAGCCTGGTGGCATAGTGGTTAAGTTCGTTTGCTCTGCTTCAGCAGCCCTGGGTTCTCAGGTTTGGATCCCAGGCGGGAACCTACTCACCGCTCATCAAGCCATATGTGGCAACATCCCACATACAAAATGGGGGAAGACTGGCACAGATGTTTGCTTAGGGCCAATCTTCCTCACCAAAAAAAAAAAGGGGGGGTCACTATCTCTGCTATACAAGAGGTTCTTACAAATCAACAAAAAAAATTTCAAAAAACTGAAATCACAAGTCACACAAGAACAAATACAAGTGGCCAGGATACATTTGAGAAGATGTTCAAAGTTACTAACAAAAGAAATGCAATGTAACAATGAGATACTTTTCCCTTTGCAGATTTGCCAAAGTTGAAAGATGGACAAAACCCCGTTCTGGCATAGGTGTAGGAAATCAGGCATTTCCACACACTGCTGACAGATGTTGTCATTTTGATACCACCTTTCCAGAAAGCAGAGTGGCAATATGAAAAGTAACATTAAAAACTCATACCATTCAACATAACAATGGTATTTCTAGGAATTTATGCCAAGAAGATAATAAAATCAAATATGCATATAGAAGAAGTTCATTATGGTTTTCCTTTTTCCTTTCTTTCCTTCTTATTTATTTTTGGAATTTATCCCAAGAAGATAATTAAACCAAATTTGTATACAGAAGTTCATTATAGCTGTACTTATTTGCTTATTTACCTGCTTACTTACAGGAAAGAAACAACTTACAACCTGAAAGTCCAACAACAGATTGGCTAAATAAAGTAAGACACAACTTTATAATAGAAGCATTCCTACTAGGATACAGATCCAACTATACAAACAGGGAGAACATCTCATAACACATTGTGAGGTAAAAAACGCAAAGTGTGACTCCCCTGCTCAGGGAACTTGTCACTGGACAATCACCCCTCTGGGGCTGCCCTCTCCTTGGGGTTGCCCGCCCTCTGTGTTCCGCATGCAGGAGGGTGCAGGTAAGGCAGATTTTCAATGTTGCAGTTCACTGGTCAGTGGAATCCAGGCCTCCTCTAACCCCACTTCTCCCCCTTGGCTGGCCCAATGGCATGAATACCAAGTGTAAGGTGGTGAAATTAAGAAGCCTCATGGCAGCCTTGGCTTCAGCTGAGTTCTGCAATCTACTTTTACCAGAAGATCTTAACAGGAGCTTGCTCTGCCATCACCATGCACACTTATACTAGTACGTGAGACCAAGATACCAGACGGGGGGACATGAGGGCTTTAAGTGTAGGTACAGAAGAGGGCTTTATGGTTCCAGTTGGGGCCAATCTAAAAATATGCAACGATTCAACACATACAGACTTATTGGACACTACAAGATAGAATGATTTCTGCTACCACAGCCAAGTTCCCTCTTTTATCCAGACTGTCAGCCAGGACAGCAGCCAGGAATGACTATAAGGCACAGAGTAGCCAGGTTCTACATAAGCCCTGGGGCACAGGATCAGTAGACAGCCATCCCAAATTCTGTTCTTTATCATGGGTTGAACTGCATACAGGGCCAAAGAGAGACCTACAAAGAAATTAGATTCATGCGGCTTTTACATAGCACCCACCCCACTAGAGAGGTTCTCAGTGACACTAACCACGTAGGGAAGCTGGTGAGGCCCATTCGCGGAGGATCTATCTGGGAACCTCGTGGCCTCAGGACTCCACAGAAAGATGGAGGAGAGATGAGACACGGCATACTGAAGAAGCCTGGCCACAGCAGCCAGGCACAGGCCTGACTAGATGCTGCATGGACGGAAGGCCACTTCTGCACAGAATCACCCAACTGAGTCTTGCCATGGACTGCCCAGTGAGGCGAAACCAAAATATGTCCTCCTCTCACTCATGCTTTCTGTCTACTCTTGTTCCCCCAGATACTGCCAAGATTTTGTTTCTTTTGGCTGGCATAATGTCTGAAATGTACCGTGATTTCTTAGAACAAATGCTAGAGGGGTGGAGGAGAGGTTGCCCTGCACCGAGGAGTTTTAAAAGTGTGACAAGCTGGTCACGCTAAACCAAGTCATTACCCTTTCCTCCATAATATGCAGAGACAGGAATCAGCATTTGGCTTTCTGCTTTTGAGATATTCCCATTGCCAATTCATAGCCTAATAAAGGGAGTAATGAGCATGGATTGCTTGGATCACTCCTTCTATTCTGTAACTCCTCGATGATTTAGAAATGATGTATAACAGGTTAAAAAGGCACCTTATTGATGACATAATTTAACGCAACAGTAGTCTACTTATACTGCAAAGGAAGAGAAATGTGCTCTTCTAAGATGCAGGGTTTTGGATACGCAGTTAGGGAAGATGTATGCTTTCTAACAGGCTTGCTCTACTTCACAAGTCTGCACCAGGTCATCCTATTTAGGATGGCGCCCAGATTAAAGGAGGTCATTTAACACTAAATGCAATGTAGGATCCTGGACTGGAACTTGGACATTAGCAGGACAATTAGTGAAATCTGAATATGGTCAATAAGCAACTTAATAGAACTGTACCAATGTAAATTTCCTGGTTTCAGAAATTATACCATGGTTACTTAAGATGTTAAGTTTTGGGGAAGCTAGGTGAAGGGCAAACGGGAACTCTGTACTATTTTTGCAACTTTTTTGTAAACCTAAAATTATTTCAAAATAAAAAGGTAAAAAAAAGATTCCCCCAGTCTGGCCGGTGAAGGAGCGTTAAGTTCTCCCGCTGGTTCTGGTGGCCCCACATTCACTGGTCCAGATTCCGGCATGGACCTACCACCACTTATCAAGGCGTCCTGTGACAGGCATCCCACATATAAGTTAGAGGAAGATGAGCGTGGATGTTAGCTCAGGGTCAATCTTCCTCAGGAAAAAGAGGAGGACTGGTGGCGGATGTTAGCTCAGGGCTAATCTTCCATACACACACACAAAAAGATTCCCATCCAAAAAGATTCCCTATTCTCTAACACACACACACACAAAAACCCATATACATTAAAAATAATAGCTTTGGACTCACATGACACTACACTTATTCTGAGCTGATAACCCTCAAAAACAAAGATTTTATTGTTTATAAAAGCAAAAAACTAGAGACATTTTAAATGTCTAGCAGATGAGGACAGGCTGATAAAGTCTCCCCCAGCTGCCATTTAAGCACTTGAGAAGTGTATGTACCTGGAGCAAAACTGAATCTCACCTCAAGCACAAGACTTGACACATAGCTGAAACTCTAATATGAGATAAAAGAATGAACTATTGTAAAACGATGTTTAAGGAGAATTTTTAATGATCCAGGAAAATGCTAAGCAAGAAAATATTGAGCAGGGGGAAAAAGCAAAATACAAAGTAATATAACAATATGACCCCACTTATGCAATATGTACCTTTCAATACACAAAAATTACAAAGGGAATTTAAAAGAAGTGCATCAAACTGTGAGGATGATTGGTGAAATTACATGGGTTTCAATTTTCATCCTTATACTTTTCTATCTTCCAAGTTTTCTACAATGAAAAAAAAGTTTCACTGGATTTTTTTTAAATCCAGTGCACACACACTCCAATTTACCAGGCCTTTTCTACCTCTTTCCATTATTTTAGAGCTTTGAAATTTCATTCTTCATCTGCAATTCTATGATACTTTGAGCTACGGCTGGTCAGAATACCTATGATCTACCTTCCACAGTTAATATAAAAGTGTTTATCATACTCAGAGAACGGCCCTTAGAAAACGTCTAGTGCTCTAGGTTAGTGTGAATCTAAATTGAAAGTAATCAGATAATACTTAATTTTTTTTAAACCCCACAGGATTAGATTTTTAAAAATTAAAACTCTGCAGGATTTAAGCAAATGCGATACAACTGTGTTTTGAGTCTGAATAAATCTCAACTGTACTTTTTAAGTCTGGGACCTCCATACCCTGTCTCGGCTGCGGGAATAGGGCTTTACACAAGACAGCGCACACTAACGCTGGCGCTGTGAAGGCACCAGGAAAATTAGAAGCAGCCTATAGGAGGCGAACCCCATTCCAACCACATTTCTCCAGTGTCCCAGGCACTGCCCCTGACTTGCATCTATTACTTAAACTGTACATGTGTCCCAGTCAAAAGACTGGAAATCCATTCCCCCTGATGTGAGATAGAGCGTTACCCCGCAAGCTCGCTCCGGCCACACCCGTTCGGAGGCACCCTAACCTTCCCTGCTCCCCGGAGTGTCAAGGGAAGCGTGAATCATGGGCCTCTGTTGTGCTGGTCCTTCCAAAAAACGCCCTTCACTGTGTTTCGCCGCCACCTCCACCCCCACTCACGACCTCCCTCCCCATAGCTCCGAAGCTCCCCCAAACCACCCCCCCCCGCCCCCGATCCTGACTCCACCAGCCCCAGGTTTCGGCCTTACCACATCTCTCCCATCACTCAACCCGCCACCTCCAGACCACATACCCTCCCCAAACCTCGGCTCCCCCTAGACCCCACCCGCGACTAGCATTCCCCCCATCACCTTTACTCCTCCCTCTCCCACCTGAACAGCTCGAACCTCTGCGCCCATCCCGGTCCCACTTCCCCATTCCTGGGATTGCCAGCACCGGGAGGTACCCTGGGAAGGAAGGGCGCCGGCCGGGAGGAGTCCCAGGAGGCGTCCCGCCCCCAGCAGTTAGCCCGGGCTCAGGCACCCGCAAGAAACCAGGCTCTGGGCCGGGGAAAGTGAAAGGGTCGGGCGTCCCCCGGGCCCACTCACCAGGCGCCGCGGCGCTCCACGTCTTCGGGGGCGGGTCCGAGAGCCGGCGAGACCCGGAGGCCGGGCCAGCGGACGCTCGACAGGGGGAGGGCCGGGGCCTGCGGGGCGCGATAACGTGACAGCGCGCGGGCGGGGGCGGGGGCGGGACCGTGGCGGGGGAGGCGGGGCCCAAGCGCAGTGTCGCACTGAGCGGGAGCGGGGCCTAGCGGAACGGGCACGGGATGCGACAGGGACGGTTCCGGAGAAACGAGAGACGGACCTAGCTGGGCTGTCGCCTGGAGTGGGAGCGGAGCCGGAGAAGGGAGAGGCGTGCCTTATGGGCTGTCACTCCAAGTGGGGGCGGGGCCACGGCTGGGGAGGCGGGGCCTCGCTGGACTGTCGCTCCGAGTGGGCGGGGCCAAAGTGGGGGAGGCGGGGCCTCGCTGGGCTGGCGCACCGAGAGGGGGTGGCGCCTAGAAGAGCGGTTGGGAAAACAATATGCATCTTCGTGTTTCTCCGTTTTCCGTCCCTTAAGGTCCAGAATACAATTTTCTTGTCACTTCCACATATAAGAACAAGTCTCATTTTAGTTGTAACTCACTTTCAGCTAGTGAAAAACCCAAATCCTATTTCTTGTTAAAACCTCCCATCCAATAAAGCCGAATTCCTTACCGAGGTCTCTAGGGTCCTCAGCCCCGCCCCGCTTACCTGTCTGAAAACCTCTTTCACTTTTCTCTTTTGTCCGCACCAGCCCCATTGATCTCCTTGCTTTTCCTGGAACTCGTCAGACATCCTCTCACTTCCCGCCTGGGGTCATTGCTGTCCTGGCTGTTCCCTCTGCCTAGAAAGCTCTTTGTAAGTGTGGAGGTGGTTTACTTCCTCGTCTCCCTCAAGGAAATTGAATCCCACCTTCTCACATGAGGCCCTTTCTGACCATCTTATTTAATACCTGCTCTCCTCCCCAACCCGCCATCTCTCTTACCTGCTCTCCTGTTTCTTTTTTCCACAGCACTCATCACCTAACGTTTTATATTATTATGTTTATTGTCAGTCTCTCCCTAGAATGTAAACTTCACAAGGGCAGAGATTTTTGTAAGTTGTGTCCACTGATATATCGCCGTGCCTAAAACAGCCTTAGATCCACAGTAGGCAAGCCATGACTCTTAGAGGAGTGAAAGAAAACAATGAATGAAGCCTCTGTCCCTCCATACATCCTGCTCAGCCCAGAGGGCTGCCTCAAAGTCCTGCAATGCCAGAGAAGCCTGGTCTGCTCTTCCACTCCCCCTCCCTTTCTCTGGGTCTTCCAGGTTCAAGACAGGAGAGAAGCACACTAGGGGAAAGGAGCAGAAGCCTAATTACTTGGTAGGGACTGCTTGTTCTTTCTATACCCCTGACGCTCTGTCATGGCAGCTCACAACTTTATTAACCAATTCTCATGTGGTTATCTTTTAATAAGTCCTGCAAGGGTATGTCCAGAAGTTCTCTCTTCTGAAAATCAAGATAAATTGTTTATGAGCTTCAATAGGTTAATTATTCGTTAAGCGTTTGTTTTTTTTTTAATTTCTGTCTTCCTGTCTTCTCATCCCTTGAACTTATGGTCATCCCTCCAGATAACTTCATTTTCTGATATTTATATGGCCAGAAGGATTAGCAAAAATAAAATTTGAATGGAAATATAAAAAATGTCTTTCACATGGACAGTCTCCACGATTAACAAATTAAAACTTTGTGTTAAGAATGACAGATTACTTGTTGGACAACACAAAGGGCAGACCTGCGTTAACGACATAGATTTCAGTATCAGTTACCTTTTGCTGCATAACAAACCACTACACAGAATTAGGGATTCCCTTCCCCACCTCCCTCTGTTTGGGGATTTCCTTCATATTCTCTGGCTCCCAGGACCCCCCCTTTCCCAGTTCTTTTGGCCAGAAAGATAGAGTTCTTTTGGAGTTTCCTGTGCTTTTGTGAAAGATGACATGAGTGGGGCCATATTAAAAGTCATTTCAGAGGAATTGCCTTGCACATCTTGTTTTCTTTGTCTTCCAACTGGACCAAACCATCAACATTCCAAGAAGTCAGCAAGGACAAGAATATCCTTTTTGTGAGGACTGATAAAACTGGACTTTGCTGATGACCAAATCGCTAACCAATAAATGAAGTAAAGCCTAGCCTTACCACATCTAGCATCTAATGAACTTTTCCGTAATACGACTTACCTCATCTGCCTCCCTTTGTCTCATAAAAACCCTGAGTCCTCTCCTATAATAGGAGCACATTTGAGCTTCTACCCCAATCTGTGTCTCCCGTATTGCAATTCTTGAGACCCCAAATAAACTTATTGCTTCACTTGCAGTTTATGCCTCTTATTTGTTGACGCTTTCTATCCGTTGTGTAGTTCTGTGCAACTGGGGCTACCCTCGGGGCAGTGTTGAGGGAAAAGAGAGAGAAAAAAGTAACAGGGATTCTCCCCATACTCTTTGCACAAGGGTCCCTCTTCCCATTTCCTCTGTCCAGAGGGACAAGTTTTCTCTGGGGGCCTCAGTCATCCATGTCACTGTATTGTAGCAGTGCAGCTTTATAACTGGGACTGGCCTCAGGACAGAGGAGAGAGAAGGAAAAACAATCAGGAGTTTTTATCACTTTCTCCAGCTTGTAGCAGCTTTTTTTCCTGGCTCTGGGGCTATTATGGTCAGGCTTCTCTGGACTTTTTGCTGGTAGTGCCTGGTAGGCAGCTCCAATTCAGCCTGCCCTCCAGTCAAAGCCAAGGTAAAGCAGAAAAAAAAACAAAAACAAAAGGGAATCTCACCACCACCATACTGGTCTTTCTTTAAGTTTTGAGTTCCATACCCAATCCACCTGCTATTATTTACTTTTCAGAGTCCTTGGGAAGTTGTTTTTCATATTTCATCCAGAGGTTTTAGTAGTAATTAGTGGGGGGCGTAGGCTGTAGTGGACTTACTCCATTTTGCTAGAACTGGAATTTATCAATCTGATGGATGAAAAAGTGTTTTAATTTGTATTTCTCCTATTATGAGCAATGAAGAGACATTTGTATTTTATTTTCCTTGAATTATCTATTTACATATTTTGCCCAAGTTTCTACTGGATATAGAAATGCTTTATACAAGAGTAAAAATAGTCCTTTTCTTAGATATTCTTCTCAAAACTTTTTCTCGATTTGTCGGGTCTTTTGACTTTTCTTATGCTGTTTTGTTTATTTGCTTCTTTATTTTGTTTTTGGCCTTGCAGATGTTTTTCGTATCTGACTAGTCAATTTTACAAACTTTTCTTTTCCTCCTTACTACTTGTAGGTTACATAATACTTAGAAAGGCTTTCACCTCTCTTAGATTACTTTGAAAATCCTTTCCTGGTTTCTTCTTAACATTTCATGCTTTTACTTTTTTCTTTTAAAATTTGACCATTACAAATTTTGTTTTGATGTGAGTTAAGTAGAATAGATCCAACTTTACTTTGTATCTTGGTGTTAGACATTTGCTCGATCTCATTTACTTAATAATCCATCTTTCCGATACTGATTTTAAATGCCGCCATTAACATATATGAAATTAACTTCTGTATTTTTGGACTTTTACAATATATCCTTTTCTTTCTTTAAACTCTCCAATATAGTCAGAAAAGGCCAACCCACTCCGACAGTTCTTGAATCCCTTATTCCCATCATAACTGTCTAGTGTAGCAGCCACAGAAGCCTCACTTTCTGTAAACTGTTCGTTCCAGGGCCCATAGGTGATCATTTACGTAACTCTTTCCACTGCATGCCCTGGATTCGTAGTATCCCATTGTCCACTCATGGCAAGGTCACCATTGTCTTCAAACCTATCCAGGTCAGATCCAATCCCAGATTCCCATCTTAAGGGCCTGGTTCCTGCAACCACTTCCAATATCAAATATGTGCATGCCAGGACTGGAGCCACAGTCAGTGCCTGAATGTAAGGAATGGACACCTAAACCTGTGAGCTAGGGATTTCAGAGTAGGATCAAGAGGCTGCCACAACCACTACTGCTTCTTGACACCCAGAAAACTTGAGAATAAATATTGGAACTTGCTGCAAAGAAACCACAACCTTCCTCTCCCGTGGAAAGGACAGAAGCCACAGGAAGATGGTTTCCTAAATTCCACCTACCCGATTTCAAGTGATTGCATCTAACTAGAGAGCCTGATGTTATTTTTAGACTTCCAACCCCTATACCCAGCGATCTTCACATGAATCTCACCCATTTCTTATGAGGTTTATTCCTAAGTAGTTTACCTTTCTCATCACTAGTGTAAATGAGAACTTTTCTTCCATTATAGCTTCTATTTCATTGTTACCTGTTATATGAACATTCATTTCTGTATATTAATTTTACACCCAGAGTAAAATCTCTTACAGTTCATATCAGTTGATTCCCTTAAGATTTCCAAGTTTACAGTCACATAATCTGAAAATAATTGTAATTTTCCCTCTTTCTTTCTTGCCTTGTTTCTGACGTTAAAGAAATGCTTCTGGTGTTTACTCAGCAAGTAGGAGCTTGACTTTGGGTTTGAGATGAATATATTTCGTCATTAAATAAGAATCCGTTAATTCTTTTTTATTGAAGGTTTTTTACTTACCAAAGATGAATGCTGAATCTTCTTGCATGCTTTTTCATCATCTATGGAGATATTCATGTGATTTTTTTTCTTCGCAATAGTAAATTTTGTTACTAGGTTTCCTTATTTAGCTCTTATTCTGAGAGAAACGGGAAGCCATGGGGGAATTCTGAGGAGATGAGTGATGTTATCTGACTCCTATCTTAACAGGATCTCTCAGGCGTCTGTGTTGAGAATACACAGCAGAGGGACAAGGATGGAAGTTAACTATTGCAATAATTGAGGCAAGAGATGGATTGTACAAGGGTAGTAGCAGTGAAGTGGAATTGGATTCTAGAAAAATTTTGAAGGTAGAGTTCTCAGGAATTGATGATATTTTTGATGTAAAGTATGAGAAAAGGAGGAGTCAAGCGATAGCATTGTCACTAACTGAGAGTGAGTTCCCCAGGGAAGACTGCGGGAGGAGCAGGTGTGAAGGAGAGTCAGGAATCTTATCTTGGACACATTGGGTTTGAGATGCCTTTTGGAAATCTGAGTTGGAATATCGGCCTCTGGCATTGAAGAGAAAGGTCACAGCTAAAAGTACCGAATTTGCAAGTTGTCAGCACAGAGAAGATATTTGAAGCTGCGAGACTGGATAGGCTCACCGGAGGAGCAGGTGCAGTTAGAGAAGAGAAGAGATCCAAGGACTGAGCCCTGGTCCTTAACTCCGGAAGTAAGAGGTTGAGATAAGAGAAGAAAACAGCAAAAGAGCTTGGGAAAGACTGGCCAGCGAAACGGGAGGTAAACCAAGAGAATAGGAAGAGGGGGTGTCTCCAAAACAAGTGAAGAGCATGAATCAAGGAGGAGCTGTGCCACGCGTTGATGACAGGTCAGGAACGACAAGAACTGAGAACATAAAATAATATGACAGCACCAAGACAAACATATTTGTTCTATAAACTATTGTAAACATGCCTAAATCATTTGTGGACAAACACAGATGTTCAAACTGGGTAAATTAAAACTCAGCTCTATACTCTATGTAAGAGACACACCTAAAACAAATTAATTCAAGAGTTTTAAAATAAAAGGATACGCAAAGGCACACCAGGCAAATATAAACTCAAATAAAGCCAAGATCATGATCTTAATAAGGCTAGACTCAGAGCAAAAAGCATTAAACAAGATAAACAGGAGTTTAGAATGTATATATGTAGAATTCACAATGAGATAACACCCTTATCAATATATGCACCAAAAAAAATTGTTGTTCCTGCCTCAGGCCCTTTGCATTTGTTGTTCCTTCTACCTGGGACACTCTTCCCTAGAGCATGGCTAACTCTTTCACATCTTTTAAGACTTTGTTCAAAATGTCATTTTCTCAACGACTCCTACTGTGATCTCCCTATTTAAAATTGTAACCTACTCTCTCTATTCCTTTTAAACTCAATTTTGTTGCTCTCTGAGGCCCTTACTGAGTTTTCTTTAGTGTCTATTCTTTCATGGATGGCTTCTAGTTTTTCCTTCAATCTTTGATGCCTTTTTTTTCCTTTCACTTCTTTTCAAAGCACTGACTAGCTCATGTTTTATCTCTTTGTCTCACCCTCTCTCGTATGAGCTGCTTGCAGGAAGTAACTGTTGACAGGGTCCAGGTTTCTGACTGGAAGGAGTTTGTCTTATGGCTCAGTATGGACTGGCTGAATTGTTTTAGCCTTTACTTCTCCCTAGCCAAAAAACAGGCAGCTGGACAGCACTGCGAGCGGTCTTTTCCTCTCCCTGCTCTCGAGCAGACTGCTTCCTGCAAATATATGGCTTGTCTGTGTGTGTCCTCGTTCAGCCCTGCCCACTTCACTTCTGCCTGCGTCCTCTGCATGCTGCTCCTCTAGCTGGGATTTGGCTTTGTGCATCCTCTCCCCTGAGCCCTTTACCTTGGACTATCCACCGGCCCTGAGATCTGCAACCACGAGTGTGCCCTCTCCACTCCTGCCAGTATCTCTACTTATCCTCACTGCCCTGGGTACCACCCCCATCTATTTTGTGTGATTTTGAGTTTCAGGTGTCTCCCTTTTTTTGTCAAAGATGGATGTCTTAGTCAGTTTGGGCTGCTATAACAAAAATACCCTAGACTGGTGACTTAAACGAAAATTTCTGATGTTTCCCATTTTGATATCTAGGAATGAAAACAGAAATTTATGTTCACATACTAAAAGACCTATCACATCCTCCTGGAAAGAAATATGTAAACTGTTTCCACCCTCCCTGTAAGTGTTGAATACAAATACCTACTTGTTAGA
This sequence comes from Equus asinus, assembly GCF_041296235.1. Taxonomy (NCBI): domain Eukaryota; kingdom Metazoa; phylum Chordata; class Mammalia; order Perissodactyla; family Equidae; genus Equus; species Equus asinus. The sequence goes on along the minus strand of NC_091810.1, from coordinate 54,358,937 downwards.
GTAGATGAAATATCATATATGTATTTTGAGTATCCTGGGGAAAGTGTTGTTTTATTTCCACTGTGTTTTCACTAGAAAACTATAACATGGAGTAAATGACCGTTTGACATCTGCCAAATAACCAAGGACACAATTTGTCTCCCAGTGTTATTTCAATTTCCTGTCCTAGTGGGGAACAGACCAAATGGCTAATAGGTCTTTCCCATGTCTTCCGTGTATCTAATATATTCCTGGAATAAAGCCATTGAAGTAATGGAATTCCTCCATGAAACTGCTCACCTGAGGAGAATTGCTTATCCTAAATATTAGATTTTGATTAAGATAGGTATCTTCAACTATCAAAATCTGTATTATTAGTGTCAAGAACTCAAAGGGTATGACATTTTACCAGACCTGTGAGCTAATAAGTTAACTTGTCAGTTTCATGGATGCCAGCAGAAGACAAGAGACTCTTGGTCAGAGCCAGAGGACTTCATTACTCGTTGCATAGCAATCAATGTGAGCCCATGTTGGTGTCAGTTCTCCTTGCCCCCCAAATCTCATGGGGGCAATGTAGAACAGCCCAGGTGGATTCTGCACGCTCACTGGGTTTGCATCATAGCTAAGAAACCCTGAGTTTAGGTAACCCTGGTCTTTTAAAGTGGTTGTTAGCAAGCCTGCTCAACGCTTATCCCTGAGGGAGACATTATCTTTATTATCCTGGTCAGAAAACAGATCTGCCCTCTGCTCCATTGGGAGAAACCAGCTCTATCTTCAAGGCTGTTTGCTATACAAACATCCTGCAAAAGATAGTTTAGAACAAAGGATGTCAGTGCTTTTACTCAGAAGATGTGCAGACACACAAAAGATCCATGCAGAATTATCTCCCGACAATTGGGAGTAGCCTTGCTACCAGCACAATTCCTGAGATTTCCAAGCATATTCTACAGCCTACACAGGAAGCAGAACTTCACAGTTATACAGGCTTTGTAAGAGGACAAAAGATTACTGAGTTCCTTTTTACATGTCTTTTAATTTAGAAAAAAAATGTTAGAATAGATAACACGGGCACTTAGTGTAAAAGTAGAAAACTCTAAGAAAGCAGGCAGTGAAAAGTTTGTCTCTCTCTATATCCCCCAACCACTCAGTTTCTGTCCCCAGAGGAACTAGCTCACTGTGAATTTCCTAGAGATTACACACACAGACACACACACATGTGCGTGTGTGTCTTTCCTCTACTTGGAATTTTTCTACTCCTCTACACATCCCCATCCACCAGAAACAATCGAGGTTAAGACAGATGAAAAATCTAAAACCAAAAACACTTCAGTTTCGTCTAATGACTTTCAAAATTCCTACATTCCTTTCTTCATACATTCCCCACCCCACGGGTGACCATTCACACATGTGTAGAGGAGCAAGGCATTTGCACATATAATTATAAGATAAAGAATAATTAGAGCAAGAAAAATAAATGTGCTGTAGGAGATAAGAGGAGGGATCAATTACTGAAGCTAGAGGGATTCCTGGGAGGATTGATGGCAGATGTGACATCTGAGCCGGTCCTGATGAAAGGAGAAGATGTGGTCCTGTGTGGCGGAGGGGATTGGAGGAGTTGACAGGCATTGAAGAAGAAGGAAGACACGAGCAAATGTACAGAGACAGGAAAGCAAAGCATGCACTAGGGAGCAGCCCATGGAGCCGGGACAGAAGGGTCATGAGGAAGGAGGGGAAGGAAGGAGGAGTCATTCATGGCCCCAAATGTGAGGCTGCTGCCAATTACCATTTTCCTGGGGATGAGTGCGGTAACACAATCTTCTTGGGTACTCACTTCATGGGTACTGAACCCACGTGTAACAACTCATGCATCATTTAGGACAGTTTGTTGCCGGCATCTACTTTCTTCTTTCACAGCAAGCAAAACGTTCTGAATGTAACTTGAGTCCCCAAGCCCTGGTGTCTAATTGTTGCTCACCACCCATGTCAAATGTTAGTGCTCTGAACCCAGGAAGGCCCTGAACATCACTTCAAGTCCTCTTTCATGCATCCTGGATATAAACAGTAATGCCACCATCTGACTTCTTTCAATATGCCCTACAGGTATTGTCACCGACTAATTGCCTGGAGGAACTGAAGGGGGAGTTTTGGAAAAAGCTAACTGTTTTTCCAAATTGTTTTTTCCCTTTTGTTATGTTATGGAGATGCAGTCACCAACTAGCCGGAACCAGACCAAGCCTCACCACAAGAGCAACACCCATGACCTTTGCTGCATTTTTAACGTTAAAATCTCTCCAGGAGGAGATTAGGCCTCTTACTGTAACGAGCAGCGAATGTGGAATCATGTTTTCCAGCTGAGCCTGCACAAGTGAATACCCACCTCTCCTTTTTGAATATTCATTCCCATCTGAAATAAAAGTCCCTGCTTCCCTTTGTTCCCGAAACCTCGACTCTGGAAATGGTTCCTCATGGTCTCCTATTTGCTGCAAATATACTTTACTTTGTGAGGCAACTACTTCTGGTGGAGAGTCCGATTTAACTCGCCAGGAGGGAACCCACTTTGGTTTCGGTAGCAATACTATTCTGCTATTTGAGTATTGTCTAGTAAACCTAAGTCCATAGATGAAAATGAACTGTGACTTATAAAGGAAATACAGTCCTTTAATCTACATGACAAAATAGAAAATGGCAATGTTTTAGAAGTGTTTGACTTGATTTGACGTTATAGTTTTGGTTTATTTAGTTTACTATTATTTGGTAAGCTCCAATACTTTCTCTTTGAGTAGTCCAGTGTGTGAGAGGTAAATATTTTAATAGGGTGAATCCCTAACAAACAAACAGAAAAACAGAAACCAAAAACAGGGCTGCCTTAGCGTGAATTCCCCGGAAGCAGAATCTGAGACAAGGATTTGAGGACAAGCAGTTTATTTGGGAAGAGAGCAGGGAACACAGGTAGGGGAGTGAGGATGCGAGACTGGGAAGGCAAGGCGGCCAATGACGGGAGGGTCATCAAGAAGGTCCTGGGGGTCGCAGGGACTGAACAACACTGAGCAATGCTGGGAGCCAGCGGAGAAGACACCTCAGAGTTTCCTGCCTGATGGGTAAGGGAGCTGGCTGAGGACTACTGGCTGGAGGAGGTTAGTTCTCTGGCACTGCTGGGCCCCGTTTCTGCAGGGAGGGAGGGCTCCTGCCACTAGAGGCACCCTCAGGCAATGAGATGAATTGCTGGCCATTAGAAGTGGAGAGTCCTGAGGGGATAAGGCAAGGCTCTGCCTGCATCTGCCACAAGGGTCATTACAGGACCAAGGGAGTCCTTTGGCTCATATTCCACCTTCACAAATGCCCCCCAATTTAAGTTAAAACATCATCTCTGAGAGCGCGGAAGTAGTTTGAGAGATATACAGACAAGATTGAAAGATGTCTATCAAGTAACTTTCAATTGGCATCCAATTAACAGACCACAATAGTAATGGTTATATACAATGAATTTGATATTTTTCATAAATTCTTTCATTATTGTATAATTAATATAGTCATATCATCTTATATTTTTGTGTTAAAAGATTTTGTGTTTAACAAATACTTTTTAAAAAATGAATATTTAAAGTATTTATTTAACAATTAAAAGGTTTTATAACCCTGCTCTGAGATTTCTTTATTTTTTAATATATTGAGAGCCTCAAAACCTGAAAACGACCTGGGCCCCTGTCACCACTGGAAAGCCTCCAAGTAAAAACAATAGAACCGTGAAGAAATTAGGGGCAAAGTTCAGAAGAAAAATGAAGGAGCCCAGAGGTAAAGTGTCAGGGCCCTTTGCTCTCACCTAATCAGCAGGGGAATGACAGGGTGGTCAGCACTGCTCCTGTGCTCAGTGATTTCTTCTTGGGCTTCCAGGCACTTGGTGGGTCAGAAACTCCACTCTATAGAACTAAACTGACGGTTTCCACTGATCTGTGGACCTCTCTCATATCTTGCTTTTTATCTCTTGTTTTAAAGAAAACAAATTAGAGGCAAAAGAGGTAACCATTGTTGTATGATAAGTCAGAAAGTTTCCATTTGTCTGCTAGAACCGGTGGAACTTAATACATGTTCTGAGCACAGTACAAGAATATCACGGGCAGGTGCCTGCCTGGTGGCCTAGCGGTTAAGTTTGCACGTTCCGCTTCAGCGGCCCAGGGTTTGCCAGTTTGGATCCCGAGTGCAGACCTACACAGTGTTTGTCAAGCCATGCTGTGGCAGGTGTCCCACATATACAGTAGAGGAAAATGGGCATGGATGTTAGCTCAGGGCCTGTCTTCCTCAGCAAAAAGAGGAGGATTGGCAGCAGATGTTAGCTCCGGGCTGATCTTCCTCAAAAAAAAAAACCAGAATATCATGGGCAGCAATGAATGAATAATCACGAAATCCCCAAAGTACAATTCAATCAGGTTTTTCTGAAGGATAAAGGAAACATATATTATATTTATATTCATTTTTTTTTCAAAAACAAGCTGATTAAAATGAGACATCATCTTTTTCTAATTAAATTATAGGTTAAAAATCATTAATGTGGTCTTCTTTTATGAACCCAAGCTCTAAATTATTCTGGTGAAAAATGTGCCTTCCTCAAACTGAAGTGTTTCAATAATCATTGACTAAGTAGACTATAAACTACTCATTTATAAGGATAACCTTCCAACTTGCACTAAAATTGAGGAGATGAATAATTGAGAGAGAAACGTATTTTGCAAGCAAGAAGTAGATAGTACTTTTTAAATTACACAATCTGTATAAATCTTTCTTCATCACAATTTACAAAATATTAAGCTGCTGACACAAAATAACCAGTAACCATTCTATAGATAAGAGAAATAAGGTGAGTTTTACTTGAGCCAGAGGATTATAACCCGGGAAGGCCTTAGAAAGCATTCCACTGAAGCTACAGTCTTATCTTTTTCAGTACAGTCTTATCTTTTTAGAACAAAGAACATACATTAAACATACCCAAGATACATTTTCAAAGTTTCAAAGAGGTATTCAGTTGCAAATTAGTAGATCAACATGACCCCGAAGTCCAGGTCGGGGAAAGGGACTAATCTCAGCAGGCGTTAGAGGGGAAGTGTGCATTCTTATCTTAAGAGAGCGCATTCCTTCCTTTACTAGTTAAAACAGATGTACAATGTATGTTTGACAGGCCATAAGTCAGCCTTCTTTAGTTTAAGCCGAACCAGTTTTGAACCTGAATAGCTACCCCATATACCTCAATATGTGAAAATCCCTTGTCAGAGAAGCTTTTCCAAGATATTTTTACAGGTGTTAAAAATAACACAAATTGGAAAATTTGGATTTCCTATTAAAGCATTTGTCACTTTAATGGGATTTTTAACTGTACCATCAAAGCCATAAACGAATATAATATTGGATATTCATGCTCAACGGGATGTGGTGACAAATCTTTCTTCCTATCTTAGTATTTCCAAAAAATGAAATGCTCATTAAAATTGAATTGTGTATTTAAAGGGTAAAAATACTTAACTCACAAGTACCCAGGGAGCAGCCGCTTGGCACACAGTGTGAAACAGTGGTCGAGGACCATTCCTGGAGTGCACTGGGCAGGAGTCGTATGGCCTGTGCAGGGTGAGACAATCCTCTTCACAGGCGTGTGTAGCTGCACACTGACACCATCAAGTGGCAGGTAAAGAAAAGCGAATCTCTACAACTATTTCAGGTAGGTGCAATTAGTACCTATTGCTCTTTAACAAATTACCCTCAGACATGGCAACTTAAAACAACAAATCTTTATTATCTCACACAGTTTCTGGATGGTCCTGGCTCAGGATCTCTCCTGACATTGCAGTCAAGATGGCAGCCATCCGAAGGCTTGACTCAGGCTACAGGATCTGCTTCCAAGGTGGCTTGCTCACAGCGCTGTTGGTAGGAGGCCTCAGTTCTTACACGAAGACCTCTTCATAGGAGGGTTTATGTGTCCTCCTGACGTGGCAGCTGGCTTCCCACAAAGGGAGGGATCACAGAGAGAGCAAGCAGGAAGCTATAATGCCTTATAATCACCTAATTCCCAAAGCCATACACCAGCATTTCTGCTTTGTTCTAATTGTTAGAAGCCAGTAACTAAGTGCAGTCCCAGTCAAGGGGAGGGGAATTGGGCTCAATCTTGTGAAGGTAGGGCCAGAGAACTTGACACTTAAAATTGCTGCAGTGCAGCAAGCCCAGGGATCAGGCAGCTCAGCCAGTTTGCCCTCATATCCCAGAGCATTCACATCCACAACTTTCCAGGTGTTTACGGCACATTCCTAGCGCTAATGTTTAAGACATAGATCCTAATGCTGCACATGTAAAGCAATTTAAGGAAGGAGGTTGTGATGAAAATGTAGACAATACTTCTTTTGCAGAAAGTAGAATCTGACATGTCAGTATATTGCCAAATATGATCCTGTTTGGATGGCAACACAGTTCATTCGGGTAACTTCTTCAGTGTTATTTTGTCATATCAACACAACCAGTTGAACTCATAGGAGTGTCCGTAGCCTAAGTATGTCTAGTTCTGAGGGTTGGGGCTATATAAATGTATGCTGGGGTGGCAGAAGAGAAGGACACTCAGGGGGCCTGAAAACAGTGTTTCTGGATAGTCACTCCAAAATGAACCACTTTACAATGCTTTGCTTGAAGAACTGATATTTAAACAAACCAGTCATTAGACACATTTACGATCGAGTTTAAACTTCATAGTACCTCTTACCACTGGTCGTGTGTTTTGAGGGGATGAGGAAGAAATGTCTACCCCTAGCTTATGCGGTGGGAAGAGTTTATTTCCAAACCACCACAAAGCATGGTAAAGAGAAGGCATCTGGATCAATGCTGGCCCAATTGAAAAAACAACTGGATAGGGGGCAAAGCATCACCCCTGGCCGGGGAGAACTTGCCATCTCTGCTGACACCAGCTCATTCCACCTCCCCCCCTCCCACCCCAATCAGCATGCTCCCTCTTCTTCCAGGCCTCTGCACAAGAGTTTATGCAGAGTGGGTATCTATCCCAGGCACTAAAAGACTCTAAAAGTTTTGCTTCCAATATTCCCATTTTCTCACTATGTAGCAGAACGGTGGATTCACACTCCACTCCCAAAATGGTGACTTCTTTTACTCACAGTATTCTACTAAACAGAACTCTTTTAAAATACAATTTTACATTGCCATATTACAGCGATAATTAATGTTCATAATAATGACCTTGAAGGTCTGTCAGACTCGGAGGAACCTAATGAATAGTTAAGAGAATGAAATGGTTTTCAATAGGATTTCATGCTTAGTGCTTTTTGTATTCTAACACTTTTGATAGATGTTCACGGTTGATTGTCTAATTCCCTAGTCATGCGAGTAGATGGGATTTACTGTGTTTCAATGGTACTGCCACAGTAAGTTATTTGGGAGCATATTAAACCAAAATCTGAGGTGTATTACAAATCCTCAGCCAACTCTAGCATAGCTGTGCAGGTCACCACATGAATCACAGCCATAGGAAGAGGTTAGATAGCTGGAACCACTTGGAACGCATCTTTTTCCTTCTTGATTAAAAAAATAATAATTGTTGGATTAAGGATAATTATAAAAAGTCATATGCCAAAATATTGTTCTTATAATTGAAGAACGATTTGTTGCCCTTATCTGTCTTAACATATTTAAAGAACATGATATAGGATTAATGTCAAAATCATCTGGATTGGGGTAGGGGTTCCTTTCCTGCTCCAGGTGCCACTTCACACTCCAATGAAGCCTTCTTCTTGTCTCTCTCTTGCTGCTCCTATTTGCAGATGCATTGCCCTATTTGGAGAAAATTCAGAATCATAAAAATTTACAGTGGAAGAAAATCAGTTCCAACCCTACATTTGGCAGCTGAAAAACTACAATCCCAGAAGGTGGTATGACTTGCCCAAAGCTACACAGCAAGTTAGTTATAGAGCCCCAGTGAGAATCTGCATTTCCCAATTCCCAAGAAAAGACCAGTCACATCAAAGCTAGTAACTGCTAATGAAAACTCTCATCTAACACAGCCAAAGAAGCCAAAAAAAGCACTGAGAAATGGTATTTCAATAAATATATTTGACGAGGAAGGTTGAAGTACCATGTGTTCTATTTTAACTATCTGAATTGAAAGGATTTAGGCAGCTTTAAGCAGAAAATGAGAGCACATAGGGCATTGTCTATCTTTAGAATCTCTGAGAATGAGGGACATGTAATTTAATAATTTAGCTCTTTTCATAAGTGTTCCTCCAGGCTTTGGTTCATCTTCAGAATGGAGGTCATGTCTGCCAGAGAGTGTGAGCAGCTGGACCTAATTCTTCAGAGGTTATGCCAGGTGAAGGAAGGGGAATTACTTGGTGCAATAATTAGATCCTTACCACCCACCCAACCACATATACCCACAGACAGCTGAAGCATTTGAAAATAAATTGTAGAGGCATGTCATTTCCTAAAGACTTCAACATGCATCTCCCAAGAATAAGGACATTCTCCTTCTTGGTGAGGAATGATATTTAGAAACCAAAATCTGTGGGCAAAGTGTGCTCACTGACTCTAGGGTATCATTGCTTCTAGGCCCTTTCAGTGGACAGATCTAGGAAAGACATATATACTGTTAAAAGATGAGTTCATGTAGATATTCTCAATTCCAACTTAATCTTACTGTGTTTTATTTTAACTTCTTTGATTTAATGGTTTTTTTTGCATCTCTTACATTGAAAAATATTTGTTTGCAGTAATATAATGTTTTCTCCTAATTCAGAATTATATATTTGTTTTCTCTTAGTTCAGAATTGTAATACTATATTAATAATATATTTCTGAATTTAAGATTTCCTTCTATTCATTTGTCCTTAGATCATATCCCACAAAGGGTATATAATTAGAGTACTGAAATAATTCTGTTCTCAGTGTAGCTATGTTGCCACATTTGAAATAAAGTTAGGCTCATTTGACAAAATTTGTTTCCCATTTTAGGAATTCACTTTTGTCTTTATTTTAATTTTTTAAATATGTAAAACATTTACATGATCCCAAAGTAAAAACTGTATGAAAAGGTAACCAAACTCACAGAAGTTTCACTTCCAACCCTTTCCTTTCACTTCATTCCCACACCTCCTACAGGTAACCATTTTTGCTGCTAATTTTTGAAAATATAAGCAAATAACTAAATATATTCTTATTCCTACTTTTTTCCTAAACACAAAATATAGCATATTTTATATATTTCTATATATTAGCTTTTTTAAAATCTAAAATTATATTCTGGAGATTGTTTCAGTTCACAGATATTTTCCTTTGTCTTATTATGATTGCTTGGTCTCCCATTCATGTCTGTACTGCTATTTATTTACTCACTCTCCTGTTGGAGGACATTAGGTTGTTTCTAATCTTTTGCTACTACAATGTTGTGTTGCATAACTGTGTGCAAATGTATAGAGATATACTCTAAGGGTAGATTCCTAAAAGTGAGATTGCTGGATCAAAGGTTAATGCATATGTAATTTTGCTAAATTTTGCCAAATCCCTTTCCATAGGGTATGTCTCATTTTGCATTTCCACTTTCAACAGAGTATGTTAACAAACTTTTAGATTCAGGAGAGATTTAATTTGCATTTCTCTTATTATAACGGAAAGTAAGCATCATTTCATATGTGTAAGGGGCGACTTATGTTTCTTTTTCTCTCTGTTCTCACATTTCTCTTTGTTCATGAGTCTTGTCCATATTTCTATCCAATTTTTGGGCTCCTCCATTTTTATGAGCTCTTTGTATGCTTGCCATCCTCTGTGAGATAACTTTGAAATGTTCTCTCCCAATTTGTCATTTGTCTTTTGCCTTTGCATTTGGTGTTTCATTTTGTTTGTTCTTAGGTAGTGGAATTTATCAGTCTTTTCCCGATTTTACTTCTGGATTTTGAAAGGCTTTCCTTACATCCAGGTTATCAAGTAATTCACCCACGCAATATTTCTTTGGTTTCATGTTTTACATTTGGATCTCTGATCCATTTGGAGTTTATTTCAATGTGAGGTTTAGATTCACTTTCATCCTTTTCCAAATGGGTTTCCATTTGTCCCAACCCCATCTATTAGAAAGCCCATCTTTTCCTCAGAGAGGAATAACTCGATCTATTTTCAGACGTTAACTTGATATGATGCAACACACAGAGACTAAGGAACAAACACCTGGGGGAGAAATGAGATCCCTGAATAGATAGTTTTATTCTACTGCGGAATAGAATGGCTCCCTCGCTATTTGGAATAGAAAAGAACAAGCTCACAATAGTGTATATGCTTTGTCCTCTACTGGCCTCTCCAGATTCATGCTTTGTCCTGTCCAGTTGCTTTCAGAGTCCCACCCACACCCCTGTGAAAAGGCCCTCCTAAACACTTTTCACTTATGCCCTTTTACCCTTTGAGTGTGCCCTGTGTGTCCTGCCAGAGCCCCACTGATACTAACAGCATCACAAATACAAACTAATCTATCAGCAAAAAGGTAGGCTGTATGGCTCTACTCACCATCCCCAAATTAGAGTTTAAAGAGTAAAGACAAAAAACAGTCAATGAAGTCACACCTCATTTAGAAACCCAGAGTGATATTATTTATCTTGATTGTCTTTCTTATTCACTCTGTAAGGCTCTGGTCTAATTTATGACTGGTTTCACGAATCAAGCCCATCCTCCAAAGTTTAAGGTTGAACTCCTAGGACACTAAAGATAGTGTCCCCTGCCTCTGAAGACAGTTCCTCTAAAAGCATTCTTAAACTGTTTCGAGCTGGTATTCCCTCTGGGGTGATTGCTTTGAAGTCAGATGCAAGCATGTGCAAGCTCTAGTATGTTTGCTTAAAAAACAAAAACCCTAGTCCCATTCCTTACAGCCAACTCCCAAGTGCTACTCCCTGGGTACATTTCTTCACTCTGATATTTCTGTACTTATCTTTTAAAAGGCTCTAGCAAAGTTTTGTAAATGTCTCTAACTGTTATAAGTTGCTCACACAGTGGGAAACTTCCATGCCAAGGTTATTATCCCATTGCTAAGTCATGTTCAAAGTTGTGACTTGGGAATAAATTTTTAAAAAATTTTTTTATTGTATTCTAAATAGTTTATAACATTGTGAAATTTCAGTTGTACGTTAATATTTGTCAAACACCATCTAAATGAGCCCCTGCACCCCTTGTGCCCACCCTCTCCCCCTTCTCCCTGGTAACCACTAAATTGTTCTCTTTGTCCGTAAATTTGTTTATATTACCTTGGGAATAAATTTTAACTCTCCCACTATGACATAATGTGAAAACAAAAGGTTCCAGAAGTTCTCTTTCCCATGCTTGTACAAGGGGCACTCCCAGTCCCTTATTTCGAGCAGGGGTGACAGGGACAGGGAGAGAGCAGAGAGAAGGCACTCCTGGCTGGTACCTGTCTTGTTCCTCCTATACCCTCATGTTTCAGCAGGTGTCATTCTGATTCTGAATTTGTCTTTGAGTTAAAGGATTAACATAACAATGTTATGGTGGGAAGGACCTTAGAAATCATCTCATCCAGCCTCCATATGTTATAGGAAGGAAACTGCAGCCCTAAAAGAATGTGGTTCAGAGAGGCACGGTTGTGCTGAGTCACAGGTCTGCACTTTATTTACATGGACCAGTATGAGTGTTTACTTCCGGTTTAGCTCTGATAGGGGAAATTGGTGCTGGTCACACAAAACGCTTCCTTTCAAGTTTTGCAGAGTTATCCGTGGGGCTACAGTGCCTGAAAGGTAGAGATTAGCTTATTGTGAAAGGTGGGAAAGAGGGAAAGCACTCTCCTTTCCCAAAGGAGAAAATTCTCTTCCACATTCCAAGTGTTGATGTCTAGAATTCAGCCATTAGAGCATCCTTCCTTCAACTATTGCGTCCAGTCCAGGAGGCTGGACTACTCAGTATCCAAAGTATTCAAATTCCTCTGCTAATTCCAAATTACTTTTCAGTCATATCCCATTGGGCTCTGGAAGGAAAGAGAACTCATAGGTTTATATAGGAATTAAACAAGCTTAATACATGAACAGTGGCAACCATTTAACATTAAACCTGCCTGAGGTCATTTACAGCTAACAAGAGGCTGACCAAAAAACTGGGAAACAAGATGCCCACTGCGGGTTTTGTAAACCTCTGGGAATCTAAATGCCACAGGGCAGTGTGCATCTCTTACCACTGACTGAGCTTGAGGTTCTGTGCAAGCAGGAAGTGAAGACAAAGACCAACAACTAAACTGCCTGCCCCAACACATACACAAAGCCCCTCAGGAAAGGCTGGGAGAATTATTGGATGCAGGAATATAAGGAAATCACTGTTCAATTATTAGCTTACCACTAAGCTAACCAAGCAGGTACTTTGGTGGCCATAAATAAGAAACAATGCAAACAATATTGAATTACATCAGGAATGTCATGAAACCAAACAAACAGCAGCAGCAACAGCAACAACAGTGAACAGCAAGAACTACAGCAAACCCTGAGGAAGGAGGAAAGAATCTGATTTCCAGAGTTGCCATGTTATATTACATAAAATGTCCAGTTTTCAACAAAAAATTACGTCATAAAAAAACAAACAGGAAGGAATGATCCATACACAGAAAAAAGGAAGAAAACAGTCAATAGAAACTGTGCCCAAGGAAGCCCAGATGTTGGACTTACTAGATAAAGACTTCAAACCAACTATTATCAAGATACTCAAAGAAGCAAAGGAAACTACACCTAAAGAATTAAAAGTATGAGAAAGATGTTTCACCAAATAGAATATAGGAATAAAGAAATAGAAATTATAAAAAAGAATCAAATAAAATTTCTGGAGTTGAAAAGTACGATAACTGAAATTAAAAAATCACTAGATAGACTCAACAATATTTGAACTGGACAAGAAGAATTAGCCAATCGAGGTTATCCAGTTTGAGGACCAGAATGAAGAAAATTAGTAAAAATGAACAGCACATCAGAGATCTGTGGGAAAATATCAATCATACCAAAATATACATAATCAAAGTCCAAGAGGAAAGAATAGAGAGAAAGAGGCAGAAAGAATATTTTAAAAAATATGGTCAAAAACATCACAAATGTTATGAAAACATTAATCAGCACATCAAAACAACTAAACAAACGCCAACTAAAACAGTTCAAAGAGCTCTACATCTAGACACATCAGAGTCAAAGTGTCAAAAGCCAAAGAGAAAATCTTGAAAACAGCAAGAGAGAAAAAATTCATGTACAAGAGATCCTCAATAAGATTAGCAGTTGACTTCTCATTGGAAACCATGGAAGCCAAAAGGCAGTGTGATGGTATATTCAAAGTACTGAAAGAAAGGCTGTCAACTAATTATATATCCAGCAAAACTATCCTTTAATAAAGAAGGAGAAATTAAGACATTCTTAGATAAGCAAAAATTGAGAGAATTAATCATAGCAGACTTACTTTACAAGAATACTAAAGTGAGTCCTCAGGAGGAAATGAAAGGATTCTAGACTGGAACTTGGATCCACATGAAGAAATAAAGAGCACCAGAAAAGGTAAATACGTATGTAAACATAAAGACAGTGTAAATGTATAACCGTTTGTAACTCTCTTCATTCTATCTAATTTAAAAGACAACTGCTGAAGCAATAACTCTAAAACTGTTTTGATGGCATGTAATGTGTAAAGATATAATTTTTCTGACAATACAAGTACAAAGGAAGGAGGAGGGAATGGAGCTATGTGGAAGCACAGTTTTGCACACTATTGAAATCAAATTGGTATTAATCCAAACTAGATAGTTTTAAATTAAGACGGTAATTGTAGTTCCCAGGCAATGGCTAAGCAAAATAGCCAAAATTACAGTAAAAGAAACAAAGGAATTAAAATGATAATAGCATAAAATGTCTATAACACAAAAGAAGGGAGTAATAGAGGAGCAAGAGAAACCTCAGACGTGCAGAAAATAGAAACAAAGTGGCAGACACAAATCCTACTTTATTAAGAGTTGTATTAAATGCAAGTGGAGTATACATCCCACTCAAAAGGCACAAATTGGCAGAATGGACACAAAAACAGGATTCAACTAGATTGAAAGACATAAATAGGTGGAAAGTAAAAGGATAAAAAAATACATACCAAGCCAACAATGCCCAAAAGAGAGCTAAAGTGGCTATATTAATATCAAACAAAATAGATTTTAAGCCAAAAATTGTTACTAGTGCAAAACAAGGGACATTTTATAATGATAAATTTTATCATAATGATAAAAGTGACTGTAATCAAAAAGGACAATAACAAGTCTTTATAAGGATGTGGAAAAACTGGAACCCTCATACATTACTGGTAGAAATGTAAAATCCTATGCCTTTTTAGGAAAATTTTTTTGCTACTTTTCAAAATGTTCAACATAGAGTTACTCTATGACCCAGAAATTCTATCCCTAGATATATACCCAAAAGAATTGAAAGCATATGTCCACACAAAAATATGTACATGAATGTTCATAGCAGCACTATTCATAATAGCTAAAAAATAGAAACAACCCAAATGGCCATCAACTGATAAATGGATAAATAAAATGTATGTCCACACAGTAGAATATTATTTGACCATAAAAAGGAATCAAGTATTGAAACATGATACAACATGAGTAAATGCTAACTTAAAGAAGCCAGATATAAAGGGCCAAATACTGTATGATTGCATTTATGTGAAATATCCAGAATAGACACATGTATAGAGACAGAAAGTAAATTAATGGTTGCCTAAAGCTGGTGGGAGGGAGAGATGCTAATAGTTTCTTTTGGGGATAATGAAAATGTTTGAAATTAGATAGTATGATAAACTTGCAACACTGTGAATATACTAAACACATTGCATTGGGCACTTTTAAAGGGTGAATTTTATGGCATGTGGATTATATATCAATAATCTGTTAAATCCTCTATATTAAAGTATTGAATGCTGATGTCTGCCTGTGAGAGTAATCCTATAAGACTAGTCCCTGGTCCACTTCACTTTGAGTTATTCGTGAACCCTGTTATGTATTGTACACACGCATATCCTGACACAGTCCCTCTCGCCCATACAGATACATACTATTCTGTGACTGACACACAGACACCAACATGAGGACAGAGAACGTCACAAGAGCAGTGGAGCTGAGAGGTGGGAGGATGTAGAATTCGCCAAGTACAACAGAACTCAGGTAGGAGGCAGGGAGGTGTTAGGAATATCTCAGGTAGGTGAAAGGACATTTATTGGTGCAGGATAAGAAAAATAACAGGTAGTTGAAAGGAAACTGCTTTGAAAATTGAGGAAAACCATGAGCAAAATCATCAAAGATATCAAATCTGATGTCCTTTTTGGGTGGTTAGAAGAAGAAGTAACAGGATACCAAACTTAATAAAACAAGACGCAGGGGGCCGGCCGGGTGGCACAGCGTTAAGTCTGCGCACTCCACTTCAGCGGCCCCAGTTCGCCGGTTCAGATCCCGGGTGCAGACCTACACACCACTTGTCAAGCCATGCAGTGGCAGGTGTCCCACATAGAAAGTAGAGGAAGATGGGCATGGATGTTAGCTCAGGGCCAGTCTTCCTCAGCAAAAAGAGGATTGGCAGCAGATGTTAGCTGAGGGCTAATCTTCCTCAAAAAACAACAACAACAACAACAACAAGATGCAGTAACAAACTTTTTTTGTAAATCATAATCACAGAAAAAAATGCAATCAGAAATTATTTTGCAGAAGTTAGAAAAACAACTTTAATAAAAAGCTAGACTGTCATGAAATGGTTTCTCAGTAGGGATTAGAGTAGGGTTTAGGGAAAATTACGCATGCAAGAATTGAAGTACTAGATCCTCATTTTTTAGATTTTAGGCTGTTTTGAGAATTTCCCCTCAGCCCTAATAATTTTCTTAAGCCAGCTATGTTCCCTTTGTGTTAATTCAGCTTCTTTTATTTCCTATCTGATAAATTGTGTGCATTAAGTTGTGTATATTAACATTAATGTAACAAATGTGTAAATTACTATCTCTGAAAGAAGTCAAATGCACTGGTGGAAGCTGGATTTACAATAACAAACACCTGTGTTAATTTCCTTTCACAAGGAGTACAAGAGTATCCTCCTTGAGGCAACACCTTTTGATAAAGTGAATAATAAAGTGCTCATCACATCATTTATTTCTCACCCCTCTGATGTGCCAGCAAGTGTGTTCCTCTCAATTAATATTCTGTTACTTGTACAAAAGCTGTTTGCCAGTAAATGTTGTACTTTTAGAGGGTAGTAAAATTAGGTGAAATAATGGAGGCGAAATTTGGATGAAATTTAGGATAAAAACACTACTTATAACATCTTTTAAAAGATTTTATTCGGGGCCAGCCCGGTGGCACAGCAGTTAAGATCGAGCGTTCCGCTTCTTGGCGGCCCGGGGTTTGCCAGTTCGGATCCCGGGTGCAGACGCGGCACCACTTGGCAAAAGCCATGCTGTGGTAGGCGTCCCACATAGAAAGCAGAGGAAGATGGGCATGGATGTTAGCTCAGGGTCAGTCTTCCCCAGCAAAAAGAGGAGGATTGGCAGTAGTTAGCTCAGGGCTAATCGTCCTCAAAAAAAAAAAAAAGATTTTATTCAGTTCTATCCAATCCAAGTTTACAAGTAATTAATAAATATCTACTATGCCTTCTACACTATCCTCACTTTCACAGAGCTTATAATCTTGCACAGAAGAAAAACCTACACAATATGACCACAAGAACAAGATGAAAGGATATGTAAGTTTATGTCGTAAAGACAGCCCATAAAACTTCACAAGATCCTTCCTCTAAGAACAGCTGCTGTGTTCAGTTGTGCAATGCATATCTCCACCACACTGAAAGGCGCACCATTCATGTGGTAGATACTGTAGATTTGTAATTTATTACAACATTTTTTTGGAAGATGGAAGTAAAGTGTCTTGAGAAAGGAAGAGGCATCTCTTCTGACTAGCACAGAGATGCCACAGGGTCTAAAGGCAGCCTTGGCAAAGTTGTTTGGTGCAGGCAAGATGATGAATTCCTTGAGGGCAGAACGTTTCTCTTATTCAGCTCTGTGCAAACAGGTTTATTGAAGTCTTAACCCATTGAATTATAAACATGAAAAACGCAGACTTTCCAATCATGCTTCAACCAGTCTATGTCGAATCTTCCTTGCCTGACCCGTAATAATATTAGGGGCAGAGTCTATCTTGTTCTAGTCCCTTTTAGTGATTAATACTTGGTCCAATCCAGCTCAAAACTTAATGTCATGTCTGATTCAAATCACTTCTTCCCTGTACCACAGCACAGCCTAGAGCTGGCTGCTGCAAGATTGCTTCCTATCTCTCTGTGGTTTTACCCTTGGAAAGGGGCCAGGAGTGATAAGGAAGGTGGCATTTCTCATAAAACAAGGCTCCTTTTTTTTAAAAAAAAAAGGATCTAAATTAATGAAAAGACTTCCTATGTTCTTGGGTCAGAAGATTTAATATCGGTAAGATGGCAATATTCCCAAATTGATGTATAGATTCAATGTAAACTCTGTCAGAATGCCAGCTGCCTTTTTTGCAGAAACTGATAAGCAGATCCTAAAATTCACATGGAAATGCAAGGGATTCAAAACAGCCAACTATCTTGAAAAAGAAGAATAAAGTCAGAGGGCTCACACTTCCTGATTTCCAAACTTCCTGCAAACACACAATAATTAAGAGAGTGTTCTACTGACATAGAGATAGACATATAATCAATGGAGTAGAACTGAGAGTCCAGAAATAAACCATTACATTTATAGCCAATTGATTTTCAACAAGAATGCCAAGACAAGCTGATCCCCCATCCCTTAGAAGTTGCTTGAACATCTAAGTGGTTCATGGACAATATGGGTCAATGAGATGCAAACAACAGTTTGCTGTGGGCTTTTGTGTAACTTCTGGAAGCATCACTTCCTTTCCCTGGCCTTTGTCACACCTGGATATGAGGCTGGAAGAGGAAGTCAACACCAGGCAAGGGCAGGGAAGAGACAAGAAAATGGAGCCAGAGCCACTGGACTTAGCCCTGAAGCTCCTCCTCTTCTAGACCTAAAGCTATGAACCTATACATTCCATTATCACTTAAGCTGGATTGAGAGGGGTT
This sequence comes from Equus asinus, assembly GCF_041296235.1. NCBI lineage: Eukaryota > Metazoa > Chordata > Mammalia > Perissodactyla > Equidae > Equus > Equus asinus. The sequence continues at coordinate 54,340,827 of NC_091810.1, read as the reverse complement.
TTCTGGAATTTGCCAGCAAAGCCCACATATAGGTTTACTCTATCTTCCCCCATACCCACAAAAAAAGGAGGAGTACAAATAGGAAATGGCTTTAATTTTCTTCCTCTGTCTTTAAAATATTCTGTTCGGTCTCCTCTCCCCACCCTTGGACAACATCTCAGGCAGACATAGTAATTTTTTGGATGGGGATAAAATTCAGAGGATATGTGAGCTTGAATGGGAAAAAGAATTGCATTTTTATTTTCATTAATCCCTAACTGAAAGTTAACATTACCTACATCAGGAAATGTTGCAGTGGAGGTTCCCTGGCCTTAATCCTGACCTCATTATCCAGCCTCCCATCCATTCTATTGTCCCTGGTATCCTTCAGGTACTTTCCCTCTTGCTTAAGATGGCCCAAGGGAGTTTCTATGATAGAAGCCAAAGAACCAAACTGATACAGAGCATGTCAGTGCCTCACAAACTCCATCTTTGAAAGCAGTTATTGTGTGGGAAAACTTAAAGATCTCAACAAATTACAGAGCACTTAGTTCTTTCCTAGAAGATGTGTATTCAATCTGGACAGTCTGAAGTCTCTTCCTAGGGCTATAAATAAATATTTTGTACTTGTATTTTGAGTTTTTTTGTTTCTCGTTTACCTGCTAGTTCCCTTTCCATCCAGGTAAAACCGACCATAAGAGCTCCCAATTGCTTCTATTTAAATAGTCCTGGGAAATAATAGGAACTAATTATAATAGCATGTTATAGTGAAAATATTAGCTTTAAAGATGGCTTCTTTAGAGAAACTGAACAATCAAGGTTAATATATCTTAAATAAAGATGTCTTTTTAAAGTTCATGGGAATGGATAGGTCACCAAGGCACAAGAAGGGTCATAAGCGAAAGTAAAAAACTATTCGAACAGCTCTAAGTCATTGAAAAAAGAACAGTAGCATAGGTCAATACATTGTGGTGTCTTTGGACAATGGATCTGAACATCCGCAGGGAACTGAAATCACATGGATGAATATTATGCAAAAGAAGCCAGGCACCAAAGCTCACATTCTTTTTTTTTTTTTTTTTTAAAGATTTTATTTTTTCCTTTTTCTCCCCAAAGCCCCCCGGTACATAGTTGTGTATTCTTCGTTGTGGGTTCTTCTAGTTGTGGCATGTGGGACGCTGCCTCAGCTTGGTCTGACGAGCAGTGCCATGTCCGCGCCCAGGATTTGAACTAATGAAACACTGGGCCGCCTGCAGCGGAGCGCGCGAACTTAACCACTCGGCCACGGGGCCAGCCCCCAAAGCTCACATTCTTGATGAATCTGTTTGTGTAAAGTTCAAGACCAGGCAAAACCAAACTACGGTGTTAGAAGTTAAGAGAAGAGTTACCTTTAGAGAGGAGGAGGAGTGATTGAGTGGCAGGTGGGGGAGGTTTTTGGCATGTTGGAATGTTTCATTCTCCACCTAGGTGGTGGTTATATGAATGTTCACCTTATAATAAAGCACTGGGCTGGGTATTTGTTTTGTGCACTTTTCTGTACATGTATTTTAAGGGGAAAAAAGTTTTAAAAAAAGAGACGGGGAAAAGCAGTATCTTTTTTTTTTTTTTTTGGTTTTATAGAAAAGTCTGGGCCTTCTAGCATGGTGATTCTTAAGGCAGCTTATTACATAAAACTCAGCAAGCGTCTATTTATTGCTCTACCGCCTTCCTCTTCCTTAAGCTTCCCCTCTCTCTATCAACATCTCTCTAAAAACAGATTGCTTCTGCTCAAGGATAGAGTATGAGTAACAGGCAAAATCCTCAGGATTCACTCTTGCCATTGCTCCAACTCTTAGAAATCAATCAACTAGTTTAAATGTGATTATGCTATTCAAATCATTATGAATAAATTTGGGTAATACTCTCAGTGTAAGCAGCATGGGGAACTGATATGAAATGTTTACTTTTATATTTCCCAACTTGGGGATGTTTAGTTATGGTTATAAAGAGGTTCTAGCACGTGCTTTTAGTGTTAGATATTTACTGGGGTTTTTTATTGTTGTTTTCAATGCACTTTTATTCTAATAACTCCAAAGAAACAAGAGCATGAATAGATGTCAAAAATTATATTAATGTAATTTTAAGTTATTTACATGTTAAATAAAACATTTTACTTTAAAACAATACTATATTTCAGTCATAGATTCAGGATTTTTAATTCAAATCCTGATTGCATGCTGTTTAACATACAAACATTGGTTTTAGAATTAAATCTATATTTCGAATACTAAAGAATAATTCAAGAGGCAGTATTTAATGTCTCTTTGTTTTCTGTCTCTCAAGAGCAAAAAAAAAAATCTTACACTTGAATAATGGCGAAATTGCAGTGATAATTCAAATAAATGGAAAACAGATTAAGAACTGCAGTTACATGAAGAATGAAATATCTCATTGTGGATTTGGGGGATTGAATCGTTAACTAAACTGGGCAATCACTTTTCTGTAAGTTGTCAAAATGGTTACAAATTCATATAAGAAACTTAAATCCTCTCTTGCTTTGGAATTCAACTAGGATTCTACATATTTTATCTAGACTGATAATTGCTTTTTTTAAATTTGTTTTCAACCAAATAAAGATAATTACAGTTAAGCTGATGATACTCAATAGGAGAAAAAAAATAGAGGCTATATCTATATATCTCTTTTATCTATCATAGGTATTAATCTATCATCTATCTATCACAATCAAAGCAAATTTTTGGTTTATTTATTTTTTATTTCTTTTTTTTTTAAGGAAGATTAGCCCTGAGCTAACATCTGCTGCCAATCTTCCTCTTTTTGCTGAAGAAGACTGGCCCTGAACTAACATCTGTGCCCATCTTCCTCTATGTATATGTGGGACACCTACCACAGCATGGCTTGCCAAGCAGTGCCATGTCCGCACCAGGGATCCGAACCGCTGAACCCTGGGCTGCCAAAGCAGAACGTGCGCACTTAACCTCTGCGCCACCGGGCCGGCCCCTGGTTTATTTTTAAATGCAATTCTATGGCATAAATCTGGAGATCATTCCTAATTTCCTAATAAGCTGGGAGGTTTACGGTTAAGAGCCTAAATTTTTTAGCAGACTTTGGTGGTATTTTTATATAATGTTTCTATGCCTGGACCAATTTGATTTCCAAGTTTCCAATAAGGGTGAAATATAATCCATCTGATCCAATCCTCAGAAGTGAAACTGGGCAAAAAGACCAGATTCAGCTTTCTTAGAATTAAACAACCCAAGTGAATAACTGATTTACAAATTTAGTTGATAGCTGAGGTCTCAGTTGTTCTAATTATCTGGTTACGCATTACTTGGATGAGCTGATTGGCAGTAGAAACAGAGCCTCTGGCTGATGACAGTTGCCTTCTGGCTCAAAAGTACATCTTTGGCTGGCAGCTCAGCGGTTATTGCTCTACACTAAGAAGACCAGCAAAACTAGTCTTGTCAGGTTCACAGGCAGACACATTACTAACTCTTTTCAACTGCCCTGCAAGAGATGCAAATCTGTCACCACTGCTATAAGCACATCTCCAGGCAGTGCCTTAGCAGTGGGGGTAAGTGGTGGGATAGCCTTTTATCAACCACCGCCACCTCATGGGACAGCTACCACCACCATGCTAGGGCATATGATAAACTAAATCAAAGAGACAGAGAAAAGTCCTACAGTTCTTGCTGCTTTCTCTCCGTATAAGTGTTGGTAAGCAATAGAACCTCTCTATTCCCTGATTTCCCATTTGTATGATGGAAAAAATAACCTTAACTGTCAAGAGTGATGGAAGGATCACTTGGCTTAATCAGACGGCATTTGAATCCTTTGAAGGTGTTATTTAAATGTGAGCTGTAACTCAGTCAATAAAAAGGGTTTATTTGGTCTCCACAGTATATAGATTACAATATAGTTCAAAGTTCTTCCAGGAATAATAAAAGAAGTAGAGGATACATCTCTATTCTTAAGGAACTATTATACTTCAGGGAAGATAGGACCAATCCCAGTTAAGGTTGGTAAGCACACTAACAAAAATATAACCAATTGCAGCCACTGGCAAGGAATATATTTCTCCAGTGGTCCATGACCAGATTCAGAAGTGGTGAACTAGAAGTTCTACTGGACCCAAGCAAGGAAAACTAGGCTCATGAGATGGGTTCACTACTGAGGGTTTAAGAATTTTGGTGAATCATTTTAGCATAAGCTCATGTTACTGTGTAATTTTTGTTTTTAAGATTTTATTGTACTGAAAAAATTCTCTTGATTACAAAATGGTAGAGTCAGTGTTAATTATCACTAAAATTATCATTTTTGTTTACATACAACTTTCCCCCAAGAAAAAGAATGCACATATGTACATAAATGATGGTTTGAATGTCTAGTTTGGGGAGACTGGTAAGTTCATAATATGAAAGTAGCAGGTAGTAATATACATACTGAATATGCTACTGTACTTGAAAGATATTTAATAATAGTCTATTTCTCCCACTTGCAGCTGAAGAAATTACGTTAAATCAGAGACTACATTAAGAAGAGGAGTAGCTAAGCAACACCTTAAAATCTCAAAGGAGAAGAGTAACAAAAAAGCCGTAAATTTAGCTATTAAATGCATATTCATCAGCACAGCTAAAAAAAAGTCTTCATAAGCTGATTTGCAGCATCTATTAAAACAAAATTAAAATCTAGAGCAAGTTACATCGTCCAACTGAAATTCTTGAAGCTCAAGTATCTATGAGGGAGCTGCGAGTCATCTCTTCTGCTGCACGCCTGCCTGGATGGCCTGCTCTATTACTTTCTCCCAGAGTGTCCCTTTTTCTCCTACAAAATTTGCTTAATAATCTGAATTGTGCTTATGTGAGGATGTTCACTTTGTGATAATCATTATGATTTGTGCTGTATACTTCAACTTAAAAGAAAGCAAGCCTTATTTGAGGCTCACTGTCATGAATCATTACCCCACTTACTTGATCTAATAACCAGGTCTCTATCTTCCAAATGCTTAAATATGCTTACCTATACCTGTGTATATTTACAGAAAGTTGTTATACCTTTGTCATCTCTTTGTGTGGTTTTAGTTTGCTTGTCTTTATTCACTTTTTCCTGTGAAACCTTAATCTCTTTGCCTGTCATCTCCTTTGTAACTCTCCTACGTTGAGGAAGAGTAGGCAGTGCTGTGTTGGTAAACCAACTCTCAAAAAAAAAAGAGCCCTAGGGGCTGGCCCCATGGCCGAGTGGTTAAGTTCGCGCGCTCCGCTGCAGGCGGCCCAGTGTTTCGTTGGTTCGAATCCTGGGCGCGGACATGGCACTGCTCATCAGACCACGCTGAGGCAGCGTCCCACATGCCACAACTAGAAGAACCCACAACGAAGAATACACAACTATGTACCGGGGGGCTTTGGGGAGAAAAAGGAAAAAATAAAAAATCTTTAAAAAAAAAAAGAGCCCTCATTTGAGGTGATTGTCAATTTCTGTGGTATAACTACTCCTGGTTCAAGACTCCATGGTTTAACCTCCAGCTCAAAATTCCTGAATATTTAACAATGATTCATGAATTGATAAGAGCCAGCTCCAGCCATGTAGGTAAACAATAAGATGATAGTGAGTTTTTGCACTGACAGAACAGCATTTTCACTAACTACTCATTCACTCATACCACCACAAAGTTCTTCCAGTTGCAGGCACAATCATAACATATTTCAGTGTGGAATCAATGATGGGTGAAAATTGTTCCTTCTGTGCATCCCCGCAGAGCTAAAGCTAAATAAGCCAATTTGCTGAATTACTTAGAACAAAGTATTTATTGCATCACAGATATTTCCCACTTGTCAGAAAATGTAATTGAGCTAAGACACCAATTGCTGTTTGTTTGCTGCCACAAGTGCAGACTAAACGGAATGGATATTCAATAAGCTGTACTAAACTGAAGGATGCATTTTCAAAATGGTGAGGGGGTGAATAAACGGGTAACATTAATGTCAGGGAATTATGGGTATGAATATTTTCTTTCTGCTGCTGTATAAACTGCCCCTGCTACAAATGTTCAGTGGCATAAATAATGACTACATATACAGGTTTTGCTCTTGGAAGTTCAAACACAGAAAGGCAGCTGACACTTTCAATGTCAACATTTTGGAGGGCAACATTTTTCCTCATCTACGAGGATGCCTATTATTTCAGCATGGACTGATCACAAAAAAAAAACAACCAAAAGAAAAATAAAAGTTAAAAGATCTAAAATATGGTGGGAAAAATTCTTTTTATAAACATTAATTGTACTGAAAATAAAAATCCAGGGCTCTTTTATCATAACCAAATGAAATGAAAGGTGGAGGAAAGGAGTGCTATTAAAATTGTCTCCCCAAATCATCATGACTTTAAATTTCCTCGGGCCATAGGACGTGATTGGAAATTCAATGTTAGTCCCTCTGTCCTCTTCCTTTCCTCTCTCTTCCCTGCCCCTAACTCCAATGTCATCGAAGCTTGAAATTGGACAGTCACTTTTATGACTTCCCTCTCTATCTAAGTCTGGGTTTCCTAAGGAGTCATGAAAAGCACTAGAAAGACATCAGAATGGGAGCTGGTGCAAGTGTGAGGATTATTTTAAGGGTCATGATTATCTGATTTTTGATCACATGTTGATGGGGATATTTGGCCCCTCTGTACTTCTGGATATTCACCCATACATCTACTGTCCTAGTGCTGGAACCACGACAAACCTTGGTGACAGAGAAGGGGACAGCATCATGCAGCTCTCACTCTATTTCACTTGTGATCTTTCTCTTATAGGCATGCCTGTGCTAATCCTACCACTCACATCTGTCCTTTCCCTACCTTTCCACTTACTTCCCTCTTTTGCAGTGGTGTGAAGCGAGAGCAGACTTTCCGATGAAAGGCTTTCTGTTGAGGTTGACTCCTATAATAGTAGCGTAATAGTTTCACCATTCTCAATACTTAAGCCAATTTTAATGTCTATCATTACATAAAAATGAAAACGAGTGTCACAGTTTGGAATCTGTGGGAAGTAGTCTCTGAGACAGAGTTTAATGTTCAGGGAATGCCCTTGACATCAACACCTGTAGGAAGAAGGGGAGAAAGTGCGATTGGGCAGAGGAAAAAGTTGAGCAGTGGTACAGGCTCACCAGCCTCAGCCACTGGAAGTTCTGGAGAAAAACGGTTCATCAGAATTGTCCCACTTTGGGTGGAAACGGCTAGTTCGTTACATTGCTACCTCCATCAATCATTAGATGTGAGCCGTCCTCAGAAGGGGAAGGCAGCTGTCTGCAGCTGAGGTGTTCCCTGAAAGGACTGAAACCTGGAAGCTGTTCTATTGAAAGGCTCCCAGCAGCAGCAGTAACAAGTCCCTCCTCGAAGACGGATTTGAACACCATCTCTCCATGTTTACCACCACGAATCTCCTTACCCTGAAAAGTATCTGTCATTGTTCACATATCATATATCCTTTATAAGAGCATAACAGGCTACTTGGTAATACTTTTTTTTTTTTTTTGAGGAAGATTAGCCCTGAGCTAACTGCTGCCAATCCTCGTCTTTTTCCTGAGGAAGACTGGCCCTGAGATAACTTCTGTGCTCATCTTCCTTTACTTTATATGTGGGATGCCTGCCACAGCATGGCTTGCCACACGGTGCCATGTCTGCACCTGGGATCCAAACTGTCAAACCCCAGGCTGCCAAAGTGGAACGCTCGAACTTAACTGCTGCACCACCAGACTGGTCCCTACTTGGTAATACATTAAAAACTATTTGTGATTTCAACAAATGGTGCTGGAGCATAGGCAAAAACCAAACAAACACCCTTGACCCAAACCTCTCACTTTATACAAACATTAACTCAAAATGGATCATGGACTTAAATGTAATATATAAAACCACAAAACTTTTAGAAAAAGACAAAGGGACCTCTTTGGGACCTCAGGTTAGGCAAAGAGTTCTTAGATAACACTAAAAGCATAAGCCATAAAAAAAAATCAACACGTTAGATTTCATTAAATTAAAAACTATTGCTCTGCAAAAGACCACATGAAGGGGATGAAAAGATAAGCTGAATATGGGAGAAAATCTTTGCAAACCACATATCTGACAAAGTACTAGCATCTAGAAAATATAAAAAGCTCCCAAAACTCAACAGTGAGAAAACAGCAAAAGACATGAACACACATTTCATTGAAAACGATATACAGATGGCAAATATGCAAGTGAAAAGATTCTCAACATCACTAGTCATCAGGGAAATGCAAATTAAAATCACAATGGGACATTAATATAAATCTAACAGAATGGCTAAAATAAAAAATACAGACACCACCAAACGCTGACAAGGATGCGGAAAAACTAGATCAATTACATTTTGCTGGTGGGAACAGAAAACTGTACAGCCCCTCTGGAAAACAGTTTGGCAGTTTCTTGAAAAACGAAATATGCAACTATCATGTGACCTAGCAACTGCATCCCTGGGCATTTATCCCAGAAAAATTAAAATTTAGGTTCACATAAAAACCTGTACACAAATGTTTGTGGTAGCTTTGTTTGTAATATCCCCAAACTGAAACACCTCAAATGTCCTTCAACAGCTAAATGCTTAAACAAACTGTGGTACCATGGAATAGTATACTACCACGGAATACTACTCAGCTATAAAAAGGAACGAACTGTTGATACAGCAGCAACTTTAATGAATCTCCAAGGAATTATGCTGAGAGAAAAAAAGTCAATCTCAAGAGGTTACATATTGTATGATCCCACAACTTTCTTGAAATAATATTACAGAGACAGATTAGTGGTTGCTAGAGGTTAAGGACGGAGTGTGTGCAGGAGAAAAGTGGGTGTGGGTATAAAAGGGCAACTTTAGGGATCCTTGTGGTCATGGGAATGTTCTATACCTGTCTTACATCAATCTTAACAATCTAGCTGTAATATCGTCCTATAGTTTTGCAAGATGTTACCACAAGGGAAAACTGGTAAAGGATACATGGGATCTCTCCATATTATTCTTACAACTGCATGTGAATCTGCAATTATCCTGAAATAAAAAGCTAAAAAATCTATTTGTGAAAAAGATCTCGAACTCAATAAACCAACGATATAATTTAGTATGTATATGAAATAGCAGCATTACACATTGGTGGGGTAAAGGGTTGTCACTGAATGATGCAAGGGTGATTCAATTATCTATTGCTACATAACAAACTACCTCAAAATACAGTGCCTTAAAACAACGACCATTTTGTTTTCTCACAGTTTTGTGGGTCAGGAGTTTAAGCTCATCTGGGGAGATATTTTAATCCATGTGGTATTGGTCGGTGTCATTCACTCAGGCAGTGGGTGGGTGGGCTAGAAATTCTAAGAAGGCTTCACTCACAAGTCTGGCGCTTCCATGTCTTGACATGGCCTCTCTCTCCACGTGGCTAGCAGAGCTTCCCCACGGCATGGTGATCTCAGGGTAGTCACACTTTTGCCACAGTGGCTGACTATCAAGAGGAATTACCTGAATTGGTAAACATTGAAGCTATAGATCTCTTAAGTTCTAGCCTTGGAAAATACACAGCATCACTTCTGTCAGGTTCTGTTAGTCAAAACAGTCACAGCTCAGATGGAAGGGGAGGGCAAATAGACTTCAACTCTCAATGTGAGAAGTGGAAAGGATTAGTGGCCATCTTACTCCACTGTTAAGTACTTGAATTAACTATTTGAAAAAATATGTTTCTTTGTGGGAAGTTCTTAAAAATTGTACATAGTCAATTCAATGAAATTACATATTTAATTTCAAAAATAGATATTAAGCCATCACCTCACTCCCATCAGAATGGCTATAATTGACGGGACAGGAAACAACAAGTGTTGGAGAGGATGTGGAGAGAAGGGCACTCTCATACACTGCTGGTGGGAGTGCAAACTGGTGAAGCCATCATGGAAAACACTATGGAGAGTCCTCAAAAAATTAAAACTAGAGCTACCATATGATCCAGCTATTCCACTGTTGGCTATTTATCCAAAGAACGTGAAAACACTAAAGCATAAAGATACATGCACTCCTATGTTCATCACAGCATAATTCGCAATAGCCAACACTTGGAAGCAACCTAAGTGCCCATCAAGGGATGAATGGATAAAGAAGATGCGGTACATATGTATATATACAATGGAATACTACTCAGCTATAAGAAATGATGAAATCCAGCCATTTGTGACAACATGGATGGACCTTGAGGGTGTTATGCTAAGCGAAATAAGTCAGAGGGAGAAAGTCAAATACTGTATGATCTCACTTAGAAGCTAAAAACAACAACAACAATCACACAGAGACAGAGACTGGCTTGGTGCTTACCAGAGGAGAAAGGCGGAGGGAGGAGGGCAAAACGGGTGATTAGGTACATGTGTGTAGTGATGGATTGTAATTAGTCTTTGGGTGGTGACCATGATGTAATCTACACAGGAACCAAAATATAATGATGTACCCCTGAAATTTATATAATGTTGTAAAACAATGTTACTGCAATAAAAAAATAAAGTACATATTCCCCACTCAAAAAAAAAAAAAGATATTGAGCTACTCAGCTTTTCTACTTCATTTTGCCAGTTTGTACAAGTTATGTTCTCTAAATATTTTTGTCTATTTCACATAAGTTGTCAAATTTTGGGCGATAAAGCAGTTTGTAATGTGGCCTAATTATCTTTCTAATATTGGTAGGATTTGTAGTAATATCCTCTTTTCCAAACATGATTTTGTTCATTTGTGCTCTCTCCTTTTTTTTTTCTCTTTCATGATCAGCTGGCTAGGAGTTTATCAATTTTATTTTTCTCAAAGAACCAATTTTTGGCTCATATTTCATGGATTTTGCTTTTTCTACATATCAATATGCTCTGGAGAGCTTTTCATATTAGTACATATAGATCTACCTCATTTTTCCTAATTGCTGCCACCGAACTTCATATTATGGGGGTACCAGAATTTATTTAATTACAGGCATTCTTCTTATTATTAATTTTGCTATTAGAATACTGTACAAAACATCCTTTTATATGTTTCTATGTGCTCACGAGAAAGGCCAGACCCCAAGCAGTTAAATTGCTGGACCAGAGGGTACATTAATTTGACTTTTTTAAACAAGTAAATTCCAAACTGTTTTCCAAATGGCTGTATCACCTGGCACTTCCACCAACTGGGTAGAAACATTCCTTATCGATCCAGGTTCTTGCCAATATTTAGTACCGTGAGCCTTTTTCATTTATGTCATCATGGTTTCAATTTGCATTCCCTTGATCACAGATGAGTGTGAGCATCTTGTGGCTATTCTGGCTTGAGAATTTTCTCCTCTGAGAAGGATTTTTTTAAAATCTATTTTCAGTTTATTTTTATTATTCACTTTTTCTTTATATAGCAAACATATCAAACTGTGGTTTCTCAACATGTCCAAAATAGATTTTCCTAGTCTGTTCCATATTTTTGCATTGTGTTTTATTGTGTCTTTTTTCACACGCTTTAAATTTTGATAGAGTTAAATTAATCATTATTTTCCTTTATGGCCTGATGTTTGTATTTCACTGAAGGCCTTTTCTCTGGCTCTGAGAGTTCAACTGACATTCGTTGGCTAGTCAGTCTCTTGTCTCTGGAGGGCAGCTCTACCACTGAGTTCTAGAACCCAGCCCCTAGGTGACCATACTCTTCTCTCCTCACCTCTCCCACCATAGTGGAGCTCTCAATCCCTCATGCTTTACTGCAGGTTTAACATCTGTCCTCTCATCAACCCACCATCTCCAGGCCCCTTACACACCTTGAAAATGACAACTTGGAACCACAGAATGACAGAAAAAACATTGGGAATTGTCTAGTCTCAAACTCTCATTTTTATAGATGAGGAGTATAAGATCCAGACCTTGCTATCCAACACGGTAGCCATTAACCAGATGTGGCTTTTTAAAATTTAAGTTAATTAGAAGTAAACTTCAGTTACACTGGCCAAATTTCAAATTTCAAATGTGAGCTACATGTGGCTCACAGTGACGATATTAGGCAATGGGGGATTAGAACTTTTTCATCATTGTAGAAAGTTCCAGTGGACAGGGTTGCTCTAGAGCTTCATTACTTAAAGGGCAGTCTGCTGATTGGCAGCAGGACCCTAGGCATCATTGGGAGCTGGTTAGAAATTACGAAGCTCTATTAAATAACAGAGAATCAGGCCCCATCCCAGACTTACAGAGTCGGAATCTGCAACTTAACAAGATCCTCAGGAAGTTTACATGAGGGTTAGTCAGAGAAGCCCTAATCATGTTATTTTTTTCCCCGAGGTCACATAGCTGATTGGTGTCCAGGCCCTTCCCTGACCTGGCTACCATTTTCCCTTACCATCCCATGTCCTAATTATTATCTCCCTACCACACCTGCTTTCTGACTCTGTTTAATTACAGCACTTTATAAACATTTATAAGACAGCCAGGCCATTGAAGCCCTCAGAAAACCTCCATGCTTTCACCCTCATTCTTTGCAAATGCTTGCTTGGTAGACTTGTGATATAGGCCCAGACCCCTCTAATGGCTGTGGTGTTGTTCAGCATTTCCCCTGGGGAATCACTGTTGAGGGGACAGAAATTAAAGCCAACCTTAAAAACAGTGGGACACCACTCATCAACTGTATGGATACTTGGTCTTGGTGGTATACTGGTAGCATTCAGTTCTTTGGACTCCACAGCCCTGAGGTAGAGCATGCAGAGCAGGCGATATACTTGCCTTGCTAACTGTCACACCTGACCATCTGATTGGAGAGTTCAAAGTAGGCATGGTGATCTCCTAACGTAAGCACTGCTCATTCAAGGTAATTAATCAGTAGGTCACCAAAAGGAAGTGGATTTGGAGATAGGGCACCAGGCTGTTCTGGAACTCTGGGAGGCCTGCCCTCAGGGCACCACCAAAATACAGGAAAGCAGTGATGAAGGAGAAAGTCCGGCCTAGGCAGTGTTGAGATTGCTGTAGGCAGAACTGTCCAGGTGCAGCTTGCAGCAACAGATGTTAGCCTCATTGTCTCCCAAGAAGACACAAAGTTCAATGGCTCCAGGGTGGACTGGCAGTCAGGATGGAGCTGCAGGGTTCCTTCACTGTTGGCAGCACCCAGAGGCTGCTTGGATGGCTGATTTCAGCTTGGACTTCTTGCCATAGTCAAGAGCAGCTCCTCTACCAGCAGCAAGGTGAAGCCTGGGCCAGAGCTACCCAGAGAGCTGGGGAACATCACATGCACCCCTCTGTCAGTTTCTGGATAAACTCCAGCACTGGATCAGTGATCTCTCTTTGTTTTTCTTTCCACCATGCAGCAGCCATAGGCATCTATAAGAGCAGGGTCCAGGTCCACAAAGACCTCTGAGGGTGCACGAATGCCAGCCCAACTTTCTGAAGGCGGCCACAACCTTGGATCTTATTGCTGGACTCAGTACCGCTGGGCTGGGACTGTACTCAAGGCATTAGAGTCCCCAACAACAGCTTGGCCAATATAGGAAGAGGTGCCCCCAATATAGACGTGGTCTGAGAGGTGGAAATTTCACAGGGTCAGTTTCTGCAGACACACTACAAGTCTCTGGCAACACCATGGATTCCTGGAAAAGTGTTTTTATATGTCCTAGTCTTCCCTAAGATATTTATGAATTGGACCAAATACAATAAAAATATTTATTAGTTATTACTACGCTCAAGGGATTATGAGTGGCTCTTTTTTCCTCCGAAGTCACAGAAGACACCATCCCTATCCTCAAGGAACTTCCAGTGTAGGCGGAAGGATATTCAATAACGTCCATTAAAAATGCCTAACAATTATACAAGGCTGAGAATCTGAGTGCTAAGATGGGTGACAGAGACATGCGGGGTTAGAAGGGCTCAGAGGAGAGAGAGAGGCTGCAGTGACGGAGAGAGGGAATGAGAGCGATGAACTGCGTCTAAAATAAAGGGTTATATATTAGCGTGGGCTCTGTAAAGGCACGAGCCCTATTTCAAACCACTGTTTCTCAGCGTTTGGAACAGAGTGGGCATATAGTAGGCACACAGTAAATACGAACGGATGAATGGTAGGGAGTAGTATATGTCCAAAAGCAGGCAGTATCAGATGGCTAAAAGGCTTGAAACCAGGCTAAGCAATGTTGACATTTACGTTAATGATTCCCGCTCAATAACTCCTAAACACTGACTCTCTACACCGCTCCCGCGTATACAGAGCGCCGGGCGGATGGGAGTCGTCGGTTTTGGCCACTCCTGTAACCTCAACGCCCGCAGCAGCACCCCACACGTCGGTGAATACCGACGGGCTGAGGCGTCCTGTGAGTCGCCTTCTCTCACTGGCTGCCCACGTGCCGGGAAGGACTGGCGGAAGGCCACGTATCAGCTCCATTACGACACTTCCATTCGCCATTGCGGCGTCTATCAGGATGCTGTGATGGCTCTTCGAGGGCAAGGTCGCGCCTCAGTCCCCAGGGTGCTAGCAGCACAGCGCGCAGCACCTGACAGACAATACCAGCGGATGATGCACTAATACGGTCATTACTGAAATTAGTTACTACCTAAATCGGCTGGTAACTCTCATCGGTTTCTCACGGTTGACTGTCCCACCAAGAGCCTACACCCGAGCGCTCAGGCGGGATGACGCATGCGCGGCTGGCGGGGTGGAAGGGTGGGGGAGGGTCAGGGAGGGATGGCCGGGTACGCGCAAGCGCGCGGCCGCGCCGCCGGGCCGTGCGAGAGGGCGGGCGACGCATGCGCGGGCGGCGGCGGCCTTAAGGGCGGTGGCGGCGGCCCAGAGGGGCCCAGTCGGCCTGTCAGCCGGCTTGGAGGGACCGCTCGGCGCTTGCGCGACGACAGCGGCCATGGCGGCGGAGGAGGAGGAGGTGGACTCGGCGGACGCCGGCGAGAGGTGAATGCGGTCGGGGCTGCGTGGGGCGCAGGCGCGCGCCCTCCGCGCCGGTGGGGTTCGGGCCGGACGGGCGGCCCCGAGGACTCGTAACCCGCCCACTCGCTCCTTCGTCCGTCCCGGGAGCGAGTCGGCTTGGCGCCCGAGGAGAAGCGCCGGCCTCGCTCTTCCCCGGGCGCGCGCCGGTCGGCGCCGGGGCGCGGGAGCCGTCTGAGCGTGACCCCGGCCGCGCCGGGAGGCCGCTGGACGCTCCCCCCACCCCCCCAGCTGAGCCTGCAGTGGGTGGCCCGGAGCCTGGACCCGGGCTCCTAGTCCGCGAAGGGTCTCCGCCCGGGCGGCGGCGGCCGGCGGCGGTGACCGGCGGTCCGTGCACCTGACTCGAGTCACGGGAAACTTCCAGGTCCCTTTCCGTCGACAGGTACGCGCTGTGCTCTGTCCGGCCTGCGACAGGAACGAAGGCGCCCCGGGCCGAGCCGTCCACAGCCTGGAGGAAGGGGAGGCCCTGCCTTAGGGCCGTGTTAGATGGAGAGCCCGCATTCACCTGAGGGGCCGCGGAGATGAGGCGCTGTCGAGGGCAGGAGGAGCCCAGCTTGGGGGACAGGGGCTTGAGGGAGTGGGTGTATGGCTTTGGGTTTCAGAAGAGGTTAATTTACAGATACTTTATAGAAAGAAAGTTAAACACGGTGTGGATGGCAAGTTCAGAGTTAATAATCTTTCAGATGGAGAGCTTTGCTTCCAGGTGTTCTGGCATTACTGGAGAAGTGTGTGTGTGTCTGCGCCTCTGGAAGACACATATATGTAGAAAACTCTGTGGGAGTTGGAGGACAGATGTCCAATGTGAAGCTTTTTGATATACGGATACGCTAACTTTAGGTTATTCTTTTCTACCTGTAACTAACTTCATGCACTTGTCAGTAAGCGAATAGTAGAGGAAAAATTAAATTTCTGTGAGCATCATTGCCTTTTTTCTCTAGGCTGGTCTTATCAGAAAGTACATATGTTTAATATTTTGACAACAGTTCTACTTCAGATATGGGGAGAAGACTGCATATGAAACATAACCTAATGATAGAAAATATGGAGTACCATGAAGACGGGGGTATTTGGAAAGATGCCAGAGGGGAAAAGTTGTGAAATATTAGAAAATAGGTTCTTCCTTTGAGTTTTGTTTGTATGATGAATAGGTTGGTTGTTTTGCTTTGGTAATGAACTTCCTTGTTGAGGTGAGGTGCTGAGTGTCACGTGAACACAAGTAGGAACCTAAGTGGTAGCTTCTTCCCAACTAGTTTGTCACAACATTTTTAGTCTCTTTCTAAGACTGCTCTTCAGTGGACTCTTTGGTGTCCATGTTGTTGTGGGGCTTGGTAGTCTAGGGCACAACCGTGAAAGGAATTTGTGGCTTTGAGTGATGATAAGAGGTCACCAGGGACAGACTATAAAATATCCTTAGCAGCTGACCAGCCATAGTCCCCCAACAGAGGTGGGCCTCCTTGGTACTCTTGGCATTACACTTGAGCAGTGTCCAAACTAGTATGGCCTTCTGAACTATACCCGGGGGGGGGGGGGGGGGGGGGGGGGGGGGGGGGGGGCGGGGAGGGTGGCGTTGGGGCGCGGGGAGCAAGTACCTGCTCCTGCTGGGTGTTCCCTAAATGTCTCATATTGAACCCTCCTACTGGGTGTTCCCTAAATGCCTCATTTTAAACCTAAGGTTGACCGTATCTGCTAGGTATTACTGTTCCCATTTTTCAGTTGGATCTGAACCTGGGAGGAATACTAGCACCCCACTAGCACGTAGCAGGGCTGAATTGGAGCCCCCCCCCAGGTGGCTGGATTTAGTCTAAGAACGCTTTCCCCATGTCTTTGCTGCCTCTCTCTGGGATTGGGACTCATGGGGCGTTTGGTTCTTGTTTCTTTTGCTTACTCTACTGACTCTTGGTAATTTAATCCTTGGGTTAATACAGAGTTCACTCTTTTTTTTTGGTTAATCAACAGTAGAACTATCCCAAGAGCCAAGTGGATTGTGGCAAAACACAAGTCTCGAATTAAGTTCCCTGTCTTTAAGACATTTCAGATTTTGATGGGAAGGTGACATCAACAAAAGAAACAATTATAAAATGGTCATCGAAGGCGTTTTGGAGTATATGATTCTTGTCTTTTCCTTTGTGACTTTCAATGAGGACAGGCATTCCTGGGAGCCATTTGGCTTTCAACATCTAACCCTTTTGAGTTGCAGTAAGGTTGAGAAAGCTAAATGTAACAAGAGTAGGATAGACTTCTGTGAATTGTTGCAAGGTTGTCCCACAGAATGATTATCAGTTGAATTTAGAGGAAAGCTGTCACAGAATTGCTCAGTTGCCAAGTAGACCATAAAATAGGTGGTTTGTAGTGGTGTGCTGGAGTTATTGCTAAATTTTCAGAATTTTGCCAACCATTGGCAGCATGAAATCAGCCATGGTGGTAGTATTTACACCATGGAAATCATCAAATGGTATAAATAAGGGATTTTTTTCTCCTCTTGCCCTCTAGTAGGTTTACCAGCACCCTACTGGATTTACATTAGAATTTGACTATATTTCTTTGCCTTGGAGATAGGAGAGTGGATTTTTCTATCTTTAGAAAGACTGCTAAAATCACTGACTCTTCTCTGTTGCCATCTCCCCTTCCCAAACCCTTGCCATCTGACTTCTTAAAAATCACAGAACTGGGCCCGGTGGCGCAGTGGTTAAGTGCACACATTCTGCTTCCTCGGCCCAGGGTTCGCCGGTTGGGATCCCCGGGGGGGGACATGGCACCGCTCAGCAAGTCATGCTGTGGTAGGCGTCCCACATATAAAGTGGAGGAAGATGGGCACAGATGTTAGCTCAGGGCCAGTCTTCCTCAGCAAAAAGAGGAGGATTGGCAGCAGATGTTAGCTCAGGGCTAATCTTCCTCAAAAAAAAAAAAAAAAAAAAAATCACAAAACTCCCCAATGCCACATCCCAGTGGGCTTTTATTTTTCCCAGTACTTATCTTTCTTGGGTTCTTGTCAGTGTTTGACACTATAAACTCGTACCAGACCTTCTACCTCTTAGGACATTTTGCTTCTTGTCTTACCTCAGACCAGTAGTCACTTTTATTAGGTTCTCTTTTTTCCGTTCTCTAAATGTAGTCATTCTCCAAGATTCTGTCTTCATCTTTAGTACTCTAGTGATGTTTCTAAATGGGTGCCAGATGTTTTCCCCTGATTTCTCAAATGTAACGTGTCTAGACCAGGATCTCATTTGTACCTTCCTTCCCCTGAACTAAACAGTACAGAAAGCTCAGTTCTTTCCCTTAACTTCCCTATTTTTATTAGGGCACTTATGTTGTTCTGGTCATACAGATTCAGAACTGTGGCATTATTTTTCAACCACCTCTCCCCCCTTTATTGCCCTGAATACCAACCAAATCTGTTACCAAGTCCAGTAGATTCTAAGTACAACATCACCTTTCCATTCTCACTGTCGCCTAGGAGCCACCTAGTTCAGACCCTCCTTATTCCATTTTCTGGATTGTTACAAGCCTTAGTAACATGTTCTGTTCCTATGCTCTCAACGTAAGTTATTCCATTAGTTACTTTTTAAAAAATTTTTTATTATTTTTTTAATTGCAATAACATTGGATTATAACAACATATGGCTTTCAGATGTACATTGTAATATATTTCAAATTCTGTGTAGACTACATCGTGTTCACCACCCAAAAACTAATTATAGTCCATCCCCTCACTTGTGAGTCTAATAACTCCTTTTGCTCTCCCCCCTTTTCCCCCATGGTAACCACCAATCCATTCTCCGTTGCTATGTGTTTGTTTGTCGTTGTTTTAATCTTCTACTGACGAGTGAGATCATACAATGTTTGACTTTCTCCCTCTTATTTCACTCAGCATAATACCCTCAAGGACCATGCATGTTGTCACAAATGGCTGGATTTCATCATTTCTTATGGCTGAGTAGTATTCCTTTGTGTATATATACCACATCTTCTTTATCCATTCGTCCCTTGATGGGCACCTGGTTGCTTCCGAGTCTTGGCTATTGTGTATAATGCTGCAATGAACATAGGGGTGCAGGTATCTTTATGCATTTCTGTTTTCAAGTTCTTTGGATAAATACCCAGCAGTGGGACAGCTGGATCATATGGTAGATCTATTCTTAATTTTCTGAGGATACTCCATACTGCTTTCCATAGTGGCTGCACCAGTTTTCCCTCCCACCAACAGTGTACGAGGGTTCCCTTCTCTCCACATCTTCTCCAACGCTTGTTTCCTGTCTTGTTAATTATAGCCATTCTGACCGGAGTGAGGTGATAACCTCATTGTAGTTTTGACTTGCATTTCCCTGACAGCTAATGATGTTGAGCATCTTTTCATATGCCTGTTGGCCATCCGTATATCTTCTTTGGAGAAATCTCTGTTCAGATCTTTTGCCCATTTTTTAATTGGGTTGCTGGCTTTTTTGTTGTTGAGATGCATGAGTTCTTTGTATATTTTGGATCTTAACCCCTTATCTGATATAGATATCTGATATCTCTTCTCCCAGTTGTTAGGTTGTCTTTTCGTTTTGTTGATGGTTTCCTTTGCTGTGCAGAAGTCCATTAGTTACTTTTATATCCCCAAGAGGCACTGTCTTGTTTGTAGCATAGCCACATTATTCTATATAGCCACATTCTATTATGTAGCACATTATTGTATGTCCTCAGCCTGGCGTCAAAGCCTTTTGCAGGCAGCGTGGCTCCTGTCTGTCTTTGGAGTCTTATTTCCTTTCTGTGCACTGGGCTTTAGCCAAGCTGTATCTTTCATTGTTTCCTAAACTTGTTTCTTACTCACCTCCGGTTTCCCCATGGCTTGGTTCATGTTGTTTTCTCTGACCCAAAACAGATTGTGATCCTCCTTCTCTAAAGGTCCATGGTAGTTTCCCAAGCTTCCTTTATGGCACCTATACCATATTTTAAAATACAATTATTTGTATATTTGTTTCATCAGCTCATTGAGGACAAAGCTTTTGTCTTACTCAAATGTCTGGTAGAACCTAAAGGGGCTTTATAAATAGTAAGGTTCAATAAACTTTTATGAATTAAACACTTCAGTTGTAAATTTATGCTGATATGAACATTAAGATAACCTAGTAGCTGATTATACATTTTGCAGGTAGTGACTTAAATTTTTTTCATCCTAAGATATTCAAAGAACATCAAAAGATGTATTCATAAGAAATTCAAGATTTGAATTTGATTAGGACAACAATTAGGATCGTGAACTTCAATTATATTGGAGAGGTTGAGAATATGATTCTTTTTCTTAACCTTGGATGAACCAACAGTGAACCGTGCTTCCCTGTTTTGCCCTTCTCCACAATGCCGATCACAGACCAGCAAATGCAGATTTCAGCCCTGTGACAAAGAACTTAACAGCAGATTGTAAAGGGATGGTCCACTTAATAAAAACCATACCGGATAATACATTTCACAATTACAGATGTCTCTGAATGAGTCCTTAAATATTTGACCTGTATTATTTATAATAGCCGTTCAGAAACATTATATAGTTAGATTTTTAGTCTAACCTCATGATTCTATAATTCTAAATTCCTCACTTCTGATTGTGAAGCATAAAAAATGTTGTTTAGAAATATGATTTTATTAAAACTTAGTTTGAAACCTAGGATTTTGGGGTTTTATTTTCTTTATCTACTGGGATGAATTTGTTTTAGAACTAACACAAAATGCCGCTTGGATTTGTTAAGCAGTGTAAATCTAAAAGTACTCATGTAGCTTCTTTAAGTATGTTTGGTGGTGCTGTCTGACTCCAGAATGGCTTGTTTACTATTTGAGGGAAGGTAGGAAACAATTGGGGAAAGAATATTACCAGCACATTGTTGTGTCTAAAATATTTCTTCTCCAACTCTGGGTCTTTAAAAGTTACAGATTAGAAATGAAAAAAAAGCTTAAAAGAATGCTAATTAATATGTTAAAATATACTAGAGGACCTGTGTTGTCATTGATCTAATTGTTAGTGGATCATTTGAATCATTTCTGTATCATTTATGTAAAATCAAATGGCATGTTAGTCACTTAAATTATGCTTGTATGAGACATACTCCTTTTTTCCCCGTTCTTTTCTAAGAATAGGATTTAAGAAGTCAATTCCCAGGAAAAAAGGCCTTTATTTGCCCAAGTGTTGAAATTTCCAAGTTGGAAGTTTTTAATAATTTGTTGGTTGTTAATTTCAGAGGAATATGTATATTCACACCTCTGATAAATTTGTATATTTATAATAATCAAAACTTCATAGTTTGTCTAAATGAGGTAGAGTGCTGTGCTTAGAGTAGCCTATGGAGAGCAATAATAAAAATAATTTTTCTCTCTTGACAGTACCAGTATAGGGCTGGAGGCCATTTTAAACAAAATTGTAGTGTAATGAAATCCTCTTTACTTATAACCTAATTAGAAATGTTAGGTGGCCAAGAGTGTGTGGAAATTGGCCAGACTTCTGTATATTTTTCTTCAGAATACTTTGAAACTCCTTTCACTGTTTCACAATATTTATAGATTATGCAATTCAGGTTTAGTAATACTGTAGATAGTCAAATGTCTTAGAGGACAAAACAGGAATTACCAGGAAACTTAAATGTTAATGGCATAGGATATAAATACCACGTTGATATTTTTTTAAAAGATTAGGTAGAAAGTTAAGGGAAAAATTTCAGTGTTTTATCCCTCAAACTCAGGATACCTACCATAAGATTTTTTTTTTTAACTTTTTTTTTTCTTCTCCCCAAAGCTTCCCAGTACATAGTTGTGTATTCTAGTTGTGAGTGCCTCTGGTTGTAGCTTGTGGGACGCCGCCTCAGCATGGCCTGATGAGCGGTGCCATGTTTGGGCCCAGGATCCAAACCCGCGAAACCCTGAGCCGCGAAGCGGAGCGCACAAACTTAACCATTCAGCCATAGGGCCGGCCCCTAACATCAGATTCTTAACTTAATAAATTCTGTTAATATATTAAGCACATCTTATTTGACTTTCCTTAGAATTGCCACCTCAATGTAGTCTTGTAAAGCTTTTCTTGCTCAGAAGTCTGCTCACTAAAAAGATTCTTTCTCGGGGCTGGCCCCGTGGCGGAGTGGTTAAGTTCGTGCGCTCCGCTGCAGGCGGCCCAGTGTTTCGTTGGTTCGAATCCTGGGCGCAGACATGGCACTGCTCATCAGAGCACGCTGAGGCAGCGTCCCACATGCCACAACTAGAAGGACCCACAACGAAGAATATATAGCTATGTACCGGCGGGCTTTGGGGAGAATAAGGAAAAAAATAAAATCTTTAATTAAAAAAAAAAGATTCTTTCTCTGTATCACAGGTTATAGAGCAGGATTCCTTTTGTTTTTTTCATTAGATGCCTTAGAACTTGGATCCTCAGCCTTCCTAATAAGGTCGGCGCTCAGCTGATGGGGCTGTGTAGAAAACCTTTTGATGCACGTTGGTAAGTCTTCCTGGAGTAAGATAGGTATGGTCCCTGTGATGAAGGGCTTTTCTTTATATTGTGATTGACACTTTGGTCTCTTCTGTAGAGCCTCAGCAATGGATGATGGTATTTATTGATTCATCTGCTTAAATAAATTAGAGAAGTTAAGTTTTGCTTTTCTTTTTATTTTACAAAGCTGTGAGGAGGCACCCCTGTATCTTTTTCACTGTTTTATAGCTGGGCCACATGAATTTAATTTTTACTTTGGATTTTGTGACCTCAGAAGTATGGCTGGATATCTGACAAGCTTCAGTCTTGTGTCCTTAGTTCCAGTATCCTGTCCTTAGTTCCAGTCTTCCACACGCTAAGCCTAGAAATGCAGAACAACGCTAAATGGCATAGGAGATCTTGGGGCAGGGTCAGAAGGTTTCTTTGATGATGAAAAAGGTTGATGAGGTTAATTTACACCAGAGACAGGAGGTGGAGTCAGATGGCTATTGAAGAGGGTTGAAGCAGTAGAGGTGGCAAGCTAAGGTGTGGGAACTCGTGATCAACTAAAGGATGGACAAGAGGGACCCTGCTTTTCACTTTCAGAAATGTTCCTTTGATCCTTTTATGTGCATAGCACTCAATCCTGTATATCTCTAAGAAAGATGTAGAAGACAGTTTCTATAAAACATTTTCTCATCTGGTTAAGACAAAAACTGATTGGACAGAAACATTATCAGGGCTTAGGGGAAGTGAGGTATCTTTACAGTTCCATTGAGTGAAAATAAAATATTTTACTATGTTTTGTTAAATATGGATTTTTCAGTTTAAATATACTTTAGAAAAACTCCACTTAAAAAAATTGTCTGCTTTGATGAAAAGGCTGCCATAAGAACCTGGAGAGTGTTGGTGCCTCTTGTGTTGAAGAGCCCTAATTTTTAATGTAATGTGATAGACTTGCAAACATAAAAAAACATTATTTTGCCCCTTCTCTTTGAGTTAAGCCCATCACTAGGAGGCAGAATGCAAGGACATGATAATCCTATCCTTTGAAAATTGGTTTTGTGATGAGTGGTAAATAGGTGGAGATAGGCATAATTCCTATATTCCCAGCTGGTATATAACATATTAAACTCTAGTGCCTTGTACATAGTAGGTATTCAGAGACTGAATTCTTTTCTGAATGTAATTTTTTTTTTAAAGGCTGAAACAAAGGGGCCAGCCCCATGGCTGCGTGGTTAAAGTTCACGTGCTCCTCTTTGGCGGCCAGGGTTTGCACGATAGGATCCCCACTGCCAACCTATTGCACTCATTGGCCACGCGGTGGAGGCATCCCATGTACATGTCTAGGAGGGTTGGTACAGATGTTAGCTCAGGGTGCATCTTCCTCACACACACAAAGAGACTGAAACAAAGACTATGTTTGTGTTTTCCTTGCCCCAACATGTTTATGACGTCAGTTGGAGCAATAGTAGATTATAGTTCAGTTCACTTTAATTTTCCTTTTTTTTTGTGCTGACCTCTGATGCTCTCTGGCAAAGAACCGTACAATGATTTGAGGGCTGTTTGTTTAAGAAAATAGATGATATTGAGTTGTAAGTAACTTCCTCTCGGTACTAATTCATACTTTTGTAGCCAAACATAGACCTTGATGACCATTTCTGGTCAAGGACAAAAGAGTTTCAGCTTAATAATAGTTTGCTTTTTAATTTTTAGCCCTAAAGGTCATGAGATTCTTTTCACTTAAGTGCTTGTTAACTGCTTTTTTTCAACAATTGAAAAATTGTTGAATGAATTGAAAAATTCATTGCTGAAGCCTTGAATTGTTTTTCCTTGCTAATTTGTAAATACATTTATTTATTTATAAGGAGACTAATATTAATGTTTAGTTAATATTAATAATGTTTTCTAGTATCTTTACACCTTGATAGTAAGTTATAGATAACATTTTTGGGGCCTGCCGGCAGGTCTTATCATCTTAACGTGTTAATGCAGAAGGTTTGAAACTGGCGGTGGAGAACATCAGAGTAGAGCCTCATTATATGCAGGCTATTATGTATTTTCTCTTCCAACATTCTTTTCTTCACATAATATTTCCATAGTATAACCACATGCCATGAGAACCTGACCAAATATATCTGCTTGTAGTCCTGTCCTTTAGTCCTACGTTTGTGTGCTTATGTATTTATACATCTACGTACATACACACGTACACACATATACAATGCCACCGAACTTACTAGGAAGTTCTTGTATCTAAAGATAAAGAGACAAGAAGAAAGTTGACTAGCAAATACAAAGGAATAACTTATTTATATGAAAAAAAGAGTGGGTTACTGTGATTCTAACCCCCGTTCCTATATTGTTTATGCTGTTTTTCTTGATTCACCTCTTTGCATCGACATTTTTTAGTTTTTTGTTTTGGGAGGTTCAGGCCCTTGCCTGCACATATCCTATCTCCTAATAAAGAACCAGTGATGCCATAAGTGCTCTTTGCCTAAGCAAATGAACAGCATCTGCCTTCCTTCATCCACTTCTGGGCTTTCTTATGACTGAGGCCTTCAGTTCACAAGACACAGATATCAAGCACTTGCATGGCCACCAGCCAGTTAGTGTGTTTGGCACTGGCAGTATAAGGATAATTTTTAACATAGGTTTAGCATTCATTGTGCTCATGGTGTAGTAGGACAGATAAGTATGTAAACAAATAACCACAGCAATAGTAACTCTACCTGAAACAAGGACCAGAGGAGTGATTAACGACCCCTGGCCTTGGCATCACGATCAGAGACAATATCTCAGAAAAAGTGAGGCACAGGACATTCTGGGTAGAGGGAAGAGCTGAGCAAAGAGCCATAGAGGTATAAAGTGACATTCTGGGAGTTGTGAGGTACTGAAAAAGTACAAGGTGCAAAGGACAAGATGGGGAGAGAGTAAGCTGTGGATGGATTGTAAAGCACCTTCTGTACAGGTCTTAGGAATGTGACTCTATCCTGTAGGTAATGACAATTTCTCAGATGTTTTAAGGAAGGTAGTCACCTGAGAAAAAAGAGCTTTGAAGTCACTCAGAACTGAACTCAAATCTCTGCTTGTGTTGTTACTTACTAGCTGTATACTCTTGGACCTGGTGCTTAACATTTCTGAACTTCAGTTTTCACATCTATGCGATAGGGATAGCTTGAACTGAGAATACCCTGGATTGTGAGTGACTAGTCATGCAGCAAACATTATTTATTGAGTGCCTGTCATACATAATGCTCAGAGACATTCTACAGGGAAGAGAAATGCAGGAGGAGGAGCCTCCAGAGCTTAGAAACAGCTAGATGCTGGATCAACCCATCCAAAACTTAGCACATTTGTCTATTCAGACCTATTCTTTTTTTTTTTTTTTTTAAGATTGGCACCTGGGCTAACAACTTGTTGCCAATCTTCCTTTTTTTTTTTTTCTGCTTTATTTCCCCAAACCCCTCCTGTACACAGTTGTATATCTTAGTTGCAGGTCCTTCTAGTTGTGGAATATAGGACGCCACCTCAGCGTGGCCTGAAGAGCGGTGCCATGTCTGCGCCCAGGATCCGAACCCTGGGCTGCCGCAGCGGAGCTCGAGAACTTAACCACTCGGCCGCGGAGCCGGCCCCTATTCACACCTATTCTTATTCTGCATTCTCTGTCGTTATTAGTGACACCTAAGACAGAAACCTGGGAATCCTCTATTATACCTTCTTTATAGCCAATTATCAAATCCATCCTGTCTTACTTTTTTTTTTTGGTGTAAAATTTTATTATGAAATGCGTAAATTTTAAGTGTTCATTTGCTGAATTTTGACATATGCATGTATCTGTGTAATCCATTTGCCTGTTAAGATGGAGAACTTCGCAGTCATGCCAGAGAATTCTCTCATTACTCAAGTGATCCACTTGTAATTCATTGCAACCAGTACATTTCAGATGAAGCCATAACTTCATTCATATCATCAATATGTATTAATATGCCTGCTATTGAATAGAAACTGAGAATGCAGTGTGAGCCCAAAGTCCTTGCCTTTAGCCTTCAAGATTCCTACAGTTGGGTGAGGATACTGATGAGTAAATAAGAATTTTGTAATATGACTTGAGAAGTAAGAAAATAGAGCTTGAGTATAGGGTGCCATCCTGCCCCATTGACCTAATTTTTTTGTGTGTGTGGGTAAAGGGGAAATGAAATCTAATCTAAGGTTGGTAAGAGGAGTAATGAATCATGAAAGGAAGGGGAGATGCATATTCCAAGAATATTCAGGGCCAGGAAGCAAGAGAATAGGGAATACTGTATGACTAGAGAACAGAGAGAGAATAAGAAATGACAAAAATGATACTGGAGTGACAAGTGAAAGGCTGGATGGAGCAAGACTGAGTTTCCCATAGTAGGTCAACTAGAAGTTGCCTTACCTTTGAGGCAAGGAGTGATGCAAAATGACAATTTGTCAATTCCTGTCTTTGAACTCCCTCTAAACCTTAGTTAAAACTCTTATTTTAGGAATTCCTTCCTAATTAATGCCACATAATCGTTGGTGAATCATTGTTAGTGACATCAGTATAATATCAACTACCATTTATTGACTGATCCTCGTATTTTATCTTGGACACACTTTATGCTTTATATTTTGTGGTGGTGGTTTCTAAGCATAATTGTGTCCAAATATATATCCATGTTTTAATCCTTTATATGGCAAAGATTTTTCAGACTTTTAAGTTAACTGATTGAGTTAAAAATAGTGAGATGTGGGGCCGGCCTGGTGGTGAAGCGGTTAAGTGCGCGTGTTCCACTTTGTCGGCCTGGGGTTTGCCAGTTCGGATCCCGGGTGCGGACATGGCACTGCTCAGCAAGTCATGCTGTGGTAGCCGTCCCACATATAAAGTAGAGGAAGATGAGCATGGATGTGAGCTCAGGGCCAGTCTCCCTCAGCAAAAAGAGGAGGATTGGCAGCAGTTAGCTCAGAGCTAATCTTCCTCAAAAAAAAAAAAGTGTGAGATGATCCTGGATTATCTGGATGAGCCCTAAGCGCAATCACTAGTATTCTTTTAAGAGAAAGGCAGAGAAAGATTACAGATAGGTAGAAGAGGAGAAGACATGTAGAAAGAGAAGGCAATGTGGCAATGCACATAGATAACCGGAGTGATACTGCCACAGGGTAAGGAATACCAGCAGCCACCAGAATCCAGAAGAGGCAAGGAATGGATTTTCCCCTACAGCCTCTCTTGGGAGTCTAGCCCTGCTGACACCTTCGTGTCAGCCCAGTGATATGATTTCAGACTTCTGGTCTCCAGAAGTGTGAAAGAATGGATTTCTGTTGTTTTAAGCCACCCAATTTGTGTTAATTTGTTACAGCAGCTATTGGAAACAATACACTTGTTATCTCAAAACACACTTCATGTACTTCTTTATGTGCCAGATGCTCATGTCATTCCCTTCACTGAGAATGTCTGAACCGCTGCTCTTTTTGGTAACTGATATGCCCCAAGTGATTAGAATCTTCATCACAGATAGTAAGTGCTCAATAAATACTTGTGGAATGAATCAATTCTGTCATGTATTACAGTTGTTAAGTCACCTATTTCTTCCATTAGATTTTTTTTGCTTTATTTTTTGAGTTGAGACATAATTGACACATAACATTCTGTAAGTTTAAGGGATACAACCTGTTGATTTGGCACATTTATATATTGCAGTATGATTACCACCATAGCTTTAGCTAACACCTCTGTCATGCCACATAACTCTTTTTTGTAGTGAGAACGTTTAAGATCTAGTGTCAGCGATTTTGAAGTATAGAATACAGTGTTGTTGACTCTAATCACTATGCTATGTATTAGATCTCCAGAACTTATTCATCTTCTGGTTGCAAGTTTGTACCCTTTAGCCTGTTTTGTTTTTAAATATTCCTTGACTTCATGTTCTTGTCTCTATCCCTGTTGCCAAAGCCTTGGTTCAGGCTCTTACATCTCATCTGGAATCTGCAGCAGTTGGTCTCTCTTCCTCCTCTTACTAATTTTCTTTTTCATGAGAAAGTTCTCACTTTAAGTGACACTGGCTGAGCCCTCACTAACTGTCAGATGACTGCTGATACTCTACATTATTTCAGATTGTTAGTATAAACAAGTTGAAGGCTCACCCTCTCCTTGGTTGGCTACTAGCAAAGTGTGTCAGTTCCAACTTCCCCATGCCTTTCCTCACTTCTTGCCTTGATCAGTTCACCCTAGGCAGATTGTACATGGACCAGTCCCCTGCATTTGTATTAGGAGTATATTCTATTTTGAACCATTAGATTTGAAGCTATTTTTTTCAAAAAAGAGATCTCATATTTTAATAAGATTTCTCTTCGCTCAACTCTTATAGCAGGTGTATTTTATACCTGCTGTGAACCTACCATTAAAGTGAGCCTACTCAGGGTCTTTAACTTTTTTGTACTTCCACCCTGATGAGAGGCTGTCTTCCAGTGGGTTGGGGGAATGCCTTTTTTGTCTTTGTTTGTTCTGCCTGTTTTTAGTCTCCGCTTGACTATTTGGACTCTGACTATCCATGAAGAGAAGATGGACTTTATCTACTTGTAGCTTCATAGGCTGAAGTTGAATATCTGTATTCCAGTACTTTACCACAATGCTTTGTACCTATTAGGTGAATTTTGTTACATATGGATAGCTTCACCATCACACAGACAGTACATTTTCTATTCTACTTTTCTTCTCCCTGTGTAACAGTTGGGAGTTGAGAAGAGCATTAACTCACTGTTTGTATTTTGTTTTTGATGCTCCAGGTCAGGATGGCTAACTGGTTGGCTTCCTACATGGTGCCCTACGTCTACATCACACCTTAAAGAAGCTGAAGAGAAAATTTTAAAATGTAAGGTTTTCTTCTTGTAAGTTAACTGAGCTATGTATTCAAATAGGTCCAGTATGTCTCATTGGCCTAAAACTGGAGATAAGATTCTGTGGTGTTAGTTGTTGGCACAAGAACTTTTTTCCTTTTCCATGTCATCAGTAAGTGTATAAATGTGGGGAGGCAAGGGTTCTCAAATTTTTAGGTTTGTGTCCCTGTTATACTCTTAAATTAGTAAGGACCCCAAGGAGCTTTATTCATAGATTATAGCTATCAATGTTTACCATATTAGAAATTAAAAGTGAACGATTTAAAATATGTTAATTAATTTTAAAACAATAGTAATAAACTCATTACAGGTTAAAATAAATAACGTTTTCTATAAGTAACTACTTTCTAAACAGAAATGTAGTGAGAAAAGTAGCATTGTTTACATGTTTGTAAATGTCTGGCTTAATATAAAGCAGGTAGATTCTTATATCTGCATTGCATTCTGCGGTGTTGGTAATCACTTACCATGTGATCTCTTGAAAACTCCATTGTATACCCATCATCAGAGTGAAAAAGACAAAGTCTTAGTATTATTATAAAAATAGTTTTGACCTTGTAGACATCTTAAAAGGTCTCAGGGATTCCCCAGCTGTCCCCAGACTATGCTAGACAGGCTCTAGGTGTCCCCAGAGCAAGCAGCTTTGTATAGTGGGACAAACACTGTACTATAAACAAGTAACCTGTTCTAGGCCCACATCTGCAGTCAGGTGGTTACAGGATCTTAGGCAAGGAACTTCTCAGCTTCTGATTTTTTACCTGTCAGATGAGAGGGTAGGATGATCCTTAGAATTTTTTCTGGTTCTAGTATTCTAAGATTCTTTAATTCTACATTTGTGGTAGTGCGAAAACCTTTTCCTATTTCTTATGAGCACAGATGTTTACCCACACTTGTACTGCTAGGAAAGTATTCCCAGGTATCTGTGGGTGTATTTTTAAGCAGTAGTGTTTGTGTAATTTTGTTCTACTCATACAATTTAGAGGAGTGGATTACATGGTACAGTTCACATACATGATTGCTGTGTATGTATGTGCGGATATTTGTCCGCAGATGTTTTTCATCCTCTCTACCACAAATGAGTTTTCTTGTTTGTGCATTTGAATGATTCAGGAGTAAGTGACTGTAACTGAATATATCCATAGAAAGGACAATTAACCATCTTGCTTGGATTTTTTAACTTGAAAATGAATTTCTACTCTGTATACTTGGGTAATCTTGTTCTCTACAAAGCTGGGAAAGTTGTCATTGTGGTTTACTGAAATAAAAAAATTCTTGTCACAAGATGAAAAAGGGTGCTAGATGCTCAATTCACGCATTTAAGAAGCTCATTGCTTCCCTCCGGCAAAGGTTGTAGGGATGCAAATAGTGAGAGTTGACCCTGCTCCAGTGTGAGACGTGAAAGCAAGCGACTGATAATGGTGGAGTGAGCTCTCTGAAAGAGGTTACAGATAGTTTCAATGGAAACACACAAACTGTCTGTGTTCAAAATGCTGATGTGGTTTGGCTTGGCACTAATGCTGGATCACCTCCTTTTCTAAACTGGTGGCATTTCCACCTACTCAGGGGAATGGGCTCTGTTAATATTCTGAATGAATGCTAGGTTTCCTCTCTGCTGCCACTATGTGGGTACAAAATCTGAGATTGTTTCTTTGGTTAAAAGGGCAGAGGCTCTGGTTCTCCAGTGTTTCTCCACTACAAATGAACGTGCACAAATAATTAAGGGGTATCTCTAAAGTGTAGCTATTCAGTTGATAATTTAATGTAAATGAATTTCAAATTAGTTCATCTTTAGTGAATTTGGGGGGAGACTTAAAGTATTTAGTCCACAGTATTGAAGGTAAGTAAGAGTTTTTATCTACAAAATTATGATTATTTGCATTTTCTAGGGATATTGTTGAACTTGCACTCGGACTACCTGGCGCCTCAAGCTGAGGAGTTCTTACCATACTCTGTCACCTTTCTTTGACTAAACTTTGTGATGACTGAAGATTTCAGTTATGTGTTTAATACATATACTGTTAATCCTTCCCTAAATTCATTATTACCTTTTAGGGAAAGATGTTTCTTTTGAGTCTGACTTGAATCTTCAATGCTTAATCTTCAAGTGTTGTACAAATTCAAGGTAGTAGTCTTTTGTTATTGTCTGCAAAGCTAGGGACCTTAAAATAATGGATTCAGTGACCACTAAGTTCCTTTCCAGTTCTGGTAGTGTGATACCCTCATTTGATAGATGTGGAAAGAAGTCCAAAGAGCTAACATGACTTGCCAAAAGACCTTGGCCACAGGTACTTGAGACTTGTCTGAGATAGATCTTCCCACTTAGGTGTAAAGTATGGTAATTAAGAATTACTTCAATAAAATGTGTACTTTTTTTAGGGCTGACAGAATAAAGGCTAAAATCATATGAATGGATACCAGATGGTTTCTAGATTATTAATTTCTGATTGCTCTGAGAATACTATCCCTCTTAGAAGTAGTGAAGCTAAGCAGAATTTCTCTTTTATGTTTTCATTAGATGTCCCCTGCACATACAAAAAAGAACTTGTTCGTATATCTAATGGAAATAAAATATGGACACTGAAGTTCTCGCATAATATTTCAAATAAGACTCCACTTGTCCTCCTTCATGGTTTTGGAGGAGGACTTGGACTCTGGGCACTGAATTTTGAAGATCTTTGCACTGATAGACCCGTCTATGCTTTTGACCTCTTGGGCTTTGGACGAAGTAGTAGACCCAGATTTGACAGTGATGCGGAAGAAGTGGAGAATCAGTTTGTGGAATCCATTGAAGAGTGGAGATGTGCCCTAGGATTGGACAAAGTGATCTTGCTTGGACACAACCTGGGTGGGTTCTTGGCTGCTGCTTACTGTTTGAAGTACCCATCAAGGTAAGTGATGGTGATAGAAGAGAGACACCCAAGTGCTCGTCTCTACTTCCTGTCTTTGGTGGTGGTTGGTGTCTGAGCTTTATAAGACAGACATTCTCTTAAAGGACCCTATAGACCAAATAGCCACAGCTGATGGCCAGTTTAGTAGCTGAAATAATGACGTCATATTTTCCATTACACATGCTACACATTGGTTGAAGGCTTAAGAAAGACTTTCTATTTGTTAAACTTAGAATGTATACAATTTAAGCCGCAAGTGAAAATTCTTGTGGTTTTATTGTTATTGTCGTCATTAGACCTATGGATTCTAGCAGTCTTTTCCTCACCTTCTCCAGGTTATAGTGAGCTGTAATGGGAAAACAGAAGGTTAGAAATTAGGACTCCTAGGTACTAGTGTTATCTTTGTGGCTTAGTGCAAATCACTTAACCTCTAAGCTTTTCCTCATTTCTTCATTTCTAAACTACAGAAAATATACCTGTATAATGTATCTTACAGAGTTTTTGATTGTACTGTGCCCTAACCTTTATTGTTACAGAATTATTTTTCAGAGACGTTGGATTAATGAGTGTTTGCTTCAGAATCTTTGTAGCATCTCCTTTCTTTACCTTATTTTCTTATGCTATTTCCTATTATTTATGTTGCTACTCTGAGGGGAGGTCATACTTGAGTGCTAAGAAAATCTCATTTTTGTTTTGCTCATCCTTTGGAAAGAAAAAAGATCAGCATTTTTGTGTTGCCAATGTATTTTTCCATTGGACTAATTTTTAAATCCAAGATTGCAACCGACTTTTGACATTGAGGTCTGTGAATGAGATATGAATGATGGTCATTTGCAGAGTGCATGTATGCACCTGTGAGGCTGCCCCATTGCATAACTCCAGGTGTGCTGTTGACACAGAATTTGATGGTGGAGCAGCAGCCCTGTGTACCTGGGGTTTTCCTCTAGAACAGCCAACTTTTTCTCTACAGATTCTTTATCTAAAATGTCAGCATTTGCACTTGATTTTTCTGGAGAGTTCCTAATCTTGTGTGTCCTAGATGGTAATAGTCTTGTCTACTGGCAGACGTCTTCTTTCAAAAGAAGTCCAATTTTTTTCCTCCTAGTTGGGTTTTTGGGGATTACTGTCTTTTTTTTTGTGTCCTCCTCAGTGACAAACACCTAGCTGTATTTGTGGGCAAAGAAAGACAAGGATACTTTTCTGGTATAACACAACAGGGCTATTTGTGGAGGTTGGGCTTCCTTTGTTTCTTATCAGGTGTTTATTATGTCTATCCTGTGGTATTTATCCCCTAGAGATACGACATGGAGCTCTGTGGGCTAGACTCTGGTCATGAAACCTCTTAGAGTCCTGACTCTTCATAGCTATCTGCTGTTTAGTTCAGTTGGTGAGATTTTCATTTGCAGTTGTGAAATGCTCTAAAGAAATAAGGGGTTTCAGTGATTCAAAAGGGAATGACTACTTCAAAACTATCTGTAAAAGAGAATAGCAACATATTTTGAATGACATGGGAGGCAGAACAAAAATCTAAAATAAAGCCAGTGGGGGCCAGCCCCATGGCCAAGTGGTTAAGTTCACACACTGCCCCAGCAGCCCGGGGTTTCCCCGGTTTGGATCCTGGACGACCTAGCACCGCTCATCAAGCCATGCGTCCCACATGCTGCAACTAGATGGACCCACAGCTAAAATATACAACAGTGTCCTGGGGGCCTTTGGGGAGAAGCAGGAAAAAAATTAAAAAAATAAAATAAAGCCAGTGATCTCTGCATTGGACTGACTACCTTTTATAGAATGATTCTTGAATATTTGTGCCTAAT
Organism: Equus asinus; assembly: GCF_041296235.1. Taxonomy (NCBI): domain Eukaryota; kingdom Metazoa; phylum Chordata; class Mammalia; order Perissodactyla; family Equidae; genus Equus; species Equus asinus. Next base: position 54,306,876 of record NC_091810.1, on the reverse strand, counting down.
GCTAGAAATCAAACTAAAGTACTGTATCAGGACCAAGAACCACTAAGTAATAGCAATAGATGAATGTGAGAATGCTTGAAATAAGTAGGATGTTTAAATTGGCTGATTGCTGTCAAATATTGAGTGGAACTCTACAGAATATGTTAGATATTGAAGCCTATATTTTAACTGCATAAAACTTAAATTATTAAACACAAGTTAATTTAAAAATAATGAGGTTCTCTGAATTTTCGGTATCCCAGATAATGAATGAAGTCCAGTCAGAACACTGTGCTTGGCACATAGTGGGTGCCCAGTAAATATTTCTGGAATAGATGAATCTGAAAAGAGAATTGTAACTAAATTCACCTTTTAGCTTACCATTTTATGTTCTTTTTCTGCTTTCTCCTTCCACCTTGCATAAAAGTATTAAGAGATAGGAGTTGGTTATGTTATACCTTTGTCGACGAAAATAATCCATAACCAATCTATAAATGAAAATTTGGGTGAGTTTATTCTGAGCTTAAATCTGAGGATTATAACCCAGGGCCTTTCTTCCCAAAGGAAGAAAGGGCACCAAAGAAGTGGGGTGCACAGAGTGGTTATATACCCCCAGAGAGGATGTTTCACATAGGATTGAAATGTCCCTTTTACAGTAGTCTGGAGACTGCTCTGTCGGCACAGCGATTGGTGGAAACAGCAGGTAGGTCTTCTGTCTCAGTGAACACCGCAGGGTGGCAGTCTGTTGTCTCCAGCTGAGTGGTCACAGGTGAGCTGGGTGGTCAAAGGTGATTGCAGCAATCAGTTCCTAGCCTAAGGAAAAATGCTTATCCCTAAGGAAATGCTAATGTGGGGGGAAGTTGCACCTTTATCTCAGGGGCCTTTGTTCTGGCCATAGGAAATGTCTAAGCAGATATGCAATGCGTGCTCAATAGCCACAGTCAGGCCCTTTTGGAAAAAACAAAGTCAGGCCGAATTAGGTTTATACCAAATGGCTTCCTCATATACTCCAATATCCTATTGCTTGCCATTTTTATTTGCCACCTTTCCACTTTCTTTCTGGGAGAAAAACTGATTTCATATATGTAAGTGTAAACCGGAAAGATTTCAGTTTTAGCCCTTTTGACCAGTTAATTTACATCTTAAGTTACTGTGTCTCATAAAAACAAGTTATAGTGGAAATAAAGGTGAGATCATTTTGTGTGTATGTGTGAGAAAAAGATATTAGTGAGAATGTTTTTTCTAACATATACATAATATATATACATATTTTGCATAGTTAATAAATTAACCTGCCATTTGAACCAACAACCTCAGTTAATTTAGAAATGTGTTAAAGCTACAAAATAAAAGTAAGATTTTAAAATTTCTTTCTTTCTATTCTTATAGACTGGATAATACCCCAGTGTAGCACATAGTATGGGAAGGCAGAAGTTACAGTCTCTTGGGCCTCCTCCTTTCCCTGGGTTTTTTACTCTGTTGCTTTTCAGGATGGCTTTCCTTGAAGCACTTCTCTTTCAATGGAGAGGAAAGAGATAAATGAATAAGTATGTCTCTGGTTTTTTCCTGTAGGCGCATCATCTCCTTTGTTGCAGATGTTCCTCACTGCCAACATTACTTTTAATGTTTCTCATTTTAATTTCATACCATAAAGAAATTTTTTCTGCTTGATCCTGATTGAGGAAATTCATACAAATTTACATAGATGATGTGTAGTTACGGTTAATAGAACTGTTCAGTAGACTCACGGATCCGAATGCAGTTAAACACAATTGATTACAGCAAGTGTAGATGTTCATAATTAGAGCAAACCTCATAGTAAGTGAGCTTTAGCGGTTAACTGTCTCTTCAAGTTGCATTCATACTGAGCAGATGGGCTGGTTGTCTGGGTCGCTATCTCTGTGATCTGGAATGTTTTACCTGAGCCAGGGAAGCCTCCTTGTGGTGTGCACATACTGCCTCTGGTACAATAGAGTGGCCCTTTTAGTATCAGCTAAGCAAGTACAGAACTGCCTACTCTAAATGTCTCTTATCCAACTTTCACTTGATCCAAGTCCTTTTGTATTTAAAGACTTTTATTTTATTTTATTTTTTATTTTTTTTAAGATTTTATTTTTCCTTTTTCTTTTCAAAGCCCCCCGGTACCTGGTTGTATATTTTTAGCTGTGGGTCCTTCTAGTTGTGGCATGTGGGACGCCACCTCAGCATGGCTGATGAGCCGTGCTGTGTCCGCGCCCAGGATCTGAACCGGGGAAACCCTGGGCCGCCAAAGCAGAGTGCGTGAACTTAACCACTTGGCCACGGGGCCAGCCCAAGACTTTAATTTTTTTAGAGCAGTTATAGATTTACAGCAAAATTGAGAGGGAGATAAAGAGATTTCCCATATAATCCCTGTGACCCCTGCACATGCATAGCTTCCCCCACAATTACTATTTTTATTATGCTGTCATGAGATTAAAATAAATCTTTGAATTTCAGAAAAAAGTTTGTAGGGTTGGGGGAAAGGCTGTGAGAGGAGGGAAAGAATGGTCTAATAGAAACCAAATGAGATTCAGTTCATTTCTTTACTCATTGTGCATCTTTTCTTGTCTCTCTCTTTCCTTTTTTTTCTCCTAATGGATTTAGAGAATGTTGCTTTTTTCTCTTCCTCCTCAGGTATGGAAAATCTTTTTTTTTCTCTTTTAAGTAAAACAAGAGTTCCTTAATTTCTGTTGTTTCTATACAGGAAGGAAAAATAAACACAAAGACAATTTTTTACTTGTTGGGACTTCCTGTCCCAATCCATACCTATTTCTGTCCTTATCTTTTATGGGCAGCCCCATTCTTCCATTCTTTGTTTATTTTTATAGGACAGTTTGAGGACAAGAGTGAATATGCCGAATTTAATGTGCTTGTTTAGGAAGGATTCTCATGATGGAAAAAATTCATCAGTTATTCTTCTCTATTTTGGTACAGTAGGTCATCCTGGGTGCTTCATTTCTATGAGCAGCAGAGTGCCTCTGTCCATACAGATTGTTTATAGCCTAACTTGTGGCAGTGATCACATATTTTACGTGGATTCTTGATACTGTTTAAAAACAGTATTCAGCAATTGTGATACTTTGTGTAAAAGTACCCAAATGATTCCTCCATTGAAATATTGGTGATGAATGAAATACTCCTAACACCATGTTCCAGCAGATTGATTGTGTTTAAATAATGTTGAGTGACTTTCTGTGCTTTTAAGGCTTACAGTATATTGTGGGAAGAGATTAAAATTAAATAACCACGCAAGTAGCATGACAGCTGTGGTGAGTGCTGGGCATGGGAAGTGGGCGGTGCTGTGAGAACTCTTGATGAGAACCTCTCCCAGTCTCGGGGGTCCAATATGGTACCCTAAAGAAGTGCAACTTGAACTGAGGTTGACGTCTTAAAGGGGAGTAGCAGGAGCGCATTCTAGGCAATGAGGACAGACCTTGCAAAGGCCCCGTGCTAGGTGGATGTCTGGACCATTCTGGAAAGGCCATGTGGCTGGTGGGCAGAGAAGTTATGAACCAGTTAGTAGATGACTCCACTGGGGGCACAACCCCTGGGTTCCTTCCAAGAAGATGACCTTAGTTCATCTCAGTTTTCTTACCACAGTGTGTAATAGTTACAGATGCCATCTGTAATTTCACTTGTAGATTAATGTGCCATGTGATAAACAGTTGGGTGGTATACCGGCTGCCATTCTGTAAAACGTTCTTCATCAGGAAGTGTCTGATCACCTTAAGATGGGAATGAAGGGAGAGTAGAGTAAGCCAGCAATAATAGCCAAAGATGCCATCTCCTTTCTTTCGTTTGTGTGCTTATTAGCTTTTTCTTTTAATTTTCCTTTCCTTCTCGCCCCTGCTGCTCAGGACTCCATAGGGAGACTATCTGTGTTTTATACGTATTTGTTATAAACTAAGGAAAAGGACACTATAGAAACTTTTACTTACTAAGAAGGTGTTAAGCAAAGGGATCTATTCCAAGTTAGAATAGAATAGGTTACAACTGGTCTTTACTTCTCCACTAAAAAGTTTTCAGATCATCTGATCTTTTGACCTTGCCTGGCGCTGTCTCCTAACTGTGTAGACCTAGGCTGAACATTTCTTGTTGGCCCCTCTTATGACGAAAGGCTGTTGTACTTGACCTGAAGTTGGAGGTGTTTAGTTGCTTGTTCTCTGGACCTGCCCCATCCCCCACCCCCAGTGGCTTGGAGCCAATGGGAAATACCTGGGGCTAACTTCTTCTTGAGAATGCCTCATTTATGCACTGACTAGAGTCCTTTCTAGTCTTCTTGTTCCTTTCCTTGTTCCTCAAGTACGTCCCGTAGACTCCCTTGTGCATTTTGGTTCTGAGTCTGATCGTTCTTGGTTTTGTATGTTTTCTGGTTGGTGGCTGACTTTAAATCTCATGAGTCAGGTTTATATACCCTTGTTAGCATTTATACTCAACTGTCCCAGCATGTGGGAGCAGGTGTGTTGTCTACCGCCTTGCTCTTTAGGTTGTAATTTGCTCACCGTCTTCAAACGCAAGACCTACTCTAATGACTAACCCAGAGAAGAATGCCTTTTTATGTTTCCAAACTGATGGGCTGTTCTCTTGTTCCTGCTCTGCCGGTTCTTATTTTCCCTGTAGTTTGAATGAGTCTCTGATTCTTGACAAAAATGTGTGATAGGATGACTCACATCTGCTGTTTGGCTAGACCCATTCCTTAATCTTGGCTGTGAACTAACAATCCCATTAGGCTCTTCTCTGTGGAATATTACAGGGTAGGGTCTGGAATATTATAATAGTTTAGATATATGTTAAAACCAAATAATTCTTCAGATGAGGAGATAATCTTTCACTAGAAAAGGAGATGAGAAGATAGCCTGGGAACTTAGTCTGGTGCCGGGTTATAATAATCTCTGAGCCAAAACCTGTGATGAGGCTTTCCTGAAGAATAGAAGTTAAATTACTTGCTGCTCCCATGGTTCTAATCACTGTTTTCCCATGCCCCCTGGAATAAATTGTGGTCTGATAGTCTTCCTATTTTTGCTACTATAACTAGCCAACATTTACTGTGTATTTATTATCTGATAGCCACTAACCTAAGTGCTTTGCATGTTCTGTCTCATTTAAAATCCTTAAACCAAAAATAAGCAACAATTACTTTCTGAGGTCAGTTACGTGTGGTGGAAGCAGATAATGTATAACTACAATTTAGACATTGCTGCAGAGCTTTTAAAAAATTGTTTTCAGGGGCTGGTCTTGTGGCATAGTGGTTAAGTTCAGTGTGCTCTGCTTCAGCAGGCCGAGGTCATGGGTTTGGATCCTGGGTGTGGACCTACACCACTCATTAGCCATGCCGTGGTGGTGACCCACATATAAAGTAGAGGAAGATTGGCATGGATGTTAGCTCAAAAATAAAGTAAAAAAGGGTTTCAAACTTTTTTGACTATAACCCTCAAGTAAGAATTATATGTGTGTGTGTGTCTGAAACAGAAGTTTTATGGAGTTATGCTTGTTATGATATATTTTCCTATTCCAAAGTGGCTCTGACTCTCTAAATGGATTTTACTGCTCACTAATGAGTAGTAACTTGCAAGATTAATATAAGAAATTAACAGTAATGTTCTGATGTCATCTGGGAGACCAGACTGGACTAACACCTATGCTTAATCTATGGTTATACTTTATAAAATTTGTGTATCCTTATAGACAGGGACCAAAGGGAACATGGAATGTGTGCTGAGCATATTCCAAGTGTTAAGCACCATGCTAAGTTCTGAAGACACAGGACGGACCAATTATTGGGGCAATTTACTTCCTTTCCCAAAAAAAAGGAAAGTTATCTGCTCTAGTATATATACTTTGTATAACTTGTTAAACTGGCATTTTACCTAGAGATGGTTTTTTTTTTTTTTTTGAGGAAGATTAACCCTGAGCTAACTACTGCCAATCCTCCTCTTTTATTTGCTGAGGAAGACTGGCCTTGAGCTAACATCCATGCCCATCTTCCTCCACCTTATACATGGGACGCCCACCACAGCATGGCTTTTTGCCAAGCAGTGCCATGTCCACACCCGGGATCCGAACCAGCGAACCCCGGGCCGCTGAGAAGCAAAATGTGCTTACTTAACTGCTGCACCACCAGGCCAGCCCCTAGAGATGATATTTTGAAGATCCATATTAAACAAGGCAAGCCAAAACTAAGGCAAAAATAGAATAACTACTTAACCAGGGATAGATGAGAGTTTCCCTCCCTCAGGTTTTCCTTTGTCCTGCCTCTTCTTGAGGTAGCAGGTCAGTAAGAGCCTAGACCAGACTGGGCCAGATCCTTAACAAATCTGTAACAAAAATTTAATCATCTTTTAAGGTAAAGTATGTTTAATAAAGGGTTCATTTTCTCTTTAGGAGGTAAGTCAGTAGTGAGTAATACTGGCTGTTTCCTAACATGATTGTTTGCTGCTTTCAACTAGGTGGCTGTTTCATTAATTCCAGTCATACCCCTGGCACGCCCTCCCACCCACCTCAGATCTCACTGTGGGCTGTAATAAGAGGAATTTAGGAGACAGTCAAAATATCAGAGATTGTCTCTGCCATTAAAAAACAAAACAAACTCATTCCTATCCCCCTTCCCATACACTGTTAGAAAATAGTCTCTTAACACTTTAAAGCAGTGAAGGCACTTGAGTATATGGAAATCTCATGTATCATATATTGCCATAAAGATTCCTAGTTACATTCCACAAATCTTCTGAAGGCTATGAAATCTAGAGTACAGTGTTAGGACTGGCCTAGAGTTGCTGAAACTTCAGCTTTACCTTTACTGATATGTTTATCTTATGTTTTTTGGCATGTTCTTAGGAGACAGAGCCTTCTGCCCAACGGCTTGTTGGCATCTGTTAGTATACTGGCGTGAGGCAGTATGGGTTTTAGCCTGAGTTCTACATTAACTAGCTTTGTGTCCTGGACTGGGTCACATAGTGCATCTCAGTTTCCTTCTCATCTGTAGGATGAAAGATTGGGCTGAGTATTCTCCAAGGGCTTGGAGCTTTATGATCTAGGTCTATGTTCTGAAGCTTTCTGTTTGGGAAAATGCAGCAAAGCAAAGGATTCATTACTAACTCATCTTTATTTGTGCTGACAAAAATAATGAAACATTTTCTGTAGGGAATAATAGCCATCTATTCTCATGTTCTGTTTTTTTTACCTTTCTGGTTCAATTATGGCTTATTTTTAATAAATAATTTTATTTTTAATAATATAGTATTTAATAATTTTATTTAATCATGTTTAATAATTTTATTTTTAATAAATAAGTAATAATTATGAATTATTATTCATCCTTGGGAGATTTTTGCTGGTATTTGTTGGGTGTTTTGATTACAGCTGAATATCATCTTGTGTCAAGAGGAGCTTTATACTTTGTTCAGGATCTTTATGATGTATAAGACCATGATTTGGCCACATAGAGGTATTGCTGATAGTTCTGGTTTTCCTTCATCACATAGAGGTTTCATAAGATGGAAGAAATAAAAGTATTAGTGATATGAAACAATGTTATGTGAGGTGAGACTGAAGGTTTTCTGTTTGGTCAGTAAAGAAGAAAATTAGGAAGGGTTAGGAACAGAATTTAATACCAGTATACCATGATGTCATGGGTAGGGTAGGTGTGTTCCTATTTACCAAGCTAGAATCCCAAACTAGGGGGTATTTTTTCAGCCCATATTATTACATTATCCTTATGTTTGTGAAAAGTTCACTTAAAGTCCTTTGAATCCGCCTAAAGTCCTAATGCCTACTACATTTTTAAAATGATTGGTAGAATAGGAGATAACTATTGTTGGTGTCTGAAGCCATATGAGTATAACATTAATCTCAGTCATTTCTTTAGTGTCACCCTTGAGATACATGGAACCATTGGATTTTTCTGAATGGTTGGTGATCTATATCATCTGCCAGAGTGTAGCTTAAATAACAACAAATGCTATCTTTTCTTGTTTCTCAAGGATAGTCACATAGTTTTCATGTACCCTTTCACACATCCTTTATTATCCATTTTTAGATACATTAAAAATGAAGCCCTCTTTCTACCGTACACCTCTCAAATCCTATTAAATCTCAAGAATTCACACAGAATAAGAGCATGATGTATCCTGTTCAGTCATTAGTTTTCTCTTTGATGTGAAGGTGTTTGAAAGTGGTTCATTCTACCTTTACAAATTGTGTTAGTTCTTTATCGTCCTAGGGTGAATGTGCTAAATGAACTTAAATCTGTTCTTTCCCCAACAGGGTTAATCATCTCATTTTAGTGGAGCCTTGGGGTTTTCCTGAGCGACCAGACCTTGCTGATCAAGACAGACCAATTCCAGTTTGGATCAGAGCCTTGGGAGCAGCATTGACTCCTTTTAACCCTTTAGCTGGCCTCAGGATTGCAGGGCCCTTTGGTGAGTGCTTATGTCTGTGTCCTAGGAAAACAGAATGTTTATAGATTAGCAGTAGAGGAGTATTTTAGTTGAAAATCTTAAAACAAAAAAATGGAAACAATTTTTCTCCTCCTCCTAAAAAGTACCAGTCCATTCATAAAGTTGAATGAAACCAGACTCTTCTCCTTGAAGAGGAGTCTTTATATTGTAAACATTACAGGTAATTAGCAAAGCAGAGAAAGGCAGGAAATGCTGAGGATGAGGATAGCTGGCCTTGAACATTCTGAAAAAAGCCAAGCAAGCAGAGTGTCTTTGGGAGGTTTATCTGCTAGCCCAGCACATTGGGAGAAGTGCAGCATGTTGACCTGTTGGTGAACATTAGAGAGCATTTGGCTGGTTGATCATATCCAGCCGGCAGGTAGGTCACAAAGCCTGACTGATCCACCATGGGAACGACAGACACCATCACACTTACAAATTCTTTCCTTGCCCCATAATGTTAGAGTGTTTAGAAGATAGTCATCCTTTTCCACAAAGATTTTGGGGACTCCTTATTTGTGTTTCTGGTCATATTTTGAGGGTACCAATGTTTAGTCTGATTTAAGTTCACTTGACTCTCAGCTCCTCTATCTCAGCCCCACAGCCAAGGGAATTTCCTTTCCTTGTTGTCGGAGATGGTGATGGTCTGGACCTCTGCCTTTTTCTCTTAGAACTTATGTCAGTTAGAAGCACTTCTAGCTGAAAGTAACTCACTGCCTAAGTGGTTTAAAACATAAGGCCTTTTCTTATTTCCTTAACAAGCAGTCTAGAGGCAGGTGGTTTTAGCATTTGTTCTCGTAGCTAGCTAATTGTTGTTAGGGTTTGAGTCTGTGTCTGTGATTCTCTTGACCTTTTTCCTCACAGTTGTGTGATGGCTGCTATGGCAGGAAGCATTGTCCCACAAAGCAGCACTCTGAGCAAGAAGGGAAAGCATGGAAAATGGTTCTTCTCTCCAAGATGCTCTTTGTCAGGGGGGAAAAATCTTACCTGGAAGTCCCCAGCAGACCTCCGCTTATGTTTCTGCCCACCCCTAGTTCTTCTACCAGCAGAAAAGAAGAAATTTCTGTGACCGATCAATCGTGATTTGTTCCCAAGTGATGAGTGAGGGGCTTGCTTTCCTGGGCATGTTGCTGCCTAATTAATATACAAAAGTTAGGTTCTGTTACAGCAGGAAAGGAAGAGAGGCATGGGGTATGGGGGGGGTGGGGTGGGGGGGGTGTTGTGGGTGAGAGTATGGAAATACTGCTGCATAGGTGACTAGATTCTGCACCCCTCAGCCAGGCCCGGCCCTCCTTGCCCTTTGAGGTAGGGAGAACAGTGGGACTGCAGGAATCACACGAGGGCACAGGAGTTGAACTGGTAACCACACTACGCTCCCTCAGTGTTCTTATAAATAGCCTTTTTCCCTCCCCTCAGTCTTTCACCCCTCTCTAATAGAGCCACTCCTTCTTAGGTACCTGGTTCTCCTTTGATGAACTACATCGTTTAATCTGTATAGTCCTGAAATATAAGTGGATTTTGCTTGCTCACAGTTACACAAGTAGCAATTATGGGAAAAGTTAAAGTATGAGAAGAAATTTGGAGACAGTGGTGGGGGAGGGAGGATGCTTAGGGGGGAGGGGACCTTTAAAGCCATGTCCTCTGTCTCCCATTATGGCTTGCATGTGGAGGTGCTAGTGGGGGGTGATGTAGAGTGTCAGCTGCATCCTAGAAAGTCTTGATGGAGCTGTATAATTCCTTCGCAGGTAGAAAGGTAGGGCTACGAAAGAAGTAAGACTTTGCTAGGTTAATGGACAGTGATAGCAGAAAGAGAAACTGACCAGTCTTGGGGACCCTAGAAGGGAAAATAGATGACTAGACGAAGGCTCCCGCTCTTCTCCCTCTTTTCTTTTGGGGGCCTAGCCCCTGCCTCTCACCTCAGGAGTGGCACCATGGAGGCCACTGTGGATGGCCTTAGCAGGGAGTATTGCTAGTGACCCAAGCAGAAACTGAATTTATTTTCCCACAGAAATATTTATATATCCCAATTCACTTTATTTAGATGTTAATGTGTTGGAATTGTGGAAGAAATACAAGTTAATAAGTTAATTTTATGTGTGAGCTGCTCTGTTCACCTGCCATGTTTAATAGAATTTATTTTCCTACAAAAAGAAGTCTTAGACAACTAACTTATGTTTTGAGCTTCTAAAGCACATCTGTAAGTCAGTATATTTTTATATTTAATTTTTTATTTTATTTATATTTATAAAGTTATAAATATAAATTTATATATTTATATATAAATATATATAAATAAAATATAAAATTAAAAGATATATATTTATAAAATTAAATTTTATATTTAACTCTTTAATTTTTATTTTGATCTTTCCTTAGGGAACTTGAGGAGAGCAGCTTCTAGGATCTGTGCTTTTTTTCTACCTAAAACATATATTTGAATACATGTATATATGTAGCATGTAACACAGCATACAAGCAAACACTAAAACTTCGTCTTAATTAGTCTGTAAGTCTATTATAATTTAAAACACTCATTTCCTGTTAAATAGGTTTAAGTCTAGTGCAGCGTTTAAGGCCTGATTTCAAACGGAAGTATTCTTCGATGTTTGAAGATGATACTGTGACAGAATACATCTACCACTGTAATGTACAGACTCCAAGGTAAGGGTTATGATTCTAAATTTACTGTGTTTGTGTTTTAGACTTTTTTTTTTTTAAATATAGGAATAGTCCAGGAGATTTTTATCAGTAGTTAAATGACTAAATTTAAAAGGACAAGTAGTTAAATGACTATTACTTCTTAACTTACTCATCTATTCATGGGATACCTACTATATAAAACATTGTACTAGATTCTGATGGGAGTTTAAAAAGCAAGATGTACTTTATCTTGCCCTAAGGTGCTTATGGGTAACTTGAGGAAATCTTGGTCTTAGGCAGTTCTAGAAAGTGGTTGGAGTTGAGAGAGTTTCAAGTAAAATAGCATTTCCAAACTGAGTATGAATATTCTACAAAAATAGGGGTGCTGGATTAAAACAAAAGTAAATGGTTTTCTGTACCTTGGATCTTCTTATAATCTTTTACTCTGCCAAACGGTATTAAATCCCCAAATGCATGGGAGATGCTATGCAACATTTTTCAAGTTCAGTTGATGATTATACCCCTTTTCTACAGAGTAACTCTTAATGTCTATAGATCGGCATCCGAAACACTGCTGCCATGGGAGAGGGGTTGAGTAGAGGGGGAGGGGGCTTCTGCATGTATTTTGACAGTGATTAGAAGAAGGAGAGAGAGAGAGAGAGCATAGTAGCTAGAGGGAGCAAGAGGACCAAACAGAAGTGTTTCTTATCTTTAAAAAAATATGACTTAGGGATGTTGAGTGCAAGGCACCCATGGAGAAAACAGAGCCTGAAGTTAGTGGAGATCTAGGAAAAACCTGAAAGACAAGACCCTAGAGTCGCTAGGGAGAGGATCAAGAATGGAGTGTCAAGGTGCGAGCTCCGGTTCTCATGCTTCGTTGTGTACCAGAATTATTGGGAGAGCTTGTCAAAAATGTGATTCCTGAGCCCTGTCTCTAAGACTCTGATTCAGCAGGTACTTTTGGGCCTTTAACAAAAGCCCTTTTGTTAAAGATGGGCTGCCTCTTTAACAAATGTTGCAGATGATTCTAGTATAGGTGGGCCGTGGACCACATTTTAAAACATAGAAGTAGTACCTCGTCCTTTCTAAGACTGAGGCTTGGGTGAAAGGCTGTGGCTGGATGCAGAGTCAGCCTCCCTCGCCTTTTTTCCTCCCTCGCTTTTGGTGGAAGATATCTACACACACTTTATTAAAAAGATTGAGGCCGTGAAAGCTGTTGAAGTGTAGCTGTAGCCTTAGTCTTTTGAATAAAGTAGGTTAGAGGTTCTCTGCCAAGAGTGAGGGAGGCTAGAGCGGTTTGGGGTACTCAAGAGATTAATGTTTTGTGACTCACTAGGCATTTGGGTCTGGTAGATTAGATCTTTACTTTATTCACTTCCACCTGGTCTGTCCCAGGTACCTCATCTATTTCCCTGCATGACTGAAGTGTTTTATTCTTCGCTTACTCACATTTCGTGATTACCCAGGTCTGTGTAGTCCTAGTGTGTTGCCTTTCTTGTGGAGGAACTTGAATTCTTCATAAAATACATTTTGGAATTTTGCCTAGTACCACAATGGAAGCAGAAATGACAGCAAAATGGATCTATCCTGGGAGTTTGCCAAGTGTTCCTTGTTCTTTTATGTGATGGTCAGTCAGGTGTGGTCACGAAAAAAGATATAGAAGAGGCCCAAGAAAACAAATTTTATTATATTCACAGGTCCTAGAGAGTGGGTCACTGAATGTCATGAAGGGTCACAGGGGGCTGCCAGATTTTGGTCAGGTGGCAGAACATAGGGGTGAAGGAAAAGTCTACGCCACAGCCTTCATTGGATTCTTCAGAAAAGGCAAGGCAGGGAAGGATGAACAGTTTAGGACTGGCTAGTTGAGTAATTTCTGTGGCCTCTAAGATGTAGGGTTGGTCTCTATTTACCTAGCCCTGAGATGATTAAGGCAGAGGAATATTGCCTCCTGGGATATGTGGGCTGGACAGAAGAGATATGGCTCCAGATTGGTTAGTTTGCATATCAAAGACATGTTCCTCATGCAGAGTCAGCCTTCCTCACTTTTTTTTTTTCTACCTCTAAGAATTTGCTAGCTCCAGGAGGCACAGTCTCCCGCCAGCCAGAGAGATTTTTTAAAATGTCAAACACCATAATAAAAATTGTGGTGTTTTGAATAAGAAACACCATAAGAAAATAAGAAATTTAAATAAGTTAAATAAGAAAATTAACAATATAAACAATACAAAAAGAATACTTAATCTGAGTTTCTTCTTATCTTGTTATTGATTTTCCCATTACAGGTAAAAAACTGGTACCATGAACCTGTGGAAAAGCTACCTTCTATATTTGAAATGTTAGACTGAAAAAACACATTTTAGCTTATCCCTGTAGGGAATTTAATAATTTAATGATACGGAGTTAGGGTTGCTTGTTTGGATTTAGAACATGATACTTTTTTTTCATGAATCAGAGTTTGGAGCATCCTTGTTTATCTAACAAAACATATATCTTCTGTGGGGTATATACAGAAGTATATGTCTTCCGTGAGGTTTGTTCCTTACAATTTTAGTAAATTATTTTCCCTTTAAGCTGAGGCTTTTCTTAAATGGGGTCTTGAGAAGCTAAATATGAGTGTGTTTTGATAGAGGTATGAGTGTGAGACATACTCATCCACAGAAGTAATACCTGTGATTTTCTCCTTTTCCTTTAAGCGGTGAGACAGCATTCAAAAATATGACTATTCCTTACGGATGGGCAAAAAGGCCAATGCTCCAGCGAATTGGTAAAATGCACCCTGACATTCCAGTTTCAGTGATCTATGGCGCCCGATCCTGCATAGATGGCAATTCTGGTACCAGCATCCAGTCATTACGACCACATTCATATGTGAAGACAGTAGTAAGTGTGTGGCTTTCTCTGCTTTCACATCTGAACTAAACGCGCAGCCTAAGTCAGAGACCTGATATCACTTATGATAGGGGCAGAGTTTGGCCCACACAAGTCTTCATGTCCAGACAGTAAGTTGCCTTTCTTGGGGGCCTTGCCTGTCCCTAGAGGCAGAGAGTCTTTGAGGTAGGAGTGACTAAAAGTAGGACAGGTCCAGTAGCACCTCGAGCAACTCCCACCTCACAAGGAGTACATTCTCACTTTGTTCAGTTTATCTGCTGGTCCTATCATTAGTAGTCAATTTAGAATTTTTTTTTGCATATTAAAATTTTAGTAAGGTTCAATAGATTTTTCTCTTTATTCTCAGCTCCTTAATTTGCTGGAAATGTATAATTACTACAGATCAGTGTTGGTTTTTCTTTTATGTTTTATTTACATATAGCTGTTCTCACTTTCATTGCTTAGTGTCTTTGCTTATGTCATTGCATTTTATTAAATGCTTTTACACACTGACCGTCTGACTGCTTTTCCTTTCTCAGGCCATTCTTGGGGCAGGGCATTATGTGTATGCAGATCAACCAGAAGACTTCAACCAGAAAGTAAAAGAGATCTGTGACACTGTGGACTGAGCACACTGAAGATGATGTGGGAAAACATACTGACTGATACAATCCCTCAGCAGTAATTCAGTCGATGGTGAAGAGTAAGGAATACAACAAAAGAATGAGGCAGTCTTCTTGACTGTACTTTGCACATGTTTTCTTTGTGAAGTTGCTTGCACATTTAAACCAGTTAGTGCCTTCTAGAAGAATGGCTTTCCTTTCTCCTACACAAAATTGAAATATACAAGAGTCTCTAAAGCTAATAGCTTTAATAAAGGTTATTTGTCCTTCTGCTATAGTGAAAAATTAGAATTTTTCAACTGAAATTCTTTTTATTTCTATATAACTTTGCTATGTCAAGTACTTTTTATATTACATTCTATATTGCCAATTTTAAAGAGTGATTTCTGGGTCTATTATTTTATATCCTGTAAAAGTGCACTTTATTTTCTTTGCTTGTTGTTACCATGTCTAATAACTGATATAGTTAATCAAAATTCAGTGTGTTTTTATGTAAAACTGTCACTTGTGTAGAATACTTCATTTTGAAATGGAGTGATGAGATAGCATTTTGGTTAAAAAGATGGGAGTTGATCACTAGCATTAATTTTTCTGGTTTTCCCATGTTCTCTATTTATGGCTGCAAAGCCATGTTCAACGTTTTGAATGTCATCCATCCTGACATATCTGCATCAGCATAACTCTGTGGAGTCGTCTATTTGTGATATAATTCTCCACTTCCAGCGAAACATGACATTAATACTTAAGAGATTCAAGTACTGAAAAGCCTTAAGTAAAAAAACTGTTCTTTTTAAAAACCCCCATTAGTACTCTTCTGTGAACCAGGATGCAGCTTTTCAAAGGAACAGATTCCCCGACTGAGAGGATATTAAGACTGTTACCTTCCAGTAAGCCAAATCATATATTTTCATTAACATCTAACTCTATAGATGGGTGCTAAAACTGGATTACATTTTTACCACTAAAATATAAAAATAGGTGGTGCTATTATGTCTCACAGCACCAGAAATAAGGTAGCACTTGGGTTTTGTTTTTTTTTGAGTTTTGTGTTAATTAAATAATTTACATACTTGAAGTTATATTACAAAAATTCTATCAGGTTGATTGAACTATTTAACAATAATTACCATCAAGTGTAGCACTTTCTTGCTGTTTTAAAGTGAGGAAAACTTCTTTGAAACTGTGAAAAAGCTCCATGTGGTAACTGGCTGCTGAGAAAACCCTCTGAAGAAGAAAATTGAATAGAATTGTCACCAAAAAGGCATCTTTGCCGTATATTTTGCTGACAAAACCTTGCTTGTCTAGGAAAAACGTGATTATGTAAATAAAAACAGTGAGGTAGAACAAGTAATGGTTTGATGGTTTTGACTATTACATTTTTTAAATGGTTAATTAGGAGATTTGTAATTGTTAGGAATTGTAAGGTGGTATCACCGTTGATTAACTGCCAGAAAGACCGAATGTTCTGTTTTCAGCATCATCTCCCCTACAAAAGAATAGGCAAATTATACTGAAGCATGACAGATAGCTTCCCCATGAACAGTTTGTCTCACTTGTCAGATTAGCTAGATTAATGTGAAAGGTAACGTGAGAGCCAAGACGTGTTGTAAGATCTCTCTACTTTAAGAACGAAAGTAGCCTTTACTTTTTTGTTAGTATTTTGGATGGCCAGATTCAAACCTCTAAGTGGTAAAATAATTTGGGTAATATTTTTGTTTGGTATATTCTCCAGTGTCTCTTAATTATTCTTTGCTGGCCATATGACAGTTTTCACTTGTACAGGAGTTTCTGCCCAGGAAACTTGGTTCCAGCCCTTGAGGAAAGTTACTGGGTTCACTTAGTAAGCTACGGGGTTTCTGGCCACGTATGTGCCAAGTGATTCAGGAAAAAGATGTACCCAAATGTCAGGTAGAACTTATTTTCCCACTGACTGATTTTGCTTTATTTGAAAAATAGTGTCATAATTCTTTTTAAAAGTTAAATTTTACCTTGGGCTATAGTATATGTAATTTTGTGAAGATTGAACTAGCAGAGAAGGTCACAATCCTCAAATTCCTGAAAATATGTGGGTGCTAAATGTTTTCTTTAAAAAAAATTCTATTAGAGTAATTGATCTCTGCTAGATTATGCACAGTGTACTTTATTTTACAGAATAAATTTTACTGTGATAGTGTTGTGTATTTTCTTGAGTTTCTGGTATGGCCCCATCCATTTATATTAGTTGTCTTAGGACCATGGATCCAGTAAGTGTTCAGTAGCAGTTGTTGGCATTCTGAGGGAAGGCTGCCCTGCAGTGCTGGGACCTTCATACACGGCTCTACCCATGTGCACACATCCCTTAGTATGATTCCTGTTTTCTTCTAAAACTAATTTTCAAAAACAAGGTTGCTTAAAGTTCGTTTTAGAGTATTATTTAGAAAATACTTTTGAAATGTCTCCATTTGTATATGTATATATATATTTTTATACTTTAAAGGGAATACTAGATCCAAGTAAAACAAGTTTTTCCCTGTGTGAAGGTACTGGAAAGAAGAAACAATGATAGTCAGAAGAACCCTAGAAAAGAAGAGTGGGGAAGGAGGGGATAACTCTACTAGATATCATAACATACTGTAAACAATATAGAGAAAATCCAGGAATTTGGTATATAAAGGAAGCATACTATCAATGGAGGAAAAGACTTAGAAAATGGAGTTGAGATAAATGTGCTTAACTATATGGAAGAACATAAAATTGAATCTATTTCTCACACTATACACACGGATAAAATCTGAATGGATCAGAAACCCAACTGTAAAAATGAAACCTTCTAAATAACTAGAAAAAAACGGTGAATTTCTTTATAATCTGAGAGTAGGGGAAACTTCCCTATGACTGAAAATCCAGAAGCAATAAAAGGAAAGGTTTGTATCTTTAACTGAAAATAGTAGTGTTGGGTGGTCTTAAAAAAACAGTTAAAAAGTAAATAATAAATTGGCAAAAATATTTGCAACATTTATAACAAAAGGCAAATATAGCCCTAATATGTGAAGAATTTCTGAACTTTGAGAAATTGGCAAAATGGGTAAAAAGATATGAACAGACAGTTCAGAGAAAATGCAAATGGCCCTTAAACATATGAGGACATGCCTACTAAGAGAAATGGGAATTTAGACTACCAAGATGCCAAGGCCCATTTTCTTACCTATGAGATTGGGAAAAATCCAAGTAACACAGTGCACTCTGTTGCTGGTGAGACAGTGGGGCAACAGGCACTCTGAAAAGCACAAATTCCTATGGATGGAAGTGGTTAATAATTAGTAAAATTAAATATAGGTTTATCCTTCAGCCAGGCAGTCTCACTTCTAAACCTGTCTGAGGTGTGCTGGCAACAATACGAAATGGCGTATGCACGAAGATCTTCATTATAGCACTGTTTATAACTGCTAAAGGTCAGAAGCCACCCAAATGTGGGAGGGGATTGATGGAAGAAACAATGGTACTTCCATACAGTGGAATACCACACAACTATAAAAAGAAATGAGGCCTGTTTCTGAATACTATTCTGGAGTTATGTCTAAAGCAGAGGAGGTGAAGAATAGGTGGTGTGGTGTGCTACTTACTGTGTAAGAGAGGAGGAGACGAGTGGAAGAAATAGGCATTTGCTCCTATTTTTCTATTTTAAATGCAATGGAAGAATTAGTTATACCAATAACTAATAAATCAGTTCCCGTGGTGGTGGTGGTAGGGAACTCGACAGGGATGGCAACTAGATCTGTATCTTGTTTTATACTTTTCACTTTGGGATGCTGTCAGTGTTTTCTAAAATTAAAAGTGACTCAAAACTAAAATTTAACTATCAGGTTGGAGGTATAACCACACATAGAAGAATTCCTTCAAGTGACTTTAAAGCCCAGCATTTTGTCTGCACTTTCCTAGTGGAATATGTTCTACAGACCAAAGAAATCTTAAACTGCATTCGGGATTTTTTATTTTTAGCAACGATATTGGTGGTGTCATTTTGAAACTGTGTGTATATATTTATATGTGATAAAGCAAATATTTATTATGTTCAATGAAATTAAGAGCCAAGATTTTCACCATAAGAGAAAAGAGATACAAAAATAAAGTAAAAGCCCTGTGATTGTATATTTCAATTGGAAATACTAACTACTGTAATTTATTTTTCTCTTTCTGAAAAACACATTTTGCATAGTTTTGTCCACTGAAAAGACCTAGAAAAAGTCACAACCCGGCAGTAAGGTCCACCGTAGCACCAAGTCTGTCCCACTAAAAGGGGCAGGGAAGGGACAGCATGAGGCTGGAACATCTTATGTCTGAAAGCTAGGAAATAATCAGAGTAACGTCGTGTCAGAAGGACCCAGGAGCCAACTTGAAGGGATTCCCATTGGCAAAAGATGGAACGATTTAAGCATCAAAAGGAATAGTGGATTGAAACATATGAAAATCCATGAGGTCATAATGGTAGGTAAAAAACCAAACTAGTGGTTACCTTTGGAGGTTGCTAGGGCACCAACCCATTATTTTGAAAATTGCTAACTGGAAAAATGAAGCGTTTATCCTGACTTTCTTGTGTATCACGTTAACTTGATAAGGGAAAGTTCTTCACTTAAGAATCATAGCTAAATATAGCCAGAGAAATGATCGGGTTAAGAAATCACCATTTTGTCACTTCTAGTGAAGTAATGGATCTAGGCTGCTAAAAGTATTAGGTGAAAGTTGATGATGGGAAACATTTTTTGGATGGCTCAGGTTGGTAACATCTGAACTCAGTGATCAATCTTAGCATTACTGAAAAAAGAACAACCAGATGTTACATGCCTGTGATGTGTTGCAATACTAAGAACCCAACACCAGCCATGATGAGTTATTGCCCAAAATGGAATTGAACCTGAATCTAATCAAGCCTCTGCATCTAACAATCAGTTTGTAAAAACTCGGGATATTGGGGCCAGCCTGGTGGTGTAGTGGTTAAGGTCGCACACTCCGCTTCAGTGGCCCAGGGTTCCTGGTTTCAGATCCCGGGCACAGACCTACCCTCATCAAGCTGTGCTGTGGTGGCATCCCACATACAAAAATAGAGTAAGACTGGTACAGATGTTAGCTCAGTGACAATCTTCCTCAAGCAAGAAGAGGAAGATTGGAAAACATGGGATACCGAGGAACATGTTAACATGTTAAATCGAGAATGTGGGAAATTCCGTAGGATGAGTAATCCAGTTTCTTCAATAAATTGAAAGTGTAAAATAAAGGTGGTGATGATAGGACTTACAAATTGGAGAAACTTAAAGGACTTATGTCGGTCCTGATTTGAACAAAAAAAACTTAGACATCTTTCGGGACACTTAGAGGAAAATGTAAGGTGGATTGGATATCAGATGATATTAAGGAATTATTAATTTTGTTGGGTGAAATAATGATACAGTGACCACGTTTGTTGTGTTTTTTTAAGGCTTTATCTGTTAAGAGATACATACTAAAGTATTTGTGGTTGAAATTATGACTGGGATTTACCTAAATATATTCCAAGAAAAAAAAGGCAGGGGGCAGGAAATAGGTAAAATGCGCAAAATGTTACGTTGAAGCTGAGTGACAAATACATAGGGGCTTATGTAGGGGTTTATTATTCTATTTACTCTACTTTTGTGCATGCTTAAGAATTTCCATAATAGAAATGTAAAGAATAAAAGAATCGGGAGAGATTGGAGACTGCCAGTTTAGACAACTTTGTTTTAGGAGTAAAGAAAGAGCAGACAAGTGGGTAATAGCTGGAGGGGGAACTTTATGAATAACCCAGCAGAGAGAGGGAGAAAGTGGTGATGCAGAAGAGAATGGTTCAGGTGAGGCATTAGCAAGGCTAAGGGCAAATAGGAACTCTAATATACTCTTGGTGAGACTGTAAATAGGTATTACCCGTTTGGCAAGTAATTTACAATATATGGTAAAATTCTAAGTGCTCTATACTACTTGACAGCCATATTTTTCCAGTTTTCAGTCCCACATACACCAGCACCCATATGCAAAGACATCTACAAGATGTTCATTGCAACGTTGTAATATTAAAAGTCTGGAACCTAATATATGATTGATTAAATTCTAGTACATTTAGGGGTCCACCCAGTGGTGCAGTGGTTAAGTTCCTGTGCTCTGCTTCATCGGCCCGGGCTTGGCTCCTTCGGGTCCTGGGCACGGACCTATGCACCCCTTAGCAAGCCAAGCTGTGGCAGGCGTCCCACATATGAAATAGGGGAAGATAGGCACAGATGTTAGCTCAGGGCCAATCTCCTTCAGCAAAAAGAGGAGGATTGGCAGCAGATGTTAGCTCAGGGCTCGTCTTCCTCAGGAAAAAAAAATTATAGCACATCTGTACACTGGAATATTATGAAGCCTTAAGAATGAGGTAGATCTCAATATATATGTGTAGCAAATCACATTGTATACCTTAAACTTACTTATGTTGTATGTCAATAATATCTCAATGAAGCTGGAAAAATTGAGGTTTATAAGTCATAATATGGAAAATTTCCGGAATATCTTTAGTGAAAAAATTTTTAAAAATCAAAAACCAAAATTCAGAATAGTATTTTATATGTATACATACATACACACACACATATATATATATACACACACATATGTATATATGTACAGAATAGTGTGTGTCTATGAAGTTATATGAAGATAGACTTATGCGCTCATATATTTGACATTTTGGGGAGGATAAATATGCACATGAATTTGTTAACAGTGGTTATCTTTGAAAAGGGACAATTCTTTCTGTTGTATATGCTTTTGTAAATTTTGGATCCTTGTGCGTTCGTTATGTTTTAATAAAAAACAAAATATAGAAAAAACATTTTGGGGGCCGGCCCAGTGGTGCAGCGGTTAAGTTTGCACGTTCTGCTTCTTGGTGGCCCGGGGTTTGCCGGTTTGGATCTTGGGTGTGGACATGGCACTTCTTGGCAAAAGCCATGCTGTGGTAGGCGTCCCACGTATAAAGTAGAGGAAGATGAGCATGGATCTTAGCTCAGGGCCAGTCTTCCTCGGCAAAAAGAGGAGGATTGGCAGCAGTGAGCTCAGAGCTGATCTTCCTCAAAAAAAAAAAAAAAAAAAATTTGGTTAATACGAAATAGGTAAAAAAATAACTAAAGGGCTTACCAGCTGTGGTGTTATCTGTGTGGATGTGCAGACCAGACTGGGGAAGAGGGACAAGTATTCAGAATATGGCAGGCTGTAAGTCTCAGTAATTTAATTATCACAAACTGAGCTATAAAGTTATAATTGGTCTGTCTCTGCTCTTCTTAAGATAGAAACACAGTCTCAAAATGAAACTGCCCTCTTCATTTGTCCTCTTTTACTTAATCTTGAAAGGGGCACTTGAATTAGAATGTATATTTCTCTATATCTGTTAAGCTCTGCCTCTATTTCTGTCTCTCCCTATCTCATCCGCCCCACCATATCTTTCCTGCTATTTCCTTTAAAAATCATCCTTAAAAAAATTTTTTTTATGTTGTATTAAATTAGAACCTGTTAGAATTTCTCTGTTTTCTGCCTAGAGCCTGGCTTTAGGACCACTTCATTAGGTTAGCTCCCAGATTTAAAATTGAAATTCCTATCAAGTAGTTTTCTAAATGACATGGGTAAGGAATTTTATTCCACCATATATTTTAATCCTTAAAAATTTTTCTGTATATTCACTTAAGTCTTAAAAGGTTTCCATGAAGTGCCCATTAATTGAAAATTTAGAATAACATACACTTACTTTTTCTTATTAAACATTGTATTCATTTTGAGAGAGGGGTGCCTTGGCTGACAGGTGCAAAGGCTGAGAGTTCTAAATCTGGTTTGCCACATTGTATGGTTCTGGACACTTGGCATGGAGACAGGTATGAAGAGCTAAATGACTGGGCACATTTCCTCCTTGGTAAAATTAGAGTCATTACAATGACCGGGGAGGGGGAAGGACAAGTACGTTACAAACGTCACTTCTGTGTTTGTCATGTGTGTTATGAGTTGTTTTCCTAGCTTTTATCTATGAATGTTTTTATAATTGGAAGTTACAGCAATGGAAACAATTAAATGTTGAGACCAAGATGCCAACCAGCTTGTCATATTTCTGCTGATTCACGAAAACCCCAACAAATCTTTGGCATAACATATTTAACATATTTAAGACTTGAAAATGCTGCTTTCCATGGAGTGGAGGGGCAGCAGGGTTAGAGGATATGAGGAGTCAAAGATGGCAGAGGAGGGAGGCGTCCCGCTGACCTGTAGGAGACTGTTGAGGGACAGCTGTCCCATCTTTATATTGCCTCCTTCGATATCAAAAAATTTTCAGTGATCATCTTAAGGAGTGAAGCATCTCCCCTCTGCCTCTGAATGACCTCTCAGCTTCACGTGGCCAGCACCAAAGATGCAGGCAGCTGACCCATCTTCCTTGGCAGCCAAAGACAGAGACCATGCCCTCAAGTACAGCCTGTTTCAGCAAACCTCTGAGTGTAAGACGTGGACGACACCAACTCTCAGAGCAGCCAGGCTTAAAGTCGAGGGTGCCTGAGTCATCAAGGCTGCTTGTTACAAAGACGGACTTGAGGCACTACCCCCCAGAGATTCAGATTCTGCAGATCTGTGGGTGGGGCTTGGGAATCTACGTTTTTAACAGGCATGCCTCAGGACATCTGACTTAGGAGTGTTGATTTTTTGTTTGGTTTATCAGGCAGGTACTTTGGTTGGACTCGAACTACAAACGCTGTCTCTTGGTAGCAGCTGAAATCTCAGTTCAGTTGTTTTATCCTTAGCCATAGTCTGCCTGTATAGCCAACCAGAAATTCAGATAAGATTATATTCAGACTTTGAGGCTCCCCTCTGACTCTCACCTTTCCAGGACTCCCCCCTCATTTTGCAGTGGCTGTGCTTGCCCTGAACTCTGTCCTCTGTTTCTTGAAGCCAGAAAGACTGCTGGTTTTCTACTAGCGTTCTGGTAAACCTCCCCATTTCGTGACCCTGAGTCATGGCCTTCCCTCAGGCTAAGAGCTGGGAAGATGCTGTCCTCTGTTCCCAGTGTCCACTCCCTCCCTGAATGTGCTTTCTTTTGTTCATTCTCTATCACCTTCAGGCTATCGTTTCTTGATATCTTCCAGTTTATCATTGTTATCAGTGGGTGGGTTGGTCCCCAGTAGGATCTTCCTCAGCTGTACTGGAAGTAGAACTCTTGGATCAGACCTCAAGATCACTCTTTTCTAGTGTTCGTGCTGTACAAGCTTGAGACTTGATCAGGTAGAGGCTGGCCTCGCTGAAAGACACATTTGCATCTTATTTCTGTACTTACTTTACATACCATCAGCCTACTGTGGCCACATCTAGCAACTATGGATATTTCAGTTTGCTGTAGAAATGTAAACAAGACATAGCCAATGCAGGAAAAGCAGTGTGGTATTTGTACTACTTTTAGAGAATGAGGCCCCAAACTTAGCTGAGATGAAAACCAAATACAGCTTGCAGTCAATATCCTGTCTAGAAACTGCCATTTCTGTCTCATCTCCCTACAGCAGCTTCCTTTTAAGCTCTTCAATCTTTAGCTTTTGCTGACCTCTCAGGCCTTGCTTACCCTCCCCAGCAGCGGCTCCAGAAGCTTGCAATGTTTTGTTTGTCTGTTGTTCCCCAGGCCTCTGCTCTCTCTGGGGTTGTATTTCTTGTTCTTCTCGTTGGAGCCGTGCTGGCTCATTGTAATCTCACAGCCCTAATGCTGCACATTTTTACTAAGCCAACAAAAGCAAAATGGTTAAATTTTTGAGAGATGTCAAATTCTTATAAATCAGGAAGGTTCTAACAACTCCAGATTGTACAATAAACCCCCACATTCTGCATTACTCAGAACCCCATGACACCAACTATAGGATAAGGTTGGTGAAATCTTATTAGTCTGGAAGCCAGTGAAAATCTTGAGGGTGAAATGCCTTTAAACTTCCGCATTACTGCTGGAAACTATTCTTTGATTTCCTAACGCCAACCCATAAAAGCCCTAAAAGGTGTCACTTCCGATACATTTCCTCCGTATCTCCACTCTCCAATGCTGATCCAGAAGGAATATGAAAATAATGAGCTGATACTAATGAGGGGTTTATTTACTACACTGAGACTGAGGAAGCGGGATCTGGAATTCTGAGAATCACAGTCCTTTGACCTGTGAATTGCTGCTGTCACATCTGCCTCCTCATTCATTAATCTTTGGGCTGTGGGAACAAGAGTCAGCCATTAAGTCAGGTGTCACACACATACCTATTGAGCAACCTCCACTGTCGGAGACACAGTCGAGAACCGAGGCAGAGGAATAAGACCTGAGTGCTTAAAATGGACACCGCTAAGCCTTGCACATAAAGCCCTGGATGTAGGGAAACACAGAGACCCTCCCTCAGTGTTCAAGCAGCTGGCATTCTCACCGCACTTCCAAACTGCTCTTTTTAATCTGCTGAGTGGTTCGAATTGCATGTAACAAGCAAGGGTTTCCTGGTTCCTAACCTGTTTGCTGGGAGAGAGACTGAGCAGCAAGGAGCAGCAAAGAAAAAGCTGGCTCATTTTAAAATATGAGTCTTTTAAGTTTTCATGGCAACTCTAATCATAATGGCCTTGGGCAGAGCTCCCAAGAGACCCACCCCTGTGGAAAAGCAATAGGTCCCTTTCCTGGTAAGGACGGGCTAAAGGATGCATGACTGCAGAGACCTCGTGGTGAAGTCAGCAGAGAATATACGATTGGGAGCCTGGTGTGTTTGAGGAATGGAGAGCAGGTCATCTCAGTTGATCGGAGGAAAATGGTATCCCGTGGATGAAGACAGAAAAAGCGCTTTTACAAAAGGTGCCACAAGTACCTTATTTTGCCCTTACTATCTGTTCTGTGTACCTCATAAGATTTTGGATTTCATTCTAAAGGCAACACGCAGATGTAGAAGTGAATATGAAGAGGTTGGAGGATGGGACTAGGTACATTTGAAAGATAGCTCCCAAACCATCTCCATTTTACAAAGGAGGAAAATGAAGCTCGGAGAGGTTAAGTGACTTGCTCAAGATCACACAGCTAATGAGTGGTCAGCCAGGACATTGCAACCAAAACAGTCTCCTCTCCTTTAGAGTTCTTTTCATTCGGACTTCTGTTTGCAGTGTTTTCAAATATAAGTAATAGTGTAGCGTTGGCCTGCCATGTGTTAGAGTGAGCAGGATCCCTACAGGAAATCACAGACGTGACAAAGGTAGATAACTTGGTTGTGTAGGTAAGTTTTGATAGAGATCTCACTAAGCTGCCAGTCCCTTAGCAAGGCAGAAGTAGGTATTTTCAGAATGATTACAAGTTGCCCTATGATAGAAGGTGCTCAACTAAATATTGTAACAGTATAGGCCAACACTGTATTCAATGCTACAGAGACTCCAGTTAAGAAAATAAGTAAGGTGCGGACTCTTTCCTACGGAGTCATAAGATATTCAGGAGTCTATAGTTCCTTTGTGTACTTTGGTCAACTATACTGTACGGTAAACATTGTATTGTTGCAAAGGGAGGGAGGTTCATCCAGCCTGGGGAATCAGGAAAGCTGAAGCAGGAGGTGGCATTTGAACTGAAATGTGAAGAAGCTGGTGTTTAAATACTATTCATATTTCACAAGAACTAATATTTATGGATCACGTGTGCTTTGAGCTTTGCAACATTGTTTCATTTAATCTTCATAATGACTCCGTGGGAAAGGTACACTTATTTCACAGAATTAACCTGTTAGAACAGATGCAGTTGTGCTCTGCCCTCGTGGCCTCTGCTGGGCCAGCTCCTGCTGGCATTGCCTGCCAACTGGTTCACCCCTACCTTTCTCCTGGGGCCTGCTGACCAAGAAGCCTCACCTGGAGATGTAATCTGGAAGGCATAGTCAAGGAAATCTGACACGAAGATAGAAAACAGATAAAACAAGCTGATGAGAGACGTGAATATTGGATTTCCTGGATCTATCTTCCATCTAATAGATGTTGCAGAAAGAGAGACTTTTAAAAAATTTTAATAGAGATTAGAAAATAGTCCATTTTTTAAAGTGAATTTCCTTAAGGTGCCCCAGGTGGTGAGAAGGTGGGAAAAAGTCACACATAGACATCACCTAGTGAAATTTCAGCCTCTTAAAGATGCCGAGGATCCTTGCCTAAGAATAAAGGGAAAACTTCACAAGTTCCTAGAGGGAGACGTACACACAAAGTGTATGTTGCAACAATCAGACTGGCACCCGATTGCTCATCTTCAAAATGAGGAACTGTCTACACGATTCTGAACCTAGAATTGTACACTCAGTTTACTATCACTAAGTGTGAGAGCAAAATAACAATGCTCTCAAACATGCACAAACCCAGACAGGACTGGATGTATAATTTGTGGGGCTCAGTGCAAAATGAAAACGTGGGGCACCTTGTTAAAAAATACATTAAGAATTTTAAGATGACAACAGCAGAACATTAAACCAAGTCGGGGCTCTTCTGGGTGCAGGGCGCCAGGGAACGACACAGGTTGCATGCCCACGAAGATTCTCCTGGACCCGGAAAGCTTATCACCTAGGAGCTCTTTCTGGGGAAAACAAATTTTTTTTTAAAGAAGTGAGCAAAAAACCAAATAAGATGAAACAAAAGAGCAAAATGCTCTCCCAGTAAAACTTATAAAAAATTGTCTTAACTATAATGTTCTCTGTGAAGCTTAAAGTAGTGATTTCTAAAAATATGAGCAATAGAAGAAAAGTATTTAAAAATCATATGTTAAAATTCTATACATTAAAATTTGATGATGTCAACCAAAGGGATGGGTGAGGAGTAAGAGACAAGTAAAAGCACGCTAAATGGCTTGTCAGGTTCAGAGACGGGGATGTTTTAGATATTAATTAATTATTCACTTTGCTAGAACAACATATTTTTTAATTGATTTTAAATATTTAGAGATAAGAACTAGACAAAAACAGAATTTTGAACTTCAAAGCCACTAGAAGAGAAGAAAGGAAGAAGAAAAAATAACCAATTCATCATCAAAAAAGGTAAGAGAAAATAAAAACTGTAATAAATATACAGCAAAATACAAAATAAATTAGTCAAAACATTTCAATTACAACAACAGAGATGAATGAGTTAAATCCTGGGATAGGCAGAATAATGAGCCCCCAAAGCTATCCACTCCTAAACTCTGGAACCTGTGAGTAAGACGTGGCAAAGGGGACGAAGGGAGCAGATGGGATTAAGATTACGCACCAATGGACCTCAAAGTAGGGAAATTACCCTGGATCATGCAGGCAGGCTCAGTGTCATCAGAAGTCCTTAAATGTGGGAGGGGAGGCAGATGAGTCAGAATCATTGAGATACATGAGACTCCAGCAGCCATCGCTGGCTTTGAAGGAGAAAGGGGACCACCAGTCAAAGAATACCTGAAGCTTCTAGAAGCCAGAAGTGGCAAGGAAATGGATTCTCCCTGAGAGCAAGCTGAAAGGAACACAATCCTGCTGACACCTTGATTTTGGCCATTAAGACCATTTTGGACTCTGGATCTCCAGAACTGTAAGATAATAACTTGGCGTTATTTTAAGCCACCGACTTTGTGGTAATTTGTTAGAGCAGCAATAGGAAATGACCACACCCTCATGTAAAAAGACAGACTCTCGAATAATATAAAATCAACACTAAGTAAAACAAATACCCTAAAACAATGGAGGTTTTAATTCAGCTATCCGCCATGTATAAGAGCAAAAATAAACAAATTGTGAAGCTTTATTTATTTATTTATTCAAAAGTATGTGTTGTGCATTTAATGTGTGCTGGGCAGTGAGCTCGCAGAAAGTGCAGAACAGAACACACTTTCTCCTGGCCCTTAAAGTTGGAGGAGGGGGCAGTGTGAAAAGCATTTATTTGGATATCAGTAAAATAATGACAGTTCCCGGTAAATGCTATGAAGGTAGAAACAGGGTGCCAAGATTAAGACCACTTGGCAGGTGGTTGTGGGAAACTTGGGGAGGGAGATTGAAGCTGAGATGAGCAGCTGCAGGAAGCAAAGCCTCAGAATTCAGAAAAGGGTGAGGTGTCCGTAGAAGGCACTGCTCAGACCTTCTGCTGTGGGAAAATGTTGACTGACACCCCAAAGCTGCCCTTCTAGATCCACCTCTGCATTCCCACCGAGGCCACGCTTATCCCAGCCAGCTCCCAGCCAATGACTGAGCATGGTGAGGGTGCTAGAGCCAGGCCATTTCCACCTGATGCAGGATCCTCTCAACGGGCAACTTTGGCTCAGCTGTTCCCCACTTACCTGGCAGAAACTTTCTTGGAACTGCACTACTGTCTGAGACCCTTCTGGCCCCATCATCTGTCCTCTTTCCTCTCCTTTCACATGTCAGCTCACCCTTCCTATTTTAGCTCTCTCCCTTTGATAGACAATTTTCCCCAACAAATGTCTTGCACATCTATTACCATGTAACAAATTGCCACAAAATTAGTGGGTCAAAGCAACACACGTTTTTTATCTCACAGCTTCTGTGGATCAAGAATCCAGGCACAATGAGCTGGATCCTCTGTTTCAGGATCTTTCACAAGGCTGCAATCAGGGTGGTGGCCAGGGCTGGGGTCTCATCTGAAAGCTTGAGTGGAGACGGGTCTGCTTTCGAGCTTGTGTGGTTCTTGGCGGATTCAGTTCCACATAGCCTGATGGATTGAGAACCTCAGTATCTAGCTGGTTGTTAGCTGAAGGCCACCCTCAGTTCCTTGCCTCACGAACCTCCCCATTGTGGTTACTTCCTTCATCAAAGTTTGTAAGCTGAAAAGACAACAAAGAGAGTCTGCTAGCAAGGCAGATGTTACAATCTTATACAATGTAATCACAGAATTGATGTGTCATTACCTTTGCCAGATTCTATTGGTTAGAAGGAAGTCACAGGTCCCATCCACACTGGAGGGGAGAGGATCACCCAAGCACGTGCATAGCTGGAGGCAGAGATCCAGGGACCATCTTAGAGCCTGTCTGTTACCACTTGCATTCACAGTAAGGTTGGTCAGACCTGGGAGACTTGCTGATACCCTTGGTTTACAGAAAGCCTCGCCTGTTCTTCCCATAGCTGACAGAATAGATATCTTGCCCATAAATATCAGTACGTGGTTTCAAGTGCAATAGTATGATCACTATTTGTTGAATGAACATATCAATTTGCTGCAAATGAAAGCAGTTTTAAAAAACAGAGTCTGGCACCGTTAGTAGGTTGTTTTAAATTTGCATCATAAAACTCATTTGGCAGTTTTGCATCTTCAGAGGTCAAAATTTTGAGCTATGCAAGATAAAGAAAAAAGAGAGCTTCAGTATTCCAGAACAAAATTTTCCACAGCATACCCTTGTGTTTGCCCTTCACATCTGGACCGTTGTCACAGTCCTGCCATCCACAGCCATCTACATTTGAGTCACGTTTCTCTCTTGAAGAAACTTGAGCAAATACAATACTCTCCTGTAAATGTCCTTTACTCCGGGAGGAAAACATATTTTGGGGTACATAGATACTTTTCCACAGCAATAGTGCCACAAATTTTAAAATACTGTGTGCAAATGGGTGGTGACTGTGTTGTGTTAACCCCCCCAGTGAATGCATTTAAGATGCCATTACTGAGAATTGATTCATTCACACCGTTACCACTTTTTCTTGACACAAGAATCAGGCCAAAATGCTCATCCTGCAAAGCCATGTGTGAGGTCAGGAAGTCTGGATTCTTGCCCCAGCTCTACCACAGATGAGCTAGGCAGCCTTGGCAAGTCACCCACCCTGTCTGACCCATAGTTTTCTTGTCCGTGGAATGAGGGGGTCAGACGAGTAGTCTCTCTCATCTCTTCAGGGATCTATCACTCTGCAGTGAGCTCCTCGGGGGTGGCCATGATTAGCTACCGTGGTGCTCCCTCTGTACTAAAGCTGTGCAACCACTCCCAGCTGTTGGGAGGATGGCTGCTAGTGGCTCACAGCTGTCTCCTTCTCTGGAGAATTGCCCTGGGCCAAATAGGAGCTTCCTTACTGAGCTGGTTACACCCCGCGCCCGATGACTGACTGACAGGGGGCACAGAAAGCCTGCCCCCTTGCCTCCCTGTGGGACCCAGTCTGTGCAATTCATTCTTCTGACCTCCCCGTGGGATCAGGCTGAGGTTAGTCTCCAGCTGAAACCACATCCTTGTTCAGCTCCCCCCCCCCACCCCCCACCTTCTCCTGAGCACCAGCCCAAACCCAAATACACAAGAATCCTCTCTCAGGCTCTCCTACGAGGGATCTTGATCCAAGAACGAACATTGCCTGAGAGGGGAGGGCTCCTGGATGTGGGAATCCACGAATTCGCCTGAGAGTGTAAGGTCACCATGAAAATGGGGAATAGTGAGGTGTAAAAATGGACAGGAAGCCTTGAACTAAAGCACTAGGGGTATTTAAATTAATATACAATCTTTAGTTTACAGACAATTTAGTTTACGTTTGTGGTGATGGTGGGACCTCTAAGTAGAAACATCTGCTCATGCCTGGCTCAGAGTGGTACTCAATAATTATTGAACTAAATTAAACTGAATTTCTAAAAGGGGGCCTAGAATTCTTGTAAGAGGCATGATCATAGGAAGGAAGAGATTGGGGGCATGAAGGGGAGAGGGAGAGAGTACAAGGAAAAGTCTGGGATGCCCTAGCTGAGGGCTCACCCTGTCCCAGCTCCTCTAGAAGCATGATGGAGATCGAGGCCAGGGCAAGACAACATATCTGAGGGGTAACCTTAGCAGGTGTGTCTAGATTGTAGGTGCCAGCCCTTGGGGGCATCCTTGGTAGGCCCTTATCTCCCTATTTGTACCATCAGTCACCTCCCATAATATTGTAAATTCAATGGAAGGGACAACTCTCATCTTCCCCCTGCTCTCTGGGTTCAGCGACCCTGCCTTGCTTGGTATTTGGGGGAAGAAGAGCTGGTGACGATCTCCTTGGGCCCATAGGGACAGGTCAGGGCTTCACTTCCTCGGGGCCCAGTGTGCTGGGATTCATGGTTCAATGACGAGACACTCCGGCCCCCTCCGGCTGCTTTGCCCACACCCGGCTTTCTCCGTGCTTCTCATCCCACTTGACTTATTATTTTACGTCTCCTTCTCCGCTCACTGCCGAGTGGTCGGGGAAGGCTTGGAGGCATTCATCCTGGATTTTTCAGAGCAAGTGATGGGCAGCCATAGCAGGGAGCAGAGATGGGGGGCCGAAGAACAAAGGTCTCTCATCCGCACCCCAGCCCTGGACCCTCTCTGGAACTTGAGATCCATTCCAGGCCATCAGCCGTGGCCAGCGCAGAGAGTATGCCCGTCCCCTGAGCCATGGGCCTCTCCTGGTTAACATTCCACCAGGGGCCCCAAGGGCAGAGGGTCAGCCCCTGAATAATGTGATGGGACCTGGAGTTGGGGGCGGGGCCTCCCCTCGTGGTCACTTCTTCAGAGGTGTGAGCGTTTTCCAGAGTGAGGTTTGAGGTTCCTAACCATGGCCTCCAGGCTATGACCCAGGACCCGGGGGAGGCCTTTAGGACACCAACTGTCTGTTAGAAATGCCCCACCCACCTCCGGAGCCCCTCAGTGGTCCCGGTCTGCATCCTTGGGCAGGGTGTGACTTAATTTTCTTTGGAGGGGAGTGTTTAATGGTAAGTTGGGGGTGGGATAGGAGAGAGGAAGCAGATAAAGGAAATCGAGGAAACGAGCAGGGGAGTGGGTGACAGCCCCGTGCCACCTGTGCTCTCATCACCCATCTCCTCTGACTCTCTCAAGAACTTGGGTGAGAAACCGCCTCTCGGACCTGTTTCTTCGCATGTAAAATGTGCTCAGTACCCACCTGAAAGTGCTGGTCATTGCACCGATTCCTACACCGTGCTGTGAGATAAGTACTGTCACCATCCCCATGAGAAGACAGAGCCCTGAGGGGTTAAGTGACCTCCTTGGTGACTTTGGAGCACTGGGGAGGCCCCGCAGGGGAGGTCCCCAGCCAGATGCTACCGCAGGGGGTTTTGGAACCAGGTGGAAGAATGAAGATCCTGAGCACCTTCCATTTAGGGCAGGGGTTGGCACACATTTCCTTTAAAGGGCCAGAGGGTAACTATTTTAGGCTCTGTGGGCCATATGGCCTCAGCTGGAATGATACAATTCTGCTATTATAGTTCAAAAGTAGCCATAGACAATATATAAATGAATGACTGTGGCTGTGCGCCAATACAACTTTATAAAACCAGGCTGCCAAGCTCTGGGTCATAGTTTGCCAAGCCCTGATTTAGAGTCACATGACACAGATGGATCAGGAGGGGTTAGGGTGAGACGTGAAGAAGTGAGAAGGGTTAGGGTTAGTGGGGCATTGCATCATTTATATCAATCTGTATAAATGGTGTCCCATGGAGTTGTGCAGTGCACAGACTGCACAACTATACATGGTAGTCCTGAGGGTAAGATAAGAAGAAAACTAGTCTTATAATCTAGACTGTTCTACTCTGGGAATGGCTAAGTGCTGGGGCCCTGGGTAGAACCCTGATCCTCAGTGGAGTGGAAGTGACAGATTGGGAAAGGGCCTTGGAGAAGAAAATGGGAGGGCCACTTACTTGCCCAAAGATAATGCACTGTGAAGAAAATCAAGGTCTCAGCAGTTGTCAGGAGGGTACGGGATTGTGCAATGCCCTATTATCTAGAGATTGAGGAGGGCAGCCCCACCTGGTGACGTGGCCTCATGGAACTTGGCCACCCTGCTTTGTGAGGCTTGTGCAGTTCTGCTCCAGCGCAGAAGCAGGGCATGGCTGGGAGCATTACAGGAGGAAAACCCTCACGAGGCAGAACCGCACATCCAAGAACAGACTAGGAAGGTCATAGGTCTCACTTCCTTGGAACTCCATTCCTGGGTTCCCAGAGCAGCTGGACACACAGTTGTGTGGTAAAGCCTAGCTGACCTTTGGCTGCGCTCAGCAGTAGCTACTCCAGCAGATCGGGAGCAGGACAAAGTGCAGGAGAAAGATTGAAGCAAGTCCTGCCTTGAGCAAATTTGATCAGGACTGGATAAGGAAGATGGGAAACCCATTTCTCCAACAAGCTCCAGGCTGTTGGCAAAGTCCCTCATGAGGAGTTCTGCTCAGGACAGTGGAATGCGCCCACCAAATGCTGGGACACGGGTGCCATGCTCAGGAGTTGGGAGCTAACAAGATGAGGCTGGAGAACTGGCTCTGGAGCCAGAAAAGGAGCAGTGAGAGCGGGAGGTCTCAGCCTTGTGAGGGTCTGGCCTGCTCTGCAGGGCCATGAGCATCACCTACCACAGGAGACACCCCGGCCCTGGTTCTGCCAGCAGCAACTCTATCTGCAGCTTTTTGTTTTGTTTTGTTTTTGTTTTTTTGCTGAGGAAGATTTGCCCTGAGCTAACATCCAATGCTAATCTTCCTTTTTTTCATATGTGAGCTGCCACCATAGCACAGCCACTGACAGACAAGTGGTGGACACCCGTGCTCAGGAACTGAACCCGGGCCGCCGAACTAGAGCACACCAAGCTTAACCACTAGGCCACTGGGGCTGGCCCATCTGCAGCTTTTAAAATCCCTGATCTTGGTTGTGAAGCTGGGGACCTATTATGTGACAACAGCATTCACACTGCTTGCCCAGAAATTTAACTCAAGCAAACTTCTCATCTCTTGCTTTGACTCCAGGCCCCGTGCATGACTCAGGAGCTGGGCTGTTTACTCAGGCATTGAATGAGTCACTCAGAAAAGTTTATGAATTGAACACCACCAGGAAGGGGTAACCCAAAGTAGTTTTCTAAAAAAGATCTCCAGAGAAAGAAGCCCTCTCCCAGGTTCTGAGACCTGATCGGTGAGCTGTTCCCTGGAGGCAGAGGAATGCACTGGATTGGACGTTTCCCAAACTGGAGATGTGGCAGAATGAGCTTGGGGGTCTTGTTAGAACTTCGGAGGCCCAGCCTATGAATCAGACTCTGTTGGAGTGGAGGCCAGGAATCTGTATCAGACAAGCTTCCCCGGTGCTTTTGATGCGCAGCCTGGTTTGGGAGTCCCAGCCTAGGGGACGTCTCGAGATTTCTGCTGGCCCTAGAGCAGAGCTGAAGTGACTGCCCCAAACCGTGCCTCAGCTGCCCCACTGCCCCTGGTGTTTTTGGCTGACCCGGTTACAGTCCAGAAGGAGGAGACAGGAGGTCAATGTCAGGACATGGTTCCTGCCTCCAAGAGCCCCCAAGGCAATGTAGAAATCACAGCAACAGTTACACGCCTCTGCACAGCCACAGACAGAAATTCAAGGGCACCAACCCTTGAATGGAGTAAATCTGACAAAGCAGGAAAGTGACTGAGTCCTCCTCCTGTCTTTTTTATTTATTGAATGCTGGTGAAAATCCAAAGGTGCCCTATCACGCCACTCTCAAAGGTAATCGGTCCAAGGGATCATTCGTTTCTATCTGCACATGTTAAAATTGCTCCCGGAAAAGTCAGGAAGTATATAGAGAAAGAGGAGGGAAACAGAATTAAAGCTTTGAATGGAAGAATAAGAAAACTTGCAACACTATGAAGTGACTAGGGTGATTAAGAAGCGTGCAAGGCTACAATAATTGCAACTTATATTCTCGTGGTCACTACTGAAGACATAAAACAATACATAACTAGACAGACAAACTAGAAATACATTTTAAGTTAGAATGAAAATTTTTGGTAATGCAAAGAGGATTAGATCTAGAAAATCACTCAGGCAGAGCATTGTTTTAATAAGTCAAAGTTATAGGACTATTCAACGTCTGGTAGACTCCTCCAGTGAAACCATCTGGGCCTGGAGATTTCTTTTTTTAGGAGCTTTTTAGTTACAAATTTTACTTCTTTAATGGTTGAATAGTCCTATAACCATATAAGAAATTAAATTCACAATTTAAAAGCTCCTGAAAAAATAAATCTCCTCTGGTTTTAGCTCTGACATGTAAAGAACTTGGACATCATTACTCCCATCCTTAAACAAGAAAAAGCTGAAAAACCTGAAAATCAATGATGTCTCTTGGACCCATCACAGAACTGAGGTCACAGGGCAAACTACCACCACAAAACCTAGAGAGACAGGCAAATTCAAAGAATCATAGCCGGGATCTGCTTACCTGGGGCAGAAGCAAATGGGAAACTGGAGCGGAACGGTTTTCAAAGATAAGAGAGAGGGGCCGGCCCTGTGGCCGAGTGGTTAAGTTCGTGCGCTCCACATTGGTGGCCCAGGGTTTCACCAGTTCGGATCCTGGGCTTGGAGATGGCACCGCTCATCAGGCCATGTTGAGGTGGCATCCCACATGCCACACCTAGAAGGACCCACAACCAAAAATATACAACTATGTACCAGGGGGGGCTTTGAGGAGAAAAAGGAAAAATAAAATCTTAAAAAAAAGAAGATGAGAGAAAGGGCTGCTTCCCTCGCGCACAGGGACAACACACGGACTCCAGAGACCACGTGGGCTCAGACTAGGAACAGGCAAAAATAGGCAGAAAAATGCTTAAACCAGTTGGGAAAAAATGTCCAAGTTCACTAATGACCAAAGAAAAGCAAACTAAACCAATGAGGTAGGTTTCATGAATTCTTGCAAAGCTGCCTGGAGTGCAGACACTCTCTAGTGGCCCCTTGACAGGGTTACGTCCATTCTCGAAGGCAATTTGGCAGCTGGTGTCAAGAAGCTTAAACATGTGTATGCCCTTTCACCTGGTAACTCCGATTCTAGGCAACTGCCTTGAGAAAATAAACATAGTCGGGGTCAAAGATTCACACACGAAGATGTTTGCCTCAGCAAAAGCGAAACACCCAAATATGCGAAATGCTGGTGAGGAGTAGGTGTGTAGACAGCTTATGGTAAACATATAAAAATGAATGTTCAGGATCCACTAAAATTATGGTTAGAACGAGTTCTTAATAATATGACAAGATGCTTGTGGTGCAATGTTAAGGAGAAAAAAGAAAACAAATTTGAATAGATCATATATTTCTGCCCGTACTTTAAAAAAAAGGAATCGAAAGGAAATATAAAAAATATTAAAAGAGTTTATGTCTGGGTGGTGGCTGGTAGGGTAATTGGAAAATACAGATAAATATGTTTAAAACTAGAATTTCAATGCTAGACATGCATTTTTATATTGTTGACTTCTAAAAATCATTTTTGTTGAGCTTAAAAACCTTTTTTTGACTATAAAAGTAAATCAATTCAGTGAAAGTTAATTAACTCGAACAATGTGTTGAAATAATTAAATTGATAAGAAAACACATTGAATTTTTAAAAAGCACTAAGACTACTTACTATGATTATATAAATTTTGCATACAGAGGAAATTATTTTAGTGACGGAAGGCAAAGGAGAAAGGGTGGGCAATTAGCCTATGTAGAAACCAGTGTGTGTGTAAGAGAGAATTAGTGTGGTTCCTTTATGAATACATATCAGAGAGCAGTACTTTCTCCATTTTTCTATTCTTTCAAAAATATTTTAAACACAGAAAAAGTGTGAATAACATAACCCACTCCTAGACTCGCCAAATGCAAGCATTTTGCCTTATTCAGATTCGTTTACTTTTAAGGAAATAAACATTGTGGACACATTTGAATTCCCTCTTTAAACCCTCACCCCCTCCGGTTCACTCTCTCCACCCACCTCCTCTTGCCACACTCACATCTCCTTTGCTGGCTCTCTGTTTTCCTAACACATGAGAGAAGAAACTGTCAAAATTCTGGCCAGGAGCTCCATTCATTTGTACCTCGAGTACAGCAGGGACGCAGGCCTCCCCCGGCCCGCAGTGAGCCTGTGTACGCGGCCTAAGCCTGTGTACGCGGCCTAAGCCTGGCCAGGTCCTCCTGGTGACCACAGACTTCAAAGGGCACCCCCATCCAGTCAGAGGCCCTGGAAGCTCTCCCTGCCCTGCCCTCATGGCCCGGGTGATCTGGAAAAACCTTCAGCCGCAGGGCAGTCTCTTCCTTGGTACCAGGGGCACCTGGGCTGCTGGTTGTGGTCCCTTCAGGCTGGAGAGGAGTAGGATAGGCAGTCTCCCGATCCTTCCCCACATTGCAGCCTGTTTTCTTCCCCTGCTTTTGTTTGTCTTTCGTACGCTGACTCTGAGAGGTGGTTTCCACATTTCCTCCTTCAGGGACTTCAAGTGTGGAGGAAGCACACACGCAAAGGGCAGTGAGGCTGGGTACTGTTACAGTCTGTCTGCGGGGTGTTTTACTCACTAGTGCCTGCCAGGGTCACTCATTCATTCCTCAGAGATTTACTGAGCCACTATTGCATGGAAAGTACTGTCCTGGGCTTGGGTGATACCCTGCTGAGCAGATTCAGACTGAGCTCCCGTCTAGATTAGTTATCTATTCCTGCTGTAGGCAATTACCACAGACTTGTGGCTTAAAGCAACACAAACTCACTGTCCTAGGCTTCCGGAGGTCAGAAGTCTAAAATCAGGGTGTCAGCAGGGCTGGTTCCTTCTGGAGGCCTCAGGGGAGAATACATCTGGCTTTTTCCAGCTTCTAGAGGCCACTTGTCTTCCTTGGCTTGGAGCCCTTTCCACCATCTTCAAACTCTCGTTCTGTCCTCCCACCCCATCTTTCTGATCTCTGACTCTTCCGCCTCCCTCCGGTAAGGAGCCCTGTGGTGACGTTGGGCCCACTGGATAATCGGGGGTCCTCTCCTCTCAAGAGCCTTAACCTGATCACACCTGTGAAGCCCCTTTGCCATTAAGGTAACATATTCACAGGTTCTGGGGGTTGGCATGTGGACATCTTTCTGGGGAGTGGCCATCTTCCTGCCTGCCACACTGTCCCCAGGGCAGTTTTCACTTATGATTAGTTGTTAAATCACGGCAAGTGCAAGGGAGGAGAGGTGGACTGCCCGTCAGCGAGACCAGGGCCTTCCCCGAGGAAGTGACTCCTGGGCCAAGACCTGGAGGCTGAGGAGGACTCCACAGTTGGAGAGAGAAGAAAAGGGCGATTCACACAGAGGAAACAGCCCCTGAGAAGGCTAGGTGGCAGGACGGGCCCAGGGCAAGACGAGGGACCATCTGAAGCTTGTAGGTCAAGAGGTAGGAGAGGAGGGGAGATTGGCCTGAGGTGAGGCCGAAGTGGGAGGCAGGGGTCAGACAGTCCAGGCTTAGGGGATTTGGTTAGAGGATTTTTCTTAATAAAATGGAGGGACATAACCAGGGGATGACTGACTGACTTGTTTTCTGGAAGTTCCCTCTAGCTGCATTGCGTGGAGAAGACACATGTCTAGGGGAGACAGCCCCCCCCGAGATGTGCATGTCTTAATCCCTGAGAGCTGTGAACATATTGTGTTACGTGGCAAGGGAGAATTAAGGTGGCAGATGGAATTCAGTTGCTAATCAGCTGACCTTACAAGGGAGAGTAGCCCAGATTATTCAGGTGGGCCCAATGTCATCACAAAGGTTTTTAAATGTGGAAGAGGGAGGCAGGCGAGGCAGCGTGATGGTGATGTGATGTGAGAAAGACT
Organism: Equus asinus; assembly: GCF_041296235.1. Taxonomy (NCBI): domain Eukaryota; kingdom Metazoa; phylum Chordata; class Mammalia; order Perissodactyla; family Equidae; genus Equus; species Equus asinus. The sequence continues at coordinate 54,267,807 of NC_091810.1, read as the reverse complement.
CGACCAGCCATTGCCGATTTTGAAGCTGGAAGGGAGCCGTGAGCCAAGGGGAGCAGCCGCCTCTGGGAGCTTGAAAAGGTAGAGATTCTCCCCTTTGAACCTCCAGAAAGGAGTGTAACCTTGTGGGCAACTTGATCCTAGTCCAGAGAGATCCAGTTTGGGCTTCTGAGCTCTAGGAACTAGAAGATAGTGAATTTGTGTTGTTTGAAGCCACTAACTTTGTGGTCACTTGTATAGCCTGGACGTTCCCGGATGCCACTGAGGATGTAAGTCGGGGAGTCGGGTAGCAGGGGTGGGGAACTTGATCAATTGTTTCCTTAAAGATCTTGACCTTGGATTTTGGGAGCTGTACAGACGCTCTGAAAAGAGGGCGCTCAGCCAAACAGCCCTGGTAGGCACCGGGACCCTGAGGAAGTAAGAGAAATGAGAGTGAAGAACGTGTGTTCAGAGAGAATTGAGGAGAAGATCTTGAATTGACGATCTTGAAGAATTGAGGAGGTCTTGGTCACCTCACGGAAGGTGGGGACGAGAGAGAGGAGAAATGTGCTCACATCCGCCTGGGGGCTCCAGTGTCCTGAGCTCCTGGAATCTTCACATCTCATTTTATAGAAAAAGGAATCGAGGGCTTAGAGTCAGAGATAGAGGAACTTTCTCAGGCCCCACAGCTGGAAATGAAGTGAGTCTTGAAACCCTTGTCAGTCTGGAGAAGGAAGTAAGGCCCTGCCTGCCAAGAACTTCAGCCCCACACGTGGCGCCAGCGTGTTACTGGTTTGTGTGGCAGACACGGAGGTGAGCTGTCCAGAATCTCCTTTGAGGAAGGACTTGGTGGCCAGCTGTGGGGTGTGTGGACAGCAGCCTCTGGCTGTGAGCTCCTTGGCATCTGCCTGGCCCAAGGTCATACCCCAGTGCAGCCGGCCTTCAGCACCTGAGCCGGCTGGGGGTAGAAAATCCTGGCCATTTAGGCTGAATGTGGATGCTGCCAGGTGATCCTGGCTGCAGAGCTCTTTGCAGAACCAGGGCAGGTCTTCGAGCAAAGACAGACTTTGGAGAGGAGGTGGCTGCGACTGTGGCAGAGGGAGTTCAGTTTTGTGTTCTAGATAATGTTCTCCACGCTGCTTGGTTTGTGGCACAGAAAAATGAAGCAGGGGCCCCCCCATCTTTAACGCTTGTTTAGGATTTTGTTCTCTCCCTTTTGAAGGTGTGGCGTGGGTGCTCGATTGTGTCTTGATAAGGGAGAAGCAGAGGCCTGATGACCACGGATTCCCGGGGCACAAGCATCCTCCTGCCCTGGCTGAGTCATGCTCACGTTCACCTTCAGCCTCTGCCTGGCTGTCCGTCTCACCGTCCTGACCCTCCAGCCCCCAGCTGCCTGCAGACCACATAATGAATGCAGCACCAGGCAGGGGGCACGACACTGTTACCTGACTTGTGGTCAAAGAGGGAAACCGACCTTATCCATTCAAAGGGCACAGGGAGTCATTCATCCCCACCAACCACCCCTTCTTCCTGGCTCCTGGCTCCACCTTCTGGACAGAAAGAGGGCCCTCTGTCCACACAGCCACTTGTGGCGAGGAGAGAAGGGTGGGAGGGGCCCCAGGAGGTCATGAGTGGAGCCTCAGAAAGCTGCAAGAACCACGTAACGATAGGGATGTAGATGCCAGCCCACGTCACTTTCCTATGTCAGTCCCTGAACACTGTGTATCAGAAATTCTCTCTCTGAAAAGGCCGGGATTTGGGGTTTCAACTCCACGTGTAAGGAGCTTGGAAGTCACCATTCAGTCCTAACAAATAAAGAGCTGAATAGACTGGAAGAATCAACTCTTCTTGAATCCGTAAAAGAGGGAAGGACACAGGCAAACCACCGCCCCCAAGTCTGGAGACACAGGTGAACACAGGGAGTCCTGGCTCACCTGAGCAGAGACTCATGAGCGGAAGCCGCTGGGGGAAGCAGTGCCAGGGTAGGGAAACCTCAACTTAACGATGAATTGCTGGAGCTCAGTGTGGACAACTCAGTTAAAAAACTCCAGGGGGACCCCATCAAAGGGGATCCCCACAATATTGTCAGATTTACCTCCAGAAGCTCCACCATTTTCTCGCGGTAAATATCTGAGAAAAATCCTCTCAGGCTCTGGCAGGGGGAGGGGAAAAGGAACCATCTTGCAATGTGCCAGGACAGTCTTCTTAACAAGGCCTGTCTTCAGGAGAAACTGGTTAATTAGAGCCTAACTGACCTGGGGGAAGGGACATACGCAATCCCTGCCCACTCTAGTCATCCTGTTCCAACTAAGAGGGGAAGAAAAACCTGAGAAACGCTGGTGAAGCTCACAGACAGAGCGCAGGCTCACTAAGACTGAGACCTCACCGCAGGACTATGCAACAATTCCCCTTCTCCTACCCTCACCACCACACCACTAAAGGCCTATTTAAGCAGTTACTGATACCCAGCACATCATGTCCGGCTGTGAAGTAAAAAGTACAAGGCATTCCAAAAGACAACAGAGCTTGAAGAGAGAGAGCAAGCATCAGAACAGACACGGCAGAGAGGTTGGAATTATCAGGCCAGGAATTTAGAACAACTAGGACTAATGTGTTAAGGGCCCCAGTGGGTAAAGTAGACAGCAGGCAAGAACACATGGGCAATGGAAAGCAGAGAGGGAGGAAATCATAAGAACCAAAAAAATGCTAGAGCTCAGAAATACTAACACGAAAGAATGGCTTTGGTGGGCTAACTAGTAGACTGGACACAGTTGAGGAAAGACTCCCTGAGCTGGAGGACAAATCAATAGAATTTTTGAAAACCAAAAAGCAAAGGGCACAAACACTTAAAAAAAAAAAAAAAAAAAAGGCAGAACAGAATATCCAAGGACTGTGGGACAACTGCAAAAGTTGTAACATACACATAATAGGAATACCAGAGGGAGAAGAGAGAAAGGAACAGAAGAAATACCTAAAAAAAAAAAATGGCTGAGAACTTTTCAAAATTAATCTGAGACACCAAACCACAGATCCAGGAAGCTCAGAGGACAAAAAACAGGATAAATGCCCCAAAACAAAAAAACTAAAACTACACCTAAGGGTATTGTTTTTAAACTACAGAAAATCAAAAAAATCCTGAAAGTAAGCAGAGGAAAAAGATACTTTACCTATGGAAGAACAAAGCTGAGAATTACATCCTGCTTCTGGGAAAGTGTGCGTGCAAGAAGAGAGTGGACTGAAATATTTAAAGTATTGAGAGAAAAAAACCACCAACCTAGAATCCTGTACATTGTGAAATTACCCTTCAAAAGTGAAGGAGAAATAGATTTCCTTGGATAAACAAAAATTGAGAGAATTGGTTAACAGTAGACCTACCTTGCAAAGAAATACTAAAAAGTTTTTAGAAGAAAAATGATATAGGTCAGAAACTCAGATCTACATAAAGTAAGGAAGAGCACCAAAGAAGGAATAAGTAAAGGTAAAATAAACTTGTATTTTTCTTAATCTAACAGATAAATTTGCTCAAAATAATACCAACAATGTACTTCATGATGTATGCTTATCTTATGTACAAATGCATGCTTATATATAAGTGAAATGAACGAAAGCAATGATGCAAAGGGTGGAAGGGAGGAAGTAGGATGGTTTTGTTAACATAAGGTGCTCACACTACCCATGAAGTGGTGCACATAATAGTATTTAAAAGTGGAGTTGGATGAGCTGTAAATGTATGTCGTAAACTTGAGGGCAACAACTGACAAAAGGGAGGAAGTACAACTGACATGCTAAGAAAGAAGAGAAAATGGGATCATATAAAATGCCTAATTAAAACCACAGAAGGCAGAAAAAGAGTGGAAGACAAAAATAACAATAAAGAACAAGGGCAACAAGTAGAAAACTGGAATGAATATGGTGGATATTGATTTAGCTATGGCAAAAATCACTTTGAGGGGCCAGCCTCATGGCGTAGTGGTTAAGTTCACATGCTCTGCTTTGGCGGCCTGGGGTTCACAGGTTTGGATCCTGGGCGCAGACCTAGCACCACTCGCCAAGCCATGCTGTGGCGGCGCCCCACATAAGACAGAGGAAGATTGGCACAGATGTTAGCTCAGGGCCGATCTTCCTCACACACACACACAATCGCTTTGAACATCAATCATCTAAATGTACCAATTAAAAGATAGATGATCAGAGTGGATCAAAAACCAAGATGCAACTATATGTTGTCTGCAAGAAACCCACTTTAAAGACACAAGTAGATTAAATGGATGGAAACAAATTTACCATGCCAACATGAATCAGAGAGCAGGAGTAGTTATATTAATTTCAGACAGAGTAGAACTCAAAGCAAGAAATGTTACCAGGGATAAAGAAGGACATTGCGTAGTGATAAAGGGGTCAATTCTCCAAGAAGATATCACAGCCCTTAGTGTGTATGTGTCTAATAACAGAGCATCAAAGGATGGGAGGCAAAAAAGAAGAGCTGCAAGTGAACCCAAAAAAATAAAGTGTTAAAAGAATGCAGCCAGGAAACTCTCTTCCGCACGTCTTCTTAGTGAGAGGTCAGAGTGCAGGAGAGAAGCAGGGGAGAGACACAGAAAACAGTGTGTGTCTCGCTAACCAGACCCAGCAGGCTGTTTCCCCAGCTGTCCTAGGAACGTCACCTCTGTACGTGCATGCAGCCATGTGCCAGGAAGCCATTAAAAGCTGTGATTTGTAGCTTTTGCTGATTTCATGTTGTAAACATCCCCCCGCCCCCGCCACGGGCTGACATCAAGCTACTGATGTGACGTTACTGAGCGCAGAGTTGGCAGGAGACCAGCAGCAGCTCACCGTTACATAGTATTTCCACCATCCAGATGCATAGACTTAACCTCGAGAGCATAGAGGATGGCGAAATGTAGTGAGATCATTAGGAAGTGATGAATTTGAGTATTTCTTTTGTTTTTAATATAATTTAATTGTAAACTTATATAACTCAATTTTATGATGGTTGTGTTTAACTGGCTCACAAAGTTCCTGAACATTTAATAAGCAGTTCTCCTGGGCCAGTGGAGAGCCGGCTCCAGCACAGTGCCTCAGGTGTGGTCATTTAGCAACTCCAAGTCACTTCATAGCCATCATCTCAAATGTCACCAGGGTTGAGTCTGTGGGTTCAGATACAATAACAGATGATCCTGTGTGGCTCCCCCTTACCCCACGCCCAGCCTATGCTGTCTCTTGCAATATCTCTGGAGGTAACATCAGATGAACTTCACGTCTTAGAGGGAATGAGCATAATGTAGTGGAAAGATCACAGGTTTTGAGTCAGAAACAGCGGGGTTTTCATATCAACTATTCACTTGTGGAATGACCTTGGATGTGTTAGTTAACCACTCTGACCCTCAGTCTCTTCTTTAAAATGGGAGTAATAATGGTTACTTCATAGGGTCGTTATGGCTTTTGACAGAGATTACCAACTACATCCCAATATCCATTCTCCCCGTTTTACAGAGTAGGAGAATTTTTAGGGGGCCACGCACCTGTCTGGATGAAAGACTACATTTGCCAGCCTCTGTTGCAGCTGGATAAATACATTCTGATCAATGGGATAAAAATGGAAGTGACATATGTGATAGATATCCAGGCCCTTCTCCTGAAGGGAAGGAAGGTGCCTCCCTTTCCCGTCTTCTCCCTTCTTGCCGGCTGGAAGGCTGCTGTGATGGGGAGAGTGGAAGGACAGAAGTAGCCACCCAGACCAGCAGGGGAAGCCTCGCGTGGAGAGTGGCCGAGTACCCAGGTAGAAGAAGCTTGCGTCTGGCAATGTAAGGTCACCTCACTCGCCCTGGACACCTATTCAGCTTTTGATGAGTGACAGAAATGGTATTTAAGCCTCCCTTATTTTGAGCCTTCTTTAAAACTTATTTTTGTTGTTGTAAAATATACATAACATAAAATTTGCCATTTTAAGCATTTTTAAGTGTATGATTCAGTGGCATTAAATAGATCCACAATGTTGGGCAACCATCACCACTATCTGTTTCCAGGACTTTCTCATCATCCCGCTGAAACTCTGGGCCCATTCAACAATACCCCCCATTGCCTCCTACCCCAGCCCCAGGAAACTTCTAATCTTTCTGTCTTGATGAATTCGACTATTTTAAGTGCCTCATATAAGAGAAATCAGAGTATTTGTCCTCTTCTCTCTGACTCATTTCACTTAGTATAATGTTTTTACGGTTCATCCGTGTTGTAGCATGTGTCAGACTTTCCTTTTTAAGACTGAGTGGTATTCCCTTGTAGATAAATACCACATTTTATTTACCCATTCATCTTTTGATAGACATTTGGGCTGTTTCCACCTTTTAGCTATTGTGAATGATGCTGCTATGAACATGGGTGTACAAGATATGTTGGTCTTTCTGTTAAAGCAGTGGAACCAGTGTGTCAACCAACAGCGGTCTTCATGCACACAAAGTGCTGTTGTCACAGCGAGTGGATGTATTTGCCCTCCCTACTCATTCTTTTTCAGGAGAGTAGGTCAAGCAGTGTGATGAAGGCATTTGGGTAAAACCAGTGGTGTGCCAGAGAAGGCTCACTCCAGCTCGTGAGCGCCAATGATTAAATATTCAGGAAATTTGTGAGACACTTGGGGAACTCAAATCAACCACGGTGGGAGTATTTACATCACGGTAATTGGAAAACAGTACAAATCAGGGCTTTTGGTTTCTGAGAGAGCTGGTTGTTAAACATTTACTAGCACCCCACTGGGGAAAATCCCTCGTATGCTGGAGGCCCAATCCTTTACTGCCCACAAGACTTTGTTATAACTCCATCTTAGGTGTGGAAGCTTGTGAAAATGTTAACTCCATTGCTTGTAAGAGTGAACTGTGAGTGAAGATGATGAAGTAGACCTTAATTTGTGCATGTATGGGCGTATATCCCTTCTGAAAACTGCTTAGGGTACTAGCAGAGAGGACAGCAGCTAGACACGCCGGAAGTCAGTGGCTAACAGAGTGCAGGGCCCTTCGTGCTCCATGCCCTGCCATGGCACACCCTGAGGCTTTGTGTTAACATGGCTGCTCATAAGACGGTGGAGCCTCCATCAGCCCAGGGGGTCCTGGATGAAAGAATAGCAGAAGCCCCTGTTGCCCTGTGGTGGACAGGCGGCACAGGCAAGAAATCCACCTTGGTTGTTTTAAGCCACCGCAATGCTGGAGTTGTCTGTTCTGTGTCATAACCCAGCTTCTCCTGACTGATACAGCTCCAAGTGGAGATGTCTGGGAGGTGGCTGCATATAGATGGCATTTCAACCTGTGGGATTAGATGAGGTCACCAAGGGAGTGAGTATAAAGAGCAAAGAAGTCCAAAGACTGAGCCCTGGTCACACACTGTCAATGTGTAGACGTTAGAGAGATGAGGAGGGACAGGTTAGGCAGTGGAAATGCGGGGTGGGGGGGCCTGGAAGCCGGGTGAAGAAAGTGTAGCAGGCAGGAGGGAGGAGAAGTTTGTGAGGCATGACTGAGAGGGTGTAAATAAGGTGAGGCCTCAGAGTGGCTGTGGCACCTGCAAGGTGGGGTCTCTGGTGACCTGTGAAGGGTGAGGTGAGAGGCTGATGGCATGGGCTTGGAGCCGAAGGGTGGGGGAACTGGAGAGAGGGACTCCGCACAATTTTTCAAGGATTCTGCTGCAAAGAGAATGAGAAATGGGTAAAACCTGGAGAGGAAGTGGGGTTAAGAGGATTTTTCTCTTTTTTTCCCTAGATTAGCACCTGAGGTAATATCTGTTGCCAATCTTCTTTTTTTCTTCTTCTCCCCAAAACCCCCAGTACATAGTTGTATATTCTGGTTGTAGGTCCTTCTGGCTCTGCTATGTGGGACGCTGCCTCAGCATGGCTTGGTGAGCGCCGCGTCCATGCCCAGGATCCGAACTGGTGAAACCCTGGGCTGCTGAAGCAGAGCACGTGAATTTAACCACTCGGCCACGGGGCCACCCTGACTTTTTTTCTTTAAGATAGAAGAAATAACATGTTTGTGTGATGGTAAATAGGTTGCAGTCGAGAGGGAGAATTGCTGGAGCTGCTGAGTAGTGGCATGAGGAATGGGGTCTCGGGCAGAAGGGTTACCCTTAGATGACAAGGTCCATCCAGTAACAGGAGAGAGGGGGGACCAGGCAGAGCTCAAAGGATAGGGTGGGGGGTGTCTGTGGAATTTCCCCCATGACTTCTGCTTTCTCCATGCAGTAGGAGGCTGGTCGTCATGGAAGGCAGGGAAGGGAGAGGAGCTGGAGGTTTGACAGAAGCAGCAAAGGCAGAAAGCCCTCGAATAAGGTCAGGACTGAAGTGAGGAGGTGAGGGTGGGACTGCTGCTTTGGGTGGAAGAGAAACCCCACATGGGAAGCACGTGGACCTGCTGCCTTGCCTGTAGCCACTCCCTGAGTGCAGCATGCTCAAAGGGAGGAGAAGGCAGGGTGTCTGGGCTGCTTTCTGCCCTCTCCAGCTTCGGGGAATAAGGTCTCAGAAGGAGAAATGTCAAGAGCAGAGGGTGGGGCTAGAACCAGAAACTGTTCCTCTCTGGCCATATGCTGTCAGGTGGAAGTAGCCCACCATCCACCAGTCAGTCAGTCAACAAACATTTTAGTTACTAAACACCTACTCAGCTCCAGGCACTGAGCAGTTGCTGGGGATATTAAACTACCGTCTTTCCTCCTAGACTAAGTGCTATTTAATGTGACTGAAGCTCAGTCAACGACGAAACTCTGAAGAGGGAGCAAGTCTTTCTGCCCAAGAGGAGAGGGCAGAATGTCATAGGCATGGGCCTTAACGAGGGAGTGGTCATTTTTATTTTCTTAGAAGAAGGTGGGAAGTGTATTCCTACAGAGGGAACAGCATCAGCCAAGGCACTAAGGTGGGAAGTATTTGACCGTTCTTGCCATGGAGGAGGATCCCATCAAGAGCTGCCACTCTGCGTTTGCTGGTCAGATCCTCTCTGTTCCTTGAACACGCACGGCCTTTCCTCATGCTGTTCCCTCTGCCCAGCGCTCTCTACCTGGCTCTTTGCAGGCTGATTCTTGGTCATCTCTGAGGTCTTATCCCAGTACCTCTGGGCTGTATCTAGAGCCCCGTGGCAGCTGGTGTTCCCACTGCCTGGGAGGATCTTCCCCCGTCACCTGTGGCTCCCTCCCCTTTGCCTGCCCATTTGCCACCCAGGAAGGCCCCCTGGCCAGCCCAGCACATCCTCTCCTCTTCCCCCTCACTCCTTCCCCACCATCCTTCCCCACTTGACATGGTTTCTCTTTCGCTCATTTTTTCTGTCTCCCCTATCGGAATGTAAGCTCCTCAAAGGCAGGCATTCCAGCCTCTTCCGCTCACTTCTGTATCCCCAGGGCCAAATGCCCAGCACATAGTAGGTGCTCAGTAAATCTTTGCTGCATCAAGGAATGAAGCAAGGAAGAGTCACCTTGAAGCGATGTGCTTCCAGGTCAGAGAGACTCTCCCTCTGCCCTCCTCCCACGGTCCCTCCTGCCGGGTCTCTTGCCTTTATAGCCCTCATCACTCTTTGAAGTTACTTGTTTGCTTTTCGTCTCCACTCACGGAGTAGAGGACCCATGGCGCTGCTTTTCCTGTTGGTCTTGTTTGCAGTGGTTTCCTCCAACATCTGGAAAAGTACCCAGCACACGGTGAGAACGTAATAAATGTGGAGTGAATGAATGGATGGATGAATGAATGCATATCGTTGCCCAGCATACCTGGAGGCAACAAGGGATCACACTGGGCACCAGGGTTGGTGTATGGGTGGGAGGGGCTGGCCCTTCTCCTTGTTTTGAGGAGTTACGAGAAGTGTCGAGAAGTTTTGAGTTATATTTGAGAAAACATGTGTAAATGTTTAACATACAAAGAAAAACAATAAATGGTAGTCACCATGTTTATTATCAATATTATTATTTTTATTTGTCTTGTGTAGATGGGGGTTTCATAAAGAAAATCTCTAATTCCTGGCTGTAGCGAAAGGCAGTACAGAGGAGGGTCTCCATTGGGAACCTTAGATGTTTATTACGCAAATCAGGAGGTTTCTTAGGGTTTATGGCTAGGTAGTATAACTGGCCTAAATCTTTTACCAGACCTTCGTTTAGGACCATCCATTGCCTGGGGGAGGAAGCCTGTGCCTGTGGCTCTGGTGTTTGTGAGGAATCACAGCTGGGAGCTGCCCAGTCCCAGAGGTTCAGAGAAATGGGCCAGCTGTTGCTGGCTGGGAGGGATTGTCCCTCCCCATGTACCAACCCCACCTCCGCCTCCGGGACCTGGGACTGGCAGAAGGGCCCAAGACCCCCGATCTTTCCGTCTTGCTGGTAGTGGAGTCAGAGGCAGCCTCTGAGACACAGTCACCCCTCCGGCGACTGGGAGGGGCCCCCGTGGAGGGCTGAAGGTTCCTGAGTCCAGCCGTAGACTGAATTCTCCAGCATTGCTCATGTGAAAGCTTTTCCATCTGCTTCTATTGAGAAGTGCAAATATGTCTCTGTAGCTGTAAGGAGAAGGTTTCTGTGGAGAAAAATATCATTCAGGAGGCAGAAGTGTGGGCCTAGGGAGTGGCAGCTTGCAAGAGAGGTCAGGAGGTGACCCACCCAGCAAGGGAGAAGTAGAAATACAGTCAGGGTGGAGGATGGTTAACTCCAGAAGACACCTGGCCTCGGAGCCAAGCCCAGGTCTGCGAGTCAGAAGACAGGCAGGGAGGATAGGTGGTGGCTCTGAGCTGCAGACTGGACTGGATGCTGCGAGGTCACCAATGCGGCGGTGAGAGCAGAGAGGTGGGGACGAGAGACAAGGCCCCTCTGAACATCCCTGCTGATGCAGTGGCCAAGGCCCTCCATCAGCCACTGTTTATCTGTACCCTTTCTTTGCTTCCCCCTTCTCTCCCACCTCAACCTAACTCCACCCCAAGCCTCAGCTGACTTAGGGCAGAAAGGCAGAGAAAGGAGTGCATCCCTTTTGTGGGCTCAGGATCCCCGAGATGGGAAGAACTGTCTGGACCCTGGACTAGCAGAAACCATTAAACCCTAGGAGACCACGATGGACAAGGGACACAGAAAAACATCCCAGGGTGGAAGGGGGTCCAGAAAAAAGACCCTTTGGTCCCAGGCCCACGTTCACGCCAATGTTTGTGAGGGAGGCTCTGTGTGAGAAGCCCCTTTAAGTCAGAAGTCAGAGGCTGAACTTAGGCACCAAATTGGGGCTGTCGCCTCTGGAAGGGACATCTGGTGTTTAAGCCTGAGCAATCACACCCCTGAGTTCTTCAATCACAGGAAGACTGATCTCTCAAACCCACAGAGGAGAGGAAAGGCGCTAATCTTTAGTGAGGGGCTGCTGTGTGGTTTATTTGAAATAGCAGATAACATGCGAGATGCTTTCACAATTTCCTGTTTAACCCCACACCGCCCCTTCCTGTAGGCGTTATTATATCTCTCAGGAAACAGAAGCTAGGAGACATTGAAACTGACTCAGAGCAGAGATTCAAGCCAAGATGGCTGACTAACAAACCTGTGTTCTTTCCCGCATGAGGGCTCACAAACTCACATGGCTGCAGGGGCCAAGCAAGTAACTCAAGTGGGTGAGGCGGGTAGGGGAGGGGTTGCAGGAGATGCACGAGAAAACCAGCTCAGGTGTGATGAGAAGCGACAACCGCCCCTCGGCTTAATTAGAGGCAGTAATAGGCGCAGAGATGACTGCACAGCCATACAGACATACAAGCCCAATTTTTCCATACATTTTGGCTTTTCAAAAGAAAAGCTAGAAATCTGGATTTTGAATGAAGCTCCTCAGTTTTTGAACATCATTACTTAAAATACTATGCAGGTCAAACAAAATACATTTGTGGGTCAGCCCCTAGCCGTGAGTCACAGTTTTCCAGGTATACTGGTTGGGAGAACATTTAGCTGAATGTGATAGAAACCGGTCTAGGGTAGCATAAGCAAGCAGGAATTTGCTTTCTCATATAACAAGAGGTCTCAGGAGGCAGTCTGAGGCTGACATGGCAGCTCCACAATGCTGCTGTCAGAGACCTGGGGTTGGTTCACCTTTCTGCTCCACTCTCTTGAATTTGTGGCTTTTATCCTCATGTTCACAGGATGGCTGCAGCACTTCCAGGCATCACTTCCTTGTTCCAGCCAGGAGGAAGGGCAAAAAGGGAAAGGTACAAGCTAACAATAGCTTTCCTGGAAGCTCCACCTGGTACACTTTAGCTTATATCCCATTGGCTAGAATTGGTCTCCTAACCATCGCTAACTGAGAGATCCTGGAAAAGGGAATATTTTAAACTGAACACATTACTGACCAGGACAAAACTGGGATTTTGTTAGTAACAGAGGGAGATCAGTATTGTGTAATAGTGTCTTTCTCGTTGTGCTAATTTTCTGAGTGACATTGACTGGTTGGCTCCTGCTGGTAGCAGAAAAGGAGGGATATAGTCCTGTTAACAATTTTGCACTGTTCCCTCCTCTTCTGGGTTTCTGGCATTTGGGATGTATAACCTGTGTTGGTGTTTTTATTGCCCAAATCCTCCTTCCAATAACGACACCTCTGGAGCCTGCCAGATCCTCAGTAATGCTCCTCCACATGGCAAATTCTAACCCCTCAGGTTGCCTGCTTTTATCTTTTAATATAATCTGACATCAGGTTTTATCCTTCTTTTGTTTTTTTCATTCATTGACAGACATTTTCCTAAGGATATCTTAATATACATTTAGTTATAATTTATCTATGTTCTTTAGGAAATATTACATCAACTGCCATTGAGGTTAGTTATCCAAACTATAGAAAACAGGGTGTATCACTTGCTTATGTCACAGTAACAAACAACCCCGAAACCCAGTGGCTTAAAATGACAAATATTAATCTCTTATCCGTTCACATGTCCATTGTGGGTCGTTATGGATACAGGAAGGGTCTACTCATTGTGGTCACATCCAGGGATCCAAGTCTGATGGAAGCACCGCCATCTTGACATTGCTAGTCCCCATACCAGAGAGAAAAGAGGGCTCCAGAGGACTTGCATTGGCAAGTAAATGTCACTTTCACTCACAGCTTACTAGCTAGAACTGGTCACATGTCCTCAAACAACTACAGGGACCTAGGAATGCAATCCCATCATGTTTGTGGAGGGAGAAGAACCAGAAATATTTGGGAAACAACCGACAAAACACTCAACGCATGTAAGCAAGGCGAGATGGCGGGATCTGTCTGGTTGTAGTTTGCTTGTGTTCTCTCGTGCAGACCTCCATCAGTGAAGCAAATCTGTAGTGGTAGCGGCTCTTGACGATGCCATTGACCCTTGGGAAGGGGCTTGCTTCAGAGTTGGCATGAGCAGGGAGGAACCTAGAACCTGGCTTTGGCTCTGCAGAGCAGAGCTTCCTATATGTAAAATAAAGGGTGTTCTAAACTCTTCTCTTACCTCAGCCAGTCTCTGATGTCCTCTTCCCCCACAGAATCCCTAGGCCCTCTCACTCGGGAGCCACCTTCAAGGCCTTTCCACCACCGTGCTCTGTCGTGGGAGGTGTGGTGGGGAAGGGGTGGGGCTGAGGCTGGGAGAGAGCTGGAGGCGGGGGAAGGGTTGCCTGAGGGCCAAGCGGAGCCTGAGATGCACGGGCTTCAGCATTCCCGGAGGACAGCAGGTGGGTGGAGTTTCATGTGCACGGAGACAGTCCCAGGACACAGTCCTTTCTTTCTACATGAGGTTGTATTAACAAGGACGCTATTTTGTTCTCTCTGTTCTAGGATAACTTCCCCAAAATGGTGAGACAGGGAAAAAGCTCTTCTCCCCACTCTGGCCTCGGCCCCCAGCTCGAGCAAGCATTTTGCTTCAGTGCCACATTAGTATGAGAATGTGAGAACTGCAAGTGTCATGGTGGGTATCTTTTTCCCTTCTCTCAGTGAGTGGGAGGAGCTGCGGAAGATGTTAATTCACACACGTCAAAGATGCACACTTTCATCTGGCTGCAGAGAAGAGAAGAACAGAATGCACAGAGCGTTAGACTGATCAATTAACTTACACCCTTTGCAGAGAGGTTTGAAAGAAAAAAAACATTACTAGGCTAAGGAAAGCCTGCCTAGCTTTCAACACTCTAATGCCTTTCTCTACCATAATTACACCAGGCGTGTTGTCAGAAAAGGACACACCAGCGTCTGCAGGACTCCAGGGCGGGTGGGGGTGTTAAAGCTCCAGGTGGCCCCGCAGGCGGAGGCGTTCACAGCCCGGCATTGGTGAGAGTTCTGGTTTAGGTCTTGCATCTATTTGGGGGCTTGCTGTTATGGTGTCCTTGTTTCCTGTGGGGTGGTGCTCTTTTTGAGGCAGTTTACACTGTAAATAGTTGAACTGAATTTGAACACACTGGCACTTACAGCCAAGCGATGTTCCAGGTCTGGGTCTTCAGAGCCTTTGCATGCAAGTGTTTATTGGGAAATGCTCCCAGGAAAAACCACTCGAGATCAGGGAAGTTGGACCAGGCAGGGAAGGAGGCTGGCAGGGGTGCAATGGGCAGCGTTGAATAGCATCTCACAGATCGAGGGCTCCCGCCTGGCTCAGTCCGACTGGGAGCTCGGGTCAGTGTAGGTCACACCTCAGAGTATCCGTATCACGGGTGAAGGAGCCAGGACATTTATTCCTCTGCACCCAATGGTCCCAGGTTAAGGTTTCCCCAGGAGACCTAAATTCCCAGGCACCTCAGGTGCTCCTGTGGGTAGGCAAAGTGGACTCTCAGTCTAAGGGCAGCAGTCCCACAAAGTGATGCTGGGGCCAGCTGTTGGAGTGAAGGCACGTGGGAACTGGTGTTCACACAGTCGACCGGCATTGACCGTGTGTGCTAGAAGTGACCTCAAGTAATTGGCTTAGGTCTGGGAGTCCCATCTGGAAAATGGGTATAGTAATGTGCCTTCTTCAGGGTACATTAGACAATTGCTTGGACATAGTGAACGCTCACTAAATAATGATATGATTATGCTGAACCATGGCACAAACGTAAACTTCTGGGTCTGCAGCCTATTAGGGTGACCCTCGAGTGGAGATGGGAGCTGTGAGCTCCCTCCCTTCTCCGGCCCCACGGAGGCCATGGCTAATGGCGCATGGGGTGCTTCCCCTGAGCCAGTGTGTGGCCTCTGCATCCTTGCCAGGGCTGAAATCCTGGCAGTCTTTATCAACATCTCTGAGCTGGACTGGAGAGGGAATCATTTGCTGGCTCTGAGGTAGGAGAGTACTTGTCCCGAAGGAGATGGCTGCAGACAGGAGAGCAAAGCCTCAGTGCTTCTGCCTCACGTGGCCCCTGGGAGTGCAAAAAAGCTTGCGATGGTCACCAGCTTTCCAATCCACACCAGCCTCCTTCCTTAGTAATTAATTGGTCCACGTATCTGTCCACTGCCCACCAGCAACCAACTCACATCTTAGCCATCCTGTCCTCTTCTTTCCACCTTGAGCAGCCAATCACTGAGGTTCTGCATGGTCTCAACCTTTTGCCAAAGATATTTTCACACTGTACCAAAGCCTGTGTGGGCAGGGACCATGTCCTAGTAAGCACTGTGAGGAATATGAAGATGACTAAGACACAGTTCCTGCCCACCTGGGAGTCAGGTTTGCTGACCAAAGAACTCAGCCCATAGAAGCTAGTCAACAAGTGGGATTCCCTGATCTTATCAGGATCCCGGTCATTCACAAGAGTCCTCCACTTCAGTGACAGCTGGGTGAGAACGTTCCACGCTGCTGTGTGACAGTGTATGAAATTATGAAATTTGCTGTGGGCCAGGGGCTGATGTGAGGTGCTGTCCTGGAGATTTGCCTCCCCTCTTCCGAATAGGACGTGTTTTTGAACTGGCCCTGTTTGTACTGCGTTATTGCATTTAGGGTATATTAGTGAGGTTCAATTTACTGCTGTCGTCCTTAAGTCGCACGGTTGTGAGGAGGTAACAGCAGCTTGCCTGCTTTAGAGCCAAGGGAGAAATAGATGTTACTGGAGATTGTGGACTCTGAGAAGAATGCTGAACAAAAGCGTCTCTGGCTGTTGTCACTTGGTCATGACTTTGGGTGTCTCTCACTGGCAAGTGGAGAATGAGCCTAAGTGTTTGCACCTTCATGCTTTTAGATCTTGATAAAGGGAGGATCCTTTAGAAGCCTTGTGTGGGAGGAGAGGCGAATGTGCCTGGCAGGCAGAGAGATGGAACGCCCTGGGAGGGTTTCCTGGCCTGGACTGCCTCAGCCGCTTCCAAAGAAGCCGCCTTGCCCACTGAACAGAGCAGATCAATCAGGTTCTACCGCTCAAGAATTTGAACCAAGAGACACAGACTTTGTCTTTGGTGGCGGTGCAGCCTTCTTCCAGGGGCCCAGGCTCACAGCCAAGCGGGAGGGTGAGGGAAGGAGGAGGAACCGAGAGCTTTAGCTGGCTCTTCAGCGCCTTTTTCTCCCTGGCCCAGTGGGGCCACCGCTACTGTTTGTGTTGTTTTCTCTGGGCAGCTCCTCCCCTCCTGTCAACTTCCCCTCCCCACCCCGTGAGAGGCTTCTGATCGTGGTGACCCCTGACTCGCCAACCTTCCAGGCTTTCTCCACCTCGTCCACCAAAGGCATTTCCACAAACACTTACAGCTCCTGTGTGCAGGGTGCATTCATCCTGGCCATCCCTCTCAGGACTGTCCGGAGCCTGGCTCATAGCAGGAGCTCCACCGGCTGATGAACAAACTATGTGACTCCCTCAAGCCATCATTCTTCCTGTAAATCAGCTGCCACCTGATCAAGGCCCAGAATGGTCACCGCCTACGTCATCCTGAGCAATTCTTGTATTAAAACAATGAGCCACAATCGTGTGGAGGAATTTAACCCACTGGTTGATGTGTTCAACTCTGGCCTCTGTTGAGTGTGTGATGACATGTGCCATCTTTTAAAGCTTGTAGAGCCCCTATTGTCCCCAAGTACAAATGCAAAGCATTATGATTACCGTATGTAACAAGACAAGCCCACCTAGGTGTGTAACAAGAGGTTTAGTGACCATTAGAACCAGAACTCCACAGTGATGTGCGAGGACCAGCAGCCTCAGATGGCCTGGGAGCTTGGTAGAAATGTACTTTCTTGGGCCTCCCCAGACCTACTAATTTAGAACATGTATTTTAACAAGATCTAACCCCAGCTCACCCCTGTTATTCACTTGCATGTTAAAGTCTGAGAAGTGCTAATTCAGAAGCATGTTCAGCTTCATAAAGAAAATTTCTAGAGTTCCAGATACTTGTCATACTAAGAAAGAAAGGGTAGGGGCTGGCCCGGTGGTGTAGTGGTTAAGTTCCTGTGCTCTGCTTCAGTGGCCAGGGGTTCATGGGTTCTTATCCCAGGCACAGACCTACACGCCACTCACCAAGCCATGCTGTGGTGGCATCCTACATACAAAATAGAGGAAGATGGGTGTGGATGTTAGCTCAGTGACAGTCTTCCTCAAGCAAAAAAAGGAGCATTGGCAACGGATGTTAGCTCAGGGCCAATCTTCCTCACCAAAACCAAATGAAAAAAGGGTAGGATGAGGAGTGGACTTGGCAGACCTATACATCGACAACAAAGGATTGGTGCCACGGGGTGGTTCAGACTGTAGGCCTGGCTTCACGTTGCACTGCTTGACCTGGATGGCCTCCTAACCTCCCCAAGATTCAACTTCTTTATATGTGAAATGGGACTAATAACAGCACCTACTCAAGAAAACTGCAGTGGGGATTAAACGAGAACATACATGTAAAAAGTTTGAGACTGGGTCCTTATTACAGGTGAGCTACTATTATTTAGCATCACCAAAATAGCTGCCATCTACTGGATATTCATTGTGTGTAAATACTGTGCTAAGTACTTTAAACCATACTTGGAGGTATTATCATCCTACCAAAGAGGAGACAGGGGGTCAGAGTGGGTCAAGAACTTGGGTTGAGATATTGGCTCCCTAAAGCTAGCAGTGCTCTTTCTCACTAAGTCCCGTTATCTCCGGAGGTCTAGGGAAGAATTATGAGATGCTGAGCAAGGGGGAAACAAAATTTCTGTGTGTTGTTGGTGTCAGGACACAATGTGACACAGAGTAACCCATGAGTTGCCTGTGCATATCCTTTGCCAATTTGTATCTTCCTTATTGCTTTGTAACTAATCCATCCACATGAAGTGCTTTGAACACAAGAAGTGCCTGGTCCTTTGTAAATGTTTAATAAATATTAGGTATAATAAATATTAATAAATCTGGAGTTCTTTAATTAATACCAATAAAGGATACGAATAAATAATACCAATCCGTTTTTTCAATTACATGCATTTCAAATATCTTCTCCCAGTCTGTGGCTTATCTTTTCATTTTTTACGTGTACAAAAGATTTTAAATTCTAATGTTGCCAGATGTATCAGTGTTTTCCTTTGGGAGGTCTGTGCTCTGCCCGTCTTAGTTAAGGACCCTTTCCCTGGCCACGGTCATAAAGATATTCTCTTTTATGTTTTAAAATGTTGCTTTGCTCATTTAAGTCATTTTTTAACTTCTTGATGCTTACTCCCCCCTCCCTCCCCCCACCCCACCCCAGCCGCCCTTTCAAATGTGTTTGGAGTATGTCCTTGCATATGCAGATTGCCTTGTAAAATATGCAGGACTGTCTCGTGTTGGTTTTTTAATTTACATAATGGAATTTTGCTATAAATCTCCTGCTGGCTCCTACTTCTCTCACTCTGCGTGTTGCTCTATAGATTTCTGGTTCGCTCCTGAGTGCTGTGCATGATTCTAAAGTGTGCATTGTCACAGTTTATGCATCTGTTTACCTAGGGAGAGACACGAGCCTGCCTCCAACCCCCTCTCCCCTGCCGCATGAAAACACCATGATAAACCACCTGGAACTTGGTGCCAACTGCGGTGGGTTGATGTGTCCAGGTGTCAGATTGCTGGGTGGTGGAGCCAAAGGATTCTGAATTTTGCTAAATGCTGCCAGAAAGCTGTCCAGAGAGGTGGATCCAGTTTACACCCCCAGCCATGTAGGCTTCTCACTCCCCACGTTTCTAACTTTGCCCTTGTGGTGGGTCTGAGAGGACACCTTGTTTGAATCTGAACTCCTCTGATCCACGTTGACCTGGAACTTCTCTTCACAGGCTTGTCGGCCATTTGGTCTCCCCTCCTGTGCGCTGCCTGATTACCACTTTCTACTTATTTTCTCTTAAAATTGTTGTTGATTGGTATACTTGAGAGTCTGGATAGTTATCCTTGGATTTTTGAAACTGTAAATACCCTATTACAGTCTGTCAGAAGCCTGGTAATTTTCTCCTGTGTCCTTTAACCAGACACGTGATTGTTTAAACACCGTCAAATCGTTGACTGATCACATCCCATAATCCTGTGGAGACTTCCGGGAGCCGTGTAGAACTCGCTGCTCACAGTGAGCCTGCTCGAGAGGCCGGGCAGCGTGTGTGTTTCTACAGCAATTCCTGTCAGCCGGTGGTCATGGGGGACGGCGAGGACTCGAATCCCTAGCACTTCAGGCTTACTGCTGAGGCAGCAAAATGAGCTCTAACAGGAAGAGAAAGGGCTCAAGCAGAGACTGCAGGTGCTTGCAGCCCACGCCACCCACTGGGCACCCACTGAAACAGTGAGGGGACATAGACGGGGCACCCAGTGGGCCTGCTTCTGTGCTGTATGCACATTATCCCCTAACCCGGAGATCAACAGAAGGCAAAACACAACACAAAACAAAAAACCCAAAAACTCTTGTAAGCAGGCATGGTTATGCCCCTCTTTTAGGCGTGGAACCAAGAGTTAAGTGAGCTGAAGCAAACTGCCTGAAGTTAGTGGCAGAGCAGTGATTCAAAGACTGCACGTCAGGATTGCCGGGGGCAGTTTGTAAAAGGCAGACTCCACGTCTGGGGTGAGGCTCAGAGGCCTACTTTTCTAACAAGGGTCTGATGTACCTATAGGCGTTATCTATTTCTGTATAACAAATTCCTTCAATACTTGGGAGCTTACGACAATCTCTCACACAATTTCTGAGGGTCAGGAATCCAGGGTGGCTTAGCTGGGTGGCTTTGGCTCAAGGTCTGTCACAAAATTGCAATCAATGTGTCGTTCATTTTCAAGTTCACTTGTGTTCCTCACTGGCTGTTGGTGACGGAACTGTTCAGTGTCTTGAGTGTGGTTGTGGATACACGAACCTACACATATGATAAAAATGTATAGAATTCAACACACACACACACACACACACACACATGAGTACAAGTAAAACTGAGGAATCTGAACAAGATCTGTGGCTGTATCGATGCCAACATCCTGGTCGGGATGTTGCGCAATAGTTCTGCAAGATGTTATAAGTGAGGGAACCTGGGCAAAAGCTACACCAGGTCTCTCTGTGTTATTTCTTACAACTGCACGTGGATTTACAACAATCTCAAAATAAAAGATTTAAATAGAAAAAGACTTAGGCAAGAATATTCATAGCAGCTTTATTCATAATTGTCTTGAACTTGAAACCATCTCAAAGCCCATAAAACCAAAGAATGGATAAATGAATTGAGGTATATTTGCACAGTGGAACAGTATAAAGCAAGATGAAGGAAGTACCACTATATGTAACGTGAATGAATGGCACATTGTGTGGAGTGAAAGCAGCTAGGCACAAAAAAGTACACACAGTAGGAGTCCTTTTATATAAACACAAACCTGGCAAAAGCAGTCTATGCTGTTAGGAGTCAGGAGAGTAGTTCCCGTGGTGAGGGAGTCCTGACAGACAGACACAAGAAGGGGTCTCTGGAACCCTGGTGATTTTCCCTTCAGTCATCTGGGTGCTGGTTCCATGAGTATGTCCTGTTTGGGGCAGTTCATCAAGTTATATGTTTAGGATATGTGCACATTTCTGAATGGGTGCATCAATAAGGTTTAAGAATATTTGGCATTTAATGTATTAATACCTGGTATTAATTGAGTACTACGTGCCAGGCTCTTAGCCACTTTACATGCGTTGTGTCATTTAAGGTTCTGAGGAAGTTTCTGTTATCATCCCCATTGTACAGATGGGAAAACTGAGGCTAAGGGAAGTTGTTTTTCTAGGGTCAGCCAGCTGCCCTGTGAGAGGCCTGGAGGTCACGGATGCTCTTAATCACCTGGGGTTCCTAGACAAGGCCAAGCCCTCGGCAGCATCATTGAAAATGGACCTGCTCACTCAGCAACAAATGATTGCCCTGGTAACACCAAACATGGCCCTTTGCCCAAGTGAGGGGGACCCCTACAAAGAACACTTGTGAAATTCAAGCACTTTATCTTTTCCTGAAAGCCAGGGCAGGCCCAGGGTAGGGGATGAACTGTTGTTAATTGATAAACACTGTAATTAAGTAGGGAGGCCTCAGTTTAAACCACCGGGATTGTAGTTGACCACGGAAGTGTGAAAATGACCGTGATTAATGAACTTGCTAATAGGGTTTTCCTGTTAATGACATTCTTTTATGTTTTAGTGGGAGCACATGTGGTGACTGCAAATCAGCGAGCAAACCAATGTAACTTTTTCTTGAGTTGTTTCCAGTTTCTACCTGGGAGTCCCATTCTGCTGGTGGTGAAAATTTTAATTTTAGTCGATTCAGGGCTTTTTTTCTTCCCCCTTGTCCCTGGTTAGAGTGCCAAGTGTGACAGTATGCGGTGTCCAGTCCTCGGTGCTGGTTGGGGGGGGGGGTCTGGTTCCTGATTGTCATCTGTCCGCAATGGTATTCCTCTGTTGTGGTATTCCTCCATCTGGATGACGCCCTCCAGATGTGACAACACACACTGACATTCTGCCACACTGGCATGTCCCGTGACGTCCTTGTCCTTCCATGGTTTCCACTCCTCCCCGAACTGCTATGTTCTTGTGTTGGTCACAAGGCTTTGCCGCTGGTTGCTCTTGTCTCTTCCTTCAGTGCCCTCACAGAGGGGTTTAGGGATATTTAGCTACCCTGACTATCCTGGATGCCATTGGTGCCCCACCCAGAACACTTTCTCTGCACTGGTACACGTGTTCCCCTGGTACTTGAGCACTGGAAGCTAAGTGTTCGCTGCTGCCCTCCCCACGAATTGCCCTTGGCCCATGAGAGGCACCTCACCTGGGGAGGGGAAGCCAGGTCTTCCTCCTCAGGGCGGCCCACAGCCAATACTGATTGATGAGAGTGGACAAACGGTGCCCCCTTGCTTTAAGGTGGTGTGAGGTTCTTTCCCCTGATACCAGATACACTGTCTTTTCCAACACCGATTCTGCAATTCTCCAGCACCAATAGGGTGTCCAACAATTCAATTCAGTTCTCACACTAACGCCCTGGAGCCAGACTCCACAGGCTTAAGTGTTCCATTCACAAGACTACCTTTATTTCAGACTCCAACTTCAAATGGAGAGTCCAGGCCACTCTCACTCCTGCCTGGCCTACTACAACTTTAGGGGCTCCCACGACACCTCCCTCAGACTCAGTAATTTGCTAGAATGACTCACAGAACTGAGGAAAGTGCTTTACTTACTATTACTGGTTTATTATAAAAGGACATAACCCCAGAACAGCCAAATGGAAGAGAAGCACATGATAAGGAAAGGGCTTAAGAGGTGTGGAGCTTCCATGCCTCTCCAGGCTGCCATCCTCCAGGACTTCGATGTGTTCACTAAGCTGGAAGCTCTCCACCCCACCATTTAGGGAATTTTGTGGAGGTTTCATAACGTAGGAATGACATTAAATCACTGGCTGTTGATGACTCAACTTAATCTCTAGCTCCTCTCTCCTCCCTGGAGGTCAGGGGGTGGTGGGGTGGTGGTGGTGGGCTGAAAGTTCCAACCTTCTAATCATGGCTTGGTCTTTCTGGTCCCCAGCCTCCATCCTGAAGCTATTAGGGTCCCAGTGACCAGTCATCTCATTAGCATACCAAAGACACTCGTCACTCCGTGGCCTCTCAAATCCCTAGGCTCTCACTGTTTCTATTGGTTAGGGTGCCTTGAGCCGCAAATAAGAAAATCTAACACAAACCAGCTTAAATAATTTCTGGATTGCTCAACTGGAAGCCCAGAGGATGGGTGGGCCTTAGGGCTCAACCAAATACAGTCAGATGCTCTGCAGAATGGTTATACAAGTTTACACTCTAACCTGATGGCTTAAGGGTTCTCATTTTTTGATATCGTCACCAGCACTTGGTATTACCTACCTTTCTAACCTCAATACTGTTTTAACTTGCGCTGTTTTGAATTCTGAAGAGATTACTCTTTTTGTCACATATAGTTAGCCAGTTCCTTCCTTCTCAAGTGAGTTACCCATTCAGAGCCTTTGCAAATTTTCCTGGTGTACTTCTTGCCCATTCCTTACATATTCTAGGTCAGGGTCAACAAACTTGTTCTGCAAAGGGCTAGATATTAAATATATCTGGCTTTGAGTGCTGTAGGGTCTGTCACAACTACTTGACTCTTGCTGGTGTAGCACAAAAGCAGCCATAGACAATAAATGAATGGGTATGGCTGTGTTCCAATAAAAGTTTATTTACAAAAACAGACAATCAGCTGGATTTGGCCCCATGGGCTCTAGTTTGCCAACCCTTATTCTAAATATTAATCCCTTCATTTTAGACAATGCAAAATCTTCTCCAAGTCTTCACCCAGCTGTTAGCTTTGTTAAACAAAATTTTTAAACAAAATTCTTAGTTTTGATATAGTCAGATTCATCCAATTTTCATCTGAAGGTTGCGGTTTTTTGGATTATGTTAAGACACTTTCGTCACCCCAATAACAAAAATATTCCACTCCTTTCCTTCCTATTAACTCCTTATTTCTGCCAGCTCGCCCTGAGGCCCTAGATTTGTCAGGTGTTCCCATTTGTGTGTGATGTGGGATGTGGCTTTATTTTTCTCACTCTCCTCACATCAGCAGCCAAACCAACCATCCTGTCCCCACGGATTTGTAGCAGAGGGGACCTTTAATTGGAAACAAGAAAGGATAAGTTGAAGGCTTACCTCTCCACCCAAATGCTGGCCCTCAGTGCTCGCCCTTCTCCTCGCGTCCAGCTCCACTAACCTCCTTCTGTTCCCCCCACACCCACGGCCGCTGGCCTCAGGACCATCGACAGGCTGTTTCCTTTTTGCCTGGCGGGTACTTCCTCACGCTTCAGGTCTCACCTCAAATATCAACTCCTCGCGGATGCCTTACTTGAACGAACACCTTCTCGTTTACTCTGTTATTTAACCCACTTGGAAATTACAGCGTTCATTTCTTAACTGTTTATTGTCCGTCTGCCCCTATTACACTGTGAGTTGTAGGCATGGCAGAGACCTGAACTGCCTCTTTCATCAGTCAGTGCTGCGTGGTGCCCGACACATAGGAGGCCTGATTTATAGTTCCCGGAAAGAACAAATGAGCAAGTTGACTTGATTTTTCAGAGGCAATGGGTCATTTGAAGGCCCAGGCACTGTCTAATACATGCTCTTACCCTCTCTGACAATGCACAGAATTAGAATTAAAGTTTGTCCTTTAACCCACCTGCCTCTACACCTTTATCATTTGATAAAACATCTCAGGAGCGTGAGTATATTTATCACACCTGTGTTTCTTCACAGTTCGATCAGAGAGCCCTTGTTAACTCGCTTAAAATATCTGATTGAATTTCATGTGGAAGTGAATGCCACAGATTAAATATATGTTGTGTTAAGAAGCTTCCCATTTTATCTCAGCCTGTGCACTGCCAGAAAAGCATTCTGCATGTTAATTAAGATAGCTGGGGGATTTTTGAAAGACTTCTTTTTCTCCCTTTAACTTTCTAATGCATTCAGACGAAGGGAACTAAGGCAACTATTTGCAAAGCTGTAAAAATCAGTGTCAAGCCAGATGGCTCGAGGGTCGGGGATCAGTGAGGCTGGGCACTGGCTCTGCGTCAGCAGCAGTGGATCCTGCGGCCGGCTGCGGAAGAGCTGGGTGAGGCTCCAGGCAGGAGGCTGTGACTTCTGGCTTCGGTAGGAACAATGCCCTTTTGGCGAAGACTGGAATTTTGCCCAGGGAACAGTGAAGCAAGAGGCGGGGTGGGAAGTGATCAAATCTGAGAATCAAAGTGGACGGCGAGATGAATTAGGATATGGATAATGTAGAAAAAGCTGTCCTTCCTTCCAATTAGAACGTCAGCGTAGCCAGGACAGTGTGGCAAGACCAAGAGGGCACTGCAGACGCCTGCTTGGGCTGCAGTAAGACAACAGCACGTTGGTCTTCCTAATGGACCATCAATTCCAAGGTCACATGGTGATGCGAATAAAGCGTGGGCCTGGAACTTCTCAGACCTGGGAGAAAATCACGACTCAGCACTTACTTGGGCAAGTCACCTACTGGGCCTCAGTTTCCTCAGCTGTGAAATGAGCACAGGGTCACTGCTGGATTGAGCACAGGGCAGCTGGCACATGGCAGGCCTGCTGCACGCGGCACTCCCTGCGGTCTTGTAAGAGACTGTGCCCACTTCCAGCTGGCAGGGACTCAGCACCCTGCAGAACTGTGGGATCCGCCTTTTCCCTCCCTGCCCCAGCCCCGCGCTCCAGCTCCCTCTCGCTATTGAAACACAGCTGGCCCTTTAGAGTACAGAAAAGATGTTGGGGTGACTTGGGGAGTAGTGCCAGCCATTTGCACCGTCCGAGTGAACTCTGGTTAGGAAAACACCCTCCCACAAACAGTTGCAGAATAATACTGCTGTTTGTTTGGGACTCGCTGACCCATAGCCTAGGAGTCATGCATTAGTAAAATAGTGCTGCAGCTGGGGTGATACTGAAAGCAGCAAGCAGATGTCTGCCCGAAACCACTGCACAGTTTCTCCTCCTCCCTTGACCCCCATCCTGGGCCCGGGGTTTGGCGGTGCCTTTCCCAGCTGTGGCCAGCAGGGGGAGGCACCTCTCTCTTGTGTCCATTTCCACAGCCCTCTCGGTAGGGTTCACTCCCTCCCAGCCGGATCAGGCTTCCTCCCTGTCTGTGCCTTCCAGGCCCCCTGAGACGCAGTCCTGGCTCCTTCCTTCTTGGTTGGTGTGGGTTGCACACCTGCAGGGAGGGGCCGTGGCTGAGAGCAGGGCCGGGATCTCCTCCCAGGCCAGGGAACAAACACGCTGGCGTCCTTGGCACTGGGTTGGCTGGTTTCTCTCCTTCCTGGCTCCATTCCAAGCAGGACAGGCCCCAGGAGAGACCCAGGCTGGTCTTGTCTCCAGCTGGGATAGAAGGATCTCAAGAAACTCTTAGTCATGAGACACACCCATCAGAGATGAGGCATCCCTCAGTAAGTATATCACATGCTAGGGATGACACGTACCCTGAAGATGCAATAATATGCTCTGAAGAGGTGACGTGCCTCTCACCCCACAGAGGTGACACACCCTTCAGGAGTGTTATGGCCCACAGAGGTAACATGCTCCACAGAGGTGACATGGCCCACAGAGGTTACATACCTGTTGTAGCTCAGCCCTACCCGGCCACCTCAGGCATCAGAACCATGCCCAGGGCACAGCAGGGCCTACAGTGCCCACACTATAAGCCCTGCTCCTCGGTTCCAAGATCCTGCAGCCCAGGGAGCAGCCCACGGCCAAGAGAGGCCTGGGCTGGCCCAACTCCTGTGCCCAGCTTGAAGGTGGCCACTACCCCTGGACTCCCCATTCAGGAGGAATGGGGCCTGCTGAGCCCCTGCCCTCCTGCCCATAGGAGGCTGTCACTGTCTCAAGTCCAGCAGACGGAGAGAGAGACAAGAATCAGGGAGAAGAAGAGTCGTTTATGATTTATGAATAATGAAGTAATTTAATCCTGGGTTTCTCTTGTGCCTCCCATTTAGTAATTTGTTCCATTTCTTAATGGCTCCAGTTCTTTATCAGGCTGTGACAGAGGGGAGCAGTGAGTCATCACACCAGGATTTGAAGGGTGACCTATATATGAAGGGACTGGGAAAGCAGGTCCTGAGAGATGGATGTCAGCTCCACCCTCTGCGCCCTCCCTGGGGGCAGCTCCGAGTTGGCTCCTGTCTCTGCATCAAAGCCGTGGAAGGAAGCAGGCTTGTGTGGCCACTCAGCACCGTGCGTGTGCAGGGCTTGTCAGAAGTTGCGTCATAGCAAGCTCTCTTAGATGGGCTTAGATGTACTTAGATGGATGTTGGGGTTTGGCCACTACAGCCCCAGACCACTCCCCGCCCTAGCCGCACTGAGAGTGAGACAAGACCTTGGGATCAGGCTACCTTGATGCAAATCCTGGCTGCCACTTTCTGTCTTTGTGACCCTGAGTGCGTTGCTTCACCCCTTGGAGCCAGGAAAAGATACTCCAAATGGTGAAGGCTCTTGCCTCTGTCCTCATCCTATTGCCTGAATCTGTCATTTGAATCTGAATCTGTTATCACGAATCTGTTATTTCTTTTATTTGTATTTTACACACAAAGATACTGAGGCTTGAGGGAGTTTAAACCCCCTCCTGGAGAGAGAAAGAGGGTAATCTGAGAGCACAGCAGAGGAGAACCGAGCCCGAGAAGGCCAGAATCAGGACTCCACGGTGGACCCTGCAGGGTAGGCTCTCCCGTGCCTGGTCCATGTCACCTTGCTCATGGGCATCTGGCCCCAAAGGCACCCTCGCACAGGATAAGGAGGCAGGGGGTGCGATGGGGACCTGAGCAGACTGCAGCAGCCACCGAGAGCGCAAGGAAGGAACCACAGCAGAGGCCTCTGGCTCTTTGGGTGGGAGGGATGAGGGGAGAAGAGAGGTGTGGGCAGCATTTGCACAGTTAGCACACCCCGCTGGCATTTATCATGTGAAGCAATGATTACTGTGCCCACGTTACAGGCAGGTAAACTTGGGACGGGGAAGTTAAACAATTGCCTAAGTGGCACATCTGGTAACAATGGAGGTTGTCTTCCTCCGGCCTCTTCTCTGCCCGCTGTCCCACTGCCTCTTGCCAGCCAAGATCTGACAGATGTGGGTGGGGAGGCCATCTGCTCTGGGACAGTGGCTGTTCTTCTCCAACACTTGGTGGTCTAGGGGTCGCTGGGCATTGCCATGTGCCTCACCTCCTTTGATCCTCCCCACATTCCTGGGAGGTGATTAGGAACAAGGACTACTATATATGCAGTGAACATTTTATTAAAGTGTAATATATGCAAACAGAAAAGTGTGCATATTGTAGGTGCACAGCTATCTGAACAGTCCAAAGGACTTTCAGTTTAACCTCGTCTTGCCTAAGGAAAACCTGACCTCAGAGGTTAAGTGTATCCCCAGGTCTGTTCACGCATCAAGCAACAGAGGCAGTGTTCCAGCCTGCATCTCTTACTGTCCATGGTTTGAAACGGATTTTTATATTTAAAGTTTTGATTTTGATTTCACTTGAGAGCAATACAATTTAATGGAAAATGGCGATGCTTTTATCTTATTAACTTCATTACCACGAGTGGTTATACGAGAAGGAAATGGGGCCCTTTAAGTTGTCCACTCTTCCATATTACAGCTCTTTATACGGGGATGAGAGGTCTGCTGAAGGGTCTTAAGTAGTATTTGTTAAAAACTTGCAGGATCAACTTCACGGTCAAGTCTAAAGTTTGCAGATTCAGAAAGCCTCAAGGAAGGAAAGTGTGCTTGAATCATTTATTTTTGCAGCATTTAATTTAACAGTCATTATTTACATCAACACTTTGGAATATTTTGGAGAATCAACAAAGCTTTCTTAAGAGCAGCCTGATCCTCTGCTTGCGAGTCTGGTTTTTAGCTGTGAAATGGCTTTTTTAGTCCCACATTTCAAAAAGAGGAAAACATTTCTGTTAAGTGGAGGGAGAGGGGAGTGTCTTGTGTGGCTGTCATTATATGCAAGAATGGAGACCCCGCCCCTTAGGGAGGAGGCCTCCGCCCCCCGCCCTCCCCCTGAGTTGGAGAAACCCTGTGGATTCCCCCTTCTCTGGATGTTTTCATGGGACCCCTGGGTGAAAGCAGGGGAAGGGCATCAGGAAGCCCCTTCCCATTCCACAAGAGCAGGGTTCAGGACAATTAGAAACCATTCCACATTAGTCATCTTTCCCCTTCAAAGAGATGTCTGGGGACTTTCCCAACTACCTTTGGAGCAGAAGTGGCAAGAACCCAATCAATTAGCCAATATCCACTGACTGAGATGGACTATGTCTCTGGGAATGGCTGGGGAAGTAGAGCCTGGAAGGAGATCCATCTGGCAGGGGAGCGGAGATGAATCCCAAGGATGAGAGAGCTGGACTGGCCAGTCCACACTGGACTCGCAGACAGGGGTACCAGAGAGGGCCCAGGGGGACAGTTGTGCTCAGAGGTCCTGCAGCCTCGGCAAGGCAGGCAGCAGCTGCAGGAGCTGATCTCCGCCCCAGCCAGGAGCGAGGAGGCTTGGCCAGCAAAACCTGCAAGTCATCCTGCTGCAGCTGCCGGCCTGCAGAGACAGACAGGGTCCCACGGCAGGGAGGAGGTGTGGAGAAGAGGGGAGCCGCTCATAGCCTTTGTTTTAAGCTAGAATAGAACTCCCCAGCAAGGTTTCTGAGCAGTCTTTTCTACCTGCTGACTTTCTGTCCATCACAGGCTGGCTTCCCTGCTCAGGCATTCTCTCCCCATAGCACGGGGCTGGTAGCTCCCACTATGAATTCCGTGCACCTGGAGGGTCCACTTTCCTGCAGTCACAAGCACATCGAGAGAATGTGTTTGGTTTAGTCCATGAAGAACTAGTTAGATGATTTTGCTATTTCAGTGGAACTTCTAAAAATTAGGAAATTTCACATATAAGCCCAGACTTCCAGCTCCACTTGAAAGCTGAAAGCTCTGGTGACACTGCACCCGAGTGTCCATGTGCTCAAGCAGGGAGTGTGTCGTCTCTAGTGGCCACAGTCCTTACCTCTCCCCTGTTCACACCCCGTTCATATGCCTGGCCTTTGAGGACCACTGAACTGGGGCGTGCTCATCTGGCACATGCAGAGGTGGATGGCAGAGCAGATGGCATTCTGCCCCCTAGACCACATCCCCAGGGGAGTGGGGGCCACCTCTGCCTCCAGCATCCCTGACGAATGTCATCACGGCCCTTCCCACCCTGAAATGAAATGACCAGTTTACTCCACAAGGGTTGTGGTCATTTATGGGCATTGGGTTAAATTTCCTTCCTCTTGCCCAGGGTCAAGATTTAATCACCTTTGGAAACAAATCTTGAGGTGGGATTCTCCACCTTCATAACCTGAGGAAGCCTGGGTGCATCCAGTGAGTTACTGTGTTTTGAAGATGAAGAAACTGAGTCTCAGAGTGGTTTCCCAGCGTGACACAGCTCACACGTGCATGGGAAAATCCTTTGGTGCACGCTCTTCCCCTGGAGCACCGTCTTCCACAGGGACAGGCACAACTCCTTCAGCCAGAGACTCATGGTGGAGCTGCAGGGGGAGTGACTCTGTGTCACTGTTTCCCTAGCACTGGAACGCCCAGCGCCCACAGTGCTCTCCTAAGAGGGTTCACGTGTGGGCTGCTGCCCTGCAACCTGAAGTCCAGCAATGCAGTCGGCCCATGTGCTGCTTGGCCACCCACGGGCAGAGCCACTCACCGGGAACCGGAACTCTGATGGCGAGCCGAGTCAGTTACACTCACGCTCCTCTCCAGTTCACCGCCACGGTTCAGGAGCTGCTGCCTCTGCAGAACGGGAAGTGGGAAGTGGGCCAAGAAGACAGTAAATGGAGGGGGTGAAGGACTGTTAGGAAAGGCTGCTTTCTTTCTTCAACCTCCTCTCCAGTGGGTTCGGAAAGCTGCCCTCGGTGTCCTGCGACCAGAAGGCAGGCGTCCGGCTCTAGGTGTGTGTGTGGGTTCTCTCGGCTGACCTGGATGACACCTTTGGAGGGTGTCAGAGAGGGGCTCCTGAAGACTTTGATCTTGAAGCATAAGTTTGAAGCCCAAAGGGTGGTGTGTGTGTGCGTGTGGTGTGCGTGTGTTTCGGTTGAGGGTAGGTCCCCCCGTCAGTAGGGCTGAGGGGTTGAGTGGTCTCCAGGTGGGCTCCACACGTCCTCTATGAAGGTCAGAATTCCTGCCTGGGGTAGTGCTGGTTGACCAGTTGTCCTGATCACAAGAAACCCCACATATTAGGCAAATTAGAAAGGTGTTTTTAGCTCTGCCTGCATCATTTTCTAGTTACAGGGCTTCAGGTAACCCGGCACCTCGCTGTAAAATAAGGATGATAACTCCTGCCTTTCCTGTTCTCCCATTTCACGGGGAGCTCCAATGAGATGGCGAGAAGGTGTTTTGCAAGCTGTCAAGGGCTTTGCCAGAGAATGACGTACAAGCTTAAAACCCTAACCCTTCCTTCACGGTCATCCTAAGCTCAGCTGGCTGGGCGGGGAGGCAGCCCTCTTTTGGAGCTGTCCATCCAGTTCTATTTTCATGTACTCAACCCGGTGGTTGAGGCACTCAGCCTGAGACCTTTCGTGTGGGGGCAACAGGAAGTCGCACATCTTCCCAGAGTATCAAGTGGACCTGGAGACTAGGACGGGGGGAAGTCATGATTTTTATATTGAAACAAACACTTGTATATGATTGTGTGGAATGCAAAACTCTGTGAATTTTAGTGTTAAAACAGGAGCAAAGAAATGCTGTGCTTGCAGAAGGATGGGAAGTGGAGGCCACTTAGGGCTGCTTTCCTAAAGGACTCCGGAGACCTCAACATTGTCCTCTGCCATCAAAGCTATTTTAGTGAAAGTGTGAGAAACACTGTCCTCGTGGGGAAGGCACTGTGTTGGGCTCTGCAGGAGCAGTGGTGATGTTGAGGAGAGAGGCCTGGCCCTGGGGGCACCCACAGAAGGGCAGCTTCCTTACGAGGTTGTATGGGAGCACAAAGGTGTCAGAGGAAAGAGAGCTCACGTCTGGCT
The DNA here is from genome assembly GCF_041296235.1 of Equus asinus. Lineage (NCBI taxonomy): Eukaryota > Metazoa > Chordata > Mammalia > Perissodactyla > Equidae > Equus > Equus asinus. The sequence continues at coordinate 54,236,010 of NC_091810.1, read as the reverse complement.
GGAGCGATGGAGATGACCAGGGGGACTTCCTGGAGGAGGAAGTGAGACTTCAGGAGCCCAGGCACACATTCTCAGAAGTGCAAGTCAAGCTTGGTCACTGGAAGGAGAATAAGACCTGGGCCGAGGGTTTGGAGAGAAAGGGTGTGGAAGATGTGACGGGGTCCCCTGGTAAGGAGTCTGGGATGAATATAACAGGGCTTGGAAGTCTCAGAAATCATTTGAGCAGCAAAGTGACAGACTCAAAGGGTTTGCTTTACGGTGATTAATTTCATGTTGGAGACAGATTTCTCGTTGTTTTCTTTTGCCTAGATAGTTGTTCAGACATGGGGGTCCTTAAAGGTGTTTTTCCTCCAAGAAGAGAAGAGATTCCTCTGAGAGAAATATTCTCTTAGTTCAATCACAGCCAATATTTTACAACAATCTTTTCTCTTCTTGCTACTCAGAGGAGGAACAGTGGCCCAGAGAGTTCAAGGGCCTTGCCTCATGTTGCTCAGCAAATTAGATCCGATGTTGAACAGCAAGAGTTACAGATCATTGGGGCAGATTGGCCCCCACAGGTTCCCCAGAATGATGGGTGCCATGTGCATCCCAAAATATTACTGTAGGACATCATGCTTCTCTTTGTGCATGAACTCTCCACAGGATCCCCCAGCCCACAGATTCCGAGGGCTGAGCAAATAGGAATAGCAAGAACCCCCTTCCTCACTGCTCGTGGGGTGATTTGACCCGTTGGCTCCTCTAGATCAGGAAGACTTCACGGTAGATTTCAGGTCTTTCTGAAGAATAATATCCACTCCACACCTGGACACATGTCTTGTCTCTCCACTCAGAATGGAACTTGAGGTAGAATCTGCAGCCGGTAGGATTCCCAGCAGAGAAGAGAAAGGGCTTCCCAACTAGAGAAATGGGCTCCTGGGGGCACTCCCAGGGAAGTTACCGAATCAACAACAAGGATAGCCTGGAGGTGGTGGGGACACAGTGATGCTATTCAGGTGTGACCACCTGGCCTTCTCCCCATCGCTCCCCAGCCCATGATTAGAGCAAATTGGAATGCTCGATGTTTATACCAGCTCTTCTCAAACCACTGCACATGCAAATCACATGGTGATCTTGTTAAAATGCAGATACAGATTTGGGGGTGGGGGGCCAGGTGAGGCTGGGAGGTCTGTCTTTTGCACAAGTTCCCACGTGATGCCAATAAATGGTCCACAGACCACAGTTTGTGCAGTACAGGTTTAGACAACACGAGCCATTTACGTTTTCCTAAGGGGAAGATGCTATCCTCTGGGATGATCTAACCTGCATTCCCCACTGCTTGCAGTAGCTCTCTGTTAGACCTCTCCAATAAAAACCATCTCCATTCAGCCCACACACATTTACTGAGCACATACTATATGCCAGGCCCTGTGCCAGGTCCTAGGGATCCAGAGATGACCAGGATCTGTAATTACCCACAGGCTGGTGAGGCCAGAGAAGCTCAGGCTACAGTAAATGAGGAAGATGAAAAGGCAGGAGAAAAGAGTGAAGGCGATGGCTGGAGCAAAGGGAATGGCTCTCTTCCTTCCGGACCCGTCTTAACTGTGGGAAGAAGGCTATTTTGTCAAGATTTCTCACCAGTCGGATAAGAGAAAAGGGCTGAGTTGACGAGTGGAGAGGGGAAGAAGTGAGAGGGGCACAGAGGGGACCACATGCTGAGCCACTTGGTCACCACGTCGTTGTCTCTTTCCACCTTTGGGGCATGGGTTAGCTGCAGCCATCTCCACTGGGGCCCCTGCGTGGCCAGCTGCCCACAGAAGCGCCTTCTCCATACTGGGCTCCCAGTGCTGCCTCTCATTCCTCTCTGGGTTGCAGCTAGACGCTGGTGGCTGAGAGTTGAGGACCTCTCAAGCTGGGCAGGGCACAGGAGCAACTAGACAAGTCTCAGCGCCCCCCACAGCCACAGCCACGCTGACCCTCATCTTATCCTGCCCTCTCCTTTCAGTTTCCCAGGCTGTCAGCAAGAGTATTAATGGCAACTCAGTTAATCTTCAATCAAAAATCAAGCTCCATGCATATCTGTTAATTAACCCATCAAACATTTATTAAGTGCCTGCTGGATTCTGAGTCCCATCTATGTGCTTACATAGAGTGATGAACAAAGCAGAGGCAATGCCCACTCTCACCGAGGGAGCTGACAGTGAGATGTGGAAATAGATGCTTAGCGAATATCCACACACATACACACGTGATGATAAATGAGATACACACCACGGAGGAGAAGTACAGGGTGTTTGAGGGGAGGATACGGGATGGTCAGCTTTACGTTGGAGGCCGGGGAGAGAGGGAAGACCTCTCTGGGTGGGACATTCATACCAAGACCTAGAGGCGGAGAAGGAGTTGGCTGAAGGAAGGCAGAGGCTGTTGGGGGAGAGGGAGTATTAGGTGTGAAAGCCCCAAGGAGAAAGAAGCTTAGATCAGTGTGACAAACCTGAGAGGCAGATGTGGGTGGAGCTGGCACCAATTGGAGTGGGGGGAGGCATGAGAGTGTCCGAGCCTGGCCCTGCTCCATAGTAGGGGTCTTCATTTGAGCCAGGTCTACACCCAGGCCAGCCAGCCAAACACACAGCAGGGGTGGCAACAGAGACTGCCCCTGGCATGGAGGCCTGTCCCCAATCTGGCAACATGCATGCAGTGGTGAGCGTTCCCTCTACCCGTTGCACTGCCCTCCAGAGGAGCAGAGAGATGGCCTGACTCTGCACTGAAGTCTGGGCTCTGTTCTTCTCTGAGGGAGCTGGAAATGGGGGCTCTGAGTGTGAGGACCTGAGGGCCATTGTTGTGCACACACCGTCACAGCCCCAGCCATGAAGCCCAGCGGAGCTGCCTTGGGGAGGCCCAAGGAAGTGAGATTGGGCTTGTTGGTGTGGACTGAACCCCACCCACCCTGTCCACACACCAGCCGTAATGAGAGGGAGGGCAGCTCCACAGACCCTCCTCAGGGCTGTCTCTCTTCAGCATTTCATCCAATATGAATAACCACTGTGCTGTCTACCAGGCTGGGCCCTCAGGGGGAGGCATGTACTGACATACCTCCAAGTGCTCTCAGACTCCTCTTCCAACCCTGTCCAGGAGTGGAGATGGTGCCAGCATAGAGAAATGAGTAACTACAGCCTGAAGATTTCTTGAGCATTTTCTGTGTCCCAAGCATTGTGCCGAGTGATTGCAGTGGATCGTTACAATCACGGCCCACAGTGAAGCATACCTCCTGCCACCCATTCCCTGTATAATCCCCTCCGCCATGCACTCTGGGCTTGGCCACGTTACTTGCTTTGGCTAATGGGATATTAGCATATGTGATGCAAGCAGAGGCTGGATAAGCACTTGTGCATCAAGATTTGCCCTCTTGGAACCCACAGCCATGTAGAGAATTCTGGCATGTGTGCCTGGAGAGCTGGCGTGGAGGAGAACCAAGGCACCCCAGCTGACAGCTTGCCAGATGAGCCTCAGATGACTAAGGCTTTATGAGTGACTGTGGTAATGACCAACAGGAGAATCACCTAGTCAGGCCCAGCTTGAACTGTAGAACTGGAGCAGAACATGATTGTTTTAGCAACCACGTTTTTTGGGTGGTTTGTTACACAGCAGTAGCTAACTGATACAGTGCCTAACATCCATGATTTCATTTAATGGGTGCAACAATCCTGGAAAGAAAACGTTTATCTACCTCATATAGATCCCAATACAGAGCAAATAACTGACAAAGTCGTTCAGTGGCAACCACCTGGGTCTGTCTCCACAGCTTCCCCCCTGGCTCCTTCCACAAGCCTGAGAATGAGGTGACAGCGTCAGTCCCGGATACTCAGAGAGCGAGGGGGAAACTGGCCTGCCTTTATCTCTCACAAACTCCAACGTCAACTGAGATTGCCTAGCTTGCGCCCACCCCAGGCCACCACTTCAGGCCGGGTTCAAGATCTCTGGGATTTCCTGTCATCCGTGTCCTCTGCCCTGTCTTTGTGACTCTTCCATCACCTTCACGCTTATTTTTATCCCTCATACAGCACATTTCCTTCTTGAGTCTATACCCGAAGCAACCACAGCACAAGGCGGTTGCTGATAACAGAAGCGTTATTAATGATTTGTGGATGGTGAAGAGTCTTGTCAAACACTGCTCCCAAACAACCTAAGATCACATCTCCAGCATCCTGTTTTCCACCAGCAATTTCTCCCCAGCTATTTTCTCCCTGCTTGGCACCGTGTGTGGGTCATCTCCAGCTCCCCTCTGCCTTCCTCCCTCCCTGCTCCTCACTCTCCTCCTGAAAGCGCCCAAGTCCTCTCTCTCCCGTCACTCTACTCCACTCCAGACTCCCAAAGGAGCTCCCAGACCGCCCGGGGGCCTTTGTCTAACCAGAGGATTCCCTCCTTAGGAGACAGTGGTGGCTCTAAGTAGCACCATCTCCTCTGGCCCCACCCCAGACATTTGTATGCTCAGAGCCCTGCCAGAGGACATTTCCCCAGATCCGTCATTTTACCACTGAGACCCAGAGCCCAGAGAGAGGGGTGACTTGCCCGAGGCTCCCAGCTGCGGTCAGAGCTAGGACTGGAAGGCAGAGCCCCCACTGTGTGCAAACGTGCGGGGGTGTGTGCGGTGCTGAGATGGAGAACCAGGACTCTCCGTCCCCCAGCTTGGCGTGGACCCCAAGGCAAGGCGAGGTGCAGCGAGCAGACATGCTGACCTGCACTGTTCTCCTCCTCAGCCCCTCGGTCCCCCCGGTAATGCACACGTGCCCAGCCCATAAATATCTTATTTTGTGTTCCTGCCAGCCCCGACTAATAGGGCTAATGCTTCCTGAGGAGGAGCCCAAAGCTGCATTAGTCGAAGATGTGTGATTGATTTAAAACAAAGAGCCTGACCACCAACCTCTCTCTATGGTTTCTCTTCCTGCCACTTTGCTTGCAGGGTTATCTCTGAAATGCAATTAAGGGGCTTAAAAGTACATTTTCAGGAAGATGCAGAATTGATGAGGGGAGCTGGCCCCTGTGGGTGCCTCCAGATTGTTCCACTTGCAGGGAAGGGAGCTGGACCCTGCCCGGAGCTGCATCCACACCCACCAAAGTCTTGGGTCTCCAAGATAAAATCCGCCCCCAGGAGTCCAGGGAGGCCTGGTGGGAGGGGCTGCCTTCCAGCAGAGCTGCAGCTGCTTCCTTGCTCCTGCGCTTTTGAAGGCCCAGCGCCTTTGGCGAGGCCCCTTGGAAGGAGCTGGGGCTGCCTGCCATGGAGCTTCCCATGTACTTCCCCTGTGGGGGTCGGGCTGTCCAGGACAGTCCTGGTGAGCTTGGGGTTCCTGCTCTCTGGGGAGCCAGGTGTCATGCCACTGATGGGGTCCATCTGGGACAGAGCCCTGTTCCCTGAAGCTCAGGTGGTGTTGTCCTAAAGCAGCTGCTTTCCTGAACATGCCGCTGGGGCCAGGGCCATATTTCTCAGCTCCCAGGGCCTGACCATCCCTCAGCCCTGGAGGCTCAGCTCCCAGGGTCCTTCCAAACTGGTGGAGTGAGCCATGCCTGCAGGAGTGAGAGGACGAGACAACCACGGGGAAGAGCTCAAGTGGCTCCTGCAAACATGGTATAAAGCCCCTGCTGCCTGCCGGGTCCTGTGCAGGGGCCGCAGAGGCCACAGGTGGACTAGTGAGCCACAATCTAGTAGGGGAGGCTGGGGGCCCCAAACCACAGCACCAGGCAGCGGGGAGATGCACTGGGCAAGGGTGGGCCAGGAAGCCCAGCCGGATGCCCAGACTGATGACATATTAGATCTGCCACAACTCACAGGGAACATGTTTAGAAGGAGAAAATGGTATTTACCAGAATACCATTTTCCTTTTAAGGAAAGATTTGCACAGTTGGGAGGAAGAGCCTGAGATGGTGAGTGTGTGGGTTGGAGAAGCCCAAGGGGCGGCGCGGGTCGGGAGAGTGCATTGCTGAAGGGGGTCTGCTTCGCCAAGGCGTGTGTCGGAGTTGGGAGCCGGTGCTGACTTGCCTGGGCCACCAGGACAGGCTGCATTGTCCCTAGTACTACTTCTCTGCCCGGCTCCACGACGCCCAGTCGGTGTTGAACAAACAATTTGGAAATGTCAGGTGTAAAGGGACACAACAGTCTGCGCAGGCTGTAAACTTTCCCTAATCCCATTCTGGTGGCACAGAGAGGGTGGCCTAGATCACCTTCCGTGAGGTCGCTGGAGAAAGGCTCATCCTGGACATACTGTTCTAGCTGGGCTGGGAAGAATGGGCCAGGTGTTGACAGTGGAGGTGGGGAGCAAAGGTCTTTCTGCTAAAGGCGTGAATGAAGAAGAGAGAATTTGTGGAGTGCATATGGGAAAGAGTAAATATTTGGCTTGCTGAAGTATTATGATGGGTGAGCTAGAAGAGTAGGTTAGAAACCTATGGTGGTGGATTTTAATGTCTTACTAAGAAGTTTGGCATCTACTTGCTAGGCAATGGTGAGCCGTAGATGGCTCTAGGGCCAGACAAGAGGCAGAATTAGAAATAGGCTTCTCAAAGATTAAACTGGTTGGGAATGGGGAGAGAATGCAGGTGCTTTCACGATACTAGCAGCTTCTCTGGGTTCCTAAGGGGGAAATTATCTCAAACTATAGAACATATAGCTTTGACATTCAATGGGACAAGTCCTGTGGCCACCTCACCTGCCTCAAACACATCCTCCACCATGTTTATTCCTCCACCTCTCTGGAACCTTCCAGACAATTATTGCCTTCCTTAGTAGCCAGCCCTGCTTCTTTGAGGAGCTCATGGTAGTTACCCACTCCTCTCTGCTGTCATCTGCTGAACTTTCAGACTATCCCCTCATTCATCCAAGACTTGAGATGAACTTGCATTACATTCTTCCTCTTCCCTTTGTCCTGGGAGATGTCAGCATCCAACCCCCTGACCTCTCAGCATCTCATCCTTCTCATCAGCAATGGTTTCCTTCACTCCTCTCAGCCCCCTGCCGGCTACACCCTGGACCTCGTCCTCACCGTAACTGCCCTACTTCCGTAGTCACCAAATCAAACCGCCCTCTTTAACTTAATCCAGAGCTCAGCAAACTGTGGCCGTGGGCCAGACCTGGCCCAACGACTGGTTTTGTAAATAAAGTCTTATTGGCACATAGCCCTGCCCATCCATGTACGAATTGTCTATGGTTGCTCTCCAGCTACAATAGCAGAGTTGAGTAATTGTGACAGAGGCTGTATGGCCTGCAAAGCCTAAAATATTTACTACCTGGCCCTTTACAGGAAGGCCTTAACCATCTTAATGTCTTAATCCATCAGATCTCTCCTTTCTTCACTCCCCTCCTTATCCAGCATAGGCTCACACTCTCAGTGACTCTTTCTGCCATTGCTCCCTCATCCTCTGGCCCCTCTGGGTAAGCCCAACTGCCTGCTTTCTCTTCACCTGCCTGAGAACAGCTGAGTGCTGCTGGAGAACATTACACAAGAGGGCAGATTGATTCCATCATAAATTCTTGATCACCAGCCTCAAATGGACCCCAGCATTCCTGGAAACCCTCCTATTTCCCCTGGTCAGCTCACTCTCACACTCTGAATTATTTTAGCCCTCTCTAGATGCTTTATGTTTCTGATCTCCCTCTTCCTCTTCTTTTCCAGCAGATGACCTGGCCTCTCACATTACAGAGAATGTAGGAGACATCAAAGAGGACTCAGCATCTTAATACCAACCGTGGAGGCTTACCTGTAACTGCCCCCTCTGCTAGCTTACTTTCCATGTGTTACAACTGAACAGTACCCTCCTCCTCCAGTTGGCACCCCAACCTCTCTTGCCTTCCTAGGAAATTTACCCTCAATTTACCATTTGGGTTCCCCCTAAAGCAGACCCTGAGACAGGAGCTTAGGTGAGCATATTTATTTGTTTGGTGACCCCAGGAAGACCAGGGAGAAAGCGAAGGTGAGGCAAGGAGGGGAAGAGTCAGCTCAGAGTGGGGCAAGGAGCAAAGAAGCACCTGGAGCAAGCAGGCTGCAGTGTCTTACAGAGGCCTTCTGGGAGCTGTGTGGAGCACGGCTTAGAATTGTCCTACTTGTGGACAGGCCAGCTGAGGCACTTATCCTCCCACCCCCATGCCCCTACTCTGAGTGTTGCCCCGCGGCATGGGCTCCTGCCTTTCCTGATTGCACCTGCACAACACACACAAGCAAGCTCCCAAAGTGCAACGGTGTTTGCAAGAAACTGGCTCTAGCTGTGGGACCCTCACAAGGGCTGCAGGGATGTGGTGCTGGCATCTCTGACACCTGCTGTCCCTTGGGCACCCATCTCTCTACTAGGCATGCCACCAGATCCTTTCCCCTCGTCTTTAAACACTGTCAGAGTCCTCCCATTTAAACAAAATCCTCTCTCAAACCCTTGCCCTCCACATTCCGCTTCCGTCTGTCTCCTCCCTTCAGTGTCAAACCAATAAGAAGTGAGACCTGTGGTCACTGTCTCTATTTCCTCTCTTCCACTGGTGATATCGAACCTGAAGTGAGTTCACTCACCCGTTGCACAGCAGGCCAATCTCTGACACTGGGTGTAGTGGAAGAAAGTAGGAATGTTATTATTGCACAGCACAGAGCAAGGAGAGAGGGCAGCTAACACTGAAATTCCAAACTGCCCGAAAAGCTAAAAGGAAGGGTTTTTATTTGGGGTTTTAGGTAGGGGAGGGGAGTATACGGCCTTGCTGGTCAGAGCTTTCCCACCAGCCTGTGTGGGGAGGAGGTAATGAACCCAGATGCTTGTCCTTGGCTGTGTCTGTCTCCATGGAGGATAGTGGATTCTGGAGCCAGGAAGCCAGGGAGTAAGCAGGGAATGAGTGTTTTGGTTTTAACCTCATATATGTTGGGTTTAATGTAGGGAAACTGATATCAGGGTCGGTATCATTGGGCCCTCAGTCATGTCAGTGTGACTTCTCCCCTCCATTCTGACAGAACTGCTCTCTTCAAGGTCAGTGCCACGTCACTCAGTCCAATGGATATTTCTCAACTCTCAACGTGCTTGTCTTTTCAATAGCATTGAACACTGTCGACTGCCTCCACCTTCTACATACTCTTTCCTCTTGAATTTCATGGCATTACCTACTTCTGGGCTCTCTCTTGCCTTTTCTGACTGTCGAGGGTCTTCTGGGTGGGCACAGAGGCCTGCAAAGGAGATGAGTTCCTCCAAATCTCCCCTTCCAGGACCCATCCAGGACCGCAGCTTCAGTTTCACTGCTAAGGGGATGACTCACACAGTTTTCTATAGCTTAGATCTTTCCGACTGCCTATTTGACATTTCCTCTCGGAAATCTCAAAGGCATTTCAGGGTCCAAACCAGACACATGATTTCCCCAGCCCTCACAAAAACCATGCCTGGACCTTTCCCTGACCTCAGTGAACTGTGGTTTATCTACCCAGTTGCAAAGGTCAGAGACATCCTTGACACCTTCTCCCGGCCCCACACCCTGGCATTGTCCAGGCCTTCCCTGAGACTAGATGATTTTATCTCCTAGATCTTTCTCATGTTGGTTCTGTCTCCATCACCCCCACCCACTGCCATCATCTTGCCCTAGACTCTTGCTACCACCTCCGGACTGGCTCCCTTCCCATCCTCTTTGCCATAGCTTTCACATTACCATCAGAGGACTCTTTTCACAATGCAAACCTAATTATGTCCTACCTTTGCTGATATGCCTTGTTGTCTTCCCACTGCTCTCCTTAACGTGGACTGTGAAACTTGGCAGGCCTGGCCTCTGTCGGTCTCCCACCACCTCCCGCATATGCACCCCTTCCCTTGGCAGCCTCACTGGGCTGCATTCAGCCATACTTCTGCCCACCACTGCGTGTTTGTCCATGCCAGGTCCTCTGCCTGCTCTGCCTGCAATACTCTTTCTTGTTCTCCTCTGTTGTTAGTTCTTCACTTTCTGATCGCAACTCAATCGCCACTTCCTGAGGTATTCTTTCTCTGAGATGAATTCTCCTGACATCATGGAGGTAACTTTATATCTGATTTATGCTTACCTCTGCAGTAGACTGGGAGCAAGGACCACATCTGGTTTGGGTCCCCACTGGGCTCCCAGTGTCCAGGACAATATTTGGCCACTGTGGGCACTAAATCAATATCCATTGAATGAGTGACTCCATGTGAGAGTAACCTAGTCCAATAATATTGGGATTGGGTCAGTTTATTAAACATAAAATCAGTGGTTCTTAATGAGAGGATGGGGGCAGATGTCAGAATCTCTTTGAGAGGATTTCCAAAGTAAACATTGCCAATTGCTCTATTTCCATCCTCAAGATTCTTTCTTGGAGTAAAAGGGTGATGTGTGAATTTTTTATTCCTTTCCCTCACAGAAAGATGAACTGTATAAATTTTAAGACCATTTGATTGCAGTAAAGAGTCCTTGGAAGACCAGGGCTTTAGCATCGTTCTATACTGGGTTAGAATCCTAGCTTTGCCATTTAAAAGCTTTGAATCTCATTTTTCTGCTTTGTTACTTAGGGATCAGAATGCCCATTCTTTAGGGTTGATCTGAGGGAAATGCTGGCCATCTGATGGTGCTCAATGGAAGTTACGAGGGCTGCCCTTCCCCTCCTGACTCAGAGTCAGCGGTGACAGAGTCGCTTGTCTCAATGCCCTTTTCCCAGATTTTCATCCTTTTCATTATTCCTGGAACAAGGTTGTTGAAGACTGACCTGGCAAGCTTTATCTCAATGTCCCCCCTTGCCTTCCGTGATCTTGCTTTGGTCTGTCTGCCATTCTGCAGGGATTCCAGAGAGGCAGGTGGAGAAGACGAAGTTGTTTTATTGTCGGAGGTTTTTGCTAACCATACGACTGGGTTTTCAGTAGAGTGATTCATGGACATGGATTTACAGCTGAAGTTGTAGATCTGTTTTTAGAAATTATTAGCAGGCATTAAACAAAAACAGGCTTTATTAATAATTCACCAGAAAAAAAGATATGGTGCAATATCCCGCAATAGTAATCTCTAATGCCGGAAAAAGTATTCCATTTATTTGTTTTTTTTCTTCCTTCAACATAACAAAGACCCAAATCCTCTATAAACTAAAAGAAAGGCAGATCTAAGAGGGCGTGTTTATCAGCTGAGCAGAACATGATTCCGCCTCTAGAGTCAGAAACAAAGGACAAATTCTGGGTGCCAGCATTTAGAAATAAAGTGGAACCATCTGAAGAGAAAATAGAGCATAGGGTCTGTGCTACAGATGTAAGCCTCTGCTCTTCAGGCCTCTGCTGCGCTTCAGCTTCGAGGCCTCATTAAGTCACGGATGTAGCTGACCCCTTTGGCTCTGCCCACGCCCATCAGGCCCACGCGGGAGGTCGCTGCAGACGTTCCTGCACACACTCACAGCTTTCTGGGTCGTCCTTCCCAAAGGCCTTCTCCAGCAATGGTGCAGAAGGGCCGAGAATTGAATGCTCCTTCCCAGTGGTGATTCTCAACCAGCAAGGAGAGGGGTTGGCTGGATTAACGCCCCAGCTTCCCTGGCCCTCTATGGGACAGTAGTGAGGTGTGTTCTAGATACACTCTCCAAAATCTCCCTGGAAGCAACTTGTTCATTAACACATCCTTTTCAGGCTTTCCTCTCATCTCTTTCTTGCTTCCCCACTCCCTCACCATGTTTCCTGGAATCACCTCACAAATCAACCACCTGCACCCAAGTCCTAATCTCAGGGTTTGCTGGGACCGTGGGGAGGGGAGGCGGGGAAAGGAGGAGATCTGATGTGCGTGTGCTGAGGAGCAGGGCCCCCTGAGGAGCACCAAGGGCTCCATCCCGCTGAGGACTCTGCCATACTGAGGATCAGGGCCAGGTTGGAGCCTTTATCTCCCACGCCACCCCTTAAGTGGGTGAGGGTTGACCCTGGGGTTGTTAAGCCTCACCTACCCCTACTCCCATTGTTCTGAACAACCTCCCAATGCCAGAAAAAGTACCTAGGCAGAGAAGAAAGACATAGTTCCAAAAGTGAGAAGGTGTCAGTGTGCTCGAAACTGTCTACTGCAGCTGCCGAGAATTCAGGTGGAAGAAGACAGCGAGCGGGGCATTGACACTATCTGCTGGGGCGTCCTTCCATGGGTCAATCAATGTAGCCAAAGACACAGAGGGAGCATGGAAAACAGGATGGAGATGGAATGTGGCCACCTGTGCATAAGGAACTGGTAGGGCTGTAGCCTTGCAGGGACAGGCGTGGGTATAGCTGGAACCTTGATCACTAGCCCTAATATAAGCAGAAATCTCCAGGCCAGGGAAGGTAAGACTGAGGCCCAGTGCAGCCAGCAGCCCTTAGGGCAGGATGCCCAGGTGGAACCTGAGACGGTCTGCAGTGGCCCACGCTTCCCTGCGCGTTTGGACAGCAGGCAGGCTGTCTCTGGGGCCCTCCCCACTTTCTCAGGGTTCCTTTTTGGCTGTGATAGCCCCTCCTTTCCCAACCTCCCAGGGACCCCTCCATGGCCTCTGGCTGCTGGAGCCTTGCGTCACAGAACCCTGCAGTGTCCTGTTTCACAACTAACCTCTCTCTCGGAATAGACATTCCCCGGCCTTCAAGATTCCCTCCCCTTCCTCAGACTTGACGACCAGAGAAAGGCCGTTGGCTGCAGGAGGTGAGCTAGGGCATTAATTCATACTGAATTGTGAAGGGTTGGCGACTTTAAAGCTCTTTGGGGGGTACTTCTTGTTTAAAGGGGGAGCTTGGGCACCCAAAGGAGAGAGGATAGCTTGCAAGCGAGTGTTACAGTAAAATACATGAACACAAACAAATAAAAACAATCAAAGTCATTGTAAACCTTCTAGAGAAAAGCGGTATAACAGCAGGGGAGGCTATGAACTCTGAAGCAGGGGTCCTTGGATTCAAAGCTTAGTGGCACCCCCTCCCCACAAAACATGCTTAAGATTGATGCAAACTTGAACAGGTTACCTCTCTATGCCTCGGTTTTCTCATCTGTGGAAAGAGATGATAGGGCTAACCTCAGAAAATTGTGGTGAGGGTTAAATAAGTCAATACAGCAAAAGAATGTAGAACGACATTTGGGACACAGTAAAGGCTCAGTCGATGTCAGCCTTTATTACTCTCTGGTCTTCAAAGATACTGAGCAGTGGATCTCCTCTCTGACTTTGAGCTGGATCATAACAAATTTCAACCATGAAGTAGTCTAACAGGCAGTGTTTCAGGAGAGAGCCGTTCCAGCCCTGAGGGCTTCTGGAGGAGGCTTTAAGTCAGGAGGACTTAAACCCGAGAAGTGCTCCTGGGTCTCTAATTTCACTATCTCTGAGCTGCCACAGCAGCCAGGCCTTGGAGGTACCACCTTCACAGACATGGCGGAGAGGGCTTCAGCTTCGCTCTGTTTCTCTGTGACCCGGGCAGCTAAAGAGGGACTCAGAAGTCCTAAGTCCGTCCTAACCCCTAGCTGATGTTCGCTAAGTCCATCCAGTGCTCAGATCTGAGATTCAGTGAGAAATTGCTAACTAAATCCAGCCTGATGGACTCAGGTATGGCAGGAGGCCTAATTTTTGTCTTTTTTGGTGTGTATGTGTAAATACCTCTCTATACATATATAGTAATGGATAACAATCTCTTTAAGGAAATCTTGCTATTCCTTGCTTTTTCCCCCTCATTCCGTTCCCTACTCAACACCTCTGCCCTCATCAACCCTCATGTCACTGTCTGCAGAGGGTCTTAAGAAGAAGGTGACTGAGGTGGTGGTAGATCTGGCACTTAATTGAACATTCCAGCTCATGACTTAGTCATTATACTTGAAGTTTCCAAGTATTTTGAAGACGAATTACAATGTAATGTACAGTTTTGATTTTGAGAGAGCTGGAGGAAGGAGAACTCAGGTTCCTGCTCAGACAAAAAACCTCAGATAATTACCTTGGGATTTTAAGATTTCTGCTTAAAGTAAGGGCATACTTAACCATTTGGTACTTGCCATGAGTTAATGACCTTGAGTTGCAACATGGTCCTTTCTGTACAGTGATTAACTAGCCCCAAGTGTGAGAGTGGGCTGTCCCAGGGTTTCCAGGTCATCCCAGTGACAAAGCCGCCTTCTTGTTCTGAAGTGTACAGCAAGGAGACCTATAATTGGGTATTGGGTTTCCCCACGTCTTGCACCTGGAAAGAAAGGGAAGAAGCTGGGGTCCCTATTTGCTCAAATTGTTCCTTACAAAGAATAAAGGTGCAGTAGTGGACTTGCAATCCCATAGTCTCAATAGATTATTAATTTAAAAGTTTCATTCAAAGATACTGACGTGCATCCTCCAGGACAGAGAGGTAAGGGTTATCTTAATCTCACCCAGACTGAGCAGGTCTGGTCCCAGAAAGGTGGGAGGCAGCCTGGGAAGGAAAAAAGTGCCCAGCGAGTAGAACTGACTAGTGTTTAAGAGCTTATGCCTGCAAGTCAAGTGGACTTGGCCTGTCCTAGGTCAAGTTTCCAGGAGCCAGACCAGAGCTGGAGATTAACACACAGGAAGTTTATTGGGATCAACACCTGTGGGGTGAAAGGAGAAGAAGCAACAGTAGGCTGTTGGGAGGAGGGAGGAGTTGGGCAGTGATCCACCTGCAACAGAGACCTCAAGTGATCCTACACCTGAGCCTTGGAGTGGTCCCAGCTGAGGCAAGATGCCCCTGGAGCAGAGTATGACATTGGATGAGACAGCTCCCTTTGGCCTAGGGCAATTCCTGGAGAAAGACTCAGCTATGAGTCATCAGCAGCTGTGGGAATGGGTGCCCCAGTCCTGAAGCGGGATCTGGGCAATCACCACAGTGCTCATTGCGGGTGCTATGGACTGAACTGTGTCCCCACGACCCAAATTCATAAGTTGAAGCACTAATCCCCAAGGTGCTGTATTTGGAGATAGGGCGCCAGTCCAATAGGATGGATGTCCTGATAGGAAGAGGAAGAGACACCAGAGACCTCTCTCTCCACATGGGCACAGAGGAAAGGCCCTGTGAGGACCCAGCAAGAAAGTAGCTGTCTACAAGCCAGGAGGAGAGGTCTCACTAGAAACCAAGCCTGGCACATCGATCTTGGACTTCTAGCCTCCAGAACCATGAGAAAATAAATGACTATTGTTGAAGCCACCCAGTCTGTGGCATTTTGTAATGGCCGTCCAAGCAGACAAATATAAAAGGTGTGTTAATGTTCACCAATATCCCATCGCCCTTCCGACAGGGGAATTATATTCCTACCCTTTTGAACTCAGGCATGCCCGTATAATTTGGTTTAGTCTACGAAATATGAGCAGAAGGGACATCTGTGGTTACAAAGCAACATTATTCATCAGAATATTTCCCACCTGTACCAGAGGTCAATGCTGTGACAATCCATCTCTTATTTCAGTAAAACAGCTCAGACCATTTCCAGGCCTGCTGAAGTTAACCTTCATAGCACAATGGCCTTAAAGTGCATGAAGAAGGAGATATATATATATATATATATATATATATATATATATATAAGGATAACCAAGAATCATTTGAAAATGAAGAATAGTAAGGGTGTACTTGCCTTAATTGATAGCAAAATGTACTAGAAGGCTCCTGTTGTCAGAACAGTATGGTAATAACAAAGGAACAGGTGAAACAGAATAAGGAAGCTAAAATATACCCCGGTATATATTGGAACTTAATATATAGAATAGGTGGCATTTAGATTGAATGAGAAAATGATGCTTTATTTGATAAGTTAGAATGACATATCTGATTATCCATCAGGAAGGAAATAAAGTTTGACCCCTATATTATACTTCACACAAAAATAAATTCTAGATGTATTAAAGACTTAAATGTAAGAAATAAAATCATGAAACTTCCATTTCCAACCAAGAGGGAGTAGCCCCATTCCTCCCAGGTCCTCTGTCTTACAACTAAAAAACACAATAAATTTGCATAGGAAGGCTCTGAAAGGTGGAAAAAAGGCAGATGCCTAAGAACCTCTGTGCTCTGGTTCCCCTTTGGTACGCTCTGGTGGTGTCAGTGAATGGGGCCAATGGGGAACAAATTTCCATCCTTCCCTGGGTGGAAGCAGGAGGTGATGCTCCCGTCCCCCAGCCAGCACAGGAGCTGACCTTCTATTCCCCAATGAGTGGAAGTAGGCAACATACTCCATGTCCTCTGCAGGGCTAGTATTGTTGGGATTGAGAGGGGAGCTCATCTCCCATCACCCACCAGTAGAAGTCCCCCACCAGCGGGATCTGATTCCCCTTAATGTCAAAGGTGCACTGGTGAGCCGATCCTCCTATAAGTTGATGCCCAACCAGCAGTACAAGGCGTAAAGAGGTGGTGCCAGGCAAAGCGTGTCACCACCACCCTCCACCCTCTCCCCTGGGTGTCAGTGGGCCCAATGGAGAGCTGAACCTCCACACTCACCTGGCATCATGAAGTGGAATGAGTGGTGGGAGGTGGGACTAGTTGGCACTCTGCTTTCCACATTTCTTCCCCTTGTATCCACAGCCCCGTGGGGAGCTGAACTTATGCGCCCACTTGAAGGCAGTGAGGTGGTCAAGTCAATACTCTACTTTCGCGGGGAAGTTCTCAGGGGACCTAGGGGGGAGCTGAACTTCCATGCCATCTGTCTGCAAGGAGGCAGTGAGAATCAGCTTTCTGCTTTTGCTGGGGTAGTGTCAGTGGAGCCCAGAGAGGAGCTCTACATGCCACACCTCCAAATGGGGACTGCCTGCTAAAAAGTAAGATTAAATAGGTCCAGAGGCTCATAATATAAAATCCAAAATGTCCAGGATACAATGGAAAAATCACTCATCACATCAAGAACCAGGAGAATCGCGACTTGAATGAACAAACACCAGTACTGAGATGAATCAGATGTTGGAATTATCTGATAAGGATTTTTAAACAGCCATCATGGAAAGATATCAAGTACTAAAAAATTCTCATGAAACAAATTTAGAAAATATAAAATCTCAACAAAGACATAGAAGTTATAAAAAAGAACGAAAGGGAATTGTAGAACTAAAAAGTAAAAAAATAAAATTATAAAAATCCTGGAGAAAAATTTAGGTAGACGTCTGTTTAACTTTGAGGAATCTGTTTTAATTAGACAGAAAGCCCAGAAACTTAAAACTTTTTAAGTCTGTATGGTACTCACAGATAACAGCATACTCAATGGTGAAAGACTAAAAGCTTTCTCCCCAAGATCAGGAATAAGGCAAGGATGTCCGCTCTCACCACTTCTATTCAATGTTATACTAGAGGGTCTAGCCAGGGCAATTAGGCAAGGAAAAGAATTAAAAGGCAATTAAAAGAATTAGAAGGAAGAAATAAAACTATCTTTATTTGGAGATGATATAATCTGACATATAGAAAATCTTAGAGAACAAAAAAAATTATAACTAATACATGAGTTCAGCAAGGTTGCAGGATACAAAACCAATATATAAAAATCAATTGTATTTCTATGTACTGGCCACGAACAATCCCAAAATGAAATTAATTAAAACAATTAAATTTACATGAGCATTAAAAAGAATAAATACTTAGGAATAAATTTAACAAAAGAAGTGTAAGACTTGTACATTAAAAACTGCAAAACATTGTTGAAAGAAATTAAAGAAAACCTAAATAAACGGAAAGATTCTGTGTTCACAGATCAGAAGACTTAATATTCTTAAGTTGGCAACAGAACCGAAATGGATCTACAGATTCAATACAACCCTTATCAAAATTCCAGCTGTCTCATTTGGAGAAATTGACAAGCTGATCTTAAAATTCATATGGAAATACAAAGGACCCAAAATAGCCAAAGCAATTTTGAAAAAGAACAAAGTTCTCAATTTCAAAACATACTGCAATGTTACAGTAATCAAGACAGGGAAGAACTGGCATAAGGATAGACACGTAGATCAATGGAATAGAATTGAGAATTGAGAAGTAATTCCTTACATCTATGGCCAATAGCTGTTTCCACATCACTACCCTTCGTCCTCTCCCTTTCCCCCTCATTCCATCCCCTGCCTGGTGGGGAACTGAGATTCTATCCCTACGTGGCACCAGCGAGGCAGAAATGCAAGACAAGTCAATGGGAAAAGAATAATTTTTTCAACAATGGGTGTTGGGACAACTGGATATTCACTTGCAAAAGAATGAATTTGGACCTCTATCACATCCCATATACAAAATTTAACTTAAAATGGATTAATATACCTACATATAACACGTAAAACTAGAAAACTCTTAGACGAAAATATAGGAGTAAATCTTCATGACCTCAGATTAAGCAGTGGTTTTTTAGATATGACACTAAAAGCACAAATGACAAAAAACCCCAGATAAATTGGGCTTCATCAAAATTAAAAACTTTCCTTCTTCAAAGGACACCATCAAGGAAGTGAAAAGACAGCCCAGAGGATGAGAGAAAATTTTTGCAAATCATATACCTGATAAGAGACCTGTATGCAGAATATATAAAGAACTCTTGCAACTCACCAATAAAAAGACAAATAACCCAATTTAAAAATGGGCAAAAGATTTGAATAGACATTTCTCCAAAAAAGACATACAAATGGCCAATAAACACAGGAAAAGATGCTCAACATCAGTCATTAGGGAAATGTAAATCAAAACTACAGTGAGATACCACTTCATGCTCACTAGGATGGCTATAATCAAAAAGACAGATAATAACAAGTATTGGTGAGGCTATGGAGACATTGGAACTCTCATGTAAAATGGTGCAGCTGCTTTGGGACATAGTCTGTTAGTTCTTCAAAATGTTAAACATGGAGTTACCATATGGCCTAACAATTGCACTCCTAGGGTATACACTCTAGAGAAATGAAAGCATATGTCCATAGAAGTTGTACATGAATGTTATACCAGTATTATTCATAACAACCAAAAAGTGGAAACAATTGAACTTACATATGAATTTTCATACCAGCATTAGTCGCAGTAGCCAAAAGGTGTAAACAACCTAAGTGTTTATCAACAGATGAATGGATAAATGAAGGGTGGTCTATCCATACAGTGCTAGACACAAAAAGAAAAAGTGCTGATACATGCTACGGCATGGATGAACCTTGAAAACACCACAGTAAGTGAAAGAAGCCAGATACAAAAGGCTGCACATTATACGATTCCATTTGTACGAAACATCCAGAATAGGTAAATCCATAGAGACAGAACGTATGTTAGTGACTGCCAGAGGATGGGGCAATTGGGGAACAAGGAGTGACTGCTAAAGGGTATGGGGTGATGGAAATGTTCTGGAATTAGATAGTAATGATTGCACAAATAATACACTAAAAATTACTCAATTATAAACTTTAAAATGTGAGTTATATCTCAGTAAAGCCGTTACTAAAAAGTTTGTATGATAAAAGATCCCACAAATAAAGTTAGACAAATGAGAGCGTGAGAAGTAAATATATGTAACACATATAATTGATAGAAAACTATATCTCTAATATACAAAGAACTCTGACAAAATAATAAGAAAAAGGTAACCAACAAAAAGACAAATTAGCAGGTATTAAAAATGAATAAGCAACATACAAAAGAACAAATTCAGATTATCAATAAATATATGAAAAGATGCTAACCTCAGTGATTGTCAGGGAAATGCCAATGAGCTCTTTTTTCTCTCTCATCTGACTGGTATTTCTGGAGGGGACTTGAACTCAAGGATATGCATACTTCACTGGTTAAAGGAGAGTTGTGGCAGTTGTTTTGGAAAGCAATATGAGAAAATTTACTAAATATTAGTACATATACCCTCCAACCCCCAATATCTTTCGGGGGACTCTACCCCATAAAAAAAAAGCATCAGTTTGTACAAGGACATTTATATGCCTCAAAATTTATGTACAACAAAAAAAATTAGCAATAACAAATGTCCTTGGGGAAATGGTTGAATAAAACTACTATATCATGGAATATTGCACAATCATTACAAAGAAGGACACATATTTACTTGAGAAATTTCCATATTTTGTTGTTAGGTAATAAAGCAGAATATTGAAAAAGTGTACATGGCAACATATTTTTGTAAAACCAGTTATGATCCCCAAGTCCTCAGATAAGGCCAGTGTTTTACAAGATGAATACAAGGAAGTGGAATTGTGGGTTATGCATTCTGACCTTTACAATGACCGATGATGCCAGTATGCCATCCCTGACTCCTGGGGATTCTGCACACCTTCCCCTAGGCCAAGTTGCATCTCTGGTTGCCTTTGCTGCAAGCCGGTAATTTGTATCCTTGACCCAATTGGCTATGGGGTTATTTGGCTGTGGTTTTTAAGTCATATTATCTCAGGCGACAGAAGTTCAGATCAGGCAGGGAGAGGCCTTGCGAGGACACCCATTCAGTGTCCCAACCAAATCATCGTCAGTCCTTCGTGCTGAAAGCTCCACCCTTATTGGAGCCAATACTGTCCAGATGCCTCCTCATGGCATTCAGGGCCCTCCACAGCCTGTCCTTGGTCCACTTTTCCCATCACTTCTTTCTACCCCTATCCTTTACCCAATAGAACCATGCCCTAGTCTCAATCCTTGGCCTGGAGTTTGGGTATCCATGCTTTTACTCAAGCTGTTTCCTCCACCTGGAATGCCTGCCCATCTCTTCCCGTTACTACCTGTCCAAATCTGACCCAGTGTGACAGGAATCACTTCCTGCCTTTATGAGAGCACATGGCTTCTCGCCCCTGCCAGACTGTCATGCATCTGGGGAGAAATAAATACAAACCTGTGTCCTATTCTTGAGTTGTTTACAAGGGGCCTTGCACAGAATAGGAATTTGATAAGTATTTGACGTGTGTCCCCTGTTCTCTGGGACAGGGGTGGTTTCAGGAAACCCTCCTGTCTAGGGGGTCCCAGAGGAGGAGGTCAGTGACCCCATTGCCCAGGAGGTGGGAGATGGTGGAGCTTAGCGGTGGGAACTGGCCAAGAGGCAGCTCCTACCCTAGGACAAGAACTGCTGCAGGAGAGTAGTGATTCGGGGCAGAATGAGGAGGGTGTGGGAGGAGAGGCAGGCTGGACTGGAGGGCTGAGCCGCTGGGCTGGGGTAGCGTGCTGGATTTCAACCCAGAATGAGATTTCATCTAGCTCTTCCAAAGTGCTGAAAGCCCAGGCGCCCAATGAAGCCACTGCCCACCTCCAGCTTTAGGCTTAGTCAGATGATTAAGGGCATTGGAGTGGGTCCAAGCTGTAGCCAAATGGTTCTCTTAAGGAGCCAAGTGCTTTTCAACAGAAGAGAATATAAAGAGCAAATGTCATAGATTTTTCCCCATTTGTGCATGACCACGTCTTTTCCTTCTGCGAGTCACAGCAGAAGGCCTTTGTCCTCTGATGGAGGCTGTGCTGGGACTCCGGCTCTTGCTGAGCACTGCATCAAGTACACGCATTTTTTTTAATTCCTCACCACAACCCAGTGAGGTCACTACCATCCCAGTTCACAGATGAGACAATCCAGTCTCGTTAGACATTGGACTATGTGTGATCTTCAGACTCAGGGGACCAGACGAATCTGATAGAGGGGTGAGAGGTAGTTTATACATGTTGTTCACTCTAGAAGCAGTGGGAGTAATCAGAATTCCCTTTATTGACCCCCTTTTCTTCCAGCAACCTCAAAGAAATTGTGTTGACTCTCATTACTTTTTGTCATTATGCATTTGATTAAAAAAAAAAAAACAAAAACAGCTTCACAACACAATCCCTTAGGGTGTTGGGAGTTTGCAAAAATATGAATTAATTTAATTTTTCTGAAGTAACCATACTGTTAGAGTAGACCAAATGTCCATATAAAATGATGGGCATTTATGTATGACTTAGTAGCCAGTTTCCTAATAGTACTCAATCCTGTTGGATGCACAAAAATGTAATTATCTAATTCCCTATGATTGGACAGTTGGTTACCACCATTTGTTTTATTTTAAACGACTCTGTAGTGGACATCTTTATGCATATGGCTTTTTAAAATATTTCAGAAGATTTCCTTAGGACAAATTCCCAGATGTGGATTTAACGGGTCAAAGCATCTTGGTCAATATTGTGAAACTGTTTTCCAGAAGGATTTCACTATGTATGTGGCCACCAGATGTGCCTTCCAGGTGATTCCAGGGGAGAAATCCTCCATAATCAGTCAAGCATATCTGCAAGGTGGATATTGCTGCTGCAGTGAGGTGGGACATAGAAAAGAGTGCTCTGGGAAGATCGCTCCTCCCCCAGCTAGCTTGGGACTATCTCTGAGTGCATCATGTTGGCAGTCTTTGGAAGAAATTGATATTGAAAGGAGTGAGCTCTAGGGATTGAATTTCCATAATCCATTATAGAAAGATGCCATGGGGTAGGATATACAAGTAACTAGTGACCAGTTCCCTCACCAATCTTAACAACTAGAGACGATATCCACCTTGAGGAGTACTAATGACTTCGTGCCTATTAATCCAGCAGCAGATAGACCTCTGAAGCTTAGAACAAATGATAGTACCTGGAAACCCAAGACAAAGACCCAAAGGCCACTGCAGATTGAAGGAGGTTAAAGATAAGACACAAACTATGAGAAATGTTGTAGGCGTGTCCTTGTTGTAAGAATGAGGTCAAACTCTTGGGCAATGTTTTTAGAAATGAGAGGGAGAGCAGTACAAAAATATCCTTCCAATTCCTAGCTGCCCCGCCCCAGACTCCATGAGAGGTAGGGCATGGATGCCCCCAGTGCCCTCAAGGTGAACATCTCCAGTGTATTTCTG
The DNA here is from genome assembly GCF_041296235.1 of Equus asinus. Taxonomy (NCBI): domain Eukaryota; kingdom Metazoa; phylum Chordata; class Mammalia; order Perissodactyla; family Equidae; genus Equus; species Equus asinus. The sequence continues at coordinate 54,213,307 of NC_091810.1, read as the reverse complement.
TGCAGGCCTGGGAAGGTCTTCTTCCATCCTGAGACCAGAGAATTTTGGATTTCCCAGCAGGGAATATAATGGCTTTCTTGGCAGTCAAACAGACAGGATTGGGTCTTCCTTTATTTTATGGTTTTTTGGGGTTAATCACTCTAGCCTGACTCAGGTATTCTAAAAGCCCAGCTGCCTGGACTAAATCATCAATAAATGTTCTCAGTCTATCCTTGGGAGTGACCCAGTAATGAAGTCAGCATTCTTCAGCTCAACTCCACAAACATTTATTGAACACCTACAGTGTGCCCGGCATTGTGCTAGATCTTGGGAGTATAACATTAATAAGATTTAGATGCTACCCTTAGGAAGTTCTATGTTTTAGAAGTCCAGTGGAAAACAACAACAAAAAACTTAGTGGTCACTTAATTCCACTTCCTATGCTGTACAGGAATTATTTGACCAAGGCTCAGTTTGGAGTGAGTTGGAGGTTTTCTGTCTCTCTCTCTCTCTCTCTCTCTCTATCTATCTATTAAAGAAAGGCTGATGAGACACAATGTTAGTGAGATCATGGACCTTTGCAAGGCTGTAAAACCAGAATTCAAGTGGAACCCTTAGGCCAGAGAGAAGGCGAGGAGAATTTTATTGAGCTGAAGGAACAAGAAGTAATCTTGAAAAACTTGTGTGTGTGAGATCAGAAGCAATTTGAGCAATTAGCTGACAGACATACACACAAGGTTGTTAGTGGTTTTCTCCAGAGGATGGGATTTTGGTTGTTTAATTTTCTCTTTTTTTTTCCTTTTCTTTTCCTTAGTTCTTCTCTCTTCCCTTCCTTTCTCCCTCCCTTCTTTCCTTCCTTCCTTCTTTCTTTTTCCTTATGCTTTGCTAGTATTTGATACATTTTCTACAATATGCCTTTGGTTACTTTTGAAATAAAAACGGTCTTATTTTTAAGATGAAGTCGGCTGAGAATCTAAGCCATGTTGTATTTAGGGCTGAAGGTCAGGCCAAATTGATCCCAAAGATGAGCTAATTCTGCAGTGGGTCCCCCATTTCTCCACATCTCTCCCCCATCCTACCAGCCCCAGGCTATATTCAGGTTAGTGGCATGAGCTCAGGGGAGCTAGTGTCTGCCTAAACAAATTTAATTTTAAAACATCTATTTAGTAAAATAATTTATGGACCCATATGCATATTCTTACCATTTTTCCCTCCTTGGAGAGTCACAAAACACTTTTCTTAAGGAGGAAAATAATGAGGAAACTAAAATGTTGCCATGACTGATTATTGGCATGACTTTTTTTTAAAAGAAACTTTCCCTCCGATCAGTCAATGGCCCACATATAGCAGCTACAGCCTTAGAGGACTGTACATTCTATGTCAGAGAGAGAAGCATCCAAGACGTGGTGATTAGGGCGTTGACAACCATTCTATGTAGGACAAATGACCCCCAAAAGAAAGAAGTAAAAACAAATTATTTAACCTTGTTTAAAACAAAACATAAATAAAAATTTGACTGTTCCCAAGGAGTGAAATCAAGCAGAGCAACAGAAGAAGAGCAGAATTGTGTTTGCTGTTGTCTGCTTAACACTTGAGAGTATGGCATTTGTGCCCTGGGTCAGTGCTTTTCGAATTTTACGTCACAACCTATTGGCTATTAAATCCATTTATTGGGCTGAGACCATGAGTTTTTGCAATGGAACAGAATAGAAAATATCAGGGTGCATTCCACGTAGGAAGGGTGAGTATTGTTTCAGGGGAGTCATGCATGTGTTTGTGTGTGTGTGTGTGTGTAGTGGGATGACATGTAAATGTATTTCTCATTGGGTTGTGGTTAAAAAGTTTAGAAATCACTGCACTGGACAATCTTATGGGTGATGGATGGGTCATGTTGTCTTGGTTGCTTGTACGATGCTTGGAAAGACCTGGTTAGAATGACCATCCCTGGTGGGAGACGGCAAGGAATTCAGGCAGAAAGGAGGATTTGGAATGGGTGACCTCCCAGGCTCCTTCCAACTTTGGAATCCTGATTCTAGGATCCAGTAGGGTTATAACAGTCTGGTCAATAGGATGTGGCTGTGCAAGTTGTTAAAAGTAGGTTATGTAGGGGCTGGCCTGATGGCGTAGAGGTTTAAGTTTGTGTGCTCTGCTTCAGCAGCCTGGGGTTCACAGGTTCGGATCCCGGGCACAAACCTACCACCGCCTGTCAAAACATGCTGTGGCAGCATCCCACATAAAATAGAGGGAGATTGGCAGAGATGTTAGCTCATAGACAATCTTCCTCAAGCAAAAAGAGCAGATTGGCAACAGATGTTAGCTCAGGGACAATCTTTCTCACAAAAAAAACCCCCAAACAACAACAACAACAAAAAGTAGGTTATGTAAATAAATGATCAAAATCCTGGTCCCATAGTGAGCCCTGCAGTGACTCAGGACTCCTCTCCCAAGTGTCCTGAGGTTGCCACAGGGGATATTAATATATTTTTCCAAAGCTGAGTCCCATTCAGCATCTCCTTCCTTGCTACTGATTTGTGGGCTTCTTCCTTGGCAGGGTTTGAAGGCCTGGCATTGGCGGGGCAATCCTTTTAATGCCACTAAGCCCACACACTCCAGCAGGTGGGTGTGGGAGCCAGTGGAAGGGCCACTCCCTGAGTCTGCAGAAATGGGGCAATCCCTTCTTTGGAAGAATGCATGCCGGCTGCCTTGGAGGAGAACTCGTGGGCTTCCAGGGTCAGGAGGAAGCTTTCCTCTCTTCCTCAATCCTTCAGTTTTCCCACTTTCAGGAACTGATGCCTCCACTTGAGATCTGGAAGTCATCTCCTTTGCCCTTCCCCTCACAGCCAACCCGCCACCAAGTCCTGTCTACCTCAAACTAGAACCCCTGATCTATCCCTCGCTTTCCTCCTCACCTTGGGCAAAGCCACCATCGTCACTTGCCTCGATGACCAAAGTCACCCTCTGACTGGTCTCCCCACTTCTCTAGCTCCTCTCCAACCCGATTTGCACTCTATGGCCTGAGAGGTATTTTCAAAAGGCAATTCAAATCATACCACGCCCCTGTTTAAAACCTGCCAGTGGCACCTGCTCACACTCAGGTAACCTTCAGACTCCTTGCTCATCAAGCCCGACACAGTCTCCTCCAGCTGAGTTTGCCTTTCTCCTCTTTCCCTTCAAGCTCCCACCACATCGGCCTTGTCCTGGCCCCAATAAGCTCAGGACATCACAAGCACGTGGAGAGCCCCTTCCTGGCTTCATCCTGCTAAATTCTTCCCATTCCTCAGATCTGGAGGGATTTTTTTGACCCTGAGCCCACTCCCAACTAACTGGGGCCTCCTGCTTCTCTCTCTCAACAAACTTAGCTTTCTTCCTTAAAAAACTTAGAGCACATTGTAGTCGCATGTCTACTTGAAGTGATTCTTTTAATATTTGCTTCTGCTTCTAGTCTGTGAGCTCCAGAAGAACCAGCAGTGTCTGCTCATAATAGATGATCAATGAATAATCTGTTGAGTGAATAAATTAATGAGATAGTGGTGCCGTCTCCTTCTGCCTGGACACTGAAAGCAGATTGTGCCCATTAAGACACTCCTAACAATTTCTTCTTCCTGTTTTATTATCCCAGCTCCTTTAGCCTGCCATTCCTAATTTAGAACCCTTTAAGAATCCCCCAGACTGCTTTAGCTCCCCTCCAAAATCACCAGTCTCCTTTTAGCTTATAAGCCCAGCCTGGTACCTCGTGTTTTAAAAAATTTCGGGCTAGTACTGAGCATGATGGGAAGACAGCTCCATGATTCTGACACGGAGCCTCCTTCTCAAACTCTCCTACAAAGAATCCTAGTCTCAAACGAATGCTGGAACTGGCAGCTAATTCAATTCTGTTCACAATCTTGGCTCACCTTGCCCTGATGGTGCTCGTTCTGCATTTTTAGGAGCTTGCTTTCTCCCTCCTTCCCTTCTCCTCTCTCTTCCTTCTTCGTTTCTCTATCTGTTCCTCCCCTCCTCTTCTCCTCTCTTCTCTTCCTCTCATTCATCGCCCTCACTCATTCATTCATTCACTGATTCATTCGTGCTGCTCTGTTTTCAATCCTGAATGCAGTATTTCCTTTCCTGTCTTGAGTTGGGGACAAGAAGGAGATAGTAAATGTACTTAGAATGAGGATCCAAAATCTACTCCTCACAGTGGCTTTGAGTCTTCCCAAAAACCAAAGGGAATAAGTTCCTTGTGACCCTGTTCCGACCTCTGCCTCATTGGAGAGTCAGCCCTGTATTCACAGTCAGTGCCCATCTGGAGAAATGAGGGCCCATGAACTGGGCAAGAAAGACCCGAGCCTCTGATGGGGGCCCTCGGCGGTGAGATCAAAGTGGAGGCTCAGCCCGATTAACTTGATGAAGTGACAAGTGCTGTTCCTCACTCTGAGGCTCCATTTAGCCCCTCAGCCCTGGGTTTCAGCAAAGAGAAAATCTTCTGGAATCAATAGTGCTATCATTTCATAAAATTACAGTATTACATACTGAAAATGAGCCATAAATCAACTTCAGGCTTTACTTGCCGGAGGAAACAGTTTTGCTGTGAGAATGCCAGTGCCCTGGAACTGTTTTCAGGAACTCAGAGGGTCCAGGCCTCTCCACGGCTACATGCCCACCTAGAAAGTCAGGTTCTCTGGAATGAGGGTCTCGAGCACATGGTGAGGCCTGGAGGCACGTCGGTGGTCTTTGGTGCGCAGGAAGAGCAACGTGACTGAAATCAAACAGAATCTTAGAATCTCCAAGTCCAGTCAAGCAGAAACTGCTGCAGAGGAAATTGGGAGATTCTGACCTCTCAAGTAACCCCAGCCCACTCACAGACCCCAATTTCATTCTTCCCAGCATGGCCTTCCTTGGTGAGCCGGAGAGATATCGCCTGTGCATTTCAATTCCAGAAGCTGGCTGGGAGACTGGTGGAAGGGAATTCTTTATTGGCTGGGAAAGCTCCAAGCTGTGGAACTCTTGAAGTCTTTCTTTCTTCTTTGTGTTTGCACAGGGCCAGAGTTCTGGGCACTGCTGTCCTGGCTACACATTATAAATCACGTTTACTTCAAGAAATCTATGGAAATAGTGGGCATGAGGGTCAGGCATTATCAGAAGCTGCAGCAGTTGAACTGCAAGATGAACCAGGTTGCCCCGCCTTGGGAGGCCCCAACATGGCACTCTCTGGATGGGTCTTGGGCCACCACTTTACTGCCCTACAAAATTGTAATTGCTGTGGGGCACGGACTATGCCCTCTGCTTTTTATAGTCTTCCCTGCTCCTAGCCACAGTGCAGAATACCAAAATATAACTACTGAGATTGAGAACTAAATATATCCCACAATCTTCTGATTGCCAAGACAAAAAAATCCAGGTCGCATAATTCTAATTATCTGAGTAGTTATCTGCCACTCAATTCTAAAAGGAAATTATTTTGAAGGGTACTTATCTAAAAGCATAATAAAAAGTATCTTCAACATGGTTTCTATAAAAGATTAAGAAATATTTTTGAAAAGTTATGCCATTTACTTTCTGTGGGCTTATTTCTCCATCAGTAAGTAGGAATGGTAATAAATACCATCTTATCATTAGGGTTGGAATATCATAACATTGCCGTGAATTTCAAAAAGTTAATGTAGAATATCCTTTTAAAATAGCAAAGTGGTGTGTGAGCATCATATCACCTTGACACGAGGGTCATCACACCACTCCCCATGGTTTGCAGGAGCTCAGCTCCTGTGCAAAGCAGTGGGATCCGCTCCCCACGGCCCCCTCTGCCATATACACGCAAAGGGTAGGGAAGGCTCCGTTTAAATACTCCGGAAAGTCTTCTGGAGGAGAACCTGGCTTCCCCCTAAGTTAATGTGCTTCCATTTCTGCTTTCTGTGGAAGCAAATATAATTATAAAGGGTCTCATTTCTTGAGTTGTTTGCCAGGCGACAAGCATGGCTTTACCCGCATTATCTCATTTAATCCCCTAATACCATGGAGAAGGTGCTATTATCTCCCCATATTTCACATGAGAAAACTGAGGCATGAGAAAACCTGGAAAGGTTAAGTAACTGGCTCAAGGTCCTGCTGCTGGGAAGACTTGAACCCACATTGGTTTGACTCCAGAAACCATGTGCTGCTAACCATCAGGCTGTCCTTCTTCAAAGTAGGGGAGAAGTGAGAGACAGCACAGCAGAGGGAGTGGAAATGTACAGTCAGAGAGTTTGGGTTTATTCCCAGACTGCTAGAAGTGTAACCTCTACCTAATTACTGAAGTCCTCTGAGCCGGGCATCCTCATCTGTCACTGGCAGAATACAATTCCGATATACTCACCTTACTTTCACATGACACCATACAGGTTGCCAAGGTTCTCTCAGCTTAATCCCTAGAGCAACTCTGTGATACAGAAAGAATCATTACTCCCATTTTACAGATGGAGAAACCAGTCTCAAGCAGCATTGTAGAGAATTTCAAAGAGTTAATATAGATGAAATCCTTTTAAAATGTTGAGGTGCCACGTGAACATCATCATTACATCATTATCTTATGCATACTTAACTTAGAATCACATGTGTAGTGAGTGTGTAGCCAATGCTCCAGCTGGAATGGAGACTGAGCTCTTGGGCCCACATTCCAGGCTCTTTCAGTTTGCTTTCTGTGCCTCATGTCCTTGTCCGCCATCTTGTGCCGCCCCGTGTTCCTGGATACACCTGCCTGTACCTCAGCCCAAAGGGCTCACTCCCAGCCTGCCTCCCATCAGGACTCTTCTGCCTTGTGGAGGCTCAGCTGACATTTCTAAGCACTTCCCACAGACTGACTCACTTACTGCTGGGAACATGGGCTAATGTTGGAAAAAGACAACTATGGTCTCACCACTGGGGAGGACTCCTCCAAGACAAGTCTCAAAGAGAGAATGGGAGGGAATTTTCAAGACCTGAAGAAAGGCATTAATCCCCAAAATAAAAAATCACACTGAGTTAGAAGCAGGATAAAAACAAAACTGAAAAATCACAAAACAGACAAAATATACTCTACCTAAACAGAGTGAAACTGCAGAATGTAAAACAAAACAAAGAGAAAGCTATCAGAGACAAGACATTCTCTGAAACAACAGAAATTAGACCTACATCTAGACTAGAGTTTACAATTAGACTGCCCATCAGCAACAAGGGCGTTGCCGGAGGACAAAGTCAATACGCACATACAAAGTCAAGATCGAATAGTTCACAAGTCTACTCATACTTGTTAAAAAACCCCCAATGTAGAGCATGCAAGAGACAGTTTCTTGCTCCTCTCTCGTAGTCCTTTGACTAGTGGATATTTTAAGTTAGGCCTGTGAATGCTTCCTAAGCGATCATCAAAGAGCTTTTCTCAGTTGGTGAAAAAGTAAAATGTCCAGTGCTGGCAAGGATGTGGGGAAATGGATGGTCCCATTACTGATGGGAGTGTACAGTGAAAAGCCGCCTAGCGGCATTTTGGTGCATCTGTTTTGGGATATTTGGGATCCATCCTACAAAGATACTCACACATGAGCACAAAGCTGCTGCATCATGGCCACCTCCATTTTTGGGCCTTGGCTCCCAGGGTCCCTGGTCGGGGGATATTTGAGGAGATACAACCCAGTGGCTCTGGGGACCCATCATTAAGTCAGCCTCTCTGCGTGTCATGCTCTGACCTCATGCACCATCTAGAGTGGTTGCTCTGCCTCGCTCTTATGAGTCAACCTCCACTTTGTGCTTCCAGGAACTGAGGAGGTGGAAACAATTATTGAGGCCTTGAGCTGCCCCCGTGGCACCAGTTCTTGCCTTGTCACTCTGCCTTGTACTTAGTGTTGTGACTTTTCTCTGCTTGCCTCCCCCAAGATTGCAGTGTCCTGGGTGGTTCTCAGTTCCCTGCAATGGAAAGACCCTGGCCTGGAACACCAGATTAAATGTCAAGGCCACACTGGAGTTTCTGCGCATTTCCACTCTGGAATTTGGCCACCCTGAGCCACTGAAAGTCCTTTGAACACAGACATACTCTTTCTGTCTATGACTTTGCATGTTTGGTTCTTTCTACTCCTTGTGCGTCCTTCAGCCTCCACTTAAATCTACCAGCCCACGGAAGCATTTCCTCACCTCTCAGAGCTGGGGTTGGTCCCTGCTCAGTTCTCTCTCAGTGCCCCACCTGTGCATCTGTCAGAGCTCCTAGCACTCTGTCAAGTTTTTCTTTGCTTGTTTTTCTCCTCCTCTAGAGAGTAGATCCACCAGCATGTGGTCAGAACTGTGTTTGTGAAAAGGATGGATGAACAATGGCACTGCTATGTGGTTCTGCCCTCAGCACCTCTCCTCTTCTATCAAGCTAAAACATATTTAAGGCAAGTGACAAGGATGGAAGTTTGGGGCATGTCAGAGCTTTGGATCCAGCTTCCTGTGGGCTCTCCTCTTTGTCTCTGTGTCTCCCTGTGTCTCTCTGTCTCCCTGGTTTGGAACGAGGTCTGAAGGGGAGTTGGAAATGAGACCTTGTTTTGGCCAGCCTCTATGAAGTCTCATATTTCTTAGTCATGTCCTAGTTCACTGCCATTGCATTTGCTGTCTGCTTAGGCAACAAGTTCCCTCCACCTGGGTACCCACAGGATCACACAAGATGGACAAAAGTGGAGTGTTCAGCCCTGAAGACATTTGCGTGTGTTGTTTACCCAGAATCTCTGTCATTTCCCCCTCCTTCCTAAAGATAGTGCTCCCGATTCTGTGTTTCTGTCCCACAGAGTTCTTCAGACTGGACACATCTCCCCATTGCTGATCATAGCACGGTCCCTGTAGGGAGCCCCAGGATGCTTGGTGGCCTGCTTTTCCTTCCTGCCTTTGGCTTCCGGGGCCATCCTGGAATGTATCGGCAGAGTAGCATCACAAAAGTCACAGAGTTACGGAACTCCCAGCCCCGAATATAGCTGTAGGGAAGACTGCATATCTTCTGGCTTGGGCTGTGTTTTTTAAACTAGCAGGATAGAAAAGTCTTGGGCAACTTTGAAAACTGAAGTAATAAATATTCCTCTGAAGACGGACAGTTACTAGCTTATTCCTCCTCACTCTTGCCCTCACTGCAGATCTCCCTGTCTTTGAGACGGACGGAGAGAGGAGGCAGGCCTGCTAGCCTCCAAGAAACTTTCCTGAGTCATCATCAGAGATCAGGGACCCGGAAGGTAGAGAGGAGCATCTATTCCACTGATAGCTTGCTCCTGGGGCCGCCCCACAAGGCTGCCTTGACTCCTCCTCCAATACTGTGCTGCCCCACATACACCCATGGTTGGGCATCCTCCTTGCCTCCTAGGTCTGGCTAAGGGCATTCCAGGGGATCAATAGGTGGAGTTGGGGTGAAGATGGGGTGTTTTCCACCTTGGTGCTCTACCAGGATCCATGGGAATAATGACAAGAATTTCCTTCTAGTCTCTCTCAGTTGCTGGCGCTCTGACATCAGGGACAAGGCGTTTACTCTTCCAGAGATGCATCTTCCTCATCCTTACAAAGGGGTGTCCCAGGACTGCCCATCTCAAAGGGCTTCTGTGAGAAGCAAAAAGACATTTATAGTAAAATACTTGGTAGATCAGTGGATCTTGAAGTATGGTCTGTGGACTCCAAGGGTCTCTGAAACTCAAAGGGTCTCAGAGATTAAAACAACTTTTGTAATAGCGCTAGGACTTCATTTGCCATTTTACTGGATTGACATTTGCACTAATGGTGCAAAAGCAACAGTAGGTGAAATTGCTGAATCAAGGCACTAGCACCATCTGCACTGGTGGTCATTGTGTTTTTCACCTCCTTGAACCACGAAAGAAAAAATGCCAGTTGCAATTAAGAATATCTTTGATGAGGGGCCGGCCCAATGGTGTAGTGGTTAAGTTTGTGGGCTCCACTTCAACAGCCCGGGGTTTGCAGGTTTGGATCCTGGGTGTGGACCTACGCACTGCTCATCAAATCATGCTGTGGTAGTGTCCCACATACAAAAGTAGAGGATGATTGTCACAGATGTTAGCTCAGGGCCAATCTTCCTCACCAAAAAACAAAAAAAAAGAAGAAAGAAAGAAAAAGAGTATCTTTGAAAAAGCTGTAAAAAATACAAATTTTATTGAACTGCAATTCTTGAGTACACATCTTTTTAACGTTCTATGTGATGAAATGAGAACTATACATAAAGCACTCACACGGCGTATTGAAGTACAATGTTCATCTCGAGGAAAAGCGATTGCACGACTACTTAAGTCGTGAGATGAACTAGCCACTTTTTTCATGGAACACCATTTTTACTTAAATGAACAAGTCACAGACTTAGAGGTTGGGTAGACATTGTCTCAAAGATAATGAAGTGAGCCTGTCACTTCAAGGAAAATAAATGACAGTATTTGTTACCAACGATAACATTTGAGCTTTTATGCAAAAATCAGAATTTTGGAAAATTTGTGTTTGCCTTTCTGAGCTCGACAGTGTCCCAGGGCTTAAACCCTTTTTCATGAGATTGGTGATGGTCTCGACATACATGGTTTTTGAGGTTACATAATGAAATTTTTCAACTTTTGGAGGATCTGCAATGAGTTCATTGGACCAATATTTCCCAAGTGACCAATGCAAGATGCTACAAAATCAAGCCTGGGTAAAGGATTCATTCAAACGGAAGACTTTAATGTAACAGTATATGATTTTACAACCATTTGTCAAGTTTTACTGTAGTATCAGGGAACAGTCACGATTTTCTTAAAAGGCTACTTTAAAACTGCTCCTTTTTCCAACTTCATATCTATTTCAAAAAAAATAACGTTTCACAACAGATTGAATGCGGAAGCAGGCGTGAGAATCCAGCTGCCTTCTACTAAGCCAGGCATTAAAGAGCTTTGCAAAAACAGAAAACAATGCCATGCTTCTCATTACATTTTTCTTTGTTTTCAAAAATAGAGTATTTTAATAAAAATATTGTTTTATATTAACATGGAATGGTTTTATTATTATTTTTAAATAAACTAGTAAAATAAAATTTTTTTTTAATTTTTCAGTTTTAATTTCCAACATGGTGAATATCAGTAGGTACAACCCATACATGCTCTTCGAGGGGCTTGAATTTTGAGAGTGTAATGTTCCTGACACTAAAAGTTTGAGAACCCCTGACATAGAGCACAGTATAAATTTCAGATTTAAAAAAAAATCATTTTTTCTCCTCTAATTCACAAAATGGGTTTCTAATGGAGACCTCAGACTACAGCTCCTACTTCCAGGGAAAGAGTCCCCTTGCCTAGTTTTCATTTTCCAGAGCAAGGTTGAGGAAATTTCTCTGAGATTCTAAGGTTCTGGTAAAGCCCCCCAAGTCTTTCCCACAAGCTTTTACTGATGCCAGAAAGTACAGTCTTAAAGATATATTCCTCAGACTTACTAAAAAATTGTTTCAGCATCATGAGTTCTGCTCGGGGCCACCCACAAGCAGAGGAACCATTCAGTTTTGTAGCAGGTAAATTTTCACAGCCGCCCTCATAGGCTCAGAGTTTGTCATCAAAAAACATGTGAATGTGAGTTTGGCCATTCCTACCTCCATCTTCATTCTGTTTATGCTAGTCAAACTGCACGGTCTGCAGCCCATCCTGCCCCCCACATTTCCTGGGAACTTTCCCCACTTCCATCTTTTCCTCCATGTGCATGGATACTACGGCAGCAGCCACTTTTTACAACATGCCCCTCCCTGTGTCTGGCCACAGTTGATTGCCCAATCAGAGCACGTCTCTGATTTTTGGACGTGGTACTCAGAGTCAAGTCAGCCTCATTGGGGTCCTAAAGATAGAGCACATAAAACTCAAGAGCCTTTATTGACCATGTTTTCTGCCATATGGACTGAGGAGCAAAGAAAGCCAGTCTGCTCCAAAAGATGGGAATGAAAAAAAATGTGCAGAAGAAGCTGAGTCAAGAGATAGGAGGAGTGCCCGGCATCCCAGCCCAGGTTGCAATTTTTCCTGGGGCCCAGCCACATCCCTGTGGGTCATCCAGCTCCCACTCCACCATTCACAAGCCCCGGGTTTTGTTGCTTGCTTGCTTAAGCAAAGCTGAGTTGCTAATCAGTACCAGAGACTACTCTCTTAGTAGCCCCAGCATAGCACACACTCAGGAAATAAGGTAATTTGCTGTGCTAAATGGATGGCAGAGAACTTTGCATCTGATGGAGGCAGTGACTCAATTGTCCTTGGGTTCAAGCAGCACATGCTGGTGTGAGAGCACGTGTGGGCTCCGACTGATGCTAACCTGACTACGCAAGGAAGCCCTCGGTGGCTGGAAAATGCAGTTGCCCTAGAACTTTCAAAGGAGTCACATGTTTCCCTATTGCTTATGAAATTCAGGCTAATAAGTGGGTAGCTGAAGGCTTAGTGTCCTGATCGCTCCTATCATCTCTTTACGTTTTCGGAGAAAGATTATTTTCAGACTCAGTGTCTACTGAGGAAAGCAAAGTTATTTTACTGCCATACCACTGGGTTCAGAGTTCCTAACCTGAGGTGTGAGAATAAAATTTAGGAACCTGTGGACACTTGGGGGGAAAAAATTATGCCTTCATTTTCACTAATCTCTAACTAAAAATTAGCATTTCCTTCAATTATTCATATTTTGCAAACCACAGTCGTATAAGCAAAATCCACCTATAAAAATTACAGCTATGTCTATATCACCTGAAAGTGTTGTAGATATCTAGATTCTATTATCTAGACTCTATTAGCTCACACATATATTCCTTTATCAAAAATTTTAATATTTTGGTAACTACATTTCTACTTAACGGGTATATTTTGTTTACGCGTTTAAGAACATCATGCTAACAATAGATTGATAGGCTTCAACAAACAAAAACCCAACTAAACTAAAAACTGGTTTAATTCACCTTCTTAGAAGCAGGATAATACACAAGAAGCAGAAATTTGGTAAAAATACCACAAAAATGACTTCATTGCTGCATAGGGCAGATTTTATTCATAACGTTGTTCTAGTGTATGTTGCTGGATAATAAAACATTCTGCAGCTTAGCGTCTTAAAATAGCCAGAATCCTTTGTTTTGCACCTGAAGCTTCCGTTTAGACAGGGCTTGGAGGCAATAGCTCCCCCTCTGCTCCCTGTGGCAGCCGCTGGGAAGCTTGCCTGTGGCGGAAAGATCTACTTCCAGCATGACTCACTCAGCCGGCCGGCAAGTTGGTGTTGGTTATTGACTGGGAGCCCAGCCAGGGCTGTGGGCCAGGGGCCTCTGCTTCTCTCCGAATGTTCTTCCCACTGGTCACTTGGGCTCCTAATTGCATGCTGTCTGGATCCCAAGAGATTATTTGAGATGCTGAATGCTGCTGTTTCTAAAGACTTGAGCCTAGAAATTCGGGCAGTGTCCCTTGCATTATATTATATCATCTGAGCAGCCCAAGGGCCCCAGTTGGGCTCAAGAGAAGAGACTAGACTTCATCTCCTGCTGGGGGCAGTGTCCACGAGTTTGTAGCCAGCTTTTATCACCACAAATGTGAACTATGATTTCCCTTGGAATTTTTGTTTTATTACATAGGACTTTAACACCTCTTAAAATGAAATCTTTAAAATGGATAATTTAATAGGATTTGCAAATGAAACGTTACTGGCGGGAGGAAGAGGGCTGACCTGGCGCTGTGTTTGCCGCCTTCCGTTCCTTTTGACTACCTTTACACCGGCTGGCCCCACTCAGCTTCCTCAGCTCCTGGAACGTAGCCTCCTCCAAGGGCTCTGGAGTCGACTGTCTGGGGGCTTTCACAACCCTGGGCCCCCACTGGCTGCCTGGAGGGGCAAGAGGTCCACAAACCACAGCCCATCCCTAGTGAGCTGCAGCACCACCACTTGCTGGTTCTGTGTGAATCAGCGCCGCTCACACAAAAAAAGAGTTACTCCCCAAAGCTGCATTGTTTAGCACAAAAATTACAGAAGTTTGCATACATATGTTGTTTATTTGAAGTTTAAAAACATGAAAAATATTATTATATATTTCTTAGGAATGTATTCCTATGTAGGAAAAGTACAAAGACCTGCATGGAATTGATCAGACAAATTTAGGAGAGTGGGTGCGGGAGGGCTATGGGAGAAGAATGTGATTGGGGAGAGGTAGACGTAGGCCTTCAACTGTGTTGGCAATGTTTCATATCTGACCTTGAGTGATGGGTGCATGTCTATGCATTGCATTATTCTCTGTGCTTTTTGTCTACTGCAAATACTTCATAGTGGATCAAGGCAAATATGAGTCTTCAGATTAGAAAAGCTCATCATGCACCAAGCAGCATTAATAATAATCTGACACCTACGTACGTCGTAATAGAATGACAGAGCATTAAGAATAGACAGAAAAATCTAAACACCGTCAGAGGGTAATTGAGAAAAAAAGAGAGAAGAACAAATAACATTAGGCTGAAAAGGTATATAGCTTTAGATAACAGAATTTTAAAAATCTTATGAGAGTGAGACTATATTTATTCCAACAATTTTATAAATTATCAGTAAATTAAATATCAATAAATTAAAAAGCATAACAGAATAAAAAAGGAATTAAAACGTTGCATAGACCAATAATCAATAAAAAAATAAAATTGGTAGTACAGCCAGTTCCATATATAAGGAGCTTGGAAGCCACTGTCTGTGGGACATCTCTGTACCTCCTTTGTATTTTGCTGTGAACCTAAAATTGCTTTAAAAAAAGAAAGTCTTTTAAAAAATTGGTCATGTAAGATTCTTTGAAGGTTTAGAAAATGCATCTGGTAACTTGGGAGATGGGGAGGTTTGGAGGTTATAAACAAAACTAACCCAAAGAGTACATTTATTTTAACTGGCTATTTAATCTTGGTATGAAAAGTAGACGAAGACAATACAAGGAAATGAAATTATATACTAAATTCACTTAGGAACACCAATATAAAAATCCTAAATAAAATATTATCAAGTCCAGTCCTCTAGATATTGCAGTGTCATGAGGCACACTCTTCATTCACTGCCTGTAGGTTAGCTCAGACACTCACGATTCTCAAGTTAATATCTGCAGTCACGCTTCTCCCCTGAACTTTCGGCTGCTAACTGATGTCTCCATTGTCAGGCTTCATAAGCATCTCAAGATTATAATGTCCAAAACCAACTCTTGGTTATCCCTGCTCCCTCTTACTTATGCCTCTCCGGTCTTACTCATCTTGGTTGATGATGGCTCCATCCTCCTTTTGTTTAGGTCAAAGACCTTGGAGTCATCCTTGACTCCTCTCTTCCTCTCACACCCCATATCCTCCTCTTCTTTTTCCCCTAGAAGATATTCTGTAGAATTGGTGTTAATTTTTCTTTAAATGTCTGATAAAATTCTCCAGTAACATCATCTGGGCATGATGACTTCTTTTCGGGGAGCTTTTAAATGATGAATTCAAAGTTTTAATGGTTTCATTCAGATTATCTATTTCATTTTTGTCGGGTCTGGTTTTCAAGGAATTGGTCCATTTATCTTAAATTGTCACATTTATGAGCATATGTTTGTAATATTCCCTTATTTTCCCTTTCATGCCTGTGGGATCTGCAGGGATACCTCTGGTTTCTTTCCTGATGCTGGTGATTTGGGTCTTCTCTTTTTATTTTTGTCAGTCTTACTAGAAGTTTTTTCAAAGAATCAGCTATTTGTTCCATTGATTTTCTCTATTGTTTTGTCTCTTATATGTAGTATGTATTTAAGTCTTACTTTTTAATCCCATTAGAAGGCTTTTACCTTGTCATAAGTAAATATATCCTATTTGCATAGCATTTATATGACAACAGAGCTTGGATACATAATTTTATGTCACACGCTCTGTTTTTATCATTCACTAAATTGTCTCTATTCTCTTTGTTTTGCTCCTCTGTGTGTGTGCACGCACGTGTGTGCGCTTTCTTTCTAATAATGTGCAATGTTTGGATTTAATCTATTTTAAACATTTTTCTGACTCTGCTATGAAAATTGCCTTACAGTTTTATATAATAAACTCAGCTTTAAGATGTCCCTTCTAGGTGATAGCTACTTATTTCCCAGTGTGAAACATGAATAATTATCACACTTGTACTTCTGTCTCTCTTTCCTCTGTACCATCCACCCCTAGTACGTTAGCTTGTGATGTATAATGTGTCTATTGTCTGCCCTCTGTGAAATTTGAGGAAATTTAAGTAATTATACTACTCTGCACCACTGAATCTTTCCCTCCACTTCTCAGTTTTTGTTAGTAATATTATCTTACATTGTCACAGTTTTTAATATTTGCCTTCTGTCCTGTAACTAACATTTCCCCAGTTTAGCCTTAGTTCTGTGTGTAAATGGGTTCAATGCTCACCACCATCCCTTTGTCTTAGCTTTTCCATTTGCCTCTTAAAAGACTGATTTATTGAGGAAGCCCTTGTTCTCTAATTCTTCATTTTTGATCACGATTTTGTGTGGCGTTTAGTCTTGAATGAAACTTTGCTGGAATAAATTTATGTTTATGTTTTCTTTCCTTGATGACTTTGTGGACATTGATTCACTGTCTTCTAATATTGAATATTGTGTGGACAAGTCCAAAGCAAAGCCGATGCTCCCTCTAACCCGTGACTCCATGAATAAGTTATATATAAAATCTTGTGCATGTGTGTGTGCGTGTGTGTGTATCCTGTAGGCCCATCTGATTCTTTATCTTTGAAGTCTAGCAAATCACTAGGATATGTCTTAAGGCTGATATCTCTTTACCATTTTCTGCTTAGATACAATATTAATAAGTTGAAATAAAATCAGTAAAATGAAATAGAATAGAGTTTTGAAAGCATCCAAAGGAAATAAAAGATGTGGAAGACAAACAAGAACCAAGACACGCTTAATTTGTATCCTTAAATAAGAGAGAATTTACAAAATAATACAAAATATTCAGATCTATAAAAGAAGAAAATTTTCCTGAAATGAAGAAATACTTGAATCTGGAGATTAAAAAACTTTGCTATACTCGCTTATCCCTGTGTTTCACAATGGTCCATTCTTTTTTATTTCCTGTTTCTAATTTTACTTTTATTTTTGTAATACTGTTATTTTTCTCTCCTATTTTTTCCTGAGATTTGCCAGATCATTTTTCATCTTCTTCTGTTACCATATCACCCCTTCTTTGAATGTTTAGGTCTCTTCTTTGAGCTGTCTTTTTTCATTAAAGCCATGTATATATATGATTTTCATTTCTTTGCGTGGAGAAGTGTTGGTCCATAAATTTTCCTCTGCTTTGTTGCATGTTTTCTGGCATGAATTATTTATCATTATTTTTCTGCTTTTTGTTTGTCACGCTTGTGCCATTACTTTATTCTTGTGGTACTGATGCATAGCTTCCATGCTATTTCTTTTCATGTTATTATTTATTTGTTATCAGAGGCTAATGCTTTCTTGGTCAGCCCTTTGTTGTAGGAGTCAAGCAGTGTTTGGAGAAGGGATTAGGGGAATAAACTGGGTCAGAAGCCACTTGGCTTTGGGTGGACGGTCTCTAAATCCTTTTTTCACCAGCACTCCACCCGGGGGAATGACTCACCTCAGGTTAGCAGGAAGGCCTCTGTTTCAGGTTGAAGCTCAATACATTTCTTGCGATGATCAATAGTTCTTGTCTTCACCTAACTGACATCACCAAATGCAGGACTGCTTGTCACTTTTTATCCCCTGCCCTATCCTACTGAGAGACTGCTTTTTGCAGAGAGAGTATGTGGGGCAAACCATGACCAATGAGAGAGGAAGCTGGTGCATAAATACTGCCCTCTTCCATCCCACAGCCACACCAGTTCTAAAGCTCATCCTACACGGCTCCTCAGAACATCCTAACACGATAGGCCTCAGCTGCCCATAACAATGACCAACTCCAGAAAGCACCCCGTATTGGTTTTCCCTCCTGCCCCATTTCCCCCTCCCTAGGTCCCCATCCCGTTCCCTGAAGCAACTTCCCTTAGGCTCCCACTTTTAAGACAGCAGCTCTTCTTTAAGAGTGATTTGGAATTTTGGCTACTTTTTCTTTCATCAAAGATGTAGCCTTCTTTTCTGTCCTCATTCTCGCCATCGTTTAAGTTTGGTTTCAGAGAGGAGAGCAGGCACATGGATGCCTCCATAGTTTAATGATTATTGTTTTAAAAAGCTTTTCCAGCTTGCATCTTATCTGAATTTTTCTATCTGTAAGGAAACAAATCAAGTCCTGTGCTTTCCAGGTCGCTCTGCCTTCGACCTCTCTCTCTCTCTCTCTCTCTCTCACACACACACACACACACACACACAAATACAGAGTGCACACTAACACACTGACGAATGGGAAGTGCAGTAACCCATTTTCACGTATAGCCTTCCTCTGAGTCCCACCCAAGGTCACAGCCATAGCTGTCCTGAGTTGTTTTAGCATTTTAAACAGGCTTTGACTTTTCAAGCAATTTTAATTATTTTCGCGTAGGCGTTCACACTGGGAGGTAAATGGGCTTCCTACAGTCCGCAGCAGACTTGTCCCTGGTCCTGCCCTGGCCTCCCTCTGGGAAGCAGCTTCTCTGCATGGCAGCACCTTGGTCTGGTACCTGCCCTCCACCATAGCACAGCTGACCCAACCTCCTGGCCTGGGTTCTAGCCCCTCCGAGGATAGAAAGCTTCTTGTAAACATCCACTGCCCTGGGGTGAAGGAGAGTTTACCCCAGTGAGGAGGAAATGGCTTAGTTTGGGACTTCCTAGGGTCGGGATAATAAGGGGCTCATCACTTACCCAGTTTGGCAACCACTGCCCCCATGTATCTAGGGCATATCAGATCCTAGGACACTAAGAGACAACTGTCCAGGCCTCTCACTGTATACTTGAAGAAGTGGGGAAGACCCAGGAGGCCTGTCTTCATGGGCTGTGGTTGCTCCTGTCTCTCAGGGCAAGAGCTATGTGTGGGGGATGGGGGACATCCACCAAAATCCAGAAAACTCTTGGAAGCGATGGCTCTCCACCCACACCCTATCAGCCGTATGCCTGCCCTTGCCTCTTCCACGCATCCTGGGAGACAGGACGGGTAATGAGCTGCAGCTAAGACCTTTCTGGAGCCCCATCAGGAGCTTCCTGTCTGCATGAAGATAATAATAGTACCACCACCTCACAGGGTTGTTGTGAAGATTAAATGAGATAATCTATGCCTAACGCACAGTGGCTGGTATGTAGCAAGTGCTCAACAAATGCAGATGTTTCCCTTATTATCATCATGATTACCTAAGCACAGAACTATGATTTGCATGTGTGACAGAGAAACTGACTGATTAGTATGCAACTCAAGATGGGAGCAAAGGCAGCATTTCCAGATGCCTTGTGGAGGCAGAACAGAGGCCAGTGGGGACTTTTGTGGAGGAACAAGGCTCAAGATGTCAGGAAATGTTGGAAGAGCGGAAAGCTGCACGCTCAGACCCATTTCCATCCCAAAGCTTCAGCACCGCCCACTGTTTGTATGGTTTAGAAAGGAAAGAAAATCTTTATTTTTACTGCTCTTTCCCCATCCTTCTCTACACACCTGCCTTTGCAGTCCAAGAGCTGTATGTGTGTGTGCATGTGTGTGCCCATCCTTGAGGAGTGGGGTTGGTGGCAGTGAGTGGATGGTTAAACAGCCCCATCAAGCCTCTGACAGAGGCTGGGCAGAGAGGGAGGGGACAACAATAATGGAGAAGGGGATACTTCCTTGCCTCACTGACTTTGGGCAGAGTGTTGAGGTCTCCCTCATAATTCTGGATTTGTTGATTTCTCCTTTCAATTCTTGATTTATATACTTTGAAGCTCTACTTTTGGGTCAATATAGATTTAAGACTTTTATTTCTTGATGATTTGATCCTCTTATAATTATGAAATCTCCCTATTTATCCCTGGTAATAAAGGCTAAGTACTGAATCCTACTTTGTCTGATATTAATTTCGCTACTCTAGCTTTCTTATGATTATTAGTGTCTGCACAGTATGACATTTTCCATCCTTTCACTTTTAACCTATTTGTGTATGTATTTTAAAAGTGTTTCTTGTAGATAGAACATAGTTGGGCCTTGCTTTTTAAATTCCAGTCTCACAGCTTCTACTTTTTCATTGGTGTGCTTTGATAATTTACATGCAATGTGATTATCCATATCGTTGCATTTCAGCTGCCACCTTGCTGTTGATTTTCTTTTGTCACATCAGTTCCTTCTTCCACTTCTTTCTCTTTTTCTGCATTCTTTTGGATTTTTTTTTAGTGTTCTATTACACTATCACTTTGGCTTATGAGTTATACCTGTTTTTGACAGCAACTTTGCAGTTGCTCAAGTTCACAAAATATACCTTTAACTTATTCCAGTGTATCTTCAAATAACATTGGATCACATCATGTGTAGTTTAAGAACGTGGCCACAACATCCCTCCACTTTCCTGCCTATCTGTTGTGATATTATTGTCACATATCTTGCTTCCACACATGCTATAAAACACATAATATATGATTAGCAATTTTACTTTATATAGTCAATAAAATGAGATGAAACTACCCTTTATATTTACACACATATTTTCTATTTCCAGCACTCTTTCTTCCTTTGGGCAGGTCCAAGTTTCCATCTAATTTATCTCTGTGTACCCTTAACTTATTTTTGTAATGCAAGTTTGCTGGTGACAAATTATCTTCTTTTTTTTCTCTGATAAAAGTCTGCCTGGCATTCGTTTTTGAAAGATTTGGGGTGGGTATAAAATTCTAGGTAGATGGAGATTTTTCCTTTCAGCACTTTAACGATGTCACTCTATTGCTTTTGGTTTGCATAGCTCTGAGCAGAGGTCTGTGAGATTCGTAGCTTTGTTCATCTCCATGTAATGTGTATTTTTTTCTCTTGTTGCTTTTAAGACTTTCTTTTAATCATAAGTTTTCAGAAATTTGAATATAATGTGTCTTGGTGTGGTTTTCTTTGTGTTTATCCTGCTTGGCATTTATTCAGCTTCTTGGATCTATGGGTTTGTAATGTTCATCAAATTTGGAAACTTTCGGCTATTTCTTCAAATACTTTTTCTGTCTGTCCCATTTCCTTCTGGGACTCCCATACACATGTGTTAGATTGCTTGATATTGTCCCATAGGACACTGTTCTATTATTTTGTTAAATTTTTTTACTCTGTGCTTCATCTTGGATAGTTTCTATCACTATGTCTTCAAGATCAGTGAATATTTTTCTGTAATGTCTAATCTGCTACTAATCCTTTCTGATAATTTTTTTACTCCAGATACTTTATTTTTCATATCTATAAGTTTCATATGATTATTTTTATATCTTCCATTTCTATGCTTATTCTGTCTCTGCCTTCCTTTGAATCCTTGAAAATATTTATAACAGTTGTTTTAAAGATCTTATCTGTTAATTCCACCATCTCTATCTTCCCATGCCTGCTTTTACTGTCTGAGTTTTTTTCCAGGCTTTGACTCACACTGTCCTGTTTCTTTATGTGTGTAGCAAGTCTTGACAGGATTCTGTACATTGTGAACCTTACATGTTGCGTGCTGGATTTTGTGGTGTACCTTTAAAGGATCTTGGTCCTTTTTACGCCAGGCAGTGAAGTTACTTGCAGAACAACTTGATCCTTCTGAGGGTTGTTTTTAAGCTTTTTAATTTTCTTAGGGTGGATTATGAGTTGGTTTAATTCTAAGATTAGTTTAGCTCCACTATTAAAATGTGACCCACCTGGGGTCTCCATTGACGACCTGAGAATCTGAGAAGTGTGTTTCAGCCCATCTGAATTTGGTCATCTCTCAGCCCTGTGTGAGCTCTGTGAACTGTTCTGCTTACAACTCCCTTGTTTTTCTTTTCTCGGCTTCGTGGATCTTCACTCAACGCTAATGTGATTTAGTAATCACCACAGACTCAGAGGATTCCTGTGCAATTTCCTGGAGCTGTTTGTTTAAGGAGCTTCTCCCCGTCTAGTACTATCCTCAAAAATTCCAGCCCCTTCAGCTTTTCTGAATGACAAACTCTGGCTCTTCAACTCAGAAGCAGCTATGCTCTGCATGGGGTCTCGTTCCCTGCAGGAAGCACCTCCAGACAAAAAGCCAGGGTAATGACAGGCTCATCTTCTTTGACCTTTTTCTCAGAGATCAGTGCTGCCCAATGTCTGAAAA
Organism: Equus asinus; assembly: GCF_041296235.1. NCBI lineage: Eukaryota > Metazoa > Chordata > Mammalia > Perissodactyla > Equidae > Equus > Equus asinus. The sequence continues at coordinate 54,191,218 of NC_091810.1, read as the reverse complement.
CTGTTGTCTTGTATATTTTGTTCAGTTTTCTAGTTCTTAGAAAGGTGAGAAGATAAGTCTGTTCCCAGGTACTCTATCATGGCTAGAAAGAGAACTTCCTAATATCTTTTCCACAATCATATCAGCTAACATAATTCTGGTTACACAGTTAAAATTTTTGAATAAAAAAATTAAGCACATTGATTTACTGAAGTATTACTCATAAGAATTGCATGCATTTGTGTTTTCATGACATTGTGCTAGGCACCATGGAAGTTTGCAGTTTACGGAACAATCTATTCCTAAGCATCCTATCTCATTAAAATTTAAGATAGACTTAAATGTACTCACCAGAAGCAGGAAATAAGATTAACTGTGCATACAAGTGAGGTTTTAAATGCATGTAAAACAAGTCACACTTTCATAGGCATTTAAACAAGTCTGATAGGGTCCCATAGGAGGTGAGAGAAGGGGATGTAAGCAAGTCATGTTGGTGGCACAGGCGAAAATGGAGCCAAGAACTGTTACTCATTTCCATAGACAGTCATCTAGGGGATTTAGAAAAAACTGATCCAGAAAAATCAATCTACTGTATTAAATCTTTCTTCACAGACTCCTTCAGGGCATGGCTTCATCTGTTCTGAGGAAACTACCGTGAATACAGCACTGGTCCATTCACAAAGGAAATTTGTTTACATATTCTTGTAACATTTGAAAAGTTTTTAGTTTTTGCTTTATCTAAAAGTAAACAGACACTATGTGAATTTTTAAAACATTTTCAAAACCTCTTTTCTATTGAAGGCAATCAGCTGTGCATTTTTCTGTCTCTAAAACACCAAACAACTCTTTACGGTGACCTGGCCCGATCATATCTCCACCCTCAACTCTTCCTACTCTTCCTCTCACTCCTATGTACTGCTAGTCTCAGGGCCTTTGCACATGCCTGGAAAGTGCTTCTTTTGGCTGACTCCCTTGCTTGGATAGTTCCTTTTAATCTTTTATGTTTCAACTTAACTACCTCAAAGAGGCCTCTCATGATCATCCAGTTTAATAACACTCTCCTTTTAAATGCAAATCAAAATTACAATGAGATATCACCTTACACCAGTCAGAATGCTATAATTACCAAGACAGAAGACAACAATCGTTGGAGAGATTGTGGAGAAAAGGGAACCCTCATACACTGCTGGTAGGAGTGCAAACTGGCGTAGCCTCTATGGAAAACAGTATGGAGATTCCTCAAAAAATTAAAAATAGAAATACCATATGATCCAGCCGTTCCACTGCTGGGTATGTATCCCAAGAACTTGAAATCAACAATACAAAGAGACCTATGCACCCCTGTGTTCATTGCAGCATTACTCACAATAGCCAAGACGTGGAAGCAACCCAAATGCTCATCGACTGATGAATGGATAAAGAAGATGTGGTATATTTATACACAATGGAAGACTACTCATCCAAAAAAGACAAAATTGTCCCATTTGCAACAACATGGATGGAACTTGAGGGTATAACGTTAAGTGAAATAAGCCAGAGAAAGACAAATACTGCATGATTTCACTCACGTGGAAGATAACAAATGCATGAATAACAGAACAGGTTAGTGGTTACCAGAGGGGCAGGGGGTTAGGGGCGTGGGCGAAAGGGATAAAGGGGCAAATATGTAGGGTGATGGATAAAAATTAGACTACTGGGTGTCAAATAAAAATGGCAAGCAATAGGATATATTGGAGAATATGAGGAAGCCATTTGATACAAACCTAATTCGGCCTGACCTGTCTTTCCAAAAGGGCCTGACTGGGGACGTTGAGCATGCATTGTATATCTGCTTTAGATTTTCCCTATGGCAAGAACAAAGGCCCTTCAGGTAAAGGTGCAACTTCCCTCCCCCTCCCAACGTTGGCGTCTCCTTAAGGATTAAGTATCTTTCCTTAGGCTAGAAGCTGATTGCTGCGCTCACCTGTGACCGCCCAGCTGGAGACAATAGACTTGCCTCCTGCTATGCCCATCAAGATAGCAGACCCACTACCTGCTGTGTCCATCAAGTGCTGTGGCGACAGGGCAATCTTGTGACTGTTGTGGAAGGGACATTTCAATCATATGTGAAACACCCTCTTTGAGGGTATATAACCGCCCTATGTACCCCCACTTCTTTGGAGTGCTCTGTTCCTTTGTGGAAAGACTCTCCCGGGTTATAATCCTAAAATTTAAGCTCAGAATAAACTCACCCAAATTTTCATTTATAGATTGGTTATGGATTATTTTCGTCTACATGGGGGTGAGCACAATGAAGTGTATTCAGGAATTGATAAACAATAATGTACACCCAAAATTACACAATGTTATAAACCATTATAATCCCAATAAAATTACCTGGAAAAAAATTTTTTTAAAGTAGTAACACTATCCCTTTCATTCTCCCCCGGAAGACTATTCTTTTCCTCCAGAGAATGAGTGCTGGTTCTTTCTGGCCTGTTTGTCCTCAGATCAATCCCTCTACCCTACCCCTGGCCCACTCTGTACCTCTGGGGAACTGACTCCTGTGGCCTGCATTTCCCAGACTACCTTGCTTCCTGACTTCTGCAGAGGCTCAGCCTTTGGGAGGTACCGGGTGGTACCAGATGTCAGAAAAGCAGGAAAAGGGGGCAAGTAGGGTTTTCTCCCTTCTCTTTTGGCTTTGGTTTTACCTGCACAAAGGCTGAAGTTCCCTTTTGTCTTCCATCCATAATAGACATCCACTCATTCCAGGGTCCCAGTCCTCCTTGGATGGCTCCTATCTTGGTTCCAGTTCCCCTTTCCCACAAGGCCCTACATCCTGGGCTCTGATAACACCACCTCCTCTCTTTGTCCCTTTGTTGAGTGGCTTCCTGCTCTGGATTCCTTCAAAGTCCCAGACTTCTCAGCATTTCCATTACTCACATAAGTAACAAACCCCCTGCATTCAATTCCCTCTGCTATATATACTCAGAATGGTTTCTCTCTTCCTGGTTGGACCCTGACTGATACGGCACGTATCTCAAATTGTACATACAAATTTATCAACTGCTGTGTCTTTTAATCTAATGTCTGAATACCTCCCCCTTCCACATACTCCATGAAAAAGAACAATGTCTGTTTTCTTCACAGCAGAACCTCTAACACCCAGCACAGTGTTTGGCTTTTGGTAGTTGCCCAATTAATGTTTGTAGAATAAATGCTTGAAAGGGAGCAGTGATGAGATCAAATTTGTCATGCATCCCAAGTGATCCGAGTATTTTCAGCATCTCAGCTCAAGTTCCACAGACTGTCGAGAGCACGCCATGGTGAGCTGTCCTTCACAGTTATGCAAAGAGAAAGTTTTCCTCAGAATGCTCAGCCCTACTGCTGCTATTGTTTTCCCTTTTCTTTTCCTTTTTTTTCAAATTCCACTTTAGTGGAGAGAAAACTTTCTCATTTCCCATTTCAGCTCACTGAATTATTCATCAAAAATCTTCTGCTGGTATTTCCTCCTCTGTCAGAGTTCTGCCGTTCCAGAAACACTCTGCCCTGGAGTTGCAATCAGAGCAATTAGCAGCCCCTTACGGGACCCAGCCTGTCCGTGCCCTCAGGCTCGTGGTCTGGGCGGTGTGGAGGGAGAGCCGGCCCTGCCTGCGCGGGGATCTTTCTGCAGCGATGATCTTATAACCACCTTGAAGCCCTGCACACTCCACCTCCTCCTTTGCTGGGACCAGCTGATCTAGTAACTGCCCTGCTAAGAGCTCAGGATTCTGCTAATACCACTCTTTGTCTGACCAACTGACCTTTGTGCCTCAGTTTCCTTGGTTCTAGACTGGGAAGGGTAGCCCTTGCCTGCCTGCCTTGCAGTGTCCTTGTGGCTGTCCCGGCACACCCTGGCCCTGAGCAATGTCCAAGGCTGGAATTCCAAGGGGTCCTGCCAATTGGTGGAAGGTTCCTCCAGAAATCAGTTTGCCTGCAAGGATGATCTCTCTCCAGAAGGCGGTCCCCTTTTGTTACAAGTTTCTCTCTGTTACATGACCTCGTCCCTGGAAGGGAGGATGAATTCTGCATTCCGCCAGTGTCTTTCATCTGCATCTGTCCTCAAACCCATCCTCGTGGACACGTGTCTGTGTCCTGCTCGGAGCAGTGAAAGATGAGCCACACAACAGCTCTTTGCACAAAATAGGAGAGAGCATGCTTCCCACCATCATAGATCTCTGTGGGCTTGGTCACCCTGGGAATTCTGTGTGGTGCTGTCAGCAAGACGACACTGGGGTGCTAGAGTGGAGGCATGACTCTGTAATGCAGGGCCTCACATTGCTCCTTTGCCGCAAACCGGCAAACCACACTGCTCCCACAAACCACTTTTCTCTTTTGGCAGCGTCCCTGATAGGCTCTGCCACCAGGGGGTGCTCAAGATACTGGAAGGCTGGAGGAGGAAGCTGGTCATCCCCGTCTGCTTTCCGCTCCTGCGAGCAGCACCTCGCAAGGCGGCTGCTTCTCCCCGCAGCAGGAGCTCCTTCTCAAAGCAGCCGCTGAATCCATGTGGCAGTTTTTCCGTTTTCCATTTTGCAGAACTAGCTTTGTCGCCCACTCCCTGGCCAGAGACACTGCACAAGCCGTCTGACATCCCCTTCTCAGAAGCCGGGTCTCAGCTCCAGGGGCATCCTCTGAGCCTGGAGATGCAGCCCCAGCTGTCTGCCTCCTCCACCTCACCCTGGATATCCGGATCTCAGCTCTGCCAGGTCTTCACTCCAAGCTTCTAGGTGTTTTAATTATTCTAATCTTTTCTTTTAGTGCTCCCAGCCTGAGGGCAGGTGGCTCTTCCTGCACTTGCTACCTCTGTGATATCTTAGAATTCTCTTTACCTTCTCAATTTCTGTTAACAATTCTTTAATACAACGTTATATGTGAACTACATCTCAATAAAACTGGGGAAAATAGTGATTTCCATTAAATCATTAAAAAAATTCTTCATATTAAATTCTCTCTGTTCAAATACCTGGTGGTTTCTGTCTCCTCATGGGACCTTAACTAACTCAGAAGTGGGAGCCAGGAGTGGAGGCAGGGATGGTCGACTGTGGGCGATGATGCAGGCCAGCAGAGTCCGTGGTGCACGGAGGAAGGGGGTTGGGGTGGGAGAGTAATTGCAGACCGTCAGTCAGCTGTGTGTGAGACACGACTAGACACCTTTCAAGGAGGCACCTGCGTGCACGGACTCTTCAGGGAGTCTGGGTCTTAAAAGCAGAGCACCAGCCTGAGAGTCGTGGACTTGGAGGACCAGAGATGCTTGGCCAAAGGGGCTTTGTAGCCAGGAAGCCCTCCCCACAGCAGTCTGTCTGAGCAAGTGAGGGAGCCAATGAATGAGTCCTGCTGGCTATCCATGGAGAGAGGAGGAGACGCTTTTTCTAAGGGCGTCCTGGCTGGCCCATCTCCCCCATGACCCTCAAAATATTGTGTCTGCTTCCTGACCCAGGATTTGGCGAGAAAGATGGTCTGGGCAATCCACTGCGGACCAACCCCAAGTCCATGCTTCCTTCAAGGTCAAGCTTAGGTGCTGCTGCATCCAGGGGGCTTCGATTATAACGCCACCTCACAATCATCTCTCCTCTCTTCTCGTTTATGGCAGTGATGGTCAGTACCACTCACGGGGCAGGAGGGAGAGGTCCTGGGGGAACAGACATGTTCCCGCCCTCCGTGAGGTCTCACTGAGAAAAAGTGATAAAAATCCCAGCAGTGACAATCTACCTCTATCTATCTACTATCTATCAACTATCTATCTGTCTACCTATATCATCTACTAAAATAATGGCACCTACTAGGTACTTAATAAGTAATTATTGAGTGAATGGCCAGATGGATGGATGGGTGGGTGGGAGGATGGGTGCATGGGTGGATGAGTAGGTGGGCAAATGGACGGACAGACATTTCCTCTAAGACTGTGAGATGGGCAGCCTAGGGCAGGGCCATCTATCGCGGATCGTCCTCGTGTTCTTGATGTGTGGAGTACCATCTGACACGTGGTAGTCGCTTATCCTTGGGTGAGTTTGTGACTGGAATAGGACAAGGAGGAAAGGAGTCAAGGAAGGAAAAGCTACAACATATGAATGATCCGGAGACGTGAATCCGAAACCAATGTGCCCTCTCCACCTCCTGGTCCCCACACCTGGTGTCTGCAGTTCGGCCCTGGGGAGATTCCCTTGCTTCATCACCAGTGCTCGGCAGTCTTCTCTGGGCCAGCTTCACCAGGAGCTGTAACACCTGAGCAGCTCCTGGACCAAGCAGATGGTCCAGAGCTTTCTCCCCTAATGGGAGGAAACTTGGTCCAGGAAAGTCCTGTGGCTGTCAAAGATCAGAAAACCGAGACAAGCCCTGGAGCAGGGCGTGAGGTTGAGGAGGAAGACAGTTCATTCTGGGCCACCTTTGCCTGGCTAGGGCCCTGAGGGGTGGGACAGATCTCCTTAATCTTCCAGCCCCACTCTGTATGAAAAGCACGCGTGGCAATGGACCTTGATACGAAATCTCAGGGCTGTGCAGGACCGTGGCTCTGCCCGCAGCTCCCGTCAGGCTCCCGGGGAGGCAGACCCAGGGGCCAAGGTTAGTGTGCAGGACTCGTGTTAGGGCTGCTCCTGGGCTTAACGCCTGCGGAGAGAGGGAAGGAAGCAGGGCAGAGGGAGAAGATTTCGGCTTCTTCTGACTCTGTGGGGCTCCAAAGTTGGGGTGGCCCTGAAGGATGTTTGCTGTCAGTGGGGCGGAGCTGTATGCCTCTCTGTTGCTGAGTCATTGGATGCGACTGCCCCCAGGAGTGGCCCAACCTTGGATGGGACACTTTTCTTCACCGGAGGCAGCTCCAGCAGGGCTGGCATCTGAGGGTATCTTCAGGCAGCACTTCTAGCAAGTGGGGGAGTAAGTCAAGTCGTCAAGTCTGAAGGGGAATTTGGGGAGCACCTTGAGAAATGCTCATTCATTTCTGAGGAATGCAGACCGTGCTCCTGCCATGCCCGCCCTAGGCCTGTAGGGGAAGCCTCCTGCCTTTCTTCTCCCACTCCGTCATCCTCCCCCGGCCTCCCAGCCAATCTCCTTCCCCACCCGCCCTGCCTGTCGCCCCCCCAGCACCCCAGGCCCCGAATTGCATTAGCAGCTGGCTGCTGCTGTCAGAGTCTCCGGGAAGATAATCTATCCGGAAAAGTGCGTGCAAATTACTAAATCAATAAACACTGCTAACCTCTCGATTCCCTGCCTCTGCAGAGATCACCTCAGCCCTGCAGCCTCTTGCTTTAATATGAGGGAAGCAGAATATGCTTAGCGGGCACAGCTCACAGGCCAGGAGGGGCGGGGGCAGCCATACTCACAGGGACCCCACGATTGGGAGTACCCCTCCTCCACCTTTGATTTCCAAGTTTTAGCATTGAGAGAGGGACTGGTAAGAGAGCACGGGGCCTGCTTTGTGCTTAGACTCAGCTTCAAAACCTCAGCCCAGCGCAGGGATCACCTTAAAAGGCCCATACCAGAATCCATCCGTGTGACGGCTTTCCCTCACCAATTCAGGGAGAAGGGCACACACTTCCATTTGTCTAAGGCGGAAAGTTTGCTCATCCAAAACCATTTTAAAGAAGAAAACCATAACATGCAAATTCAAAATTAAGAGACTGTTTTCATGATTTATAACAACAACAGCTAACACTTGCATAGTGCCGATTTCTTCTTCCATGAAGAGCACGGTTCTAAGTGCTACAGATGTTAACTCACTTAATGCAACTACTCTGAAGTGGTGGTTATTATTATTGTTGTTGTTGTTGTTGTTGTTATCCCCATTTACAGATGATAAAACAGAGACACAGAGAGCTGAAATAACCAGTCCTGGGTCACACAGCTAGAACACAGTGGAGCAGGCATTGGAACCCAAAGCCCGTGCTCCAATAGGTCAGTTCAATTCAACACACGTTTGTGGCAGGGCAACGAGGTATCGATTTTTTCTTCCCTCCTCCCACTTCGAGGAGGTAAGAAAGCGCTCTGCATTTCCTCTCCTGGGGCTTTTCCAGCGCAGGAAGGAGAAGCTGCCCCAAGACAATCCCTTCTGCTCTTTGAGCAAGGCTGCACCGTTTGGGAGAAATAACATCCGTGCTTTCTTGCTGCTTACCTTCGTGAATGCTAAGTCTTGGAAAATAAAAAGTGGAGCAGAGGTGTCCTTAAGTGTGGGGATTCCAGCGAGTTCGGCCCTGCAGCCGGCACCCTGGGTCTCCCTACTGAGGGTTTGACAGCCAGCTTTGCCCGTGCACAGGGAGAGCCAGAAGTACCCCCTGGGCCAGCGATTGGCCAAGGGCTGATGGGTGATGGGGTCCCTTGTCTCTGAAGGGGACACTCCAGGTGTGGCCTGCACACCCAGCCCTCCCAGCCATGCTGGGCCTCCTTCCCTACCTGGTCTCGGTCCCACTCCCCTCCTGGAGTTTCCAGGTAACACCTGCTCACAAAGCACATTCGTGCAAATCCCCATCTCTCCTCTGCTTCTGGGCAACCCTGCCTAAGAGACCACCTTCCAGGCTAGTGGGCCAGAGAGGAGACTGTGTCTTCTGAGCGCGGGGAGAGTGGGAGCTTGGAGGAGGGGCAGCCAGGGCGGGGAGTGGAGAAAGCACCCCAACCTCGCTTCTCCCGCGCCCCGTCTCTTGTTGGTGCCACCTGTTGGCAGGAGTTCACTTCTGCCACATTCTGTTGCCCAAAGCAAGTCACAAGGCCCATCCAGATTCAAGGGATGGGGAGACAGACTCCAGGAACTGGGGCAAAGTTGGGCCATTTTTATAATCTACCACACTATCCATGCCAATGTACCCCTTGGAAAGGCTTTCTGTCCCCAGTTTCAGAATCGCTGAGTTAATCAGCGTAAGTTATCCAAAGGCCCCCGGCTAGTTAGCAGAATACTGGGAAATGGATCCTGGGCAGTCAGATTCTGTGGCCAGAGCTCTGAACCCATCACTCAGTGCCATCTTCCTGTATGAGCACAGGGCCTAGGGCATGTAGCGTGCAATAAATGTGCAGTGGTTTTAAATTTTGCCACCAAAGATATGAAAGAAACATCTTATTTATTCTTTAAGAAATAAATGAAACCAGACTCCAAGCTCCCATGGAGTTGAAGGGAAATTCTATTGCTTTCTCTTGAAGGCATGCTGAGGTCCTGGTGTCAAGTGAGAGCACAGCATTCTGGGAAGATCCTTCTGCCTTCAGCTCATGCTGGTTGCCACTGAGATATCCAGTGAATGACCTTACTGAGGCTGCTGGGGTCTGGCCTGGTGTGGGTCACCCAAACCCTGTGGGCTGGACATCCCTGTGTACCCCAATGTCCTTCCCTCCAGAGAACTGGGAGGTCCTCCATCCTCATGCGCCCCCCCCCCCCACCGACCCCCATCTTCTTTCCAGACTGTGGGCTCTCTGTCTCTTTCCAAAAGTTTTTCAAGATAGGAACAAAAACAATGGAATTTGTGAAGCTGATTTTGTATATTCTCAAGTGTCTTGGTTATCAGTTATAACATTTTTCTTCCCAAACGTGGAAGTATTCCTCAGGATGTCTTGGGGGAGGGCAGATATCAATCTGGGGAGAGGACAGAGAGCATATGGCCCTCAATGCCATGCTAACAACTCTTCATGTCCTTTCTTGAGGACCTGGAAAAATGGGAGAGAAGAAGAAACATGTCTTGCTACACGGAGCTCCGTTCCTCTCATCCGTGCTTCCTGTCAGTTACTGGAGAAGTGCTGGCTCTGCTTCACAAACTAGCTCGTGCTCCCACCAACCACGACGGTGTGAGCTCTTCCAGGGTCTTCCATTCCTACCCAGGAATTTAGCCAAATCCCACAAAGTCAGGGAGCGCCCCCGCAAGTCCCCTCACTGGGCCATCGTGAACCCTGGGCCAGGGAGATCAGGAGCAGGCAAGAGTTGCAGGGCGTGGCTTCCCTGTGCTTCAGAGTGTCTCTTGGGCTGGGGAGGGGGAAGGTCGCCAGACAGCCTCAGCCAGGCCTCAGCGACCTCCTTCCCCCATGTTCTGAGAGCAATGCTGCCTCTGACAGCGGTCAGCAACTTGACCCAATAGCTGGCTAAGGTTCTATTCCCACCTACCCTGGCTAGGTGTCCATTCAGCTCAGTCTCCATTACCTGCTGGGCCCTGTGACAAAGAAGTGGTGGTGACCCCACTGGGCCACCTTTCAGTGAACTCTGGGAGCACAGTGGGAGGAAGGGGAATAAACTGAAGGCTGAGATGGCCGTGAACCTGCCTTGCACACTCATTTCCGCATTGACCCAGGTGCTGTGGATGCTGGTTCATGAAAAGGAGGCCTGTCTCTGCGGGTGGGTGTCCATTTGCTGCCCCCACCCCTGGCTCCCTTCTTTGCCCTTCTTGGCTTTGTCCTGCATCCTGGGAGGCTCCAGGCTCTCTTGCCCTCTGACTTTCCAGTTGGACTTGGTTGGTGGGAGGCACTAGCAGGAGATGGGGGTGTGTGGAGAGTGGCTGGGGTATTCCTCCCCCGCCTCCCTCTCTCCTGCGGTGCTCCTTGCGGCTCCCCTCATGGGGCTCTGTTGACACCCAACAAAAGGGGTACTTTCGGCCTCAGGGTGATGACAGCTTCCTGATGTCGCCAGTCTCTGCGTGCCTCAACAGCCCTGGTTTGTACACTTAACCCCACCCACCCTCTTTAATGAAGTATCTCCTTTATTAAAGCCTCTTCATTTAAATGTGGGGTGAACTCTGTCTCCTGCCCTGCCCCTGACGGATACAATGCCAGGCCCCCTCCTCTGATGGGGAAGCTGGCAAGGCCTATAAGTGAGGGTCTGGGCTGCCAGCCCACGCTGCACAAGGAGAAACAGTGTCCACTTCTGGCCATCAGACTCACATTAACATTTGGCCTCTCCTGGACTCCCGTAGAACCACAGGCCCTGTCCCTTCACCTGCAGTGACCCAAAATAGGATGAATGAAAGATACGCTGGGGGCGAGAGGTCTGCTTTTTCCTCGTAGCTGTCTGGCCTGGGCTGGTCACACCCACCTTGTGAGCCTCAGCTTCCTTCTGAGGATGCCGCAGGCAGAAGAGGTGACTGGATGGGTTCTAAGGAGACAGGTCCAGGTGCCAAAGGGGAGGACGGGACAGGAGCAGACTGGCCAGGCCCACAGAGGGACAAACAGACTCCAGGGGCCAAACCAGAGGCAGGGGACTTATTCATGGCAGACAGTGAGCAGAAGTGGAGCACCTGATGGGTGCTGGGCATCTTGGCAGGGGTGAGGGGCTGGAAGCCAGCATAGTTCACCTGTGAAAGAGCCAGAAATATCCTCCCCACCCTACTCCCCGCACCTCCACGCTTCAGTTCCAGATGTCAGCCTCCCACTGGGTTCCCACGGGAGCAAGCATCCAGGCCATCAGGAGACGACGCAGCCTGGAGGACAGAGAGCCGGGGTTTGGGAGCTGGCAGGGCTGGGGTCAAACCCTGTCCGTGCCCTTGCACTAGTCGCTGTCCTCGTTACTGACGGGTCTAATGGTGGGGGCAGAGGTCTTTGTGAAGGACTTTCCACGAATCCTCATGGAATCCGCATGCACCACATCATAGAGGAGGAGACCTGGCCCAGAGAGGTTAAGCAACCTGCCCAAATCACCTGGCTAATGAGCCGTGGGACTAGGATTGGGTTCCCAGTCACTACCCACAACCAGGCTCTGTGGGCTCCCAGGGCTGGTTGGAGCGTTGAACCAATGTCATACTTGGAATTTCCTTAGCCTAGTGCCTAGCCTAGTGCACAGCTTCTCTCTCCTTCTCCATGCCTCCTGTGCACTTAGATCACTCGCCTGCCACAAAACCTTCAACTCTCTCACTTACCACGTAAAACCAATAGCCACGGGTCCTGGCTAGGCCTATCAGTCCAGTGCAGTTTCTTGCCATCCCTGCCCTCACTCCCTCCTCTCCGGAGCCAGCTATGGTCTCTCAGGCCTCCAGGATGCCCCCAATCCCTGCTGGGATGACCAACTCCCACTGAGCCTTCGCTACTCAGCTCCATTTCACTGAGCCTTCCTGCCAGCCCACCCAGCCTCCTGTTCTTGGCTCCCTCCACATCCTGGGCTCACCCCCCCCACATCCACAGTATGCTGGCAGGTCACGGTCCACTCGTCCAGCTGCCCCACTAGATGCAGAGCTTCTTTAGGCCAGGGCTGCCCCTCATCCCTCTCTACATGCCATTCTTGGAACCAGACAGGGCCTGCCACCAGGAAGTACCCCACACACAGAAAGACCTCACAAACAACTCTGAAGAAAATGAATGAGTGGTCAAGCCTAAGAGCACTTTTCCTTCCCGCGGGTCTCAGTGCTGGGTTTTCTGCCTGGGACTGTCTTCTGCAGAGCAGGGGGACGCCTTCAAGGGCCCCAGGTGCAGTAAGCAGCTGGGGCTGGTGAGGACCCAGAGAAGGGGAAACCTCCTCAAGCTGATAATGAGTCTGGCCCTAGAGCTTTGGGAGGAAAGGCAGAGAAAGGAAGAGAATTTCCATCCTAGGGCGGCCAATTCTTTGGGCAACGCTCTGCTTACCCATACCCAAGTCGCGGCGCCTCCCTGCCCACTGGAGAACCCTAGGTTAACTTTTGCAACCTCCCTTGATGACGCCACTTCTAAGCTTTCATTGTTGACATCGGAGCTCTGCAGAAGTGCTTTATAAAGAGATTTTTGTTGTTGGGTGGGGGTTTTTTTTAGGCGTTTTTTTACCCGTGTCAGTGCATCTAGAGAGTTTTTGACAAGTCTTTGCAAGAATAAAACTGTTTTGGAAAGGAGGAGAAGAAGGAGAAAGAGTGAGAGAGGGAGAGGAAGGGAGGGAGGGGGACGAGTCGTAAACTGCTGGAACTTCAAGGCTCTGAGAAATTGTCCAATCCAGTTTCTTCTTTCTTTTTTTGGCAAATAAAAAACTGAGGCTCTCAAACAGGAAATAACTGGCCAGCTTCTACTCAGTCAGCTGGTGACAGAGCCAAGGCCCCAACCCAGCCTTCAGGATACACAGGGCGCTTGACCGTTCGGCCAGATGGTCAGGTGGGCTGATGGGGGCGTGTTGGAGTCACACAGCCCTTGAGACCACTCCTCCCTCTGGAGTTTGCAGCAGGTGAGGGCAGGAGGCAAGGACATCATGTCCCTCCACACCAATAACCAGGTCAGGGTCAACAGCATGCAGCGAAAATCATACTTCTCCCTCTCTGCCCCGCCTCCCCACTTTATGAGTCCCTCCTCATCAAGAAGGGCCCATCCTATGGCACAGAGCCTGAGGTGCACCTGCTCTCTGAGGAAAGAAAGAAGGTTAAGAACAAAGAGCTCTCAAGTTTCAGCCAAGGTGTGGGCTGTAATGGGAGCTGTCTTTTGCCAGGAGGTAATGGCTGTGAATCAGACCGCGCTGGATGGAAATTCTGCTGCGTTTTGTAGTCCATTTGGTCTTATTGCTTGTTCAGCTTCTTAATGCATTAATGATAAAACATCAGGGTGAATATGTATTCCAAAAAAAATTACAATTAATCAATACTGCACTTATTCCATTTGGCTGCTGCTAAGTAGTAAACAGGAGTTAGGCAGGCTCCACAGGCACGAGGCTCGCCTCCATCTCAAGGCCTTTCCCAGCAGAGGGAGGATCCCAGGAAGGAAGCAGCCAGCCCCGAGGCCATGTGGCCAGGTGGCCAGGTACATGCTCAGGTCTTCTAGGGAGGACCAACATGGTGGGCTGGTGTGAAAGGCCAGGCCCTGCCTCAGCTGCCTGCCCTCTACACTCTCCGGCCTTAGGTGAATGCCCCTCCCTGTCTGCCTGCAATTTCCTCACCTGTGAAATGGGGCTAGGGCGTGCCTCACACTGCCAGGGGAGGGGTTAACAAAAACTCTGGGATGCGGGAGGTGTTTGATTAATATGGGTGTCATTGTAAGAATTAAGCGGGTTAATAGGTGTCCAGCGCTCACACAGTGCTGGCCGTGGTTAACGCTCCATGTATGTTGGTTATTACCATTTTCATTCGCACCCCTGCCACCCCAGCCTCTTAGGATCCCAAAGCATTGTCTTCAGCAAGAGTTGCTTGCCTGGTTTCAGCAAGGACTTCTAGTCCAAGTCTTAGCTCTTCATTTTACAGATAATGAAATTAAAGCCCAGAGAGGTAAAGTGATTCGCCCAAAGTCACACAGTTGACTAGAGTCAGAGTCCAGTCTTCCCATCCCTGAACTTCAATTTCTGACCACTCCTGACCTAAGCGATCTGGGGTGGCAAAGAATGGGTCTCCGTGAATAGGATATTCTGCCAATATTTGTTCAACTTTGATTCAGGGGAGGGTTGGGCTCTGTGGTGAGAAAGAAGATCATTAGCAGGAACCCAGTTTGCACCTCCCACGCAGCTAAACCAGAGTCCTCTGTTTAAGGAGACCCGCCTGCCTTGGGAGGCAGTTTAGAGACCTTCAGCGTTTCTCCAGCATTTCCTCAACAGGTTCTTACAGAGTGACCACCTGTGTCAGCACCAGGCCGCTGCCCCACGTCCCGGGGGAGCACACCTTTACCCCAAGCAGCTTATCAAAAGATTCTTTTCACACACATGCTGCTTGGTGTCTTCGCTCCCTGAAAATCCTGTGAAAGCAACTTATTTACCCATTCCGCTCCACCTCAAGCACCTCTTACAGCCTGGCTCCCTGCCTTGCTGGCGTGATCTGTCTCTTCACCCCGCCCGACCCCTGGGCAGCTGCTCCTCCCTATTACATAAGACAAAAGCACATGATCCAATGACACTTCCATTGACCAGGCTGTTCTCAGGTCAATACAAGGTGTTCTGGAACATTCAGTGAAGTCAGCAGCCCCAGGGGGTGTCCCAGTTACAGTGGTGGACATTTGATAGCTGTTCAATAAACCCTTCTTGCTAGATGTCCCTCAAATGGCTAGAGGCTGGATCCGTGTCCCTCTGTCCCTTCTTCTTGTTTCCTCCTTCACGTGACACACTGTGTTGTCTTAGTTCTCTCTTCACAACAGTCCCCAGTTGGTCCATGTCCAACCAAGGGGCTTTCATCTCCCTTCCCACTGCTGTCCACAACGGGGGGAAGGGGACGAGAGTGTCACAGCATCAAGTTCCCCAACGCCACCAGCCAAGGGCCAGAGGAGGAGTGAGTGGGGGACCAGTCAGACTGGCGTGCATTCCACACTAAGCCCAGCTGTGCCCACTATATTGGCCACTTCCCTCTGTACCTGCCAGGGCCCAGCTCCTCACCTCGCCTACAAGATGGACCGTGGGTCCCAGCCACTCTGGAACTGGTCGCAAGACCAGGATGGAGTTTTGTTTTTTTTTTTTTAAGATTTTATTTTTCCTTTTTCTCCCCAAAGCCCCCCAGCATATAGTTGTGTATTTTTTTAGTTGTGGGTCCTTCTAGTTCTGGCATGTGGGATGCCGCCTCAGCGTGGCTTGATGAGGGGTGCCATGTCTGCGCCCAGGATTCGAACTGATGAAACCCTGGGCCGCCCGCAGCAGGAGCGCACGAACTTAACCACTTGGCCATGGGGCCAGCCCCGAGGATGGAGTTTAAACTGCCCACGGGCCTTATGAGAAAACTGGGTGCTTGGTGGCTGGGTGCTGCCCTCAGGGCTCAGCAGTGTTCTCTTCTGGGTGTGGCCGCGCCCTCCCAGGGGTGAGCCACCCAGCTCAGCCACAGGGCTCAGTCTTGCCGTGCTGCAAGGGCCCAGCTCACTGCAGCCAAATCCATTTGCAGAGGAGGGGCTGTCAGAGGCCCGATTCGTCTTCTCGCTGCCGCGCAGCCTCCTGCATTAAAGTCTCCGCTCCCTTCCAGCGGAGTTTTGCTTTTAGCTTTATTGTGGTGGTTGAACAACTTGGGAAATCTGAATTCCATTGACACATTTATGATCCTCTTGCCTTTCAGGCCGTGGAGAAAATCCATCTCATAGAAGCAGGTTCCTCCTGAGCTCTGGGCCTCTTGAAGGACAAAGACTCCGCCTTGTTGGATGGGAAAGGGGAGAGTCACTGGCAAAAGGGTACCGATGAGGAGTGCACTGGTCTTTGGGCTTCTCTTCCTCTTGGCTCTTCACTGAGAGAGCGACTGCCCAGTAAGGTCCCTCATCACGGAGGGAGCAACTGCCCAGTACTGTCCCCTCTCACTGAGGGAGTTACTGCCCCGTACAGTCCCTTGCGGTTGCTCTTTGGGGCACTTTGTTCCCCTCAGTCACCACCATCAAAGGCGTTTTTTCCAAGAGCTTTCTAAGGGTTGCAAAAATGTTCCAAGGGCTGCAAAAAAACATTGGCTACCCAATGCAAAAAAGAAAACTTTATCTGAAATTAAAATTAAACAGCTACAAAATCTACCATTTTGTTGGCTAGTCAACCGCAACTCAACTCGTGTAGTATTTTCCCATGTAAAATGTGTGGGGAGCGGACACGTTGTATATAATGTGGGTTGAGCCCCTAAGATCAGGAGGCTGTGTTAGCCAGTGTCTTTTGAGGAAACAGAACCCAGGCCAAGTAGTTGAAGTGAGAGGCTGAATGTGGGGAGGGGCTGTGCAAAGGCCAGAAGGGCTGCAGGGGAACAGGAGAGGGGCAGGCCACCCAGAGTGTAGCTGCAGCTGGAAGCCACCACCCACCCTTGGGCTGGAGGGGTCAAAAGAGGAGAGGATGTTCCCAGACCTGGGTCTAGGGGCCACCTGACAGGACCTGGAACCACAGTGGGAGGGCCCAGAGGAGGTCGGGGCTTGAACCATGAAGGAAATACAGCCATTGCCCGAGACGCCCCTGAAAGCAGGGGAGGTGGAGAGAAGTCCCCTGCCTTCTCCTTTTTCTCCCCCTCCAGTCTCTCCCCAGGGCCTCCCATTTAGCTCCGCCTTGTTGGAACCAGTACCAGGAGCTCCTGGGACACGAATTTGCAGGGCTCATCCCCTATGGTACAGAGAAGAACGGGCAGGGAATGACTGGAGAACAAACAGGCAAATGGCCCTGACCATTGTTTGAGGGAGGTTGACAAGCAGGAGCGCGCTTGTAAGAGGGTGACGAAGGTCATCGGGGACTCACGTGCTGGTTCTATACGGAGAGGAAAGGAGCTGTGAATGGTAGCTGAGCATAGATCTTCAGGGCTCAGTCTTGGGAAGACTTCCTTTGGGAGTGTGCAGAGAGGAAGTGGGCTGCCTTAGGAGGCAGTGAAGGATGGAGCCCAGAGGAGGGGCCAGGTCAGATGACCTCACAGGCCCATTTCCTCCCTGAGGTCATGGTCCTGTGCTCTTCCGTCACAATGCTGAGAGCTGAGCCATGCAGCGCTGGCTAGACTGGAATGATATCACATGCAATGGTGAGAGGTTTCTGCTGTGATAACAGTACATAACGAACAGCCAGTGACTCAGTGGTTTTGACAACAACCACTGACTGTGCCCACAGTGTGCTGGTCAGCCGTTGTTTGGCTGACCTTGGCTGAGCTCAGCTGTATCTGGATAGATCAGGCTGAACTCTAGGCCTCAGGTGGGGATCAGGTCTCCTCCATGGGTCTTTATGCCGAGGCTCAAGCTGAGAGTAAACGGCTTCATGAGCATGCTTTCTGTGTGGCAGAGAGTGGAAGCTCCAAGAGGACTGGCAGAAATGTGCCCTGCCACTTAGGGCTTCAGCTCAGAACAGCACATCTTTACTTCCATCCTCACTCCATGGGCCAACACAAGTCACATGGCCAAGGCCAAAGTCAAGAGTAGAAGATCCGCCCATAGAAAGGTTACATCAAGGGAAGGAAGGGACAATTTCAGGGAAAATAATACAATCTATCACAGATAATAAGAATCTCTCACAGTAATGTGACAGTATAGCGTAGTGGTTAAAGACATAAACTGATATGGGTTTCAGTTCCAGCTCTGCTACTTCTTGGCAAAACGACCTTGGACAAACTCTCTGGGCCTCAGTTTCCTCATCCAGAAAATGGAAACAGTAATATGCAGACCTTCCAGTGTGCTTGTGAGGGTGGGCTGAGAAGACAGATGTAAGATGCTAAGCTGGATGCCTGGCATCTGGGAAGAACCTAAGAGATGCTGGCTGCTGTGTTGTTAGGAAGAATCTATTGAAAATTGTGCCTTCTGGGGACAAAGCATGCAGCAAGGTGAGGGAAGAAACATTTCAGGGAAATAATTTGAAAATCTCTGCATGGTAGGCTCATGGAAAAAGGAAATAGCTCTGTAACTGAGTCATCCACTGAGCTCTGGGAACAGAAAGCCTGCAGGCTGGCACTGTTCTCCACTGCAGGGTTGACAGCTTGTTGGAGAGGGGATGGCACAGGGCGGGGGGGCGATTTCCTCTCCCGATCGCTTGCTCTGGCTCACCTGCAGCCCCATGCATGCAAAGGTCCAATTTCTCAAACAGCTTCGGCTGGCTTGTGGAAATGTTGGGTCCCAGGAACTGGGCCACTCTGCAATTTGAGGATTTAAATATATGTAGAGGCTTCGTCTTTTCTTCTAAAGAATGATACGAAGCCCTCCAAAAATGCATCATCCCGCATCATTTGTTATTGTCGTGTCTACCCAAATAAAGCCCTAAGCTATTGAAAGGGAGAAAATAAATAATAGGAAAAGAGATTAGCAAAAACCAGATGATTCAGTCAGCAGTTCCACCGGTTATGAGATGCCGTTGGTTGGGTGCTGGAGACAGGGCATGGGTTTGTGTATGCCCACGTGGCCCAGCGGTTAGGGCGTATCTTTTGGAGTCAGATTGCCTGAGTTCAAATCCCATCTCTGCTTCCCGGATATGTGACTCTGAATAAATGAGCCCCAAGGATTCAGAACCCTCATCAGTTAAAAAGGGCGATGATAGCTCCTAACTCACAGGTTATTGCAAGATTGGCGTGAAATACTGTGGCTCCTGAAGCACTTGCTATGCTGTAGCCGCACGGGTTGTTTTTCTTTGTGAGTGCTCAATACGGGTGATAAGCACTCCATCAGCCAAGGTCAAGAATTTTATTCCCACTTGGGAAACAGTGTTTGCTTTGAGCGGGGACCAGGAAGGATGGGGGAGGCACGCAGAGGAAAACACCACTGCAAGGCAAATTGCCTGGCGGCACCGGTCTGCAAACCCTCAGCTTTGGAGGCTCAGCACTTCAATTTGTGAATGGATCTGTTGCAGGTTGGGTTCCTCAAAAGCAGACTCTGAGATGAGGATTCATATGGAAGCAATTTATTAGGGACTGATTTATTAGCAAGTGTTTCCTGGAAAAACTGGTGGGGGAGTGGGGATGTGGGACTAAGAAGCAAGACTGAGCCAGGAGGGTGAGTGTGGCTCAGTCCCCATAGAGACAAGGCATGTCATACCTCAGAGTATCTCCATCAAGTTGAAAGGAAGTGCAGCATTTAACAGTCTTTGGTCAAGGTGTCCCCAAGATCATGCGAATTCCCAGGCATTTCCAGCTCTTCATGCACACAGGCAAAGTGGGTTTTGGCAGCCTGAGATCCGTCCTCAGGTGCTGGCTGTTGGAGAGAAAGCACAAGGGGTGCCAGCGCACACAGACATGGTAGGGGGATCCAAGGGGTTTGGGAAGAGCATTAACAGCAACTAGTACAACATCCAAAGGGGTTCGGGTGCCGGAGACGGCTCATGCAAATCAAACTCCCAACAGATGGCCACGTCTGCAGAGAGAACCAGAACCAGCAGGCGCTCCAGGTTCTCATGTCCGAGGATCAACCCATGTTGTCCGGGGATGAAAGCCTGTCATAAACAGTGCAGGGGGAGGATGCACTCAGCTAGGGAGGGAGGGGAGGATGCACTCAGCTAGGGAGGGAGGGGGTGGTTTGGCTGCACTCATAATGGCTGAGTCCTGGAGTTTCATGGGTGGTAAGAAAAGGATGGGGGTTTCATGGGTCAGGATCCCGCCTCACCCTCACAGAGCGGGGAAATGAACTCTCCCGGCATCGCCAGCCGCGGTGGGGGGAGGAAGAAGCATCCTGCACTTGGAAGCCAGAGGAGTCAAATCCTGGCTCTTTCAGGTACCAGCCGTGTAACTTTGAGCAAAGTACCCAGCCTCTCGGAGCCTCATCAGCTACGATCTGGCTGAAATGACTGTCATCCCACTCTTTGTGGAGTGGTTTCAGAACCAGTGTCCCAGACCTCTCCCTTCCAGAGCTGAGAGATTACTGCTCTCTCCAAGGGGACTGTCACTCAGAAAAGAATGTGTAACTATTACTATTGCCCATGTTTTCTTCAGGGCTAGCCTCCCCTATTTTGAGGCTCGCCGTCCCCTTTCTTTTTGAGGAAACGGGGTCTGTCTCAAGCAGCTCCTAAGTGAGTCCTCCTTGAATCACCACTGCTCTGAGCCAGGCTGCTGGCCCCTCTCCTCGGCCGTCTCCCTAATGCAACCACCAGCTCTCTGCCTTCGTTCCCTGAGTGCCACCAACAGGAGGCTGCTGTGTGTCACGGAATTTTGCTCAAGGCTCGGGACCATTGAAGGAGGATCAGGACAGAGCACAGGACAGGTGACAACTTTCAAGGCGGTCCTAGAGATCCTGTGCTGAAAGCTGCTGGCCTCCTCCCCTGGGGCTTTCCCTGGCCCTCTGTCTCCCCAGGACTCTCCCCGCTCAGCCCTGCTGAGCCCCTCTTTTGCGAGCGTGTCTCCAGGGACACTCTCCCCAGCCTGCTGCCTGCCACGCTGGCTGTCCCAGGACAAGTCTCAGGGCCTGCCACCTGCCATGTGGCCTCTGCAGCTCCCCTGCTGCACTGTGTCTACCCCTGTCCTTCTGGTCTGGGCACAGGGCCCTCATTTTCCTCAACCATAAAGAAAGAAAAATAGAGAGCTCCCCCAATTTTTCCTTTTTGTTTTTGTTTTTTAACAAAAACGCAGCACAGCCCAAGAGGCTGAGGGACTTTTTTCCAAGAAATCTGGCTCAAACAGCAGCTTGGTTTTAGCAAAATCGTTCTTTCCTGTCCCTCGATCATTTCTACCATCCCCACCAGCCCCCATGGGTCCCACTTCCCAGCTCCCACCACTCTCCCCACCCCCACCACACAGCTCTTGAATTCCTCCAATCGAATCAAGTCTGGGCTGGAGGCCTCCTGCCTCTTTAAGGTGACTTGGCATTTCTCTGTGTGGATCCATTTTGCTGGCTTTATGGTTTAACTGGCAGAGGGATGTCTTATTTCCTTATTTCTGAATTCTTCCAGGCACATCTCTGTGGCCTCGCCCTCACCCCACCCCACCCATGGGTACCTGCAGAGCTTATCCGCAGAATCAGCAGCCGTGCTCCCCACTCCCACTGCTCTCCTGCTTTCGGATGCTGCCCCTACGCTTTCCCCCGTCCATCACCTGCAAGGCTCCGGGATGCTCTGAGATATTTTTAAACATTTGTGTTACAGTAAGCGTGCATGTTCATTGCAGAAGAAAAATAGAAAATATAGATGAGCAAATACAAAAATCAGTCTTAATCCGCCATGCAGAAATTGCCTCTGCTAACATTTTGGTAAATATTCTCCCAGGTTTTATTTTCCATGAATATACATGCATATTAATCGGGACTCTGTTGGTTGCAGTGATAGAAACTCAACTCAAACCCCTTGTCACGGGCTGAATTTTGTCCACCTCCACCTCCCAATTCATATGTCGAAGTCCTAACTGCCAGTAGCTGGGATGTGACAATATTTGGAGACAGGACCTTTAGAGAGGTAATTAGGGTGGGCCCTAATCCAAACGACTGGTGTCCTTGTAAAAAGAGACCAGGACACAGACAAGCAGAGGAAGAAGACGATGTGAAGACACAGCCGGGAGAAGGGCGTCAGAGGAACCAACCCTGCCGACACCTGGATCTCAGACTTCCGGCCTCCGGAATTGTAAGAAAGTAAATTTCTGTTGTTGAATGCCCCCAGTCCGCAGTACTTTGTTATGGCAGCCCTAACGGACGAGTGCTCCCCTCACACCAGCTGCAGCCCAAGGGGCAATTTGTTTGAAGGATGGCACAGCTGCAGGAATAGCTTGGGTGATGCTGGGGAGCAGCTGGGCCGCATGGGACAACCGGAACCAGGGATTTGAAAGCCACCAGGAGCTCACGTCCTGTCTTCCCTCCTCCTTCCCTCTGGCTCTGTCCTCCCAGTGCCAGCTTCTTATACCCGGCGGGAAACTGCACCCCCGGCCCAGCTTACAGCTTCCCCACAAGGAGGCCTTTTGTCTCACTGCTGTTTACAGAATCCTAGGGAAGGGTTTTGACTCGCCTGGTCATTGCCTCCCCCCAACCCCCAAGGACAATAATAGGGACACAGCAATTAATTTGTTGAGCAACAACTCTGTGTTGGGCACGGTGCTAAACTCTCTATTCATTTTGACATTTAACTTGCTAAATTTGTGGGGTTATTATCATTATGATTACCACCTTCCAAGTGAGGAAACTGAGTCACAGAGCGGTCAGGGCATTTGCCCCAGGTCACTGTGATATTGCTGAGTCTGGAGTGGGGGTGGACAGTGAGGACAGCTAGAAGGCCCTCTCTAAACCAGGTCTACCCCAATTCCTGTAAATCTTGCCACACCCTTCAAGTGTTGTCCATGATGCAGCCACCTCGCCCAACAAAGTGTGCCTTCCAAGGTCTTGAGGAAAGGCCACGATGAATTCTGGCTGGGTGACTCCATCATGCCTTTTATTTGAAGGTCACAGAGGTCAATACAAGAGAGGCCAGTAGGGTGGCAGCCGAACCCTGAATCGAGAGCGTGGAAACTCGGAGAGTCCAATCCACGTGCCGTCCCAAGCTGGCCTGCTCTGTGCTCCCACAAAGCTGGGTCCCCGAGTCCTCCGTGGGCTTTCCAGGAGGGAGAGGAACAGGCAGGAGCCTGCAGGTGATGCAGTGGGCTTGTTTTCCACCCCACCTTTCTCCTCTCCTCTCCTAGAGCTTATGGACTGGGGCGCTTGCTCAAAGTCTGGTGCCTGCTGTCCCACAGCCCAAGAGACAGGCTCTCCCGGGGCCCTTTGCACACCCCGCTAGAAATGGCACCACCCGTAAGGATGCCCAGGCCTCCTGTGTTGGGCTGGCTGGAGCAAGGGGCATGGCTCCAGCTTGGGAAATGACACAGTGAACTGGCATCTCATGGGTTCACTATGCCTGTCTTGGAGGTCATCCCATGCAGGATGCCACCAAGGGAAGACTTGCTTTGTTCATGTTTTCTTTCCAACATTCAGGTTTAGGCCCATGGGATTTTGAGAGCCATTCAAGGTTGTACAGGACAGCAGGATCATCTTCCCAGCACTTCCATGCCACATTCGGGTTCTGCTGGTTGACCTCTGTCCCCAAAGGAATTATTCAGATTGTGTGACTGAGGAGCCGGGCTGAGTCTAGGGTGAGGCAGTGAGGCACTCCCCTTCAGTGCAGAATTTATGGGGTGCCCAAAACTCCGTAATCAAGAGAAACAGTATTCTTATGCAAAAAAATAAATAAATAAAATCAGCAAAGTATGGCCCACAGGCGTCTGCCTGTTTTAACATATAGTTTTATTAGGACACTGTGAGCTTACCCAGCGTGCAGCACTTGGAATCTATAATAATCGAGTCCACCAAAGAGAGAGGGAACTTCCCTGGGAAACCTCTGACTTGGGTGCTGTGTTAGTCAGGATTCCACAGAGAAACAGAACTACCAGGATTATAGATATGTAGAGAGACAGAAAGAGAGCTTATTTTAAGGAATTGGCTCACACCATCGTGGAGACTTGGCAAGTCCAAAATCTGCAGGGCAGGCTGGCAGGCTGGAGGCCCAGGGAGGAGTTGTCATTCAAGTCCAAAAGTGGTCCACTGGCAGAATTCCTCCTTCTTCTGGGGAGATCAGTCTTTTTCTATCAAGGTCTTCAACTGATTGAATGAGGCCCACCCACATTATGGAGGGCAATCTGCTTTACTCAAAGTCTGCTGATTTAAATGTTAATCTTGTCCATATCTGGAATAATGTTTGACCAAATATCTGGGTACTGTGGCCTGGCCAAATTGTCACAGAAAATTAACCATCACAGGTGCCTTCTAGTATTATTGAATTCGTGATTGCCACTGTATTTTCTCTAGGCATGCATTCTTTTTCTCCACAACAAGAGAAGAAAGCCCTGTATTTGAAGAGAAGAGACTGTCTTTATACCTCTTTGCATGCTCTGGTGTTTTCTAGCATAGTACTTTGCACAAGGTAGACGCTAAACGTTTGTTATTTGAGGGGTAGCTATTAATACAGCTACTTTTTTGGCCTCAATATAACTTTTTCTTGGGGGGGGGCGGTCAAAGATTTGCAGGACTTTAGCAGGAAACTGATTACTTTTCAAAATCCAAGCACAAAATAGTTCAGATTCAAATATCAGAAAAAAAAATAGTCCTTTCAAGAATATTTTCTCTTGTTCTTCCAACTCGTGCTTTAAAATCAGCCCCCAGCCCTTGACCTTTGACGGACTCGGTAGACGAGGGATCCCAGCCCAGCCGTCTTCCTCCGTGGAGAGGAGGCACGATTCCTCTTACAATTGCTTTCTCGGAACCTTCGTTCTAATAGTAATGAAAATGATTGTTGTCAGATTAAGACACAAATTAATCCTGTCTGAACAACTTGATGTTATCATGTTTAATTTCAAATTTAATTATTTTGGTATTTAATTGCAAAACAGTTAATTACTTTATTGTAATTATGTGTCTCTTTAAAGTAGAAAGAGGCCAAAAATCCCTGATAAGCGGCTACCCTGAGGCAGAGCCACTTGCCAGCTTATCTCCAACGTGTATCAGCCCTGCTTCTTGATTTTCCTGTGGTTTAAGCTTCTCTTTCAAGTCCTTTTCAATTTCTCACTTCCTGTTTGTTTTCGGGCTCTTCTTCCCGGTCCTAGACCCAATATCCAAAGTCACCGCTTACATGGGTTTCTAGGACCGGGACTTCCGGAGCCTTTTTGTTTGACAATACCACCTTAAAGCAGCCACATCTACCCGCCTCCACCTTCCCGGAGCCAGGAGCTTGCACGCGGTACTCTTCAGTCAGGGGCTGCAAACTTCAGTATTTTGAGCATCTCCCTGCCCATAGGCATCTAACACTAGAATGGGGCCGGTCCCATCTGTTCAGGGTGGATGCTGCTCCTAGCTCTGCCACAGGCCCCAGCGGTGTCCTAGGGAAGATGTCAGCACGGCTGGTGTGGTGGAGGTTCTCTGGAGGCTCAGGGAACTAGCTATTTGTCTGGCATTTTAACATTCTCACAACTGGTGCAACTTTACCAGACAGCCGGACTCAGTCTGGTCCCTGCCCGCAGGGCCAAGCAGGTTAGGAAGATGCAGGAAACAGGCCAAGGGTCACATGCGCCCGGGGATGATACGGCCGGGGAAGCAGCTTGGTGACTACCACAACAGGCAAGTTTTTTCCAGAGAAACCAAAACTCCAGATTTTTTTTTTAATGAGAAAATCTCAGATTTTAAAATGTTGGGGGCCAACTCATTTTTTCTTTTTCAAACACCTGTGGATCAACCAAAATATAACCAGAGGCTGGAGCTGACCCCTGGGAAGCCCTCTCCCCGACTTGAAGTCATTGCCTCTCTATCCAGCATGGGGGTCCTATCTTCCCATCTTCTGTTTAAGGTGAGAATGGACTTCTGGCTTCCACTCAGGATGTAGAAAGTTGGGAAAACATCCCTCCCATCCTTACAACAAGAAAAAACTGAACATTAAGCAAATTCACAACCTCCCTTGAACCCAGAAGAGAACTGAGGCCACAGAGTAAACAACTAACCCCAAATCTAAAGAAAGACAGGCCCCTCCAAGGAAAGACAGGAGGCGAGCACTTGCTTTCCTAGAACAGACAAAGCCAGACATCACACTAGCCAGAAGGAATGCCCCTGAAATTTGTATGACTTGCTAGAGATTAAGTGTGGGTCACGTGAGACTGTGGAGCCCCTGGGAGCCGCACACACAGGCACTCTGCACCCACTGGCAGGCTCTTCTCCACCGACCTCGCAGGCGCTCATAAGAAACATAAGGAGCAGAGCAACAGTCCTCAGAGAGTGTCGCCCATGGTGCAGCTCTCAGGGAGGGGACAGCAGCTGCTGCAAAGGCAAGCAGTCCTTCTTCCCTATGGAACAGCGTGAAGCTGCTGGGGGAAGGGCAGCAGTCTACTGAGCTCAGAGCACCATTGCAGCTGGAGGGAGAGGACAGGAAAAAATCTCTGCCCCTGAGGAAGAGGCAGAGAAACATCCCAGACACAGACTATGAAAGGCTCCTACAGCTGGGGGCAGTGCGGAGTCACTAAGACGGCCTCACTCCTGAGGGGTAGGGACACAGTGCCTGCCTAAGGCTGAGGCTGATCCAGAAAAACGCCCCTTCCCCCACCCACATGCTATGACTGGGCCAAGAAGTGTCAAGTACAAAGTGACAGCATCCATTGCAAAGAGAAGGGCGAAAGCATGGAGAGACATTGTCTCTGAGGTGCCGGTGCAAAGGAAATACTGCAGCTGAAGGTGGAGCAGACAGTCAGAAAAAGCTTCTGGAAACAATTCAAACACCCTGCAACTGGGGAATGGATAAACAAACTGTGGTACATCGTACAATAGGATACTAAACAGCAATATAAAGGACTCGACTACTGACCCACTGGATAACGTGGAAGAATCTCACGTGCACAGGGCTAATTCCTACACACTGTAGGATTCCATTCATACGACATTTGTGCAGAGGCAAAACTATGGGAATAGAAAACGGATCAGTGGTTGCCAGAAGCTGGGGGTGGGGGTGGGGATTAACAACAGGAACAGGGAAATTCCGGGGGCCATAGACTTCTTTATGGTGACTGTGGTAGAGGTTCCAGGACTCTACTTTTCTCAAGACTTGCAGACCTGTACATTAAAAAGGGAGAATTTTACTCTGCGTAAATTATACCTTAATAAAATAAATGGGAAAGAATGAGGATCATAAAACTATCAGATCAAGCATCAATCCATTTTTTTGGATCATCTTTTAAGTTGGCTATCCTATCCTAAGAAAAGGACAACTTGGGGCTGATCTGGTGGTGAGTGGTTAAGTCCATGTGCTCCACTTCAGGGGCCTGGGGTTCGCCGGTTCAGATCCTGGTCGTGGACCTAGCACTGCTCATCAAGCCATGCTGAGGTGGCATCCCACATAGAAGAACCAGAAGAACCTACAGCTAGGGTATACAACTATGTACTGGGCTGCTTTGGGGAGGGGAAAAAAAAGTAAAACAATAGCAAAGGATGGGCTCATGAACTGGTCAGTCTCCTTGTAACTAAACCACAGGAACTCAACTCACCCTAGCTCAGGGCCAAGGGGGAATTTGATGAGAGGACTGTCTGTATCTCTCAAAGACTGGCAGCTGTGTACCAGGGACGAAGGGAACCAGGGTCTCATTTCTGTCCCTCATCTCCCTCTCACCTTTGGGACATTCTCTCTCGCTGCACACTGGCTTCCAAACATGGCCACCAGCAGCTCCCGGCCTCACTTTTCACAGCTTCACCAACAAAGAGGAACGACATCCCTTATTCTAATTCCTGTTTAAAAAATCCCAGGAGGCACTCTGATTGGCCCAGCTGAGGTCAGTCAACAGTGGCCCAGGGGAAGAGATCCTGTGACCGTCAACTTCCATTCCACATGGTTGGAGTGGAGAAGGACCAGATGCTCCCTCCAAAAGGGGAAGTGCTAAGCAGACAAAATAATTGCCCATTGCAGCTCATTGCCATTTTATTGCAATAATTTTTTTGTTGTTGTTCTCCAAATGAGGTTGGAGTTCCCCTTCTGGCTTTAGTTCATTTTAGTTTTGTCAAATGAACAAGTGACTGTTGTGAGTCTGCTCTGGGCTGAGAGGAAGAGGAACGAACCTCATCCCAAGCTAATGGGGGAGACGGAACACATAAACAGCTCATTGCAAAATCCTGTGATAAACAATCAAAGAGCACAGTGGAGGGGGCCGCCTAACCAAGCCTGGGGTCTCAGACAAGATTTCCTGTAGGAGGCGATTCCATGGCAATTGGAAGGTCTAGTAAGAAGAGGAAGGGCCTTCCAAACAGAAGTGTAAGACCTGAATGAATACAAGGGAACTGCTCTCACCGTTGGTGTATTGTGAATCCCTCAATGGGGGATGTCAGGTCTTTTATGATAAAGATACAACACTTTACCTTTTTTTAAAGCACTTTATAGTTTTCAGAACACTTATAAATACACTTTTTTTTCCCCTCCAGAAGCCTTACCTGACAGAAACATTCCCAAGAATAGGGAAATAAGAACAAAACAAACTTCTGAGAAAAGGATGGATGAATTTCTTCAACAGTGCTCAGCCCACACTGGAGCCCCCAGCTCCAGGGATAGGATTGGCCTGTAGGTAGGGTGATCGCTCCAAGGTGGGGGTTTTGTAAGATGGTGATGGAAACAGAAAGTGGCCGGGAACTTCCAACTTGCTAAGCAATGCCTCGTGGGACCTAGACTGGGCAGGGAAGGTAGAGGAGAAACTATAAGAAAAAGGAGGGTCAAGGAATTGGAGTTCTAATGAAGTTGAAAAACCAAAACCCTGGGAATAAGGGCACAAAGAGTTGGAGGGGTAGACATTGAAGTCTGAGATTGAGAGATTTCTGAGATTGTGTAGGTCTAGGAGGTGGCACACTCCACAGTATGGAGCCATGTCAGTGGTTTGCCAAAGCGGGGAGAGGATAGTAGTTATTGGAGGCAAAGAGGTCAAGGACCTTTGAGACAAGACATTGGATGTACTTCAACATGAAAGCTGAAGCCATGAGGTTTATGGATTAGTTTGGACTGGAGGAAAAAAACAAGCTGCAGGTGCCATAGTCTTTAGGGAAAGAGAGGGAATGATCAGGCAGTTGGTGAAAGATGGCCACTGGGAGGGGAGAGGGAGGTAGAGCTCAATGACAGGAGTTTCAAGAAGGAGGCATTTGCTTGGGAATGGAAGAGCGCTGTCCAAGAGCAGCTGCAGAGTCAGTGGGAGACAGCCACCGCTCCACTGGCCCCAAGGCCAGGTTGGATGGTGCCAACACAGAGAACATTTACTGAAGACCAGATACTGCCTGAATGTGCAGATTAGCTCAATGTCCATCAAAGTTGATAAATAAATGAAAAGCAATAGGATATATTGGAGTAAATGAGGAAGCCATTTGGTTTAAAACTAATTTGGCCTGACCTTGTTTTTCCAAAAGGGCCTGATGTGGCCTGTTGAGCATGCATTATACACCTGCTTTAAACATTTACAATGTCCCAAAGACAAGAATGATGCCTTTCAGGACAGGGATTGTATCTTCCCCCATATCAGCATTTCCTTAAGGATAAGCATCTCTTCTTAGAAACTAAGGATTAATTACTGACCTGCTGTGCTCCCCTTGTGACCACTGTTCTGCTATGCTAGCAAAGCAAGCTCATGACTACTATAAAAGGGACATTCCTATCATATGTGATGTATGCTCTTTGTTTCAAGATGGTATATACCCATTCTGTACACCCCACTTCTTTGGTGCCCTTCCCTCCTTGGGGAAGGAAGGCCTTAGGCTGTAGTCCTCAGACTGGGCTCATAATAAACTCATCCCAATTTTGATTTACAGATTGATTATAGATTACATGCAGCAACAAAGTGTAGCATTGTACCACTTTCCATGGATGAGATGGTATCAGGTAGTCCATAATAATCATTTTCTCAATTTAAGACTAACAATTTAAGACTTACTCTAATGTGTATTATATAAAGTATGTAACCAGCATATCAACATGGAGAATTCGTGGATATTATTGCTTAGAAGAGGCTAAAGTTTCAAATGGAGTCAATTTAAAGAAAAATATCAACTAAATAATAAAACAGACGACACACAGGTACAGGGGCAAAGTGTGAAGGTGGTGTGCAAATGCCCCAAATGTGGAAAAACCTGGAGTCTCTCACCTCCTCTCTCTGCACAACAACTCTGTGGGTTAGATACAGCTGTCCTTCTCACCTGTGTATTGGGACATCAAGGCTTGGGGTGGTGAAGTGACTTTCTTAACAGCCAGAAAGCAGTACAGCTGGGGAAGCTGTGGCCTCATCCAACAGCCCTGGTGTCTAACCACTGTGACACTGTAGCTCCAGCTCACACTAAGGAAAGCAGTCCCAGGTCTCTGCTATAGAAGTTTCCCACAGTGTCTTCACAGCCTGTAATGAAACAAACAGAATCCTGGGCATTCCAAAGGGAGACTCCTGTCCTAGTCACACATCCTGTACCTTTTACACTGAAGTGTTTTAGATGTCAGTTCAGTCTGATTTCTTCTAGAAAATATAAAAGAAAAGAAATCAGCATCACTATATCAGACAGCTCATGTGCAGCCTCAGATTCTCTCAAGTGGCCACCAACACGCCCAGCCTCCGCCATGACAGGCTCGGTAAGCAACTCAGTTCTGCCACCCGAGGCCTCTGTGCAAGTCTCTGGCTGCTCCCACACTTCCCACCATGCCACTGAGAATGGGATCTGGCTTCCCCAGGCAATGCAACCCAGAAGCACCAGGGGATTAACTCCCTGCAGGGAGAACCTTGGTTGGTGAAAGACAAGAGATGAGAGGGAGCCAGCAGATAAATCCCCCCTCCATTCCTCCAGAATGGACTGTTTTGAGCCATGGTGTAAAGTCTGTTCAGAGACATCCCACATGGCAAAGTGACCAGCTGTGTCTCTTCTTGAAGCAAGGCCTGCCCAGCAATGCACCAGCTTGTATTTTCTCCCCATCCTTCCCGGTGCCACTTCCTGGCCCCTCACTCCTGCTGCCCTGGGATTGCACCTTCTAATAAAGTACGAGCACTTACGCCTTGCCTCACGCTCTCTATTCGAGGGAGTCTGGGCTATGTGAAACTAAGTAGGGTTTTTTCCCCCAGTTCTCATCCATAGCAATTTTAAAAGTCTATTTCAAAAGTACAGTGGGCTACTCCTCTCACCTCAAAAGACTGCCGAGGGGAACAGAATAACTCACTGGCAGAGGCCGGGAGGTGGACTGCCTGCTTGGATAAAGGCAATAGGAGCAGCCACTATGCTTCTGTGGATGCTCAGCATGTGGGTGAGGGATCCAGCTGGGAAGCCCACAGCCATCAAAAGCGCATAGAGATGGCAGCCGAACATGACCGTGCCAAGAGGAAAACAGCAGCCATGAATGCCACACAGCCTAGCCACCACTGGGTTCTGGCTTGCCCCGCCCTGCTTGCTAGGCTGTGGGCTAGCAGGAAGCCCCTGGGATATTCCCATCAGATGGAGGAGGGGCAGCACCTAGAGGAGAGGGAACTTTGAACTGCATCGTGATTGAATTCCTGGACTAGACTAACATTTTTATTTGATTAGACTGGTCTTTGCTGGAGTGGACTGAACTCAGTGTTCATGCTGCCAAGTGGGAATGAAAGCTCATTAAAGAAAGTACATGCAATTATTATTATTTTTTAAGTGCAGTTGGACTCTCCCAGGCCCCACTTTAATTTGGCCAGGAGCCCTGTCCTTGAGTGGAAACCCTGAGGAGAGCCAACCAGACTCCAGCACTCGGACAAATGGGGTTTATGTTTCTGTGACTGGTATAACAAGGCTTGGGGTAAACTACCAAGAGGCTGTGCAATGGTCCAGCTGCAGAACCTGTCTACATGAGAGGCCAGCTGGCAGCTCCCAGCCACAGAGAGCATGGGAATGAAAGAAATGTCAGCACTTCAAGTATGTTTTTTAAATGTGCTTTACTGTTTATATTCATTGTGAACACAGTCTCAGTATCACATTTTGCTGGGTGTTGTATAAGTGGCATGTGTGTGCATGGTGTGTATGGATACAAAGTAATGGTTAAGAGCTCAGGCTCTATGATCGGACAGAGCTGGCTGGAGACCCAGCTCTGTCACTCCCCAGCAATGTAAGTTTGGGCGAGTCTTCACCTTTCTAAGGCATGGCTTTCTCATCTGGAGAGTGAGGGTAAACATACCAACCTTACTGCGCTATTGTGAGAATCCACACTCCAGCCACAAGGTACCACCTTTACAATGCCTGCCACACCCACACCCTCCTTAGGTTGGGTATTCTCTGCTTCAGCCCTGCCCCAACTTAGATCCAGTCTCTGCCCAGCTCTGTACCCTCAGGGGTCTGTCCCTGTGGACTCCGTGTGGGCTGCTAGCCCGCTGGCCTCCCAGTGTCTTGGCCCATGGAAGGCACTGGCAGGAGATGAGACCTCGGGGGAGAGAGGCTAGGGAATTTCTCTCCTGTCCCTCCTCACTTTGGTGCCCTGACTCTGTCCCCACCTGGGTCCCCTTGGTGGCTCCAGCTGTCAGGGGGGCCTGGTTTCCTCCTTTAATCCTCCAGCTTTGGGTGGTAACAGCTGCCCCTGGGGCTCCTCTAGGGGACTTCAGCATTCTTTAGGGCCCCATTTACCCTGTCACTGAGATCTGCGAGTGGTCCCTTCATCAAGTCTTGCCATGGGGACCATCGAGGAAAATTCTTTTTCCTACCTAACCCTGAGTGATGCACTCCTGAATTACTGTTTAACTGGTGTTTTCTTCAGCAAACTCACATTTTAAGAATCTAATGGTTTGTTTATAAGAATTTTGTGTCTCCATGTCATTGGGACTTGACATGCTGGTTTTACCCTTTCTAATACATGTTAAAATAAACACATAACTTTTAAAATAAAAGCGTTCATGTTCCGCCTAAAATAACCTCTGGTACCCCCATGGCCTGTGGAGTCCCCCTTGGGAAGGCCTGATCACTCGATGTGACTCTCTCAGCTCAGGGACACACGCTTTCTTGTCTGAATGCTGCCCTTAAAATAAGGACCCACGTCGGCACATGGCAGCAACTCCAGAATGGCAAACGCACACCATGTAGGAACATGTTCCCTCTTAAACTATCTATGCTTTTCACATAAAATACGACATATTATCCTGGTGCTAATAAAGGATGAATGCCTCCCATTGTGACGGCTCTCTTCACGAGAACGTCTTCTCTACCCCACAGAGAAAGGGCAAGGAGTTCACTTCGAAAAAGAAATGATCTGCAATCACCCCCAGTGCAAATGTAGTCTTTCTGAAGTCCGTCTGCAAATTGCAAGTATTTTAAAAATAAATTTGGTGGAATCTTGCTGGGATTTTCATACCAAGAGGCTGAATAGTTAAGACAGAGCATATCCCGCTTTGTTGAAAAATAGAATATGCCCAGAAAGCTGGGTTCAATGACTCAAGCACCCTTTCTCCTTCCTCCTGCCCCAGCTCCACCCCCCACACCTCCTGGCCACACACGCACACACACACACACACACACACACACACACGCACTCCCACTTGCACCCTCACACACATGTGCCCACACACGCACATTCGCACCCCCATGCTGCAGGCCCCACCTGCCCCTCCCGGCCCTCTGGCTTCTGGGAGCTTACTGCTCTCTGCACAAATTGCCTCGGGAACAAAGCAAGCTGGCCTGGGAGAGGATTCTGCCACATCTGCTGGAGCAGCGCCACTCAGGATCAAGCAAGGCTGACGACAAAACTTATTTTTAAAATTTCTTTTTGCTATTTAAGTCACAGCGGATGAGGGGCTGAACTGAGATGCACAGGGGGTGCCCTGTAATGTCAGCTTGGTTCTGGGAACAGAGGGAGGGAAAATGGCTTTAAGAAAAGAAACACACTTTGGTCATTGTAAATTTCTTTTTTTTTTTTTTTTCTGGTCTGAAGCAAGCCTGTCTTGTGTCCAAATGCCAGTCCCCACTATTCTCTGCAGTAGTGAAGACAGCCGTTCGGTGTGCTAATGCAGGAGAGACACGAGAAGCTCCTAGAAGCCCCGATGTCAGCTGGGCTTCCCTGGCCCTGCCAGACGGAGGTGAGAGGACCTCAGACCCCAAGTCCGCAGTAAGGGGGCAAGTGCCAGGTCCTCCATAGATCTCTGCACATTCACAGCACTTACCACCGGACCTTGCTCCTTCCCGCAGACCTTTCTGCCTCTGGAATCGAGGGTGCTGTTCCCTTCACCCCTCAGCTGCCAGATGCAAAACATCAGCCCTTTCACTAATTTCCGTAAAATAATCCACTCTTACCAGGTACGACTCTCCCCCACGTAATGTCCTCAATTTGCCCCCCACAGGGCATCAGGCAAAGGAGTGTTTTGCAGAAAGGCCCCAACTATTTATTACAACGGGAACCCTCAATCCATCCATTCCAGTACCCCCAAAAAATACTGATTTTTCACATAAATAAAATCCTTAGAACAGAAATCCCTAGTTATATATAAAGTGAAAAGTGTAGATTCCTTATTGAAAACACCAGTCATTTATTTCAATAACTAAAGCAGCACCAAAAACATTCTCTATCAGTTTCCTGTGCCCTGTGAGTTTCTCCAGCAAAGTAGAGAGTTAAAGTGCCTTCTCTTTGAGGACAAAACACAGCAAAAGAATAAAAACAAACCAGCCACAACAACAATGCTTTGGACTGAATATGTATGGCCCCCTGAATTCAAATGTCGAAGCCCAAATGTGATGGTATTTGGAGGCGAGGCCTTTGGGAGGAAAGTACGTCACGTCACGAAGGGGGAGCCCTCATGATGGGATTAGTGTCCTTCTAAGAAGAGGAAGAGAGTTTGCCCTTTCTCTCTCTGCCATGGGTGGACATAATGATAAGACGGCCATCTACACACCAAGAAGAGGTCCAAGAACCAAATCTGCCAGCATCACCTGGGTCTGGACTTCTCAGCCTCCAGAACCATGAGAAACAAATGTTTGTTGTTTAAGCCACTCAGTCTGTGGCAATTTGCTACAGCAGCCTGAGCTGCTGAGACAAATGACAACCCAAGCAGATGCTGTAGCGGGCACTCTTGAGTGCCGGAGCGAGTGATCAAGTTACAAAGAGTCAAAATGGCCAACTTTTGTGACTCACCTCTCAGGGTTTGCTGAGAAAAGCCTGGGGACTGGAGACAGAGACGGGAAGAACAGCTCCCCCACACAGGCCAGGACTTACCAGGCACCCTGCTCAGTCTTGTTTTAAAATGTAATCTATTTCCACCAAAGTAACGCATACTCGTGTTTTAAAAGCCAAATAGTACTAGAAGGCCAGGAAGAAAAATTGTTTTCCCATTCCCGTGCCTCCTATCCCAAGTCCCAACTCTTTAGCAAATAGTTTCTTTATTTCCTCCATTTTTCTGAGCAAAAGGCTTATACTATTGTGTTGATTTTTCTGTTTTAGACACAATCTCACGCCTTCCTGCTTTGGGGGATGAGGGTTTTGGCACACACACCTTCTCCATACGTCTTTCCCTCCTGTGTCCTCCCCAAGCAATCATATCACATTTTTTGTTAAATCAATATTCAATGAATATATTATTTTTACTAAGTAAACGTGGGTCAAGCTGCTCCATGAAAGTACTATATTTCCTTTCACATATGACTTTTTTTTTCCCCTGGACTTATAATAATTGACCTTTTTTTCACTTGCATAATTTCACTAATTATCCCCACAAACCCTCCAGAAGAGATGTAAAATTCTCCTCAGTATATTCGAACACATCAGTTCCACCTCTATTTTGGAGATGTCCTTCCTGGGACCGTCCTTCCTCATGTTCCAGTCTGGGCTGCTGGCTCCCCATCCTTGCTGCTCAGTGGTCATCCCAGGGCTTCCCTCACCAAACCTTGAATTCCCTTTGTCTTTCTTCTGTGTTGAATCCATTTTCCGGATCCTATGGCTTCCTCTTTCTTTGTTAATTCCCTTATTTTGGTGTATCTCTACTAGCATCCAGACACTACCCTTGGTTCCTTGACTGGATATAGAGTTCTAAGCAGGAAATATGTTTTCTTCAGCATTTTTTGCAAGTCTTGTTCCCTTATCTTCTAGATTCCGACGTTGCTGAGATGATTAATCACTCTGACTCCCAACCCTTTGTGTGTGACCCTTAATCTGTTATTCCTGCTCCCACTCACCCAGAGGGGTTCTTCGGATCTGTTCTCTATCCCTGAAATATACAAATTTCATGAAAATGCGCTTTAGGTGGGGTCCTCTTCCCTTTCTAAAAAATTCAGTGTGCTGGGCAATTTCTGGGCTTGTTCAGCCTGGAAAATCATATACTTTAGTTCTGGGATATTTTAAAATATTGATTTCTCTGATAATTTTCTCTCCGTTTTCTTTGCTTTCCACGGAATACCTTTTATTTTCTATTGGGCCTCTTACATTGGCCTAGGGTTCCTTATTCCTCTTTCTGAGAGATTTCCTTGACTTTAGCCCCATCCCTTTTATTGCTTTTTTATTTACTTTTTTTTTTAACTTTCAGCACCTCTACTGCCCTCTGAAGACTCTTGTCTTATGGATGCAGTGCCTTCTATCCCCTCAAGGGTGGGACATCATCTCTGTTTACTCAGTTCCTTTTCTTCTCCTGTTTGTTTTGATATTTACTTTCCTTGTTGAAGGTTCTTCTTGTGATCTCTGCATGTCCCTTTATATTAGGAAGGTGGCATCAAAGTTTGGCTGGAAGCTGTTTATGTGGGGATGGACTTACCAACTGGGGTTTCAGTGAGGATGATCAGGCAGAGGCCCTGCTGTACCTTTAGAAGACTCTCCAAAATTCAGCATTCTGGGTTTTTCTCTAGTTTCTGGCTGGGTAATGTATGCCTGGCAACCAGCATTCTGGGAGCCTATCTGAGAAAGAGAACTGAAGTGGAGGTGAGGCCTCACAATTTTACCGAATCTCATTTCTGTCCAGAGGCCCAGCTGGGCCTGGCATCTCAGAGTTGGGAGCTGCCCTGGATCAGTTTCTCCAGAGGGTAAACTCCAGGCTTCTCCTGGGGCGGGGAAGGGCGTGGGGTCAGGTTGTGTGGGGCAGGGACTTCACTGCTCTTCAGACATACTTATCAGTTCTCTATTCTTCAGCTCCCCACCTACCCCACTTTCAGGGATAAATGGTCTTTTGATTCCCGAGGTTTTCCAGGTGTCTGCAGTGTGATGGGCTGGTTTCTTGTCAGCATCCCCCTTTGCATGCTTTTAACCGTAAAGTTGAGCACCAGTTAGGTTTTACACGTCTCTTAGTCCTCACGCATGTGTATCCTATTTATTGTTTGACTGAAAGTCTGGTAAGTAGTTTCCCTGAATTCTCTCTCTGATCCATCCGCACAACCCTGGGAGGTAGGTACTAATGTTAACCGCATTTAAAGAGCGACAAGGGAGCCTTCAAGTGGG
Organism: Equus asinus; assembly: GCF_041296235.1. Classification (NCBI taxonomy): domain Eukaryota; kingdom Metazoa; phylum Chordata; class Mammalia; order Perissodactyla; family Equidae; genus Equus; species Equus asinus. Next base: position 54,154,173 of record NC_091810.1, on the reverse strand, counting down.
TAGGCGATCTGTCAGGACACCCTGCTGTGGTCTGAACCCAGGCTGTCTGACCCCAGAGCCCTTGCCCTGAAGCACCATGTTAGGCAGCCTCCTGGGGGAGCAAAAGCAGAAGATGGGGGACAAGGCGTGACAGAACAGTGATCCTGGAAACTCCTCTGATGCCTGCCATTGGCTTAAGTCTTCTATTGGGTCTGGCGGTGAAAATTTGTTACACAGAAGTTTCCGAGGGGCAGCAGTGCCTCTGGAGGAGAGCTGCGGTTGATGAAGGCAGCAAACTTTGTGGCTAGTCCGGGCACTTCACGAGGTCTCTGGGTTTAAACACGACTTGAAAAAGGAAGTGTTCCAAGATCAGGGGTTTTCAAACTTACTCTACATTATAATCACCAGGGAGCCCTTAAAACTCTGGATGCCCAGGGCCCTCCCTCCCCAAACCGGTTAAATCAGAATCCCTAGGAGGGGCCTCAGGAATCTGCGGTTTGTAAAGCTCTCCAGGTGACTCCAAGGTGCAGCAAGTGTGGAACCAGTGCTGTCTTCACTAGGTCCATCCAGCTCCCAGGTGACGCTGCCGGTCCTGGGACCACTTCACATACGTGCAGGACGTCAGTGGCCCTGAGCAGGTTCAACCGTAAAAAGTTCCTTCCTGGGAGGCAGCATCCAAGGTTGGCATTAAGGTGTGAATTTCAACTTCATGGTTAACTTCTTTTTCATAATTTCTATAAAAAATCATGTATTGCAAAAAGGGATATAAATTCTGCAACAGTTTTTCTAAATAGCATAAGGGGAATATTAATTAGCAAAGGTTTTATGCTTTTGGAGAGTGTAGATGTCACTGAAGACTTCACAAGGGAGGTGGGGGGGGTGGTTTACACCTCACCTTAGGTTTACAACCTAAATAACCACTGAGCACCCCAGGTGTCCCCACTCTCAGAACATCCAGGGGCCGCCACATCTCTCTGTGGCTCTGTGTCCACTCGACTCCCCCAGTCTCTTTCCTGCTGAGGCTCCTTCAAGAGCAACACAAAAATCCCTTCCCTCGGATAAGAAAGAATCATCTACTCTCTCCCCTAAAAGCACCTTCCTAATGCCCCAAACACAGATGTTCCCAAACAAAGACAGTACTGTTTCTTAAAGGAATTTTGATACGTTAAATATTCCTTCTTCATTAGACCATGAGGAGAAATCTAGATTTACAAAAATAATTATGTTTTTGTGAATTTCTATATGATGATTAAGGAATTCCAAATGCACCCCAACGGGTTCAAGCATTCAGAGAATTTCTGAGGCTCTAAAATGACCTTTATTTACTTGTACCACCTTCCTTCCACCCCCACCTGGCCTCTCATATTCTCTCTGCTTTTCTCCACTAGCAGACACGGGTTTCACATATCAAAGAGAAAGAAGAGTTCAAGAGGAAATCTGTACTGTTCTTATTTTATAAATTGGGTTTAATAATTCATCTAAAAGAGAATTTTTAGCAACAAGGTTTGCATATAAAAAGGGAACATGCCTTCCCTAAATAGGCGTCTGTTACTCTTGCTGCTGTGCTGAGTGGGGAGAAAAAAGGCCAGTCAAGTTCAAGCACATCTCTCAGATTTGCTAAAGGACATCATGGTCTCTAGCCCGTCAGGCAAAGTGATTTTAGAGCAAGCTTTGCAAGGAGAGGAATTTAAACCACACCCTAAAAGTCTTCTCTTTGTCACTGCAGAAATCCACCTAGAGGTCATTGCGAGAAGTATGCACATTTCAAAAACTCTGCAGACTGTGGGTGTGTCCATTTCCTAGTCATAAAACGTCACCTGCCCAGACCCCCACTATTGCCTCAAATTCCAAACCAACAGCATCTTGTAAGGCAGACAGTGTTGGGTTTAGGGGTCCGCAGGTCTCTACACGCACACACAAAGCTGTTTAGAATGTCAAGAAAATCAGTCATTCACACAACCGGGCTGCTCATGCGTGACAGGCTGACTTTAAATATTTGTCACCCCAACTTCCTGATATGGGGGGAGGGGAAGCTGGTAGAATGAAAGAGGAAGAAAATTAACAGAAACCTCTAATTGCCCAGGTTTGCTGCCTTGACTACGTCTGCAGTAGCTCTGCGGCAGGCAGCACCATCAATGTTTTCAGACCTGACAGTGGGTAAGTTGCCAGGGAGCGAAGGCGCAGCAAAAGAAGCAATGAATACCTCCTTTTTCATTGTATAGGCAGCATCTGTCTCCCTGCCTTAGAAAAAATAGTTTGAGAATTAACTTTCCTAGTTTCATTTTCCAAAATGCCCCTATTTTCCCATGTCCTCTGCAGAGTCCTGTTCAGGCAGGGGAGCATTTGAATAAATGGAATTTCCCAAATATTTCAAAAGTCTGCAATCATATAAAGTCTTTCTCCTGAAACCCGGCATATTCCAACAATGTTACCTCTGCCTTTTTTCTCTAAGGATGTAATTTGTTAATAAAGATTCTTTTGAGCAATGACACTCATAATTGGGAAAGAAATGGGCACATTCTCTCTACCTGGAGGTGTGCGGACCGAGCCCACCTTTCTTGAGGATATTTGATCCTTTGAAAAGCATGACATTCTTCTACCTGGCAATTTCACTGCTAGCCATTTGTCCTAAGGGAAGAGTCCTGGTGTGTTAAGGATTGCTGCATTTTGGTGTTCATAATTTATAATAACAAAAATTAGGGAGCAACCTAAATGTCAAAAAAGTGATTAGCTGAATTATGGCAAATTCATACAATGAAATACTGTGCTGTTACGAAAAGGAGCTGCAGAAAAATATTTGATGATATAGGGAAATGTTTGCGATGTATCATTAGAGAATAAAACAGAATGCATATTATGATAGTTTTTAATTCTTTAAACAAATCAATTTTATTATAACATATATGCATAGAAAAAATGACTGGATTTTCAACAACATATGGCATATGGTGCTGAGATCATGGAGGACTTAGTTTCTTCTTTGTGTTCTCCTGTATTTTCCTAATATAACACATCACTTACAGTCAGCAAAATAATAAACCGGAAACAAAGAATCAAATGTGTTCTCAAAATGTATGTATTGTTACATTCAAAATAAAAGATGCTACGACTCAGGGTAAAATGCAGGTGCCCTTTATTTGATAAAGTACCGTTTGAGAGATTCCACCTTGCCAGGCCAAAGTCAATGACTTTGATGCTTTCCGTGCCTTTGTGAGCTGCCTCTGGATTTTAAATGAACTGAAATGACGGTGTTTTAGATGGAGGGAGATGAAAAGGGTCCCTTAACCTGTGACTTTCAAACAAGGGCCTAGGGGTTCTCACGTTTAAGAAATAGGGAGTGGTGGGGTTAAGATGGAGATTCTGGAGTCACACTGTCTCAGTTCAATAGCTGGGCGACTTAATCTCCCTCTGCTTCACTTCCTCATCCGGAAATTGAAGATAATAATAGAACCTACTTTCCTGGGTTGTCGTTGAGGGTGACCCGAGTGAATCCGCGTAAAGTGCTTACACTGGTGCCTGGGCACAGTAAACACTCAGTAAACGTTAGCTCTCATTACGAGCTGAAAGTCTCACCTCCTGCCTGGCAGAGGCGCCTGAAACCCCACAGCACGCTTTGCTCGGTGCAAGTTACTCAAAACCCCACGAAACGCAGAAGCCCTCCAACCCAAGCGCCGCGTGCGGACCCCGTTTGAAGCAGAAACAATGCGCGCGAGCACGCACGCAACCCGCTCCACGTGCACGCACGCGCGCACACTCGCTCCACGCGTGTGCCCACGCAGGTCTGTAGACCGCCCAGCCAGGCATCTCCTGTAGCCGTTCCTGCTTCGTCTCCACGAGCCGATATGAAATACTTCTTGCTCACGCAGCTGCTCGCTTCCCAAACCCTTTCTCAGGGTCACTGCCCAGCCTGGTAAAAGCCAGAAAAGATGGAGAGGAGCAAGGCGGGCAATGAGAGAGGAGTGGGTTAAGAAAGGGGCAGTGAGAGACGAAGTATCCTCCTTATATTGTCCCCACCCTCGCGATCCTTGCGCCAGCCCCTGTCCCCGGGCCAGCGCGCGGGAGCCGCCTCCGGGCCGCCCCTGCGCTCTGCCAGGGCGCCGCGCCTGTGCTTGGGAAGCCGGGGGCCAGACACCCGGCGGGCGACCTTCAGGAGCGACTGCGTCGAATGACGCCGGTCCTCCTGCTTCCCGCCAGTGCGCAGCCACACCCGCAGGGGACCGCAATGGCAACCCGGTGCTCCATTTCCTGTCTCCCCTTGGACAGCAAAGTCAGCCCCAGGCACCATCCCCTAGGTCCTGGTCTCACTCGCGTGATTCAAGAAGGCCTTTTGGAAAGAAAACAGAATTCACCATTGAGAACGCTTATATGACAAATCGACAATCGTTTTTGTTTTCCTGATGGAACTGTCAGGCGCAAAAAAATTTTATGTAAGCTCAAGATGGCTTTCTCTCAGCAACCCAGAGCTCTTCAAGGTAAAACCAAAAATAATCTTAAAAGTTTTCTCTTATGCATCTCATGGAAAATGTATTAAAATCCTGAACGCTAAAACTCCATTTTAGTTGTCATTATTAGGTGAATTTGACCAACTGGACAAACTTTGAAAAAAATAAAGATAACAGAAAAATCATCACTTAAGAATGTTAAAAGCCCTCTAAGTTTTTTGTAGCTGTTAGTCCTGAGTTTGAAATCCATTTTTTACCCTTTTTCTTCATCTTGGCTTTTTTTTTTTTTAAATGCACACATTAGAGTCTCACAGATAATATGCTTTCCCTTTGGAGCTGATTTGACCCACTCTGCCTTTGACAAAACTTTTCTTTGCATTTCCCTTGTGCTCCCAACAGGTCTGTATATTAACAACATGCCTCATTTGGGGCACAGCAGCCTCATTAATTATGTCGGCAGAGAGCTGGCACTAGGACTCCTCAGAGCCTGATAATAATTCTTTCCTCCCTGCTGCCCTTGTTGCCTCTGAACCACCAGCCTACCATCGGCAGCCCCCTTTCGCTCTGCCTTACCCCCACCTCCGCACCCCCCACAACTCCTGTGCTCCAGTCTGCCCACTTCCCAACTCTGCAAAGAACAGAATATGAGGTCCTAGAAGGATGACACAGTACAACTCTCCTAGTGTTGTTATTATTTGGCCTGAAAGAGATTTTCTGGGCCTACATCCCATCTCCTTCTGGCTCTCTTTGATCAATGTATGATGATAATGATGATAACAATGGTTACCACGTATTGAGTGCTTACTGTGTATCCTGTGCCTTAAAAAAAGAGTGGGTTACCTCATTTAGTCCCTAAAACAACCCTAAAGGCAGCTATCATTACTAATACCATTTAACAGATGAGAAAAACTGAGGCTCAGTGAGTTATGGTCACAGGCCTGGGACTGGCAGACCCGGTGATTGGACGTTGAAATGTCTGCTCTTGTAGGGCAGGCCATGGCATGGGGTGGCCCCCTCCCTCACCACACCCGGCAATATTGGCAAAAAGTGCCTGGGGCTCAGAGGTGTAAAATTTGTAGATCACTCTGAAAAGTTAGATAGCCAGTAATGTGGCTAAACGGAAGGTGGGGAAGCCATCTCTGAGAGTGTCAACTTGGCTGACACGGCCCAACAAATATCATTGTCAAAAGCAAAACGAAAGCCGTGATTATGTTTTTATTTTTAGTTTCCCAAGCTTCCGTGAAAGTCTGCGATTCTAGCCCACAATTTCTCCTTCAAGCCTAACGTGCCTTGCCCGGTGACTAGGTACGTAGGGCACGATCAGTTGTTTTGGCAGATACTGCTCCTAATTTTAGTATTACACCGTGGTTCAGGCCATCGCGTTCCTTTCCCGACCACGTCTGGCATCTGGGTCGACATCCCCGGGAAAGCCCTTCACAGATTTGAGGGCATGTGGTGGCCGCCATATTGAAAGAACTCAGTGGTCGTGAGGAGTTCCTCGACCAACAGGAGGGCTCAGTCATTACTCAAAAACACTTAAAAAGTCTCAGCTTTATACCAGGCACTGAGCCGAGGCACTGCAGGTAAATAAAGGTGGTCTCCATTCTAATTTTACTTAAAATTTGGTTTTTAAATAAATCAGAACATCTGGCTCGTGAAGCTGACCAAAACCAGGGATGAGGGACAATTTATATCCTGTTAAAGGAAGCTGACAGCAGGGAGGATCCAAATGCATTCCCAAGAGAGACGAGGAGACCCTAAGGATTGGATTTGTCATCAGTTACTAAAGATGAAGAAACTGTCTCGGGAGCAGATAGAACAGGTGGCTTGTCCATACCGCAGGGCAAGGCAAATGGCTTATCATCAATTACATTATTTTTTAGAGTTACCAATACTTGATATGGTTGATACGAAAAATTCAGACCCTCTAGAAATATAAAAAAGTGGCACTGGCCCTTTCACCGTACCCTACCCCACAGTCCCTCGAGGGATGACCACTGTCAGCAATTTAGTGCTGCATCAAAGGAACCTAGTGCTTCTTTCCTGAATGTGACAAGAAAAAAAATCTCAAGGAATGTGGCCCAAAGGAAAACGGAGACCACAGAGCTCATGGAGTCTCAGCCAGGTGGGTTATAGGATCCTTCTGGTGGGGTAACTTATGCCTTATCCTTGACTTTTGCTGTCTGCATTGGAAGAAAAGCCTAAGAGGGCAACTACTTGCTTGTCTATAGAATCCAGGACTCAGTGGCAGTCACCAGGCAAACTGTCATTCCATCTTCTGGACGATGTGTTAACAGGTTCTTGTTAGAAGCCAATTGTATTCATCCGGTTGCTGCCACGGTCAAGTCTTAGCCAACATTAATGTCTTTATGTTAAATGAACTTATCAAATTAGTGATGTGCAGAACCTTGGGGAATGGAACGGGTATGTTTTAAAGCGAGGAGGAGAAACTTGTGCTGGTGAATCAATGCCTGGGTAGAGACCTTGTAATGGGGCTCTGGGCGGCTGGAATCCTGGAGGGGATTTGAAAAGGCAAGAAGGGGCCACGGTTCAAGAAATGGGCTGGGTTCAGGGCATAAACTTCACTCACTTTACAATTTGCCTTGGAGCTGACACAATAATTATAGAACGAAGTTAGATTTGGGTTAATTTTGATTGATTTATATGAGCACAGGTTTCTCCAGGAACTCCACCTCTACATACCCTGCTCCAGAACCTTGACCTTGAAGGAATTTGAACAGGGCTTGAAGGCTGGAGTAAGGAGGAGTGGCCATGCTGCCAGCAGACCCCCAATAGCCATTCTGCCCTGCGTGGTCTGTTGTAGATGAGACTACATGCCCAGCCTCCCTTGTTCAGTGAGGCCACGTGACTAGATTCTGCCCAAGGGTCATGAGTGGGAGGGACGTGTGCAGTTTCTCTGTAGTGACCTCTGTTTTAGGCTGGCTTCCCCAGAAACAGACACTGACACCAAGATTGAAGTGCAGGTTGTTTAGTTGGGAAGGTGATTTCAGGAAGCATGAGGGGGAAGTGGGGAAATGTGTCAGTTGGGTCTTCTGAGAAGTAGGTGCCAAGGTGGCATTAAACATGCAAGGATGTTGTTAGAGGAACTGTCTCTGTGAGGGACAACGTGAAGGGAGCCAGACAAGACTGGGGGAGCCATCAGACCATCACGCAGGTCTGATCTTGAGTGAAGGAGAGAGAGAGAGTTTTAGACAGTCAGCCAGTCTCAAGAAGGGTAGGCCAAGCCACCTGGGAATCCTTGAGCGAAGCCAGGGTAAATTGAGAGTCCCTGATGCACCAAGTCATCGGCTGGGGGCAGCCCATGGGAGGCACGGCGTTGGCACAGATGCAGCCGGGGGCTTCAAAGGCAGCAGTCGGCCCTTGGTAACTGCACCCGCTCCAGCTGGAGGCGGGTCTGCTGGGCACATTCTCACACCACCACCGGCAGTGAGGTAGAGAGGAAGGAGGCATTGGAGTGCACTGGGGAGCAGTGGGCAACTGAGGCGCACTCCTGCTGGGGCCCTCTGGGAGACTACAGAACCCTCCCCACCCGAGGGGCATGGAAGGTAGGACATACCTGCCCACCCTCTCAGAACCGCTCATTTGCTGACTTTTGCTACAGCAGCTAAATAAGCATCATAACTAGCTGGGGTTTGACACCAAGCATGAATGTGCTAGAGACATTTTTAAAATTTCATTTTGAGAAAGCATATCCACTCACGTCTCATTGGAAGCTTTTCACCAGAGCTGCTAACAAACTGAATATATAACTGATTGGGGTTATGCTTCCCACCTCCCTACCTGCTGGAGAACTGGGAAAAGTGTGAAATGCTCCAAAAGTGAGAAATGCAGAGCAAGGGATTCTGGGAATAAACAGAACAATCCACCCCTCCCGCCTCTAAGCACACACTACTGAGCCCCTGATTATAATCGTTTCTCTTCTTTACAACTCTGTGAGAACTTATGGCCAAGAAAAAAAGACTAGAAGGAAATATACCATAGCAATAACTGGCTTTACTGTGGTGGTAGAATTATGGATATTTTCTTTTATTCCTTTTAACATTTTTCCATAATGAAATGAGATTTCACTTCTTTGAGTTAAATATTTATCTTAGGCTATTTTTTCTGCTTTTCTGTATACTTAAATATTTCCATAATAAAAATTATGTTTTAAATTTAAAAACAATTGTTCCTCTTACCCCTCCCACCTTTGTTACCTTAATATCCTCTGCTTTCTGGTCTTCCCTTCACTGCCTCATTCTCCTTGCCGTCAAAAAATAAAAGATACCATCAGCTCCAAATCCTTCGTGGTTTGTTAGGACACTTATGATCTTGGGCAGGTGGCGAGCCTTGGTTCTTCCTGGCTAGGCAGTTCACTGAATCTAAGGGGTGATGGTGGTGCGGTCTCTCCTGGCAGATGAAATCTGGTCTGAGTTTATGGTCTGTCCTCTGAAAAAATGTCACTTCCTGCAGCAAAACCAACTAGCTAGTCATCAGATCTACATCCTTTTCTCCCTGGGAACAGCAGCAGGACGACATTTCCCAGATTCACTTGCAGTTCATCATATCCATGTAACAACTGCAGCCCGTGGAATATGGGCGGATGTGACGGCCCCCTATCCTGAGCTCAGGATGGAAAGAGCCTGAGTCTCTAATCACCACTTAGAAGGGAGATGGCCACCCAGCAGGAATATCTATTCTGGACTTTACTTGGCAGAGAAATAACCTTCAACTGTGTTAAGCCACAGAAATGTGTATTTGTTATAGCAACAAGCCTACCACAATTAATATACTGTTAATCTCTCATCTGCTAAGCTGGCCTTATAACCATGCTCTGAATCCACATAAACCAAGGTGAATTTGACTGCAGAGAGCAGTGGAGCTCCGCTTTTTTCAAGACTTGCAACCTGGCTTCTCTTGCAATCATGCTACAATAGGAAGATGTTGTCCTTGATGTCCCCTATGAAATCTCATAACCTCCTCCAGGTCACTGTAACTTTCTCTAGTGGAAGCAGCTTTAGACAGGGGCCTAGGTTATTTGTCCCTAATTATCAGCAGGAGGATGCATGAATCCCTCAACCGCTATGGGCCTCAGAAAATATCCACTTCATTTTAGAGACAGGCAATCATAACAATACTAGTAGCTAACAGTGGTTGAGTGAGAGGCTGAGCACTTTGAACAGATTAACTCATTTAATCTACACAGGTACCAAGGATGTGGGTGATATTATCACCATTTTGGAAATAAGAGAAACCGAGGCATAGAGAGATTAAAACATTGCCTAAGGCCACTGCTAGTAAATATCAGATTCAAACATAAGCCATCTAATTCCAGGCCCAGAAACTAAATTCTCAGGATTCTAAAATGCTGATTTGCAGCAGAATGAAATCTTTCTGTGATTGCAATGCTCTTGGTCCTGGCCTTGTGATATGCCTGGACTTGGTCATTTCTTCATCCCCCCAGTGTGCCCCCATCCTGCTCTTGACATCCAACTTTCTCCTGTTGATGGCTCCTGCTATGGAAATGTACAACCTTGCAAGGGATGACACGATCTCCCTCTTCCTTGATCTCCCTAATCTGATTAGACACAAATTGTAATCTGCCTGGATTCAGAGAACTTCCCTTTGCCAGATTTACGTCCCCTGAGATCTCCCACACACAGGCCTTGATTTATGAGCACCAGACTCTTTCAGTCTTCTATAATTTTCTTTATTAAAACCATGCAATGCCAGCTCTCAAGCAAAAGAGAGCTGATGATAAAATCTTGCTTTCCTATGAATTCAGGGAACATCAGAGGTCGTGTGTTTCAAAGGCATAGTAAATCACCGTGACTTTACTCACCAGAATGACAATTAGAACATGACAACCAGACAAACCCTGGGCTTTGATAGGACACTTGGTTTAGTATTGAAATAAAATTATCCATTACGACTATTTTCCGTAATTCAGCATTTCTCTTACAAAATGCCTCATCTGCTCTGAATTTCTCCAACTGTAGTATGACCCACCTTCCTGGAACATAATGAGGATAAAAACATCTACCATTTATTAAGCACTCACTATGTTCCCAAAGCTGTGCTGAACAAACACCGTCTACTTACCATTTCATCCCCATTTTAGAGATAAGGAAACTGATTCTCAGGGAAGTGAGGTTACCTGTCCAAGATGTGGCAGCAGGATAATGGCCCCCACAGATGTCTGTGTCCTAATTGCCAGAACCGTTGGCTATGTTCCCCTGCAGGGAAGAAGGGATATGGCGGATGTGATTAAGTTAAGGCCCTTGAGATGGGGAGATTATCTCGTGTGATCTAGTGGACCCATTATCATCACAAGAGTCCTTATGAGGGAAAGAGCTAGGCAGAAGCATCAGAAAAGGAGGTGTGACAAGGGAGGCAGATGTCAGAGTGATGAAGGACCACGAGTCAAGGAATAGATGGGCAGCCTCTAGAAGCTGGAAAAGGCAAGGAAATGGATTCTTCCCTAGAGCTTCCAGAAGGAACACAGCCCTGTCAACCCATTTTAACTTATGACCTCCAGACTGTAAGATAATAAATTTCCATTGCTTGAAGCCACAGAGTTTGTGGTGACTTGTTACAGCAGCCGTCGGAAACTGCTGCACACTGTCATGTGGATGCTGAGTGGCAGAGGCAGGAAGTGAGCGCTGCTCCCTGTGACTGCAGAGACCATGCTCTTTATTTGTAGGTTAAACAGGCTTGGAACTTAAATATAAGACTTTTAAAATATGATTTGCAAATCATATTTTAGGATATTAAGAAACAAATATTAAGAAACAAAAATACGATATTAAGAAACAAAACGTAAAACCCAAAAGATTTTTTTAAAGCTAAAATATGAGATGTCCAAAATAATTCAATAGACCAAAGGAATAGACTGGAGGGCATAGAACTGGGGCATCTTTATATGGTAAACTGGTACAGTGATGAAGGTGCTGCCACAAGGCATGGGAAAAGGCATCTTTATATGGTAAACTGGTACAATGATGAAGGTGCTACCACAAGGCATGGGAAAAGGTTGGATTGTTTAGTTGATGGTGACTAGAAACTGGAGTTTAAAAAAACAGTAATAAAGTATGTGCAATAAAGTAAAGCTGGAGCGTTACCTTACACCCTGAAAAGGAAGACTCCAGACTGATCAAAGTTCTAAATGTGAAAGGGAAGATAATAAAGCCAGTGGAGGAAAATGTATGTGGATATCTTCACGACCAAGAGATGTGCAACCATAAGACAAAAAAAAATCAATAGATTGATTATATTAAGTAAAAAGATTTCTGTTCAATAGACAAATATGATAAACAGGTGTCATTCCGGGAAAATATATTTGCAACAATTAAAAAAGATAAAGAATTAATATTTGTATTCTATGAAGAATTCCTGCAAGTTAACAGGAAAAAGACAGAAACCTAATGGAGAATGAGCAAAGGATATGTATAGTCAATTCATAGATGAACTTCTCAAACTTATTAATAATCAGATAAATGCAATTAAAACAAGGGACATAAAATCATATTATACCCATCAGAACAGAGGAAAAATAGAAAGGTAATTAAGAATAAGGCTCAATGATGTTGTGAGGAGATGGGAAATTTTGTGCACAGCTGGTGGGAGGGGGAACTGGGATAATCATTCAGGAAACCTATCTGGTATATGCCCCAGGACCAGTGACCCCCCTCCTAGATAAATACCCCAAAGACCTGCTCATACAGGACTGCAAGGGGACATTTATAAAGATGTGCACGTCTGTGTTGATTTGGTAGTACAGAGTTGGAGGCAATCTAAGGGCCCATCCTCAGGGGGAATGGATGAAGTGGTGTGGACGCACACCAGGGCAAGCTCTGCAAAAGTTAGCAACACACCAGCTGTATAGCCATGTGGATATATCTTAAAACATAGTGTTGAGTGAAAAAAGAAAGAAACACTGCCCAATATCATATACACAAATTAAAACGCAAAATGACACTATATATACTACAAGGGAACAGACTTATCCGAGGGCTTTTTTCAAACACAGTGAAGTGGATGCCCGGAGGAAGAAGGGGATAGAAGAAATCAGAGATAAAAATGAAAATAAATCAATGGAACAGGAGTGATGACTCCTACAGAGCAATGATGCTAAGGTGCTACAACTTCAGATCTCTCCGCACCTAAAATAATGAAGTAATAGTTTAAAACAGGAGGACCCTTTTCTGCAATAAGCCGCGCCATCCTGCAGGAGCAGGTCCCCGTGGGGAGCCACTTTTCCCTGTCAAGTTGGTTAGAAAATGTGAAGTGTTGACAGGTAGCTAATGTCATCTGATTCTCTAAAATACTCTGAGAGTTAGAAAGAAGAGAAACAGGGTAACTTGTATCTGGAAAAGTCCTCTTAAAGTAAATCCACTTAAAATTAAAACCAAAATGTCATTTCAAGGAGTGAAAAAAATTAGAATGGCATCCTTTTCAGCTTGAAAAGTGAAAAACTAAAAATTATGAAGCTATGCTTTGTCTCATATTTTACAAAATTGCATTTTCAATGCAATGCTGGTCTGCTTTATTACCAATGCTCAGAGCCAGCAGCTGTGCAATAAATATTTGTTGAATAAATGAATGAACAGATGATGACCAGCTCTTAGATAAAACAAAGAATGAATCTTTTTTCCCCAAGCTTTTCATTATTCTTTTTCTCAATTTTTAACTGATTTAACTCTGTGAGATTTTTTGTTTTTACTGACTTTGCATGTGACATTAGCAATTCTCCAACTTCACTTTTATCAACTTTGTGAAATCCTGCATCTTTGCAGATATTGTGATTTCTCTTCGCAATTGATCTGCATTGTATTTGGCATAGACAGCGACATTTCAATGGGAATCAATTTTGTAAGTGGTCTCTCAGAAGTGACTCTTTGATCATTGTGTTCCCTTCTGCTCGCCATGCAACCCTGTTCCTCTGAGAACTCAAATAAAGAATGCTTTGGTTACAAAGATGCTCTCTGCTACGTCCACTTTGCAAATAAGAAATCTGAGGCTCACAGAGATTAAATGGCAGCCCAGGGTCTCATGGCTTGAAAGTGGCCAACCACAGAGAGCACGATGGGAGGGAGCAGGAAATGCTTTCACTGGTATGACCTTCAAGCATCTCTATCGGGGGTTTCTGTCATTGGTCCCATGTTCCAGAAGTGGTGCCATTGAGGCTCAGAGGGATTCATTGCCCATCCAGAATTTTAGTAAATAGAGTGAGATTTGAACCCAGGTCAATTTTGGATTTTCATTTCTGGCTGCTTCTTCCTCTGCCCTCTTCCCTGGTTTCTCAGTTCTTAATTCTCCACCCCACCTCCCCCCCGCCCCCATTTTTTTTATTGTGGCAAAGTATATGTAACACAAAATTTACCATCTTAATTATTTTAAAGTGTTCAGTGGTATTAAATACATTAATAATGTATAACCATTACCACCATCTATCTCCATAAATCTTGTAAAACTGAAATTCTGTACCCATTAAATAACAACTTTCCATTCCTCCTCCTGTCCCATCCCCCAGCAACCACCATTCTACTTTCTGTCTCCATGATTTTGACTACTCTAAGTACCTCATAGTGGAACCATACAGTATTTGTCTTGTGACTGGCTTATTTCACTCAGCGTAATGTTCCCAAGGTTCACCCATGTTGTGGCATATGCCAGAATTTCCTTCCCTTTTAAGGCTGAATAATATCCCATTGTACGTTTACACCACATTTTGCTTGTTCATTCATCCGTCAGTGGACACTTGGGTTGCCTCTACCTTGTGGCTATTGTGAATAATGCTGCTATGAACATGGGTGCACACATATCTCCTTAAGACTCTGCTCTCAATTATTTTGGGCCTATATCCAGAAGTGGAATTGCTGGGTCATATGGTAACCTTATTTTTAATTTTTTGAGGAACCTTCATAATGTTTTCCACAATGGCTGTACCATTTTACATTCCCACCAACAGTGCACAAGCATTTCAATTTCTCCACATCCTCACCAGCGCTTGTTATTTTCTGATTTCTTTATAGCAGTCATCCTAATGGGTGTGAAGTGGTATCTCACTGTAGCTTTGATTTGTGTTTCTCGAATGATCAGTGATGTTGAGCATCTTCTCATGCACTTATTGGTCATTTGTGTATCTTCTTTGGAGAAATGTCTATTCAAGCCCTTTGTCCGTTTTTTGTTTTTTTGTTTTTTGGGTTTTTTTTAGGATTTTTTTTTTCCTTTTTCTCCCCAAAGCCTCCTGGTACATAGTTGTATATTCTTCGTTGTGGGTCCTTCTAGTTGTGGCATGTGGGATGCCGCCTCAGTGTGGTTTTGATGAGCAGTGCCATGTCCGCACCCAGGACCCGAACCAACGAAACACTGGGCCACCTGCAGTGGAGCGCGAGAACTTAACCACTCAGCCACGGGGCCAGCCCCCTTTGTCCGCTTTTTAATCAGATGTCTGGGGTTCTTTTTGTTGTCATTGAGTTTTAAGAATTCTCTATATATTCTAGATATTTGTCAGATATATGATTTATAAATATTTTCTTCCATTCTGTGGGCTGCCTTTTACTTTATTGATAATGACTTTTGATGCACAAAATTTTTAAATTTTCCTGAAATCCAGTTGTCTTCAACTCTTAATTCTTGTTCATGATCTCATTCCTGTCCTCTTCTCACCACCATTTCCTTTTCAGCTTTTTGGAAAGTTTGATTCAAGAAATCACGTGGTTGTAATCATCTCTCTGATGATCAGTCCTAGGCTGGTGTTTACAGAAAGTCATAAACTGTAACCACTATTATTACTAAGTCTTTTTATTTTGTTTTATTATTTTATTTTATTTTATTTTTTGAGGAAGATTAGCCCTGAGCTAACATCTGCTGCCAGTCCTCCTCTTTTTGCTGAGGAAGACTGGCCCTGAGCTAACATCTGTGCCCATCTTCCTGTATTTTAATGTGGGACACCTGCCACAGCATGGCTTGATAAGTGGTGCATAGGTCCACACCTGGGATCTAAACCAGCAAACCTTGAGCTGCCAAAGCGGAACATGCAAAACTTAACCTCTATGCCACCGGGCTGGCCCACTAAGTCTTTATTAACCTTTGCATGTGTTGTAGCCTGGGTCCTCTCCACTCCAAAAGCAGACCCTGAGTTGAAGACTTGGGTCCTGGTGGTTTATATGGGAGGTGACTCCAGGGAGCAGGAGTGAGGGAGAGTGAGACAGGGAAAGAGGAAAAGCCACTAGGAAATTGTCATATTGAGGTCATCACTATGAGCAACTGGAGTTAGAGACTCCACTGGGACATTCTTAGGAGCTTTGAGGATGCTTCTCAGAATTGTCCCCATAGGTAGAAGCATTTATCCATTAGCTCCCACCCCTGTGGATGGCAACTCTCCTGCATGTCTGGGCTGTGCATGGTGGGTGCTGTGAGACTACCTCCAGATTCCCCCGCAGAGATGAAGGTTTATACCCCCAGCTGCTGAGAGGGCTGCCTGAAGATGGCCCTCAGCTATCAACCCTCCTGGAGATGCCTCGGGGGAAGAAAACTGCCTCATCCAAGGACATGCTTTCTTCTGAGGAAGCCCGCACACTGTCAACACTGGGATATACAGACCTGATCCATCTCCCTAAATCGGGCAACTCTGCAGGGCCGTCCCAGTTCCAGAGCATCCGGAGGAGTCAGCTCAGGCCTTCCTTTGGACTGCATCACAGCCAACTTCTTCCTCTGCCCACACCTGCCTCCGTAACCTCCCTTCCTCAGGAGTTGATGCCCAAAGCAGTCCCTAATAAGCATCCTGCATGCTACTCTACTTCCAGGGAGGCAGGCCTATCATAGCATGTGTACATGCCATATTTGCACCCCTTCCCCTTGGGATAAGGAAAGCCACAGAGAAGGAATTAGAGAACACGTGGCTTGTGGAGAAATGCTAGAAGCCCAAAGTAGCAAGGGGACTTGAAGCTCACCCAGGTCTGGTCACCACGGCTGTGACTGCAGGCGAGGCTGGGAGGGCAAGAGGCAGGGCCATCTGATACCCCATGAACGGAGCTGATTCCAAACCCGTTAGACAAATCTGAGCCTTGCCCTACTGAAGCTTAGTGATGGTGATAATCTATTATCATTATTTTTGAGCACCTCAGTGTGCCCAGATGAAATGATGTTGATGGAAAAGAAAAGTGGAAAGTTATGATTTCAAGAACAGTCATGATGAGAACAGACATGTGCTAAGAACATATTGGCCACTGAACCAAAAAAAAAAAAGGAAAAGTCCTGTGCCTTTTGTAAATCCAACAGCTGACTTCTGGTCTAGTGCCTTCAGTCCTGCAGCTCAGCCCCCTGCAGTGATGCTGGTAAGAGCCGGAAATCATCAACATTCCACTCACTATCTTCCAAGTGCAACATGAAAAATGCCTTGTCACCAAGGAGGGCCTGCTTCCAGTTCTTTTTCTTCCAAGTCGCTGAGAGGAGCTGAGGCCCAAAATCAGAGGAAGCAAAAATGCTTCTCTCCATACTGCCAAGGGAATCCTACCGGAGGATGCAAAGTGGCTCCAGGAGGAAGGTTATGCGGAGCTGGAGGAAGGGCTGAGAACAGCATTACTGAACTCAAATGTGCTCACCCAGGCCTTTGCCTATGCACAATGCTCTGTGTTTTATTTGTTTTAATAACCATTTCAGGTTATTCAACAATTCACTTAAAGGAACTCTCCTAACAGATGAAAAGCCAGAAGAGAAGAAGACAGCAAATTAGAAATTCTAATAGGGGATATAGGAATTTTCTTTTATTTACCTGACTAAGAACAAAATACAAGGTAAGATCATAATAATGAGGAAAATAATTGCAGCAAAGATAGTGGAAATGCTGACTGGACCAAAAAGATACTGGAGGACCCTCAGAGTAACTGAATTGCATTCAAGGTACTTAGTGGCTTGACTGTGGGCCGGTGGCTCCTTCCTAATGAGTATTTATGAAGTCTAGGGTCTGAGAATCCAGAGATGCTCCAAATTACATCTGGGGAAAGAAAGAGTCACTTAATAAGACAATAAAGGTGAATAATTGGGGAGGGGCATGCAAAATATCGAGTAGCATCTTCAGTTCTATTTGTTTGGCATAGAGCCAAGCAGAGTGGAATTTTCAACCTCTTTCTTCCCTTCCAAATGGAAATTAGGATAACAGTATTCAGGAGAAGGAACTTTTGCAGACACCTGAGTACCTGACTTGGCAAAAGTAAAACTCGGAATTACCCACAGCAAGGGGTTCCTCAAAAAAATTAAAAATAGAACTATCATATGATCTAGCAATCCACTTCTGGGTATATCGCCAAAGAATTGAAACAAGATCTCAAAGAGACATCTGTACTCCCATGTTCATCGCAGCAATATTCACAGTAGCCAAGATGTGGAATCAACCTAAATGCCCATCAATAGATGAAGGGATAAAGCAAATGTGGTACATACATACAGTGGAATACTACTCAGCCTTAAAAAAAGAAAGGAAATTCAGCAATATAGATAAACCTTGACAGCATTATGATATTATGACAAGTGAAATAAGCCAGTCATGGAAAGACAAATACTGTATGATTCCACTTATATGAGAACCAAATTCATAGGACCAAAGAGTGGAAGGGTGGTTGTCAGGGGCTGGGGAAAGGAGAAATGAGGAGTTACTAATCAACAGGCATAAATTTTCAGTTAAGTAAAATGAATAACCTCTGAAGATCCGCTGTACAACATCGTGCCTACAGTCAGCACTAATGTACTGTCACTTAAAAAATTGCTAAGATTGTAGGTCTCATTTGAAGTGCTCTTACCACAATAAAATAAAATTAAAAACATAAAATTCATGTAGATGAGAAAAAAAAAAAAAAGAATTACCCACAGCAAAATTTGTGGTGGTGGAAGCTTCTGGCAACATAAGCATTGGGTTTGACAAAGTTAGGTACCCACTGTTAAAGGAAAGCATTGTTGAGAATTCTCCAGCTCATTCAGAAGAAAAAGGCAAAATTATGTGATTGTCATGTCACTGCCGATTGCCTTTAACCTAGTCTCCAATTTACCCAATTGGGAGAGGCTTTGATTGGAATAATCAAGCCATGCCATCACTGCCAGATCCTCCTTCATTGAAGGAAATTAACCTGCCATAAATTCCCATGAGATTGTGAGTTTCTGGAGGGCAAGGACTGGGTCCCATTCTCTTGTGACTGTGCTGTGCTTAGCATATAACATGCTCAGGGGCGGCTGGCTGAATGGTCAAGGAAAGTGGAGGTTGCTGATGGAATCTCCAACCTTCCTAATTCTCCCTCTTGCCCATCCTTCCTTCTTCCCACTCCCTACCCACAAACAACTCTGGAGGCGGGTTTCTCAAGACCTTGTTGATTACTGTTGGGATTTGCTTTTGGCCTGGACTTTCCAGATAATCATATTCAAGAGATCTCCACAATAAAAGGTTAGTGGGAAATAAAGATCAGAAGTGAGCGGTGCTGATATTCCAGCAGAAGAAACCCTAAGCAGTTAGAATAAAAACTCAGAAGGCAAGGCAGGGGGAGTGTGGAGCAGAGGGGGATCTGAAACACTGGTTTTGTAAAATTTAATAAAACGTATAATTGACCCTCATTAGATTATTTCACATTACAAAGAGAAAGCTGTTTGCTAATGAGAAAAGCTTTATTCCCCAAATTTCAGCTCACGAATTCATTTCCCCTCTTCCTTGCTGGTTTGGCACATTTTTAAATGGCTTGCTTAAAACAATTATTAATCCTAAATTAAATATCCATGACAATTAATCCCCCAAGAGCCAAGGAAAGTTGCTACTGCTTCCTACCTCTATGACCAAGTTGTTCTTTTCTCTCTCTACAGCTACTTGTGAGCTATATTAAAGCAGAAGAAGAATACTGTAGGTTAAAGGGAAGAAATAAATAAAAATAAAATAGAGACAGTGAAAATGTGTGTTAATTGGACTACACGCTGGCAATTTTAGCTTTGTTCCTGTGCACTTCCCATTAAGAATTGTATTTAAAAATGAAAGGGCAAAACTCTTATTATTAGCTGTGTACCTCATCTGTAAAATACAAATAAGAATTGTACCTCATAAATTGTTGCAAGGTTTAAATGAGTTCAGCTGTGTAAATAAAGTGCTTAAGCAGTGCAGAGCGCCCTGCAAGGGCTGGCCCGTGCCCGCTGTTAGCATCATTCTGCCCGTTAAGTTTTTTCAGGGCATTTAGGCTATTATTTCAGCACTAGGTCAAATAATATTTTTAAAAATATCTGTTCAATATTTAATTTGTAGAGGCTCTGAGAAACTAATTTCCTATTCATAAATGTATATTTTCTTCTGTTTGAAATAAACGTAATTATACACATTTGTTATATACAATTTTCTGGACTAGAAAAACCGGGCAGCATTTTAAGTGGCTTAAATATTTAGATTGTAAACCATTCCTTCTATTACACATTTTTCCATTTCAAAATTTCAGCAACAGTGGCTGCTAAATTCAGCTATGGCCAGCTGGCTAGACTTGCAGTTGACGCTCCTGCCCCTGGGATGGCCACCTCTCACAAGAAAGTGACAGAAGTACACAGCTGAGTGCAGCTGGGCTTGGCCTGTGTTTCTGCTCAAGGCCTTGCTTTCCTGGGAAGGAACAGGACCAATTACTTTTTGTCAACTGTAACAAACCTCAACAGAGATAAATTGGGATTAGGGTATCTTATTTCCATTTGAGGACAGTCCCCGCCGCACCCCGCCCCCAGAAGTAAGGTGAATTTACATTTCACCCGCCATGCATAGCGCCATGTTTGGAAACCCGCATCATCCGACTGCTCGCTTTCGGAGGTGTGTTTAAGGATTCCTTACTAATTACGCTGCTAATCAGTTGCCCTAATGGCCCTCAAACCTACTCCTACCTCATTAACACTCCTTTCAAAGTCTCCTTCTAATTAAGGCTTATTATTTTTGCAGAACCCTCACGTAGTTTCAACGTAGGGCCAATGCAACCTGTAGGGCAGCAGGGAGCAGAGGCTGTGACTCAGAGGGCCCAAGAGTAGGAGATCAGGATTTCTGGATGCAGATTTCCCTGTGAGCTGGGAATGATTTGCCCTGTGGGTTCCAGTAAAATCTGCGTCATTTATCCGCCAACCTCTCAAAGGTAAAACCGGAGCATCTCCCGGTGGGTACTCACCTTGACCGTGAAATGGGTGATTTCTCCCCTTGTCTCATTTCGTCCTCACAGCCACTTTGTGAGGTAGGTATCTGTACAGCTCAGAGAAACCCAAGTAGAGTGGTTTAACCAAAATAAGAGTTTTCTTTTCCTCACGTGACAAGAAGTTCAGAGAAGTAGCAGCCCAGGGTTGGTACAGCTGCTTGAGGAAGCCTCAAGAACTCAGGACTCTGCTCCACCTTTCCTGAGCATGTGGCTTCGATCCTCATTGTCACAAGATGGCTGCCTCTCCTCCAAGAAGAGCATTTGTGCCCCAGGCAAGAAGAAAGGCAAGGAAGTAAAAGGCAGGTGCCAGCTGAGTCTGTCCCTATATATAAGGAAAACAATAACTCTCCTGGAAGCCACCCTAGCAGGCTTCTGGTCACCTCTCATTGACAGGAACTAGCCATATGATCAATGGGTGCAAGGGAGCTTTTTAACTGGGACATTGGCTCTCCAAACAAGGTCAGGGTTCCACAGGTAGAATGAAGTGGGGAATGAAGGTAGAGGGGGAGCCGTGTCTGCCACAGGACAGCTATTCCTGTTGTACTGATGAGAAATAGCTTTGGAGAGATTGCAAGACCTACTCAAGCTCATGCACTTGGCCAGTGGAAGAGGCTGACTTAGCCTCCAGAAGCCTCACCTGCGCATCGGCTTATAAGGTCAGCAGGATCACAAAGAACCCCGTCAGCGTTCCTCCTCCGCCATTACATAGACACAGCCGAAATGCAAATGGCAGGAACTATTTATTGTTTGTGTCCCTTGGTAATCCCTCATTTATTTGACAGCAACATGGATGTAATTTGTGCTTCACCTGTTTTATCGATGGAGAAAGTTCAGGTGACTTAATCCAATGATTTGCTTAGTCTGTGGTAGAACTGGGAACAGAGCCAGCCTTCTGATGAGGTGAAGGGAGAGGAGCACTCGACCCTGCTGGAGGCACGACCCTGCTCCATGGAAGAAATCCCAGAAAAATCAAAGAAGTGGAACACCTGCAGGGTCAATAAACATGTCCATCACGAGTCTTTAATGCAGTTGACTCAAGAATTAAAAATTAAGTCTGGGGGCTGCTGGACATGGTTCTTTGATCACTCAGGGGGCAAGAAGGTGCCCCGGCAGAATGGCCTGGCGTGTTACTTGGTTCCCTCTGGGAATAACATACTGGGTGAAAGGAGGATGCTGCCATCCTTTTTGGTCATCTATACTTACGAGTTCATTGCTGTCTCCCCTTCGCCTTGCACTCTATATGTTAATAGCCTTGGATCCTACATCAGGTCAGAGAGTCACAAAACCCAAACACGAATCTACACTGGTTATGAAAACATAAAGGTGGACCCATGGCCCAAAACGCTGCTTGCTCTGCATTAGACTCCACTGCGTGCCTCAGTCCCTGACTGTCCCAGCCACCTCCAACCCCTTGCCTCTCTTTTGCCTCCTGACCTTTCTTTTCACCAGAACCTCCACCAGATTAGCTCCTGCTCATCCTTCCAGTCTCCATCTGGCTATCCCCAGTTCTCAGGAACAGGATTAGGATCCCTTCCAAAGGGCCCAAAGTCAGAATCAGCCACAGTGTGATTATATCATTTATCCCCTAAACTAGAACCTTTAAGAAGGACAGGTAATGCTATTAATAATGTCACAAGAACAATGCACATAAACAAGGACATGCACTTAACCCACTGATTTCAGAGATGTTAAAATGTGAGCATAAAAAAGGATACATCTCAGAATCAGTAAAATATGGCGTTTAACCTTTCACATTCTGTTTGGACAAGTGGAAAACGTGCCTTACATGGCCTCTGTGAGCATTCTGTCATTATTGTTTGTTTTGCGTTTTTGTTAAATGATAGAACCCAGAGTGGGTGAAAGGTCGGGGAAGCAACCACTTTGATGCACTGCCTGTAGGAGTGGAACTTGGGTCCCTGTATCTGGAAGGTATCTGATACTGCATCAAAGGCCTTGCAATCATCCATGCCCTTCCACTCAGCAATTCTCTCTCTGGGAATCTGTCCTATGGAGATAATCAAAGTCTTACAAAAAGATTTTTTTATGTTCATGCATCATAGCATTAGTGAAAAGCAGGAAATAATTTAAATATTCAACCTATAAAATAAGTCAAATAAATGATGGTACAAACCTTTGCGTAGACTGCAAAGAGCCATTCGAAAATTATGTCGTGAAGTTGGCTTGATATCTTGTTAAACAGAAAAAGTTACAAATGTTAGTGATAATTTGTTTTTTCCTTTATGCTTTTTAATAATTTCCAATTAAAAATGTAAGCTTAAAATTACATTTTTGATGATGTTTCTGTGTTTCTGTTTTTCATCTGACTCTCAGAAAAGAGAGGTATTTTTGAAAAACATTCCTCCCAAGGCTGGGAGCTGGTTTGGGGTAAAAAAGCAATGTCTTCTCTGGCCAAACATGTTTTCTTTTTGGCATACAAAAATCAATTTTGTACATAAGATCATACTTTTATACTGTTCTTCTAAAGAGTTTGTTTTTAAGAGAAATAGGTTTTCCTATTTGTCTTTTTTATGGAGCTGTACTAAACTGGCTTCAGAGCCACCTTAATAAATATCTAGAAAACCTGTGTGCACTTTCCAGCAGAAAAGCTGAGTCCCTCCAGACCTTAGGGCCCAAGATTCCAGCTGCCCTGCAGGATGACGCTGTCACATATGGTCAGTGGCAGCAACGAGAGCAGCTTTTGCAGTGCGGGTCCCAGTGCCTTAGCATCAAGCTTCTTAAACATCAGAGAATCTGTGCTGAACAGCACAGATCAGAATTTAGGGTGAGTGTCTCTGTGTTTGAGCTATTTCCTGCTGTCTTTCCGCCCCACCCTTCTATATGCTGCTCCATAGTTCAGGGCTCAAGACTGTAAACTGTATTCGCAGTCTCCCTGCTGGCTGGTGCTCTGTTAGTCTCAGCCATCGGCGACATCAGCTGGAGATCAGATAGGAGGAAAAAGAGAGAGGCTGCCAGCTTCTGGTTCTCCTACTGTGACAGCAGCTGGTGGTGTTATTGTGGTGTCACGACAGGTGATTCCCAGTTCTACACTGGAGCCCGAACAGCCCTTTTCTGCAGTTCCGGCCCAGGTCTAGGAATACTCAGCATCTTCCCAGCACAGCAGCAGGTGCAGGCTCGTGGGCTCCAGGGTATGGGGCCCAGGATACCAGCTGCCCTGCAGGATGATGCTGTCACATTATGGTCAGTGGGGTCACCTCTGAGGGGTATAGTTTCTGGTCTCTGGGTATCACTCTTTCTTTTCCCCGTTGCCCTTTTAGCCTTTCCAATGCCTTTCTAATCAAACTTCTGTATTAAATTCTCTCTGTTTGAAATACCTAGATGGTTTCTATTTTCTTGATTGGACCCTGAGTGATATACCATAATAGTTTAGATGATCAAATTCAAGGTGTTTATATTTTGACATTCTAGATACTGACCCTTCACTTCCAACACCCTTCCCAGAAGTTGGAAACCCTCCCTCCCCCATGCTCTGAATGCGCTTTGCTCTTTAGATGGGAGAAAACCTTGTTATGGCAGCTGTTTGGGCGCATCAGGGCCCACAGGCCATGAAGTGTCTGGGTAGCTGTGTCCAGGATATAGCCATCTGTAGTCAGGACCCCTGTCTCCTCCTCAAGACCTGGACAGAAGAAACACCATTGACATCCGCAGGAAAGGTGCCTGAGGCACCACTGGGAGCTGCCACTGGGACATTACATTGAGTGAAGAAGGGAGGGGGTGTCCTCGGGGATGGAGAAAGAAAGAAAGGAGAAAAATGTGGAAGTCGAGGAGGTTTGAGCAGTGAGAATGGGAAATGAAGGAGCATCTATGTGGGACCCCCTGAAGGCCTAGTCTCCCTGACTAGGAAAGTTAGCTAAACAGATCCTCTGGGTCTATATGATTTGGGAGGCTTTGGAACTCCTCCGACAGGCATTGTTAAAATACCATCAGAGGTCACTTTGTATTTAGGATACAGAAAACTAGCAAAGCCGTATTTTACAAGGGGTAACGGCCCCTGGCGCCATCACACACACTCCGTTGACTCTGGTGGACTCCATCCCATTTCTCTCAGACTTAGAAGAAATCTCAAGCTGGAGAGATTGGTCAGTCCCTTTATTTTTCCCTCCTGCCCAGAGGGCAATGTGGGTCTCCTCCAGTATTGGGGGACAGAAAGGAGGGACCTGGGACAAAAGCTATGATTCAATATTGGGATAACCAAGGACCAGTCCCAGGCTTAAGCCATTTCTACATCCCAGCAGAATAGCATATGGTCGGCACTCAATAAATATTTATTGAATCAAATTTGGTCTGCACTTCTGTGCATGCCATCCCCTTTGCATCTTCTCTGCAAGTCTACCAACTGGAAAGCACTTTGCAATTCTGTTTCTGAGCCAACATACACACCATCATTTCTTTTAGAAACCTTCTGGGACTTGGATTAGTTTTGAGAAATCCACTAGCACTAGGCAGTCCTCTGAAAGGGTGTGAGGATAAAGAAAGACAGTCGGTGATCAATATATTTCTGCTGACTGGTGTGCAGCTCCGATGTTAACCAGGACCAAGCGAGCAGGTCTCATCAGATGTGTAATGGCAACGACGTGGCTCAATTCTTGGGTGAGACTAACTTGAAATCTCTTTAGAAGAAAGAGGGTCTGAGATGAGCTTCCCCTTCCGAGAAGTAAGTTGTTGGCAGGGCTTCCTCATTAAAGTTAAAAGCAAATGTCTGAGTCACACTTCCTGGCTTTCTGGCTCCCTCCTTTTGGTCTCCCACTTACTGCTGAAACATGTGCTGCTCCACTGGAAAACACTGCGGATAACACATTTGACACTAATGTAGACACTAATGATTTTAAGTTTCTCCAACCAAATCTGAAGATTTGTCTGTGATACAAATAAATATGTGCTGTGGGCTGTGATTTTTCCAGTTAGCTATTTGGAGTCCCACACACTTGTTTTCTCCTTTTTTTTTTTTTTTCTAAAGCATAAAGCTTTTCACAAATGCGAGGTGTGTGTACCGGGCAAGAGGATGATGTGGGTACTAACTGAACCCCAGATTGATAAAATCCTGTGGGACTATGAATGTCATTGTCACTTTTCTCACAGGTAAATGGAGTGGAAACTTTCAGTTCTTGGTTTCATAGCACACATTTCAAAACAGTTTTGTAATTGATTTTCAATTTTTTTTAAGTGAAATAACACAGCAAGTCTGGCAATAAAAAGCATCAGTTCCTTCCTTCTCCCTTACAAACCTGCAGGTCCGCTTCCCAGAGGCATCCACTTGGTTCAGGTGTTTTCCTGGTACTCACCCTCCTACTTCTAAATAACATGATTAGGGTGCATTTTCTTGATTTATCAGCATTGGAAAGAATCTGTTGACTTCCTATTAGGTTAGATAAGGATTTAGCACTCTTACTGACCACCACCCTCCTTTTCCATTTTACCCATTGTCCTAATATGCTCTTTCAGGAATTAAAGCAGTAGCCAGAGTTTACAGTATTATGACCACATAAATTATGACTACAGTATTATGACTACATAAATATTGATCACTGCTGAAGCAGGGAGGCACTTTCATCTTTTCATCTCTTGAACGAGTTTTTGTTTTTCCTGGAGTTAATCATTGCCTCAATTTTTTCTATTGACTTCATTTTCTATTTCTATTTTTTCCCTATATCTTCCAATGGATCTGTCAAGTGTCTACAAATAATATTTTCTAAATGACCAAGCATTTCAGATGCTTTATGACTTCCTAAAGACCTCTCTTCCACAGCTCTCTGTCCTTCTCCTTTATTCTGGACTGGGGGTGGAGTACATCCCACATTTTCCCTCATGATCCATCTGGGTTGTTTCTCTGGTTTGCTGGATCTAAAATTTTCCTCTTTTTTCCTCCCCTTTCTGTTTTCTCCCGTGTTGTGCTTAAGCGCATCCTCCAGGAGCTTCCCCATACCAGTTGCTTGAGAAGCAAATTTTCTGAGATTGTATCCATCTAAAAAGATTTGCTTTCAAATTAGATTGATAAGCTAGAAACATAGATTCTTTGATTCAAAATTATTTCTCCTCATACTTTTAAATTCATCATTTCTGTTATGTTCTTGAGAAGTTCAATGCCATTATGCAGCCCGATCCTTTGTGTGGGAACTATTTTTTCCCTCCCTGGAGCTTTCAGAATCTTTTCTTTATTCCTGATGTGTCTTGGTGTGGATCTCTTTTCTATTTCCTGAATAGATGATTTTTGTGCCCTTTCAAGTTCAATTTTCTTTTTTTTGTCTTTTGTTTTTTGGGGTTTTTTTGCTGAGGAAGATTCACCCTGAGCTAACATACATTGCCAATCCTTCTCTTTTTTTTGATGGAGGAAGATTAGTCCTGAGCTTACATCTGTGCCAATCTTCCTCTATTTTTCTTGTTTTTGTGTGTGGGACACTGCCGCAGCATGGCTGATGAGTGGAGCAGGTCCACATGTGGAATCCAAACCCGCGAACCTGGGCCACCAGACCGTGCAGGACTTTAACCGCTGGGCCACTGGGCCAGGCCCTGAAAAATTTTTTAACAATGTTTATTTCATAATTTCCTTTTTTCACTTTTCTCTCATTTCTCTTTTTGGAATTCTGAATCAATTGTGTAACTTTCTTATCTTCTCTGGCCTATCATCCATATTTTTGACTTTTTGTTCTATTCTTCAGGAGAGTCCCTATACTTTATCCTCTAGCGCTGCTATTTAACTTTTTAAAATTTTAGTAACGTTTTTAATTTTCAAGGCTGCTTTCAAATTCTCTGTTGCTCCTGTCCCATGGTATTCTGTCCTTGTTTGTGTGTGTGTAAATACATTTTCTTCTCTTCCTAAGGGGATTAATTTAGTGAGTAAGTACATTCCTGCAGTGGGGGACAGGGCCTAGGGGTGACTTTCTCCACTCTGAGCATGGGCAGTGCTGGTGGACTGGCCAGTGTCAGTAGGGCGAGTGTGGTGGGAGTCAGGTGGCATTCAGACCTGGCCTTGCCCCCAGTGCCAGGATCAGGAGTCTGTTCTTTGAGGCTGTGCAGATTCTCTAGAGAAGAACCTTCCAGTTTCCTGCCTGGAGTAGAGGTGCCTACATGTCCACATTTGGGGACAAGATAAGGACACAACAGGAGGTCCCACTCAGGATGCCGACTTTTGTGTTATCTGCCTGCTGTGAGCTCACCTCCGCTGTGCCCATGCCCATGAGTCTGAAAGGTTCAAAGGGAATCTTTCTTTCCAGAAAAGAAATCTCTCATCTCCTGTGGGTGACGATGGGTGAGGCCCAGGGTCCATCCACTCCGCGTATAGACAGAGCTAGAGTTGTACCCCCTGCTTGCCCTCCAACTTCTGCAGTTGTGGTGTTTGAAGACTCTAGACTTTTCCAGAACTCTGCAGGGTGGGGTGTCTCATTCCTTCTCAGCATGTGGGATGTGACTGCCTCCACGTACAGAGTCAGAGACATGTCTCCAAATGCTTTCTCCTCCCAAAGATTTCTAGAAATCTCTTGGCTACGTCTTTTTGCTTCTTGTTCTTTCTGTCTAAAACAAATCTAGTTTTATTCCTTTGCTGTCATTTTACGGAAGTTTCAAGAGGGGGAAAAGAGAAATACTTCTCTAAAATGTTTGCCACTCATGTTAACTCACCAGTCATTGGGGAAATGCGAATCAAAGTCACAATGAGATACCACTTCACACCCACTAGGATGGAGATGTATAGAAAATGACAAGTGTTGGCGAGGACGTGGAGAAATTGGAGCCCTCATGCATTGCTGGTTCTAGTGGGACATGTAAAATGGTGTGGCATTTTCCCTCAACAGAAAAAAGAAAAATCTAGGCTCTGACTGTTGATCATCCATCCATCCACTCAGTCATCCCTTCATTTGTCAAGAAGTGTTTATTGAGCACCTACTATGTGCCACACAGAGTGTTTTAGATACTGAGATTCAGTTGGGAGCAAAAACAGAGCCAGTCCGTGTGCTCATGTGATTTTCAGTCAAGATGAGGCAATGGACCCTAAGTAAAGGTGCACAAATATGGAATTATAACTGTGATAAGTGCTGCAAAGGCAAAGCACCATGCTGCCATAGGAGAGGGTGATAGGAACACCCTGCGGGGCTTTGTGGGGACTGGGAAGGCTTCTCTGAGCAGTGACTTTTGAACTGAAATGCGAAGTTTGAGTAGGAACTCATGGAGGTGATGAGGATGTGGGAGGTGGAAGAGAATGTTCTGGACAGGAGTGTAGACCCCAAGGAAAGAGTGCACGGAGAGTGTTTGAGGAACTCCAAGCAGACATGGTGGCTGCTTCTTCGAAAGCACAACTCAGAGAGGAGTGGTTGAGGCTGAAGGGGTGACCCAGGGCAGAAAGATCCTTGAGGCCGTAGTGGTGATTTTTGTCTTTATTTGGGGGTAATAGCAGGTCATGGGATGGTTTGAAGCAAAGAAGAGATAGGAGCCAAGTTTTTTTGTTTGGAAAACTACCTTGGGCTTCTGCATGCAGAAAAGTTTGACGGGGAGCAGGCATCAGTGAGCAGTAACTGTTGGAGTGATCCGAGTGGGAAAGCCAGCAGGCGGGCAAAAGCTTGCAGTGGAGATGGAGGGAAGCGGCCCCGTGGTGTGTTAACGGGCTCTAGCAATGGATGGGATATGAGGGCAAGGGGGGAGTCCAGAGTAAGTGTTGGTGCCATTTGGGGAAATCTGTGGAAGAAAGTTCATGGGGGAGCGGGGAGAGCACAAGTTTGGTCCTTGACATGTGGTGTGTGAGGTGCTTTGAGCCATGGGAGAGGAGGTGCTGAGGACGGTGGGGCAACGGGATAGAGGGGCCAGACATGGAGGCAAAGCGGGTAGAGGTGAATATTTGGATGTCACGGCCACATCGACAGTTGGCATTTGCTTCCAGTGCACCTGTCACATGCCTCAACAAGGACAAGGTGACAACGATTTAAACAACAGGCAGAAACCTCAACCCAAATCTACTTTCCTCAATTGAAATCAGTACACACGCTGACAGCACCCTGCCTGCCAGATTCCGTCCTGGAGGCTGAGAGGGAGGTAAGGAGTGCAGGACCGACACTCCAGCCAGAGAAACAGGCGAGAGGAACCCAAGTAATACGGAAGCCAAGGAGCAGACCACCGAGAGCCGCCCTGTCTGTGAGTCAGCACGCGGCGAGAGTGCGGAGCGCGGAGGAGAAACACGAGCCTCAGGATTTTCCTGAAAGGCTGGAAATGCTAACGCCCCAGCGTCCACCCTCCTGCCTCAACAGGAAGTCTGTGGCCTTATTTCCATCACCACTCCTCTCACTGCACAAAACGGCAGAAGTCTGTCTTCTGTCCTGACACCCCTGCAAACAGCCAGCGCTCTCGCTCCGGCAGGCCCCTCTCCACTCCTCCCTCCCTCCCTCTGTGTCTCATTCTCTCTCTTCCTGCACGGCCAGGCATCCAGAAGCAGAGATCTTCACTTCCTCTGTCCAGGAGGGAGCAGGACCCCCAGAAGGTGAAAGTCACACACTCTTGAAGAGCATGTAATCCAGCTCTTCGTTAAAGTGGGGAAGAGGGGAGCCCCAGGAGGGGTCAGTCGAAGCCCTCTCAGCACACACACCCAGACCACAGTTCTGGGCATCTGGACACTCCTATGACCTTCTGCAACTTCTCTCTAAGGTCACCAGTGTCCCCGTGGCCACCTCAGAGCTCCCCCAGGGTTCCATGACACTGGATTTTCCTGCTTATCCTCCCACCTCCTTGACTTCTCCTCTTATGTCTAAGGTCAACCTTTAGGCCAATACCCAAATATTGCTGTCCTTGGCCCTTCTCTGTTCCCACGTGAGCCTTCCCTGGGCAGTGTGCTAGTGTGGGTAGAGCATGACGTCCTAGTCCAATGACCCACTCCTCAGGGAAAGTCTCCATTTCCTCCTCTGAGCTCACAGGGTTGGACTGAGGGTTAAATGAGATAGCATCTGATGGCAAATACTGACAAAAGTGACAACAAATTTAACATCTCTTAAACTAAACTACTTATCTTTTCTTAACCTGCAGATATAAATGGAACTAACAAACTGGAGTGATTTCAGACTTCATAACCCTTGGAAACATCTCTCAAAGTTATGACTCTATCAATTAGGAATGTTTTCAGAATATATAATAGAAATCTCAATTTACAGGGGGCTTATTAGATGCAATTAATTTTTTCTTATATAACAAAAAGATCAGAGGTAGGTGGTTGTAATAATTGGTTCAGCTCAAGCAATTGTGGACCCGGGTTCTGTCTTTCTGTTCTGCCATCCTTATTGCGTTGGCTTTTTCCCCTTGGGTTGAAAAGGATTCCCCTCATGGGCACAGTATGGCTGCCACAGCTCCAAGCATCACACCTACATCCAAGGCAAAGCTGAAGAAGGAAGGGGCAGTGCAAACAACATCTGTCTTTTCAGTAGGAAAATCAGAATCCTTCCCAATAGTCTCCAAGAGACTTCTGCTTACATCCTATTGATCAGAACTCTGTCATGTGGTTTTCTGTAGCTGTAAAATATTCAGATTCTACCACCTGTATACTGGAAACTGGTAGGGGAGAAGAGAATTGGGATTGGTGTTGGGTTATCCAACCAGCAGCATCTGCTGTTGCCTCTTTTTCTTTGTCTAACATATAGAAAGGATCGTGAAAGCATACCTATATGTGGATGATAGATTGATCCAATAAATCAACATATATCATGCATATATAAATACATATGTTTATCTTTACATGCATGTGGGTGTATATATATGCACATAAATAATATATAATAATTATATATAATATATATAATAAGGTCAGTGAGTTGACGTTTCCACTTTACATTTATTTATCTATCTTTTTTTTTTTTTTTTTTTTGGTGAGGAAGATTGTCGCTGAGCTAACGTCTGTGCCAATCTTCCTCTACTTTGCATGTGGGATGCCACCACAGCATGGTCTGATGAACAGCGTGCAGGTCTGTGCCTGGGCTCCAAACGGGCAAACCCAGGGCTGCCCAAGTGGAGTGTGCAACTTAACAACTATGCCACTGGGCTGGCCTGTACATTTATTTTTTAAGAAAAAAAACTATTTTAAGAAAAAAGGAACAAAAATATTTTTATTTTTAAGAAAAGAGTATTTTCCCTGAGAGCATGTGTATCCCCAGATTTTGTGGCACTAACTTGAATTCCTACAAACTGGCAATGCAGGTGTTATTGACCCATTTCATGGCTAGGGACTAGCGAGGCACTGTTGCTTAGCCACGGAGAGCAAGGTTTGGCCTTACACCTCTTTGATTTCAAAGCCAGAGGGAGGTAGCAACCGGGACAAAGATTTCCCAGAGGAGAATGTGCAACCCTGCAGAGAGCTCCTGGAACTCCTCAGAGAACTCGCCCCACCCAGCGGTAGGAGAGATGCTGTGAAATCAGGATGCCAATTGGTTCACTGCAAATTGTGGTCCCACTGAGTGGAGACTCAGAGCAAGAATCTTCCTTCCCTGCTGGGCGCCAGCCTCTCTCTGGAGAGTTGTCCCAGGCCCTTGGATTTCTCTGAGTCCTTGAGCGTAGGGTGTGTCTCATCCAAGGCACATTGGAAGCTTTTTATCTCTGGTGGGAAATAGCTGCTCCCCTGCCATCCAGAACCAGTGAGCTGAGGCCTGACCCTCAGGTAACTCAGTACCAACCCAAAGGCCCCAGATTGACATCTAAGCCCCAGGTGTGATGCTGGATTGGGCCCTGAATTGGGTGGAATAAACATTGCTATAAAGGATGGTATTGGGGCTGTTAGCAATTGTAACAACATTAATTTCCCAAATTTTATCCTTGAACTGTGGTTATGTAAGAAAACATCCTTTTTCTTAGGAAGTCCATGTAAAGTATTTAGGGATTTAGGGTCTTGGTCCATGCAATTTACTGTCAGATGTTCAGCAAAAATAAAAATGGGAATAAATAATATGTATATTTCATATGACTCAACCTTATAAGTTGAAAGAAAGAAAAAAAAAGAGATAAAGCAAAAATGGCAAAATGTGAACAATAGGTGATTCTATGCCAAAGACATGTTGGAGTCCAGTGAAATAGTCTTGCAACTTTCCAGTAGGTCTGAGATTTTTTCCTAAATAAAAGTGTTGGTTTTTTAAGGCTCTAAGGGGAGAGACCGTGCTGGTTTGATGCGGTGGCACACAGGTAGTGAGAGGGTGACGCGGTGGCCATAATGTTCAAGCTCTGCATAGCTGTGGCCTCTCCTTCTCCACAAAGCATGTCTCCAAGCAGATACTTGGATCGCGTCCAGATCATCTCAAAATCACCCGCGAGGTTCTCAAAACCTGCCTGTCTCAAAAGTATTGCTATAATGGGCTCATCTACTAGAAGTTTCCTTGACATTTGACTTACAACTTTCCCTTTCTCAGTTTGCTTTGAAAGACTAAGTGGTTTTCCAAGCTTGGCAGAGTCCAAGTGGCGTTTCAAGGCAGAGTCTTTAACGTAGAGCCCCCTGGCCTTGCACTTTGCATCTGAAACTTCCATTACGTTTCTCAAGCTTCCTTCCTAGGAGCTGCTCCACCTATACTACCATTAATATTACATATCTTGGCAAAGGATCTCAGAGTAAGTGCTTCTAGACGTTGGCACATCGGGGGGGTCTCCCCTTAGGCCTTCCTCCAGAGTGCATCTTCCTGAGCTAAACCGACAACACTGAGAAGGGGTTCACTCAGCTAGAGCTCTAGGACCCATCAGCCCAACTGGGAGGAAGCCACAATTCCCAGAGGCTGTGGCTGCCCCTATTTGTGGAGGGGTCTGGGGAAAGTGAAGTCACCAGAACCAGGAAGGAGAGAGAGTCTCGTAGAGCGTGCGGCTCTGAGAGGAGCTGTGACCTTCAGGGAGGGTCAAGGCCAGCCAGAGACACCCTCACTGAGAGGGAACCAGGGAACGAACGCCCTGACCTCACACACCCCGCCCCCCGAACTCCTGCAGGGGCTCCCCTGCCAAACCCAACAAGAAGCTGGCGGGCGAAGAGTACGTGGAGGCAAGGACACGCCGGCCAGCCTCTAGAGCTCAGAATGTGCATCCGG
Organism: Equus asinus; assembly: GCF_041296235.1. NCBI lineage: Eukaryota > Metazoa > Chordata > Mammalia > Perissodactyla > Equidae > Equus > Equus asinus. Next base: position 54,120,525 of record NC_091810.1, on the reverse strand, counting down.
AGGGGCAGTGGGAACAGATCTGGCGTGGTCCATTTCCTCATCCTTAAAATGGAAATAAGGTTGTTGTTGGGATTAAATGAGATGATATAAGTGGACAGCCTAACTCAGTGCCTGTTAGTTTTATTAAGTTCTGAAAAGGAAGGCTCTATGGGAGGGCTCTTCCAGGGGGGACCTCTGCGCTTTCGCTTTGCTTCGCCAGGAAGGAGAGGGCTCAAGAAAACCCCACTAGTGTTGCTAATGTTGCTAGTTGAAATACTTGCTGATTTCAAAACTTACTACAAAGCTACAGTAATCAAGACAGTAAGGTATTGAAGGAAGGATAGATATAGCTCAATGGGATAGAATTAAGAGTCCAGAAATAGACCTTTATGTTTTTTAGTCAATTGATTTCAACAAAGGTGCCAAGACAATTCACTGGGGGCAAGAATAGTCTTTTCAATAAATGGTGCTGAGACAACTCGATATCCACATGCAAAAGAATGAATTTGGACCCTTGTCTCATACTATATACAGAAATTAACCCAAAATGAATCTAAGAGTTAAAACTATAAACTCTAAGAAGAAAACATAGGTGTAAATCTTCATCACCTTGAATTAGGCAATGATTTCTTAGAAATAACATTTAAAGCACAAGCAAGCAAAGAAAAAGTATATTAATTTGACTTCATCAAAATTTAAAACTTTTGTGTTTCAAAGAACACCATCAGGAAATTGAAAAGATGACCCAGAATGGGAAAATATTTTTGTAAATTATATATCAAAAGCAGACTTGCATCCAGAATATATAAAGAATTCTTACAACTCAACAAAAAACAGATAACCCACTTTAAAAGTGAGCAAAGAATTTGAATAGACATTTCTACACAGCAAATATATAGTCAATAAAAAACACATGGAAAGATGTTCAACACCGTTAGTCATTAGGAAACGGAAATCAAAACCACAACGGGACACCACTTCACCCCCACCATGATGGCCAGAATCAAAAAGATGGACAGTATCAAGTGTTGACAATGATGTGGAGAAATTGGAACTCTTACCCCCTGCTGATGGGAACGTAAAATGGTACAGATTCCGTGGGGAAAAGTTCAGCAATTCCTCACAAAGTTTAGCATAGAATCACCACATGACACAGCAATTCCACTCCTGGGTATACACCCAAGAGAATTGAAAACATATGTTCACACAAAAATTTGTACACAAATAGTCATAGCCTCATTATTCATAATAGCCAAAAAGTAGAAACAACCAAATGTCCATCAATTGACAAACTGATAAGTAAAATGTGGTCTATCCATCCGGTGGAATATTTCTTAGGGTTTAAAAGAAGCAAAGCACTAATACACACTACAACATAGATGAATCATGAAAACATCATGCTAAGTGAAAGAAGCCAGACACAAAAGGCCACATATTATAAGATTCCATTTATATGAAATGTCAAGAACAGGCAAATGTATAGAGACAAAAAGTAGATTAGTGGTTGTCAGAGGATGGAGGGAGGAGTGAGTTCTAATGGGTACAGGGCTTCCTTCTGGGGGGATGAAAATGATCTGAAATTAGGTAGTGATGATGCTTGTGCAACCTTGTAAATATACTAAAAACTACTGAATTGCACACTTCAAAATGGTGACCTTTATGGCATGGGAATTCTATCTCAATAAAAACATTTTTTTGAAAACCCAATGGACAAGTTGATTTGGGGAAGCGAGACTTAGTAGATAGAAATGTAGAGCTGAGATAACCATCCAGAAACTTCACAGAGAGAAGAAGGGATGGAAAATATGAAAGAAAAGTTAAGAGACATGAACAAAGGCGTGAGGAGGACCAACTTCTCTAAGGAGAATGCAGAGCAAATGGAGAAAAGCCACACTCAAAGATGTAAAGAATGAAAGGACATGAGCTCTTAGATTGAAATTTATATCTCAAACAGATTAAATAAAAATAAATTCACATCTTGTTATAACATAAAGAAAGGGTAGTGCATCAAATGCAAATAGAATATCCTAAAAGCTACTAGGGAGAAAAAAAAAGATTGCAATCCATATGATGGTGGTTGTTGTGGAAGCAGACTTCTTAGGAGCAGCTACAGATGCCCAAAGACAAAGGAATACCTTCAAAATGCTGAAGGAAAAGAACTCCCCATCAGAATTCTCTCCCAGCTAAACTGTTCACTCAAGAGTGCCAGCAAGATCATAGACGCGTGCTGAGAGAACAACCAAAGCATGTGCCTCAGCAGGAAAACAAAAGTGAGTCTGGAATAGTGGGATGGAAGAACCATTGAGGAGCACAGAAACTGGTTAAATGTTCGCAAATCTAGACAAGTGTTTGCAAACTTGACCTGTTTGTGATCCCTGTCGGGTGATGAACTGCTCCACTCTACTCACACTCGCAATAAGAATTTGAGTATAGTTTTCATTGATTTTCTTTGTGGCCCATATATGTTATGAAACCTACAGTTTTGCAAACAACATTGGTTTCTTTCTTCCTCAGTTTTGGACAGAGTATCTCCCAAAAGCCCCTGAGTTTCATGAGAATGGAAATTGTGTCCACCTTACTCACTTCTGCCTCCCCCATTCCTGGGTCTGGAACTTGGTATATGTGCCATCATTTTTGTTGAAGGAACAAATGAACTTGATCAATATGTACAATCTTGAGTTTGTTTGTGCATTTTTAAAATGAACTCTGTCTCCCTTCTCCTACTCTCCTGGCTTCCTCGCTCTGCAAGCTGTGACTCCCCGAGCCTGCCTGCCCCCTCTGTGGATAGGCCACCCCCATGCCGGGGTTCCTGGCTGCTCCCCCTGTGGACGCCCTCCCACCCGGCCTGTGCTGTGACGCTCCTCTGGGCTGTCCTGGTTTCCTCGGGCGTGGATGCCTGCTTGCTCTGCCCCCGCTAACAGCTTTAGGAGACATTGTTCAGGAAGGGAAGGGGAAAACAGGGGGGAAAAAAGTGAAAGGAGAAGAGGAAGAAGACAAGCTGTATTTTGTTTTTTAATCAATCCTGTGCCTGTCGCAAAAACTCTTTTTCGGCTTGAATCACAATCTGTTTTATCGCTGCAGTTCCCTCTGTCTGGAATTGCCCCTGCCCTCGCCTTTTGAAATTCTAGTCATTCTTCAACACAGAGGACAAGTGTCTCTCTGTGGAGCCTTCTCTGATCACACACATGCACATGCAGACACATACACACCCACATCAGACACATACACACATGCACACAAGCAGAAAGCTGTTCACGAGCTCTCCTGGGTCCCCAGAGCCCTGTGCACACGCTTCTGTCACAACACTTGGGAAATGATGTGACAGGTGACTGGTTATAGTCTATCAGCCGCCACTAGATTGTGAGTTCTGAAAAGGCAGGAGTCTCTTGTGTGAGCACAAGGCTGGCGCACAGCGAGTGGTGCTGAGTGAACCACCCGGCCGCCTAGGCAGGGACGAGCAATCTTAGTGTCGGAGAGCCGCTGGTGGAGTTTTGGGTACTACTTGGATAGTAGGTGGTTTGGTTTGGTTTTGTTTTGAGCTTAAACTGAGCTGGATGGTTTACAGGTAACAGCCGTGTTAATTCTGGACTCAGATATGTTCTACAGGCCAGTAGGGCGCTCATTTAACCCAGTCTTAGGGCAACTACCGACAACCACCAGAAATGCGCCCCCAGCGTTCTCACGTGCGCTCCAGCACTCAGCAGCAGACCAATCACTATGGCTCATTGGTAAAAATCTGTGCATTTTCAGCCTCCATTAGATGACAAATAAATTAACATGACAAGATTTTCAATTCAGAAAACAATGCCAAAATATAAAGAACTGCATTAAAAAATCCCAATGCAATTAAAAAGGAAGAATCCAACACAGCCTATAGGAATCCTCCTAACCCTGCATTCCCAGGGAGAAAAGATCCCCAAGTGTTCGACATTGGGGCTAATTTAAATCTCTATCCTGTAATTTTAAATCCAGAGGCTCAGGTTGCCTTGGCATTCATTGCATAGCAGGCTCAGAGAACTTGGCGTCTTTTGACATTTGTGTTTAGTTTCACAGTGAAGTATACCCACCAGAAGCAGCCCCGCCGCCCTCTTTCATTTTCCTCTTCTCCCGCCTTTCCTTCCCTTCCCCTCGCCCTTTCTCAGACAGCAGTGGGCTACACGGATCTGGCTCTGTTCCAAGTTTCGCTGAACATCTGGAACAATTTTTCTATTGTTCTTGATCTGAGTTTGAAAAACCACAAATAACTTTGCCAAGCACCATTTCTCCTTAATTTTTAAACCTACCTAGATTTCAGATGTATTTATTTCTCATGCTTCTGCTTCATGTATACCTTACTCATCAAAGAGCACTTTTTTTTTTTTTTTTGCCCAGCTTTTTATGAGCCATTTGCTACCCAAGATGCTCGGGCAATCTTTGCAGTCTTTGTCAGCATCTTTCAACCTTTTTTTCTTCCAGGAAGGCGGATCGTTGACAGAATAAAGGAATAGGCATCGGGAACACACAGCTCTCTCACCCCCTCCCCACGACACTCCTCCAGAAAAGCTGATGAGCAGTTCAGAATCCTGAAACCACTTGGGGAATGAATCTGCCCGCTTGGTAAGAGGCCCCCGGACACACAACAGAGGATAATTAGTGCATTGTGGTAGTGTATGCAGAAAAACCAGAGTGTTTAAGTAAAAAGATTTTTGTACATGTGATAAAAGTATACATCTCAAACATTCTCACTGAGTGACTTTTTAAAACTGTTTTTGTCGTGGTAAAATATGCATAACATAAAATTTCCCATTTTAGCCATTCCTAAGTGTACAATTCAGGACATTAAGTACATTCACATCATTGTGCAACCATCACCACTCTCCAAACTTTTCATTGTCCCAAATTGAAACTCTGGACACATCAAACAATAACTCCCCAGCCCCTGGGAAGCATTCTTCTAGTTTCTGTCTCTATGAATTTGACTCTTCCAAGTACCTCAAACGAGTGGGATCATATGATATTTGTCCTTTTGTATCTGGCTTATTTTACTTCGCATAATTTCAAGTTTCAACCTTGTTTTAGAACTTCATTCCTTTTTAAGGCTGAATAGTATTCCACTGTGCATCTATGGCACATTTTGTTTACCCATTTATCCGTCAATGGACATTTGGGTTGTTTACACCTTTTCTCTACTATAAATAACATGCTGTGAACATTGGTGCACAAGTATCTGTTCAAGTCCCAGCTTTCAGTTCTTTCGGGTGTGTATCTGGGAGTGGAATTGCTGGGCTGTATGACAATTCTACTTTTCATTTTTTGAGGAACCACCACACTGTTTTCCATAGCAGCTGCACCATTTTACATTTCTACCAGCAATGCTGAATGATTTTTTTTAATGCCTAGATTATTAACGCCAATGTAACCCACCCAACAAGGATATAATGGATGATCTACTTGGTCAGGAGAGGGGACAAGGGCTAAGGTGGCTGCTGCATTTCCCTTGTATGCAGGACATTCGTCATCAAAGAAATAGCCCTATCAGTGAAAATAGGATTTGAGGTTTCAGAAAGCTTTAGAGAAACTAAGGAATCCATTAAATTTTCAGCAAGTATGAATTTATGGGCACCCAGAGCCCTCTTTCTAATACACTCTCTTGTCAGACAGTTATTCACAGCCAAACACAGAGGTGTTCTGGCTTGATTGTATTTTTATTATATTTGTATATCCAGCAATCACATCCCAACCAAATTCCCCTGTTTGGGACTCTGCTGTCTGCCAGCTCAGCCACCTGGTGAACTTCTGTACCCAGTTAGGAAGCATCTCATTCCTCAAACAGCAAGTAGCGCTTGGCCTCACACCAGGCTCTCGTCCAGGTTTTCCCGGTGCTCCTCACCTGTGGGAGGGGCCGTGCTAGTGCCCTGCCCTCCAGCAGCCCCCGGGTTGGCCCACGTGATCGTTGTCTCTGACCTGGACCCTCATCAGTGGGACCAGCTGACAAGTGGGAAGAGCTCACCAAACTTCCTGGTAAAGCTTCGCATGGGTTTGCTAAGCAAAGCCCACACAGAGGCCGTGCTGTACAAGGTCATCGCTGCATCCGGCCCTTTGGTTCTCTCCATCCTCGCTACTGACCCCATATCATACCTCACGGCCAGCCAGCTTCTCTGGCCCAGGAACAGACTTCTGTATGATCAGGGTCAGAGAGGGTGTAGGAAGTGTCCTATAGCAGAGAGAGCCTCTGGGAGGGACCCCACACAGTCAAACAGTGTGTGAACCAGGGACAAGCCCCAGTCACCTTGCATGACATCAGAGTGTCCCTGATCCATACGCCATTTGGCTGCACTGGTGACCTGCACAGGGCCTGCCGAAAATATGATGGACTCCCCTCCTCAGGAATGCGGAGTTCTAGTTTTGATTAGTTTTTCTCATGAGGGGAGTCGGGGGAAAGCTTGTGTAACCACAGACAGATGAACCTTGCAGACTGTAAACGGGGCCAGGGTGGCCCATTTCAAAGGCATTGAGGAGGAAGCCAAGAAAACAAAGAGGCAATTTCCTACGGCCACATCACAGCAATGCTGGGCAGGTTGCATCTAAACGATTGCAAGGAGCTTGGAAAACTCCAGGCCACAGGCAAACCACAGCCACGAATAATTACACCCCCACAGTCTCAGGGCGGGGAGGAGTTCCCACGGTCTCAGGACGAGAGCTCTCAGCTCAGCGTGTGGTCCCCAAGCAAGGCCAGAAACTCAGGGTGGAGGGGGATGACTGGAAACTAGATAGGACCCTGGGAGAAAGGGGACAGTCAGTCAGGAACTGAACAGCATCACGAGTATCAGGAGAGGCTGGCAACCAGATGACAGGCAGAAACACCTGGGAGACCTGGTCAGGGCCACTCGTGGTATATTGGAAAGAGCAATACTTTGGGGTTAGCCAGACGTAGGTTCAAATTCTAGCTCTGTGACTGTCTTCTTTTGAGATGCCCCACACACAGACTCTGAGATGAGGCAGGTAGTCAATTTGAGAGATGACCCCAAGAAACACTACTTGGGGTGGGGAAGTGAGGGAAGGCACAGATCCAGTGAGTCATCCAGCAGTTAGCACTGTGAGAAATGAGGCGCAGAGTTGTTCCCAACCTGAGGTGAGGGAACTGGGGTATGTGTCCACCAACACCCTTCCATCATCATCAGAGTTATGAACTCTTTGGCACTTCAGCTTGCCCTCTGTGTCTTGGAGGGGGCTGGTGCTTAGGCAGAAACTTCAGGGGGTTGCCATAGGCAGTTTTCAGTGTGGAAAGGTAAGTGTTGAGGGCATATGGGTGGGCTCCAATAGCATCTCATACACCCACCTACTAGCCCTGTAACCTTGGGAAACTCGTGTCACATCTCTAAGCTTTGGTCTCCTAACATGTAAAGTACAGTCAAAACGCACCTTCTTCTGAGGAAAGTGGGTCCTGTTCAATGGGAGGCCCTTTGTTCTGCCAACAGCCCCACAGATTTGGTTTAGCTCCTCGGGTGTGCAGGCAGCAGTGTCCAGGCTGGCCTGCTCTGCAGTGTGGAGGGAGGAGAGCAGAGAGCTCCCAGGGCCGTCTGGAGGGATCGGGCGGGTGTGGGAGCAGGGGTGAAAGGAAGAGGGAGGGGAAGCCAGAGAGAGGGCGAGGGCATGTGATTCCTGCAACCCAGAAGTCTGCAGTGAAGTCTGCAAAACTGGAGGGGAGCTCCGTGGGAGTGGATCTGCTGGAATCGGTGCAGGGGCTGCGTTATGTGACCGGGCCGATGCCGAGGACAAGAAGGACAGCAAGTCTGGACGGTGAGCCAAGAGCAGAGGAAGACTGAATGCTCCTAGGAACAGTGTTGATTCTGGGTCGGGCTGTGGCTCTCTCTAGGCTGTGGAATTGATGGAGCCCAATTCCCCCAAAAGCCGCCTCTGAGATAAGGGCTTGGATGCATGTGGTTTGCTTGGGGAGGTGATCCCGGGATGGGACTGTGGCAATGAGGAACTGTGGAGAACGCACCTTAGGGCTGTCCCACAAGGGAAGAAAGCTGGCTGTATCTGCAGCTCCCCCAGCTGACACGAGAACTACCCTTTGGGTGTGAAATCCCGGCATTTGCAGGCTGCCATGCCCAGGCTGAGCAAACTCCTGTGCTGCCAGGGAAGGCCTCAGGCAGGGAGGAGCACGCAGGCCCTGGGAGCGGCAGCTGTCACAGAGGGGCGGCCCCTGGCAGCATGTGAAGTCTGAGGTGGGCAGGGAAACACGTCAGCTTCTGCTACCCCTCCTGGAGCTCTGGGGGCAAGGTCATCTCAAACATAATGATCCCTCCAGACAGTGAATGTGTCCGCAGCTCGTGGCTATCAGTGACCGGTGAGGCTGTAGCCCCCCGTGAGCCCAAAGAGTTCAAGCATTCCAGAAGGGGCTGCGTGGAAGTCTGGTCATCATGGGAAGGGGGTTGCAGCCCCCCAGACAGGGGCAGGGAAGACCAGCAGGGATTCCTGATCCTTTTCCTTAGTTATTTTTAAAGAAAAAAACATTGAATTCAGGGGGAAAAAACAGTGAGGGACCATATGAGTTAGGATTCAGTCAGTCTGTGAGGAATAAGAGCCTCAAAACCTCATGGCTCAGAAGAAAGAGATGATTATTACTCTCTCAGGTCAAAGGCTGGAGCTTTCTACTTGGGGCCAAGGTGGCGAGCTCTGCCACAGAGTCTGCAGGGACCCAGGCTCCTTCCAGCTCTGTGCATGCCACCCCAGTGTAGTCCAAGCTAGTGACCCTCACACCCCATCCCAGCTGCAATATGGAGGAGGGGGCCAAGAGAAAAGGGAGGACAAAGGGCACGCATGAGCTGTTTTGAAGGAAGATTTCCAGAAATTGCCATGCCACACTTCTAGTTAGGTCCTGTTGGCTCAGTCTGAATCCCGTGACCACTCCCATCTTCAGGAGAGGCTGGAAACTGTAGTCTGTTTCTGTGTGACCATGTGCCCAGCTAGAAATCCTACTCCTGAGGAAGAAGGGGAGAATGGATGTTGAATTCAAGCAGCTGCCTGGGCTGCAGCAAACTTGCTGACCACCTTTCAATTGAGGATACTTAGCCAAAGGTGGTTAATTTCATGTGGAGAACATAAAGTGTATCCCGTGTATGTGCCGAGCAATAAACTACCTTTCAACCCACTCACGTGTCCCTCCATCTCCCACGATGGGCTTGCCCTTGCAGCTGATGCTGTTGATGCCCCACCCCATGCCCTCTGCCCTCCTGAGCTCACCTGCAGCTATGGGGGACAGTTCCCGCATGACGCCTGTCACCCCGGTGCCCACATGCCTCCTTCTCTCTAGCTGAGACTTTGCCCAGCACCACAAGTAGGCACAACAGAAGCTTGCAGGAACAGCCCTCAGAAGAGGGGCTGAAGGGCAGTGGGTTTGCGCCCCAGGCTCCCAGCCCGCAGTGGGAGAAGCCCAGGGATGTTCAGTGTGGTTTCCCAGCAGGATTGAGCCCCGCGGTTATCACACCCATTGCGGTATTCCTCCATCCCTGTCTCATTCACCCCACTCCCTTACCCAGACAAACTCCCTGCACCCCGTCCCCATCTCAGGGTTGGCTTTGGGGGGAGCCCAAATGAAGACACCTTTGGATGCCTTCCCTGTGGTCCCTCAGATAGTTAACGGCTAAATCAGAATTCAAACTCAGATCTCTAGACTTTTAGGCGAAGTGCTCTTTCCGTAGTTGCCAAAGCAAGAACATGGGAACATTTTTTAAAGCATTCCTTTGTCAACAACAATCCTAAAATTGTTGACCTGATTTCTGAATCAAATCCTGGGCCCGAAAAGAGTGAATGAAGTAGATTAAAATGCAATAAAGGCTCAGTCCATGTATTAAAGATAATAACCAGGACTGGTTTTGCTAATGAATGGAGCCTGTGCCTCCTCCTGCCCCAGCAATTCTGGGAGCGGCTGTTTGATTTGGCTTATTGTTTTGTCTTTATTAGGATGCTGTGCACAGTGGCGGGAGCTGCTGGGCTGAGAGGGCCGAGGCTCCACTCGGGTGCACACGAGACACGGTCCACTAGAAGACCAGGACAGAGAGACATACTTTGGGGAACTGCCAAGAGTCATCTATGACCTCAAGGTCATCAGCTGACCCTCTGGCACAGGGGGTGGGCACAGCCAACCTCCCACAGCCAAATGCTGCCATCAGTTCCCTGTCAGACACATGCACAGGGAAACTGAGGCAAATGACTGCGAACGTGCTGGGAATCTGGGATAGGGGTTCCTGTACAGGAAGAGGACAGAAGGGGGTGATAATCAGGTGGGGCCAGATGGAGAGCCTGGTAAAGCATGGCCCTTGTCCAGAGCAGGCTCCCCCTTAGCGCTTGCATCCCTTGCTCCGCATTACTGCTCATGGGCTCAGCTTACACTCTTGCCCCAATCAGATTTGGTGTCTCTGGCATTAATAATACTAATATTATTAATCATAATTTTATTATAAGCATAATAATATCGACAGCATCAACTGCTTCTGCTTTCTTTGTCTGTGTTTATATGACAACTGCTTTACTTTTAATATTCCCTTTAAGCCTGACAACAATCCCCATTTTGCAGATGAGAAAACTGAGCCTCAGCAAGGTCAAGTAACTTGGCCAAGGTTACATAGCTAATAGTTTCAGCCTGTCTGCACCCAAGGCCAGTTTCTGACGCCATGCCACACGGCCTCTTGGTGAACTTAGAGGGCCATCAGCTACATCAGTGCTAAGGCCCAGCACAAATCTTGGTTTTTGACTCTCGCCAGTGAAGGCCAGGTGACCTGATTCCTTGCCTGCCCTTCCAGGTTAGAGGCTCTGAAGGATGGTTCAGAGCATCTCGCCTGCCGTGCGAAGGAGCCATACATGTTCTGACGCAGTGGCAGATGTGGCTGATGATGGGGTACTGAGGTGGGCGAGGTGAGTACCAGGCTCCACTCATCCTTTGCACCTTCCAGTGAAGCCTGCTCGCCGCTTCCCGAGTACCTTGGGCAAAAAACCACGGGAAGCCCTGCCCAGGATCATGGAGGGCCTTTGAAGGGCCGGATTCCCTTCATGCAGGCAGCCGTCCAGCTCCTCGAATGAGCAAGGTGGGCTTCACGCCTGGGCAGCTACAATCGTCCCAGCTCTGGAGCACTCAGCATTACCTAGGTCCCGCCTAAAGCTTTCTTCAGAGCATGTTCCAGAAATAAGCCTCCTTGGTGAAAGGAGGGTTGATGAGAGAGAAGAGAGAAAGACAAAATTGGGGGTGGAAGTAATAAAAAATGATCTGGGATTCATTTCTTTGAGATGGCAGACTCCTTAAATTTTTATATGTGGCAATGTGGTGATTAAGTGCTGCTGGTGCCAGAGGCTTACAGGAATGAGTGGACAGGGGGTGCTGGGGGCTGGAAGGGATGGAGGCGGGACCTAGGAAGTTCTCTTCCTACTGGTCTGAACTGCAAGGATACCTTGGTCCTCCTTTGGGCTCTCTCCTGCATTCCCAATCATCAGCTGTGTCTTCTGGCCCTGCCTACTTCCTATTGAGGCGTGTGTGTGTGTGTGTGTGTGTGTGGGTGTGGGTGTGTGTGGTGGGGGCAGGTGGAGAGTGCACTGCATCTTGGCAGTTTCCTCATAAAATGAAAAGGTTATTGAGTGTTGGTGAACAACAGGACCAGAGTAGTGACGGGAGTCAGGGTTTTCGTAACGTTGTTAAAAGGCTGGTGCACAGAGGGCTGCTGCTGCAGCCGCCAGAAAACGGACACAGTAGCTAAAGGATGGATGTGAGCTGTGATGGATGACTGCCGATGCACTGGCAGCTGGCCTGCAGCCCCAGCAGGGCGGGTGGGCAGAAGAGGGGACTTTGCTGTAAGAACAACAGGTCTGAACTTCCCAGACCACAACCCAGCACATGCAAAAGGGACGTTTCTTTGTTTCTTTGTAACAGAACTCAGCTTGGCTCTCAACAAGGACGATATTCAGCTTTAAAGCAAGCCCCAGTGCACAGGCACTTCTCAAGTCCCTGTGGTCTTGCCAACGTTCCACTGGTCAAAGCATCACATGGCTAAACCCATATTCCAAGGGTGGAGAAATAAATGCTACCTCTGTCTGGATAAGGAGTGGCAAAGTCACATTGCAAAGGGATGGGTAGAATTATTTTAGCCATTTTTACAAGCAATCTACCACATACCAGCTCTTGCCTCCAAGATTTCAAAGTCCGCCCAGATTATTTTGTCTCACTCCAGGTCATCATCCACATTGGTTCAGATTTACATTTTGAAAGTTCACTGTAAGTGAAATGAATGGCAGGAATGTTATAAGGGACGGGAGTGAGCAATTGGGAATACTCTGTCATGAGGTGCCCTTACCACCCGTGAAGCAGTGTAGTGTTATTTGAAAGAGTTGCCTTGGGGGGAACCCAGGGGGCATCACTGAATCAGTTGTAATTGAACATTGTAAACTCTAGGGCAACCACTAAAAAAATTTTTAAAGAAATGTAATTGATATGCTAAGAGAGGAGATAAAATGGAATCATATAAAATGCTCAATTAGGGGCTGGCCTGTGGCCGAGTGGTTGAGTTCGTGCGCTCCACTTCAGAGGCCCAGGGTTTCGCTGGTTCGGATCCTGGGTGTGGACATAGCACGGCTCATCAGGCCATGCTGAGGCGGCGTCCCACATCCACAACTAGAAGGACCCACAACTAAAAATATACAACTATGTACTGGGGGGCTTTGGGGAGAAGGAAAAAAAGAAAGATTGGCAACAGGTGTTAGCTCAGGGCCAATGTTTAAAAAAATAAAATAAAATAACATAAAATGCTCAAAACCAGAGAAGGCAGAAAAAGTGGGGGAAGAAAAAGCACTAAAGATTAAGAACAACAAATAGAAAATAGTCACAAATATGGTAGTTATTAATCCAACAATGTCAATAATCGCTTTAAATGTGAGTTATCTAAATACACCAATTAAAACAAGAGTTTTTATCCACTGACAGAGTGGGTGAAAAAACAAGACCCAACAATACATATATTGTCTACAAGAAACCCACTTTAAATGGTTTGAAAGATCACTCGAGAGCCATCACTCCTGTGCTCACTGAGCTCGGTGGCTGCCATAAGCCCAAAGGACAAGGTCCAAACTCCCTGGAATGACCTTTAGTGGGTGTCACAATCTGGCCTCCACCTGCCTGCTGAGCACCACTCACCCTACCCCAGAGACCTAACTAATTGCCACACACATCTGTGCCTCCACACCATTTCACCTTCTCTCTCCACCTGGAAATCCTTGCCCTCACTTTGTTCATTTGATAAATATCAGTGGACTCATATCATGTAAGAATTTAATTGACAAAAATTGTCTTGCTGAAAGAGAGAAAATTTTAGACGCTGTCAGTGATGCTCGGCTGAGAGGGATTCTAGTACCAAAAGTGTACTTTCCACTGTGTATAAGTTTTCACATTTTATGACAACTTTGGAGCCTCCCTCTTCCAGGAAGGTGTCATTCCACGGTGCTCGTCCTTCAAGACCGGCAGACAAGTTGCCTGCCGCCCCACCCCCACCCCAAGCCTCCCTGGACGCCCCAGGCTGAGTTGGCTGATCTCTCCTCAGTGTCCTTACAGCAATTTGTGTCTCTGTCTGTTCTAGCACTGCCCCTCAGGTGGTGATTATCTGTTTTGCGTACCTGAGAGACCCCTGGGAGGAGGGAGAATATCTTATTCAGCTTTGTACTTTCTTGATTCCGTCTCCTCCTCCCGTGCCCAGTACAGTAGCCAGAACCTAAGAGGGGATCTTAGTAGGATGGGTGGATGGATGGGGGATGGATGAGTGAATGCATACATGTTATCTTGTTTGGGTTCCCCAAAAGCAGACCCAATGTGAGGACTTGGGTGCAGGTAGTTTTTCTTGAGATGATCTCAGGGAACAGAAATAACTGGGGAAAATAAGAGAGGGAAGGGAGAAAAGTCAATAAAGGGTACATGAATGAGCAAGTTGCCTTGGGGAGTAACCGGGGGCTTAATCCCACCCACTGGGGACTCCTCAAGGAGGAACCTATTGGACAGGGCTCATGGGGGTCTCACAGCAGCATGAAGAGCTGGCATTTATGCACTTCTTCCCATGCCCCTTTGGTTGGTGGTAGCTGCCCTGCTTTCTCCTGCAATTTCCAGTTTCTCCTGCTATCAGCTGAGCAACTTACTGTGGTGTGGGAGAAAGCCCTCAGGCAAGACCTCCACAGCATCTGCTACAAATGTAAGTACCAGAAGATGGAGCCATCAGTAATATTGGCCTTTAGAGTGAAAAGATTTTCCCAAGCCCATTTCAACCTAGGCACATTGTTTTCACTGCTGATGGTGAACAATTATTTCCCTATCTGCTATCTAAAGTTCCGCGCTCAGCCCACTGCAGAGTTGGAGTGGGTGGTCCTCTAGTTGCACGCCCCCTCCCTGTGAGGGATCAGTGTGTGTCTCTCACTCTGACCCAGATGGTCTAAGCCACTGATATTTTCCTAGTGTAGCTGCATGCTCCCGTATTATTACAGGAGTCTGCTCTACTGAGCAAATTAAAAGTATGGTCTCCAGGTCCTTCCCACCCACATAAAAATTCCAAGAACTTGATGGAGTGTCCAACCGGGAATCACACCCCCGGCACCATCATACAAATGGCAAAACAGCTTAAGTGGACGTCCGGGAAGGAAGTGCCATTTTATTGCAACAAAACTGCATGGTTTTGCTGATTTTCCTCCTAGATTCAATGGTCTTTCCAGCTGTGTGGAAGACATATAAGGGCAAAATGAAAAGCAATTTCGGGTGGGGGGAGGGAGAGAGAAAGAGCCATCTAAGAGCTGATAATAGAATTGCTGGGTTGAGGCATTTTCTATTGTTTTCTTTTTCTTTGCATTTTAGGATAGTGAGGGGAGTTGGAAGTGTTACTTGAAAAGGAATTCTTTTTAGCTCAGGAAGAAATCCAGTGTCGCTTTGACTTTGTATTGTTCTTGTTAGTAACTGGAAACATCTACTCAGCTGGAGCCCTCTAGACATGGAAGATCGCTCCATGGTGGGTTCACAGGCACCAATCCCAGAGAGCAGGGTTAATTTGCTAAACTAAACACCCTTCTCAGGAACATAACGTGAAGATATTGGACCATAATTCAGCAGAGCACATCTGAACTGGATAGGACTTCTTCAGAAGACAGTAGCCTACTGAGCTAAAAAGTATTGGAAGAAAGCAGAGCCCAAAATGGGGGTTCTCGTGTGGGAGTGTTCTCAGGATGGAGCAGGAGAAGGAGCTAAGAGAGGATGTGGCTTTGGCTGGAGACTATCTTAGCCTGTCCCCAAGGGGAGCTCCAGAATGTGAATTCCACCAGAGTTGCCCACCTTCAGGCAAAGGGGCTGACCGTTGTCATCCCATGTCAGTGAGTCACGGGTGAGGTTTGTGGGGGTCGGGGTGACTTGTAACTTCAGGGGAGGTGGGAGTTGAGGGGCAGATGGTTCCTGTCCCTCAGGCTGAGGCCAGTGTCGGGAGGGGTCAGCCGAGCACCGTTAGCAGCCGACGCTCCCGGCAGCCGAGGACAGCTGCACTTGTGCTGTACAGGGGTCGAGTGGGGCACCAACAGCATCCAGCACTAAAGGAGATACCAACTTCAGCCTGCTTTCATCCCCGTGACCAGCCGACACCAATAAACATCTAAAATCACTGTGAAGTAAGACTGATTGTGTTATCTTGGCGTTAACACTGCTGGTTCCCAGCCTGTTATAAAAGATTGGTTCCTGCACTGTCTTCTCTCAGATCCCTGTGGGTGTATACAAGCTCCTCTAGATACTTCCCAGCCATTAGATCCTGATATTTTAATTATTCTAATCAATAACGAGACTATTTGGCTCCTCTGAGCTTTCCAGGTTCAAATGTGTGTTTCTGAGCTAGTGTGTCCGGGCCTTCAATTTAACCCAACTGAGAAGCAAATCCGGAAAAAAAAAAAACGTTAGTTTGCAACTCTAAGTGGAACGAAACCCAAATTCTTTTACCTGAAACATGAATCAGAAACATAAATCAGAAGCAAATTTATGTACTTTCTGAAACTACTGAAACAAAGAAAATCCCGTATGTCAAAATAGTCTCAAAACAGAAAGTGATTTTCGGTACAATTTCATTTGGTTTGAGTCACTTGTGGACATTTATCCCCAATAAGCAGCTGACTCAGTTCGGTCGTGAAGTTCTCATCTCAGCTCTCTTCATTCACTATTCACTGAAAATCTGCTTGTTGACCTTTTCAATTTGCCCCTTGAAGGTGGAGGAGGAAGGGGGCGGGGGGCCTAGTTTTAGAATCTGCTGAGTGTGTAGACAGGAAAAGAGTTGACGGGAAGAAATAACTCTTGTTTAGCTGCAAACTTTCCTGATTGTTTTTCCTGCGTATTAAAGAACAAAATCCACTCCTCAGCTTTACTATTTCCCTTCCTGCCTCTCTTCTCATCATCCTTTGTTCCGGTAAGGAAATCATACGAAGTCTTTTTGGCATCGCCATAAGCGTGTTATTGTAGGGCCTCATCCTGCAGAGCACAATCGTCTTCTGCAGCGTGGCCCCAGCGCAGCGTCACGGCGTGCTGATCATGTCCAGCAGGTGAGAGGGGGCTGAGACTGACTTCACTTCCCTGAGGACTTCCAGGCTGTGCTGAGACTGTAGTTGGCAATCATCGCCGTCTCCCCCGGCTATAAAGATCAGTGTCTACCCCGGCTACAAAGGGACACGGGGCCTGCTGTTCATTTTGGGGTCTGGCAGGATCTCGTCAATTATTTTATAATGCTGTTTAAAGATGAGCTTCCCCCTCTTTTCTCTGGAATATTTGCTTACATACATTTTCTCACTTTTCTTTCTGTCTTCCCACCCTTCCCACATACACACTCAGAAATAGCTCCCTGCTCGGGAGTGGCAGGCTGGGACTCCAAGCTCTCAGGGTGGGGCTGTGGAAGCCTGTGGTCGCTTCCTTGAGCTGGCAAGCAGCCAGATGGGGAGAGGGGGCAGGGAGAGGGGGTTCTGGCCTCAAATCAAGGACATAATTATTGACATGCTTAGCATCCATCAACTCTTCTCCTGTGAGGGCTCTGCTAATGAGATAATCCGCCACACAAGGCTTTTGCTGTATTCATTTTGCAAAGAGAGAGACAGAGCCAGAGAGACAGCAAGTGGGGCCCAAAGATTCAAAGCCCCAGGAATGGGCTCAGACAGTCCTCGGGAAGCTTGGTGAGGAGTGTGAGCCCCTTGAGCCAGCTGGAATGCAGGCCTAAGTACCTATACTCCAGCACACGTTTATGTCACAAAAATCTCTCCTAGCAAAAAAGAAGATGAAATATTTCACTCTAAGATTAAGCACTCAGATAGTTCTAAGCCGTGGCCAGAGACCTGTGCTCAGAGGGGAGAGATGTGCTAAATGACGTCTGAGGTCCTGTAACCCCCTGGGAGACGTTTGGGGCCACCAGATGTGTCCTTGGCACATCACCAGTGTAAGCGCAGACGTTCACAGGGTCCAGCCGCATGATACAGTGAGTGATGTGGGCTGGGTGGGGACCACGGTGAATGGAGAACCCGCGCCAGGTAAAGGAGGCGCCTGCTACGCTGCTCCGGGTAAGTGGCTGCATGTAGAAACAGCCAGGGCTGCCCGAAGGCACTTATTTCAAGAGAAGCCAGAAATTCAAAATTTTATGGGAAATCTCTGATTTTTAAATAGCACGTCTAAATATTTATTAAACACTGTACAAGCCAAATGACATACTAGTTATGAGCTATATCTGGCCTGAGGCCTTTGAGACAACGCCCATAGGCAAATAAAAGCTTCACAGAGAAAGTCCTGATGTTCAAGAACTTTGCAGAGCCTGGCAGTGATTGTCCACATCCCTCCAGAGGGATGCTGGGGACCGTGTTGACTTTACTGCCATTGCGATTCTCCAGTGATGCTGCTGGACTCACAGACACTAAAGGAAGCAAAGCCTGTAACGGGAGGCTGTGTTTCTCCATTAGGTCAGGACGACTCAGGGGGCCTGCTGTGGCTGAGCCAGGACCCTGAAGACTCGCTCACTCAGGCAACTGGGACACGATAGGGGACAGTGCTCCACCCACAGCCACCCACTGCCAGAGCTTGTTCAGGGAACCTGAGCAGTGTGACCCTCCAGCCAGTGGATTCCAGGTGGAACCCCAACATCAAACAGGTCCATGCCAGGCTGCTTTGGTTGAAGCAGGAGTGGAAGAGCTGGGGCACCCCCAGTAGGACCCTCCCACTGCCCCGCAGACACCTGGTCTGAGTCTCGCAACCGAAAGTCACTCAACATGCAGAGAGCTAAGCAAACTTGCCTCAGCTCCGCAGTCCCTTTGAAAGCCCTCAGCCCTCCCCTGCGGTTTCTTTGAATTCCTCAGTCCCACATTCTCAACACCCTTCCGGGCTGCCTCTGATTTACTTCATCTCTACCGGTTGCTGAGTGGTTTTTTGTTTTTGTTTTTGGTGAGGAAGATTCTCCCTGAACTAACATCTGTGCCAATCTTCCTCTACTTTGTACGTGGCCTCTACTTTGTACGTGGGATGGCTCCACAGCCTGGCCAATGAGCAGAGTAGGTCCATGCTCAGCATTCGAACCCACAAACCAGGGCCACTGAAGTGGAGCATGCAGAACTTTAACCACTCGGCCACGGGGCCAGCCCCATTGCTGAGTGTTTTAATAGACTCTACTGAAGACGTGATCATGGTCAGCACCTTCCTCTGCCTCCCAGGCACCCTTCTTTTTCCTCTGCCACGAGGAGCAAAGCAAGCCCCTCTCCATGGGGTACAAATAGCAACATGGCAGGCATCTATGGGTGTTTACATCCGCCCTTGGGCCTCACCTGCTCCCCGCAGCTACTTATCCAAGGACCATACTCAGGGCCAGCCTCATGGGCCTGCGACAGTTACAGGACCCCGTGTGCAAGAGGGTCCTGCCCTTGGTTTAACGCTCGGCTGTCATCATCTCAAAATTCTTAATGAGTTTTGAATAAGGTGCTCCACATCTTGCTGCATCGGGACCTGACAGTTGTGGAGCCCCCTGGCCATACTTCTTTAAATTACACAGCGCCCTAAGAGGAATTTGCATGAATAACAATTATCTATCCCCATACCTCTCTCTGGGCCTCAGTTTCTTCACCTATAAAATGGTAATAGCATTCCCAAAGGGTACTTGCAGGGTTTAGCTGTGACCATGAGTAGAAGAAGCTTTGACACAAGGCTGACCGCTCCTTGTACCATGAAGGCAGGGCAGAAAGGAGCTCTGACGGGGAAGATGTGGTGCCCAGCCCCATGCAGATGAACACCCGTATACTCTTTATTCACCTTCACCAGTTTTTAACATTTGGAATGTTTCGTCGCTTTCGTTCTCCGCCTCTCTTTCTGTCTCTCCCCCACCCCCGTACACATGCGCACATGCAGGAAGCTTACTGGGAGGTAACACCTGTGAGCAACAAAAAAGAGAGGAAGCAGAATCGGGCAGGAAGAACATCCACTGGCCAAGCAAGTATGCCAAAGTTTTGGCCAAACCAAAGGAGAGTTCCAGAGCAAAGATTGTCGGTTAGGAGAGTTCTGAGTCGGGCAAAATGGTCAGGCCCTAGGGCACCCCGCCCCATGCTCAGTCATCAGGTCGGGGCTGCCGGGCGAGCATGTGGCCGTAAGTGGACGCCGAGGCAGACGTAGGCATTAGCAGCTGGGGGTCATGGGCTCACTGCTCTTCTCCCAGCTGAATGGCATGTCTTTTCTGGAAGGGAGATCCAAGTGCCACACCTCCACGAGGGCCACGAAAGGTACCTTTTTCCTTTTGCGCTTTGTAATTAAAAGCTTCCAGTTTCCTGAGGGACTGGTGGGGGGGTGGGGTGCAGTCTTCCCACTGCCCCAGCCACCGTGTGAATGGGACAGAGACAAAAAGAGGGAATATGCTTCTCTCCTCTTCTCTGTTCTGAGCATGGAAGGAAAGGCAAGGGGGCTCCACTGGCCAGAGTGTCCCCCACAACAGGCTCGGTGTGCATCACGGGGTGCTTTTCTCCCTTCGTGCTCATTCTCGCAGAACCAGACACAGCTGTACCAGAATCTCAGCAATGCCTGCAGCTTTTCCTATTTGCACACAGCCCCAGATGTCCCTCACACGGGTAGCAGACGTGGTTGGTGCCCACCCATATCACATGGGGCTCACCTCTACCTGTAAGTTACCCAGTAAACACCCACAACTCTGCCTGAAGGCATTTTGCGGTCATGGGAGCATGTTCCGTGCATATACAGGGAAGACTGGAAATGCTGGAGAGTCAATGTCATGAACCAGCCCTCCACCGAAGACAAATGGGAGTTGGTGGACGACTGTCCTGGCTTCCTTGTCGGCTAGGGTGAGACAACTCCAAGGTACGTTCTGCATAGTCTCTGAGAGACCCCAGTGAGACTGAGCCCCAGGTGCTCTCAGTGGAGATCTGCTCAAAAAAGCAAGCTGTTTGAGCCTCTTTCCCTTCTCTGAGCCACTCCCTGACTCCCCTCAAGGGGCTTCCTGGAACCTCCTCCCAGTAAACCAGTTGCACTTGCCTTCCTGTCTCTGGGGGAACCCAACTCACAACAAGGCCTGTGCATTCGCCAGTGTGCTGCCATGGAAGGTGAGCTGTTGCACAGTAGACTAAGCAGGAGCACGTCGCTGAGCTGGTGCGGGGACTAGCAGAGCACGTGGCTCCCCATCCCCAAGGCCTTGTCGCTTCTATACAAGGTCTGAAGGAGGCACTTACACTTGTCAGTTTTACTCTGTTTCATCCTATAGGTACCAGGGCGTTAACACACAGGAGTGACCTTAACCAATGAAGGAGGGGAGTTTGTAGAATGAAACTCAGAATCCCCATACTGAGGGGCTAGTTATAGTAATAAATACTGGGGTACTGACTCCCGCTCTCTCATAGAGTTCCCAGTGGAATTTACCCCCGTGGCCACTCAGGCTCTGTTTTGGCCTCTTTCCCCGTTTTACTCTCCCTATTCCCTCTTCCTGGGATCACCTCCCAAATAAACTACTTTCACTCAAATCTTTGTCTCTAGGTTTGCTTTGGGAAAAATAGAAACTAAGACCCCTCCATTTTTCAGATGAGGAAACTGAGGCCCGAGGCATTAAAGAACCTATTCAAGGTCAGAAGGTGTGATGGTAGCCCAGGCAGCCTGGCTCCAGAGCCTGAGTTCTCAACCTCTAGTAGATGGGTTCTCAAACTTAATTGTGCACTGGAATCACCCAGAGGGCATGTTAAAACCCAGATTTCTTGGCCCCACTCCCCAGAGTTTCTAGGGTCTGGAGGCTCTAGAATTTGCATTTCTAAGCAGTTTTCAGTAATGTTATTGCTGGTCTGGGCACCGCACTTTGAGAACCACTGCAGCAGTACTTAGTGCTCAGCAGTTGGAGCCCCCACCATCATGCTGTAGAAGACATCTGCGAGAATGGATTCATCTTCTCACAATAGGAGGGCCTGTTCTTCTGCAGGTGCGTGCCCAAGGGTTGCTGAGCCCTGGTGTGTCGACTATACTCTGTAGTATGCCCACATACCCTCCTGCTATGCTCTGTAATATGCCACGTACACCCCCACTACACTCTGTAGTATGCCACATACACTCCTGCTATACTCTATAGTATGCCCACATACCCTCCTGCTATACTCTGTAACATGCCCACATACCCTCCTGCTATACTCTGTAACATGCCCACATACCCTCCTGCTATGCTCTGTAGTATGCCACATACACTCCTACTGTACTCTGTAGTATGCCACATACACTCCTGCTGTACTCTGCAGTATGCCCACAGACACTCCTGCTATACTCTGCAGTATGCCCACATACACTCCTGCTCTACTCTGTAGTATTCTCACATACACTCCTGCTACACTCTGTAGTATGCTACATACACTCCTGCCATACTCTGTAATATGCTCGCATATACTATACTTGCCCTCCAGCCTGTATTTTCTGAGTATCTGCTGTGTCAGGCATTGTGCAGGATGCTGCATGGATTCAGAAACCTATTGGTCTCATTAGACCAAATGTCTACCCTTAGGGAATTGGGTACAGCCTAGGGTGAAGCATTCAAGACCAAGCCCAAAGCATGAGACCAGACAGCTGATTGCAAAAACAATGGAAAGCCTGCTGCCTGGATTAGTATCTCAGAATGGAGAGGCCAAGGTCCAGAAACTCACCAAACCCATCATCAGAGGAAGTGGGAAGTCAAGCTCTGGCTTCCAGAGGTGAACTGTGGACACTGCTTTCGATTCTGTGATTCCTATTGTATCTGCAGTTAATTAATACAGCTCGTGGGCTGCGTCGGAATGAGACTCCCATCAGAAAGCCTCAGCCGATTGCACTTTTGATTCCTGACATTGGAACTTGTTACCCTACAGTCTTTATTGTGCTGGCAAAAGGAGATTAATTCATGGGATGAAAAGAAACCATATTAATGGAAGGGACGATATAAATTTGTATGCAGTGAGGCAAATCTGCAGTGCTCTGCAACCACGGGAGCGGGAGGCAGAGAATGGCAGGTTAAATTACTCCTGTCTTGGGCTGTCAATTTAAAACACCTTTTGTGCATTCCTTTCTTTGTCCAAATACATGTGCATTTCACGCACAGTGTGAAGGCAATACACGCTGACCTGCAGCACTAGCCCCTCCCCCAAACACAAAGGGTTCAGTAGCAAAGGCTTGTAAGTTTAACTAGAGTTGCTTTTCTTGGAAGCATTTTCTGTGTATAAATATGAGGTAGCTATGAATGTGTGTGTTGTGTGTGTGTTCGTGACTTAGCTGCAATTTAAAAAAATAAAGACTGCAGTGGTTTGAATCATAATGATTTGCAACTAAAAATCCATTAGCCCTGTCTATGGATGATGCTAAATATACCAAATGTCAGGATGTGGTGGACTGGAAGGACAGCCTTAAAATAGCTCCTTTGAAAACAGCCCCTCCGGATGGGTTTTCTCCACAGATCTGTCTCCTTGACGTAGATTCCTGGGGAAATAAAGCCAGTGATCAGGGTGCAGGGCAGATTCTGTGGAGGGAGGAACAGACCTGATTGTTCCACAATGCAAAAGCCCAGGGACCCCGGGCCAGGGGTCCCCACATCCCATTTGGGTTGGCTCTCCAATCCCGGGTCACAGGACACCTGAATCACTTCTCCCCTCATTCTGGTGAGAGACAGCTGGCCTCATTGTCAGGTGCCGACTTGTTGCGGTCCCTCTCTGAAGCTGTTAAAATGCAGCATCTAATGTGCAGATAGGGTCAAGGAAGAGGAAACAGGCTTCAGGCGCTGGTCTGAAGGATACCCCGCTGAGGGAGCTGTTTGAAATGGTTGGAGGTTGTGGCCACACTTCCAGCTGTCTGCACCCACATTGCTTTTCCTGGGGGCTCTCTCTGGCTGCCAGAGCCCACTCGGCTGCCTACACAGTAGGCTCTGAGTGCCAGGGAATTCACTTCCCCTCAGAGCAACCCTCTTCCAAGGAGGTGTTGCATAAACACCCCAGCACCCTCGCCCTTAGGTGGGGCAGATCTGAGGTGCGTGTTTTGCATTTCTGCCCAGAGTTGCTCAAAGAGATTAAGTTCCAGGTACCCACAGTGGTAACCTGCTTCCTCCACATCCTTTATGGACTGCCTTCCCTTCCCTGTCTCACTTCACCACTGTCCCCTGGAGTTTCCTGGGATCACCTCCCAAATAAACTATTTGTCTCTATCCCTCATCTCAGGGTCTGCTCTTGGGGGAACCAAACTAAGACAAATGTATGACTTCTAGTATGGCTATTCAGAGTCCTTATTTACTTATTTTTCCAGAATACAAGTGAAAACCATAAGAGACAGTGCCAGATATCTGGACTTTTGATATGCTGTAATTGTGGACCATGACCTAGTGGTAGCAGCTGGGAGCTAGGTTGATGGAGAGGAAAGAGATTTAGCGGACGCAGCAGGAGAACAGCGCCTGCCTTTACACAGTGTGTCTGTTTTCCAAACACTGCAAGAGTTGCCTTGGGACTTATTCTGCACCTAGGCAACTGGAGTGAGTCAAACCAGCCCACCAGGAAGGTTTTCATATGAAGATTCCTTTGCCAGGGGTTGAAGAGAATGAAGACTTTGGGACTGTTCGTCTAGATGAAGAACCAGGCTTGGGAAGGACAGAGGCTGCCCACTCACCCTCCCTGTCCTGCTGGCCCAGTCCCTAAGGCAGGACTTGGGCCTCCCATTCCCAGTCTGAAACTCAGTCCCCAGTGGAACTAAAATTCTGCCTCAAAACCCAAGCCCATATGACTAGGGATAGTTTGCCAGTCCCTGCCGGTCTTTTCTGTGGCCCATGGTCTAGCAGCACTAGCATCACCTGTGAACCTGTTAGAAATGCAGATTCTTGGTCCCACTTGCAGACCGACTAATCAGGATTTGCATTTCAGTAGATGCCCCGGTGCTTCCTGTGCCCATCTGGCATTTAGAAGTGGTTGCCTCTGGCAAGGGGATTAAGGTGGGAACCAGAAGGTGGGAAGGACTGGGCTATTGCTTTTAAATGGGTAGACATATGACTTTGATAAAAATGTAAAAGCCACTATAAATAAAGGCAATAGACGTTTTAGAATATTATTTAAAGCTATAAAGTATAAAAACAAAAAACCCAAACATTTTAAAAGACACAATTTGTGTGAAGGCAGGGTGAGGGCAGAGGGGTGGAATGCCATATCTTTCATATACAAGTCAAGAAATAGAGGGATAAACATGTTGTTCAGAGCAGTGCAGATAACTACCAGGAAAAAAATCAAAGCAGAGTCATTTTAAAGCTATCGGTTCTGGGGAGCAGTAGTAGTGGTGAGGTGGTGGGCAGGAAAGAAGGCTTTTATTTTTTATGTTGGGCTTTCTGTACTGTTTGAATTTTTATTGGCATGTGCATGCATTAATTCCTTTGCTATTTATAAAATTAAGTTTTAAAAAAGAAAGGAGAGAGCTAAATTAAAGCTAAACAAGGTTACAAGGGCAAAAGAGGATTTTTCGGAATACAAAAGACTTGGACTTATTTATCGGCAGAGGATAAAGGAAAAACAGATATTAAAGATAGAAGTGGAAAGAGAAGGCAAACAGACCTTGGTCCTTTACTTCTGTCCCTGCCTCTGCCTGACCTTCCAATGTACCTGACCAGAATTTATATTTTCTGAATCCCAGACATCACTACACAATTTTTCTTGGTTAACATTTATTCTTTTCAATTGCAAAAGCCACCCCCATTCCTCTCCCTTTCTCAGAGATAATCAATGTTATCAGTTGGGTGTGTTTTGTTTCCATATCAGTTAGCGAATGCTACATAGCAATGCTTTGGTGGCACACAAGAGTAGACATTTATTGCTTACATGTCTTGAGAGGTCGATTCGGCAGCTCTACTCATTTTGATTGGGTTTACCTACAGGTTTAGGGGCGGCTGACTATCAGCCAATCTAAGTGGCCTCAGCTGGGACAGCTGTGGAGCCTGGACTCTCCTCCACATGTGCCTCCTCCTCCAGCAGGCTAGCCTATGCATATTCTCTGAGAATGGGTGAGGCACAAGAGTAAGCAAGCCCCATTGCACCAGAGTCTCACCAGGGTAAGGATTTTCTACTTGTGTCACACTTAGCAACATCCCATTGATTCAAAGCAAATCACATGGGTCAGAGTCAGGAGGAGAAGGGGAAACAAAGAAACACAGCAAAGGGTACAGATACCGGAAAGGGAGAAGAATTGGGACCATCGCTGCAATCAATCACACTACTAGATCAGGAATTGGCAAGTTATGGACCACAGGCTGAATCTGGCTCACCACCTGAAATTATAAATCAAGTTTTATTGGAACACAGCCATACTCATCCATTTATATATTGTCCATGGCTACTTTCACATTACAATGGCAGAGTTAAGTAATTGCAACAGAAATGGTATTGCCTGAAATATTTACTCTCTGGCCCTTTACAGAAAAATATGCCGACTCTTGTTCTAGACCTTTTTCTAATCATTGGTATAGATACATATTTATACGAATGTCATGTTAACTGTTGATTTTTCAAATTTTACATAAAGGGAAACATATTATACTTTTTTTATTATACTTTTTCTACTTTAAAACATGCCTCGGAGATCTTTCCCATCAGTACCTATGGATCTACCCCATTCTTTTTTTTAATACTTCATTGACTAGCCTTATATATGCCTCTTGGTACGCATGTGAAGTGTATTTCTCTAGGATAAATAACTAGACATAAGTGGAGTGAGGCAAAAGTTGTGCCTATTTTTTCCAACACTTTATTATGAAACTTTCAAACAGCAAAGATGAAATAAATTTAAGTATCAGTATATCAGTATCTATCATTCTACCATTAACATTTGGAACACTTGTTTTATGATGTGTCTGTCCATTCCTCTATCAATTAGTCCATCTAATTTTCTGATGCATTTCCAAGTAAATTTGAGAAATCAGTACACTTCCCCCTAAATATTTCAACTTGCAAATAGTTGGCTAGTATCAAATATTTTTAAGAGTTTTAATTTCTTCTGATGTAAAATTTATTTACAATAAAATGTTCAGATCTTAAATGAACATTCATGGAGTTCCGACAAATTGTATGCCTGTGTTATACTGAACTTCATCAAAATATATAACATTAGCATCACCCTAGTAAGCTTTCTCATGCCCCTTCCTGGTCAATTCTCACCCTCCCACACAGAAGCCCCTACTTTTCTGATTGTTTTTCATCCTTTTGTCTGTTTTAGATCTTCATTCAAGTGGAATCATATAATATATACTCTTTTTGTTAGGATTTTCATTGCTCCATATCCTCACCAACATTTAGTACTGTTACTCTTTTTAATTTGAGCTCATTTGAGAGGGGAGTAGTGGGATCTTACTATGGTTTTAAACTCTATTTCTCTGATGACAGTTGACATCTAATATTTTCAAGTGCTTATTGGATAGTCATGTATTTTCTTTTGTAAGGTATCTGTTCAAATATTTTGCCCATTTTTCTCAAGTATTTGTCTTTTAATTGTTGTCAAAGTTCTTCATATATGCTGAATATCAGACCTTTGTCAGATTACGTTTTGCAAATATTTTCTCCCACTCCATGGCTTGCCTATTTATTTCCTCAATGATATCTTTTGGTGAGCAGATGTTTTTAATTTCGATGAAATTTAATTTGTCAATTTTTTAATGGCTAATACTTTCTGTGACCTGTCCAAGAAACTTTCCCTACTCCGATTCACAAATATAGTCTTCAGAGTTTTCGCTTTTATGTTTCAGTCTAGCAGCCATCTTGAATTAATTTTGAAGTATGGAATGAGGTAGGAACAGAATTTCATTTTTTTTCCCATCTGCCTATTCAGTTATTCTTGCTCCATTTGTTGAAAAAAAATTCTTTTCTACATTGGATTATTTTAGCACATTTGTTAAAAATTAAATGCATAAGCTTGACTGTATTTCTGGGCTGTCTGTGCTACTCATCTATTTGCTGACCTTTATTCCGATATCACTCCATCTTGATTATTGTAGCATTTTTGTAAATCTTACAGTCAGGGTGTATAAGTCCTCTGACTTTGTTTTTTTTTTTCAGGATTTCTTTGGATATTCAAGGTCATTTGCGTTTCTATATACATTTTAAAATCTAGTCATCAATTTCTTTTCTTCTTTTGAAGTCTGCTGGGATTAAGATTAAGATGGAGAGAAATCTGGAGATTAATTTGGGGATAATTAGTATTTTAGCAATAGTGGATTTCCCAATCAATTAACATAATATATTTTCCATTTATTTAGGTGTTCTTTAATTTATCTCAACATGTTTTGCAGTTTTCAGTATAAACTTCTTGTATACCTTTTGTTAAAATTTATTCTAAATATTTTACTTTAATATTTTTTAAAAGAATGGAATTAGTTTTTTAAAAATTCCTTTCCAATTATTTGCTGCTGGTACAAAACTATGATTCATTTTGGTATATTAACCATGTATCCTGTGACCTTAATAAAGTAACTTCTGAGTTCAATAGTTATTTTATAGAATCCATAGAATTTCCCTTAAAAATTTTTTTCGTAAAAAATTATGTCATCTGCAAATAGAGACAGTTTTATGTCTTTCTTTCCAATCTTTATGCCTTTTATTTCTCTTTCTTCCCTTATTCAATGGCTAGCATCTCCAGTACAATGTTGAAAAGAAGCAGTAAAGGTAGGCATCCTTGCCTCATTCCCAGTCTTGGGAGAAATATGTTCAAAATTTTACCATTAAGCTTGATGTTAGCTATAGATTTTTAATAGATGTGTTTTATCAGATTGAGGAATACCCTTCTATTCCTAACTTGCTGTAAATTGTTATTATGGATAAATTTTGACTATTGTCAAATGCTCTATCTGTATCTATTCAGATGATCATATGGGCTTTCTCCATTATTTTGTTAATATGGTGAATTACATTGATTGGTTTTTCTTTGATGTTAAACTAATCTTGCATTCCTCAGATAAACATTACTTGGTCATGATACGTTTTTCTTTTAATATAATGTTGGACCCAATTTGTTAATATTTTATTAAGGATATCTATATATATATATTCATGAGAGATATTGGCCTGTAATTTTTAAAAATAACATCTATGTCAGATTTTGGTATGAGGGTTATTAGCCTCACAAAATAAGTTGGAAATTATTACTCCTCTATTTTTTGAAAGAGTTTTATGATTGGTGTTATTTCTTACATGTTTGATATAATTCACCAGTAAAACCAGCTGGGCCTAGAACTTTATGTACTGGAAGGTTTTTGATGATGAATTCAATTTCTGTATAGTTAAAGGACTATTCATATTTTCTCCTTCATTTTGAGTTTATTTTGGTAACTTGTATTTGTTAAGGAGTTTGAAAGAATTTATCCACTTCATCTAATTTATCAAATATGTTAGCATAAAATTACTTATAATATTCTTTTATTATGTTTTTAGTGCCTGTAGACTCTGTAGCAATGTCCTTTCTTGCATTCCTGATATTGATAGCTTGTTTTCTCTCTTCTAAAAAGATTTCTTGATCTGTCTACCTGTTTGGTTGATCTCTTCAAATAACCACCTTTTAGCTTTGTTAATTTTTAAAACATAATACCAAATAGACTTGCAAAAAAGCTCTCAATATTGATTCACAACAACAATGTACAAGAGTCTGCAATTTCCCTTTATGCTCTTCAATTCAGGATGTTTATCGACATATATAAATAATTGGAAAGGTTAAGACTGATACTTCCTTGTAATTTTTATTTTCCCAATTACTGTTGAGATTCAGCATTTTTACATGTTTGTTGGTCATTGGTCTTGCCTTTTCTGTGAACTGTCAGTGTTATTTTTCCCAATTTTAATTGGATAGTTTTGATTTTGTTTCTTCATTTGGTAATATTTTTATATGTCCTTATATACATTTATTGTTATATATGTTGCAAACTTTTTTCAGGTCAGTAACATACAATTTAATTTTCTTTATAACATCTTTTTATCATACCGTAGTTTTTAATGTGGACAATTTTTCAATATTTTACACTTTATGTCTTGCTTAACAATGCTAAATGTACTCCTAAACTAAATTGTTGTACAGTAAATGCTAAATTTACTGTAAACATTCTAATTCATAGCTCCTTACATATCTAATAATTGCTCCATAATCCATCTGAAATATTTTGGTTATGATGAGAGATAAAAATCTAAGTTTCTTTCTCTCCAAATAGACAGCAAATTATCTTAACCACCTTTACTGGGTAGTCCATACCTTCTTCATTGAATTAAACATGCTGCCTTTCTCTTATACAAAATTCTCATATATGTGAATTTGTATCTGAACTCCCTTTTCTGTTCCATTAATTAGTTCATTTTGGGGCCAATATCACCCTTTTAATTACTAAAGCTTTACAGTATGCTTTGATATTTGGGATGCTTCATTGCTTTTCTTTTTCAAAGATATGTCTTGACTATTCTTATTCATTTTCCATTCCAGATTAACTTTAGAATCAGCTTGTCAACTTCCAAGACATATCCTGTTGGGGTTTTGTTTGAGTTTATATGAAACTTACAGACTAATTCATTAAAAACAAACATCTCTATTATACTAAAGCTTCCTAGCCAATCAATGGTATGTCTCCTCATTAATTCACATCTTTTAAATATTTCAGTGAAGTTTTACAATTTTCTACATATAGGTTTTATACATCTCCTGTTGGATTTATTTCAAAACATTTTATTGTTTATATTGCTATTGTTACTGAGACTTTTCTCTATTTTATTCTTTAGTTTGTTATTGCTAGTGTAAAAGAAAGCTATAATAATTTTTGCTCCTATTCTATCTGGAAAATTTGCTAGACTCTCTTGTTAATTGAAATAAGGTTTGAGAGACGACATTGTGAATAAAATAACTGAACAGCTAACTTCTAATACCCATAAATATAATTTTAATTGTGGCAAAAATAGCAAATAATTAACAATTTTATTTCACTTCCCTGGAATTGACATTAACTAGATTAAGATACAAAGATATACACACTTATCATCCATATTTGTGGGTTAGTTTTTCCCGATCTTGTTTTAAGTTAAATTTAGGATTAGGCGCCTTTAGTAACGTATTATAAGACCTAAAACTTCAAGCGCTGCCTTGACATCTTTGAGCTGCACAGGGCTCCTGAGTCCCCTTGCTTTTCCTGGGTATGCCCCTGCACCCAAGAGGGAAAGTCTCCCTCTAGGCCAGTTCCCCCATCAGCCAGACCATCTGCAACTCATCCAGTCCTCAACCTCATGGGTTCACCCCCCTGCCACACGTGGAATTATTCAAACAAAACAATCCCATCCTTCTGCAGGAACTAGGTGGCATCCCAACCTCTGGCTACTATAAAGCCTGACTCCCACAGCCTCTTTTGGTTCTTCTGGTTCACTTGCTCCCGCATGCAACCCCTGTGTGGCCCTACACGGTGTGCAGTATCCTCCTCCCCTGGGCTGTGAGTTTATGTGACCAATAAACTGCTGCCAGTTTCACTTGTCCAGTGTCAGATGTTGGGTGTTCAGCCATCTTATACTATTCAGGGCAGAAAATCTCTCCTTCACCAACAGGATGAATAGGAGGTGATCAGAACGAGTAATCAAATCATTTTTGTTCTAAGGATGTCTCTCTTCTGGCTTAACTCAATGATGATGGTGAAATAGACATAATTCTTGTGATTCCTAAAGGTAGAGGAGGAAAGTTCTCTTTGGACCTAACTTGCCCTTAATTCTGACTCGCCAGACGTAGCGCCTATGTGCTCCAAGGCAATTAGAGTAATTTGTTCCAGAGGCAGACTCAGGCATGCCTACATTCTCTGCTCAAAGAGGATATTGATTAATGTGTTTTGGGTGACAGGCCACCTAAACACCAGTGCTCACAAACTGCAGGCCTCAGCAGGCTCAGTTCTGTCTTGGTGCTCTCTGTAATTCAATACCTCACATCTCTCTTTCCTTCTAAGATTCTTTTATTCCAAAGAGAAGAATCTTAGTGTATTAGTTTTCCTTTCCTGTATACCAAATTACCACAAATTTAGTGGCTTAAAACAACATAAATTTAACATCTCACAGTTTCTGTGGGTCAAGAGTCCAGGCACAGTTCTGCTAGGTCCTCTGTTTAAGGTATGCAATCAAGGTGTTGACCAGCGCTGTGGTCCCATTTGGAGCTGGGTGTCCTCTTCCAGGCTCATTGAGCTTGTTGGTAGAATTCAGTTCCTTGCAGCAGTGGAACTCATGGTGGCTTCCATCTTCTTCAAGGCCAGCAGGAAAGCATTTGCTGTAGATTGAATCTTTCTAACTTCTGTCTCTGACTCCAGCCCCAGATTTAAAGGGCTCACATGATTAGACCAGCCCACCCAAGAGAATCTCCCTGTTGATTAACTCAAAGGCAACTGATTAGAGACCTAAATTATATCTTTGCTATATAGCAGGACCTAGTCATGGGAAT
Organism: Equus asinus; assembly: GCF_041296235.1. Classification (NCBI taxonomy): domain Eukaryota; kingdom Metazoa; phylum Chordata; class Mammalia; order Perissodactyla; family Equidae; genus Equus; species Equus asinus. The sequence continues at coordinate 54,088,604 of NC_091810.1, read as the reverse complement.
GATATCCCGTCATGTTCATAAGTTCTGCTCAGAACCAAGGGAAGAGGACTATATAGGGTGTGTACTCCAGCAAGTGGGAATCATCTTCAGTGTGCCTGTTCTCTCTCCTTATGTCCTCAGTCTGGCTTCCTCTCCCATTCTTTCCAAAGCTTCTCTGCCAAAGATCACTTGACCTTATTACCACCGATTAGCATCCTTTGACCAGGAGGGAAACAGAGCTGTTGTCCCTCTTCCTTCTGGAGCTTGTTGTTTTGTTTTCCTTGAATTTCACTCTTTTTCTACCTTTTTATGATAAGCTTTGGATTGTTGATCTTATTCTCTTTACTGCCAACTTTTCCATGTCATTTTAAGTGTATCTCACAAACATTATCTACCTAGTTTTGATTTTTTTAAGCTAACTAATCTTTAAGCAGATGAATAAAGCCATTCACAGTTGTTTTGATTACTATGTTTGAATTCATTTCATCTTATTTTGTGTTTTCACTTTATCATGCATTTTTTTGTTGTTCCAGTTTCCCTACTTTTTTATTGACTTGATTGCATCTTCTTTGTTCCATCTTTTCTCTTCTAGTAGTCTGGTAGATATATTCTATTTTTCTAGTTATTGTTCTTAAATTGTAATACACACACTTAAACTGGATTTGTCTAATAATTTTTAGAAAGGTTCACTATATCCTCGCCCTAAGGAGATAAAAACCTTGCATAATTTCACTTTCTGACCCTCACTCTCATCTTTTGGCTTACCTCCTCTATTGAATTTTTTTACAACCAATCATTACTTAGACTGAACAATAAATTTTACTAGGGGTTTTTATTCACCAATGCTTTTCAGATCCTACTTCTTTCTCTTAGATTATTTTTTTTTCTTATGCAAGAGTCCAGCCTTCAGCACTTCTCTCACAGAGCACCAGAGGCTGGTATATTGAGTCCTTGGGTCTCTAAAAATATCATTTTGATCACACACTTGAGAGTCTGGCATTCTAGTCTTAGAACTTCAAAGATGTTTCTTCATTGTCTTCTTGTGACTCTGGTGGTCTATAAATATGATCTTTATTCCTTTGTAGGTAATATCTCTGGAAGTTTTAGGGTTTACTTTCTCTTTTGTTCTCTGAAAATTCACTACGATTTGTCTAGATATGTGTGAGTGTGTATGTGTATTTCAGTAATCCTGCTCTAGACTTGATGGGCCCTTTTTATTATATTAGAATCTCATCTTTTTAGAGTTCCGGGAATGTTTTTCTTCTCTTGTTTTACGTGTTCCATTTATTCCCTCTTTCTAGAAATCCTCTTAGAGGAAATTTTTTGAAGTTTTTGGATATATCTTTTTTTTTCATACTTTCAGTTTCTTGGCCCTTTTATGTTGTGTTCAGGGAGAATTCCTAGATTTCCTCTTTCACCTCCATTCATTCTGTTATTCAGTCTAGCAGTTGACTGTTTCTTTTTGATAAATTTCAATAATTGATATATTTTATTTCCAAGATTCTGCTTCTTTCTGCTTTATGGATGTAACGAACTTTAAAAACTTACTCTGCTCTATTAACTCCATTTCCTTGGGTGTAAGTTTTTTAATTGGTGGAACTTTTAGGGTATCATAACTTCTTTGATCCTCTTCTCACTTGCCTTTTATATTTTGAGGATCCTCACAGTTTCTGACTCAACAGGAGTGTTGCTTGTTATTATCCAGTGCAGTTAGAGATTTAATAGTTTTTCCATCAATTTTCTTTCATATTTAATTATTTGGGGCAGGAAGAAGAGGTTAGAACAGGAGCTGAGTCCACAAGCCATGTGAGAAGGTTGGATTCTATGCTGCAGAAAGTCTAGTCCCAGTTGACCCTCCCATCTCCTCTCCCACCTCATCACCCAGTCTCTGCACTGGAGCCACACCAAAGCACTGGGGAGTCCCCATTTCTCCCAGGTATCTTCAGGCCCGCATGCCTTTATGCCTCTATACCCTCTGCATTAAAATTTCTTCTGAGGGAACCACACCAGGACAAAATGTTACCAAAGGAAAACAAAAAGATCAAAAATGGAATTTTGTTCCAAGTCAATGACCTGACCTGGCTATTGCCCAAGAGAGTATCTCCCAAATTCCTTTAGTTCTCACTTATGTTATCATTTTCCTAGTCCTGAGAGTCAACATCCATAGTGTTCTCTACCAGTGTAGACAAGATACTTCTGTTAGCCATTAAGGCTTAGATGAAGTCATAAAGAAGGATAAGATCTCCAAAAAAAAAAAAAAACAAAAACAAAGAGAAAAGCCCACCTCTCTCAGGTTCCAGCAGATTGTGGGAAGGAGAAGAGGCTAAGAGCAAAGCAGGAGAGTGAGACAAGCAGGTACCCATCACACATACAGCCAGATACACTGGACAGGCATTAGCATTGTATAAGGGATGCAGCACCAAAGACAGAGCAGAGGCTCCATGTTAGGTTGGGTTAGGCTTGTAAATCAGTGGTTCTGAAATCTGACTGTGCATTGAAATCAGAACTGCTCAGGAAGGGAATTGGACTAATGAATCTGAGGTGGGGGACTCAGAATCTGTGTATCTCTTAATAGCTACCTGGCTGATTCTTGTGTAGCCTGTTCCAGTTCGAAAGCCACGGGCTGGATGACTGTGAACATCCACGCCACATCAGCTCACCCAGCTGACTAAAACTCTGAGGTTAATTGATATTAGTTGCTATTCTTCACAGTATGTTTCCTGAAAAGTGCTCCCATTGTCACATCAGTGTTGATCCCATCAAAGGCTCTGGGTTCTATTGTCTTCTTCTGCTTAAGAAAACACTTTTCATTCAGGTAGGAAATGGATTATGAACATTTGTAAAGAATGCTGGTATCCTCCTACCCTTTCTACCTCTTCCTTCCACCCGCACATCCTCCAGGCTGAAAAGGAAGAGGAGGAGCCATTGTTCAGTCTAAATGGGCTCCCATTTGCACAGTCACAAAACTCTAGGTGCTTAAGCCTGAGTTTTCACATCAAGCAAATTAGGGATAATTTTTTGCTTTCTAAAAATTATTATTTGTTATACAAAAGGATTCGTTGCAGGTTTCTTTTAATATCCAAGTTCTCTAGGGTATTTCAAATATGTCAGTTTCCAACAGTTCAGTTGACTCACTTTTTTTAGGAATACATCAACTGTGTAAAACCAAGTACAGTCATGCACTGCATAACAATGTTTCAGTCAACACCAGACCACAAATACAACAGTGGTCCCATAAGATTAGTACCATATAGCCTAGATGTGTAGTGGACTATACCATATAGGCTTGTGTTACACGCTATGATGTTCATACAGCAACAGAATAGTATAAGGATGTCTTTCTCAGAACGTATACCTCCCGCTAAGTGATGCATGACTGTATGCCAGAAAGTTTCTTGTTATTGGCTTTTATATCTTTGAAGTGCAAGGATCAAATTCTATACATTCATAAAAGATACTGGAGGATCTTGTTATGGTTTCTGAAAATGGAATCTCCCAATGAGTTGTTCAGATGAAAGAAAGCTAAGAAAGAAAAATCACAAGCTACCCTCAGACCCTATCTACACTCATTCTATATTTTTGATAACATCATTTTTTAGCAGATATTGTCATTAAAATTTTTGCAAAACAATAACCATAACTGGTATTTCAACTTTAACTTCCGGAGTCATCTTACTTCCTAAAGGTTTTCAGGTGAGCAATATTTTTGTTCCCATTTAACAACCCAGGAAACCAAGACATGGAAGATTGACTAAAATGCCCAAGGTGACAGATTTATCTGCCCCCTATGGAACACTTAGCCCAGGGCTAAGTTCATTAGTTGGTGCTCAATAAATATTTGTTAAATGAAGAAGCTTAGTCTTTTATCTGGCCTGTTTTGCAAACTTTTCACTTTATTATGCTGCCTCCCAGCTCATCAGGCATTGCTCAGGCACACATCCTGCTCATGAGAGACTAACTATATGGCAGGTGGGAAGATTTGCCTCCTGTTTGTATTATTTATGTATAAAAATGCAGCCTCCATGTAACTTCTCAACGTTCTGAGGATGCTCAGTCAACTTAAATGTTTCCCCAAGGGTGGAGTGGGGATAGAGGCTGACGTTTTACATATGGATAGACAACGTGTAACCTGTGAAGATGTGCTCAGAAGGGCTTCATCTTTGGTTTAATACTCTGCTTTTTCTACTTGGAATTCTTAATAATTTTTGAACAAGGAGCCTGCATTTTCATCTTGCACTGGGACCTGTAAATATGTAGCCAATCCTGTGGATAGGGTACAGTCATGAAAAATAAAAATGGATCTCTAAAATATTAAGCCTTTTGATATGAGTGATACTAAAATACGTGAGATTTTCAAATGTCACGTAAAGAATATCTTTGTTACAAAATATGGTATAGTCTCTGTAGTAAGAGGGGAGAGTGAATATTTGTCGTGGGCAGCACAACATTTCAGGAACTTTTATCTTCTCATTTTAAGTGTGAAAGAACCTTTGGGGTCCTCTACTCCAACCTGCAAAGATTACAGATAGTCAACCTTGCAAGGTGGCTCAACAAGCCCATGCCCACATGGTTAGGGGCAGATCCCAGGACTCCTTGGTCCTAACGATGCTCATACTGCATCATGGTCTCAGTATCAGAAAGTAGTAGGTCAAAGAATATGGTATCTGCCTTTCTGACGGACTAGGCATAGACATTAAAAATTTTTTTTTGAATAATTTCATTTTATCTCTCTGATGATACAGCCATAACAACAGTGAAGGCTAAAAAGGCTCAGAGAGCCAAAAAAAAAAAAAAAAAAAAACTTTAAGTAAAAATAAGAAGTCAGGCAGTTTTCACTTTGTTCACATATTTGTCTTTGAAGGAGCAAGTCAATGGAACTGGCAAGGTGACTGTTGTCAAGGTCAGTATTGTCTTCAGTGACCACACAAGTGAGGAGATGAGGAGAAGATACTTCCTGAGCCACAGGCATTGATATGCCTTGGCTATCTTCATTCCTATCATTATATGGTGGAAGAAAATACCTTCTAACTGAGGAAGCAGGAAACCTGATTGAGGTAGAGTAAGGTCACCAAAAGTAAAAAAAAACAAAATTGGGGTGGGGACGGGAGTGAGGGAGGAACTCTTGACAGGAAGCCATTGCAAGCTGTATGGAAACGCTTTTTGTGTACTGCATGGTAAATACTTTTGAAAAACCAAGACATAAGCTTTTGTGCATAATTTTTATTATGGCAAAATACACATAACACTTACCACTTAAACCATTCTTAAGTGTACAGTTCAGTGGCATTAAGTACATTCACAATATTGTGCAACCATCACCACTGTCCATTTCCACAAATTTTTCATCATCCCAAACAGAAACTCTACCCATTAAAAAAATAACTCCGTATTCCCTCCTCTCCCAGCCCATGATAACCACTATTCTACTTTCTGTCTCTATAAGTTTGCCTATTCTAGGTATCTCATTTCAGTGGAGTCATATAATATTTGTCCTTTTGTATCTGGCTTCTTCCACTTAGCATAATGTTTTCAAGGTGCATCCATGTTGTAGCATGTATCAGAATTTTACCCCTTTTTAAAGCTAAATAATATTCCATTTATTTATATGCCACATTTTGTTTATCCATTCATCTATTCATAGACATTTGAGTTGTTTCCATCTTTTGGCTGCTGTGAATAATGCTGCTATGAACACTGGTGTACAAGTATCTGAGTCCCCACTTTCAATTCTTTTGGGTATATACCTAGAGGTGGATCATATAGTAATTCTATGTTTCACTTTTGGAGGAACTACAAAATTGTTTTCCACAGCAGCTGCACCATTTTACATTTTCACCAGCAATGCACAGCGTTAAATTTATCCCTATCTTCACAAACACTTGTTATTTTCTGTTTGTTTTTTTAATAGCCATCCTAATGGGTGTGAAGTGGTATCTCATTATGTTTTTGACTTGCATTTCTCTTATAACTAGGGATGTTGAACATCTTTTCATGTGCTTATTGGTCATTTTAATTTCTTCTTTGGAGAAATTTCAAGTCCTTTGCCAATTTTTGGATTGGGTTCCTTGTGGGTTTTTTTGTTGAATTATAGTTCCTTATACAATCCCTTATCACATATATGATTTAAAAATATGATTGTCTACATAGAAAAATCCAAGAATTGATAAGTAAAGTCAGCAAGGTTGCAGCATATAAGATCAATACAGGAATATTAAGTTTATTTTTATATGTTAACAATGATTACATGGAAAACAAAATTTAAAATACAATGTTACTTATAACTGATCCAAAGAAAATGGAAACCTTAGTTATAAATCTAAAAAAACATGAACAGAATCTGTATGCAGAAAATTGCAAAATGCAGATGAAAGAAATCAATGAAGACCTAAATAAAGAAATAGATATACCACGTTCATGGATCAGAAGATTCAACATAGAAAAGATATCAGCCTTCGCTCCAAATTGATCTATAGACTTAATGCAATTCCTATCAAAACCATATCAAGGTTTTTATTGTAGATATAGAAAGTCCATTCTAAAATTTATATGGAATGGCACAAGATCTCTAACAGCTAAAACAATCTTTAGTGTTGTATGAAAGGAGAGAGGGTTAGAATAGCTAAAACAATCTTTAAAAAGGAGGAATAAAGTGAGAGGGATTATTCTACTTGATATGAAAGCTTATTATATAGCTACATTAGTCAAGACAGTATGGTACTGGTGAAGGGATAGATACATAGAGCAATAGAACTAAATAGTGAACACAGAAATGGAACCACACAATTATGCCAATCAACTTTTCATAGACATGACAAAGCAATTCAATGGAGGAATGATAGCTTTTTCAACAAACGATGCTAGAACAACTGGGTATCCATAGACAAAAAATGCACCTCAATCTACACTTTCACACCTGATAGAAAAATTGACTGAAAATGGATCACAGACTTAAAAATAAAATGTAAAAACTATAAAATTCATTTTAAAAATTATGGAAAATATTCAGAATCTAGGGCTAGAAAAAAATCCTTAGGCTTGATACCAAAAGAAAAATCCATAAAACAAAAGATTGATAAATTGGATCTTATCAAAATTAGAAACTTTTGCTCTGCAAAAGCCCATGTGAAGAGGATGAAAAGACAATCTATGGACTGGGAGAAAATATTTTCAAATCACATCTCTGAAGGACGACTTTTTCTAGAATATACAAAGAATTCTCAAAAGAGTGACAATAGCAAGATGGCAGAATTGGAGGTGCCAGCCCTCATTCCCCCACAGAAATACTGATTTAACAACCATCCCTGGACAAAAAACTTCATGAGAGCTTGAAATCAAGGTCAGGGGTTACAGCACACCAGTGGAACACAGAAACAAGAAAAGATGCATTGAAAAGGGTAAGAAGAAGAGTTTCACTTTTCCTGCATCACGTTTCCCCCAAGTGAGTACAGTGCAATGCTGAGAAAGATCCCCTCAGCCCACAAGTTCTCCCATGAGGGAAAGAAAGAGCAAGCCCACATACAAACCCTGGCACCAGGCACCCCCATGGTATGCACTAACTGGCCTGACCAGAATCTCTGGCTGTTTTGACTGGTGAAGGGCTTTTCCTGCTGAAGACAGTCTGTAAAGACTGGAAGAGGTGACTGCTTGCTCAAATGCTCAGAAACCAATGCAAGGCTATAAGAATCATGAAGAATCAAGGAAACATGACACTACCAAAGGAATGAAATAAAGGTCCAGTAACCAACCCTAAAGAAATGGAGATCTATGAACTGCCTGACAAAGAATTCAAAGTAATCATCTTTAAAGAAGCCTAGTGAGCTACAAGAGAACACAGATAGACAACTAAATGAAATCAGGAAAACAATGCAAGAACAAAATGAGAAGTTCAACAAAGAGCTAGAAATCATGAAAAAGAATCAAACAGAAATTCTGGAGGAGAAGAATACAATGACCAAAATGAAAAATTCCATAGAGAGCTTCAGTGGCAGACTCAGTAAGCAGAAGAAGAATTAGTGAACTGAAAGACAAGTCATTTGAAATCATCCAGTCAGAGAATAAAAAGAAAAAAAAATGAAAAAGAGTGAAAAAAGCCTACAAGATTTATGAGAACCATAAGAAAACCAATGTAGACATTATGGAAGTCCTAGAAGGAGAAGAGAAAAAAGGGGGTGAGGGGAAGAAAGCTTACCTGAAGAAATAATGGTTGAAAACTTCCCAGATCTGCAGAGGGAAATGGACAGCCAGATTCATGAAGCCAAAATGACCTCAAAAAAGTTGAACCTAAAGAGGTCTACACCAAGACCCACTATAATTAAAATGTGAAAAAGTCAAAGACAAAGAGAGAGTTTTGAAAGCAGCAAGAGAAAAGTGACTTGTCATGTACAAGGGAACCCCAATAAGACTATCAGTGGATTTCTCAGCAGAAACTGCAGGCCAGGAAAGAGTGGGATGATATATTCAAAGTGCTGAAAGACAAAAACTGTCAACCAAGAATGTTATACCCAGAAAAACTGCCCTTTAAAACTGAAGGAGAGAGAAGACTTTCCAAGACTAACAAAACTCAAGGATTTCATCACCACTAGACTACCTTACGAGAAGTACTAAAGGGAGTTCTTCAAGTTGAAACAAAAGGATGTTAAACAGTAACACCAAAGCATATGAAAGTATAAATATCACTAATAAAGGTAAATACATAGACAAATACAGAATAATGTAATACTATAATGGTGGTACATAAATTGTTTTAAATTCTAGTATAAAAGTTAAAAGACAAAAGCATTAAGAATAACTACAACCACAGAAATTTGTTAATGGATATACAATGTAAAAAGAAGTAAATTCCGACATAAATAAAACAAAGGAGGGGAGACTAAAAGTGTAGAGTTTTCTTATGCAGTTGACCTTAAGTTGTTATCAGCTTAAAATAGACTATTATAATAATAAACTGTATGCAATCCTCATGGTAACCACAAAGAAAAAACCAACAGTAGATACAAAAAACATAAGGAGAAAAGAATGAAAGTATATCATTATAAAAAAACAGCAACATCAGATTATAGTGGAAGAAAGCAACAGAGGAAGAGAGGAATGATGGACTACAAAAAAGAGAGAAAACAAGTAACAAAACACAACAGTAAGTTCTTAACTATCAACAATTATCTTAAATGTAAGTTGATTAAATTCACTAATCAAAAGATATAGAGCAGCTGAATGGATAAAACACAAAATCCAACTATATGCTATTTACAAGAGACTCACTTTAGATATAAGGACATACATAGCTGAAAGTGAAGTGATGGAAAAAGATATTCTATGCAAATGGTATCCAAAAGAGAGCAAGGGTGGCTATATTTATACAATATGAAAAAAGACTTTCAGTCAAAAACTGTCACAAGAGACAAAGAAGGTCATTACTTAATGATAAAAATGTCAATTCAACAGGAATATATAACAACTATAAGTATATATGCCCTCAACATAAGAACACTTAAACATATAAAGTAAACATTGACAGATCTGAAGGGAGAAATAGACAACAATACAATAATATTATGTGACTTTAATATCCCATTTTCAATAATGATAGGTCACCCAGACAGAAAATCAATAAGGAAACAGCAGACTTGATTAACGCTATGGACCAAATGTACCTAACATCCATATACAGAACATTCCATCCAACAGCAGCAGAATATACATTCTTCTCAAGTGCATACAGAACATTCTCCAGGATAGATCACATGGTAGGTCATTAAACAAGTCTTTACAAATTTAAGAAAACTGAGATCGTTCCAAGTATCTTTTCTGAAAACAATGGAATAAAACTAGAAATCAATAACAAAAGGAAAACAGGAAAAGTCACAAATACATGGAAATTAAACAACACATTCTTGAGCAACCGTTGGGTCAAAGAGGAAATCAAAAGGGAATTTAAAAAATACCTTGAGACAAATGAAAACAAAAACACAACATACCAAAACTTAAAGGATTCAGCAAAAGCAATACTAAGAGTAAAATTAATAGCAATAAATGCATACATTAAAAAAGAAGAAAGATCTCAAATTAACAACTCAACTTTACATGTGAAGGAACTAGAAAAAGAAGAACAAACTAAGCCCACAGTTAGCAGAAGGAAAAAAATAATAAAGATTAGAGCAGAAATAAATGAAATAAAAATAGAAAAACAATAAAAAAATTTTTATGAAATTAGGAGTTGGTTTTTGAGAAGATAAGCAAAATTGACAAACCCTTAGCTACACTAAGGAAAAAGAGAGAAAACTCAAATAAATAAAATCATAAATGAAAGAAGAGACATTACATCTGATGTCACAGAAATAAAAAAGATCATAAAGGACAATTATGAACAATTATATGCCAAAGATATGGACAACCCAGAAGAAAATGGATAAATTTCTAGAAACAAAACCTACCATGACTGAATCAAGAAGAAATAGAAAGCCTGAACAGAGCAGTAAAAAAATAAAGAGATTGAATCAGTAATCAAAAACCTCTCAAGAAAGGAAAGCCCAGGACCAGATGGTTTCACAGGTGAATTCTGTCAAACATTTAAAGCAGAATTAATACCAACCCTTTTAAAATTCTTCCAAAAAATAGAAGAGGAAACACTTCCAAACTCATTTTATAAGGCCAGCATCACCCTGATACCAAAATCAGACAAAGACACCACAAGAAAAGAAAACTACAAGCCAATAACCCTGATGAACCTAGATGCAAAAATCCTCAAGAAAATATTAGCAAACCAAATTAAACAGCACACTGAAAATATTATACATGACTAAGAGGGATTTATCCCTGGCATACAAGGATGGTTCAACATATGCAAATCATTCAGTATGATATACCTCGTTAACAGAATGAAGGATAAAAATCACACAATCAGGAAGAAGAGCCAAGATGGCACCGTGAGTAGTCCTCTTTGTCTCTCGCCCTTCGAGTCTACAATTATTTGGACACTTATCGCTTGACAAAGGATATCCAGACAGCATCTCAGGACGTCTGAGACACCCACGCGACTATACATCGGAAGGCGGATGGACTTTCCTCCGGGAGGATGTGGAAATAGGTGAAAACTCTCCGACCCCGACGGGCAGCCTAGTACCCGCAAGCGGCTTTCTTCCAACGGACGCCCCCAGAGGATCCACACACATCTAGGGCAGGAGCAAGAACACAACAGAGGAGCGACGGTGGAAACAGGTGACCAGAACCCTACCTAAACCCCCTGCAATTACTCCTAAACGCAGAGGGAAACTTTGGAGTTGCACACCTGAGCCTGCGGGGAGAGTCTCTCCCCGCCATTGGCGGGGAGACCCAGCCTGGTGCTCGGGGCGCCCGGAGGGTCCCAGAGAGAGACACGGAGGGCACGGAGATCTCCCAGCTGCCGTTGCCCGCCCCGTGGGACTAGGGATTGCCGCAGATCTCCGAGAGGACCGGGGCCAGGGGAATTTTCAAAGGCCGGTTCTGCGACCCGGAGGGGAAGCGCCGGAGCTCCGCCAGGCAGCAGACAAAACTCTCTGTCTGCCATTAGCAGAGGGGCCACACTGAGCATTCACGGCTCCGGGAGAGGCCCGGAGAGAATCCCAGAGGGCGGGGCGACCCCCAGCTGCCGTTGCCCGCCCCGTGGGGCTAGGGATTGCCAGAGATCTCGGAGAGGACCGGGGCGGGGGGAACTTTCAAAGGCCGGTTCTGCGACCCGGAGGGGAAGCGCCGGAGCTCCGCCAGGCAGCAGACAAAACTCTCTGTCTGCCATTAGCAGAGGGGCCACGCCCAGCATTCACGGCTCCGGCAGAGGCCCGGAGAGAAGCCCTGAGGGCGGGGCGACCCCCAGCTGCCGTTGCCCGCCCCGTGGGTCTAGGGATTGCCAGAGATCTCGGAGAGGACCGGGGCGGGGGGAACTTTCAAAGGCTGGTTCTGCGACCCGGAGGGGAAGCGCCGGAGCTCTGCCCAGGCAGCAGACAAAACTCTCTGTCTGCCGTTAGCAGAGGGGCCACGCTGAGCATTCACGGCTCCGGGAGAGGCCCGGAGAGAATCCCAGAGGGCGGGGCGACCCCCAGCTGCCGTTGCCCACCCCGTGAGGCTAGGGATTGCCGGAGATCTCAGAGAGGACTGGGGCTGGAGAGAGTTCCAGAGACCCAGCTTAGTAGCCTAGGGGGAAACCCTACAGGCTCACAGCAGCCTTAGGGAAAGCCTCTGCACAGCACCAGTAGAAGGCACCCAGCCGCCAGCCACAAGGCTGGAAGACCCCAGGGCAAAAGCAGCATAGCTAGGTGTACTAACCACAGACTGTAGAAGATGCCAATAGCTCTCCTGCAACCCATAGAGGACAAGTGAGATTTGGTGGGTGCTGACAGCAACGGAGCGACAAATATAAGTGATCCCACCCCTGGCCGCTGGAAAAGCCCATAACACCGTTGCAGACCCCAAGGAGAGAGCACATCTAGGTGGGCTGCAACAGTAGACACCTGCAGCCTGAAGCCCCCCTGTGACGGCCCCCACGGCAGAGGAGGGAATCCAAAGGGCCACTGTGGCTACGAAGAGGGGCCCAGGCCCAGTTAGCAACTACGGACAGGGTTCCTGGTTGGTGAAATATAAACAGCTGCTCCTCCCACCGCAGCAGCTGAAACAAGTGAAAGGAGCAACTAAACTCTATCTCCATGCGGAGGCACAAATCAACAACATCAAGCAATATGAAAAAATACATTAAATCTCCAGAACAGAAAGAAAGCAACAAATACACAGAAAACAATCCCAAAGAAAATGAGATATATAACCTAAATGACGATGACTTCAAAACAGCCATCATTAAGATTCTCAATGAGTTAAGAGAGAATTCTGACCGACAACTCAACGAGTTCAGGAGCTATGTCACAAAAGAGTTTGATACGATAAAGAAGAACCAAACAGAAATATTGGAAATGAAGAACACAATAGAGGAGATTAAGAAAAATCTAGATGCTCTGAACAGTAGGGCCGATAATATGGAGGAAAGAATTAGCAATTTGGAAGATGGCAATATAGAATTGTTGCAGGCAGAGGAGGAGAGAGAAGCAAGACTTAAAAGAAATGAAGAAACTCTCCGAGAATTATCAGACACAATTAGGAGATGCAACGTAAGGATTATAGGTATACCAGAGGGAGAAGAGAAGGAGAAAGGGGCAGAAAACCTATTCAAAGAAATAATGGCTGAGAACTTCCCAAATCTGGTGAGGGAGATGGATCTTCAGGTGACAGAAGCCAATAGATCTCCAAACGTTATCAATGCAAGAAGACCAACTCCACGGCATATAGTAGTGAAGCTAGCAAAAGTCAACGACAAGGAGAAAATATTAAGGACAGCCAGGCAAAAGAAACTAACCTACAAAGGAACCGCCATCAGGCTATCAGCAGATTTCTCAGCAGAAACTTTACAGGCTAGAAGAGAGTGGAATGATATATTCAAAAATCTGAAGGACAAAAATCTACAGCCGAGAATTCTCTACCCAGCGAAAATATCCTTCAAATACGATGGAGAAATAAAAACTTTCCCAGATAAACAAAAATTAAGGGAGTTCATTGCCACAAAACCTCCTCTTCAGGAAATCCTCAGGAAAACCCTCATTCCTGAAAAATCCAAAAAAGGAAAGGGGCTACAAAACCAAGAGCAGAGGAGATAAGTAGAAGGACAACAACAGAGAGTAGCAGCTCTACATCAGAACAGATTAAACCATGGGACGAGAAACAAAGGAAACTGAAGAAAACCGGAAAACAAGACACAAAATGGGAGTGGTAGGCCCCCACGTCTCAATAATCACTCTAAATGTAAATGGATTGAACTCCCCAATCAAAAGACACAGAGTGGCAGGATGGATCAAAGAACAAGATCCAACAATATGCTGCCTCCAGGAAACACACCTCAGCTCCAAAGACAAACACAGACTCAGAGTGAAGGGATGGAGAACAATACTCCAAGCTAATAATGAACAAAAGAAAGCAGGTGTCGCTATACTAATATCAGACAAGGTAGATTTCAAAGCAAAACAGATAAAGAAAGATAAAGAGGGACAGTATATAATGATAAAAGGGACTCTCCACCAAGAAGACATAACACTTATAAATATATACGCACCCAACACAGGAGCACCAAAATTTGTAAAGCAACTCTTAATAGAACTAAAAGAAGACATCAACAACAATACAATAATAGTAGGGGACCTCAACACACCATTAACACCAATGGACAGAACATCCAGACAGAAAATCAACAAGGAAATAATAGAATTAAATGAAAAATTAGACCAGATGGACTTAATAGATATATATAGAACACTTCATCCAAAAACAGCAGGTTACACATTCTTCTCAAGTGCACATGGAACATTCTCAAGGATTGACCATATTTTGGGAACCAAAGCAAACATCAATAAATACAAGAGAGTTGAAATAATATCAAGCATCTTTTCTGATCATAACGCTATTAAACTAGAAATCAACTACAAGAAAAAAGCAGAGAAAGGTGCAAAAATGTGGAGACTAAACAACACGCTTCTCAACAAACAATGGATCATTGAAGAAATTAAAGAAGAAATCAAATATTATCTGGAGACAAATGAAAATGAGAACACGACATACCAAATCATTTGGGATGCAGCAAAAGCAGTCCTAAGAGGGAAATTCATCGCAATACAGGCTCACCTCACTAAACAAGAAAAAGCTCACGTAAGCAACCTCAAACGACACCTAACGGAACTAGAAAAAGAAGAACAAACAAAGCCGAGTCAGTAGAAGGAGGGAAATAATAAAAATAAGAGCAGAAATAAACGATATTGAAACAAAAAAGACAATAGAAAGGATCAATGAAACAAAGAGTTGGTTCTTCGAAAGAATTAACAAAATTGACAAACCCCTAGCCAGACTCACCAAGAAAAGAAGAGAGAAAGCGCAAATTAATAAAATCAGGAATGACAGAGGAGAAATCACAACAGATACCAATGAAATACAAGAGATCATAAGAGAATACTATGAAAAACTATATGCCAACAAATTGAACAACCTGGAAGAAATGGACAAATTCCTAGACTCCTACAATCTCCCCAAACTGAATCAGGAAGAAATGGAGAATCTGAATAGACCAATCACAAGTAAGGAAATAGAAACGGTAATCAAAAACCTCCCCAAAAACAAGAGTCCAGGACCAGACGGCTTCTCTGGAGAATTCTACCAAACATTCAAAGAAGACTTAATACCTATTCTCCTCAAACTGTTCCAGAAAATTGAGAAAGATGGAGAACTCCCTAACACATTCTATGAAGCCAACATCACTCTGATACCCAAACCTGACAAGGACAACACAAAGAAGGAGAACTACAGGCCGATATCACTGATGAACATAGATGCAAAAATCCTCAACAAAATTTTGGCAAACCGATTACAGCAATACATCAAAAAGATTATACACCATGATCAAGTGGGATTTATACCAGGGACACAGGGATGGTTCAACATCCGCAAGTCAATCAACGTGATACACTACATCAACAAAATGAAAAACAAAAACCACATGATCATCTCAATAGACGCAGAGAAAGCATTCGACAAGATCCAACACCCATTTATGATAAAAACCCTCAGTAAAATGGGTATAGAAGGAAAGTACCTCAACATAATAAAGGCCATATATTATAGACCCACAGCCAACATCATACTCAATGGACAAAAGCTGAAAGCCATCCCTCTGAGGACAGGAACAAGACAAGGGTGCCCACTTTCACCACTCCTATTCAACATAGTACTGGAGGTGCTGGCCAGAGCAATTCGGCAGGAAAAAAAAATAAAAGGAATCCAAATAGGTAACGAAGAAGTAAAACTCGCGTTGTTTGCAGACGACATGATCTTATACATAGAAAACCCCAAAGAATCCACAGAAAAACTATTAGAAATAATCAACAACTACAGCAAAGTAGCAGGGTATAAAATTAACGTGCATAAATCAGTAGCATTTCTATACACTAACAATAAACTAACAGAAAAAGAACTCAAGAACTCTATCCCATTCACAATCGCAACGAAAAGAATAAAATACCTTGGGATAAACTTAACCAAGGAAGTGAAGGATCTATACAATGAAAACTACAAGACTTTCTTGAAAGAAATAGGCGATGACATAAAGAGATGGAAAAACATTCCTTGCACATGGATTGGAAGAATAAACATAGTTAAAATGTCCATACTACCTAAAGCAATATACAGATTCAATGCTATCCCAATCAGAATCCCAAGAACATTCTTCACAGAAATTGAACAAACAATCCTAAAATTCATATGGGGGAACAAAAGACCACGAATTGCTAAAGCAATCCTGAGCAAGAAAAACAAAGCCGGCGGAATCACAATCCCCGATTTCAAAACATACTACAAAGCTACAGTGATCAAAACAGCATGGTACTGGTACAAAAACAGGTCCACAGATCAATGGAACAGAATTGAAAGCCCAGAGATAAAACCACACATCTATGGACAGCTAATCTTCGACAAAGGAGCAGAGGGCCTACAATGGAGAAAAGAAAGTCTCTTCAACAAATGGTGCTGGGAAAACTGGACAGCCACATGCAAAAGATTGAAAATCGACCATTCTTTTTCACCACACACCAAAATAAACTCAAAATGGATCAAAGACCTAAAGATTAGGCCTGAGACAATAAGTCTTTTGGAAGAGAATATAGGCAGTACACTCTTTGACATCAGTTTCAAAAGAATCTTTTCGGACACTGTAACTCCTCAGTTGAGGGAAACAATAGAAAGAATAAACAAATGGGACTTCATCAGACTAAAGAGCTTCTTCAAGGCAAGGGAAAACAGAATTGAAACAAAAAAACAGCTCACTAATTGGGAAAAAATATTTACAAGCCACTTATCCGACAAAGGGTTAATCTCCATAATATACAAAGAACTCACACTGCTTAACAACAAAAAAACAAACAACCCGATCAAAAAATGGGCAGAGGACATGAACAGACATTTCTCAAAAGAAGATATGAATATGGCCAATAGACACATGAAAAGATGTTCATCATCGCTAATCATCAGGGAAATGCAAATCAAAACTACACTAAGATATCACCTTACCCCCGTTAGATTGGCAAAAACATCCAAAACCAAGAACGACAAATGTTGGAGAGGTTGTGGAGAAAGAGGAACCCTCATACACTGTTGGTGGGAATGCAAACTGGTACAGCCACTATGGAAAACAGTATGGAGATTTCTCAAAAAGTTAAAAATAGAAATACCCTATGACCCAGCCATCCCATTACTGGGTATCTATCCTAAGAACCTGATATCAGATATCTCAAGAGTCCGTTGCACCCCTATGTTCATCGCAGCATTATTTACAATAGCCAAGACGTGGAACCAGCCTACATGCCCAGAAACTGATGATTGGATAAAGAAGATGTGGTATATATACACAATGGAATACTATTCAGCCATAAAAAAAGACGAAATTGGCCCATTCACAACAATGTGGATGGACCTCGAGGGCATTATGTTAAGCGAAATAAGTCAGTCAGAGAAAGACAAACTCTATATGACTCCACTCATAGGTGGAAATTAGTATATTGAGAAGGAGATCTGATCGGTGGTTACCAGGGAAAAGGGGGGGTGGGGGGAGGGTACGGAGGGGGAAGTGGTGTACCCACAACATGACTAACAAAAATGTACAACTGAAATTTCACAAGCTGGTAATCCATCATAACATTAATAAAAAAAAAATAAATAAATAAAAATAAAATAAAATCATAGTTTGGATCAGGAAAAAAAAATCACCTCAATAGATGCAGAAAAGGCATTTGACAAAATTCAACATCTTTTCATGATAAAAACTCTCAACAATTTAGGTATAGAAGGAACTCACCTCAATACAATAAAGGCCATATACGAAAAGCCCACATCTAACAGCATACTTAATGATAAAAATTGAAAGTTTTTCCTCTAAGATCTGGAATAAGGCAAGGATGCCACTTCCATTCAGTATAATACTGGAAGTCTTAGCCAGAGCAATTAGGCAAGAAAAAAGAAATAAAAGTCATCTGAATCAGAAAGGAAGAAGTAAAATGGTCTCTGATTGCAAGTGACATGATCTTATATGTAGGAAACTCTAAAGACTCCACACACACAAAAAAATCAACCTGTTAGAACTAATAAATACATTTAATAAAGTTTCAGGATACAAAATCAACAAACAAAAATCAGTTGCATTTCTATACACCAACAACAAACTATCTGAGAAAGAAATTAAGAAAATAATTTCATTTATAATAGCATCAAATATAATACTTAGCAGTAAACTTAACCAAGGAGGTGAAAGACTTGTACACTGATGTACATCATTATAAAACACTGATGAAAGAAATTGAAGTAGACACAAATAAATGGAAAGACATCCCATGTTCATGGATTGGAAGAATTAATATTATTAAAATGCCCATACTACCCAAAGAGATCTATAAATTCAATGCAATCCCTATCAAAATCCTAATTGCCTGCCTTACAGAAATAGGAAAAAAAAATCCTAAAATTCATAAGGAACCACAAAGATCCTGGATAGCCAAAGAAATTTTGAGCAAGAAGAAAAGCTGGAGGCATCACTTCCTGATTTTAAAATAAATTACAAAGCAACAGTAATCAAAATAGTATGGTACTGCATAAAAATAGACCAACAAAACAGAATAAAGAGAACAGAAATACACCCACACATATACAATCAACCGATCTTCAACAAAGGTGCCAAGAATATACAATGAGGAAAGGATAGTCTCTTCAATAAATAGTGCTGGGAAAACTGGATATCCACACAAAAAGAATGAAATTGGACCCTTATCTTATACTATACACAAAAATTAACTCAAAAAGGATTAAAGAAATGAAGAAGTGAAACTTTCACTGTTTGCAGATGACATGATTTTATAGATAGAAAACCCTAAAGAATCCATCGGAAAACTATTAGAAAAATCAACAATTACAGCAAAGTTGTAGGGTACAAAATCAACTTACAAAAATCAGTTGCATTTCTATACTCTAATAATGAACTAACAGAAAGAGAACTCAAGAATACAATCCCTTTTACAATCACAACAAAAAGAATAAAATATGTAGGAATAAATTTAACCAAGGAGGTGAAAGACCCATACAATGAAAACTATAAGACGTTACTGAAAGAAGTTGATGATGACATAAAGAAATGGAAAGATACTCCATGCACATGGATTGGAAGAATTAATATAGTTAAAATGTCCATATTACCTAAAGCAACCTATAGATTCAATGCAATCCCAATCAGAATCCCAATGACTTTCTTCATGGAAATAGAACAAAGAATCCTAAAATTCATACGGGGCAACAAAAGATCCTGAATAGCTAAAGCAATCCTGAGAAAAAAGAGCAAAGCTGGAGGCATCACAATCCCTGACTTCAAAACATACGACAAAACTATAGTAATCAAGACAGCAGGGTACTGGTACAAAAACAGGCACACAGGTCAATGGAACAGAATTGAAAGGCTAGAAATAAAAGCACATATCCACGGTCAGCTAATCTTCAACAAAGGTGCTAAGAACATACAATGGAGAAAGTCTCTTCAATAAATGATGTTGGGAAAACGGAACAGCACATGCAAAAGAATGAAAGTAGACCATTATCTTTCACCATACACAAAAATAAACTCAAAACAGATCAAAGACTTGAAGGTAAGATCTGAAACCATAAAATTTCTAGAAGAAAATATAGGTAGTATACTCTTTGACATCAGTCTTAAAAAGATCTTTTCGAATACCATGTCTACTTGGACAAGGCAAACAAAAGAAAAAATAAACAAGTAGGACTTCATCAGACTAAAGAGCTTCTGCAAGGCAAAGGAAACCAGGATCAAAATGAAAAGACAACCCACCAATTGGGAGAAAATATTTGCAAATCATATATCCAATAAAGGGTTAATCTCCATAATATATAAGGAACTCACACCACTGAACAACACAAACACAAACAATCCAATCAAAAAATGGGCAGAGGATATGAACAGACATTTCCCCAAAGAAGATTACAGATGGCCACTAGGCACATGAAAAGATGTTCAACATCACTAATTATTAGGCAAATGCAAATCAAAACTACACTAAGATACCACCTTACACCTGTTAGAATGGCTATAATCACCAAGACAAAAAATAACAAATGTTGGAGAGGTTGTGGAGAGAAGGGAACCCTCATACACTGCTGGTGGGAACGCAAACTGGTGCAGCCGCTATGGAAAACAGTATGGAGACTTCTCAAAAAATTAAAAATAGAAATACCATATGACCCAGCTATCCCACTACTGGGTATTTATCCAAAGAACTTGAAATCAACAACACAAAGAGACCTATGCACCTCTATGTTCACTGCAGCATTATTCATAATAGCCAAGACGTGGAAGCAACCCAAATGCCCATCAGCAGATGAGTGGATAAAGAATATGTGGCATATGTACACAATGGAATACTACTCAGCCATAAAAAAACACAAAGTCTTCCCAATTGCACCAACATGAGTGGATCTTGAGGGTGTTATGTTAAGCGAAATAAGCCAGAGAAAGACAAACACCATACGATTTCACTCATGTGTGGAAGATAAACAAACACACAGACAAAGAGAACAGTTAAGTGGTTACCAGGCGGAAGGGGCTTGGGGGGTGGGCATAAGGGGTAAAGGGGTACATTTATATGGTTACTGATAAATGATAATGTACAACTGAAATTTCACAATGTTGTAAACAATTATGACCTCAATAACAAAAAATAAAGTAGTAGGGAAAATTCTGGAAAAAAGAAAAAAAAAAGAAAGGATTAAAGACTTAAACATGAGACCTGAAACCATAAAACTACTGGAAGAAAACATAAGAGAAAGCTACTTGACATTGGTCTTGGCAATGATTTCTTGGATATGACACCAAAAGCAAAAGTAGACAAGTGGGACTATGTCAAACTAAAGAATTTCTGTGCAACAAAGCAAACAATCAACAAAACAAAAAAGGCAACCCACACAATGGGAGAAAATATTTGCAAAACATATATCTGATAAGGGGTTAATATCTAAAATATATAAGGAACTCCTACAGTTCAACAGCAAAAAGCACCCCCAAATAACCCTATGAAAAATTGGCAAAGGGGGCCAGCCCCAGTGGCCTAATGGTTAAGTTCAGCATGCTCCACTTCGGTGGCCCAGGTTCGGTTCCCAGGCATGGACCTACACTGCTCTGTTAGCAGCCATGCTGTGCTCGTGGTCCACATACTAAAAAATAGAGGAAGATTGGCACAGATGTTAGCTCAGGGTGAATCTTCCTCAGCAAAAAAAAAGGCAAAAGAATTGAATAGACATTCTCAAAAGAAGACATACAAATGGGGAACAGGTACACGAAAAGGTGTTCAACATCACTAATCATCAGGGAAACGCAAATCAAAGCCACAATGAGCTATCACCTCACACCTGTTAAGATAGCTATTAACAAAAAAAACCCCCAAAAGATAACAAGTATTGGCCAGGATGTGGAGAAAAGGGAACCCTTATACACTGTTGGTGGGAATGTAAATTGATGCAGCCACTATGAAAAACAGTAGTGATCCCTAAAAACAATTTAAAATACAACTACCATATGATGCAACAATCACACTTCTAGGTATATATCTAAAGGAATTGAAATCAGGATCTCAAAGAGACATCTGTGCTCCCATGTTCACTGCAGCATTATTCACAGTAGCAACACACAGAAGTAACTTAAATGTCCATTGATGGATGAGTGGATAAAGATAATGTGATATATACATACAATGGAATATTATTCAGCCTTAAAAAAGAAGGAAATCCTGGCATTCGTGACAACATGGACGAACCTGAAGAAAATTATGCTAAATAAAATAGACATAGAAGGATATGATACCACTCTGTACAGAGTTCACTAACCTCCCCACCTTCCGGGGACGCAGGGATCTAGGGCCTACGTGAAAGAATGTGTCTGGGATCAGGGCCAAAGATGGCCACTTCGACCCTGACCCCAAGGCACAAGTTACTAAGACAATGTCCTGCGTCATGTTCCTTGTCTGGGCTGGCCACCCCGACAGGCACCTGACTGGATTATAGAAACATCCCATCTGTGGGAACAAAAAGATAAAAACATCCCATCCATGGGAACAAGAAGAAATAACTCAAAGTATCTAAATGTCTGAAGCCCCGAGTTAGATCCCAGAAAACATTAGAATAAAAGGGAGTCACAGGCATAGAACAATTTGGAGTCTCACTGAGGAGAGGATGCTCTGCCCCAGACCCGGACAATCAGCGCTCCCGCCCGCCGTGCAAACTATTGGGACTTCCCGGGCTAACTGTGGTGTGGATGTCGTAAGTACCGATTTGTTGTTTGCTTCCCCGCTCCTTGTTCTGTTCCCCTTTATCAATAAACTCTGATTGCTTAAACAACAAGTAGCCTTGGTGTACCCGTCATTCCTTGCCCTTTACGGCTGCGGAAAACACACCCATCTGAAGAATCTAAACTAGTCAAACTCATAGAAGGAGAGAGTGGAATGGTGGTTGCCGGGGTCTAGGGGGAGAGAGAAATGGGGAGGTATTATTCAAAGGGTATAAATTTTCAGTTAGCAAGATGAATAAGTCCTAGAGATCTACTATACAGCATAGTGCCTATAGGTTTTTTTGGTATAATAGTTTTTAATTGTATTTTACCATAAAAATTTGCTAAGAGGGTAGATCTTAACTGTTCTTATCATGAAAAATAGTAAGAGGGCAGGAGGGAACTTTCAGAGATGATGGACACGTTTATGGCATAGGTCGTGGTGATGGTTTCATAGGTGTATACTTATCTCCAAACTCGTCAAGTTGTATACATTAATTATACACAGCTTTTTGTATGTCAATCACACCTCAACAAAGTGCTTTGAAGAAAAAAAAATTCCCAAAACAACAGGAAAAACAAAAACAACTCTAGAAAATGGGCAAAAGATATGAACAAACGTTTCAGAGAAAAAGAGTATAGAGATGGCAAATCAGCATATAAGAACATATTCAACATCATTAGCCATCAAAGAAACACAAATTAAAACCACAATGTGATATTACCATACCTTTCAAAATCCCTAAAATAAAAAACAGTGACAACACCAAATGCTGCCAAGGATGAGGAGAAACTGGATCACTCATCCATTGCTGTTGGGCATGGAAAATGGTCAGGGCCCTCTGGAAAAGAGCACGGCAGTCTCTCACAAAACTGCAAATGTGCTTACCATATGACCCAGCAATTGCCCTCTGGGGCATTTATCTCAGAGAAATGAAAACTTATGTTCACACAATGACCTGTCCACAAATGTTCATAGCAGCTTTATTTGTAATGGCCAAAATCTAGAGACAAGCCAGATGCCCCTCAATGAGTGAATGGTTAAACAAACTGTTTACCCTTCTCTACCTCCATACCGTGGAATACTACCCAGCAATAAAAAGAATGAACTATTGATACACATAATGACTTCGATGAATGTCAAAGGAATTATGCTGAGTGAATAAAGCCAGTCCAAAAAGACTAGTTTAACGTATAATTCTATTTATATAACATTCTTGAAACGACCAAATTATAGAAAAACAGATTAGTGGTTGTCAGCCGCCCCTCCCACCCCCACTCAGGTGTGGTTATAAAGGGCAAGAGGGATGCTGTGGTGATGGAACAGTTCTGTATCTTGACTGTGGTGGTGGATATGTACCTACACATATGATACAATTGTATAGAACTAAATACGCACCACACACATACACACTCACAAACGAGTACAAGAAAAACCAGCGCAATCTGAATAAGATGGGTGGATTGTATCAATGCCAATATCCTGGTTGTGATAGTGTACTAGTTTTAGGAATTGTGACCATTGTGGCAAACCGGGCAAAGGGTGCGCAAGATCTCTCTGTATCGTTTCTTAACAACTGCATGTGAGTCTACGATTATCTCCGAATATTTTAACATTACCTTAGATGTGCAAATGCTCCTGGGGGATTTAATTTTTAAAATGAAGTAGAATCCTTCTAAAAATGCAATGGCCCAGGGCCGAGGACTATTTCATAAATTTTAAGAAACCACCTAGTGCATAAGTGCCACTCTCTCACCTTGCTGTCAGCGACGTGATGTGTACTGCATCGTGTTAGAATTAGGAGTTCGAGAGGGAGATACTGGCCGTGGCCTCGCGGTGGTCAGGTGTGTATGTATATAGGTGGGCACCGGTTTGAGAGTGAGAAAGAGAAAGCAGAGGGAGCGAGAGCTATGCCTCCCCTACTGTCAGGGAGGGTGGCGGGCTGATGAAGGTGCTGAGCTGAAAGCCTGGGAAGGGTTTAAGGAGGGTGTTGGCGCCTCGGGAACGCCCTCCTGCTGCACCCTCCAGGCGGCCGTGGGCGGTGGCTGAACAGTCCGGGTGCAGTGACTGAACCCCACCGTCCACAAGAAAAGGTGAGCGAGGGATGGGGACCAGAGATGCGGCCCTTGGGCAGCGGCCCGCAGGCGTGCTAAGCAGCCCGGCTCGCAGAGGCGGCGCCTGGTCTTGGATGCTGCAGTAGAGACGCCAAGGAGACCCCGAATGCAGGGAGCGAAGCGTTGCGGCCCGGGAGGGTGGGGCTGCCCGGAAATCCCGGTGGCGCCAGCCGGGTAGCATCTGCAGACCGGGGGCGCGCACACGAGGGGCACGTGGGTGTGGAGGAACCGGCGCCGCGGGGCCTCCTGCCTGCAGCGCCGCGGCAGCCGGGTGCCGGCGCTGGAGGAACAGTGGGTGGGGGGCCTGCCCGGCGCAGGCGGCACCTGCAGCCCCAGCCCGGCGCCCAGTGGGCAGGCCAGGGGCGGGGACCGCACCGAGGCCCAGCGCCTGGAGGCGCTCTCTGCGCGCGTCTCTTCCCTGGTGCCGCCTTCCTGCTCCGGTGCGGGAAGCCGGCGGCTTTGTCCGGGGATGGCTGGGGGTGCAGGCGGGAGACGAAGGGGCTTCCCTACTGGCCAAAACGCTGGCAAAGGGTAAAGACAGGGATGGATAGAGACCAGTGGGAGCGCCCAGGGGCTTCGAGGGAACTGCACCCGCAGCTGAGCTCTGGAGACTGGCGCCGGGGACCAGTGAGGACCGGCGGGTTCCACGTGGGTGGACCCCGAGCTGGGGGCAGCGGTAGGGTCGCGGGTCGCCGTCGTGTGCGCTCCCCTACGCCAGCACACGAACCCGGCACACGGACCCCGGCTTCCACCCGCCCTAGCAGGGTTGGCGCCTGGGAGGGAAGGCGGCCGAGTATGGGGACAAGGGGGGGGGGGGGCGGGGGCCGGTATGCGACTGAGGTGTGGCCGCGGGGGAGGGGACGGGAGGCACGAAGGCTGTGGTCCGGTTGCCGCAGCAGTCCCGCAGTCGGCGCCCCGCGAAGAGGAGGCGGTGAGGGGCGGCGAGGTGCCCGCTGGTCGCACTGCGGTCCCTGCCGGCGTTAAGCCGTCCTCTGAATGAAAGGGAAAGGATCCATTTAAAGGAGAGAGGGCGGGCGAAGACTTTTGCCGGTTCCAGCCGGAGCGGAGGGGTTTGGCCGCCGGGACGTGGGAGTTGCAGGGCCACGCCAGGCGTCATAATGCGGGGAGGTGACCGCGAGCGCAACGGCGCCTCCACCTGGGTTGAGCTACCAAGAGCGCGATCCGAGAGGGGAGATGCTTTAAACTGGGTATTTCCCATAGTGGTCCTAAACCTTGCCATAACCCCTTCCACCCTCACCCCCACACACCTCCAAATTCCTAGTAGAGAGCGTTTTAAACAAGCGCTCAGTACTAACCAGCTTCATTTCCTGGTTAAAAAAAAAAAAAACGACAAATTTTTCACTTTGTTAACCTATCCGTCCCCAAGTCCCCACGAGGCAGCTTTTCACAGCCCTAAGACGCAGTCACTCCAAACCCACAGCGAGTTGCTCGTGCGCTCGGCTTTTGCTCCGCAAGCCCCGAAGTGTGCCACCGGAGGACGCTGAAGGCAAAGTCTGGGCGGCCGCCCTGGTTTAGAAAGCGGTGGCCTCCCGGCGCCGGCGATTCTGCCGCGCGAGCCGAGTGTAGACGAGCCTCGCGTCCCCCTCCCACGGCGAGCGGGTCGGCCCTGCACCGACACTTGGTCAGCGTCCCTCTCTCCCTCTCCGGTATCGCGCATTTTGTCTAGAGAGCGTGACCCGGCAGACAATGAACTCGGAATCCCGAGCACCCGCCAGCGTTTCTCCAGTCTCTGCCTCCCGACACCTCTGCCCTTCCCCGCGGCCGGCGCTGTGTGCGCACCTGGACCGCCCAAGTCTCTCCGTCCCCAACTCCCCACTTCCCACGCCAAAGCAGCGAGAGGAGGGCCTTTCCGAGTTACCTGTCTCATGGTGGCAGCCACATCGAGGCCGTCCCCCTCGCTCTGCTTCCCAAGGGCAGAGCCCAGGAAAGTCCGAGGCACCTGTGCCACTCACCTCCCCCCATGCAGGGCGACCCCCTGCGTGTGTGTGTGCGCGCGCGCGCGCGCGCGCGGCACGCATTTAACCGCACAGAGTAATTCCCAGATGTGCAAGACAAAGCATTTCAAAAAGATGGTCCAGAGTTCAAGTAAAACACACACACACACACACACACACACACACACACACACACACATCTCCTGGAGGCACTGAGCCGGGGCTCGCCGCCTGCCTGGGCTTCTGGAGCGTACGCATCCGGGAGAAGGGGTTTTAACTCTGAATCTCCGCCAGATCCGCTTGGAAATTACCTCCTTTGGTGGTGCCGCAACAAGTGGCCCCGCCGCCTACCCCGGGCTACAGCCTCCGGGTCTCTAGTCCTTGCTGGAATAGCTGAAGGAGGGTGAGGGAAGGGGGGAGGGGAAGAAGACTATTTATTTATTTTTAATTGTGGAAATTCTATCTGCGTTGACACAATCAACCTCCAATTTTAATGTGGCGGTATCATCAAGATTAACACCTGGAAATGCAAAATTTACCCACCTTCCTATTAAAGAGGTGTGTTTTTTTAACCGAGCATTTTTCCTCCAGACGGACTTACACTTTATTCATGCAATTTCCCCGACCTTTGCGGTTTGGAGAAAGGCGGGGTGCTAACGGTAGCAAGGTGTTTCTTTTTATATCAGATGCTTCTCCCCCTCCCCCTATCCAATTTATAATGGTTAGATTCTCAGCTTCCTCAAAGGTTCCCTATCTAGCATTTGTGCCAGAAACTTTACGAGTAAACTATCTTTTCGGGTCGACCTCCTTGTCACTTGTCCCGCGCCCAGTGAAACCCAAGTATCAATGGGCCAAGTCTCCCAGCTTCAACACTGAGTCACATCCCGGCTGGAAAGGCCCTCAGGGGCGAAGGACGCGTTACCCGGCTGATCAGAATGGAGAACAGAGGTTGGAGCGCCCAGAGTCCAGGGGCCTCCGTCTTCCTCCTCACGGTGTCCTGGGACTGAGCTGAGGGCCGCGGCGACCTCGACTGGAAACCGCGTCCCTGCCCAAACCAAGTACAAAACTTCCTTGAACAAAAGTTTGAAAGAATCAGTGTAGCGACAGACTTCGCCTTCTAATCTGGTTATAGTAAGTAGTCATATAGGTATACCCACATAACCCAAGTGGAGAGCAGACGCCCAGATTCGCTGTCCCCATGTGTTGCTGGAGTTGGCGCAGACGCGTCCGCGGGCACAGTGGCGAACATGACACCGCATTTTCCCCGAATTCCTGCCTTCTAGGGTGGTGCAGCCGGGAGAGAGGGCCACGGGGACGCGGGGGAAGAGGCTGCGGAATCCGTTCGTTCTGCGGTAGCACCGGGGCTTCTGAACAGCGCGCAACTCCAGGGGGCTCTCGCACGGCCCCTTCTCCCGCTTGAGAAAAGCGATGCTCGTTATGGAAGATTAATAGCCGAGCTTCTCACGACCGCGCGGCCCGTGCCTACCGGCACCACTAGCTTAGTTGTTTTAACTTGACCTTTATTATTAGCAACGTGCTCCCAGAGTCTAGAACTGGATTCGCACCCCGATGGCCGCCCTCTCCCCACCCCCCCTCCACCCGGCCTGCTTCCTGGGGAGGTTCAGAGACTTGCGCCCCCTCCTCCTCCGGAGGTGGCAGGCCTGAGGCCCTAGGCGACTTGACCCAGGAGCCGGCAGACATCCCCGGGCGTGGTCGGAGGTCTCCCGGGCCTCGCAGCTGGGCGGTGTCTGCAATGCATCGTCGTGGGTTCTCTATGGCACAGTGTGCCGGTGTGCAGAGAGAGAAATAAAAAAACAAAAAAACACACTCCTAAGTGCCACTTGTATCTATGGAGTGGCGGTGGTCTACACAGAGTGCCTGTGCCTGGAGGTGTTGGGGGAGGGTACTGCGGCCAAGGGGAGGGTACCGCGGCCAAGGGCAGGGCGGGAGGACAGTGAAGGCCGGCTGGCCGCAGGAGAACCCTTCTTCTCCGGGTTCAGCGGCCAGGAGCACCCCGAGCTGCGGCTATAGGGGCTGGTAGGCTCTCCTGCACCCCGCGTGCTCCCCCACCTTCCCTGTGTCCCCCGGCTTTTCCAGGAGGAAGATGGGGTGCCCAGCGGGGGTGGGGCGCGCCCGGCCGCGGGGCCGGGCTGTCACGTGCCCCCCTCCCCCGCCACTGCGGCGGGAGTTCCAATCAGAGCGCGCCAGGGGGCTCCTCCTGGGCAGGAACCACCCGGCTCGGCGGCGGAGGGTGGGCCGCCGTCACCTGACCGCCCGCCCCCGCCCCCCGCGAGTAAGGGGCGGTGGTAGCGTCTGCTCGGTTACAAATGGCCCCTCCCGCCCCGCTCGCCCGCTCGCTCGGGCTCGGCGCGGACCCGCCCGGGCGCACTCCTTCCGCTGGCGTCCGGCGTCCTGCCGCCCTGCGCGGAGCCGGCCAGCGGTCTCCGCCACCCCTGAGGGCGCTCCCGGCCCCCAGCGCGGAGGCTCGCGGGCGGAGGTCGCAACGAGAGGCTGGACCGCGGTGGCGCGCGGCTCGCCTTCCCGCAGGTGAGCGTGCAGTGAGGGCGTGGGATGCTGCGGGCACAGTGCGGGGGACTTGCGGGTTTTCGGATGCGGACGCGGGTCCGTGCGGTGCGCAGGTTAAGTTTGCAGAGCAAGTCCGAGGTGTCTCTCTATCTCTGCCTGCTCTTGCTCCTCCCGCGGGTTGGCGGCTCCCGCAAAAGCCTTGACTTGGGGGCAGGGCTTCGGGGAAATTCTTGTCTTGAGATACTTGACAAAGGTTGAAAAGGCACGTCAGGTGGAGCGTGTAGCTGCAGCTGATGGGGGTTAGACAGGTAGGTGCATTTGAGTGTGCCTGCGTGTATGTGGCTTCCAGGCGAGGAGGATGAGCCCGAGAAGAGGTGAAGCCTCTGCGGCGGGTCATTCCGTCCCCAAAAGCCACTTAGATGCTGGAGATGGGAAATTGCGCTGCTCCAAGGTGGTCACTGGATGTTAAGGCAGCAAACCAGAGACCCCCGTGGTTTTGATCTGCCCATGTAGTAAGGAGAGCAGGCGGCTCCGTAAAGTGTGTGAGGTTTCAAGGTACCCAGAAAATATTCCTTTTACCTTTTAACTTCTTGACAGAAATTTAAAGTGCTGAATCATGCAAAAAGATGTGGAAAATAATTTACTTCATTTTTTAGTAAAGTTTTTCAAAGCTGGTAATATCTGCATTTTTGGATGAATGCTTTAAAGTGTAGGCACCAAGTATTTAAAATTGTATTTTGAGACTGTGTCTTTGGCTTTATGGCTGTCGGTTGCTTTTCTTTCTTTAGGGTGAGTTGTATTCATTCATTATGTCTTACCACTCTCCCCCCTCAAAACAAACAAACAAACCAGCAAAAAATACCAAGACATGTTTTTTTGGTGTGTCCGTGATTGTAAAAGGAGGGGAGGAAATAGTCCTCGGATATAGAAAACATCCTCCTCTGATGAATGCAATGATGGCCAATTTGATTTGTCATATGCCACTGAAGGGAATGTCAAGCTGATAACACGCAGACTGGAGAGAAAAAGAAACAGGAGTTGCCCATGGAGGAAGAAATAAGCCATAATCCAATTGTGCTCAGAGAGCTGAAGGGAAGTATGTCCACACTGGAGCCTGAGTCCTCTTTGGTATTTGATACAAGTTCTGAGGTCAGACACCATAAAGTAGCATAAAGATGATTTTTTTAAAAAAAGCAGAGTCAAGATTAGTAAATGGGTGTGTCCAAAGACTGCTCTTGCCATGTACTCTGGGCTTCACTGTCTGAACTGCTCAGTGGCCTGCTGACTCATAAGGGAACCAGCATGGTTTACAGGGTTGCCTTTTACTTGTAGATTCTAAAGAACTGTATCTGTAGAAAAGAGGGAAGGAAAAAAGCTTCAACCGAGACATCCATACACAGAGACGCTCATCTCCTCCTCTCATCTCTTCTTCAGGGAGATTTTTCCCCAATTCCTTGACTTGTCACCTTCATTTCAATACCTGTCATCCATGCTTGTGCACAGAACATTCGGTTTGACACAAAGATTTTAGTCTAAATCTTAACATTAGAAATAGTGGCACTCCTAACAGCATGATTATTTCAAAGGCTTTTGTGAAGGATATGGAAAACTGGAATATGAACGATTAATTGAGTTTTCTCTGCAGCACAGACTCCCTTAACATTGCATGCAAGACCAGAGAGCCCCACCCTGTTTCTGAGCATCTGCATGAAAGGCCAGGAAAGGAATTCGACAATTGCAGTGGTGCAGAGAGGCAGTTTCTAGGTTTGGGTGTTACGTTTATTCAGACAATTACTAAAATTTTGGAGGGGAGGCTTTAATCCATAGGAAAGTCTTAAAAGCACAGTGTTATTCCGTTTCACCTGTCAGCTTGTTCAAATGTGCATTTAACTTGGAGACGTTGATTTTGATAGAAAAGGGATGTGAAGTGGGAGCTGCTTCCAAATTTTAAGATCCTGGGGCTAAAAGACGTGATTGGAAGGACAAATATCAAAGTGTTTAGTGAAGCCAAAAAGAACTATTTTCGTTCTGGTATTCTTAATAAAATTTCTTTGTAAAAGTAAGTTTTTTTTAGAAAGAGGGGCTCATCTTCAGGCAATAAACTTGCTTGTGGAATATACAAGCACCTGGCATCTCAGAACCGAGATGCATAATTGGAGCAGGAAACAGATGAATGAGCCTACCTTTTACTGCTTGGTCTTTCAATCAGAACCCAGTCATGTCACGTCAGATTAGAGGAAGGCCATTTCTGCAACATGGCAAGGAGGTTTCAAATCTGTGGGAAAGAAAATGTTTTGAGCTGCTCTGAAGAAAGAGATATGCAGTATAAATTCACAATTCATTGTTATTATAGCCATGCTTACCCGCATCGTCTACTGCAGATAGCGGGTCTGGCCATGAGAGAGAGAGATACTAAGACTTTTTTCTGTCCTTTTTAAATTTTTTTTTTTAATTGAGGTAACATTGGTTTATAACTCTTTCGTTTTTTAGAAAATAAAAAAATTTTCAAAAGGACGCCCTCTTGATGTTACCATTCATTTTTTAAGGCAAATAAATGATTTAAAGAAGAGAAAAAGGTACTTTTTCCATGATGGCTAGAGTGGATTAATGCATTTCTAAATCTGGATGTAGTGACCACTTGGCTGCATCTCAGCACTCCTCCAGTCTGAAGTGAGGCTCCAGGTGAAAATTGCATGTTCTGTTCCAAACTCATGTACGTTTAAAGCTGCTGAAGCCACCTTCGGCTTTTTTCCTTCATTCTTATACTATCTTTTCCCTCCTTTAAATCCACAAACCGCACTTAAAAATCCTAGCGCCTAGAAGGTTTGAGACTTCACCAGGAACACACGATCAGGTAAATTGTCTGTGATTGTGGGTCGTTCTAAAATCAAAATAGATTTCGGCTTTGGCTTCGAGCATCCCATCGCTAGGCTGTCTCCAGTGCTTTGCTCAGACACCAGCGCCCTGGCAGCCTGGTTTCAAAGAGGGTCTTTTCCTAAGATTTGCAGTGATTATTTTGTGGAAGTTAGCTCTGCCCACTTGCATACTTAATTACAGAGTAAGAAGGTTCCAGAACAGTACCTCCTTGAGTTCCAACAGTAAATATGTACATGGCATTTATGAGGAGCATTCCAGAATACCCTCCTCCTGGTGAAGTGAATGTGCTGGCTGAATAAACACCTAAGCAGCTTTAACCAGACAACAAATCTCATTTTTTACCATAGGAGATGGTGTTAATGTACACTGAGCTTTTTTAAGATAGTGGAGAGCTTTGCTGCATGAGGAGGGGCGTCTGATGTCTTTCTTCTTTTAGAGCTGGCCTCCAAGCATCTACCTTTTTCCATTTGAGGATGTGTATATTTTGTTGTTGTGTATATTTTGCAGGGAAACTGAAGAAAACACACTTTCCTAATCCACTTATTACAGGGAGTTGTGAGGCTTGTAATATTAGTGATATCGTCGGCTTTGAGCATTTTGGGTGTGTGAGGATTGGATTGAGGCAGTAGGGAGTAGCCTTTAAAAACCCATTTGGAAATTGCTGCTCTTTTAAAATTGTGTGACACTAAATACTTGCACACACATCTCTGCAAAATTACAGAATGTGCTTTGGTGCACACCTTTTGCCACATACATGTGCATCCTATACAAATGAGAATTGCTATTTAGGATTACTCAGGTTTTTATTTTGAGGTGATTTGGGGTAGTGGGGAGGGTTTTTATTTGT
Source organism: Equus asinus (assembly GCF_041296235.1). Classification (NCBI taxonomy): domain Eukaryota; kingdom Metazoa; phylum Chordata; class Mammalia; order Perissodactyla; family Equidae; genus Equus; species Equus asinus. Next base: position 54,055,885 of record NC_091810.1, on the reverse strand, counting down.
TTCCTGGTGGATGTGGGCTCTGATTCTGCTGTGCTTGGGTGTCTTAATACTTAGGACCCTCAAGAAGTGGCAGTGAACAAATACAATAGTTCATGTTGTAAGTAAAGTATATTTTTTGCAATGTGTTTTCTTTTAGGTTGCCAATTTAAAAGTAGTCATGCTCTAGGTTTTAGAACCAAAATGTCATGAGAAATCGCTTCTGTCCAGATGTAGCTCAGGATGCATCTCCTTTGGTCAGATCGCTATCAATCCTCTTTCCTACTCGTGGAATTTGGAAACTCTCCAGACTGCTAATGATCTAAATCTTTTGGTTTTACAGGTGTTCCTTTGATACAGCGGAAGGTGCCTCTGCTCTTCTGCCTGAGAGTGGTTCAAAATGTAAGTTCAGCAAACCAAATAATCAAATATTGATAATTCTGGAGCTCTATGCAGAATGGTTCTTCCCACTTTCATTCCTTCTACTCAAGACTCTAGCCTCATAAATAAGAGTCTAGAAGGAGATGATATCATCCCCTTGGGTTGGGGGAGGGGTGCCTCACTTAGACCAACATTTCTTCACTGCACAGCACTGGAACTTTACATACGGTCGCCAGCACAGCCATCGATTGGCATTCTTCTCTACCCCTCCCTACCACATTATTTTTCTGGTAATAGGATATGAACCTTTGGTGTCTGGGTAATGCTGAACTGACACTTCCCCAGATATCACGTCTTTCTGGCTGGCCCTGCCTATTCTAATCTTCTCCTAGCTCAAGCAGATGGATTCCAATACATAGACACATGCAGCCTCACAGCAGAGTTCTTTTGTGCCATGAAATCCTATGCCCACTCCCGAGCTACCTTTCCTACCACGTACGTTCACTAAATGCTCCTTTAGCTCAGCTGATGAAGGTCACGCTGCTGGGATCTGGTCCACTTCAGTTATAAAATGGAAAGTGTTAGAATATGCAGGAGGCCGTTGCTGTTTCACACAAAGATGATGGGTGGTGTGGGATCCCACAGATTTCCCGGGGATGGGTCCACCTTCTCCACTTTGTAGCTATCGAATGCTTCAAAGTATGGCTCTTTACGGAGGGAACTGTCTGTTCTCGGAAAGGAACCCAGTGCTGGTTTAGACCCCTCCCTACTTCGTTAGAGATCTCAACATATATTTTAAGATATTTTTGAAAAATCCTTAGGCATTTAATGCATTTCATCAGTGGTCAGGCTCTAGAAAGCTGATTTTTGTTAGGAAAAACATCTCTCCTACCTTCTCTTGCCCTTTCTTTTCTGCCTTCCTGTTTCTGCCCTCTTGCCCAAAACATGGATTTCCATGTAATTCAGCTCACTAAAGATCTCTCCATTTTTGTTTCACTGCAGAGTTTATTGCTAGAGCGACTAATAGACTTTCAGCACAAATAGTATATTGATCACTTGAAATCTTGTTTGAGCTTCACTGAATATACATAATGGGGTGTCAATCAGGGAAAAAAATCTCATAATAAATGGCAGGCGACTTATATTCATGAGAAAATATGTCTTGGGCAGCACACAAAATATCATGTTTACTGTAGCATGACAGACTGATTTCGCTGGTCTCCATCACATTCATCGAGTGGATATTTAATAGCAAAGGCAAGGTTAGAGTACGAAGATCCTGGAACCTTTCTTTCTTTGTTTGTATGGGGGAGCATTTTTGCACACTCTCTAGAGTATAAACATCTTCGAGAACCACAGCCAGCAAGAAAGATCTTCTCTACCTGAGGAATTCAGAAATTGCAAACAAATCTGTTTAAGTTGGTGTATATTTAAAAGCAGCTACTGATTTATGCAGTCCATATTTTTTAAGTTTTTACCATGTGTATCAGTGCATACACTCGCTGTATGCAAATATCATATTCAATGTGTATATGGGAGAGCACAGTATATTTAGAGAAAATCCTGCTTTACATAAATTATTTTTAAGAACCACCGAGCAGAGGAGTACCCATGCGTTAGGAAAGCTAAATTTTTTTTTTCTTTTTACATTTCACATTGAATGGATAAGTAAAGGAATATCGATTCTGAAGTCTTATGTGTAATTCTTTAAAATCTGTTTTCTTGATAGAGTGGTGATTATTTCTGGGAAAGTGATATTTTTGGTTGCTTTCTGTAGCTGACTTATAACTGACTCTGTTGCTGCTGGCTGGCTGTGTGGGGTCTGGCCACAGAGGGAACATGGGCTATTGTAGTAGCTGTAATCCTGCTTTACCCCAGGACAGTGTGGGGGTACTTCAGACTTTCCCTGTCCGCTGGATGGGGTGCGCCTAGCTTCCCTCAGGAATTCTTCGTCTCCTGTAAGTGGCTCTTGGCTAATCAGGTTTTAATTTGCTTTTTTTATGGTAAAAAAAAAAAAAAGATCACACTCCAGACTATTGTCTCTTCCAGTTCCTGTACAGCAGTCAAGATTTTTAAAAGTGTATTATGGCAGAGTTAAATCTCAGGTCATATTTGATAATCAGAAAAATCTACTTATCATAAACAGTGTAAAATAGGACAAGTGAGGCTATTAAGATATAAAAGAGGTGACATTAGGCCCTGATCATGTCTGTTTTTACGTGGGGTTTCAGGAACTTTTGTCTGTTTCGTCTACTTCATTAAAGTGCTTCTGATTTGTTTTTTAAAGATTTTGGCTAGCAGTAAGAGAAAATGAAAAATTTGCTGAGAAAATGGGATTATTTGAGAACTAGCCAGTTGCAGAAATTCAACAGTCTATGATTATAGGAGAGCTACATATTTTAGTAATATTTTTTACAGTAAAATCTTATATCTGTATATTACTTTACATATGTATACTGTTTTGTAACAATTAGATACTATTTGTAGTATGTAGCTTTTTGCAAGAAGAGAGGCAATCAAATTTGATAATTTGAGCTTGGGGAATTATGCTGTTGATATTTTAGCAAAAGCTAGGTTATAAGAGAGGTTTATAAGCTAGGTTAAGCTCAGAGAATTCGCTATTTGAATAAACTTCATTGCTTTTAACCTACAGAGAAATGTGTGTCTGCAAATGTTAAAACTGAGACTTCTTTGATGTCATCCATAAAAGGGAAAAATTAAATCCTGGGGCAAAGAATTTTGTAAAGAAAAAATTTCCCAGAGAAATTTGAGTCTGAAACATGCATTTACAGGCCTTGCTGTTATCTTAAATTTTGGATAGTTTTACTAATTTATTTTAATAAAGAGAGAAAAATTAATAGGAACTAAGTAGACGTTACATGAACTATTTTCTGATTAAAAGATATTCACAATTATGTGTTGGTAATATAAATACCCAGTTTTAATAGATTGCTTTCTTACCAGTCCTTAACATTTTACAGTGAGAATATTTAAAGATAAATACGACAAGTTTAAGCACATATCTTTTATAGATCTTGTCGGTAGAACTAAAAACATCAGTATACTCACCAGGTTCTTGGTAAAGCTTTTAAATTGTTTTAAAAGTATATTTATTCAACATAAATTTCAAAAAGAAGAGTTGAATTTGCAGCTGTTCCACGGAAATGGATGTTATAATTTCTGAGGTTTGATTTTTATATATGCTAAATGAAGGTTAGGAAGTAGCTAGAATTCTTGTATTTTTGTTTTCTTGCAACGGCTACATTTTCAGAACCCATAGAGTCAGAGGTCCCTTCCATTAGATGCGGCACACTTCAAGTTTTATTCCTTTAATAAAAGAACAGGAATGGGGCTACTTTTCCTCCTAACAATGATTTAAATAATAACTAGGTTGATGCAATAGATTAAGGATAATATGCTTTTTAAAAATTGGTGTTTTTCTCACTTTAATAAAAAAACACATTCAGGCAAAGAAGAGAAAAATTACAACGTCCTAATTCATTGATCAGTGAAGTAGTCGTTTGGTATATATTACTTTTAATAAATGTAGAGCTTTACATTTAATAAAAAGTTTATTTTCAGTTTTCATTGCTCATAGTAAGAGAGAATCAACAGACAGTTTGCTTAGGGTATGTAACTGCTGGGCTTTCCGTAGGTTAGTTCCCCTAAGAGAAGCGCTGTAACGCAGAGGAACCTTTTATTCACCCCCATGTGCCCCTCAAGAATCCACATCCCCCATATAAGAAGAGAGTAGTCATCAGCCGGTGACTTCTTATACTTACTGATGGATTAATAATATGTGTGTTTTATGTAAGCATATAATAGACTTATGACAAGTCTATTGTTATACTTATAAATAGTTAAATGTATTATACCATTTAAAATGAGCCTAAACCATTCTAGTTTAATTAGAAAACTAATACTGATAAATAGACATAACCAAGTGTCCTATAACATTAAAGAAAACAGGCTTGATTCTCTCCAGCTCAGTTTTTGTTTGAGATACGTGCTGTGGCAAAAGTGATTTTCTCACTGGTAGGCTGATCCACCATGGTTACATAGGAATTTGGTGAAAAAGTAATGCATGGTGGGTTTTTTGGTTTGTTTTGTTTTGGGCTGTATGTGTGTGTGAGTACAGGGTGGGTATTCTGAAGAGTCAGAGTCTCACTTTTAAAAATAAAAAAATCCGGTGAAACCAGTGAATCCCACTTTTGGGTTAAATTTCTTCCTCTCGCTGTGGGCTCGGCCCCTTTCAGACTGTGCTCTGGTCACCCTGACAAGTGTAGACACGCAAACCCCTCATCTGAGGGACTTGATTTGGTCTCAGCCAAGCAGAGGGGGTGGCCAGTCTATGAATTCTGTGCCCAAACTAAGATTTTGAAAACCCAGCATCATAGCCGATGTTATTCTCCAGCAAGGTGGCCACACCCTCTTCAGAGTCATCGTTTGGTTGCTGTGCTTTTTATCCTCCTGCAAACACCTATGCCTTTTCACGAGTTCTTCAAAATCATTTTTCTCTCACGTTAGAGATAAAGGATAAGAGTTCAAGATAAGACTTAAAAATATGAAACCTGCCATAGACCCACATTATCAGGCTCTTCCACTCTCAGAGAACCTCTGGTGTAATTTGGGGGCATGAATTTTCAGCCTGGACAAAGCTCTGACTCAGGCCTTCATGAACGCCCCTTAAGAGATGTATCTTAGCCAGGTGTCTCTAGAGCCGAGATGCGAGGTGCAGACAGACAGACAGACAAACACTCTCTAATGCAAGGACTTAAATTGACAGTTAAATAAACAAAACAGCACAAGGTGAACCTTGGTAGAGATGAAAACTGCTGCTGTTTCTTTGAAGATGTTAGTAAATGCAGCCAAATTCCAGAGTTTTCTTCTTCTTTTTTTTTCCTTTTGTCGTAGCCTAGGATTGCCACTGCCGGTGGCCATGATGACTAAACATTCTTGATTTTTCTAGATCTAAACATGAGACTGTGGGGTTCCTTATAGAGCCTGTTTCTTGAGCAGCATTGTCCCATGGAACTTTCTGGGGTGACAGAAATGCTCTAAGTCTGTAGCGTCCAATGCAGAGTCAGTAGCCACATGTAGCCACTGAGCACGGGAGGTGTGGCTAGTATGACGGAGAAACTGAATTTCAAGAATCTTATTTAATTTTAGTTAAAATTTAAAAAGCCGCATGTGGTTAGTGGCTACGTGTTGGACAGCGTGGCCTCCAAGAACGGGGAAGTGAGTCAGGGTTGCCATGAAGTTCCCCTTGTGGGTGATGCGAGCGAAGGGCCGTGCACACTGCAGGCACTGGAGACTGGTCAGTGCTGACCACAGTGCTTTCTCAGCCCGGTGGGCCCTGCCCGGCTGCCTTGCAAATCATGCTTGTGCTTGTTGCGTTCTGGTTTTTACATTTTTGAATAGAATTGAATCCTCCCGATCAAGGCACAGTGCATGATATTGTTACTGCTCTTTTTTTAAAAAAATTTTATTGTGGTAAGAATGCTTAAAATGAGATCTACCCTCTTAACGGATTTTTAAGTGTACAATACAGTATTGTTATCTATAGGCACAATGTCGTGCAGCAGACTCTCGAACGGATTCATCTCGCATAACTGAAATTTTATACCCGTTGATTAGCAGCTCACCGTTTCCCCTCCCCCAGCCCTTGGCAACCACCATTCTATTCTCTGCTTCCATGAGTTTGACTATTGTTGCTGCTCTGAGACCCAGCTGGGCTGTCTTGGTTGTCCCAGAACCTCTCCGGCTCCTGGCTAGTTTGTTTGGCTTTGAGTATATGTCTGAGGTGTTCTCAGAGAGAATTCTGGCTTTGGGTTAAGGGGTTTAGGGACAGAAGTCTGGACTTGCCCTTCCACAAGGTGTTTGCCCCACTTCTTCCTTCTTTGTTGTCACCACGCCCTCTCATACATGGTTGGGGCTTCACCATCTCGTTTACATTTGGACCCTGTGTCTGAAAGGATTTTACCTCGAATGTGCTTAAAAAAATAAGTACTGACCCCTCAGCCAAGGCAAGACCCGTTACACAGTTGTGACACCTCTTTCATCCCACAGATACAGGCTTCTTGCTATAACCGGCTAAAGGTTTCCCATGGATGTAGAGCGTCTCTGAGTCCACTGAGACGTTTTCAGAGCCTGTTCCGAACACGCATCCTCGGCCAAGTGGGCTTGTTCCTGGTGGAGCTTGGTTTCTTCAGCTCCCTGCATCCTAAGACTTGACAAACAGGTGTGTGGGGAGGGAGAGGGGGTCAAGAATGCCTTGCAGCTGTGACCATCCCCTTTGTGACCCCAGTACACACACGGGAGGCTTCCATCTGAATGGGGAGAGACAGACAGCGCCCCGGGCACAGATGGGTGAGGCAGCGCTGTCCTCAGGGAGCTCACGGCCTACACCCCTCCTCCCACCCCCGACCTGAGGTCCTCTAAACGGGCCCTACCTCAGAGAGGCTTCAGAAAAAATATTAGTAAGCTAGCTCCTGGGCCCTACCCCTTGTTTGTAGAATTAGAACATTTGTTTCAGTTCTCTTGACCCTGTCTTCGTGCTTAGGGGGTTTTCCAAACATGCTGATGTCATGGTCCCATGCAGACGGAATCAGAGTGTCTGGGGCGGGGCCTGGACGCTGACGGATTTCAAGTCCCCCAGGCACTTCTGACGCAGCCCACATCTGGCCGCATCAACAGAGGAGTTTTAGGATGTGCGATAAGAGTTCTGGCTGGGATATCCGCCCCACTCAGCTTGTATTCACTTGTTGGGCACCTGCTATGAGTCAGGCCCTCCTCGGCATGATGCTGGGTTTCAGCGTTCTCAGCCTCAACCCTTTTCTACCTCCTTTGCAGTCTCATCAGTTCTGCTCTGCCCACTTAGCAAGTGACACCTGGGCCTGTGTCTCAGCAGTGACCCTTCCAGACGCAGCTTTCCAGCATAGGTGAAACTGGGCCAGTCCCCTTACCCGTGCCACCCGGCTCCCTGGGAATCGGGCTACAAACCTCAGCTGCTCCCACAACCCAACCTGGTCCCCGAGTCCTGCTGCCTCCACGGCGTGGTCCCCTGCAATGCCCTGTTTCTCAGTCACTCAGATGCTGACCTAGTTCAGGCCTGCACCGTCTCGTGCCTGGGATGATTAAAAACGCTCTGAGCTGGTCTCTGCCTCCTTGGGTCTCTCCTCTCTCCAGTTATCCTCCCCCAGCTGCTGAAACGTAGGTCACTTCATAGAACTCGCACCACTGAAAGCGCAGAAGGGCTTCTTGTGAGGACAGGACCATCCACATCTCCATCACCTGCCCAACCCTGCCTTCCAGGCCCCCCGCCACACAGGGCTGCTCACTGGGCCCTCCATGTCCTGCAGCACAGGCCTCACCGTGTGGTCCAACTGCTCTTCTGCCTTCCTCCTCTGCATTTCCTGATCTGTATCTCCCTCAAGGCCTGGTTCACAGATCACCCACAAGCCTCCTCCAATGCCTTTGACCAAAACCCTCATTCCCAAGGCCCCGCACCTTCTTTTGCACCTGTAGTCCTTGGCGCTCTTTCCTCATCCGTCCTGGTTCACATGCAAGTGCTCATAGGGCCCTGCCCCCACCCCGCAACTCCATCCTGCAGGCGGGAGCCATGGTCAGTGCTTTTGCAAAGGCTCTACTGGCATCACACACTGCCACCGATGTGCCTGTGGTACTGTGTTTAAATGCCTTTGACTGGATGCTCTTGGCAGTGACCCAAGCCTTTGGTCTTCCCCCGAGTGTGGATGCGCAGGGACTTTGTCTTGGGCCCCCCAGCCTGAAGCTTCTGCTCCTCTCACTGCCCCCACCTAACACACAGACACAGAGACACATGCACACACGTGCACCCCTGCATCGGCCTTCCCCTGGTGAACTCTGTTCCTTCCTGCTCTCACCTCCTGCCTCCTCCGTCCCTCCCCCGTCAGAGCTGCTCACCGGTACTTGCGTTCTCAGAGCAGCTTCCCATCACTTTGGTGGTGCTTTTGGAAAGCACTTGCCTCCATCTCCTTCTTCTTTGAAGGAAGGAGAATTTTGAGACGCAGCTGGTAAGTATTTGCAGTGTTGGGGGAAGGACACCAGGAGCCCTCCCCCTGTTGCCCTCTCCCCGGCCTCCAGTCTCCAGCTCAGCCGACCTGCTGAACAAGTCGTGAAGCACAGTCCAGCCAGCATAGCGTGTCCGTTTTGAATCACTCCTGGCTGTCCCTGGTGAGGCTCCTTCTTAGGCTGCTGCTTCAAGGGTAGCCTCAAAGGACTGAGCCAGACCCTCAAAGCCACCCCCCTTCCTTCCTGGGAGGTCCCTCAGGGAACATGGTGATGGCCAGGTCCCTGCTCTGGACAGGTGCATGGAGATGAAGGGTGCTGGCTCCGCCCTCCCATTCCCATGGGGAGGAGGCCCGGAAGCGCATCAAGAGAGGGAGAAACGCTGGGAGGGCATTGATCCAGGGTGCCGAGGGCCTCTCCACCTGGGCTGAGTTGGAGAAGCTTCCAGAGCTCAATCTTGGAGAAGGAGGAGGAGGAAAAAGGCATGAGAGGCTGAGGGACCCCTTTGTGGAGATACGCAGAGGCCCGAGGGAAGGCAAGAAGGCAGAGCTCATTAGAGGAACTGCAAGTATGTCAAGTATTTTAGCGTGGGGTAGAAATGGAGGTGGGAGAGGCAGAGACCAAGCGCCGGTTCTTGGGCCTGCCTTGCCCTGCATAGACTCTTAGATTCCATCATCAGGGCAGAGAGGAGCAGCCGATTGGCAGGGAACTGCAAATCCCCAGTGGGCCAGCATCATCCACTTTCCTCATTCCACTTCTGTCGGGAACTGTCTCCTTTTGGTGCCATCACCCTGATGCTCCAGGTTGGCTGGACCAGGGCATGGTTCCCCCTTGGCTGTGTCGTCACCCCACACCTGAGCCACACCACCCACCGTGTGAAGAGCCTTCGCTGATGTGCCTGCAATCGGATGAGGGGACTGCAGGGGCTCACCCCACGGGGCCAGGGTTGGCACTTGCTCCAACTCCTGTAGATGGTCGTTGACACACTGACAGCCTCATGTGGGAAAGGAGAACTAATCTCAGAGGGGTAACAGCCACAAAGCCCCAATGGCCGGTGGCTCTGAGGGTGGCTGTAGCACATTCCAAACTTGTCCTTCAGCCAAGAGGCCCTTTGTCAACTTTTGAGGGAGAGAGCATGACCAGTCTCCCTGGCTCCACTTGGATTTCCGTCCTGCCACAGCCCCATCCAGCGTCAGGAGCATGTCAGGCTCTGGACTGTGGCATACACCTTCCCAGGCCCCATTTCTTGGCCACCCCATGGGCCCTACAGCCTGAAGGGATGCAGACGACTCTGGGTGGCCCCCTAGGAGCACCTCCCCACCAACATGGCCAGCGACTTCTCTGCTCTGCTGTCAATCTCTCATCTGACAATTAAGCCACTGAAAAAGGACAATTGACAACATGCCTACACAGAGAAGCCCTTTTATTGGGCTTTTAGAAGTTCTTTTATTGGGCAAGAATGGCCCAGTCGTCCACATTAGCACCATTTATATCTTTATTTATAGGAGTTACTGTTCTTGAGAATGGTCAAGCAGCATTGCTTTAAGAAGGGTGTTCCGTCATTCGATTTAAAGCACGCTGAGAGGGTTCGTTGTCCCCAGGCAGCATGGTGGCCTGGGCCAATGGCTGGGATTTGATCAGAGTTTGCTGAGTGGGTGGCGGAACACACACTGACACAGACGGCAGGGTCGTGCTGGCAGAGCCTTTGTCATGGAGTCTGTGGGTTGGGGGAGGTGGGGAAGCTGCCTCACGGATGCAGGCCTGTGACAGGCCCAGCCTGGCCCAGGAGCCCTCTGCAGGATGACACAGCAGCCCGTGTGGGCAGTGGGAGCTATTCTCGCAGACTCACACAAACGTGAGAGAAGCTTGGGTTCATTATTGATTTAAGGGTACAGCATGGGAAACTAGAGCGCCACGTGGGAAGGATGGTTATTTGTAACTCCAGTTTGGGCATGAATGTTCCGTCACATGTGGGAGAGCCCACAGACACCCTCTGAACTTTTGACAGATAGGTTGGCCTGAAGGAGTTGTCTTGACAGAGACCCAGTGTGGTTTTAGAGATAGTCCAACGTGCAGGAGGATCCAAAGGACTCCGGAACCTTCACCTGGTCTCATCTACCCCTCAGCCCTGCCCCCACCACCAAGTCAGGCCACCTCTTCCCGGCCTCCCAGGTCTGCAGTACCTGCCCGGCCCTGAGGGGTCAGTGGGCAGTGAGGGGGCGGTCAGGGTCGGGGGCCCCGTTCAGTCCAGGATCGTGCCCTGTGCTGGCTCACGCTCTAGGGACATCATTTGAATTGGGAATGTCCAGGTGTGTGCTCACCACCCCTCGGGGCTGGACCTGAATTGGCCACCTGATCTCTGAGTAGCGTGACCCAGGATCTCGAGGGATTTGCCCGCCTCTCCACCCCCACCATTTATTATGAATGCCGTTGTTCACTATCCCTTTGTAGTGTTTCCTCAGCACTTGCCATGGATATTTTCATTTTGTCTTCATAATCACTCATGTTACAGGTACTGTTATCACCATTTTGCAAATGAAGAAATTGGCTCAGAGAGGGCAGGCCAATGGCTCAAGGTTACACAGCTAGAAAGGGCAGAGGCTGGCCGTGCTGCCATCCTGCCTCTCAGAGGCCTGGACTCTCAGCTGCCTCAGTCCAGGCTCCTGGGCCTGGCTCACCACCTACTCCATGTGTTTCTGAGTCATGAGCCGTAGAAGACGAAAAAGCAAGAATGTCTTAGAAGCTCACATGTGCTCCAGGAGCCTCGTTTCCCAGCCTCCTCCTCCCAGCTGGGCCTCGAGGCCTCTGTAATCCATCCGTGTGGCTCCCCAGGGCCCACTCCCCCTTGCCTCCATGCACATCGGTGAGTCATTTCCTCAACTTTTTCTTCTGGGGTTTTATTCCTATTAAAAGGAAAAGTTTCCTTCACCATGACTTACGTCTGCCTCTGCAGATCATTTGTTGAAGTGTTCCAAAGACTTTCAGGATGATTTCTTGTTTGAATATTAGATTTCTGTCTCTGCAAAATGGATAACCATATGCCATCAGCTCTGGATATTGGCTTCAGTGGACTATCCACCCTGAATTTTTTATACCAATAATAATGGAACAGTCTGTGTCAGGGGAACCTAAGTCTCAGCTGGAGAACTGCTGGGAGAATGGGGAGTAGGTTCATGCTTAGGAATACGCGGTACCTGTTGGCCCTGATTCCCCCACGTACAGATGTCAGCAAGAAGGGAAATGAAGGCAGACAGGCACAGGCTTTGGGGGGTGAGAGAAAGGCAGCGTAAGTGGCGGAAACCCTCAACACAGGGCTGAGCCCCTGAGCCTGTTCATGAGCATGATGGAGCACAGGCTTGGCTTCATACAGCCTAGGTTCACATCCTAGCTATGCCATGTGCTCTCTGCTGTGTGCCTTTGAGCAAGTTACTTAAGCTCTCTGTGCATCAGTTTCTGATCTGTAAAATAATGGTACTACCTCAAAGGGTGGTGGCGAGGACTGATAAGTGCACGCCTTTAGCACCCTGAGAAATGTGCCTGGCACATGGTGGGTGCTCCATGTTGGTAGCAACGAGAACAGACTGATTTCTGGAAAGAGCTATGCGGAATGAATTGCTGGGCATATTATCCATCCATTGGAAAACAGTAGTAATTCCTGTTTTGTGTTATAGGCAGAGACCATTGGCAGCTCTAGTGAGGCGCCCACATAAAATCAGAAGCAGTGCCGCCAGCCCCATCACAGGATTTGGGGAGATTATGTGATTTATTGTTTATTTAATTTATTTATGCCATGCTGAGTTCTACGCAGGGTCTGAGCCATCTTCCGTCTGCTTTCTCTCCGTGTGCTGTTGCTTCTTGGTGAATGAGATCAGGCCGGGAATTGGCCCCAGTTCTGGAGGCTGACTGGTCCTATCGGGATGACTCCATTCTTTGTGTGTTTGTCTGCATGTGATTCATTGTTTTTGCCTTTGACTCTCCATGCCAGGGGCAGGGGAGGGGGCTGTCCACCCACCGTTGTGTAGATCTCTGTATTTTTGAAAGGCACCTGCTAACAGGATTCTTGTCCCACTTAAGGACGCTCCTCTTATGATCCAAGCTCAGGCCTCATCCACTGGGGCATCCTCTGTCAGCCGGCCCATAGCTGGGGGCCAAGCCGGGTTTCCCACGGGCACTTCCTCTCCCTCCAAACACTATGCCCGAGACAGACATGAGATGGTGGCCCAAAGGCTCAGGCCATTATGTACGGTAATCAGTGTGGTTCAGCGACCCCACTCAACCCTTCCTGCCTCAGATGGTCCCTTCTGGGACATCCTTAGCCTCATGGCCAGGACGTGGGTACCTTTCAGGGGACCAGAAATCTCCCCTATAGTTGCCAGGCACCAGGAACCCCAGCAAGCCAACCACACAAGCCCCTACCGCGCTGTTATCCCTTGCACCTTGGTCTCCCTCACAACCACATCCACCCCATCTCCGTCGCCACCCAAGCAAAGGCCACCACCTCCCTCCATGGGTCCCCACCCTGGCCTCCATCTGGTCCACTGCATCTGGTCTACATGTCTCCAGCCACACAGCATCCAGCATGGTCTTTAGAAACACGAGTCCCTCTGCCTCCCATTCCCGTCTCCCCTGCCGTGGGTTCTAGCTTTCTCTGTGTTTCTTCATAACAGCAGTTTCAATTGTATACTTGGGGATTCTGGTCTGTTCTTCTTGTGCTCTTTAGCTGGTAAGGGCCATGGGGCCAGGACTGTGTCTGTGTTGCTGACCTCTGTATCCCAGCACCTGGCATGGCCTTACAGTTGTTGCTCCAGTGTGGACAGAGAGAGAGAAGTCTGACAGCCTCTGAGGACATTAATGTCTGGGGCCCCATCTGCTAAGAAGCCAGGAGGACCTATTGGAGGTAACAGGGCTGGTGCAGGTGGGTAGAAAAAGAAGCCTCCTGCATCCCACCTGCCATTTCTGCCTCTGACAGCCAGCCAGGGGCTCCCCAGGCCAGGTGGAGCACATGCTCATGCGGGGCTCGGAGGAGGGGTTCCTTCTCACCAGGAGAAAGGCGGTCACTGTAGCCTAGCTCCTGGAGGGGGAAGCACTGGGTAGGTTAGCGAGGATTAACAAAGACTTGTAGAGTACCTTTGGTGCCAGATTGCTCACACCTGATCTCAGTTCATCTCTACCAAAACTCCTTGAGTTTGGTTGTCCCCTTGCCACTTAACTCGGGAAATTGAGGCTCCGAGAAGCTGGATGCTGCCTCTCCTCTCCACTCCTGGTCTGTCAGCCACACCCGGGCCTAACAAATCCACTGGAAAGAATCAAGGGCTCAAACCCTGCCTGAACTAATGTGACCGAATCACTTTATCTCCAGGTCACAGCCAAGAGGAGATCCCACAATGAGGCAGGGTCAGACATGGTGATGGTCTGTTCAGCCAAGTGGACAGTTGTTACCTAAAGAATCTGGGGACTGTCTGGATCTGTCCAGGAGAGCATTGCTCAGTTTCGGCAGCATATAACTGGGGTAACGACTCATCTCGTCTGGAGCTCTTGAGGTCTGACAACAAGGTCAGGTGTTGTCAGTCTCCAGGTGGAGCCCAGACAGTGTCAGGAAAACAAATAGCAGTGGAGGTGGGAGGAAAAGCAGGCTTAAATCTCCCCCTAAGGGGCATGGCTCTGCCTATGTCTGTATCAGCAGCTCAGGGTTTTGAGATGAGAGCCTAACAGATGACGACAAATGTCTAAAATGGAGTTTTTGTTGAGCAGACCGAAGAACTCAGAAAATGACAATTGGAGGTGGAGCCTGGCCTTTTCCTTGGCCTGAGACCAATCACACCCTCATGTCTCAACTCCTGGTCCTGAGCAGGCTGCTGTTCTAGATGCTGGGGTTGGTCAGACAGACTCGAGCCCCATTCTCTCCATACAGACGGAATCCCCGGGGAAGGGTGGCATCACACGGGGGTCACCTTTACCTGAGCTTAAGTAAGAGAGTCTCAAATTCAGTCTCAAGCTGCAGCACCCCTCATGCTGACAGTGCCAGCCCAAGCAGGGAACCGTAGTACCTTTAGGGTGAGGGTGACTGAGGATTAAGGTTGAAAGATGGTGGAGAGTAACAAGGGGCCCGACAAGGAGCCCAGCCTTGCTTTCCAAAAGGAGCCACAGGACAGTTTCATCCTGCTGTTAGCTGGACATTCAGAGCTTCAGACTCCTGAGGGGAACACCCTGAAATCATAGCCATGATCCTGGACTGGGACATTAGCTTGCTGTGTCACCTCATTCCTGTCACTTTGCCTCTTCTGCAAAATAGAACTGCCAGCTACCATCGCATGCTGTCGTGCTGCGATGTCAAGTTTGTATAAATGCAAACCGCATTTGGGTCTACTATATTTTCCTTTCAAACACTGATACTTTAATGGCTTAAGCCACCCTGACCCTGTAACTCTATAGGGTAGTGTTGGTTTTAATAATTACTATCTTGTGATTCCTCATGAACCACTCACAATGCACTCGTGGTCCAACTGGACCACCTCCGTGAAAACATGAGGACCGCACACAGCCAATGATGATTAGCATCAAGGAAAGGAGCATCCAGGGGAATCTAGACCAGGAGGAAAGTGTAGGGCACTGGCTGTAAGATGAGCTGTCCCAAGTGGTCCACACTCCTCCAGGGATGCCCCCGTTGACAGTTACAGTATGCACCTGCCTCACCCCCCACCCCATGGAGTTGACCGCCCTGGCTCTCCTCCAGACATAACTTGGCCATAAAGGGAATCAACTGGCTCCTCTCCAGGCTGGGGTGGTCCTGCCTTAGTCCATTTGTGGTAGGGGTGTGTGTGGATCAATGCTCCAATAACTTTATATCTGGTACTGTTGGGTAGAAAATAAAGAGGGGGACTCTAGCTCAGGGACCATTAACAAGCCGCAAGAAGGAAGATGGAGCTTATCCTGCAATCAGGTGAACAAAACAGTGGTTTTGGTCTGAGTAGAGCCTGATGCAGTTGAGACAAAAAGCTCAAAATGTTGAAACAGCTGCAAATCTTATGAGCGGTGGAAATGGCCCTAACATCTTAAGAGGTTTTTTTTCTTTTTTTTTTTTTTAACTCTCTTCACTACAATAAACATTTCTCTATAGAAGACAAAAAATTCTAAATTTGAACACTGTCGACTATAGTCCTGTGTGATGGCTGTGAGAATTGTGAGCATTTTATTTCCCCTTAGAATTGGGGAGAGATTCCTCTACATTCCACTTAAAAATTTTTTTCAGTACCAAAGAGAAAATTGGTTATAATTAATATATGTTCTACCAATGAATAATAATTTAATATAAATGGTTCTAATTTTTCCGTAAAACAATCTGTTAACATGAGATATGGTGAGGTTTTCTTTCCACCTACCAAGATGGATTTTTCTCTATTTTAAACAGCATCACAAGACAGTTGGGCAGTGATTTTTATAGTGGAAACAGGGATGACTCCATCATCCCACCTGGTTAAATTTATACCCTCTTCAAAATTCTATTAATTCTTCTATTAATACTTTGTTCTGTGGAATACTTGATGTGCGTCTGAGGTGTCTAAGAAGAAGCTTGATACGGACTTTTTTAGCAAACCCCTACTAGTTACTTTCTAAATAATGAATGTATTGAGCCCCATCTCTAGAACATAGAAGCGTAATATGGATGCAAATGTCTCATGATAGAAATTTGGTGAACATATTAAAAAGCCCATCTGAGCTCAAAAGAAGTAGTTTGGTTCGATGTTGAATGCAGGAATAAAATTCCACCACTTCTCAAGCTCAAGTGAGAATGCCAGTTGCCCAAAAGAGAGGGATTTTTAAAAACGGAAATTAGTTTTTATAAATCGGCAAGCTAATCACCCACAGCAGATTTTGAATTCCAGTCCTGACCATGAAGCAGGAGAGAGAATCCTCCAAGGTACTGTTAAGAGGTGGCTGTATATGTGGAGAATACAAATTGATTTTAATGTTAGGATAAAAGTAGCATAAATTTGAGATGCCAATCAAAAATGCATATGTTGTCTCCCCAAACCTATTATATAATTGTGGGATGAACCCTGTCATTGCACCTTCTGAAGGGTGTAGGTGAACGAGCGGTGGTGATGTGTGTGCCAGGCTCACACGTTCATGTTCATGACAGAGCCTCGCTGGCAGCCATGTTTGTCTGTGAGTGGTGAAAAATAAAGGAATCTGAAGGTGATCCATCCTATCTTGGGCCTGATAAATTAAAAATTTGCATTGATGTGACAATAGTTTCGCAGTCCTAGGAAGGCAAAACAGAAAGTGGAAAGCACTTAAATTAAGTGTGGCTTCTATCAAAGCTTTTGGAAATAGACAAATATAAATGATATTGATTGATTTAAGTTGATTTTTTTTATCTTTTATTCTGTGGAGTCAAAGGAGTGACCCAAAGCTTTGAGGGAGTATGTGAGCTGACTGTCAGAGTGCTAGTGGCTTTCTGTTTTTATAAAAGCCCAAGCAAATTAGAACATAAATGTTGCCTGAACATTTTCTGTTTTCAGGAGACCTGCATGAGAAAACAGCACCGTAAGTGGGAACAATGAAGCAATCTGCTTTGTCTGCATATAGGGACTTGGAACGGACGCTCCAGCTATAAAATACTGACAGTCTCAGCATGCTTCCTTTCCCCATTTCACAAAAATTAATTTTAAGAACTGTCTCTTCTAGGTGCTCAATCTTTGTGTGTTTCTGTACCCCACATACACTCTTCGTACCTAATTTTCTTAAACTGGCCGATACTTTCCTGGGAATGAATGAGGAAAATGGTGTGGTCCTGGGTATTTATTTCATGACACTGCCCACAAGGGCGCTCTGGCCCGTAGGCTGGATGCCAGCCACCAGCCCATCATTTCTCAGTGAAAAGAACCTTTCAGCTCGGTTACCTCCTGGAGAGAGCTGATTTTCCAGCAGTCAGGCTTGATCTGGGTAAATAATTAGAGAGCTGGAGAGCGAAGACATCACCCTAGTGCTGTCTGTGATTCTGCTAATATAGCCAGACCCTGTGATTCCATCGCTGCTACAATCTTACCGCTGCCTTTCTCTAAAGCTACAGAGAGAGAGAGAGAGAGAGAGAGAGGAGGGAGGGCGGGAGGAATGGCAACAAAGCCAGTTGCTTGCATTTGTCTTGAAAGAATTAATGACATTTTTTCATTCTTTTGGTGAAACCTAAAAAACAGCTGCAGCTCTTTATCTGCATATAAGAAGGTGAATCTCAATATACCTCCTCCTCCCTACCACCCTCACCTACTGGGACATATATGGCCAGTGCAGCTACTCCAGCCATTGATTTATTCTTAAAACTGTATTGCTCCTACTTTACTGAAATTTGCAGGTCTCTGCGTTGTGTAGGCAGATCACATTTCTCATAAAGCTGACCCTAAAGGGGTTAATAGCTTGTGGTTGAACTTTTGCAGCTGCTCATTAAAAGTCAATTTAAAAAAAAAAAGAAACACTGGCCATTTTAAAGTATGTGTGTCTGCATTTTATCCTGTCCTCCCATGTGGTGCACGTGCATGGAGAAGAGCAGATGAGTAAGGAATGGAGAGAGGATTCAAGGGTTCTAGTGAAATTCCCAATGTTTTGTGTCGCAACATCTATAGTTACTGTATCATTCATTCTCATTGATTGAGAATCATGATAAGAAGCCCACTCTGATTTGTTGAAAAAATAGTAATTGTACTAATGGAGTTTTATTACTTCTGAGAAAGATAGTTATGAATGAATAATAAGAAATAGAAAAAGGTGATTTAATTAAAATAAAATTCACAACAGGCATATTTAACAGGATATATGTTAACTACAAAGGTCCCTTAACAAACAGTTTCTGGACCAAGAACTGGAAGACACACTGAAGAAACAAAGGCCACTGGTTTAGGTGGCCTCCCCACACAAGGGTGGAAGATCCTGAATGTGAGAAAGTTGCAGGTCAACCCGTCGCCCACCGGGGCCCACCTCCACAGCTTGATTTATCTCGGATTTTGAAATCAGTGAGTTCTTAATTGAGTTGAACTACATACTTTTCCAGCAAATACTACCTGAATTTGTAACATGGGTTGCTTCAGTCACCAACTTGGCAGGCCTTGCTGGGCGTTTGGTGTGTGACAAACCAAGACGGTCTGACGGTTAAGTCACCCAGCCCAGGGGCACTGTACTGCTGCCCTTTGTATTTCTCCTGCTCAAGGGCATTCAGACCAAATCTCCTGACTTGAGACTTTTTTTTTCTTTTAATTTTTCACTCATTTAGTAAAATAGTTTGTCTTGGAACTAAAAGCATCAATGGTTGATTGATATTAACCATGGCATCTCTGAATGGATTAAATTTAATCCCTCCTTCAACTCCCTCCCTCCTCCCTCCCTCCCTCCCTCTTTCCTCCCTGGTCTTCCTCCCACACCAAACCCAAGGGGCTTTTGAAGGCTGTTCTATGGCAAGACTGAGGAAGGTATTTGGGGGCTGGACACGCAGTAGGGTGGATGTGGCAGGAAAGAACTCGGGGCCAGGAGACTGCCAGGTGTTTTCTGGTCTCGTACAAAGGGGATCGGGAATGTTTTTTGGAGAATCATGGGATGTGATTGTCCCACTGTAATGGGACAGTCTGGGACAGTGTCAGGACTTAAGTATTTTAGGATGTCATGAAAGAATCCTCTGGAGAAAAATAACGTGTAGGACCCCTTTCTGTCAAGCCACTTGCAGGTTACCGCTTTCAAAGCAAAGCCAGACTCCGGCCCTGCCCGGGGTGAAGTCTTTGTCTGCCTGCGCGCCAATTGCTCCCGGCTTCGGATTGATTTTTGGCCCCCGCTGCAGCAAGTTGGGGGCTGGCGAGGAGTGTGGAGGCGGCTGGGGGCGGAGTGCGGACTCGCATGCACTGCACCAGGAGCCCACTGCTGCTTCGGGATTTTTTTAACTTGAAATTTCCATATGACAAAAAGACGTTTCTCCGCGATCTCACGGAGCCATTAACATCTATTACTAACGCCGACGGGGTAAGTAGCAGAGTGGCGCTCCGTGGCAGCCGGGCTGCGTGGTCCTTGCGGGCTCGGGCAGCGGCCCGGTGCGCACCGGGGCAGGCGCGACCCAGCCGGCTGCCCGCCACTCCTCCCCTTCCCCAAGGTAGGGAAGGGGTCGTCCTCACACTGACCAGAGCTCCTGCAGGCTGAGCTCGCCCCCTCCGCCGAGTTCTTTGCAGGGCATTTTCTTTTGCCGGTAAATTGCGTGTCATTTCTCACGGGGCATCACCACCGCCTTCCTGGAACCATCCTTGCAGACTTTGTGATCCTGCCCAGGCACAGAAGCTCTCCTAGGAGGTGGTTCTTATGCATATTCATTTTGTCTAGTAACCGGCTGCCCGTCTTGCCTTTGCAGGCTGATGTATTGATTTATGTATAAAATGTGTTTTATTTTAGTAATTAGGCAATCCTGAATTCATGGAGCCGTCTGCACTTCCCAGGCACGTTCCTTGCTAGGGATGAAAGACAAAGGTTGTGGTGCCCCTTTCTCCCCTCCACCCCACTTCATTTTCCACCTAGTGATCGCTGACTTTTGTTGTCTTATGGAAAGCTAGTTAGGAATGGCATTTTTCCCCCCAGAGGAATCAGTAAATTAAATATTAGTGTTTATAAAGAAAGCACACAGTTATTTTTTAAAGCCCAATGTTTGACAATAACTACTTCTGGGGTGTGTTGTAAAGATTGAACAGTATCGTGTGTCGGTTTAGTTTGGGGATGATTCTAGGATTGATGTTTCCTCTATGAAGCGGTCACTGGCGTGTTCTCATCAAGGTACATGAAAATAGATGTTGCCTTTCATTACAAAGGATACTGCAGTGAAAAGGGAGACATCACTTCTGCTGCATTTTCTATATCCTTATTTTATTCTTCAGCTTTCGTTTTCATCTTTCCATGCTCCCACCCCTCTGCTCATCCATCCACAACCCCATCATTAAAAAAAAAAAAAAAGAATTATCTCCACAGACCCACTTGTGTTTTTCAGGAACTCTATTATGCCCATAAACTTGACCTGGATTGTGTTACTAATTTGGTAGGTTATTCTGTTATACGGGAAATCACAGCCTATGGGTCGATAAGGTCCACATAAACCCCTCAGCCAAATTATCTAAATTGTTTTTAAAAGATATTTTTAGGACAGTGAACACTTAGCAAACATGTCTTTACAGATCCTGATAGACCTATCTTTAGATCCAGTACTTTAACAGCCTGTTCACCCCAACCAGTTCTAATCAATGTAAAATGTGCTTCTAACAAAAGATGGTTATGTTGTTAATGATGAAATCATTATAAATTTCCTTTATGGAAATAACTGACCTAAAAACAATAGAAATTTCACCACATAAAGTATTACTCCGATTTTAAACTCTAGAAAAAAATAGGTATTTCTTAAATTTTAGGAGGAAGGAGCCGTGTAAGAATGAATAAAGTATGATAACATTTGTTTTGGGTTTAAATTTTCTGCACACTTACTGTGTATTCTATTTGATATGCCTCTTTTACTTTTTAAAAATGATCTAAATTTTCAACATGCTGTCAATTTATATTATATATAAAATAGATGAATTTACTATGTATATATACATATGATTTAATCCATGGGTAAAAACGACAGCCATTAGGGTGAGAATAATGAAGTGTCTGTCCCTATGAGAAAGGGCAAGAGAGAAACCCCCCCAGATCAATAACTGATAAGTAGCCAGCATAAAAAGGGGCCACAAAGCTTTTCTTTTGCTTCAGTTCTTAAACCAGCTTTTCCTGGTGGCATCTTATTCATGTTGGAGTGATTCATTAAAAACAAGAAGACAGAACATTTACTAGGCAATATGTTGTTTTTGTTTTATATATTTACTACAAAAATTTTTGAAATGCCTTTATTGTCTGCTGAAAAGTAATCATAGAATCGATATTCTGAAGATGGCATCAAGATAGATTTTTAAGCGTAATAGCAGACAGGAGTTGGGATGTGATTGTTAAGCTTATGGGATAGGATCAGGCATGCAGATATGGAGTGTGTGTGGTGTGTCTCTGTGCCTGTTTCATAGGAGGCACGTTAGCGGTGTCTGTGAACCACAGTGCTGATGTATTGCACACGGAATGAGGGTGGAATGGCCTAACACAGCAATAAGACTACATTTAGCGTAGTAAGCAGTATGGAGAGCTCTCTGAGGTCTGGAGGACAGCGGAAACTTACCACAAAGAATGTAAGGAAGGAAGGAGCTAAGTGAGCCGGTCCCATTCCCCCTAAGCAAAGAGATGCTGTGCCTTGAAATGTGGATTTTTGAGTGAGCAGACAGTAACAGCTCCTCCCCCCCTTTAGTGGCACTGACTCTGTGTGGCCTCTTGTTTATTGTGGGTGGAGTTGGCACTACATCCCTGGGGAGGATTATGATATAGACAATCTTTTACTAATGGTCTGAATTCTGTTGTGCTCCTATGAAATACACACATACAGACGTACATTTATTAGATAGTAACCTGTGCGAACATGTGTGTGTTCCTGTAAAGAATTCCTTTATATTCCTTTATAAAACTCCGCTCCACACCTTTACCCTTCAGATCACTAGTTGTGATTTTTTTTTAACCTAGAAAGTGACCTTTTCTCTATCAAAAACTGTTGATCGCTAAAAAGGGGATTTTTGTTTGTTTAGGCTTCTGTCCTAAGAAAGAATAGCAAGTGGAATATTCCTCAGTCTCAGAAACATTTGAAACAAACATCCTATTTGATTGGTTTAAGGATTCACTAAAAGTATGCATATATATTTTGCTCGTTTTGATGATAATTGAAAGGGAACTGTTTAATAGAAAAGTCTGTACCTGGCCAACATGATACCGTGTCATGGTCTGTTGTGGTTGAATCTGGAAGCAGGGGAAAAGTCATTCTACTTTGTAGATACTGTTGATCATCTCTTGTTTATCAAGGGTGATTTGGGGAATGAAATTACTGAGGATTGTTAGAGATTATTTGTGTAGATATTTACTGACATACAAATCTTTTCTTTCTATTTTTAAATGTAGCTCAAAGTAGGATGGAATTCTTTGAGTGGCTGTCAGTGTTGGCCTCCTGTGCACTGGAGACTAGGGCATTCCAGTTACCCCACTAGGATGTCTTGAACTTCCCTGAGAAATTAGATGGAATGAAAAGACCTGCTCACACTGGTAGAGTTGGCCTCACTTGGAAGCCAGTATTTGACTTCTAGACACCTTTTAGTCAAAGCTGTCTCTAGGCTCACTTTAATATTATCATTTTGGGGTCAGGATGACTCCCCCCCCCCAAATACGTCTCCTATGTACTTGAAAAGGACTTGATTTTGGTGTAGTTTTGCAGAACTCAGTTCCAGGGAGACAGTAAAATACCTTCGTGGTTTCATCTTTATGTAATTTGTGTATTTTAAGCTCTTTATTTCAGGTCAGTGGCCTATTTTGCTATTCTAGATGATTGACCAATGTTAACAAATTCAACTTATCTTAGAATAAATTAAGGATGACGCTGGGCAGCCCCAAAGGCCCTCAGTAACTGGTTTCTAATAGATTCAAAGAGAAAAGCTCTTGCCCTTTCTTCAAACTTTATCCCAAATGCAGTGCTCTACTGGCTGATAATCAATGATGGTCCCTGTGGGATTTGATTCACAATGAAGTTTCATTGTCTCTGCCCCATAGACTTTCTCGGCAGCAGTCTCCAGGTGGCTGAGGGGTTAAACAGGCACGCTCCTTCTGTGGGTCAAGGACAACACGAAAATCAAAGTGTGCAATAGCATCAAGGTATTGTTTAATTCCTAGATAGCTATGGTTTTCGAAATGAAGAGTAGTAATAGTAGTCTCTTGAAATATCTAAAAATGCATAGCAAATACTGGATACTAGATATGGTTACACGGCCCAAAGATGAACTTTTGTGCCATAGTCTCACACACATTTTAAAGCATAACCTTCACACCATTGTGGAACTGAGTGTCATGTGCACCTGGTCCAAGTGCTAACTCGGGCTTGGCAGTTCACCAGGCTACATTTTGCTTAACCACAGAATCCTTAAGACAGGGACCTGTGAAGGTGCAGACGGAGGCTTGTCACTGTGTGGAAGAGGTATGCTCATCAAATGCTGTGGTCACCTCTTGCACAGACCCCTCTCTCCTGCTCTGAAGAACTTCCTTTCTTCCAAGGAAGCTAGAGGCAGGAGGAGAAATAAGAGCAAGGGAGGAGAGCAGGACTGAGGTCCTTCCTCCGCTCGTGTCCCTGATAAAGCAGATAAGCGCATGTCTTAGGGGCATTGGTGGGGAGTTTGCTGTGCATTGGCAGAAGATGAGTAACCCAACCCCAGGAAGATGGTGGAAGGGAGACACTAAGCTATCACTTCCTGTGTGCTAGATGGGTTGCAGGGACATGGGGAGACCCCTCTGCTATGCTTCCACCACCAGCCACCCGAGGAGAGGTTCGATTCCTCCTCCTAGTCCAGCAGCCATTGTCCGTGGCTCTCTCTGAGAAGACAGCATGGTAGTTGCAGCCACCACAGCCTTATGAAGACGTTGCTCTTCTCTCAATGGCAGTCTAACAGGACAGGAATCAAGTTGAACCGTATGGAATTGCCGATGTTCAGCTGTTTCTGACCTGCACAAACAGCAGCTGCTCATTTCCCTGTCTCCAGCCTCGCTCTACTTCTTCACACAGCAACCAGATCACATAATTCCCCTGCCTAAAAATGCTCCACTGGCTGCTCGGTGAGCTCAGAATAAACTCCAGGCTCTTCACGGTGGCCTCCTCGGAGGTCCCTCAGGACCTGGCCCCTGCCTGCCCTGTCTCCCCCCGTCTCCCTGCTCTCCCACAGCTCACTCTGTTCCTCCCCAGCTGGCCTCCCGGCTGTCCCTAGAGCTCACCTCAGGATCTTTGCATTTGCCCCTTGCATTCTGCGTCTGGCTCCTTGTAATTGGAGCCTCAATTCAAATTTCACCTCTTGAGAGAGGACGTTCCTGGTCGTGTGTCTAAAGGAAGCCTTCCTCCTAACCCCGTTAGAACCCCGTTAGTCCCTTCTCTTTTCTTCCAAATACTTTCTCTCTATCTAAAGTTACCTTTTCCACAGGCTTATTTTAGTTGTCATCTCCTTTACGACAGTGGAGGAGGGAGCAAGCACCTTGCCTGTCTTGTCCTCTGCTGTGTCCTCACCGCCTGGTACACAGCGGGTGCTTAGCACGGATTTGCTGAGTGAGTGTACTGGACGCCTTGTGCACCGCTGTGAATCCTGTCCGCCCGCAGCCTCTGCAGAGCCCGGTTACAAGCAGCTGCGGGCGGCTTCCTGCAGGCACAACCAGGGCTGCCCTGCTGGGCGGAGGCCCAGCCTGTCACTTCCACCCTGTGCCGGTCATCATGCAGGTAGCACCTCCTCCAGTGGGAGTAGGGCTGGCGGAGATCTGCTTCCCCCATTCATCCTCCACCAGTGGTTCTGAAACCCATTTCTTTAGGTTCCCCTGAGTGTCCTTGTAAGATCCAGCCAATCCGGTGATGCAGCCCCTGCTTCCTTGACCTCCTCCCCAATCCCACCCCTGTGTCCCCACTCCTGCTAAAGGGTCTGTCTGCAAACCCCTGTTGCAGGCAGTGCTCTTGGGGGAAACTCAGGCTAATGAAGGTACAATAGGTTTTGTGGTCTTTTTCTTAAAAAAAAAAAAAAAAACTTGTTCCATAAGGTGCTATACTATCCAGTTGATTTGGTAACAGCTAATAGTTAATAAGGACTTACAGTTTTAAGTCTAAACACTGAATCCTCACAGCAACCTGATGGGGTATCATCCCCATTGAACAGATGAGGAAACTGAGGCACGATAGCATCGAGTAACTGGCTCGAGGGTCACATGGTAGTCAGTAGCAGAGCTAAGTGCGGGTGAACCACATCCAGCCCTGGCTTTCTTAACCTCTCCATATGACCCCTAGGTTGCAGGACACTATGATCAGGTGTTAATAATTCATTCTGCCCTGTCGGCTATAGGTGTTAACCTGTGAAGGGGTGGGCAGGAACCCACCCAAAGCTGGCCCTAGCTTTTATTTTTTTTTAATTACTTTTTTTTTTTGAGGAAGATTAGCCCTGAGCTAACTGCTGCCAACCCTCCTCTTTTTTGCTGAGGAAGACTGGCCCTGAGCTAATATCCATGCCCATCTTCCTCTACTTTATATGTGGGACGCCTACCACAGCATGGCTTGCCAAGCGGTGCTATGTCCGCACCTGGGATCTGAACCAGCGAACCCCGGGCCACCAAAGCAGAACATGCGCACTTAACTGCTGGACCACCAGGCCAGCCTCTGTTTATTTTTATTTATTTATTTTTTTGAGGAAGATTATCCCTGAGCTAACATCTGCCGCCAACTTTCCTCTTTTTGCTGAGGAAGACTGGCCCTGAGCTAACATCCGTGCCCATCTTCCTCTACTTTATATGTGGGATGCCTGCCACAGCATGGCTTGACAGGCAGTGCATAGGTCTGCACCCAGGATCCGAACCGGTGAACCCCGGGCTGCCAAAGCGGAACATGCGAACTTAACCCCTGCACCACTGGGCTGGCCCCAATGGCCCTAGCTTTTAGACCAGCTGGGTGGGCTTGGCTTCCGTCCTTAGGATTCCACCTCCATAGTTCAGTGCCACAGTAGGGGCTGGCTGGATAGAGCTTTTGCACCACCCTGTCCAGCCCTGGGAGCTGGACAAGTGCCACTGCTGCTCTTCAGACCCCTTTCCTCTTTTCTCATCACAGTGCCCACCTCCTAGGGTCATTTTAAGAATTAAATGAGATAGTATTTCTAAAGTGCTGAGAACACCCAGCTCCCAGTAAGCACTGGGTGTGTGATTGTTCTTTTCATAGTTGTTAGGAGGTACGGACAGGACCTGAGGTGGGGTAGATCCAGGGGAGGGCCCATCTTCTCTATTGCACCTTTGGAGGAAAACACCGATTTTTTTCCCCTTGCCTCTGTTGAGTCAGAGAAGATGGACCTGCAGGAAGGAATGCGATCAGGAGGCCACCATTGTCTTTCTTTTCCTCCCCAAATTCCCACTGTCCTGCCCAGGACTGCTATGGGTTTCCTTTTGTTGTGGGCATCTAGAACCCTAGGCATCAGCCCATGTCTTCTTACAGCCCATTGCATATCTGCACAACAGGTGGTCTGGCAGGGGAAGCAAGGATGCCATCTGTCCATGAGGCCTGGTTGGGCAGCCGTGGGACCTGCTAGTGTGCTCAGCGTGTCATTCTGAATTCTTGGAGGCGGCATCTCAGAAGGGCTTCCAGAGCGCATTCCCAGCCACCTAGGGGAGAGCAGAGGCAGGCTGGGGTCAGACCCACCATCTCCAGGCCAAAGATTCCCCCACAGGGACCCCACCCACCGTGCGCAAGGTCAGGCTCACCTCCCCCGTCCGTGAAGGGATGAAAATCAGCACCCTTACCTGTCTCCCTCCCAGTCCCTGTGCGTGCAAGTAGATGTGTTTCCTGCACGCTTCCTCATTAGAGGTAACGTAGTATTGGAGTTTTCAATTGGCTTTTATGCTGAAGGTATTGCCCACCCGGGGACGTAGCAGGAACTGGAGGGTGAGTGTTAGCTTTGAGAAATGCTGCCATGGCTTTCCCTGCCCCAGGCACCCCCAGTAGCTGGTGAGCGACCTGGAGGTTAGTGGTTATGCCGGATTGGCAGGCCTTGGACTTCCCGTCGCAGCAGTTGTTCATGGGGCCTGCCAGAGTCCTTCAGTGCACAGGACTCTTAACTTGATGGCTAGTGCTTTTCCTATCCACACACACAGCCCAGATGCATTGGAGTAAAGAGCATTTCAGATGTAGCTTTCAATTATGTGTTGTTGATGGTATTTACAAAACCAAAGAATAAAACGTCATGCAAAATGACTGGTATTGAAAAGAAAGTAGCTTTTCTTACCCAGCACTTCCTGAAAAGTACCTTTTCCCACCCGGCCCTTCCTATGGAAAAGGT
Source organism: Equus asinus (assembly GCF_041296235.1). Lineage (NCBI taxonomy): Eukaryota > Metazoa > Chordata > Mammalia > Perissodactyla > Equidae > Equus > Equus asinus. The sequence goes on along the minus strand of NC_091810.1, from coordinate 54,028,511 downwards.
AAAACCTTTGACCAGGCAAGGGATGAATTGTCTTGGTCTCTCTTATTAATTGCATTTCTAATGTAAAACAAAGTCATACGAGAAACTAATCTTCCAGTCTTTGTCCTCAACTCTGATGGAAGGTTCCAGGGTCTTTATTGAACCTAAGTGACCAGAACAGCCATTTTTCTTCTCCTAGGTATACTATTGTGCCCAGAAAAGAGTACTCTAAAATAACATATCTTTCCTTTGGGACCTCTTTAAATCCTATAGAGCTAAATAGCTAAATAGCCCATTACCTAGTATTGAGGTGGAATTTGTTGACTGTTTTCTGAGGTTTTTTTTAATGTTATCTCTAAGATCTTGCTCATGATTCTATTGTCTCTTGCTTATTCGCACATCCAGTCAGGTTTTTCAGAAGCAAGCCTTTCATCTTCCCCTTGCTTCTGCCAAAGCGTGTACGTCATTTACAGTGCTGTACAGGTTTCTGCCGACAGCTAGGGGCAAAGTGACCAACATCTTTCGAGTAAAAATCTACATGTAGTTGAAAGATCTTTTGTAGCTCAGCCCAACTCCTTATCTTTTCTAGACTTCCTAGTTCCCATTTACTCATGACTCCATCCTCCATCTTATTTGAGGTAATGTCCCTGTGTTTTTAAGCCTCACGGGAGAACTCTGTCAAATGTTTTAATCTTTTGCTTTGTTTGTTTTTGTAACCATATTTTCATGTTTCTAAAAACCTAGAAGTGAGAAGGAGAAGCAGGAATGTGGAAAGGTGAAAGCATTAACTGGTCATCAGATTAGAAGTGCAAATTTACCAATAACATAACACAGAAGTGTAAATATACAGAACTACCACTGCCATCCATAATTTATTCAAATAATTTCTTCATTTTTCCTTCAGCAAAGGAGGTGGATGGCCCTGTACACTGTTGAGAGGCACTTTGCATGTGAAATGGTTGATTTCCTTGTCTCTCTTTTAGCTGATTCTTTGTCCATGCATAGTACCATTCTAAAATCAGTCAGTTCCTCTTGGTTATTTTAAAATTCATATTGATGTCAGTGTAGTGTGAACGAAATACCTTAAAATTTGCATTATCATGGGAAGAAACAAAGTAGGCTGGCTTAAGATGTCCCACACAGATGCCATGAATACATCTGCTGGCTGGGTTCCAGGATGGTGGTTTAAATCTGGCCCAGGTAGTTACCAGATGAGAGTAGTTTATGGCCAACCACGGGACAGGGCACTGGGAGATAAGTGGGGGAGATGTTCATGGAAAATATCAGGTGGGGCTCCAAGCACTGTAATCACCCAGGGACCTAGTGGTTCCTAACTGGAGATGATTATTTAAAATAATCACCTGGGAGTGATTATCATAAATTCAGATTCCCCTAGGCCACCCCCTCCCCAAATCTGAAGTTCTGACTCAGTGGTCTGAAGTTGGGGCTTGGGATTCTGCATTTTAACAACCACTCTAGTGGCTGTGAGTAGCAGTCTGGTTTGGGTACTTCTCTTAACTTCAGTTTCTACATCCCTGAAAAGAGGGTAATAACATCTATTTCACAGAGTTGTTGGCAGGAACTGAAAGAATGTGTGGGAAAGGGCCCTGGGAACTGTGAAGTGAGACAGACTAGGACTTGCTAAATTAGTGGGTTTAACTCTCAGCCTCCTGCTACAGGAGTTTCTGCTCTCTACTCCAGACTGAGGTGGGCGCTCCTCATGGGTCCCAGGGTGCTGTAAAGTATTTTGTTCCCAGTAGAATCGCATTCTCAATCTTCATCTTCCCGCATCAAAATGCCAGGAAGGCTTTCTAGCCCCCTAACGCCTTCCTCCCTTCAACAAATACATTCTGAGCCCCCACTATTCTAGTGCCTGGGACACATCTGAGACTGGTTTTCCTGTCTTTCTTGACCCAAGTGGGTGGGGATGCATTGTGGTTTGATCCATAGAGAGAATATGTCTGTCTGATTTCTGCCACTTTTCACATAACTCTTAAGATAGTATTGGTTAGAAATGTCTACAGTTAGTTCTGAAAACACTTCCTAAGAAATAACTGGTGGCTCAGAGCTTCTCTAACCCAGCAAGTAAGAAGGATGCACTTTCTCTGGTTGTGTTGTCTAGTGCCTACCTGTGCTGGCTCCCACACAGCCCCCTAAGAGACTCCTGCCATGTGCTACCCACAGCTGAGCCCAGTGTTGGAGATTTCATCATGCCTCCCTCATCCAGAATGCCCAGAAAACTTTAAGACCAATACCGGTCCCTGGGAAAAAAATCCCAAATTATTTTAACTTACTAGAGACTGTAACTAGGACAGAATTCAGAGACTGTGGACTATATATATGTTTAATGAAGTAGCTTCTCAACCATTGTGGAAGATGGGAGTGCAGTTCCGGCTCACACGATGTGGGAAATCCTTCCTCAAAAACTATTTGGTAATAATAATATAGTAGTAGATGCTCAGTCAACCGAAGAAAACATATGCCAAGCTCCTTATATGAATTATCTCCTAAGGTTTGTTGGAAGAAGTCTTGGAAATAAGTATTGAGGGAGCTGAGACATAGAGATTAAGTGGCTCGCCCGAGGTTGTGCAGCTTGTGAGTGGTAGAGTTCGGATTTCAACCCAAGTGTGTGGACCACTAGGCTATTCTGCCCTCCCCAGTATGGATGGTAGAGCTTTGTATAAAGCGGATTCAGCCATACACCCCTCCCTGAATGAGGGGTATAGTTACTAAAATAACAAAAGAAGTTTACTGAAATACAGTCAGTATTTCTCAGTCAGTTCCATGAAAGTATTAAACCCTGAGGCATCTATTACGTAATGAATTAACTGTTCTCCAGTGCATCTAGGATGGTACCCGCTATGAACCATCCTTGGGAGAATTGAGAAAATAGTCTCTTTAAAGCTTTCTATTACCTTTAGAAGGAAGACCAAAATCCTTTACACTGCTCTCAGGGCCTTGCACCATTGGGCCCCTGGCCACCTGCTTTCATTTCCTTGAATGAGCCACGCTTCCCCACGACCTGGAGCTCTTGCCTTGGAATCCTGCCCCCTTCTCTGTTCTCGCTCTCCAGATCTCAGCTTAAAAGACACTTCTTTTTTTGTTATGTTTTGTTTTTAGCTTTTTGAGATATTACTGACATATAAGACATGTTTCAGGTATACAACATGATGATTTGATACCTGTATATATTGTGAAATGATTACCACAGTATGGTTAGTTAACACCTCCATCCCCTCACATAATTGCCATTATCTTGTGTGGTATTAACATTTAAGATCTACTGTCGTAACAACTTCCAAATATATAATACAGTATTGTTCATTATAGTCACCATACTGTACATTAGATTCCCGGAACTCGTTCATCTTATACCTGGAGGTTTGTGCTGACCAACATCTCCCCATTTCCCCCACCCCACCAGCCCCTGGCAACCCCTATTCTGCTCTTTCTATGAGTTCAGCTTTTTTAGATTCCACATGCAAGTGAGGACATAGAGTATTTGTCTTTCTTTGTCTGACTTATTTCACTTAGCATAATGCCCTCAAGGTCTATCCACGTCGTAGCAAATGGCAGGATTTTTTAATTTTATGGCTGGATATTGTTCCGTTGTAGATGTATACCACATCTTTATCCATTCATCCATCAGTGGACACTTAGGTTGTTTTCCTATCTTGGTTATTGTGAAGAATGCTGCAGTGAACATGGAGGTGCAGATATCTCTTGAAGGTAGCGATTTCATTTCCTTCAGATATATATCCAAAAGTGGGATTGCTGGATCATGAGGTAGTTCCATTTTCAATTTTCTGAGGAACTTCCATGCTGTTTTCCACACTGGCTGTACCAATTTACATTCCCACCAGTAATGCACAAGGGTTCCCTTTTCTCCATGTCCACACCAACACTTGTCTCTTGTTTTTTTGATAATAGAAAAGGCACTTCTTCGAGGGAGCCCTCTTTGTGTCATTATTTTAAAAAGTCCAATGAGGAAGACAAAGTTCCATGAGGTCAAGATATTGTCCCTTCACTCTTGGATCCCTAACAGCCTAACAGTGCCTGGCACACATTAATATGTGCTACGCCTTCAATATAGGATGGATGGATGGATGAATGGAAGAGAAGGGGGGAGGAAAAGATAGGAAGGAAGGAAAGGAGGGAAAATATAGTCAGGAGCCCTAATTAAGATTCAGATGGCCCTTTTGTGACTTGTCAATAATCCCAAAATAAGAGGCCAGAGAGGCACAACCATGTATTTCACCTTGTATATCCTATTAAAGCTTTGGCCATTCTATTGCTGAACTCATTATTTTCTCACCATGGCCACTACTCCTGGCTTCCCCATCTCTGTTAACAGCCCAACCAGTCATCAGGCTGTCTAAGTCACAGATCTTGGCATTGTCCTTGACTTTTCCCTCTGCCCCACTGCCCAAGGCCCATCTATTCTGCTTCTGTCACTTCTTCAGCATCTCCCTCTTATGTCACCCCCACGGCCCTGCCCAGGTTCAGTCCTGTCATCATGTTCTTAGTCTCCACTTCCTTCCTGGTCTCCCTGCCTGCAACCTCGGATCTGATGATCTGTACCCCTATGTTGCATCCTTCTAATGCAGTTCTTAGAGGTGGGGTGAGGGTGGAAACCTGGTCCTCAAGAATTGTAGGGGGCCCAAGGAGGTGTAGTTTGAAGTAGAATTTTTAATGTTGTCATTTTGTGTTTGGAAATGGGAAAATCACACAGAGGAAGGGGCAAGACAAATCTTGGCTGGTGGGTTTGTGCAGCATGTACCAAAGGACATCTCCCCAACTCACCTGGTGTGTATGTGGGAGGGAAGCATTTCAGAATCTCTCAGGGGGAGGGAGTATGAACATGTTTTGGTTATTCACAGGGGGCATGGATTAAAAATGACCAAGCAATACTGCATTAGTGGTTCTCAGTTGCTTCAGCAAGGGTTTGCCATTTCCTGGGGATGGAAAATATATGCTGTGCAGCTCTAAAACCTGCAGCCCAGCACACCTCAGCTGCACCCTGGGAGCAAACCACTACCATTGGGCATGCAACTCAGATCTGAAGGCCAAGTCTCCAGTTGGCAGCAAAGCCCAAACCATGCCCACAGTGTTCTTGGGCATGGTAGCCCAGCTCTGCAGCATGGCATTCCTAGCCAGGTCCAGTGGGCCCAGCCTGCTTTTGTTGTTGAACTCCCCTCCACTCACATGACCCTTCAGCCACTCCAGAGTACTCACCCCTCTTAAAGAGGATTTTAAAGAAGATAGGGTTTGCCATGGGTGGGAAGGAGGCCACCAAGGCAGGAAATCTGCTGGCCTTCCCCAGTCCACATCTTCTGACCAAGATCCCCAGATCCTCCTCATCATCGTGACTTCTTCCTTTGATGTCACCAAGCCCTGCAACTCTTCTTCATAAGATGTCTTGTGTTGTGGGTCACTTCTGTTATATACTCCTCTCTTCCCCTCTCAACTCTGATCTCCTTACAGACAGGAATTCAGGCAAATCTAGCTTTGTGTCTCTAGCAGCTAGCACAGTGAGTGGTACACTAAATAAAGACTTAGATGGATGGACAGGTGGGTGGATGGGTGATGATGGATGGATGGAAGCATTCTTGGCTTTCATAAGATGAATAAACGAAAGCTTTTGCAGTTTTCTTAAAAGACAGGGCCCAGGAATCCTGAAAAGCTCCTTATGAATATAAATGTAACTACCGTAATCTGGATTGTTAATTGTAAAAAGATCAAAAGCCTTTGGCTGAAACCCACGTTCTGTCACCTGCACAGTCCCCCTCCAGGAAATCAGCCTGCACTGCTGGCCCTTTTTACCCCTTGCCTGCCTTGTCCTTGGAATTTCCAGGTTCCCCTCTTGCCCAGTTGTTCTCGCTTTCCCACCCTCATCTGGAGATCCCTGCCCTTTTTCCTGGGGGCGTTTGAAGTCCACTCCTTGAGCCCATGGCAGCTCCTGGCCAGCTCTCAGTCTGACCTGATGTCGGAGCCGGGGTGGGGCCAGCACAGCAGTGGCGGCCCCTCTGAGGAGAGCTGATGGATGCAGGGTGGCCGTGGGTGCACGGTGAGCCTTGCCCATTGGGTTCAGGAGGTTTTGGGGTACCCGGTGGCCCTTCACTGGCAGCAGCTGTGGTCCTCATCTTACTCCACCCTCTCCCCAAAAGCACTCCGCCTCGGTAATTACATAGTCCCCGTCGCCCGCAGTGTCGTGTGGCCCAGTTGCTGGGATAAGAGGAAATTCACTTTGGGCCCTTCTTTAATGTTTTCCCTTCAGGAACATTAGACATTTTGTGATAAAGACTGAAAATCAAAGATATTTTATTTCAGATCTCTTTTCAAAGAGGAAGGATGTGAGTGTACGATCCCACACAGTGACAGAGCTCATTGCTGAGGAGATTCAGTAATCTTTTTCTTTGGAGATAAACTTCGATTTCCCATCATTTAAATTAAAAAAAAATCTAAGGCCATCCTCACATTTCAGACAGTTGACTCTTTTACAAAATAATATGATGATAATAGTAATAATGATACTAAAACAATAAGGCGATGCCTGAGTGAGTGCCTAACTGTATGTCACATAAAAATGATTGTTTAGAAACAAGGTCATTCTCATTGAGAAAGCTCTCTTGTGTCTTAAGGATTGAAATTCTAAAATCCTGAAGGTTTTTCTCTCTCTTCCTGTGGTTGCTTGTTTCCCAGTCAGAGTGTGTATGCGATTCTTTGGGCTTTTCAGCGAAGATTTTGATAGTCTTAAAACCCAGTTTCCAGCTTTTCTGTCTTGACGTTGGAGTCCAAGGCTCCATTTTCTCTGGGGATGAGATGCGAGAGGTTTTTCCGTTCTACAGAACCCCTGCGCCCGTTTGGGAGTGCAGTCCCTTATGCCTTGTTTCCGTAATATCACCACTTATAAGTGCTATATGGCATGCGTTTATTTCTCACTGTGTTTTTTTCTCTGGTTTTAAAAGTAATATATGTTCATTTTAGACAATTTAGAAAATACGGAAAGGTATAAAGGAAACATAAACACCACCCACAGTCGTACCCCCAGGGACGACAACTGATAACACTTTCATCCGATTCCTCCAGTCTGGTCTGTGCAGATGTGAGCTCTAAATTGGAATTCTGCTCTACACACAGTTACATAGCCTGTTGTCTCCCCACTTTTCATTTTATTTTGAGTATGTTCTCGTGACATTAACGTTCTCTGAAAACATAATTTCACTGGATAAAATGTATTCTACTGTGTGGAAGTACCTGAATTTATTCTATTGTTCACCTACTGCTGGATGTTTCAGTTGTTTCTCTTTTTCACTAGAATGAAGAGCGGTTCTGTAAACATCGTTATTAATAAACCTTCCTGTGTGTCTCTGGCCCTGCAGTTTTCTCCTGTGACTTTTAAAATTGAGGTGTATTGCACATGCAATAAAACGCACACATCTTTAGTGTGTGTTTTTACATATGGATCCACCTGTGTGCTGTGTCACGTTTCAAGACGCCTTTTATATTTCTTTCGAAATTAATTTTGCTTTAGGTTGTTTTTTGAGGTATTCAAACACAAACAGTTCCCAGGGACTTTCCCGTACGATTTCATTTAATGCTGATGGCACCCTGGGATGGAGATGCCACTATTCCGATTCTCTAGTTGAGAAAATTGAGACTCTGTGCATCTAAGCAGGTTGCCCAAGGTCGCACAGTGAGTGCGGGTGGAGGCAGAATCGGATCCCGCTCTTGCCTGCGCCCAGACCTTTAGCTCTATGTGATATTTTCTCTTAGATAATTAAAAGTAAAAGCTGCCAACATCTTTTGATATAAAAGGAAAACATGGGGTTGGGTTTGGTTTTTCCCTTTTAAACTAAGTTTGCGGAGTCAGTAATCAACTGCACAGCTCTCCTGGTGTAGCTTGTGTTTAAAATTGGCAGAGAACTATCCTTGCTACTTTCTGGTTTGGGTCATGTTTTGCTTGTACATTTTGCTCAGGGCTGGAAAGCGCTATTGACTGTCGCCGAGTTAAAAGCCATAACCCACCCACTCGCGCCCCTCCCACAGACTCAAGCTTTCCCCAGTTCTGTTACCAAGAACAGGAGAAATTCTGAGGACAGAAGCTTATGAAAACCAGTTAACAAGTTGTCTCAGGCTTGGTTGGCAAAGCGTGGAAAGGAGACTCAGTTAAGGTGCACAATTTGGTTTGGGGACATGAGAGAAACTTCTAGGCCATCTTGGCCAACCTGCCCAGTTTACGAAGATGACACTGAGCCCAGAGTCATCTCCCTGGGGAGACAGCCTGTTAAGGGCAGGCCTGAGATTGGAACCAGGGACATCTACTTCATGCACAGGTATATCTCATCAGGTCACTGGATGTACCCATGGGGTGGACGGCCTGGGCCTCAGGTGAGGCCAGAGTCACTGCTTCCTCTTGAGGACACAGCCAAATAAAGGCAGTCAGGTTATACAGTGTCCCGAGTGCATTCCCATTGTAGGAAAATTTAACAAGATGGAGAAAATGTTCTTCCCTGGAACTCCTCAGTGTATGTGGTTAGAAGGAATTGCAGGTAAGCCATTTGGGGTAGGATGGGGTGAGACCCCCAACTCCCTCCAAGAGCAAGCGAATAGATAATGACCTGCTGTTCCGTGTGTGTGAAGCCAGTTAACTCCAGGGATCTGCGTGGGGTGTGCAAGTTTGGGGCCAGAACTGCATGGCGATGAGGCTGGTCTCCACCCAGTAAATCAGACAGAGCCAGCTGGGTTTGAGTCTTGGTTGTTAATCTGCGTGAGTTGCTTCACCTCTCAGGCCCTCATCAGCAAAATGGGAATGATAACAGTTCTCACATCCAAGGCTGATGAGCGGGTGACTGTGAAACGCTTAGAACAGCACCTCACATGGAGAAAGCACTCAGTCAGTGTAAGGATCACTGCTGCTGCTCCCTGGGACCCTGGAGGAGACACCGACCTCTGCCATCACCACCCTCCCCTAAATTCCCTCGGGGCGGCAGGGAACCTTGCCCCTAAGAAATTCTGAACAATATTTAAAACCTTGATTTAAGCAGGTGGCAAATCATCAACTTGCCTGGGGCACTGACATGCCTCGTCTACAACTGGATGTGCAGACACTCCTTCACGTTTCTCCTTCTAGGCCAGCCTCCCCATTCCAGCCTGAGGCCCATGTGTCTTGGGGAGGATGTTGCTTTCCTAGGGTTCTCTCTGAAGAAGTAGAGCTGGAGGGTAGGGGGCTGGACACTCAACCCCCTGTGCCTCTCAGCTAGGTCCTATCTTCTCTGTGGGGCTAATGAGGATTATGATACCACTTTGGGAGGTTGGGAGAACTGAGTGAGTGAAGGAATGCAGAACATTTACAGTGGTGCCCCACCCAATGGGTGGTAACTATTGGGTTTTGTTTTCCTCTTCCTGTTTCTGACCCTTAGTTCTTCTACATTCCAGTTTTTCCTTCTTTCTCTCTGCCTGACGCCTTGCACAGCATTAGACTTTTATGTCAACGTTCTCGACAGAAGACTTCAACCATGGTGCTCTGTGAAATTAGATGATTTATTTTATTTAGGGATAAGCTTCTTCCTTTTTTGTGTGTGGTTTTCTATAATACTTTGCATTTTTCTGTTATAGGATGTAAAGCCTTAGTTTAAATGTTGGAGTCTCTCTGTAGACTGTGTGCTCCTGGAGGGCAGGGACTGCCGCATCCCCAGTCCCAGCCAAGATTCTGGCCCAGAGCAAGTGTTAGCAAATGTTTGCTGAGTCACTAATTTTCCTTACAAAGAAGCCATAGAGAGGGAGGGTCACTGGTGGCCGATGGATGTCCTCAGGTAATCTGCTCTTGTTGGCAGCACCATCTTACTCCCAGCAGCCACCCCCGCCTTCTTTCCTCACCTTGCCTGACTTCTGAAGTCCTTTTCTTAGGAAAAGTGGCTGTGCTCAGGAGCAGATGAGAAAAACTGTTCTTTTACATTGCTCTCCTTCTGTCTCCGTCTCCTCTGTTCCTTTGCTGTAAAGGCAAGGAGGGGAGAAGATGCCAGGAGCAAAGCAGTCCATTGAGGACATCTGTTTCCTGTTTCCTGACTGGGGCTTGGAGCTGGTGAGAAACCAGCTAGGGGTTTTTTCCTTTTGGTTTGTGGCATCTCCAAGAAGTGGACAGAATGTCAACATTTCTTATTTATTGAACTGGCTGCTAGAATAAAGGATCTTGGGTGCTGTGGGATCAGTGTGGAACGAGTCCACCTAAGCCCGCTACATCTCATACCATCTCCTCTTCCCTCACCTTTCAGGTGCGATCAGTCCAGCTGGCATAATACTGTTGTGGTAGCTGGGCTGTTTGGTTTCAGAATTCAGCGAGCGTAGACTCTGACATGCAAATGACATTTTCAGACAAAATCAAGTAGATGCAGCCTTCCAGGGTATGTTTTGTAAAAATATACTTTGAAAATAATTTTTAAACTTTTTCTCGTCCTATAAATAATATTTACTGTAAAAATCTCTGGCTCTACAAAACAGTATAAGAAAATGTTACATAAAGGGGATCATATCATACATGCTGTATTACTTTTTATTGTGGATATATATTTTTAAACACCCCTTCTCCTCTCCCTTATCTGTGCCCTCCAGGACAACCAATGTTAATAGCCTGGTAGTCTCATTCCATACTCTTCTCCATGGACATATATTCACATATGTGTAACATAGATAAAATATGTTTTGGTGGTCGTTTTAAACAAGTGAAATCATGTGGACTTTTCTGCATTTTACTTTTGCCACTTAATAAACTGATCTAGTCCCTACAGTGAGCTGTTGTAACTAGCCCTAACCTGTCCTTGTCAGTGGCAGCAGGTTCCACGTGATGGATGTACCCGGATGCAGTCAGTGTGTTTCATCGAGGGCCTCCCCTTCATTTCCCGAGCAGACTGCCATGGTAGACACGCATGTGCATAGAGCAGGGCCCGCCGGCTTTCATTTCAGCAGGATTGTGCCAGCCAGAACCTTTCTGCTGTAAGAGATAACCTGACTCAAACTAGCTTAAAAAGGAAGGGCTTACACAGTAAAAATGATACACAAATCCTAGATAATATATAAGTAAAATGAATCCAGCAATTTATTAGTGAAGAACACATCCTGATAAGGCAATGCAAGGATGGCTTTACATTCGAAAATCTATTGGTAGAATTGACCACCATCACAGATTTAAGGAGAGAAAGTGTTTAATCATCTCAATAAATGTATAGAAAGCATTTGATAACAATTTTACACTCATTCTCAATTTTTAAAAAATTGTTCACCAATGTGAATAGAGGGCCTGGTAAAGAGCCTCTGCCGAAAACTTACACTGCTTAATGGTCGAATGTTACATGCAGAAATACAGCAAAAGTGCCTAATTCCACCACTTTAGCATTTGGACCGGTAGTCCAAACCACTGTGACACCACAGGGAAAAGAAAGAAGGGTATAGGGATTGAAAAGAGAAGAAATTTGTCATTTTTTTGAAAACCCATATGGTCATCTACTTAGAAAGTCCAAGACAATCTATGTGATCAGAACTATTCAGTGAATTCTGAAAGTTTGCCGGATGTTATCTCAGTAGCTTTCCTAAGCACTTGCAGCTTCTAAGTAGGAAGTGAAATTTAAAAGATTCCATTCACTACCAAAACTGAGACACTCCGAGATAAATCTAAGAACAAAGTATGAGATGTGTATGGAAATAATTTTAAAACTTTATTGAAGGATAAGAAGAAATAAGTGGAGATATGAACTAATACTGTAAAAATGACAAAGTTGCCCAAATTAATATATTCAGTACAATTCCAAAAATGTCTGGTAATGTAACAAAGTTTTATCCTTAAAGGCATGAACCTATGGAGTTTGAAAGCCGGAGGGACTCTGAAGACAACCTTATCCCTCAACCTGTTTCTTTTTTTTTTTAATTGAAGTATAATTAACGTACAGCATTATATTTGTTTCAGGTGTACAACATAATGAGTCGATCTTTGTGTGTATTGCAAAATGATGACCACAATAAGTCTGGTTAACATCCATCACCGTACATAGTTACAATGTGATGAGAACTTTTAAGATCTATTCTCTTTGCAATTTTCAAATATGCAATACAGTGTTATTAACTATAGTCACCATGCTGTACATTACATCCCCATGACTGACTTATTTATTTATTTAAAAGATCTGCCCTGAGCTACACACCTGTTGCCAATCTTCCTCTTTTTTTTTTCCCCCTCCCCAAAGCCCCAGTACATAGTTGTATGTCGCTCTAATTCTTCCGTGTGAGCCACTGTCGCAGCAATGGCTACTGATAGACGAGTGGTGGGTTTTCATGCCCAGAAACTGAACCCAGGCCGCCAAAGTGGAGTGCACTGAACTTGAACTGCTAGGCCATCAGGGCTGGCTTGACTTATTTATTTTCTAACTGGAAGTTTGTACCTTTTGACTCCCTTTACCCATTTCCATCACCCCTTACCTCCCACCTCTGGTAACCACCAATCTATTCTCTGTATCTATGGGCTTTTTTTAAAAAAAAAAATTTTAGATTTCAAATATAAGAGAGATTATACAGTATTTGTCTTTCTCTGTATGACTTATTTCACTTACCTTAATGCTGTTAAGGTCCATCCATGTTGTCACAAATGCTAAGATTTCATTCTTTTTAATGGGTGAATAATATTCCATTGTGTGTGTGTGTACATTTTCTTTATCTGTTCATCTGTCAGTGAACACTTGGGTTGTTTCCATGTCTTGGATATTGTGAATAATGCTGCAGCTAACATGGGGTGCATACATCTTTTTGAGTTAGTGTTTTTGTTTTCTTCAGATAAATACCCAGAATTGGAATTGCCAGGTAATATAGTAGTTATATTTTTAATTTTTTGAGGAACCTCCATACTGTTTTCCATAGTGGTTGGACCAATTTACATTCTGACCAATCGTGCACTAGGGTTCCCTTTTCTCCACATCCTCACCAACACTTATTATTTTTTATCTTTTTCATAATAGATGTTGTAACAGTGTCAGGTGATATTTCATTGTGATTTTGAGTTGCATTTCTGTGATGATTGGTCATCTGAGCACCTTCTCATGTGCCTGTTGGCCATCTGTATGTCTTCTTTGGAAAAATGTCTCTTCAGATCGTCTGCCCATTTTTTAATCAAAATTTTTTTATATTGAGTTGTATGAGTTCTTTTTATGCTTTGTATAATAGCACCTTATCAGATAGGTGATTTGCAAATATTTTCTCCCATTTACTAGGTTGCGTTTTCATTTTGCTGATGGTTTCCTTTGCTGTGCAGAAACTTTTTAGTTTAAAGTAGTCCCATTGGTTTATCTTTGCTTTCATTGCCTTTGCTTCTAATGTTAACAACAAAAAATCATCGCCAAGACCTCTGTCAAGGAGCTTACCACCTATGTTTTCTTCTAGGAGTTTTATTGTTTCAGGTCTTACATTCAAGTCTTTAATCTATTTTGAGTTAATTTTTGTGCATGGTGTAAGATAGTGGTCCAATTTCATTCTTTTTCATGTGGCTATCCAATTTTCACAGCACCATTTTTTGAAAAAAAATCCTTTCCCCATTGTATATGCTTGGTTCCTTTGTCATAAATTAATTGACCATATATGTGTGGATTTATTTCTGGGCTCTTTCTTCTGTTCCATTGATTTATGTGTCTGTTTTTATGCCAATACGATACTACTGTTATGATTACGATAGTTATGTAATATATTTTGAAATCAGGGAGTGTGATGTTTCCAGCTTTGTTCTTCTTTCTCAAGATTGCTTTGGCTATTCAAGGTCTTTTGTGGTTCATACAAATTTTAGGATTATTCTATTTCTGTGAAAAATGCCATTGGAATTTTGATAGTGATTGCAGTGAATCTGTAGATTGCTTTGGGTAGTATGGACATTTTAGCAATATTAATTTCTCCAATCCCTGAGCACAGAATATTTTTCTGTTTATTTGTGGTCTTCTTCAGTTTCTTTCTTTAATGTCTTAGAGTTTTCAGCGTACAGGTCTCGGACCTCCTTCGTTAAATTTATTCCTAGGTATTTCATTCTTTTTGATGCACTTGTAAATGAGATTATTTTCTGAATTTCGCTTTATGATAGTTTGTTATTAGTGGTAGAAACACAATAGATTTTTGTGTATAAATTTTGTATCTTGCAACATTACTGAATTCATTTATTCTAACAGTTTTTTGGTAGAATCTTTAAGGTTTTCTATATATAATATCATGTTATCTGCAAATAGTGACAGTTTTACTTCTCCCTTTCCAATTTTCATGCTTTTTATTTCTTTTTCTTGCCTCATTGCTCTGGAAAGGATTTGCAGTACTAGGTTAAATAAAAATGGTGAGAGTGGGCATCCTTGTCTTGTTACTGATCTTAGAGGAAAAGCGTTCAGCTTTTCACCGTTGAGTATGATGTTAGCTGTGGGCTTGTCATATATGGCTTTTATTATGTTGAGGTAAGGGAAGGATTTCTTAAACAAGACACACGAGTGTGAACAATAAAAGGAAAAGATTGATAAATTTCACAACATAAAAATTGAAACTTACGAATGACAGTAGAAACCATTTTTAGAATGTGGAAAAATAAGCCCCTCACTGCGAGATATTTGCAACATGTAACAAAGAATGAGTTCAGATGACCCAAAGAACTCCTAGCACTCAATGAGAAAGCCACTAACCAGCCAGTAGAGAGATGGTTGAAGTGTAGGGAGAAGCTCTTTGCAGAAAGGGAAAACCAATAGTCCGTAAACTTATGAAAAGATGTTCAATTAGTAATGCGGGAAATGCACATTAAAACCTCAAAAGGCAACCATTCCACAGCCAGCAGATTAGCTAAAATGTTGAAGGCTGGCAAGAAGGAGCGGGCATTGGAGAGGAAGCACTGGGGTAGAACCTGTCATGTGCATGGCAGGATTGTAAATGCAGACAGCACCTACTAAAGCGTGACATCCAGCTCTCCCCAGTGTTGGACCCTCAAGAGACTCCTCCGTGAGCACCGGGAGATGCAGCGCCTGTAACAGAAAAAATGGAAAACAAGCTCAACACCCACCTGTAGGAGATGAAAAAATACTTTATGGCACATCCAGTCAATGCAATTCCACGTGGCAGTTAAAATGACAGGAATCAACATAGATAAACCTCAAAAGTATATTGGTGACTAGAGTTACTAAATTATATATACAGCAATGCCATTTATGAGAAAAAATTTGTGTATATATGTATTAGGTTGAGCTATACAAAAAATGTATATGTAGGTAAAATATGTAGATAAAAATATGGCTTTGAAAGAGTTCAATCTAAGACATATTAATATAAATATTAAAAAGTAAAGGGCAGTATACCTGCCAACTTAGGGTAGCGATTGCTTTTGGAGAGGGAGGAAGAGGAAGGGAGTCAAGAAAACCTACAGAGGGAGCTTCAAACGTGTCTGTAAAGTTTGATTTAATACCGTAGAACTAGAGCATGTGGCAAAATGCGAACATTTGTGAAGTCTGAGTTGTGGGCATTTGGATATTTTTTACCTTGTTCTCTATACTTTTCTCTGTTTTTAAAATACTTCGTAAATTACAAAGAAAACCAACAAAGGGCATTCATTGTCAAGAAAGGTCAGTGGCAGATGTGGTTCAAGCAGGCCCCTGTCTTCCTCCATGGTTGTGCTTTATTCTTAGACTGAAAGCCAGGTGGGTGCAGCCGTCTCCCACCCAGCCACTGTGTGTGACAACGGCCCAAGGAGGAGAGAGGCTTCCGGTGTCTCTCCAAAGAGTGAGGAATCATCTTTCCCAGAAGCCCCTGGAAAACTTCTGCTTCAGTCCCATTGGTCCAGGGTAGGTCACATGTCCAATCCTGAACCAAACTCTGGGGCCAGGGGAATTCCAGGAGTTGATTGGCTCAGGCCTGTGTTCCTAAGCCAGTCATGGGCAAGGGAGATGAGATTACTCTTAGACCTAATAGGTCCTTGAAAGGAACTGCAGGTGAGGATCAGGTGGGATGTATAGAGGCAGAGGAAACCTGAGGACTCCGAGCATTCTGCTAGAAAGAGGAAGAGGAAATGAATGCTAGGTAGGAAACTAACCCAACAGTGTCTACCAAAGAAAAGATTGTCAGGAGTGAGATTTGAGTATAAGGGAATGTGTCCTTTAAGTTGAAATCTACGTTGTCAGATTGCTTTCTAAAAAGATTGAATTAATTTACATTTCCACCGCTGATGTTGGGCCGTACCCTGCCTGACCCACCAGCAGTAGGATTTCTCACCTATCAGATTGGTAAAAATTAAAGAGTGATAAGTGATAGCTGATGGTTGCTGTGATTTGCGTTTCCCTGACAACTCCTAAGGTTGAGCATCGTTCCTTGTGTTTATTGGCCATTTGAATGTGCTCTTCTATGAACTGTCTATTCATATCGCTTGCCAAAATAAGAGTTCTTGTCATCAAGCTTTTAGACTGCATAAGATTTGAATATGTTTTAAAGGCATTCTCTGAGCTGGGAGGTGAAAAGAAGTGATTATCCATTTCTGGAAGCAGCATGGTGGGTTCATAATAAGAATTACTCAACAAGCAGGACACCCAAGATTATTGTCCCCGCTACTCTACCCTAGTTGCTTGTTTAAGGTGTCACATTAGGGAAACTGAGGCCCAGAGAAGGAAGGCAACTTACCTGTATATAAAATGAAACGGCTGCATGATTATTTGTAAAGGGCTTTCCCTGCTGCTTTGGACAGGATTGGAGAACTTTTGTCTGCCCTTGACTCACCAGAAGTTCAGGTCTCCCCCTCCTACCTCGTGGTGATCCCTCACTGGAGAAGGTGATCTCTGGGACTAGAGTCCACTTTTCCAGGCAGATGGGGATCCTCAAATCAATCTGTAGCACCCCATTGGGTTTTTGTCCCATTTTGCATTCCTCAGCCGGGAGGCAAAGCCTTTGCCCATTTCAACCCTTCCTCCCTACTCTGAGTTGCTTGCTCCTTATAGGGCACAGGCGGAAGCTTCTAGTTCTGGAGGTAGATCAGACCTTTCTTTTCAAAGCAGCCCCATAAAAGCAAAGCCTGACATCAGGGCCAGTGTTTGATAGCAAAGCAGCAAGACATCAGTTACACATACCACAAGCTGGAGAGGTGAAGAAGGCCAGGAGATGTCAGCTAACAAGGGAATTAAGCAGGTTGTTCTCATTCACGAGTCTCTCTGCTCATTCAGATCAAATTTGCTTATCCAAAGGGCACCTTTTACTAATAAACAGTCATAGCAGTGAGAGTGACAATGTTAGTCCAAGCCATACAGAGAAAGCAGGTTCTTCTGTAGTTATGTCTGCCTCAGAACCTGCGGTGTGGAAGAGGGCAGGTCCCAAGATGCGTGTGGTGAAGAGGGGCTATGGAGTCCTCCCACATGCCCTGGTGGTGCTGGGGTGCTCCTCTGGTGAGCACAGGCTGTTATGCATCTGAATGCAGATATGATGATCCTCGGGCCTTGCCGAGCAGACTTCTCCGCCATGTATAGAGAGACACCACACTCTGCTCCACAAGTGCCACCATGTGTCTCTTGTTCAGTGCTATTGGCATCAACTTTTGTTCTCATGGCTGAGGGAGGGTTGGGCAACCCCCAAAATGGTGCCAGTTTCATAAAAAGAAATATGGGTCAACCTGTGACACCTAATCCCACTCTGATTTTCTTTGAGTAACAAACTTTCATCAGTTTACCTCCGATGTTTACTTCCAAATTTTGAAAGAAGCCTGTGAGTGTGAGGATTGTAATCGTTTTGGAATCTTCCTCATTAACATCTGGACAGGCAAAACACAGTTGGGAAAGTCAGCTGACTAGCCTGTGTGGTGGGAGTCTCTGGGGGCAGGGGTGATGAGGGGAGCTGCCCCAGTTGGAAGCCAATGCCTTCGCTCCTGAGTACCCAGAGGGAGTAGCAAAGAGTAGAGCCCAGCTGCCCGCTTCGCTCCCCCATGGCCGGTGCCCACAGCACATTAAATAATGGCGCTAACACCACCAAGGGCAACCCCTCCCTTCTGGTCTCCCCACAAGCCCCAGATGCTGTCCTTCACTTGGTATAGTGACTTCACAAAGCGGAGCCCTTTCTGCGGCTTGGAGAACACCTTCTTCAAATTTCCTCCCTGTTACCTTTCTTATAGACTGGAGCATACAGAGAATGCCAGTAACGCCCACCCTGTGAACCTCACCCACCTACCTGCAGCCAACACACAAAAGGAGTTTCTTAGTGTCAACAAAGCGTGATGGCAGATGGCAGTTTATTCCAACCAACAGGCTACAGCATTTCTGTACCTCACCCTCCTGAGTAATTTTCTGCCTTTTCCTGGTGACTATAAAGGACAGGGGCAACCAGAGAAGTTGTTTTTTGTGGTGTGTCATGGACGTGCATGGTGTTCTTTCCTATTTTTCTGTTTTTTAACATAACAAGGCTGGTCACGTTGTCTTTGTGTATCCTTCTGGAGAAATCTAAGTCATTATTTGCGTATAGCTGTTTCTGTTGGAACATCCAGCACACGTTTCTAGGCAGCCATAGTCAGTTTCTCAAGGCAGCGTTCAGTTATCACATCTGTAAAAAGTGGGGCCTCTTTAACTCAGTTCTATCCAAATCTTAAACTCATAGTGTTCAGTATAACAGACGTCCATGGGGTGTACGCCACATCCAGGTTGCTGTGCTCAGCACCGCTCTGTGGAGCAGGCCCCCTTCTCATCAATCAGAAAGTGACTCTGCCCCATTAGTAATGATTTGAATTGGGGGTCTTAATATAGAAGAATGAAAGTGATATTTTAGCATATCTAAGCTAATAAATTATTTTTGGATATTTCCTATTTTCACATTGTTAGAGCTATCTTTTTCTTTTTTTTTCAAATCCAGTCATGTTTTCAAAAAATACATAAGGAGAAGTCTGTGTCCTACTTAAAATCAACTTCTTTTCTGGTTGCCTGCAGGGTACAGTGACAATGCCTCCGCCTGCAAGGTGCTTCCCAGGCAGTTAGCCTCCTCCTCCAGGCCTGAGCCTTCTGAGCCTTCACCGTTCCCCGGTCTCACTCTGCCCTGCCTCTGTGTGTCCCCACAAGCTGCTTCCTGTGCTGGGAGTAACCCTCCACCCTCACCATCACAGGCTGACCAACTCCCCCTCACCTGCCACCACCAGCCCATGGACCAGCCCCTTGCCAAAGCCTTTCTGCTGCTCCCCACCCCACCCCCCCCAACCCCGGGTCTAAGGGCTCCTCCACGTCCTCCTGCAGGTTGTTCAGACCCTCATGAGAGCACCCTGAATTGACCTTCTCTGCTCACGGTCTTCCTCACTGGTCTGTGAGCTCTGGAGGCCAGGAGTCTTTACTTTCATCTGTGTTCCCAGCATCTAGTGAAAAAACAATTAGCCTCTGGAAGCCCTCAAGTATCTATAAAACAAATCACTGGAGCCTCTAGGCCCATACCTATACCTCAGCAGTGCACTGCAGGGTATCAAAGGATCGTCTGTTCATTCCTTCACTCGTTCCTTCATTCATTCTTCAGCAGAGGTATTGCTTTCCTGCTTTCTGCTGATTCTTGGGTGTTAGACCATGTCCTGGAAATCCTGGAGACTCTTCAGAGCCTTCACCTGGCCAAGATGGAATTGAGGTTTACAAACGGTTTATGAGACCTTGTTTTGGGTTCACATAGTTTGGAGTTGATTTTTTTTTATCTTTTAATCTCCATCAGCCCCCAAGATTTGAACTTGAAAGAGTTCTCCCGTGTCACTCAGAGTTTGTTTGGAGGAAGTGGAAAACCGTGCAGATCTCAGTATCTCTCACTGACTCTTTTAAAGACAGGTCTGGATGCAGCATTCTGCTAAGGTGTTTTGACTTCCCTTAATGTCCTAGTTGACATCAGAGTTTTATAAAAACGTTCAGAAACCTCTGATGTTACTACTCTGACAGCTGTCTATTTATATTTATAGATTTATGAGCAGAAAGAGGATCACTAAAGCTTTTTTATTTAATCATCTTCTAGACAAGCCATCTGAAAGCAACAGGGAAGTGCTTCATTCTCAGAGGTTCCTGGGCCCTCAGCCAGCTGCGTTGAGGTCCCGTCATAGCTGCTGTGAGCCTTGCTGTGGGAAGGGACTGTCAGTCCAGGGAAAAGTGACTTTCTGCTGATGAGCGCCAGATGCAGGCGGTCGAGGCCTCTTCACCCATCTGATTGGGGGTTCCCAGGAGGTGGCTGGCAAAGCCCCACTGTATGTGAGACAGGCGAATGGTGAAAAATTTCTGGGGTCCCTGCCCTGGAAGCCTCCAGGTAGCAAATTAACATTAGCCATGTTGTGCTGACTGCTTTCTTCTCTCAGTTGTCTAAACTTGAGCTCTCCAAAATGGGGTCAACACGAAATCACCCACTGTGGAGCAGGAAAAAGTAGAGATCATTAGACTAGAACAGATCTATTCTCATACATTTGATAATGGACCTAATGTGTTAGTATAGTAGTCCATGCACCTACTTTATAAATAAATATGCATATATTGGTGGCATGACCACAGTTTTTCTTTTACTGATGGAGTCGTATGCTCAGAAAAGTTTGGAGACTACTGTGTTAGCTGATTGCCATTAATCTGGAACAGAGAGGGCCAATTTTCAGTTGAATGGATGAAAATGCCAAAAGACTTCAAACTAAGCATCAATTGTGTAAATCAAGTATGGTAATTTTCCTCACAGCATCATATGTTATGTTGGTGTGCACTTAATAGCACTTGGGTTATTTCCTGCAGAAATCTAAAAGTATGAGTGAGATGTCATGTTTTACATATATTGTTAGTTTCTGTATGTGCATGATAGAATGAAGAACTTTTAGAAGGGGTACAACACAGTCAATGCTATCACTCTATATGATACAAAAACTGCAGACGTAGATGGTAAAGGGACCATCATTAATATTTTTCTACATGTTTCAGTATTTTTTCTGTAAGTATACACATTTTTGGTTTACCGAATTATGATTTTGTTGAACAATGTTTTATAACTCAAATTTGTTTCACTTAATATGTATTTTTCCTTGTCAGAAGGGTGGGAATAATATCATAGAGACAGGGTCATGATTTTGAAGGTCACTTGTGGAGGTTTGGCTTCTTGATTCTGAGAAGCAGACCCTGGAAAAAATCTGCCCATGTTGCTTACACTTTCTTTGTAAATCCAAAAACTCATCAAGTGCTTTGCAGCAAGAAAACCAGATTCCGATACACCAGGGAGTGCCTTCTCTTTCCAGCACTGAGAACACCTTAGAAAACCAAATTGAGATGAGAAGCCTTTGCAAGATGCATAGACTTGACCTGAACCTGGAATTCCCCCCAGGCTGGTGGGACCCTTGGCTTCCTGGGCTGAGCTGTAACCAGCTGCTCCATGCAGTGACCTCCTCTGTCTAGTTTCAGGTTCTCCATCAAAATATTTCTGACTGCTTCAGAGAAAATTCTTGTCCCTCCACTCCCACCCCAGTTGCAGGCGGTAGGTAATGTTGACGTGGGAAATATACTTCCACGAGTATCCTTAGATTCCAACAAAACTAACAGTAGCAGAATCTTGGACATGGAAGTAAAACACAGAGGTATTTAGTAACTGCCATCACTATTAACAGGGCAAGATTAATGGGTGCTCACTGAGGGCAATGGCATAGGCAGAGCAGGCTGCTAGCTCTGAGCCGTTCCTGGCAGTCACCCCCTCTCTCCCACTCCGGCAGCTCATCGGAATGCAAGGGATGTGATTATATGGATAGACCTGACAATGCTATTTTTAAACACAAATCTTATTCTTGATTTTAACACTTTATTAACTCTCATTAGTTTCAAGTTACTGCATAATATAGCACCATGCCTCAGAAATTTGGCTGTGGCTAATCCCTTTCTGATCACCGGTCTCCACCACTGATTATCTCTAACCAGTGAAACCTACTCCACCTCCACTGGGGATGGCTTCGAAACTCTAGGGACCTCGTTGGGTTTTTGTAACCCAGTCAGGGTTGAAAAGTGTGTTTAGCATCCACATTTCTTACACATCGTTCAGTGAATGGCATAGGCGTGTTTGTGGAAAGCCAAGGATTCCTAGTCTTCTGTTAAGCATCGAGATCCCAGGATTGAAGCGGCAGCCTTCAGAGTGGTCTCTGGCCTCCACCTTTAGGAACCAATGCAGGCTTGTGATGGAGGTTGAGCAGGTGATTCAGCCTACATGTAGCAGTTTTACAGGCTGTGTGACTTCCTCTGTTATCTTTGGAATGCAGTTTGACAGGAAGGGTCTGACTTCCAAATAATTCACTTATTATCAGTCCTCTCTAGTGGCCAGCCCTCCATTGCTAATCAGTGCAGAGCCACCCAAGAGGTCTTTGGTGAATGGTCAGTTCAGCTCTTTGTAAATACTTCTGAATTGGGACATTTCTCTATGAACAGCCCAGATAAACAAAGGGCCCAGTGTATTGGGTTTAGTTGGTATTTTTACCAAGTTCGTTGAGCCAGCCTTCTTCATACCAGTCCATTCTTGGAATTCTGAACATGACTGCTGTACACATCTGAATGCTATCTTTAAGCACAAAGCTTTTGTAATCCATTTGCTTAGCAGTGTCCCTAGGCTGTGGTCCAAAAGCTATAGAAGAGGCAGTTGCCTTCTGGGTTTGCTCTGCCATTTTCCTTATCACAGCAGGGGGACTTCACAGAGGTATATAAAACTGAGTTTGGCCTGAGGTCAGTGTTAGAGGGTATGAGGTTGTGTGTGATTGATTAGTAATGTCTTCTATGAGCACAGGTGGGGAGTGATAACCTGCTGTCAATCTGTCACCCCAGGGCCAACCAACAGTATAAGGTCCTACCCTACCGTCGCTTGAAGCCAGCCATTGGGGATTTCACAACACCTGGGTAAAGGATTCTATTAGTGAAGGACTTACCTGAGATCACCAGGAATCAGCTCCTGAACTCTGAGCCATGTCCGATGGGAGCATTTCTTGTCTCCTAAATGAAAGGTGACTTTTTTATGGAGTGTGTTCATCTGCATGCTCAAGATCTTTTCAGTAGCACAAAGACTGGTTCTGTGAAGTATCTTCCGGATACAGGCATCTGAGTTGCTTGCTGTTCCGTAGGCAGAACTGTCTGGTTTGATCAGGGCTTCCCCCACAAATCTCTCTATCAGAGATAAGAACTTTTAATACAGATTGAACCTCACAGCACCAAACTCCAGGAGACTGTCTTGGTTCGACACTTATGCTACAACATGATAGCATCAAAATATTGACTGGGGCTTAGCAGTGCTAAACAGAGATCATCTGGTAATAGTTTTCATAAGAGGATTTGATTTGGGGATAAAATTTCATTTATGATTTTGGTCCACTTGTGCCTTTGCATAGAATTCTGAAAAACTAGAGTAAATAGGTAGGTAATTTTATTTTACTTCTTTGCCGTGGATATTTTTATACATTATTGTATGAAGGCCCTTGTAGCTCATGGCAGAAAGATTTTTCCTACTTTTAAGGGAATTTTATCTACAAACTTATTAGAGATCATTTTTCAGTCTTCACATTTCAAGGACGATTTAACTCTCAAGTGTTGGAATGCTTAATCCAATTTCAAAAATCAACTTTAGTTCCACTCAGAAATCAACATATCGTTAAACCACTGGATTCACGTGTGAAACTACAAGGGCGGATGGTGAAAAGGAGTCACGTGGTGGACTCTGTGGACCACGTTAAGTGGAGATCACAGGAGTGTAGAGACTACTTGTGGAGACATTGGCACCCTCTAGGCGTCTTTATATTTTTGTGCCATCCACATTGCTGCCTGCAGAGGGGCTGTCAGTCACCTTGAGATGCTGCAGAATGGACCACCCTGAGCAGAAAGCAAAAATGTACCCATTTGTTCCTTAGTGACTCTCAGAGTCCACAGCTCCCCCAACTAGGAGTGAGCAGTTTGACATGCAGGGACAATGGGGGCAAAGATCCCCACTGTTCAATCGGTGCAGCGCGATGCCAGGGGCTCGGCTGACTGAGACACTGGTGAGCTGCAGCGCTGACACCACTGTCTGTCATCTGTCCCTCTCTGCCGGCGTCTCCGGAGCTGAGCACAGTGCCTTGCACCTGGGAGACTTCAATATATTCTTGTTGAATTGAAATGGGTCCTTCATCCCTGGTCCTTATATCCCTGCCCCTGGGGATGGGGCCATCACAAAGGGCTTTCCATTGAGCCATTGACGGCTCTGAATCAGTCCTTAGCACGTCCTCAGACATCTCCAGCATTGACGTGGCTGCTCACCCCACCCCTCGCCAGTCAGCACATCTGCACTGTCACTGGCACAAAGGACAGAGCCGGGGTTGGGGGCCTGGTTGGAGTCTAATATAACTTTCCCCAACAAACCCCCACTGTCTATGTGATGCTGCTGATGCAACAAGCCCTGTGCATCTGCAGAAATGTGTTTAATCTCAAGCTTTAGGTCAGTTTTATATATATATTTTTAATAAGCCTCTGCAGCTTGTGGGGTATGAAATCAGTTTTAGAACTGTAGGGTATCTTAGGGACTTGCCTGGATCTTACTTACTGAGAAGCAAAGTACAATCCAAAATGAAATTAGATTTCTTTTAAAAGGATAAAGACTATGTGTTTTCTGAGTTTCAAAGAAACCACGCAAATGCAACCTGGTCTCCTAGCTAACACACATATTCTAAAACCGTTTACTAGGCTCCTGCTTGCCTTGAGGACTAAGAGGAGGAGGGGGAACCTTCAGGTTTGGGGGTATACCAGGCCATGCGGAGGGTGGGGGAAGCCCGAGTGTCCTGCGCCCGCAGAGGAGGCCTCATGGGGTGAAGGGAGGAGGAGGGCAGGAGCTGGAGAGACACCCACACAGGAGAATGGAGAGGCCTCCCCTTCCCCAGGACTTAGCCCTGAGTTCCGCTGATGGGAACCCTTGGGCCTAATTTATCAGTGGCTTCCTAATCCCCCCAGGGAGAGCGGAGGAAATGGCTACCACAGAACACCCACAGAGGGAGAAACTGGAGACCTCTGTTTATCCAAATGAGTTTAGTCTGCGATTAAACGCTCTCAGGCCAGAGCGTTTGCATTTGTGGTTCAGGGTGCCTGGGGCCCTGGGAGAGCTCCCTGTTTAAGGTGGGCTCCAAGCAGCCGCCCTTCCTCCCCGCCTCTTGGGCTGCCATTCCCACACCCAGAGCAGTGTCTGCCCAGCAAGGAAGCATATTCCCCACGCCCAAGGGCTCTAGAGACAGACGTGAACTGTACAGAGTAACTGCTCTGCTTGCCCCACCAGCCTGGGGGAAAACCAAGAGCACATTTCCTCCAGTACCACCCACCCGAGCCCACCTGGCCAGTGTCCCCAGCGGCAAGGCTCTGCACCCCACCAGGAGGCATTTAGGTGTTTTGCAGACCCATCCTGCCTGGTGCTGATTCTCTGCCCTGATGCTTGCCTGTCTGAGGGTCCCTACCTGTCCCTGACTTATCTTCCTGCAGGGCCAGGACCCCCAGCCTCCCTGGCACTGATGCTGCTGCCACTGTGTGGCCTGGGGGAGTGAGGAGCCTGCTCTTCCTTTCACTCAGACCCCATTCCCCAAGCACAGCTGAGGTCAGCCCACTGCGTTTGAAACTAGGTCAGCAGTCCAGAGACTTGTAACAGAGAAACAGGAAAATGGACACTGGATATAGGGCCCATCCCTCTGCAGGGCCACCCACTGAGCACCTTTCCCAGCTCCCACACTCCCAAGAGGTGGAGGATGCCTGTCTTCCTTTCTCCCCCATCTGCAGAGATGACCAGCCTCTGGAAACAATGGCCTCCCCCAGTGCAAGGGCCCACCCTTTGATCCTTCTCTTTCTGCACCTAGCTCTGGCCATGTGAACCACCCCCCCAGCCCCCCCCCGCCCACCAAGAAATACCCCTTTACTTACACCAGGCTGGCTGTGTCCTCTTTCTCTCACCTGGACATTGCCACCAGCACATGGCGTATTGCTGTTTGAGGATCTTTTAGCATGAGAACTCTCCATCAGCCTTGTTGACTGTCACTTGCCAGTCCTCCCTGTGTAAGGGTGACTTAGCTCTCTGGTGGCTGGTGTGTTCCCTGAGTCCGAGTCATTTGGTGTGGTGGCACAGTGGATGTGAGTGCAGCATCTGGAGTCCAGGCCTCCTGTAAGGAACTTCAGCCAGTGGCATCCTTCCCAGGGCCCCTAGGGTGTCTGCCCTCACCCTTGCAGGAAACTGCCTGAACGAGGAACCGCCCCCGTCCACAGGCAGAGCTCACCGCTGCCCCAAGCTGGCAACAGTGTTCTCTGAGGCAGCCCCAGCTCTGTTTCTACAAAGGAAACAGATGCCACTCCGCTTACATCACAGGTCTTAAATTAATAAAAAGGCAGCTGTGGTGATACACTATTATTTTAATCACAGAGATACAAATATTCCTGATTCTGGCAGCCTTTTCTTTGTGAGCACTGACCCTGTTCCAGAGCCGGGCCCGGGGCTCTTCCTCCTCAGGGCCACTCTCGAGATGAGTTTTCCTCTCCTGCCTTCCTGATGAAGACGCACTCCGAGAAGCCAAGCCTCTTGTTGCACAGCGAATAGGAGGCAAGGTCTGGACTGAATGCAGGGTGCTGACCCCAGGTGCTGTCCTGGACCATAGACCCCTTCCAGAGCTGGGCAGGTGTTTTTCCAAACAAGGAAATTGCCCCAAAGATCCTTCCACTGACATCAACCTTGGCGCCATTTAGAAGCCAAGAAGCGACCTGGTCAGGTGGAGAGCGAAGCTGGACGTCCAGCCAGGCTGGGTGTGAAGCCTGAATCCAGGGCTTCTGGTCATAGGACGTGGGCAAGTTTTTAAACTTTTCTAAGTTCATTCTCTTATCTGTTCCTTATCTGTAAAAGCGCAACAGTAATGCCTCCCTGTGGGGGTCCTGACAGTCAGAGGTAATGGATAGAAGGCGCCTGGCAATGCGGTCACACTGGTAGTCACCCTTCCCCAGCCCCGTATTTTAATATCAGGTCCTGTAAGAATATTTTAATTCAACTTAATATTTTTATGTGAGAAAAAACCTATAAGCTGATGAATCATGACCAAGAGAACCTGGTGGTTTTTCCTGAAACTACTGGGTTGTTTTGAGCCATCAGGATTCTGTGAACTGTGACCTCGGGGAAGGAGTCTCTGCGCTCGCTCAGCTTTCATTTCATTCTGTAAGACAAGCAGTATTTACCTAATTGCAGTGACCTCAGAGAGAATACCCTGCAGTTGTGGAATTGATGAGATGGGCTAAGCGTTCCACTGAGAAGTCCGTGTTTATGTAAGAAAACCACGTCTCTGTATGGAGTGAAATTGTGGTCTTTGCTCACTTTTCCTCCCTTCCCTCTGTGGAAAAGAGGACAAGCAGAGTGAGTTAGCCAGAAGCTCAGCCAGTGCCAGGAAGAGCATGTTTGAAATATTTCTTGCATTTTCTCCTTTTAAGTGCAGTTTGTAATGTGAGGTTAAAAGGTTGGTCATTTTATTTTGTGTAGGTCATCAAACGCCATGCCCGTGGGGTTCTTTCGAGAAGGTTGTATGTCTCGGGGTACATGGTGGGGTTTCTGTGGACTAACGGGGGCGAAGAGTGGGGGGATCAGGGCTCAAGATCCAGGGCTGCCACCCAGGACCCCTGCAGGATGTTTCATGCAGCCGTGTCTTTAAAATGGAGGAGTTAGGACCGTCTGTGGTGGGTAGCAAGGGTGAGGGATGTGCGGCTGAATGAGAGAGCAGACGGGCGAAGATGCCCGCTCCTGCAGCCCCTTCCTGTGGGGAAGCAGCGCTAGTAATAGCATCAGCACATTAATCTAAAAATAAGGCCTGCAGAGTGCTCGGTGCTTCCTGGAGACAGACTCCCTTTCCCTGATCTTCCCTGGTCTTTCCAGGCCCAGAACAGCCAAGCAGCTCTTGTCCCTGCTGACGAGAGAACCAGCTTTCTGAGATGCTCAACTGTCCTTCCAGCTGTGGTTGTGAAATGCCAGCCCTCTGAGCGAGGAGGCTGGCGGGCTTCTCGGCTTGCTTTGGCTTTTGCCATTGTCTCTGGTGCCCCCATTTCAGTGTTGACCCCACATAGGTCCCTGTTTCAAGCTCACTGCTGGTCTGTACTTTTCAGCCCCACAGTGTTGGATGGTGCTGTGTTGTTCATGACGGCTGGATGTTGACCTCTCACCTGGTACTTGACCCCCACACCCCCTGCAGTGCCAAGGTGTGCAGGGCCCAGTGAAAAGGCCAGCTGCTGGCCCAGCAACGGGATGACACAGTTCTGCACCAAGATGCTTCTCTTTCTTCTGGGTCCTTCTTGCCCTGGTTCCACCCTGGCCCTCCGCCATCCGTCGTACCCTGAATCCCAGCCGCCTGCCCTCAGCCTCCTGCCGGCACACACATACTTTTGCCTCCTTCCTCACTTGACCCCCTGTCCTATGAATTCTGCCTTCAAAATGTCTCAGCCCTGACCATTGCTTTCCACTCCCCCTGCCCTCACCCTAGTGGTTTCCTCTCCAACCTCCCTCGCTGGAGCTGGCCACCTCCCCCCAGAAAGCATCTGAGGACCGTCTCTTCCACAGGGGGTCTTAGGGAGGCAGGCCAGCCCCTCCACACTACAGTCACCAGCTTGCTTCCCAGCCTCATGGGACCGCCCCATGCCAGCCCATCATGGGCCCCCACTGGTGGTCCCAGATATCTGCATGCCTCCCGACATTCCCCTCTTCGTTCCCTACTTCCACCTCACCCCCCCCCCCATTCTGTTACGCCCAAATGCCACCTCCGCCGCGGGCTCTCCTTGGTTCTGCTGTATGAAACGTGGTTCCTCCTCCGTGTTCCACGGTGTCCTCTGGGCACCCCTCTTACATCAGCTATTGCATTCTGCGGTTTCATGTACTGGCCCGCCTGCCACCCTCCTGGAGCCATCAGCTTCCTACAGGGAGGGGTCGCTCCCCATTCTTCTCCACGTGTCTGTGGAGCGGAGTTGTAACCTCTTCAGCCAGGATGGATTCCCACCTCTGTGCTGGGAAGGTGAATGACTTCAGGCTTTTTAGATCAGTGACCTCACAGTGTATGTTAAAGGTGACTTGAGAATTTGGGAAACAACATTCTGTTATTGATGGCTAAAGGAGAGGGAGAAAATAGAGAGTGTAGTTTATTCATGGCATGTTGCTCTCACTGACGTTCTCTCCCACTTGCTTCACCATTTCTGAAGAGTTCCAGTTGTTCTCTTCCCCGCTCCCGCCCCGGCGGCCCTACCCCAGGCATGCCCCCGATGCCCCGATGCCCCAGCTTTAGGCAGGCCAGTGTGGTGGTGTCCCACTCAGCTCAGCTGTCCCGTCCTTATTTCTGTGCACTCCGCCTTGCTTCCCTCCTGCTGCCCCACGCCTGCTCCGGTGGGACTGTGGGTCCAGTCGGACGTGTTGCTTTCCTGTTGAGGAGAAGGGCCACATTGTTTAGAGGCCGTGGAAGGGGAGCTCCGAAGTCAGAGGCAGGCTGTTCATTCCCAGAGTACTTTAAGGCAGGAAGGTGTGGTGTTGTTGTTTGTTTTTAAGTGAGACAAATGTGCTTTTCAAACGAGTGTGTGTGTGCGCTCGCACCCCTGAGTCTGCTTGAACATCTAACACCTACCAGCTCCCTGACAAGAACATTTGTGGCAGATAAAAGGCATTAAGGAGTCCTGAGAGGGAAGCGGGATGAGTCATGGAGAGCGCCCGCCTGCCAGAGCCTTTGAGAGCAGCCCATTGCAAAGCTCCTCTCCTGGTTCCTTGTTCGCTCACACCTCATGTGAAGGAGGGGCTCATGGGTGGGTGTGATCTTCTGCCTCCCTCGGGCCCCACCACCTCCCACACACCTCCCACCATGCACAGGGTGCCCTGGCCTACTGTGCGCCCTGCTGGGCTCCTGTGAGTCCCAAAGGTTTTATTTGCCAGCTGGGGCTACAGGAACCAGCCCTGGGCTGCTTTTGTCCCAGACGCTGAGACTGAGATGGGCGTCCAGTGGCTGTTCGTTGCTCTGCAGCATTCATCACAGCACAGGGAAGCAGCAGGAGGGTGTGGCCCTGCTGAGGCTGGAGAGATTAGGAGAGTGCCTGTCGAACGGCTGAGAAGATTTGCAACTAAGGATCACAGGAAAAGTGGACTCCAAGTGCCAGCCCGGCAGGCGGTACTAGTCTCCGTATTATACACATGCAGCCCCGGCAGTCCTTGGCCCTAGGGGCCACCTCGTCCAGCCCCACTCCCCTTGCTTTCAGATTACCTGTCTCCTTGCATCCAGCAGGAGGGGAGAAGAGATTCACTCACCGTCCTTTGTGGAGCTGGGGGCTAGGGTATCACTTTGGCAAAAGCTGGGATTTTTGCAGAGTCTGCTGCTTTTTGAGGTCTTTCAGTAGTGCTCAGAGCTGATTTAGGAAACGTGGGATTCACCAGGGAGATTGGAAAGAGAAGGGGAGACCATCATTTGTGGGAGGGGAGATTGCCTAGACATTTGGTGAGACGTGTTTGGGGAGCAATGAAAATGAGTGACTTGATGGGGAAGCGGGGTTGGAGCAGTTGGGGAGAGTTCTCGGAACCTCCAAATGTGCCTGGGAGAGCTGCTGCCCAAGCCCATTGTCTGTGTATATCCACGTCTCTTTAGAACCTATCACCAGTTCTTCAGGGGCCTTAACTGAAAGGGCATTCTGAGCCACAGGCTTGCCTTTCCCTAGAGTCTAATGAGAACCCGTGATCCCAGCCACATGGCCACACCTGTGGCCATCCAGAGGCCTGAGGAGAGATGGCGGTGGAATGGGCAGGACAGAC
The DNA here is from genome assembly GCF_041296235.1 of Equus asinus. Classification (NCBI taxonomy): domain Eukaryota; kingdom Metazoa; phylum Chordata; class Mammalia; order Perissodactyla; family Equidae; genus Equus; species Equus asinus. Next base: position 53,997,764 of record NC_091810.1, on the reverse strand, counting down.
ACTTCACAGACCTTCAGTTCAGCGTGCCTCCCTCCTGTTACTGAAGCCACAGTTGTTGACTTAAGGTGATAGGACTGGCCAGTGCCCTGATGTGAAAAGGCAGGGTGACTCCTACCTGTTTTCAGGACACACCTGGCTGTGCCAGGCGCAGCCATGCTCCGCACGCTCTTTTATATTCTGAGGTCAAGCTCCTCTGGAGACCCACTGACGCCTTTGACCAGAGTTTAGGAAATTCAGTCACGGGGAGACTGCTCACCTCCCATGGTAATGGGAACTCCAGGGCTCCAGGCCGGCCCAGCACGCATCAGACTGTGGTTTGGAAATTCAGTCAAATATGAGGCAGGTCCCTCCACCCCTCAGAGTCACAATGTGACTATTGTAAAGAAACGTGCAAATGAAAAAATGTGTTTTCATTTTTATTTATGCAGAAGCAGGAGATGGCAAATTTTAAACCCCAATTTTAATTCAACCTGGAAAAAAAACTGAAGGTTTGAGCAGCTAGTTGGAACCTTGCCTCTGTCCTTTTGTCTCTGTATAGGTCTGTTTCTTCATAATTACTAGACTCACTAACAGAACGCAGTGTATTTAGTCAGTGTGCAGGGTTCCCATCATTTGTTAGACCATAATGGCCCCACTGGAAATTCAGAAATGGAACTTGTTTTATTAGAAAACTTGAAAGAAGGTATCAAAAGGGAGGAAAAGAAAGAAAAGCAAAGAAACCAGCCACAGATCTGCCTCATCAAACAGCCAAACAGTGTGCCCAGCAGCATAAAAACAGCACATCCCCGTAGCCAGCTGGCAACAGACGAGGAAGCACGCTCTCCTCCACCTTGTTCATCTGACAGGAGCCTCAGGAGCGGCATTCATCATTTTGGTCTTAAGTAAGGAGTGCCGTTTGTAGAAAGGGTTTTCTTTTTCAACCACTTTTTCAGGTGTGGTGTTTCCCCGCCATACTGCAATTTACCTGGGAAGTTAATTGCCTTATTCTCTTACATTGACCTTGAGAATATTTTGTATCTGAGAAAAGTGACATTTTGGTTTTCTAATTTAGAAGCACAAAGGAAGTTGAGAGAGACGGTGTATGAACCTGATTCACACTTTGGGGAAGAGGGCTCAGGTTAAATTACAGACTCCTGGAACTGGGCGCAAAGATAACACTATTAGACGCGTGCATTAAATATGATTAATGGGACAACAAGGATAACATTGATGGCCCTTTGTGAATACAGCTGTGACTTGCATTTCATCCCTGAAAACTTATGCAGGTTGAAGGATGTGAGTACACACCAGCGAAGGTCTGTGCCCACATAAAATTCGAACTTCCCTGGCAGTAACAAGCAGTTCTAGAATGCCTTTGCCTACAGTTTCATAGGATGCTGTTCTAGGAAAGGGGGACACTTTCCCCAAGAAACACATTAGCAGAAATGCCAGCCCTTTGGCAGAGGGTCACAGGCAGATGAATTAATGGAAAGGAAAGAGAAGAATACCAAAAATTGGCAGCCTAGAGGGATGGAGAGCTTAAACTTGCCTGAATCAGTTATCATGCTGTTTGACGTTTTTAAAGGATGGCTAGTTTGGTTTTGCATGTGACATGAAGGGGCTGGTTCCTGTCGGATCCCACTGACCCCATGCTGGGGCAAGGGCCACTAACTCAGTGGTGCCAGCACAGGCTTCTGGGACATATTTTGATGACACTTTGGGAAGCCTCATCTCTCGGTGGGAAGAATCGGAGTTCTTATTCAGCTGACAGAGAAAGCTACATTTAGAATGCAATCATTTTGGAATGATAATGATGGAGGGACAAGGGCAAAATGTAGCTGTCACCTTCTCCTCCTCTGGGGAATATGTGATGCCTTAGTCTCCTCAAAGAAGAATAAAATAAAAGGCAGGGGTGGGACTTTTCTGGGTGTTAGTGTGGTGGTAGACGCCACCCCGGACACTCTATAAATTATTTAGGGGCTCATGCAGCAATTGAAAGGCAAAGCAAACTTGAAAATAATTTATTTTTTCCACATCAAGATCAGAGTAACTTTTTTGTGTTTTTGTGCACTTGAAATAAAAATTAGAATAGTTAAAAAATTAACCATATTGGGGAATTTTACTTCTTCTGTTTAAAAAAAAAACTACTTCTTTACCCTTTTCCTTGGAAAGCACCACAAATGACTACTTTCACATTTCAGATTGTTTCCTAGATTCTAATTTATCTTCTAATCATTAAAACAGGAATATAGTTAATATTCATCTGACTTTCAAAAATTAAATTTATTGGTTTAACCTTCATTCCTTTTGTATTATTACTGTTATCTTTGCCAGCACCCAATGCTCATTTATTGGAGTGTGAAAAACAAAATTGATGAAAATTAGTTTTTCTCTCCATATCCAGACCTACCCTCGCCAGTTCCATCAGCTAAAAACACTTTGACTAGGTCTTGTTTGTGTTTGTTTCAACCCTTTCAAACTGCTGGTTCCTGCCCAATACCTCCCAAGCTGGCTCTCAGGTGCTTGTTTGCCAAAATAAGCTGACAGCATCCCTGAAAATGGATGGTGTGTTAAGAACTGCCGAGGGGCTCAGCTGGATCTGGGGCCAGACTGTGAGAGTCAGGCTGAGGGACTGCCGTCCGGACAGGCAGCCCTGCCCTGGACACGGGGGCCTGTCTGCTTGGATGAGATGAGAACAGAGGTCTGAGACAGGGCACAAGTGTGGGAGGCAGTAAGGGGATTAGAAGGAGCAGAGGTAGGGAGCACAAGGAGGATGTGTGAGCAGTGAGGACAGGGTCCCTGACACAAAGGACATGAGTGGAAATGCAGAAAACAAGAAGCAACCAGCCAGAAAAACGGCTGATAGGATGCTGGAAAATAGAAATGCTTTTAAAAGCCAATTTCCAAAAAGTGAATGTGAGGGAAATTGAGACGTGGGATGCCCGACACCATCTACCTGCAGAGCCGGGAAGAGTTGGCGGACACCCGTGGGGTAGTCACCATCGTCTGAGAGAGGCAGTGAGTTCTGGGAAGCGTGGGAAGTGAAGAGGTAAGAGATGAGCAGAATGGTCTTCGGGGGTGGGGGTGGGGGGTGACAGCCTGGAGAGGGCCGGCCATTCCTTTACCAGATCGGCTTGTTAAGCTGACCCATAAGAGCACCAGCAGCCTGACTTCCAAGACAGCCACCCTGCACGTTGTCTTGAGCCGCCTTTGTGACGGAGCCATCCCTGCCCCTGGCCCTCCAGGTGCTCACCTTCGTCCGGGAAGGAGGTGGCTGCGTCGTGTGTAAGAGCCAGGGTACCTCGGGGCTGCAGGAGGGCGAAGGCCTTGGAGGTTGGGAAATGCTGTTCAGGCTGAGACTTGGAAAGGGGGAGAGGGAGCTGCAGCTGAGACTCGATGGGGCCGTAAATGCTTGTCTAGAACTGAAGAGGGTACCCAAAGGAGGCTGCAGAATCCCAGAATCTAGAGAATTCAGAGGAGGGTAGGAGCCCATCCTTCCTGAGTGGCAGAGTCTAGTTTAAAAAAAAAAATCTAACTGGGCAAAGCGTACCTTCCTGGACAAGAGGCAGCCAGAGCAAGGTGAGAGAAATCATGAAACCAGTTTTGTTCTATCGGCTCATCGGCTACAACTCTCATGGCCTCCACTGCCTCAGGCTGGAGATGCTCACAGAGGTCTGAGTGCCCAAAGGCTCGTGTGGGCACCAGCTCTGGCCCCTCAGGCTAACCACTGGTCTCGCCATGCAGTCACTTCCTTTAACTCTAAAATAGGAATAATCAAACTTGCGTCATAGTAGGATAAAATGAAAGGGCCATGAAAAGTAGAAAGCCCTCTCCCATTGTGTGGGAACTCCAGGAAATGGTGCACCCTTGGGATATGGCTGAGAGAGGAGGCCCAGCAAACAGCCATTATTATCACTACTGTCACACCTCCACAGTGACCAAGGGGGTGCCAAAGACCTACACACCAGGCACCATCTCGTGCTTCCTATGAATTAACCCAGGCCAACTTCACAATGCAGGCCAGTCAGTAAGCTCCCTGCAGTCAGAGATCTGAAGAGCACATTGTATGGCTGCCGCCAAAGAGGCAGGATGGAGGGAGGGTGGAAGGATGCTTGAATGGAAGGATGCATAGAAGGAAAGATGGGAGCAAAGAAGGATGCATGGATGGATGGAAGGAAGGAAGGAAGACATAGGTTGGAAGGAAGGAAAATGTCGTATCCATAGTCCAACCTCTAGCTTACATTTTGCTCCTCCTGCCATTGCAGTGTAAAGAATCAGTAAGACTTTGTTTCTTTTTTTTAATTAAAAATTTGTTGAGCACCTGCTACATCCCTGGTCCACACTCCTACCCTCAAAGAGCTCACTCCTGAAACGGGACAGTGAGAATTGTCCATTAATTATTCGAATACCCAGCAGAAGTGGTGAGGGCCCTACACAAGGGGTAAAATAGACTGGCCGTCTCCAGGAAGGTGTGATGTCTGCCTGCTGGGAGCTGACCTTAAAGGATGGGGAGGAATTCATGCTGCAGACGGTCCTCCATTGAACTGCCCTTCCTCCCTTGTGGGAACTGCAGATGGTTCCTCTGGTTTGTGTAGTTTCCTTGGAAGTGGAGGGGGGACCTGTGGAACATGAAGTAGAAAATGTAGGTTGGGACCTTATTATGAACAGCCCTTAAATATCAGCATAAGAAACATGGATATTTTTTTCTGTTGAACACAGAGTAATTGTATCCATATTTTGGAATAGTATGCTGTGGTTAGCATATGTACCAACATGAATCAATTTCCGAGACCTATCATTTAATGAAAAATGCAAGTTGCAGAAAAATATGCCCAGTGTGATATCACCAGTGGAAAAATACTACACAAAACAACTGTGTTTGTGTCCTCTGTGGGTCTGAGAGGGCCCACACTAGACTGCCAGCAGCAGTTACCTTTGGGGCAAAAAGAAAGAATTTGGTTTTGGGGATGGGAAGTGTTGAAGGAGGATGTCAACATTTTTGGTAATCTTTCAGTTTTACTTTAACAGGGAAAATGTTATCTTGCCATTAAAATATAATTTTAAAATTCAAAAGATAATGGAGTCATTGGCTTACTTCCTAGCTCTAAAATTTTCAATTAGAGCTTGTGCATTCTGAGAATTGGGAAGATATTCTCTGAAACCAAACAAAATCCAGGGATAAAAAAAAAAACACCTCCCCTCCAAGCGTGCAGAGAAAAGGAACTCCTCAGGCCACTGTATCACGGGCCTGAGTGGTGTCATTTGTTTGGTTTATCAGTGATCAATTTCAGGTGATGAAGGATGCTCTTGACCCATGTTGACCTTGCAGAATCATTCAGCTTTCTTGCCCATGACTGGATTCCACCCTGCGGCAGTGGCTGGCTCCGGGCGGCAGTGGTGAGTATGTTTTTCTCTTTCCTGGCACCAGGATCATTTTCTTGGAGAGTCTCTGTGGACGTTGGCAAATAGTTTTGGCCTTCTTCCAAGAGATTGGGTTTATACCAGTCTAAATGAGGCAGGCATTTAATCAGTCACCCAGGGAACACGCTCGAGGCCCTCTGGTGTCTTCTTTATAATTAATTTTTAACATTTGTTTTCAGTATAAAATTTGGGCCTTTATCCTCTTTGAAATAAAAACATAGCATGCATATTAGACTGTATTGGCACTAAACTTCACACACCATTCTTTCATTGCCTTCCAACTATTAACTCCTATTAAGCAAGACAGAGAGATAATAAGATCCTCCCCACTCCCCCGACTCCCCGGCTTGTGCAATGTCTCATCCTCTGTAATTGCCTTCGGTGGCCAACCTCTTTCCTATCATTAGTGTGCATCAGAGGCTACTTGTCAGAGACCCAGCCACCTCCCAAGCTGCCCCCTCTGCCACGCGTCCCCTTCCATGCCCCACCCTCCCTCTGCCCCAACTGCGGGGAGGTCCTGGCCGACTGAAGCTCTTGTTAACCAGACACGGGGATATTTCTGGATTTTTAACCCTAGTATTTACACTTGACCTGGTGGAGCTTATGCCCTGTTTCTTTGTTTATTTGGCCTGCTCTTGGCTCTCGGCAGCCCAGGCCTGGGCCAAGGAGACCAGAAACATCACAGTGGTTCTCAAACCTTGGTGTATATAAACAACACCCAGAATGTTGACTACAAGTACAAATTCCAAGGCCTCACCCCAGACCTACTCAATCAGAATCTCTGGGCTGAAGGCAAAACTAACTGGCTTTTTTTTTAAGCTGTGTAATTTTTTTAAGCTGTGCAAGTTACTCAGTTAAGTGATCATTTTTTACTTTCTTTCAGAGAAGTTTCAGCACAAATATATCTTTAACTTTCAATACACTGAGACTTCCCTCAGGGCTGCCATATACCCTTTGTGCATATTAGAAACAGAGACCCTTCTTTCTGGGCAGCTACAGGCCACACAGGAGACAAGGCTGGGCCTGTAGAGCCCAGGCTGGACTTTAGCCCCAGTTGTCTCCTTGTCAGTAGTCTTTGTGCAGTTAACAACCTACACAGCCACACGTGGCAACCCTGCTTACTGTATGCTCTGATACATAGCTGCCATCGAGTACCTATCTACCTGTGTAAGCATAGGGCCAGGCATTTTTCTTACATAGTTATCATCTAGAACCCCAACTGCTCTTAAGGTTTTATGTTGAGGAAAGTGAGCCTCAGAAAATTTGACTCCTTGAGATAACACAGTTGGAAAGAAGCTGAGCCAGATTAAGACCCCAGCCAGGCTCTGCCGTGGCAAGCAGGTGGACTGATAGGAAATGATTCAGTCAGTGCCTTGCTTCTCCAACAAGGCCATGGGTAATTCCTTGTCCCTCTTCCCTCTGAGAAACCTATTAACTCAAGAGCCTGGGGAAGGGCCCCCAGGCCAGGCGTTAGCTGCGTCTCTCTGCTGCGAGAGTGAGCAGAAGCCTCAGGCCTCCAAATGATGAATGAGTGAGGGTTTATGAAGCACCAGGAGGCCTGAACGAAAGGCAGGTGAAGCAGTAAAGCGTTAATGATCGCATGTTGATTATTAGCGAGAGTGTCATTTTTCCCAGCCAACCACCATGATTAAAAGTCCAGCTTCTTTTTTCATTATGTGTAGGAAGGTGAGCAAAGGGCTGGAATTCAGAAAGGATTGTGAAATGGGAGTCCACGATACCCGTGACTACAGTCACCTTGTCCTCTCAGTTAGCGGCTCAGTGACTGGTCTTCCAGAGTGAGGGGTTGCCTCACTTGGCCTGATGAGTGTGCCGCTGCTCGCTGCCTCGTCTCCTGGTCTCCTCCGTGGGCTGGGGCTGCGTTAGGAACCACTCCAGAGCTCAGGGTCTTCAGCAACACTCATGCTATCCCATGTCTGCAGGGCTGCTGGGTTCAGCTGATCTGGGTTGGCTCGGCAGGGCCCCTGTGCTTCAGGTTGTGGCAGCTGGATGGCTATTCTCTTCATGCCTCTCATTCTCCATGGACCAGCCAGGTAGCCAGGCAAGCTCAGCTCGTGACAATGGCAGAGGAGCAAGAGGGCACGTGAAAACACATCAGGCCCCGTGCAGTCCAGGCTCTGGACTGCACACCATCACTCAGCCTCATTCTACTGGCCAAGCAAGTTACACAGCCAGACCCAAAGTCAAGGGACAGACAAGTATGCTCCCCTCCCCTCTTTAGTGGGAGGAATTGGAAATTCATGTGGCAAAGGGCGGGGATGGAAGGTCAGAATCGGGACCCATCATACCTCCACCACAGCCCCTCATCCGTGGAGGCTCGTTTGGTGGAACCTTCTTCCACTGCCCTCCCCTCCTCACCAGCAGTGGGAAAGCCTGGAACCCCCCTACCCCTGACCCCAAAATGCTGTCCTCATAGCCGTGCTCTCAGGCAGCACGGAATGCCCCGGGCAAGCTGCTTGCATTTTCAGAGAAAATCTGTCCCACATCAGATGTTTTTATTCATTCCTCAGAAGCTTTTCAAAGGAGTGTTTCTTCTAGAAATGCCTCCCTCCATGCTTTCAGATTACAGCCTCGGTTTTGCTTACTTTCTTTTCTGATAAATTCTGAAATATCCAGATGTCCTTCCTCACAATGATGGTAGTTCATCCTCATCGGTGGCACTTCCTCGTCTTGGTCATCTTTGGTCCTTTTCAAACAGAGACAGAGGGCGGGTCCCCAGCCACCCTTGTAGCCTCTTTGTTAACCCAGGGGAAGGGGCCCTGGCTTCACCCTCCAGCGATGTGTCCTCATCCCCCTCACCACCAGGTGGCACATGCGCAACCAGCGCTCCATCCTTGTCTCAGGTGGTTGCACCATCTGAGACTGAAAGGCAGTTTGTTGGTCCCTCAAACTGGTTGGGCATTAGAATCAGCTGGGCAGTTGAACTCACATTCCGATTCTTGGGCACAGCCTGGGGGACTAGGGGCAGAGCTGGAGGGTGAGCTCACTTGGGAACCACTGATCTTGGTCATTTCACCTCCTATCCTACCTCTACTTGGAATAACACTCCAACTATTCCAGAAGCTGATACTTGCTAACCCTCTGATTATGTGTGACCCAGATCAGGAAGACGTGGTGGCATCAAAGACAGCTAAGAGCATCATCAAATGTCTTCTTATTAAGGCAGGAGGCTCGCATTCCTGCAGAATCTGAAAACTTCTTGTCACTGTGTGGCTGCGGGTGACAGCAGACCACTCTCTTTCTGTGGCCCTAAGAGTACTGTACTTGATAAAATCAGTCCTCTTTGCTTCCTTCAAGAGCGCCAATAAAGAAATAGGTTCAGCACAGAGAAGTCAGTTATTCTGAACTTTGTATTTCCTGCTTTGGACTTTCACTTACCCAAGTAAAATGCTACCCAGGACTGAATATGAGGGGAGGGCGAGCCCATCACCCCTGTCATTTCGGCGACTATTTAAAGGATTCTTTTGCAAGGGCGCTAGGCCAGGAATCACAAAGCCCGATTTTAGATTCAACTTATTTCTTACTCTGACCTCCCTTCCACAAGTCATCTCCGCCCCTTTGGACCTCAGTGTTTTCATCTGAAAACGAGATGGTGGAATTAGGTTATCTGGAATCTTGCCGTGCAAAGTGTGGTCCATGGGGGCTTGTTAGAAACACAGAATTTGAGACTCCACCCCTGACCTGCTGAGTCAGAACCTGCAGGTAATTCATATGTGTATTAAATTTTGAGAAGCACTGTTCTATAAAGTACCTTCTAGAGTAAAACTGAAGCAGGACCTTCTTGCAGTGCTCCAAAAGGATGGAGAAGCTGGTCGCTCACTCCCCTCTTCCTTTTCTGGCAAGGGGAGCTCTTTCTCGCTGGAAGTTCCCTCTTGACGCTGGACAGTGCTGGATGGGGCAATGGGATAACACAGGCAAAACGAAGTTGTCTTCCTTCTCTTCTTGTGTGGTTATTCTCATATTTTTTGTTCCACTGTGTTGCTAAAATTTCTTAAGTGAACTCTAGAGCTCTCCCAGAGCTATTTTGTTCGTGGATAGCTGTCTAATTCTTGACCTTTGTCAGGGGACAGACAGCTGGGGTCTCCTGTGTTGCCAATTTTCTCTTCTAGGAGCTCGAATTCACTGCCTTTGAAACCATGGTTATTCAACTGTACCTTCCCTGTCATTCTCCCCTCAGTTCCTTTTGTGAAAGCCTGTCTTGAAGGTGGTTCTCCTCCCTGGTCCCGCCATAGTCAACGCTGCTGCTCATTCATAGTGCTGCATTCTCGAGTCTTTCATGCCAGAGGACCAGAGGCCAGGAAAACTGGAGGAACTTATAAGCCACGGAAAGTCAAGAGAACTGTAGTTAAAATTCTAAGCAAGCCTCACACAAGTCTGGGTCACTAGACATGTCAGGATCACAAAATAGATTGAATGTTACCAGAGCAGAGAAAGCAAGTCAGAGAACCAACAGCAAGGAGAATAGAAGCATACAGGAAACCTATCTTCCATTACTGCTTGTCAAAAATATAGGCTGATATATGCCCAGGAAAAGGGGTTATAAGCCTCCCTCGCTCCTTTCCGTTCCTGTTTTGAAAAGTTTGCTGTGGACTGGGAGCTGTGTTGATTGGCAATTTATTTGTGAATTGTTTTCTGAAACAGGGACTTGTCTTCATGGTTCTCTGTAGTTCACTTACAATCAGCCGTTGGTTTGGTGGAAATTTCCTTTTCCCTCAAGCCAAGCTCCCCATCCCATTGCACCCCACTGTGCCTCCTGCGAAGGATCTGACCATTTAAATAACAGGCCCCTAAAGCGAGTGGAAGGTATGCTTTTCCTGTGCTCTCTTGGAGCCTGACAAATTTGTCCTCCCCTTCATGGTAGCCTGTCTGCTATTATGTATTCTCGTATGTTATTCTGCCAGGGAGCATGGGCAGTTTGTGCATAAAACCAAAGGGTCATATTTTATTCATGTCTCGAGGCCTAGTTCAGGAGCCAAGGACCCTACAGAACTCCAAGACTTTGAATTAGGGGCACTTACCAATCTTCTCTGGACAAAGTGACAGTCATGGTAGAAAACAGGCAGGGTCTGCTGTGCCCATGGACCATTTTAATAAGCAGATGAGTGAACAGGTACTGGGTGAGCTAAGCTCTTTGTAGTGAGGATTATAGGAGATAGTGTGTGCAGTCACATTCGACAGGTAAGGGACACATGAAGTAATTGCTCAAGGTCCCAGGCCCGGCAAGAGGGGTGAGGGTCCAAATCTAGGCCTCCTAGCTCCATAGTTCACACCCTGAGCTCCCGTCACCACATTTCTGACTAGGAAATACCCCTTTCTCATTGACCCATTACCTTGCATGCTTTTTTTATTTAACTGTAAATTATTCCAACTTAGTGTTGAAGATCCAGCTGTCAGTCTCCTCTGACCCCCAGTCGCCCCACCCCACTCCTAGCAGTGTCAGAGGCTCCTTTCTCTTATGCAACCAGTGCTCTTAGTGTAGTGTCTTAAAGTGAATTCTTTGGTGGGTCTTTCTTCCTCAATAGACTCTGAGAACCCAAGTCAGAGCTCACTGCACCCTTCTGAGTACCCAACACGGCACCTGGCATGAATGTCCATGTCTTCTGCCATGAGATAAGGGATGTGTAGATTCTTTGTGTTAAAACAATCCAAATGGAAGTGGCTGGCCTTGTGGCCTAGTGGTTAAGTTCAGTGTGCTCCGCTTCAGAGGCCCAGGTTCAGTTCCTCTGTGTGGACCTGCACCACTTGTTGGCGGCCATGCTGTGGCAGCAATCCACATACCAAATAGCCCTGAGCTAATATCAGGGCCAGTCTTCCTCAGAAGAGAAACAAAAACAAAAACCAATCCAAATGGAAAGCATGTGGTGTGCATGTGTACATGCATGACTATTTCTCTACACATGTGCCATATTCTATTGCAGTCATCACACTTTGGAACATTTATAACTTGGCAAAGGAGATGGGGCTCAGGCTGTTTCAGTGGCTCTTGAAAGCAAGATGGTAGGGCCTTGTCTGGGGCTGCCCTCAGAGGCAGGGAAAACCTCCATCAAACTCAGTACCCTTGACATCCTGATTAATGTTTCATAAGATGTCTGTGGTTTGTTTTTCTCCATCAAAACCCTGATTTTCGCCATTATTCATGCAAAAGTGCTCTAAATAGGGGTCACCAGAGCTCGGCATATTCAGAAAGGTGAGCAGACGTTCGCTTTTCCATGTGGATTCCCTGTGACAGTGAGACAGCTTTGTTCTGAGGCTCAGAAAGGGGAAGAACAGATGCAGAGCACAGTGACCATAGGGAGTTTATGTGGCATGGTGGTTGGGAGTGGCGGTGCTGGAGTCTGCAGTCTGGATAGGTCCTGGCTTACCACTTGGTAGCCAGCTGACTTTGAGGCAGTGAAGTTCAGTTGTTTCCTCACTCTATGATGCGAGGATAATTCTAATACCTTCCTGGGGCCGGCCCTGTGGTGTAGTGGTTAAGTTTCGTGCACTCTGCTTTGGTGACCCAAGTTCGCAGGTTTGGCTCCTGGGTGCAGACCTACACCACTCATCAGCCATGCTGTGGTGGTGACCCACATATAAAGTGGAGGAAGATGGCCGCAGATGTTAGCTCAGGGCTAATCTTCTTCAGCAAAAAAAATAGAAAAATAAATAATAATAATACCTTCCTCAAAGGGCTGCTGAGAGGATTAAGCAAGGTAATAGATGTGAAGCAGTTGCAATAGCTGGAGACACATTGTCAGTGCTTGTCATTGGGTCACGGTCAGTCTGCCTGTTACTAAACTGGAGGCCCTCCCTGTCTCCAGCTTCTTTGTGCACTCACAGACCCCAGCACAATGTGCCCGAGAGAAGGGAGTCCACAGATACTTGTGGAACGAATGGGTGTTATTCCTGGTCTTGGGGGGCAGGTTGGAGTAAGTTGTGAGCAGATGAAGGAGTAGAGGTACACGCTGGCTTCGTGGAAAGCTCCCTTTTATAATCAGTGGTGGTTTCTTAAAGCAAACGGAACAGCTGCCAGCCCTGCACCCGTGGCAGGGCCATCCCAGCTGAGGATTTTCAGGTGAATTGGTGAAAAGCGGTCACCCTCTGACTGCCAGACACCGAATCAGGACAAAGATTAACATGATCTGTGACCTCATGAACCACGTGAAGTCAACTATGGTGACGTGGCGACTGCAGATGGGTGGTCCCACAGCTCTTGCCCTTGTGATGCTACCAGACCTGTGTGGCTAAGTCATGGGATCTTCTGCAGTTTGCAGCAAAGGGTTAGCATGGCAGAACAGGACTTGTCACAGAAAAGAGAAAGGAAGGCAGCCGGAGGCCTCGAGGACTTGCAGTAAGACCCAATCGTCTGCTCCTGTGGTGGGGGAGGCTGGTGCATTCTGGGCCTGGCCAACTTGGTGTTTGGTCTGGACCAGCACCTCCACCTGATTTGCTTCTCCCTTTGGTGCCTAAACACAGTGAGACATGATGCACACTTGCATTTGCGCAGAGGGGCTGACAGAGTCCTACAAGGAAGGGGGGCGCGCGTCTGCAGTAGCAAGATTCACTTAGGGCCTGACTGCCCCTCAGGTCTCTGCTGAAGGCAGTGGCCCTGGAATAGTTGTGGTGTCACCTTGCGTGGGGAGACACTGCTTGGCATGTTGGGTAGGGGAGGCCAGCCACGATCCAGAAGGGCGACGTGGCATGTCTCAGCAGGAGCTACAGCTGCCATCACGAGCTGGAGGAGTCAGAAAGAGTCCTCCTCACTCGTGTGTCAAGAGGCCTTCCAAGCAGTTTAGGTCAGGATCCCCCTACTGAGGTGGCTGCCCTACGGCCCGCTGGATGGCAGGGCGTGGACTGTTGCTGCTGTGGATGAATAAAGGAGTGCTCAATCCACAGAGGACACGTTGTGTCTCCATCTCCTCCTCCATCGTCACCTCCAAGCACGAGTGAGCTTGGTGCGGGCCTTCGTTTAGATTCCCCCAGAAGCAGACACTGAGAGAGGGTTCAAGTACAAATGGTTGGTCTGGGAGATGAGCTCATGTGACACTGGTTAGGGGAGAGGTGAAGGGAGAGAAGGGGAGGGAAGGAAGCCAGGAAGCGGACAGTCATTTGAGAGTAGGTAACTATGGCCACTGAGAGGTGAGGGAGCTGGGTGGGACGTTCACCCACCAGCGTCCATGGTCATTGGTTGAGGGTGACTCCTGGGGCTGTGAAGGTACCAGCACTTCCAGCCTGCCCTCTGCAGGCCAAGGTAGCCTCAGGCAGAGAGAATCCAGGCTTAGGGGCCTGAAGCCTTGGGTGGCATCAGAGGTGCCAAGGAGATATGGGCAGGGCATCAGCAGCACTGCCACAGTTGGCTGGGGGATTGTTTGTATTTTATCTTTTGAGGCAGATTAAAATTAAACCTATAAAATTAAACCTATTATACAAGAGGGGAAACCAAAAAGTCAAAGCAACTCAAGTATCCATGGACAGGTGAATGGCTAAGCAAAATGTGGTACGTCCATACAACGGAATATTATTCAGCCTTGAAAAGGAAGGAAATTCTAACACGTTATTCAACATGGATGAACCTTAGGACATTATGCTGAGTGAAATAAGCCATTCACAAAAGGACCAATACTATATGAGTCCTCTTGTATGAGGTTCCTAGAGTAGTTAAATTCATAGAAACAGAGAGTAGAATAGGGGTTGGGGAATGGGGGGGAGGGGGAAGTTAGTGTTTAGTGGGTACAGAGTTTCAGTTTGGGAAGATGAAAAAGTTCTGGAGGTGGATGGTGGTGATGATTGCACAACAATGTGAATGTATTTAATGCCATAGAACTATGCACTTAGAAATGGTTAAAATAGTAAAATTGATGTTATGTATATTTTTGTGCAATAAAAAACAAAGGAGGAAAACCGAGGTCTAACTTCTTCAAGACCACTCAGTGGTTAGCTGTTCCCAGAGAGGCCAGTGAAGAGCCTAGGAGATGTGTCTGCTGCCACTGCAGGTGCCAGGAACCTTCTCTCACCTGTCACCTCCTCACCAGCTGAGGATTCCACAGCAAGCACAAAGCAAGTTTTTCTGGGTACGGTAGCTCAGATTAATTTGAGACAAGAAAGAAGCTTTTTGGCATGTCAGGGAGTAAACCCCTTTGAATGGCTCACCTCACTCTGAATTCCACTGTGTTAGAGTTTTATCTTGAGGAAAGTGAAACTGATACTTTAAGGACCTACTATGTGCAGGAAATGTCAGATGCAGAGGCAGTCACACCAAAATCTCTGCCTCTTAGTTTATGTGTTGGGGGCAGGAGGGCCTGTAGATGGGTATTAAGTGATATTTAGGCAAAAACCTGAAGGATGGGTTAATGAGGCTGCTGGGTGGTGGGGGGACTGAGCAGGAGTTGTGGGGAGGATGGCCTTAAGGAACTGAAAGATCAGGGTGATACAGAATGACATGCTCTACTTTGCTGCTGCTTGCTTTTTTTTTTTTTTTTTTTGCTGAGGAAGATTTGTCCTGAGCTAACATCCATGCCAACGTCCTCTATTTTTTAGTATGTGGGCCACCAGCACAGCATGGCTGCTAACAGAGCAGTGTAGATCCACGCCCAGAAACTGAAGCTGGGCTGCCAAAGCAGAGAACACTGAACTTAACCTCTAGGCCACCAGGGCTGGCCCTACTTTGGTTTTTAAAAATCTTGCTACAATGGAAAGAGTAGATTAGACTGGGCAAGGGTAAGGAGAGGCAGCCAATTGGAAAGTGAACGTAACTTTCCAGGCAACATATGATGGGGGGCTTGCACCTGAGCAGGGGTGGTGTTACCACTCTCCCATGAGGGTCTCAATGCGGGTCTCACATGAGAGTCAGAATATAGGAACATTTCATCTTTGGAGAAAAACATCTGTAAGTTGTAAGCAATACTTGGAGATAATTTACAGTATATTTAATCTGTGATAATGAGGCCAGATTTATATAGAAAACAGAAACCAGAAATGGGGAAACCTCATTATAGGTGGTTTGGAAGGACAACAGAGGTTGGAATGGCTGTCACCACACCTTCTCTGGTTCGCAGGGCACTCAGAGGCCCCAAAAAGGCCTTTGCCATCTTTTATTCATAAATGCCTCTGTCATACAACAAAGGGTCGTACTCTGTCTTTCCAGCACCTTCCATTTGTGTCGCACTGTGCTAGGTGCTGAGAGGGCTGTAGAGATACATAAAGTAAGTAGTCACGTCTCCAGAGCACTTTGGGTCTGGTTGGGGCACTTAGGCAGGGGCAGCGGAAGAGTTAAACATGTGTCTTCCGCGGCTGATCAAGGCAGCCAGAAGTAGGACATGCTTAATTGTTTAATGATAAATGGGACAGAAAATAAGGGACTGTAGGAAAGGAGAGCCCCCTAGGGTTTCCCGAGCCACATCTGAACTCCAGAAGGATGCCGGGATTGGGATGGATCCTCATCACGGGTGACAGCGGGAACAAGAGCAGAGGGTAGAAAAGGTGTGGTGGGCTGGGCGGCGGTGGACATGCACTGGGGCCGCAGTGGGGGATTTGTTTCCGCAGGTGAGAGGAGGCTGCAGGCTGTCCTAGGGCTCGAGAGGTGGTGGGACACCATATCCTGTGCCAGAGCAAGGGGCTTGTGCAAACTGGGAAGCCAAGAGCAGTTTGGAGCTGGTGGGTGATATGTTCAAAATGGTATTTTTAAGATGACTTAACTGTCCCAGTGGGTAGAATGACTTAGAGTGAGAGAGACTGGAATGGAGAAGCCATCAAGGAGCTGATGAGAGGATGTTTGGGGAGAACCAAGTGTTTGAGATGGCTGTGGTCAGAGGGTGTGGACAGGGCAGGTGTGCATGTCACTCTGAAGCACCCATGTCAGGAAAGGGGGATAGGGGATGGAAAGAGCCTGACCTTTTCCTCTGAGGACACATCCTAAAGCAGCCAGGTAAGCTTGGGCAGATTGCTCACCAAGCTTCAGTGCCCGTTGGGGTGGGCCAGGAGGTCCCAGGCTCCCCCAACTTGATGATCCTGAGACTCTCTGACAAAGAGGGATGGGGTGAGGTGATGGCAGGGTGGAAGCCTGGGTGGGGCAAATGGTGATGCCCCTAGAGCAGATAGGGGGAGCAAATTTGGGGAGCAAAGTGAGTTATTTCAGACATTCTGAATGTGTTGTTTTGGGGGCCAGTAATCCAAGGAGAACTGTCCTTCAGATGCAGCAGAAAGGGGATGAAGGTGAAAGAAACCACCACTGCGTTTATTTCTTAGAAGGCCGAGGCCATGAGGACCTTCAAGAATGTGAAGTGTGCAGGGTAGCAGAGCTGAGTGTCAGTGGTCAGGGCCCAAGAGGAGACAGATGGCACCCTCAAGCTGGATAATTTCAGGGGAGTTTAATCAAGGGATGGTGTACAGAGGTGTGGGCAGTGGGTGGGGAGGCCACGGAGATGGCACAGACCCAGACTGGTAGCAGTGGCAGTCAGCCTACAGGACCAGAGCAGAGAGCTATAACCAGACCTGGGACAGAGGAGTGGCATGGAGAGGGACCCAGCAGAGGGTGAGCCCAGGCCGTCAATATCCTGACCACACTTGCCTCCCTGCCAGGAGGGAAGGGAGCCATTGACGAAGTCCCCACTGTGTCAGCCTCCTACATCCCAGAGCTGGATGACAAAGGGAGGAGAGGGGATCCGGAGAGTCAAGCAAAAGACATCCATATCCACAGCCAAGCTGTAGGGCGAGGGTGACAGGAGACGATGCAGACGCAGCGGCAGATTAACGGAAAAGGTGAAAACCGAAGGGAGTGGGCCCTAGGCAGCCTGGGCTGCTGTGCACGCCCGTGATCAGGGGCGGAGGTGGAAGATGACTGGAGAGCAACCAAGATGGGAAGGGAGTGGGTTGGAGTCCAATAACCAGCAGAGAGACATGTCACTGGTCAGGAAAATTAAAGAGAAAAGAAGAAAGATATCAGTAACCCTTGAAGACTGAGTAATAACGATGAAGAAAAAAGTGAGCTCCCAGCAATCGTGAGCCTTTCTGTCCTATGATTTGCTTTTATGAAATTAGCAGAAGCCGGAATTTCCAAACTCTTCCTGCCATTAATTTCTTTTCCCTGAAAGTCTGACCCGCTGGTGCTTGAGAATAATATCCTTGAACAAGCAGCCTGGCAGGAAGCCAGCTGGTCCCACTCCTCTTCAAATCAGCAGAGGCTGCGCGTTAGCAAGGTTCACCCTAGAGCAGGGCCCCTCAGGCTTTCCTGTGCACACCTGGGAATCTTGTTAAGTCCAGGGTCCAACCCAGCAGGTCAGGGGTGGGCCCGAGGATCTGCATTTCTACTAGCTCCCCAGGGAGGTGCTGTTGGTCTCTGGAGCCACGTGAGTAGTGAGGTCCTGAGAAGCCTTTTCTAAGAACTAGAGGGGGCAAAAAAGCAGCAGCAGCTAGGTGATTACAGGTATGAGAACTGACGGTAAACATCAGTACAAAAACGAGTGCATTTCAAAGCAGTGAGCTCACTGCTACTCCTGCACGTGGCCCTCCTGCATACCTAAAGCCCCGCTCCTCTAGATGCTCTCCGCTGGTACACACTGTGTGCTGCTTGAAAGCAGATGCTTCTGGAGGCAGAAACGCTCATGCACGTTGTAGATTACCTGTTAATAGCAGTGGCACCATAGATACATTAACCGCAAGGCTTGCTGAGTTTATTCTTCCTGAAACGGTTCTCGTTCACATGCTAGATGTTTTCTCACCACCTCCCCCTCTCTCCTTGCCCCGCTGTGCACACTACGAGTGGTTTTCTTCCACTTCTTGAGGTGATTTGAGCCCATGGGTGGAGCCCGATAGTTCATGAGCTCCTTGAAATGCATCTTTAACACCGCTGTCTGCAAGGCTGGCCTCCGACCTCACCACTGAATTTTAGGAACGGCAGGTCCCCAAGTGTCCATTTCGCTCGTTAACTGAAGAGGACTGGTATAGTTCTACTGGATTTGAAAAGCAGAGGGTGTTGAAGATGATATCTCAGACCCTCACTCAGGGCCTCCTTGGGTAAGAACGGATACCAGGACAGCCAGCGTCCTTCTGGCTTCTCAGCGCCCGAGGGTTCTAAGCTGGGCCCTGCCTTTCACTTGCTACCTATTATTATTTAGTTGTAATCTTTGGGTGACGAGCCGAGAACTAGGGAGGTAGTTATTGTCAGGAAACAGTTTATTTTGAAAATTAAGTTCAATGAGGTGGAAAACCCATTCAACTTCTTCCCTCCAGCCCCACCCTTACCCTATTCCACTGCCTCTTCTTGAACTTTCTTTTTAAAAAGCAACTGGTAGCATTTGCCAGCATACATGGTCTAGACGTACCTGGGTCCAGTCCTCATTTTCTTCTCTTTCCTGATTTCTTCATACCCGCTCAAACTCACCAAGCAAAACAGGTTCACCCTTCATCTCTGGCTCACACTAGATGACGGAATCACTTCAAGTGAAATCACGTCCTCACTGCAGCAGTAGTCTAATAATAGTGAGCATCATTGAGCACTCACTGTGCGCCAGGGACTGTACCAAGATGTGACGTGCAGCAGGTCATTGCCGTGCCAGACACCTCTCTGGGGTGGGGGTACCATCACTCTCCTCACCTCACAGAGAAGACTGGGACATACACGGATCAATACCTTTGATCGGGGCAGTCAGTTGGGAATGATGGCATTAGGCCTGCCCAGCTCCAGAACCCACGCTCCTGACACTGCTGTCTAGTGCGAGAGCCAGCTGGAGCAGCTTCCACCCTAGCCAAAGATGCTCAGGGGAAGTTCAGGGGACCCAGATTTGAACAGCGCCTTAATTAGAACGCTGCAGACTAACAATGTCAAGCTGTCAGCGTAGAACTAGGCATTGTGTACCCTCTCCTGTGCCCCACGAACATCTACACCCAGGGCTTCCGTCTAGGCAGATTCCTTCAGTGAAAGTCCCCTTCCTGCCCTGGGCCACGGTGCGTTTTCAGGGACCCCGAGGGATTCCTGGTTAGGCGCCCTCCCTGGTGCCCTCAGCAGCGGGCCTTGTTTCAGGTTCTGGGACGGTCTGAATCCGGTGCATGCATTTACATCTGATTGAGTTGGGCATCTAATACACAAAACTGCCAGACCCTGAGTTGGGGATCTCTGAAAGCTGGGTTACTTAGTTCAGGTGAGCAAACTTACCGTTCAGCCAAAGCCTGTTGTACACCTACAAAGTGCAAGCAGTGACAGGGTGAAGCGGAGAGGCTAGACAGAGGGATAAATAAGACACAACCCCTGTGTCTAGGGCCTCAAGGGCACTGGCAGGGGCGACACATGTCAATCCATAATGCACGCCACTGTGGCTTTATAACATAGGCCATGTGCCAGGGAAGGAAAGAGAGGACTGGCTGGCAGGGAACTGGAGACGCCTGGTTGAAGGAGGTGGCATTTGAGACAAGACTGGAATGAGGCAGTAGGACTCAGATGGGCGGGCTTCGGGGGTGGGGTATTGCAGGTGGAAGCAGGGAGGCCTCCGTAGGACTGCGAAGCATGTCAGTCAGGCTGGCATTTGAGGGCCTCAAGCTGTGTGGCCACGTGGGCTTGGGGAGCAGTGGACATCTAAGTCCACTGATAACAGAGCTGACATCTGGAGTCTTAAACCCCGGAGCACACTGGAGGCATCCTCGTTTACTTCCTCGCCTTGCCCTCAGAGGTGGGTTCTCTTATCTCCATTTCACAGATGGAGAGACTGAGGCCCAGGGAGGCTAAGGGACTTGAGCAAGGCAAAGTGAGGAGTGAAACCCCAGCAGGCACTCTCGAGAAGCCATGCTCCTTACGTGGGCTTTCTGCCTCACCGTGGTTGACCCCTGTCACGGGGAACAAGACTGGTCACAAAACTGCAGAGGTCGGAGGCAGTGAGAGCTGCCCCTCACCATGCATGAATAGAGACATCTTCAGGCCAGATGGGGCTCTGAACGCACACCCCGCGTGGTGTTGGAGATGGAGGTGCTTTCAGGACCTACGTGGGCCCCTGCCTGGGTGGCACAAGCCTCGAGGGTAGAACAGCCACGCGGTGGCCTCTCCCAGCGGCCCGTTCTCTCCCGGCTAGCCACGAGCACCGCGCCAGGGAGCTCCTGTCCCTCCAGGGCCCCGAGGCAAAGGGAGACAAGGTGTAGCAAATTAAAACAATTGAAGTCACATCACTTGTACCTCTCGGAGGCAAGCCGTAAATACATAAGTACTCGAACCTGCTATTCTGACTGCAGCTAATATGTTTTAACCGCAGTCTATGGGCTCTGGAAAGCAGCTGTGAGGAGGAGAGCAATAAATTGGATTGTAGAAGCACAGGATAGAAAAATGATTGCAGCGTTTTTACAATTACCTGGCTTTCCCTGGTCCACAGAGGCAAGAGTGCTTTCTCTTTGTACTTCTGCAGTAAAAACGTATCCAGGTTAAGTCCGTTTCATTATGATATCATCATAATCCAGCCTGTATTGATTGCTTGCCGCTCCCCGAGACCCGGGGCCCAGGCGCTCTTCACCCTCCCACGGACGCCACCCGCCGGCTCGCCCGCGCCTCCGCTGTGCAGAGTCGGCTGAGGCACTGAGGGCCAGGCAGCGTCCAGGCCAGCGGGCTGGTAACTGTGGGAGCCGGGACCCTCACTCCAGGCATCGGACTCCGGAGCCCACTCCTCCCAGGAGTGAAAGTTTTGCTGTTTGCCACATCACTGTGAGGGGAACGGAAATAGGTCAATTTTCATTTTTCAAATTCTTTTTGCACCTAAGGGATTGGAGCAGTCTCTCGGTCCCCTGAATTTCAGACACACGGTCCCTCTGACCAGAGTGGCCGGATGCCTTGTGTTCCGGCGTGTTGCTGTGTTCATGGTCCAGCCCTGCACATTATTAAGAATCTCACAAAAGTGAACTTAGATCCATTGTACCAAGTACAAGCTGCTTTCTATTTTTTGCTCTTCTACTTAAATTTTCAAAGAATCTAAAATAGCAGTTGCCATTTTTTGCCATGTTCTCTTCTGAAATATTTAATTCTTCCCCGGGCGGTTTCACGTTGCGTTGCCCGAGGATTACTTCCATTTTTGAAGAGAGTCTATTAGCCGAGAGAAGCAGAAAATGCATTTCACCGACTGGCAGGGACGGGGGCAGGCAGCGCAAGCGAAGGGAAGCCGGGAGGCCCACGGCTTTGCCTTTATGAAGCTGCTTGCCCATCTGCAAAGCCAGGACCAGCTCCCTTTATTAAACTCATACTGATTTTTAAAAAGCAAAGTTTCTCTGCAAAGACCAATTTTAAGGGGATTAATGCTCAATGAATAATGCATCAGGGAAAGAACTAGAACAGTGATACTTAATTGGAAGACAAAATCAACTGTGGCGAAGTGCCTACGTCACCTTCTAGATGCAAGGCAAGTTCTAGAGGGTTCCTTGGGTCTTAAACCAATCGGAAGTGAGGGCAGCTCCCAGGTCACCAGCCGGATCGGTGCCGCGTCCATTTCTCTAAATGTCTGTTTCTCAATGACTGCCAGAGAGGAGGGGAGGGGAAAGCACGAGGGAGATGAAAGCTTTGGTGACTTCTGCCTTTGTATTTGAAGGTCCTAATCAGAAGCTGAATTTCTCCCTATTAGGTAATTAAGTGAGATGATGCTGATCTCAGGTGATTCTCTGAGCTCTTGTTTCAGGCTGTCCCTGGCCTTCAACTCCTGCTCCCCTTGGGCCAGGCCTAAAAAGTTTGAAGTTTACCGCCTCCAGAGGCAGCCTTTCTCAACACCTGCGGTGGAATTCTGCCATGGTTTTACTGCCTTCCTCCACATGTCTTTCCCTTCTCTCCCGCTCTGTCCAGCAAACTGTACCCCGTGTCGTTTTCGGGATCTGTGATTTTTTGCTTCTTTGACCAAAACTGTCAGAATTCACCCACAGTGGTAGCAAGAGAAAGGAATGGTTTCCTCCCTTAATCCCAACTCACTTGGTTTTTAAAAGAAAGGTATTTAAGCTGTGGTGTTGGAAATGTCCTCACCAGGTCAGCGTGGGAAAATGTGATTCTTGGCCGATTAACTATAAGGCTGATTTTCCCAAATCCAGATTGAGTAGTGATGAATTGCTAACCCTTGTCAACTACCATTTTGTTTCTTGAAAAAGAAAATGAAAGGGCATCTCTGAACATTAGAAAAGGACCATCAGGCTCCCGCTTTCGGCTCATTTCCCACCCTGCAGGTGGCCCCCTCAAGGTACAGGGGACACCTCCCGTTTTCCACTTTGCCTAAGGGTCACTCAGTTATAACCCAGGGGTACAAAAGATACACTGGACCTCAGGGAGCTGCGAGTGTGCAGGACTCGCCAAGACGCTTCACAACACGTTTCCCCGTCCTGGGAAGGTGGCCCTCCAGCTCCCATGTTCTGAACTCTCCAGGTGCCCCAGGTTTCAGGAACGTCAGGGCCAGGCTCAGGGTGGAGGGGTGTGGAGAACATCCCCTGATGTGTAGTATCTAGAGCTCAGGGAGCTCAAAGTAGAATACCTTGCGGGGAGGGGCTTCAGAAACCCAGACTGGCCCCACACCGATTAAATTGCCTGTGTGGGAGGGACCCAGGCACCAGCGCTGTTTGAAACAGCCCAGGTGAATCTGCTGTGCAGCCAAGTTTGAGAACCGCTGATCTCAGAGCACCTCCGGACACAGCTTTAGGAAAGGCTTCATTCAGAATAATACCTGCCTGCATCCTAGTCCCCACTTATTTAGTAGAATCTCCAGGTTCGCCATACTTTTCCCATTGACTTTTTTTGACCCATTTCATTTTGCAGCTCCGTTTCCCCTCCATGTCAGCACAACCTCTAATAGTTGTGTTTTTCCCCAAGAAGACAGTTTAAAGCTTTAAGCTGTTATGTGACCTTACGGTCTTTGTCCAACTTAGTAAATCTGTTGGCTTTTAACAATGATAACAAAGACTCCACAATTCCATTGTAGTTATTTTTTTGTCCTTCGCCAGACTTTTTTCTAAAAGCAACGATGTGTTTTGACTTTGTTTTTTGAAAGATTATAATTTTTTTAAAAATCAAGGATGCTTTGGGGGCCAGAAGATTCCTTTATTCTAGAATTCTCCCAGCAGTATTTCTTTAGAAAGAGAGTTAAGCCCTTCCACAACTAGAATGTTGGGTCTCTAAATTATTACAGCGGGTCTTTAATAAATATCTGCCACTTTTTAAATTTACATTAAGCAGAGCAGGTATACAGTTGGAGGTATTATGTGAAGCAGGAAGAACAAAGTGGAACAGCCATCAGCGGCAATTAGGCATACCTTTTTAGAAGACTGTAACAAATAGTGTGTTTATTTCCCTACCAGAGTGCCTTCTAGAACACGTAATGGGAGGCAGAAATCTCTGGTTCAGTTTCTGACTCATCCACTGTCTAAATGTGAAATGTTAGGTATAATATTTCATTTCTTGAAATTGTTTTTGTACTGCCTACTCCACAGGGCTATTATGTGATTTCAAAGAAAAGTAGGTGAGGGCACCCTGAAAAGCCTAAAGCACTAGTTGATATAATGTAAAATTAAAATGTTATTAATTAAGGTTTCACTGTCCGGTGTGGACTTTGGACGTGGGTACTAGGCTGCCGTAAAATAGGCACATCCGGGCTGTGATGCAGCAGAGGAACAGAAGGTAAAAGGGATGTTAATAATATAACAGATAACTTTTCTGTGCCTTTTCCTGATGGCAAGGGGAATTTACATCACCACCCACAGAGGGCAATTAATTGGTTGAAAGACCACTATCATTCAAGACGTTGCTTTAAAAATGCCTTGCCCTCCGCTTCGTGACAGAAGGGAAGGGGAGGTGGGGAGAGAGAAGGATTCACAAATACGTAGATATTATTCACGTAATATGATTTTTACAAGCTATTTTAAGAATTGAAGACTTTTTAAAGCTACCTGGACTTGTTTCACGTGTAACATGCGTTTTCCAACCTGAAGTTGACCAGCGTCTATTCAGAGACAACCTGGGAAGCAGAGAGATCTTACAGCTGGAAAGTGCGACGCCCCCGGGGGGGCTGGGTGCTGCGGTAACTTGCTCACCGCTCTGTGTTTGTGACATAAGACTCCTCCACTTCCTGTCTTTCAGGAGACTAGAATGTAGACATGAGGGTATTCCTTTATACATGTATGTATTTGCTTTTTTTAGGATAAGTAATATTGTATTACAGTTTTAAAAAATCACAAAGATAAGGAAGATCCTCTTTTGGAACAATAGAAGTAGAAATAAGTAAAACACGTAGTCTTTTACTTTGTGTATTTCTGCATCGTTTATAAGATCTCCCATTCCTCACTTCTTTCCAACTTCATCTCTCTCCAGCTCTGTCCCATCTCTGGAAGTAACCACCATTCACCATGTAGTGTTTATATTTCCAGATGTTCACCGTTTATAATCATGTGCCTTTAAGAAGAAAAAACAAAAATGGGACTCTATTAGTGCAAGTATTCATCCAGTGCCCAACTGTTAGTTGAGCACCTACTATGGGGTGAGGCACTGTTTAGATGTTAAGGATACAGCACCAGAGAATCAGTAAGATCCCTGATCTCAGAGACTTTGTATTCTAACCTTTTGTCGCTTTTCAAAAACCTTTTTTAGAGTAATTATAGATTCACAGCGAGTTGCAGAGATAGTACAGAGAAGTCCTGTGCCTCTGTATCCAGTTTCCCCTCACAGTTACATCTTACATAACTATAGTACTTTATCAAAAGCAACCATACAGAATCACATACGTACATCTGTGTGACTGTTGCCGTAATCGAGATACACAGCTATTGGTCACCACAAAGATCTCCTTCATGCTACTCCTTTATAGTCACACATACCCCACTCCTCTCACCATCTCTACCCCTGGCAACTGCTATCCCATTCTCCACCACTATAACGTTGTCATTCTGAGAATGGTATGTAAATGGAATCAGACAATATGTGACCTTTTCTAATTGGCTTTTTTTACTCAGCATAATGCCCCTGAAATCCATCCAAGTTGTTGTATCAATAGTTTTTTGCTTTTTATTGCTGAGTAGTATTCCATGTTATGGATGGGCCACAGTTTGTCTAACCATTTACGCATGGAGGGACATTTTGGTTTTTCGAATTTGGGGCTATTACAAGTAAAGCTGCTATAAACAATTGTGTACAGGTTTCTGTGTGAACATAAGTTTTAATTTTTCTGGGACAAATGCCCAGGAGTGCGACTGCTGAGTAATATAGTGAGTGTATGTTTATTTTTTGAAGAAACTGCCAAACAGTTTTCCAGAGTGGCTGTACCATTTTACATGCCCATAGGCGATGTATGAGCGATTTCTTCACATCCTCTCCGGCATTTTGTGCTGTCACTATTTTTCATTTTATCTGATAGGTGTGGAGTGATATCTCATCATGGTCTCAATTTGCATTTCCCTAGTGGATAGTTGTGTTGAACATTTTTTCGTGTGCTCATTTGCTATCCATATAACCTCTTCAGTGAAATGTCTGTCTGTTCATGTCTTTTGCCCATTTTCTAATTGGATTGTTTGTTATTTTAATATTGAGTTTAGAGAATTCCTTGTATGTTCTAGAATAATGCTGTGTGGGATATGTGGCTTCCAAATATTTTCTCCTATTCTGTATAGCAGAAGATTTTTATTTTGTTAAAGTCCAATTATCAACTTTTTTTTCTTTTGTGGTGTCATGTCATCTAAGGACCCTTTGCCTAGCCCCAAATCCCAAAGATAGTCTCCTATGTTTTTTTCGAAGTTTTATAGTTTTGCATTTTACATTTAAGTCTATCATTCATTTTGAGTTAATTTTTGTATAAGACGTGAGAATTAACTTGAAGTCCATTTTCTTTGTCTATAGGTGTCCAGTTGTTCTAGCACCATTTGTCCAAAAGGCTATCCTTCCTCCACTGAATTACTTTCATCAAAAATCAGTTAGGCAATAGTGTGGAATTATTTCTGATTTCTCTCTTCTTTCCATTGATCTGTGTGTCTCTCACTTTGTCAATACCACACAGTCGTGGTTATTAAAGCTCTATAATAACTCTTGAAATTGGGCAGATTGATTCCTCTTACTTTATTCTTTCTCAAAATTATTTTAGCTATTCTAGTACCTTTGCCTTTACATAAAAAATGTAGAATAATCTTGTCTATATATACAAAATAGAGGGATTTTGTTAAGAATTGCATTATACCTGGATCAACTTGGGCAGAATTGATATCTTTACTATGTTGAGTTTTCAAATCCTTGAACATAGTATATCTCTCCATTTCTTTAGATCTTTGATTTCTTTCCTTAGCATTTTGTAGTTTTCAGCATTCAAGTTCTTTACAAGTTTTGTTAGATTTACATGTATTTCTCTTTTTGTTTTTTGAGCAATTGTAAATTATATTGTATTTTTAAATTTGGCATTCATGTGTTTATTACTAGGATATAAATGCAGTCAATTTTTGTGTGTTTATTGTATTTATCTAGTATTCTGTGACCTTGCTGAACCTCCTTACGAGTTCTAGGACTTGTTTTGTTTTGTTTAGATTCATTGGGATTTTCTCTGTAATCTCATGTTATCTAGAATATAAACAGTTTTATTTCTTCCTTTTTGTTCTTTATGCCTTTTATTTCTTTTTCTTGCCTTATTGCACTGGCTAAAACTTCCAGTACAATGAGGAACAGGAGTGGTGAAAGCAGACATCCTTGCCTTGTCTCATTTTATGGGGAAATTATTCAATCTTTCACCATGAAGTATAATATTAACTCTACAACAGTTTGTAGATGCTTTTTATCAAGTTCAGGAAGTTTCCCTCTCTTCCTATTTTTCTGAGTGTTTTTATCATGAATGGGTATTGAATTTTGTTGAATGCTTTTTATGCCTTAGTTGACATGATCATGTCATTTTCTTCTTTGGCCTGTTAATATGGTGGGTTACATTGATCGATATTTGATTATTGAACCAGCTTGCGTCCCTAGGATAAAGCCCACTTGGTCATGGTGAATAATTCCTCTTATTATTGCTGAATTCTATTTGCCAATGTTTCGTTAAGGAGTTTTGCATCTATTTTTATGAAAGATACTGATCAAGATATTGATTTCTTTTTTACGCTGTCCCTGTCTGGTTTTGGTATTGGAATAACATTGGCTTCATAAGATGAGAAGAGTTTCCTCCTCTTCTATTTACTGGAAGAGAATGTATACAATTGGTATTAATTCTTCTTTAATAGAATTCTCCCAGGAAACCATGGTAGCCAGGAGATTTCATTTTTGGGAGATTTTAAATTACAAATTCAATTCCCTTAATACTTATAAGGCTATTGAAATTATCTGTTTCATATCGGGTAAATTTGTGGTAGTTTGTGTTTTGTGAGGAATTGGTCCATTTCATCTAGATGTTTTCAAATTTATGTGTGTAGAGTTCACGGTAATCTCTTATTATCCTTTTTATGTCTTTAGAGTGTGTAGTGATATCCTCTGTTTTAATTCATGATACTGGCGATTTGTGTATTCTTTATTTTTGCTTTGTCAGTCTTGCTAGAGAATTGTCAATATTCTTGATCTTTTTCAAAGAACCAGACTTTTGTTTCTCATTTTCTTTGTTCTATTTTCAATTTCACTGGTGTATGCTCTTTATTATATCCTTTCTTCTGCTTGCTCTGGGATTATTTTGCTCTTCTTTTTCAAGATTCTTGAGGTAGGAGCTTAGATTATTATTATTTGGGACTTTCCCTCTTTTCTAAAAGAAGCATTTAGTGTGATAAAATTTCTTCTTAACACTGCTTTAACTGTGTCACACAAATTCTGCTATGTTGTATTTTTATTTTAATTCAGTTCTATGTATTTTATGTTATTTCCCTTGAGACTTCCTCTTTCAACCATGGATCACTTAGACATCCTTTTTTAAGTTTCCAAGTGTTTGGAGAATTTTCAGTTATCTTTCTGTTATTTATTTCTAGTTTGATTCCATTGTGGTCAGAGACATACTATGTATGGTTTCAATTTTTTTGAGTTTCTTGAGGTTTGGCTCTAGATGTTTTTTCTTTGTATGTGTTCTGTGGGCATTTGAAAAGAATGTGTATTCTGCTATTGGGTGGAGTGTTCTGTAAATGTTGATTAGATCCTTTTAGTCAGTGATGTTGTTGGGGTCCTCTATATCCTTGCTGATTTTCTGTCTAATTTTTCTATCAACTGTTGAAATAGAGATGTTGAAGTCTCCAACTATAATTGTGGATTTCTCTGTTTCTTCTTTCAGTTCTATCGGGTTTTGGTTCTCGTGTTTGTAGCTCTCTTGTTTGTTGTATACACATTTAGGATTTGCTGTGTTTTCTTGACACATTGACCCTTCTATCATTATGTAATATCTATCTCTGTCCTGGTGATTTTCTTTGCTATGAAGCCTGCTTTATCTGAGATCAATATAACCGCTCCTGCTGGCTTTTGATTAACAATTGCATGATATGTCTTTTTCCGTCCTTTTACTTTTAATCTATCTTTGTCATCATATTTGAAGCGAGTTTCTTGTAGACAGCAGATAGTTGGGTCATGTTTCTTAATCCATTCAGCCAATCTCTGACTTTTAATTGGTGTATTTAGATCATGTACATTTAATGTAATTAATGATATGTTAGTACGTAACTTGGTAATTTTATTTTTCTTTTCTGTTTGTACTTTCTCTCTTTTTTTTATTTCTCTGTTTCCTTTTTCCTATCTTCCCATGGATTACCTGAACATTTCTTAGAATTCCATTTTGATTTATCTGTAGTGTTTGGAGTGTGTCTCTTTGTATAGTTTTTTTAGTGCTTTGTCTAGGTATTACATTATAAGTATGTATTATGTATGTATATGTGTGTGCCTGTGTACATGAATATATATATGTGTGTGTAACTTATCACAGTCTACTGATATTAACATTTTACCAGTTTGAGTGAAATATAAAACCTTACTTCCCTTTACATCCTTTTACCCTCCCCTGTTTATAATATGGTTGTCTTAAATATTTCTTCTACCTACATTTAGAACCATATCAGGTAGTTTTATAATTTTGTTTCACACATCAAAATAATGTAGAAAATTCAAGAAGAGAGGATCAATATATTATATTTACCCATATTCTTACCTTTCAGTTTTTCTTCCTTTTGATGTTTCAAGATTTCTTCTTTTTTCATTTCTTTTGTGTTTAGAGAACTTCTTTTATCCGTTTTTATAGGACTGGTCTTCTGATAACAGATTTGCTTAGTTTTCCTTCATCTGAGAATGTTTTAATTTGCCCTTCATTCCTGAAGATTTTCACTGGGTATAGAAGTTGAGGTTGACAGTTCTTTGAAGAGCATTTGAAAATGTTGTGCCACTTTTTTCTTGGCTTCCGTGGTTTCAGATGACAAATTTGCTGTCCTTCTAATTGTTTTCCCCTATAAGCGAAGTGTCATTTCTATCTTGATTCTTTCAAGATTTATAAATCTAGTTTTCAGAAGTTTGTGCTGTGTCATGGTATGGATTTCTTTCAATGTATCCCGTTTGGAATTCACTATGTCTCTTAAATCTATAAGTTTATGTCTTCTGCCAAATTTGAGGAGTTCTCAGCTATTATTTCTTCAAGTACTTTTTCAGCCCTGCCCTCTTTCTCTTTTCCTTCCAGGACTCTGAAGACATGACTGCTAAATCTTTTGCTATAATCCCACAGGTCTCTGTTCATTTTTATTTTTCAGTTTGTTTTCTCTCTGTCATTCAGATTCGATAATTTCTATTGTTCTAGCTTGCGGTACATTCATTCTTTCCTCTATCGCATCCATTCTTGCTGTTGAGCCCATCCACTGAGTTTTCTATTTCAATTATGTATTATGCAATTATAAAATTTCCATTTGGTTTTTCTTTATATCTCTATTTCTTTGCTGAGACTTTGTTTTTTCATTTGTTTCAAGAATGTTCCTAATTGCTCATTGAAGCATTTTCGTAATGGCTGCTTTAAAATCCTTGTCAGATAATTCTAACATCTGTGTCATCTCAGTGTTGGCATCTGTTGGTTTTCTTTCTTTATTCAAGTTGAGATTTTCCTGCTTCTTGGTATGAGTGACTTTAGATTGAAACCTGGACGTTTTGGGCATTATGAGACTGTGAATCTTATTTAAAGTTTTTTCTGTTTTAGGGCCTTCCTCTAACACTGCTCCAGAAGGGGAAAGGGTGGCACTGCCTCGTTACGCCCAGGTGGGTGTAGAAGGCCCAGTCCTCTGTTCAGCCTCTGTTGACACCCAGGGGACAGGGGAGCTCCTCATTGTTGCTGAGCAGGGATGGGAGTTTCAGCCTCCCTGAAGCCAGACATCACCCTGGCTGGGAAGGATATGAGTGCCTTGTGGCTGCTCTCCTTGTGGCCTGCACTGACCCCTCGGTTTAGGGGTGTGGCCTGTCTTATCACTGCTATTGAAAGTCCTGACTCTCCACTAGGCCTCCCCTGATACCACACCAGCGTGGAGGGAGAGGGGTACTTCATTTTTGCTGGGTGGTGATGGAAGTTCAGGCTCCCCACTGAGCCTCCTCCGACACCATTCTGTCCGGGGTGAGGGTGGAGGTTTGGGGCCACCTGCTACAGCCTGGCAAGGGTGAGAATCTAGGTTTCCCACTTGGTCTTTGCTGGTGGGGGTGGAGGTAGGGTACAATTTCTTCTGTGGTGTTTGACTGGAGTAGACTGTTGTCTAAAAGTTTTCTGTCTTGCTGTGATGCCCCTTTTCTGGTCCTTTGGCTATAAAGAGCGGCCTTTTGTTGGGTCTTTTTATCTGTGCCTGTTGGCATTTTCAGGTTGTTGGCTTCTTCGCCTCCAAGTCTGGGATATATGAGGCAAAAAGAAAACCCAGGAAATTCACCCCCATGTCATTCTTTGGGCACCAAGTTCCCTAGCCAGTCTTCTTTCTTCTCTCTGTATTACTGAACAGTTTTAGTAGTTCCAACCATTTTCAAGATGATGATCTTGGATTTTGGAGGATGACAATCACGTACTTTGAAAGAATTATGTTTTCTCTTCCTTTCCAATATTTTTACCTCACTTTATTTTCTGGTCCCTGCCTTGCCCAAGACTACTGGTGTAATGTGGAATAGCAGTGATGGTGACGGGCATCTGCTCCTCTCCTGCTCTAATCTTTCCACGTTAAGTAAACTGTTTTGTAGGTTTCTGTTTATGTCCTTTGTCAATGTTTTCTCTGAACTTAGCTTATTAAGAATTTTTATTAGGAATGACTGTGCAGTTTTAGTAAATGGCTTTCCTGAACTTATCAAGGTGATCATGTGGTTTTTCTCCTCTGATATATTAATAAGTTGCATTATAGTGATTTTTCTAATGTTGAGTCTTCCTTGCATTCATGGGACAAGCCCTCCTAGGTCGTGATGTGTTACTCTTTTAAGACACTACTGATTTTGCTTTGTTATTGTATTTAGGATTTTTGCTTATGTATGCATCAATAAGATTGTGCTTCTAACCCCTGCTGTACCCCAAACTGAAGACCTTTTTCAAATGGGGCATGTGTTCTCTATGCTGCCTTGGATCACTGCCTATGATCACTCTATTAAATTAATACTAAATTTCTTATTAAATATTAAATATCTTTCTATTAAATGTCTTCCCTGGCTTTTGTGGGCATTTTGAGTTTTGGTCTGTACTTTGCTATTTTAGTGCCATCCTATCCATTTTTGGTATCTAGGTTATACTAGCTTTGTAGAATAAATTGAGAATCTTTGCATATTTTCTATGTCCTATAGCAGTCTAGCACAGGAGTTAATATGTACTTTAAAGGTTGTTAAAAGTGAAAAAAAAATAAAAGTAGTGAATAGTAAAACCATCTGGGCCTGGGACCTGGCTAGTTGGGGTTGGAGGTAGAGGAGGGGGGAATCTTTGACTACTTTTTCAATTTTTTTATAGTTACTGGTCTTTTCAGGTTTTCTGCCTTTTAGTGAGTCATTTTAGTAATTTGTATATTCCTGGGAAATTATTTCTATTTTCAAATTTATTTTTTAAAATCTATTAGAATTCGCATGTATCTTCCCTAATAATTTTTAAATCAAATCCGTGTCTTTAGTTATATCATCTTTATTATTTCTAATTTTGTTTTGCTTACCTTTTTTAATCAGACTGGTCTTTTTTATTGGTCTTTAAACATCTTTCGGTTTTAATGATGAAACTGATTTGTGTGTTTTCTATTTCATCAGTTTCTGTTTTTATCTTTATTGATTCCCTTTATTCTACTTTGTTTAGCTACTTTTAAAGAAATTTCTGAAGATGATTGTTTAGTGCATTTTCAATCTTTCTTGTTTTCCGAATGCATTTTAAACCTGGAGGCCCTCTTTGATGCATCCTGTAGATTTTGAGTTGAGTGCTCTCATTGCCATTCATTGCTATCCTGTCTCCAATTTCAGCTTTGATTTTCTTTTATAAAATACTCTTGTTTTAGAATTCCCGGAAGCCTGTTGTATTTATCTTTTGAGGGTTTTATTGAGATTTTATTTGTGGCCAAATACTTGGTCAGATTTTTGAAGTGTTCCATGAAAATTTAAACATATGTTTTCTGTTAGTTCAAACTGACTTTAAATATGAAGTTCATCTGAGTTTAAATATGGAATTCATCTAGCTTGGTGATCGTGTATGCAATCATCTATATTCTTACCTTTTTTGTTTTTTGTCTACTCGATCTGTCAATTTCTGAGAAAGGTGTGCTAACATTTCCCACTATGATCATGGATTTAATAGTTTCTGCTTGTATTTCTAACACTTGTTACATAGTTGCACGTTGTGTTGTTCAGTTAAAAAGATTTGTGACTATTATTATCTTCTGGATTGTAAATTTAATCCATATAAAATATTCCCTTGCTTTTGGCTTTGACTTTTATTTTTGTGTAATGTTAATACTGCATTTTTTGCTTTCTTTTTGATAATCCTTACTAAATTTATCTCCAAACATTCTATTTTATGCCATTTTAAGTCTTTTGTAAATAACATGCAGTTCAGTCTTACATATGTCCCATCTGAAAGTCTGTCTTTTAATAGGAGAATTAAACTATTTGTATTTATTATAAATATTGATACGTTTGGACTTATCCTTGTCATTTATTTTCATTTTCTACTTAACGTGCTTCTCCTTGTTTCTCTCCCTGCCTCCCTGTTCTTTATTGCTATTCTCCTAGTATTTTCTTTTTCTTTTGTTTCTTTGGTGCTTTGAAAGTTCTACATCCTATTCTTCTTTAGTTGTTTAAGGCAGAGCGTT
Organism: Equus asinus; assembly: GCF_041296235.1. Taxonomy (NCBI): domain Eukaryota; kingdom Metazoa; phylum Chordata; class Mammalia; order Perissodactyla; family Equidae; genus Equus; species Equus asinus. The sequence goes on along the minus strand of NC_091810.1, from coordinate 53,964,176 downwards.
TAATTCTCATCATTAATGGGAAAATATAATTTTAATCATAATTTGTAACCTACCCTCCCCACAAGACAAAATCTTGAGCACATTTTTACATGTTTTTAACTTCCAAGGACTCTTTCTTGCTGATTGCTCCATTTTCACAATAGCCTATTGTTGTTTGATCAATCCAGTATCTCTCTGATAACAGCAATAGTGTGTGTGCATTTTTGTCTGTCTGTGTGTAAGTTCTATTCTCTGCATTGGAGTCCAGTTCAGGTTTTTTTTTTTTTCTCTTGAGGAAGATCGACCCTGAGCCAACATCTGCCACCAATCCTCCTCTTTTTGCTGAGGAAGACTGGCCCTGAGCTAACATCTGTGCCCATCTTCCTCTATTTTATATGTGGGATGCTGCCACAGCATGGCTTGCCAAGTGGTGCTAGGTCTGCACCTGGGATCCAAACCAGCGAACCCCAGGCCGCTGAAGCAGAACTTGTGAATTTAACCGCTGTGCCACCGGGCCAGCCCCCAAGTTCAGGTTATTTTTATCTTTCTCTATTGTGCAAATGATTTCCTCAAATGTCTCATAGTTCTTGCTCGTCCATTTGTGTATTAAAATGCAGAAATGTGTGGATTGGTATTAATAACTGTCATGTGTTTCCTCAGCAGCCATATGCCTCAGTCTCGAGGCAGACCTCTCTTCTGAGTGGGAGAGATGGCTCAGAACCACAAGTCAGTTAACGGGTGGCGTGACAGCAGATTTCCCTTCAGAGTCCCTGGAAGAGAGCAGCCAGTCCAGCCGGGGACTCTCATGGGCCCCATAGGGAAGCTTTGCCCTGAGGTGAGGCAGTTTCCCACAGCTCACTTCTGGGAAGAGTTGTGTTTCTCTTTTCCTCTCCTTACCCTCCACGCTGTCTGCTGAGTTACCTTGTATTGTCTGAATAATGTTCTAGACTCAGCATCCAGGAGGACAGCCACTTCCCCATCCTCGACCAATTCCCCGCCTTCTCCAAGAGCTCCTTCCATAACACACCGCATCCAGACTTCTACATAATGGGGGAAAGGGCGAGAGAGGTTGGCCCAGGTGTGTGGCGAGCACCTTGTAACTATTTCCCTCGTCAGTGCCCCGATGGTCCGCGCTCTCTCTCACATTTGGCGTTTCCCCGCACACCATTGGGAAGACTCTGCCGAGCCTACTGCTGGGGCTTGTTTGGGGTAGCAATTTCCACTGTTCTAGTTTTTCTATCAACCTGCCCCACCTATCAATATATCTGGAGCACCGATGGCACCTTTTCAATGCTATTAAGGATTTATTTTCCTTCTTAGCAGGGGAGGAAAACAGATGTGCTTCATCTGTCATCTTGAACCGGAAGTCTAAAAGAAGGTTTAGGATGCCACAAACAGGTAGTTTTTGAGTGAGGAAAACAAATCACTAAAATATTTTTTCTAGAAATAATTTGAAAAGAGACATCTCTTTTCCTGTACGTGAAAATCAAATAAATAAAATGTAAGAGTGTGAGTGGTGTTCATCTGGAACTAGGATGAAGTAGCCTGCACTACTGCCCAACAGAGGCTGCGTGTCGGGGCTGCGTTTGCATTGGCAGCATTGGTCATGTGCACTAGCTGCCTTTATTAAAATGTAACTATTAGCAAATGAAATTAAATACTTCAGTTGCCTAGTAACTAATCCAATCTGAGAAAGAAGCAAAAATAGAATACATAAATTTAGAACTTTTAGGCCACGTGCCAAGCAAAATATTCTTGCTTGTATCCTTTTGATCATCTGCCATTTGAATGGAAGAAAGAATATTTTAGTGTCAAGTAGGCAACATTGGTGTTGACCTTGCTTGCTGAAAGTGAATACCCCTTGATGAGTAAACATACATGAGAGCTAGACAGGCTTCCCAAGGACCTCTAGCCACACCTGACCCCCAAATTGCCAGGTAGGGGCAGGAACAGGAAGAAGCTCCAATGAACTATTGGGAATTTATTTTTCTGACTTAATTAAAAAGCCAAAGGGCATTATGTGATTTAAACCACATTATACTATTGGAAGAAAAGTATAAGCCATCTGTTTCATCCATTTCCACATAAAATAAAAATATCATTTTTCTTCCCAAAGCCACTTTTCAACATGACACAGAAAATTAAGAAACAGTTTAAGATTATGTAGTACTTGAAGTAATTACTGGGATCATGTAATATTGGAGTTTAAAGAAATACCAGGATAACTAAATTGACATTAAATGTGATGTCAGTTACTTCAAATATTACTTTTTTCTGCTTCCTTAAAAAAATGAGAAAGAAAACCACACAGTTGCTTGTATTACAGATGACATTTCAAAATCAAAAGTAAAAAAGCGAATGAAAAATTATTTCCTCCAAAATAAAATAATTTAAAACTTCAGAGTGGTAAGAATAGTATAAGGAATTCCACATACTCTGGATCCCGATTAATTTCTTTATCACTTCTCTCCCTCTCTCTCATAGCACATAGCTACATATATGTATATGCACACATACATAGGTGCATGTATACATATACACACACTTTTTCCTAAACCATTTGAGAGTTAGTTTATCTTTAAATATTTCAGCTTGTGTTTCCTGAAGACATAGCCAAATGCAACTATGCAATTCAGGAGATTTAACATTGATATAATATTACTGTATTGATATAATTATGTTAGTATTGTGTTGATACAAGATCACAATCTGTATTCAGATTTTGCCATTTGTCTCAATAATATCCTTTAAAGTAATTTCTTTTTCCCTTGATCCAGAATGCAATCCAGTAGTGCTCTTTGCATTTGGTTGTTGTGTCTCTGATCTTCTGTAATCTGAAACAGTTCCTCAGTCTTTCTTGTCTTTCATGACATTGACATTTTTTAAGAGAACAGAGAATGTCCCTCATTTTGGGCTTTTCTGCTGTTTCCTCTTGATTAGCACAAGACACATTTTTCTATCATTAATTTCAGTATTCTTCTGAATAATCTAAGTCTTTAAGAGGATCACCAGTGGAAGATGGCTAGCAGACCTCAGAGCCCTGTCACTCCAAAGTGTGGCTGGGTCAGGCATGGCTCTTGGTTGGGAGTGGCTGACAGTGCTGCCAGCCCAGGTACCATGTGCCAAGGGCTCTGGCCTCAGCTCTCTGGTGTGTCACCACTCAGCACACAGTGGGCATTTTCTAACAAAGTATCCAAGGACTCATTCCAAAATAGGAAAGCAACCATTTCAGCCTGAAATCTATTTTTTCCCCTCCACTTTATAAGAGATGCTTGAGAGATGTAAAAGCTCATGGAAAAAAAGACCACATACATTAGCAAAAATATTTAGGCTGTCTAAATGTTCTTCTATTACTAATAGGTAGCAGATTAAGTTTTTAAGCTGATACCAACTTTAGCTGCTTAACTAAAGAAGGTTGGCTGATAAATTGAAGGGCTGAGAATTATGAGTAAACATCATTAGCAATTCAAAGAAATTAGTAAACAAGCCTTAAAAGGGAAGTTCCCATTCAGGCTGGTGAATTAAATGTATCGCCTGCCCATCTTCAAGTCGAGTCTTAGCCCTCACCCAGGTTTTCAGTGATGGGTTAGGTGAAGAAAAGCTTTTGTGAGAAATGTGTGCATGTGTGTGTCAGAGTTTATGTTTACACATGGTTGGATCTGGAAGAAGAAAGATTCAAAGAACTGTTTCTTGCCCTTGGAACTGAAGGGGTTCCCATCTAAGTCTTCCAGGCCTCAGGTTTTCCACTGGAATGGGGCGCTTTCACCCACACCCACAGGCCACATGCACATTATAAATTCGGAACATCACACACAGTTCTTCTCTGTTTCGTTATGTGAGCTCCTTGCTTAGTGCCCAACTTCATTCTACAACACTTTCCTTCTCCTGCTCCCCTTCCTGTTTTTCTGCTGTTATTTCCAGTATTAAGAATGCAGACGGGAAACGTCAAAGCAATTGTCTCTGGGTGTGATGCCGGGGTCTTGGGGCTTTTAACCCCATCTTTAGTGCCTCCTCCTAATTTATAGCTCTTCTCTTAGCCGTAATTCTGAGCTTAGGTTCTCCCCTCCTCTCCTTTGGCTTCCATGAGAGTCTGCTAAACTGCTCCCTCACTCCTGCTCTGTGCAAAGCCAGGGTCATTGCAAAGATCAAGGAGAGAGTGGGCAGCTCTGTGGAACAAAGATGTTGTTTCTCGTTCATTCACTCATTCAACAAGCATGTCTTGAGTATCTACTATATGCAAGCACTGTTCTTGAAGCTAGAGATACAGAGGTGAACAGGTCAGAGCAGATTCCCACCCACACAAAGCTTATGCTCCAACAGAGAACCATGTGATACACTAGTAAAGAAAGCCAGTAAGAACCTAGTTCCTGATGGCGATAAGCACTATGAAGAGAATCAAACAGGCTAATGTGAAAGACATTGGGAAATGGTTGGGCACTCCCCCTGGCCCACCCAGTCTGTCCTCTCAGCTGGTTGGCCTCTCTGAATGTGCGTTTTGCCCTGGTGCTTCTCTTCCCAGACTGCCTGCCTGTTCCATCTCTTCCATTGGGCTGGATCCAGGATGAGTATGTGGGGAGATGCTAGCAGGACCCCACGAGCTCCTTATTGATGATGTATAGGAGACACTGGGTCACTTGGGATTTCTTGTAGACAAAACAGCGTTATATACATCATACAGGCAGAACCTGCAGTCAAGGGGCTGAAAAAGAGTCCATTTGATAATCTGAGAAATTACTTCCTGAAGACTTAATTTTATTCAAGGGGAAGCTAATAGGGCATTATTTTTTGTTTAACCTAATTTTATATGAAAAAGAATCACAACTATGTAAAACAAATTTAGGATAGATCTTATCTTGGTCATGCTTTCTAGACGTGATGTGACTATTTTTGTTGCTAGTGCTGTTGAGTCGATTCTGACTTCTAGTGACCCTTTTCGGAAGTGGGTGACCAGGTCCTTCTTCCTAGCCTGTCTTAGTCTGGAAGCTCCACTGAAACCTGTCCACCGTGGGTGACCCTGCTGGTGTTTGAAAAACTGATGGCATAGCTTTCAGCATCACAGCAACATACAGCCGCCACAGTATGACAACCGACAGATGGGAGGTGGAGTTCCCTGGTCGGAAAATGAACCCAGGCTGCAGGGAGAGTGCTGAATCTTAACCACTAGACCAGCAGATGTGACTATACTGTGTAGTTAATTCAAATGATTTTCTGCAACTCTTGGCAAGTAATTACCATCCCATTCACATCTGCCCCTAAAATTGGGCCATATGCAAGTCTCTCCTATAGTATTTATCTTTCTAATCAAAAGGTAACAGACTGAAATTATGACTTGAAACAGGGTAGCTGTTATTTTTTTCACATCTCCTCAAAAAGTCATGTCTTGGGGCTACTAAAGTGTGAATTTTTAGAGCGTATCAAGGTGGCCTGATGGGCGTGAGAGGAAGAAAGAGTTCGATTGATAACAAACCTCCGAGCCCTTATAATGGACTCTTCTCCTCTGGTGTCAGCCTGAGATAGCTGCATTATGAATTTAGATGTGAGTAGGGTTATATCATGTATTACAGAAAAGCAAATATACCCCCTCTGAAATGTATGCTTTCACCAAAACTTGACCTAAGGCACTCACTGGTGGTGAGAAAGCTAGGTGGGTCTGATGCATGCGGTGGGACAGACCACTGCCTCCGGTCAGGCCACCAGCCCACGGGCTCTCCCTGAGGTGGAAGTCTTCTCCATCACTCTGAAATGGGTTCCCCTGTTCCCTCCCCGCAGTGAACTTCCAGATTCCTGTGGCCTTGACCCAGTCAGGAGAACTGTGGGCTGGGTGGGCAGCCCTGGGCAGAACCCCTCAGGGCCCACAGTTTGAAGGGATGGGACAGACCCCTCCAGGGAAGTGCTGGCCAGAGGACTTTGATGCCTGTACCTTACCTAGGAGAAGACACAAAGCACCTCTCTTCTTTCCTTTCCTCTGCTCTGATCCCAATTCCAAAAATCCTGGAAATGGCACAGGCCCAAAGGAAGGGCTTAAATGAACACCTCTGTTGTATTTCCAGCCAAGGTGGGGGACAACAGAGGCCTCCTTTGAGAGACTGTGGCCTATATAACCCTCACCAAGGTCAACAAAGCAAGGCCAGAGGTCAAACTTCCTGCCTTCAGGGGCTTGTGGTGCTTCAAAGTTGGAAATAGAAAATTCATCAAGAAGCAGAACTCTTGAATGACTCAGCGTACAGATTTTATCACGGTGAAATACAGTGTAAGACATGATGGGATTTCTCTCCCCTGTCCACACTCAGACAACACGACTTTGTAACATCGGAAGGTTCCTAGGCAGAGAAATCATAAAACTGGCAAAGCCTGAGTGTCCCTGTAGTCCCCTGCTGACCTGTCATAGCTCCTCCCTCACCCTCCACCCCCAGCCCATAGGTCCACCACCACTTCTCCTTCTCCTGGATCCCTGTTCCAAACTTGGCTAGCTACAGCATTGAAAGTGTGGACCACTCACGTTGTGCCTTACCCCCAGAGCAGCCTCCTAATCCAGAGAGAGACAGACTGAAAAAAGGAGGAAAAATCATCTTCCATCTGTGAGAGCCTTTAATTACTTTTAATTTTTGATACATGTGAAAGTATCCTGAAGGATAAAAGTGTAAACTTGAGGATCCAAAGAAAATGAACTGTAGTGGCAAGCACTGTGCGTACACTCTTGCACTCAGCGACTGTCAAAATTCAGCAGGGAGAATCATTGTCCCTTGGTAATTATGCGCATCCATTAGCATGGCATCCATTCTTTGTCAGAAGCATTTGGTGACAGTCTCTCTCCAGAGAAGCACACAGCTCATGTGGCCTGCAGTTAGATGGCCACGAGGTACCTCCCCAAGGGAGATGCCGCTGATAACACCATATTAAAGGCAGAGCTTGTTGGGTTTTTGTTGTTGTTGTCTTTTAAAATCTCAGATGCTGGTGCAGAGGCATAGAATGTTATTATAATTTTATAGACACTGCTAACAAAAGCTTCACTCACGAAGGAAAATTAAATGTTAAGGTTTCATGGATGATTATGGGGGGCGGTGGGGGCTGGTAAGCTGCAGAAGGTTGGGAAGGATAGAGGAAGTGTCATTTCCTTTCCTTTAGGACAGAAAAATATGGGGCAAGCCATAAACATAGCTTCATTCCCAAGCCGGCAATTCTTACACTTAATATGTTTTGTCAGGCAAGTCTTCAATACAGATTAAAATGAAATGCCAAGTAATTTCCACCTCTTGGCCGCTCACGTCTGCGAACAATGGAGAGTGTTTTGATGAATGTCAGTTAATGGCACTTGCACGCCTGTAGATTTAGTCCTAGCAGCAAAGACTAAGGAATAGGGGGAAAGGGCGGGGGGCTATCTGAGTGTGGAGAGGAGGGACGGGGAAGATTGTTCCATAAGCCCTTACTGACTGATTCAGTTCATGATAATCCAAATTGAAAGTGAACCAAAAACAAAATCAGGATGCCAAGATAAGATGACCCTTTGTTGTTAATTAGGCTCAAAGCATAAAGCATGATTTCCAAGAGCTGAGTCCACTTGGAGGAGGATTTCTTTGCATTTAGGATGCTTTGTCAGACAGATTCTATTTCCGTGGAAGGAAAGAGGGCAGCTGCATTGCTGGGGTCTCAGCCTCCGGTTCAGCTGGGATGTTTGCAGCAAGACTCTCAACAGTTGCAGAGCCTATTCCCTTCCCACTGGCTTCCATCCTGACAGAGACCAGACAGGGCAAAACCCACAGCCTGGGCCACATTATCTCATTTCCCCGCACATCACTGCCTTAGCAATTTTGCATTCTAAACTCCCAGTGAGGGGTAATTTTGAAGAGGAGGATAAAAACTGAAGCGCCAACAGAAATCTGTCACCCAAGGATTTAAATCCTCACCTTCTCATGACTGGCATGTGCGATGTACTTATTTCTCTCATCCTATTCTTAAGCTTGATTGGGGGGATTCAGAGTTCACTTATTCTCTTATTGTTTGGAATAGGAGCTTTACCTGGAAGTTGTTGGCTAATTTTACGGTTGTGTAGGTACCAATTAACACTCTATCCAGCAATCATCGTGAAGGAAGTCTCCGTGTTCAAAGTCTAGTAGGTTGAATTGGTCTTCCCTTCAAGGCAGCAAGGAACAGCCTGTTAACTCGACTTTGGTGCTTACATGTTTTTTGTTTTTTGAATCACTGGTGACCAAATTTTGTAGTATCCCACTCAACTTTCTTAGACGTTGAATCAGAAAGAAGCTCTTGCAGGAATACTTGGGATGTGTGGGAAAATTCTCTTCCTGTGACCAGAACGAGAGTTCCAAGGGCAAGGAGAATGAAACCTGAGGTGTGTCAGGCTCGACTGTTCTCACTGTTGGTTAATAGCATCTGTATCCTGTGCTCGTCTGGTTTGATCCCACAACAACCCTCCAAGGGGGGTACCGTCCCCATTTTACCACGAGGAGACTGAGCTCACATGGCTTTCTCAAGACCCCACACAGTGAGGAATCAAGCTTCTAGGTCTGTTTGACCTGAAGTCCCAGCTTTCTCACCAAAGCCTTATCTTTTAGAAAACTTCCAACTGTAACTCAGAATTGAGCTTACTTGCTAAAAAATGGTTGGGAAAAGGAATAGTTCTCCTTATACTCGTATAGTGGTGTTGAATTGTTGTAAAATTTTTAACTTTTCTCACTTTGGGTCAATAATTAGTCTCAAAGCATCCAATATGATTTCTGAGAGTTGGGTCTCTATGATAGAGCTATTAGACTATTTGAGTCTAATCCTCAGAGCAAAGAGGATTGCTTTGCATGTAGGAATCATTCACGTCCTCGTGTACGTTTCAGAAGCAGCATAAGTTTTTAAATTCTTAGATAATCTGAAAGGTCTATGTTGCTGCCAATTCCAGGCTTTTCGAAACTAAAGTTTAAGGAGGTGCTTCTGAAGCAGGAATAAAATGACATGGCTTGAGTTGGTCTCCCTCCTGCATACAGGGACTATGGAAAAGCAGTAGAGGGTAGGCAGCCTGCCAGCACCCCGTAAGACGAGGGAGGGTGATGCTTCCTGACGACGCCTGAGGCCAGAGGACTGTGGCCAGAGTCCAGGTTATCCCCTGTCACTGACCCAGAAGCCCTCTCTCCCTCCTCACCTCACTTCCCTCTACCATCCAGAGGCATGCTTTGTTTTCTCATCATCTGGGGAATGCAAAACAAACCTCCCTATCGCTGGGAGCTCGTATGGATGTGGGGGAAGCACCCCTGGGCCCAGTGTCCATTTCCTCACCCCTAAAGTGGGGGCAATGACTCCTCCCTCCCTGGGTCACTGCAAGGCTTAGAGAGAAGGCATGTGGGGACCTGGACCACCTGCACAGTCAGGCCTCGTGAAAGGTGTTTACTGCCACAGGGGCATTCCAGAAGCTGCCAGCTTCTCCAGACATCTCTCTCCCTCCTCAGCGGACCTGAAATCACAGTCTGTCTTTGATAACAATTCAAAATCTTCTGGCATTTGGAGGGAGTATAAAGGTGGGAATTTACTATGCTGGGGAGCTCAGTATTGAGCCCTAACCTACAAAGACAGTTTGAGGGACAATTCCAAAAAGCAGCACTGTCAGGTCAGAGAACTCCTGGGCATCCCCTCAGGCTCATTCCTCTGGGACCCTTTCATGATGAGAAGGATGCCTCAATTTCAAAATCAAAGTAAAATCTCTGGCAAAACACCAAAATAGAACTGAGCGTCTCTGTCAGCAAATTTTGCTTCCCAGAGAACTGTCTCCACAAGCGGAAACACTAGTGGTAGCTAGAGGAGAAGAAAGACTTGGGGGCCAGGAGCCCTGTCTCAGCCTAGACCCCTCCCCCATGGTGCAGACAGGGTGGCATCTGGTCCCCAGGGCACAGGAGTGGAGAGAATCCAGGAGGGGCATTCCTCCAAAAGGATCGTAAGATTCTGCTGAATTATATTAATGAAAACCTGAGGCATGTGTGCAGGAATGGATTCTCGGGCTATTAGACTAAGGAGGAATTCTGAATTTAATATGTTAGCTCAAGCAGCTGCAAGTGGCTCTAAGAGATTGCTTTGTTGACTGAAAGGTGGATTCAGTGGCTCTGCATTCAGGGAGGTCCTGAAACCTTTCTGGTATAAAGTAGAAGGAAGGACTCGAAGGCTTAGGAATGCTGGGGTGTTGGAATAAATTTATCATGTGCGTCCTGCACACCTGCTTCCTCACCCTGTCCCCAGAGGAGCCTCATAGGACACTCTCTGCTAAGGCCCTGAGGAATATGTTAGTGAGGCGGCCTCAGCTGCCGTGAAGAGCTCTGACGTGGCTGAACTCCGTAGGCTGGGCGTGCTGGTGGGCGTGCTGCCACTGAGGTGGGCTCTCCGATTCCAGTGGGAATGATGGAGTCACTGTGTAGCCCAGGCCAGGGACAGCACTTAGCCTCTAGGGACAAGGTGGGCACAGTTACCTAGTGGGCATCAAAATGTTTTCTCAGTATTGCTATGCAGCAGTCCTAGCAACATTAATTGTGTAATGTTTCCTTTCTCCCGTTATTTTTGTTTGCTTTTACTATAAACACCTAAACACTGTGTGGCGCATCTTGGCCATGAATCAACTGGATGCCTCTACTTTGATCATCTTTTATTTTTCTTCCTAATCTTTAATATTGGAGAAAATCACTTCCAAGAACATAATGGGTCCTACCAGCATGTCATCCTTGAGTGGAATGAAGTTGGAGCCCAGAGGCATTATTTAGAAGGAATGTTCCAAGTGAAGCCCTCCTCCAGGGCTCCCCAAGACAGAGCTAGCCATAGGAACGCCCCACTGCAGTATTTGGGCTTATTTCTGTGGTGTTAGGACACCGACTGGTGAGCCACCAACAACAGCAATGACGATGACAATGATGATGGCTGTGAATATTTCATTGAGCCCCAGGATTATCTCTTTGATTCCCTCTAAGGGCCAAGGGGGAGAAGTGTTGTTACTGTCTCTATTTTACAGATGAGGAAACTGTCAGCCAATCATCAGCAGGCTGTCTCTCTGACCTTTACCCTTCCACCCAGGTACCCAGGGTGGGTAGTCCCCTCAGACCTCTAGCCGTACTACCCTCTACTTGAGGAGTATTAGGTGGTCAGACACGCAGAACTAGCCACAAAAGGCAGGCAGTGTTGTATAGTTAAAAGTACTTGGCCAGGGGTGGGGGAAGCATTTTGCAAATGGCAAAGCCTCCCATGGACATACTGTCTTGTTCAATTACAATAACCCAGTACCCTGTTCTATGGGACACTGCAGACACTTGGGGTAGAGGAGTGAGTGGCCCAGGGTCATACGGGGGTAAGTGATAGTAATCTCAACTTCTGACTCCAGGGCTCCCCCTGAAAAAGCAAGGTCATAATCTCGTATACTTCCATAAACTGCCCATGGTCCTATTCACAGGTAATTCAAACTGAAAAAGGCAATAGAAGTGGTGTTTGGAAATGTCTGTTGGCGCCCTGGGTATGACTGTGCTGAACCTTCCCTCTAGGTCCTTCTGGAGTGCAACCTGCTCACCTGAACTTCCCACCGATTCCGGTAAAGACATTTGCAGTATGATTGGCCCCTACCAACCTGTGATTTTCATAAAGGGTAATAGGCTACCCCAGAAAAATGTGCTTTAAGCCCCACGGCCTCAGTTTTCCCCATCTGCAAAATGGGGACAGAACCGTGGCCCATTCCCCACTTCCTCTTGTCCCATTTTAGTGCCTCTAGAGGACGAGGGGAATGGAGGTCAGGTGTATCTTCAGCCGAGAAGACAACTTTTGCAGAGTTCTCGTTTCACCCCTTTGTTTTTTCAGATTCCCTTGAAAGTCCCCCCTTCTCCTGAGCCCCCAGGCCTGCAGCTGTTTCTTCTGGGAGTGAGGGGACAAAGGAATAACATCAGCTAGGATGTGGGCTGGGCACTTTATCTAAAGAAGATTGCATCATCGTGCTGCCAGGATTTTTTATTTTTCTTTCTAAGGATGTGGAATGGGGGTGAGGTGGGGAGGGGAGGACAAGAGCAGCCCAGCCCTAAAATGCTTCGTCCTCTCACCGCCTATGCTTAAGAGACCCACAAAAGCTTGTCGCTACAAGCTTTGCGTCCGAGAAGAACTAAGAGGTACTTAAGGGTGCTGTGATAATGTTAGTGTGCCCCGTCACTTTGTCTTAAAAAATACACAAGTGCAGGAGAGGATCCAGCACTGAGTGCCCAGGCTGGCAGAATTCCCTGCTCAGCATGCCCACCCACCCCACCCATAGACTTTCAGAGTTAAGACAGCAAGTCAGTGATAAGGTGGAGCTTCTTTGGGCCAGAATGGCTCCCCTGAAATTCAGCTGAGTCCCGACGTTGCCAGAATGACTATTATGGTGACCGTTTTCTGGAAATTTCTTGCAGAATGAAGAAGGAGGCAGGACATCTCTTTTTGTCTCCAGAACAAAGATGCAGAGTCTCAGCAGTACCAACAGGTCAGTGGGTTTTGATCTGTGCCTTATGACGGGGCTCTGAGTTGGCTGTAGCTATGGCTGTGTGTAAGGTACAAAATGTCTGATTTTGAGGCTCAAAATTTTACTATTCAAAATTTGTTATTCCCATTTTAGCAATAAGGAAACTGAGGCACAGGGTGAGCGGGAGCATGTAGACAGCGTTACAAGGCTGTAGAATGAAGCAAGGTCAGATGGGGCGACAGCTCTGGGGGTGGGGCTGCGTCTTTACGTCCTTGCTGATCCCCTCTCACAGCATCCACGTCCACATGGGGAAGGGGTCCTTGATCTTTTCTATGTCGTGGACCCCTTCTCACAGCACTGTCTTTAAATGCATAAATTAAAATAACCAGAGTTTCAAAAGTGCGAGAACAGTCTCAGGGATATTGGTCTTAAGTATTCCTCATTCAATTTCATCAATAAATAGTCACACAAAGAATTTTTTTAAATAGTGTTTGCAAGGAAGCTGCATGGACTCCTGAATTCTACCCTCTGCCTTGGTCCGTCCCACCTTCCTATTTGTCTGAATAGCCCCCTACCCCAGGGATTTGAGTCCCTCCATTTGCAGGAGAGCTGCCCCCGCCCCCAGGACTGAAAGCACTTTCGAGGTGTCGTACATAGGGCCAGAGTTCCAGAGGAATTCACTAGCTCCAGCTGACATAGGTCTCCTTTAGGGGCTAACAGAGGTGGCTGCTTGAGTGGCTCCAATAATGACATTCTGCAGGAGTCAAGTCAGCGATGTGCCTAGGTCTAGAGTCTAGGGAGTAGACCCTTCACGAGGCAACTGCTCCCAGCCCCCGGAATCTGGTTAACAACCACAGAAAGATTCAGACTTGTGATTTGTCCCTCTATTTTGCTAGTGATCTCTCTGAATAATGGTTGGCGATCTCCTAACAGACCGTGAATGTGAGACTACAGTGCATTGTTGTGGGTGTGCAAGCACAGGTGTGAGTGTGTGTGTGCCAGTATCCCCCCCAACTCAGGCCTGCATGTGTAAGGGGAGGGGTAACTCATCCATTCTCAGAAGTCCCGTTCTCCCTTATCTTTTCCTATTTTGTGGTGTCGTAGAGATAACTCATTCTGTTCAGAAGCAGAACCTCCCCTTACGTGAAACCACATTTTATTAAAAGGTTTTCTTCCTCCAAGACTGCATGAATTGCTGCATTTTTTAAAAGATAATTTCTTGGGAGAAATACTGAAGAGAGGAGAATGCAAACCTGTTGTGACAGAGGCCTTAGAACCTTGCAGGGGAAATCCCCCAGAACTCCAGGGCCAGGGATTGTGGGAGGGAGCAGGACTTTCAAAAAGAAAAAGTAGGTCTGTGCTGAGAATCAGAACTGCCCAGCTAGGCCTCTGAGGTCTCAAGGCCAGTCAAGGTTTTCAAACAACAGCTTCTTTTCTTCCCTGAGAAAAGCTGCTTGGTCAAGCTTCCCCAGTGTACATTTTGTCTGACAAGAAGGCATTTCCATTGCCAGGGGACAGAATGCTAAGAGCCAAGACAAGAGAGCTGTGCCAGGAGGAGGGGAGAGCAGCTCACCTGACCGGTGTTGGAGCCCAGGGCCCCTCCACGGCCACCTCTGTCTGGGCCTGGGAGTCTCAGGCTGCGCCGGAAGGTCTCTCCCAGGGTCTCAGGCAGGCGGCAGGACAGGCGAGGTCAGCAACCCCGTGGACGCCTCAGCTCCAGTCAGTGGGCGGATGGGGCTTTGTGTTTGAGTGAAAGTGGAGACAGGACTGTCTTGTTCATTTATTAATAGGCGTTTGTCACACAGCAGAGGTTAGGAAATAATCCTCCCATTGTCAATATGTCTCAATCCTCCTGTTGTCAATATGTCTTCCGGGGCTTGCGGGGGAAGGAGAGGCCTTTTCAAAAGAAATCCCTTTTCAGAGATAAAGGCAGATGCGCCTCACTTCCTGCAACGGGCCTGTCCCTAAAGCCAAGCTTGTCTCACACGTGACAGTCAGGGTATCAAGGAAACTCGCTCTTTTGATAGAATCCTAGATCGCTTGAAGAAGTCACTCCTTAGGTGGTTTTTGTATAAATAGAGGCTTCCAGGTATTGGGTCCCTTTAAAGCAAGGTTTTCCTTCATTTTGTGTGGTTCCTAAAATAGTAACAAACAGTATTATTCAGGAAAGGCAAGGAGCTGACAACCCTTCTGGAAGCTCTTAGCACCTCAAGTCTTAGCCGCCCCTGCTGAACGAAGGTGGGGTTTTCACTTCCCTGTTGTGACCCCCTTCCACGTACACCCCCTCGACACGCCTGGTCACTGAGATGACCACAAGAAAAAAAAGACAGAAAACTCAACAGCCTTCAAGCATTTTCAAATTCAGTGAAGAATTAGCAAACCAGAGTTCTGAGAGTGAGGTCAAAAGCAGGTCTCTTTCAATTGTCTTTCAATTGTATGAAATTGTCAGCTCAATCCTTTTGAGAAACCCAAGCACTTCCTACCCCTCTGACGGGACGTGAGTGCTGAGCACGTTCCTAGAACAGCCAAAGAGACAGAATTTAGCCACCTTTGATTCGGCTAAAAAAGAACAACAACAAAAACACAACCAACTAAGACACCAGATTCACACTGTAGATAAGAAATCATACTCTCCGTCCATGATGCTAAGGAGCATTCATGGCAAAAGCGAATTTTCTGACAGTGAATCAACCACCAAAAAACGCTTCCTGCAGCACATGGCAGGGAGCAGCCTTCTCAAACGTTGGGTGCTTATTATTCTGCTCCCAGCCTTTATTTTCCCCCCTCCCCTCCCCCAATAAGGTTGCACTCAGATACAGCAGTCCATCGCAAGGAGGAGCTTCGCCTCTGCGAGATTAATCACGAGCCGGGACCACGCGTCTGGCTGGGATGCGTGATTGATCCTGCCGGAGGAAATGCAGTGGGAAGCTAATGCTGCCTTTTATCCAGGAAGCAAAGTTCAGAGATGTTTGCATTCTGCTAGGTAAGCATGGCTTTCTCGACACCCAGGCTAGACGGACTGCCCTCTCAGCAGGAATTCTCGCCAAGGCAACACACAGGTGTGCCTCAGTGGACTGCCTGAGCCACAGAGGCTAGAGGGTCAGAACGGCTCCTTTGGCAAATAGCTTGATTCCATCATATTTTAATTCCTATGAAGTATCGTAAACCCATTGTATTCAAGAGACTGCCAAATGAAAACTGGACTAAGACCTGTGTAGTAGACTTGGGATATTTAGGGTTTTTCTAATCAGTGGAGCATGCGAGATGCTGGAATTTCCTAATTTTTACAGAAAAAGAGTCTTGGGTTTTTGTTTTTTGCCATATCCCTCCCCACGAAATAAAACCTAAAATGAAAAGGAAAATATTGCGTTTGGCATACCTGTAACTTGGAACAAATAAATGCTGAAGGGAGTTGGTAATTCGGGAGGTCCACCCTTGACTCAGATGCCAGCGGAAGACATGGCATCGCACCAAGGACGTCTCATGTAGCCTAGTGGCCTGGAGAACCAGCAGCTCTGGGCTTCTGGGCTCAGACCACAGCACCGCAGCCACTCTCTAGCTGCAGCTTTGGCTAAGTTAGTTGTTTCCAAACCTCCATTCTCTTTTTCTTTTTTTTTTTTTGGACTTTAGTACTTTTATTTCTCTCTTTTCCTTTTTTTTTTTTTTTGAGGAAGATTAGCCCTGAGCCAACATCTGCCACCAATCTTCCTCTTTTTGCTGAGGAAGACTGGCCCTGAGCTAACATCCATGCCCATCTTCCTCTACTTTATATGTTTCAAGCTTGCCACAGCGTGGCTTGACAAGTGGTGCCATCTCCACACCCGGGATCCGAACCGGTGAACCCTGAGCCGCAGAAAAAAGAACATGAGAACTTAACTCCTGTGCCACTGGGCCGGCCCATATTTCTCTATTTCCTTAAAGTAGGAAATTGGCAAAACAGTTGCGTCTCATCTCAATTAGAATTCAACAAGATAACAGATGTGAAGTGTCAAGCCAGATAACGAGGATGTAGTAAGTTTTCAGCTGATGGTGGGACTTTATTTATTAGAAGATCTAGCAGGATCCAAGAGATGTAGGTGGTGTTCGGTGGCTGGGTGGCCAAGGGAAGCACACAGCTCTTCCCAGTAGCAAAATACTGTCCTCATATCAAGGGCAAAATCCTGTCCTGCCATGGCCAATATCAAACAGGTTTAACCCTCTGCCCTCGAGGTGATCATAAAAGTGTCCGGTGCTCACATCAGAATGCATATTCAGCTCTGTTCAAATGCAGGGGAGTTTCAAATCCGTACATGTATGCTGTCTTTTAAAAACCATCCACAGGTCTTAGCAGGGCTCAGACTAGAGGCTAATGCTCAAACTAATGCAGAAGGGCCTGTATGGAGCTGAGGATGTTTGGAGTAAGAAAGGAGCCACGATGAACTATGCTTAAACAGCAGTGAGCACGGCTTCATCTCCTGAGCCTGTGTGGGAAGCCAGGCCACGTGCCGGCGGCTCTCCCTACATGATCCCACGTAACTCTCACAACATCTCCGTGAGGCTGTGGGGAGATCAGGAGGCAGATGGATGGAGCATTGGCGAGGGGAGCCCTGGTACCTTGCAGGAGACTGCAAGGCAATAATAGCCATTATTTATGGGCCAATTACTGTGTTCTCAGCAGCGTGCCAAGCACCTCATATGTGCTTTTCCGCTTAATCCTCACAATAACCCCGCCATGTAGAACTACATCCCCACATTTCTAATGTTGGGATTGTAGTCTCAAAGGTTGAGCATCTTGCCCAGAGTCACACAGCAGCAGGCCGGGGACTCAGTCTCTGGGAATCTAATCACAGACCCACCTGTTTATCCACCCTGAACGCCTCTTCACGCCCACCGAAGCCACCAGGGGTAAGGCAGAGACCAGTGGCAGGGAGACTAGAAAGGGCTCCCCATAGCCTCATGTCTGCAGTTAGCAGGCAGGAGAGAGGAGTTTACATCCAGAGACCCCAGAGGACATGCCCGTGTGAAATCTTCCCAGGCTCTTTGCATGTGTACTACAGTAAGCCTCAAATGACAGTGAGTTTTGACAAATGTCACAATCTATGCTAATATTAGCTTCCATTTACCCAGCGCCTGCTGTGTGTGTGCCAGCACTATTCTGAGTGGTTAGCCTGTCTTAACTCGCTGAATCCTCACAGCAATCCTATGTGGCACGTGCTGCGGTTATGCCCATTTTACAGACGAGGAAAGCGAGGCCAAAGAGGGAAAGCAACTGGCCTGAGGTGGAAGAGGTAGGAAGCAGTCCGGCTGGGATTTGAACCTAGGCAAATCTGGCTACAAGGCTTATGCCCTTAACCGCACTGGGCCGCGGACTAGAGGAGCAGTCTGCTTGGGGGCCTGGAAACACTTCTGCTCCCTGTGTCAGGTGGATCCCTGGCAAAGGTGATTGCAGGAGGGGGTGTACCTCTTCTGATAATTCACGGTCGTGATTCCACTGAACTGTGGAGAGATTGGCACCAAAGATAATGGGTGTTACGTATGCCCTGCATTCGGTCATCTTCAAGCCCTTAACACATGGAAAGCCTAGAAAAAAGAGATGTTTAGTGGGTTTTCCTGTTTTAACCCTTGTCATTTAGCATATTCAGCTGATGGCTGGGTGAGGCTGCTGGAAAGAGTTTGGAGGCCCGCTGAGAGCCTTGACATTCTTGTCTGAAAGACATTGGCATTGGCAGCTGTCCAAGTACTGTGGTTGACTTTCAAACCATTTAATTGAAACTATATTTTAAAAAAGGAAGGGGTGGGTGCCAGAGTAGGAGAAAGATCTTGGCAAAAAACCTTATATGCACTTTTTCCACCATTGGATTGACCAGACAGGGCCACAAAGCTGATACAACAGGATTAGCAAAATTGCATTGTTGGACATAGGCACAGCATGACATGTGCTACAGCAAAGGCATTTGGCAGGATTAACCTGCCAAGGATAAAGATGTAGCAGACAAGGGGCTGAATTAATGGACTGGCATGACCGAAGCGGGGAAATCTATTTGCATGCGATATTAACTGTGCTAATAAACTCCAGGCCGGGCTCGGCAGCCAGGCAGTTGCTTTGAACCAGGAGTTTTTATTTTAAAGCCTACCTGGAAGGCATCAGCCAAGATGGGCCAAAAGAAGCAGGCTTCCCAGGTTGCCTTCGGGTTTTCTTTTGCCATTGTCCTGGAGTAGAACTGCTATCTTAAATTCCTGGAACAGCATGTTATGACTACTGACTGTGCAGAATGATCCTAATACCTCAGAGTTTTGGTGCCAAAGTGTCCTCCATTTAGAAGGTCATTGTCTATGAAAAAGCAATGAGGAAACACAAGTACAACACACACTAGAAAATACCTGCTTGGAACAGGGTGTTTTACCTGATTTGTGTATTTTGATTCCCTGAAAGTCAGGACAGTACCAGGGTGAGCGAGTGAGACAGCCCAGGATGCAAAACTTCAGGAGGTGCCCACGGTCCTGTTTGTGCCAGAGCGGAGTCAGCATCTGGGGGTGGTGCCTCACTGGTCCTGCCCTGCTGAGGACAATGTGAGATATACCCATTCAAAACATGGGTGCACTTAAACACACAACGCAGACACTAGTGCACAGCTGTATATTGGGAGGTGGGGCCAGGAAGCACTGTGACATACTGGGGAGGTGAGAAGGGAGGGAACCGATAAAAATTGTGTCGTCCATCAGGTAACTGCTGTGGGCCAGTGGGGACCTCTGCAAGCGTGTGTGGGGCAAGAGAGTGGGGTATTTGTCCACCAACTCTTTGTGTCACTGATGAGGGTGTGCGAGGATGTTCACTCCCACGTGCAGACTGGCCACACTCCTGCTCCTCTTCCTGACCCAAGGAAGCGCCCGAGTGGGGGCATCCTGTATGCAGGAACAGTGGTGCTGGGCACCAACAGCACCTGCCACGTGGTGAGATTTAATTTTCCTCTGAAGATGTTGAAGCCATATCAGACTCCCACCGTGTGAGGCTCATTAGGAATGTCAGTTTTTAACAGAACCCTAGATTTAGAGCAGTGGTCCCCAAATATGGTCTATCAGAATCCCTGGGGTGGGGGCTGGATTCCTGGGCTTCACTCCCAAAGTGACTGATGCAGGATCTTGGAGTGGGGGTAGAGCCCTGAACCCCCACCCCCACACCATAAGCCAGCCAGCCTGGGGAGGGTGTCACACGTTGACCAGAATCTGCCTTGACCCACGGTCCACCTGGAGGTGGTGGAGGAGGAAACACTTCCTCAGTCTCATAGTCATCATCTTTTTCCAGAAGTAATAGGCAGAAAAACGGTCTGTTGATTTGAGACCTCTGACATTATAAAGCCTCAATAAACGTCGTGTCCTTGGTATTGCCTACACCCAGTGATCATTATGTGACGTTAAAAAAAAAAAATAGAATTAGCTGGCTTGACCCTACCAAGCCAGTAATGAAGGAGGACTAACATAGGAGGCCAAAGTGGAAAATAAAGAGATGAAAGACTTTAGTTAAAATTGGTGCAGAATTTTGGAACACCAGAAATCTTTCATTCTTCTAAAATGCCCCTGGGGTAGCTGAGTCCTTAGGGAGGTAACAGCAGGTGAAAAGGCCCTGTGGTGGGAGGAAACAAGGTATGTTCCAGCAGGGCCACTAGTGTGGCTGAATGGCGCAAGACCCCCCTGCCCTGGGGTGAGTGGGGGCTGCGGTCCAGCCCAAGGCCACTTGCCAGGTCACACACCCTGTTGTAAGGCTACATCTGCCCAGGGAAAGGGGCACCTTCTTGAACTCACAAA
The DNA here is from genome assembly GCF_041296235.1 of Equus asinus. Classification (NCBI taxonomy): domain Eukaryota; kingdom Metazoa; phylum Chordata; class Mammalia; order Perissodactyla; family Equidae; genus Equus; species Equus asinus. The sequence goes on along the minus strand of NC_091810.1, from coordinate 53,943,964 downwards.
AGGCTCCATTCACAGGAAAGGCCTGATTTTTTACATTGCACAAGGTGGCATATGGTCTAGCCCTATGTTTCAAAATCTGAAAGAAGGACAGAGTGGCAAGTCCACAAGGAGGGGAAGGTGACAGTGGACAGGTGAGCGGGGCTGGACCACTGGGACCTGCGGGATTTTTAGGGAATTTGGATTTTATTCCGGGCATGGTGGGAAGAGAATGAAGGTTTGAAGTAGGAGAGTGACATGCTCTGATTCGTGTTTTAAAAGGATCACACAGGCCACAGTGTGAAGAATGAATCACAGAGAGACAAGTTTGATGCGTGTCGCATTGTCCAGGTGAGAGGTGGGGTGGGGGGGTCTGGGCTAGGGTGTAGGGTGGCCGTGGGGATGAACACATGTCTTCGATGGCAAAGTGCTGGGACTTTCCAGACATTCTGATGATTCATAGGGGACAGCAAGGACAAGTTTTTACTGTCATGGTGTCCACACACCCCCAACTTTACAGGACCTCCTTGCTGATTGAGAGTACATCCAAGCTGAAGGTCCTTGTGTTCCAGGTAACTCCACGATGACGTCTGTCCTTGGGATCACCATCTGCTAAGGCAGACCGAAGAGTGGAACAATGGAGGACACAAAAGGTACAAGAGTCATAGAGCCGGGCCAAGAGTTCAAGCTGAGCAGGGGCCCAGGAGAACCATCCTGACAGCTGACTCTGGAGCCTGAGTGCAGGGAAGAGAGGAGCTTGCTGGGCAGAAGAGTGCAGGGGCATTTGCATTTGCACGCACACATGATGTACTGGGGGCACTCCTGCTCCGTAAGGCAGGGGGCGGGGCACAGATGGGGAAGTGAGGGGTCATAAGATGGGCAAAATGGGGAACCATGGAGAGGTTAAGCCACATCCAACTGACCCTCTGGACAAACCACTCTGATTCCCTGTGCATCAGGGTGGAGTTAGCCTAGAGGCAAGGCGATGAGTTAGGAGGTCTGGCAGTCAGTCTGTTGATGTTAACTTATTCATTGCAAAATAGCACTGTGTATGTTCGTAAGATACTTGCTGCCACTTTCATGCTTCTGAGTGATTCATCCAGGAATGAATCTAAGTGAAAAGAGTAGTTGGGCCACAAGAGTCTTAGTTTAAATCATACATTCACCCAACCAGTATTTATCAAGCAGCCCCCTTGTGGCCAATGCTGGGGACCCAATGGTGAGGTTAGAGGCCAGTGGAGGAGACTTCACTCTCTGTCTGGTAAGTGCCTTGAAGGGAAAGTACAGATGCCTGGACAGCATGTTCAGATCTGGTCTGGGGGATAGGAGTCCAGGAAGTGACTTTGGAGTTGAAGTCTGCAGGAGGAGTTGGTATTAAACTATGTAAACGGAGGGAGACGTTCCAGGTGGAGGAAGCAACTTGTAGAAAGGCCCTGTGCTGGGAAGGAGTACGGCATATTTGAGAAGTGGGAGAAGCACAGAGAGCAAGGAGGAGGGCAGTGAGGGATGGGGGAAAAGAAAGCACGATGCCAACTCCTTGCAGGCATTTAAAGTTAAAACGTGAAGGTCACTAGTTACTGTTGAGACAATCATTTCTTGATCTCCCTTTGACCCCCTGGGCACTGATAGGTTCTAGACAGAAGCAAGAAGAAGAGTTGGCTGCAGACAGGTGTGTTCATGGCCCCAGCTTCTCATCTATTCCTGAGTCATTTGTGCCCCTCGGCTGCAGGGATGGGATAGTGCCAATCCCTGGTTTCGTGGTGTTTTGACTTCCTTGGAGTTTGTGCAGATTTTGCCTGGTACAGTACAACTTCCCATGTACACAGTCTTGGTCAAAAATGCACATTAACTTTGCCGAAGGCCCTGGCCACTCAACAGTAGCGATTCAGAGGCCCCTGCTTTATTTTACAAGGAGCTAATCCCACTGTCTGAAACTTGCTCATTCTCAGAGTGAGTGATTGTTGGCCCTCAAATCCAGTCCAGAGAAATTTCACCCTCACAAGAAAGAAAAATTTTGAGGTCCCTCTCTACCCGATGCTGAGAAAGCCAGGCATGTAACCCAGCACCAAAACTTATTGAATATACACATCAGGCATTTGCTGTATGCAAGGTTTTTTTGATCTTATAATTACCCTGTTTTGCAGATACTGAAACTGAGGCCCAGAAGGTTTGGTCACGTGCCCTCAGAACACAGGTGGGAAGGGACAGGGTCAGACTACACACCCCATCCCACCTGTCTCCAAAGTCCCTGTGCTGTGCCACACAGCCACCCATTAGTCCATACTGCATTCCAGAGAGCAGGCTGGGGGCCCTAGAGACTGTCTACTCTGGGCCCTTCTTCCACAGATGAGGAATCTGAATAGGGAGAGACGAGTAGAGTCAGCTGCATCCACCCAGGGAAGGTGGCAGCTGAGCTTGAGCTGAAGCCAGGTGCCCTCTCCACTCTGGCTCTGACTGCTGCTCCATGACCATAGAGGAGTTCCTTCATCCCTCTGAACTTTCCATTCCTACCCAAGTGAGCACAGCAATAGACCATGGCCCATGGGTATGATGAGGATTCAAGGAGTCAGAGATTGTAAAGTGCCTAGAACAGTGCCTGGCCCACACACCCACATCCTTCTGTCCCAGCACACAGTGAGCTACAAAGCTGGTCCATGTCCTGCCTCGAGTCTGGCACGAGCAACCCACATGTGGTAGAAATCCTCAGCTTGGCAATGCTGTGAACCGCAGAGGCCCCAGTGGAGACATTATGGTCTAGTGTCCCAGCAGGCATTCATTGATTGTAGACGTGAAAATCCAGACATTTCCGAGCTCCAAGGCCACAGTGATTTATATGGCATGGCTATGATTGATGAATGACTTAAAGTTTCTTCCTCCCCTGACTCCGGCAAGAACTTTGGCAGAACTTCTGTGCCACATCCAGTACTAGGAACTTGCCAACTTTGCGTCCTTAAAATAAAGCAGGTTCCAAGATAGATAGCAGAAAGTAGAAAATGTGATTCTTCTTGACTGGGTATCTAAGACCAATGCAGCAGGAGCCCTTTGGGGCCAAAGAGTTCTTCATTTGAAAGTGTTTGTCAACACCTGGAAATTGGGATTAAACTTCAGATGCTATTTTCATGTCAGGTTATGTTACATAATTTCATAATGGTGATAAAATCCAGGCAAATACCAAAGTGAGAGTTCCAGAGTCATTTTACTGCTGAGTTTCTCTAGAGACACTCAGTACCTCCCAGCTGCATCTTGGAGGGGACAAGCCCCGGCAGGTCACCTGCTGCTGGAAAGGCAGGGCACAGGGATAGCTAATTGTTTCCATGTTGACCACCTGATTTCTTTTCAGCCAGTCTCGCTTTTGTTGGCTTGCATGCCTGCCCCAAGTCCTCAGAGATCGCCCTTATTTTGGGTTTGGAGTGTGTGTCCACCCTTTGAGGACTGAGTCAGGGAGCTACTCTCCATCCTTGGAGGATCCCATTCTGACCGTGGTCATCCTTAGTAGGCGCAGGAGCTACTCCACGTGGCCTTTGAGGTCCAGGGACCTGGGCAGGCAGACAGATTGAGAGGGAGGGGGTCTTGGCAGAGTTACTACTCAGAACACAAGGTGCGAATGGTCTCTGGTTTGTATGTTTAGCAATTGCATTCTTCCCCTGTCCGTATCAGTGAGGAAAAAACTACTCCAAACTTTACCTTAAAAATATTTGGTTACCATGACACCTCCCAGGGCAGAGATCCACAAGCTGTGGAAGGTTGTGTTTCCCTTTGAGGATTTTGTTGAAGGCAATAGACCTCCTTCCCAGAGAAGCACCAACGCACAGATAAGCTTGTGTCCAAGGTCCAAGGCTCTTTGGAGCCACTATATCCAACCGTGACCCCAGGGGACATGAAGACTGGCAAAGGCTGTAACAAAAAAGAAACGTTGATAGGATGGGCATAGAGAGGGAGATGAAATGTTGAATCTGCTTGCATTCCGGTTCTAACCCATGGCTGTTTTCTATCCCTTCACCACACTCCAGAAGCAGCACCAAGGAGGGGACGGACCCCACCACCATCAGCCGTCCCAGAGACCTCCCTGGCATGGTGCGGTGGGGCAGCTGGTGTTGTGAATCAGGCCGTTGCCAATCAGAGAACGGCTACTTCACAACACCAGGGTCACACCCAACCACAAGCAGCGCTCCAGGCACCAGCGCAGCCAAGCCTCCAAGCAGCTCATCACACCTCTGAGCCCTTGAGAACCCCAGCCGGGGGCCTCCAGGTTCCTCCCGCGGGCTATTCTGACTCCACTGCAAACACAGGCACCCTGAGGCTATTTCTTGCCCAACACAAACAGCTACACTTTTAAAGGAAAAGCCACTCCTGACAGTGTTAGCGTCCTAATGGTACTACCAGGCTTTCCACTGTGAAAATGGAGCTATGGGCCCTCAGAAGGCTAAGTGCCACTAAACTGAACATTTCCTCCGAGGCTCTAGGAATATTCGGCTGTGAACTGGGCCCCTTGTTTTGATACATGGGAGTGGTAGCTTTGAATAGGGCAAAGTGGAGGGAAGGGAGGCCCTAATTACAAGATGGTGGCCCTGGGGGACATGCCTGGAGAGAGGAAGGCCTTTGTAGCCACATAGATGGGAACTCCTCTGTTTCCTAGAGGTCCCAAGTTCCCTGGAGAGTAAATGCCTCTCTTTGAGTGTGAGAGTTCCATAGCTCTCCATCAGGCGTGTGTTCCCCCCCGCTGGATGAGAGCCAAGCACAAGGAGACACTTCCCTGGGTGTCGATCTGTCGGATACTCCTGTCCTGGGTTATGTGACCTGTCACCTGTGCTGACAGATGGGCTGCCTTTTCCCATCCCCTCACAGCTGGGACCTGAAGGAGTTGGAAGACTAACTGGGGGTCTCTAGAGTTTGAGTTTTTGTTTTCATTTTTTAAAGATTGGCACCTGAGCTAACATGTGTTACCAACCTTTTTTTTTTTCCTTCTTCTTCTCCCAAAGCCCCCCCACTTCCAGTGCCTAGTTGTATACACCAGTTGTTGGTCCTTCTAGTTGTGGCATGTGGGACGCAGCCTCAGCATACCCTGATGAGCGGTGCCATATCCACACCCAGGATCCGAACCGGTGAAACCCTGGGCCACCGAAGCAGAGTGTGCGAACTTAACCACTTGGCCATGGGGCCAGCTCCTCGAGTATCTTTATGCCCAACTTAAATCTTATGTGTGACACCACCATATTTCAGAGCCAAGGAAGGAGTTTAAAGATGGAGTGGCTGGGTTGGCTAGCATCCTTTCTATAGCACTAAGAAAGAAGGGGAGCCATCTCTCCGGCTTTCCATGAGACAGAGAGAGACCCAGGGCCACTGTGATTAACCCAGGCTCTGTCTTTGTCACCTCAGTGCTGTGCTCTGCCCTGTAGGAAGCCAGAGGGATAGACAAAAACAAGCCTGGTGTAAAGATTGCACAGAACGAGGTTGCATAGACAGAGCAGCCCTGGGTCTCTGTCACCTTGGAGCTCTGTGAGGTGAGTCTACTGCTTCTGTGAAGTTCTGCTTCTCACCCCATCCCCAAATCACTAAGACCTCTCTGAAATTTGTTCTAAGTTGTGCTTGGGGACAAGTATGTTTAGAGATGAGAGAGTCCTAGATTGTCAGGAAGGTTTTCCTGCCTCCTTAAAACATATAAACTGCATGTCTGAGAATTCATCCACTTGCCACTCCTCTACCACCAACAGAGTCCAAGCTAGTACCACCCACGGTGTGGTCCCTGGTGGCAGCATCAGCATGTTGGGAAGATGGAATCCTATGCCCCACTGCACACCTGCTGCATCAAAATCTTAGGGGATGGGATGGGGACCAGGGCTCAGGGACTGTGTGTTTATGGACCACCCGCTTTTTCTTCTCCCCATATCCCCTTCCCTTCTGACCCCATCTCTTCTGCCTATTCCAGCCAGAATGATATTTTCAAAATGCGTGCCTACATCAAGTGACTCCCTCTACCCCCTTCCCTAAAACTCCTTAGAGTCAGCTTCACCCTAACGGTAATGTGACCCCATGAGTGGCGAGCACTCGCCAGCTCCCTCTCACTGTACTCCCTTCCTCCCTCTGGCACTCTTAGCAAGCTCCCTTTTGCCCTGGGGCCCTTGTGCGGCTCAGCCCTGTCTGGAATGCTCCCAGCCCCACCAACCTCCCTGTGATTGCTACCTACCTGTCCTCTAGGTTTCAGACAGAGCATAGCTTCCTGCCAGCCAACTCCCCCGACCTAGAAAGTCACATCAGGTAATGTTAGGTGCACTGAGCAAGCTGAGTTCTGCACCTTCAGAGCGTTCATCTCATTTTGCCATTATGCATTTATTAGTGGGAATCTGTGCTAAATGTGTGTCTTCCCCACTGGCCATATGCTCCTTGAGGGCACGGACACTCATTCACTACTGCACCCCAACCTAGCTCAGTGTCTGGCATAAAATAGTTCAATATGTTTGTCCAATGACTGGATGAGCCCCTCCTGAGCAGTGAGTAGCCTTCAGAGTCAAGCTCACTCTCTCTTGCTCATTGGAGCCCTGGTCTTTGTTTCCTTTCAGTGGCATCATAATGGTCAGCAAGCACTTAGAGAGTAGAAACAGTGTGGCAGGCGCTGCTCTGAGCACTTTGTGTAGCCATTTGCTTGGTACCTCCATTTCCTCATAATGGGCAGTTCACGTACCCACCCTATCGGGTAAGTACCAAGACCACACCGTCCATACTGTTCGTCATTGGTGGCACCACTATTCAAACCCAGGCAGTCAGGCCCCAGAGTGCGTGCCCTGAGCCACTGCTCCATGCTGCTGAGGAGCCAGAGGAAAGGGACAAAGCTGAAGATGGAAGTCCCCAAGGCTTTCTCCAAAGGACTGAGCAAAACCCTCTCCATTCTCAGAGGCTTCCACTCTGATTTCTTAAACCGGGTAGACCAGGCAGCATTCTCCCTGTTTGTGCCTTTCTGAAAGGTTAGATTCTAACCCTGTTTAAAGCACTTCATAATGGAACCTGATTAAAAACCTAATAAAATTAAAAATGGGGTCAAGTCCAGAGAGAGAGAACAGTTTAAGAACTGGAGGAAGCTCTTCTTAATTTTGCTGTTACGCTGGTGAATTCATTTGCTGTTTGCACAGTTACCTTCAGAGGTCTGGGGCTGCAAAGGCAAGTGTGTACCCCCTCAGAACCGAGTGCTTCCCAGAGCCAGCCTAGGAGAGCACAACCCTGGGCCTTCCCGGTTCTTAGCCCCAGCCCCATGCCTGGTCCACCCACCTCTGCCCACAGTGTGGCTTCTTTTCCAAAATGCATCCTGCCTCACCAAGAACAGCCTGCCCTCCCCCAGAACATTCCAGACCCTCCACTTAGGTAGACTTGATGCCACCTGGCCAGAAAGAGACTAAAGTGTCCATCCCACCCCCCTTTTCTGAAATGCTGACTTAGCGATCTATACCATCTCAAGCTCTATGTTCAGAATCTTTATCACCACGTTGGGGTCCTACATTTGCAGCTAGCCACCTTCCAAATTAGGAGATCCTCTCAAGAGGCTCCATCGCAGACAGCCAAAGGCCTTGGTGCTGCAGGGAGCTCGTCAGACACACACTTTTACATCCACCAGCTTGTCCTCTCAACCTGGTCACCACCTGCTGACCCCGGTCAGCACTTCTGGGAAAAGCTGGGTTTAGAAAGGAAGTTTCCTGAGTAAATGTTTAATATCAAATAGAGCAGTCCTTCTCATAGTGGGGTCCCTGGACCAGCAGCATCAGCACCACCTGGGAACTTGTTAGACGTGCAAATCCTCCAGGTCACCCCCACCCCAGCCCTGCTGAATCAGAAACTTGGGGGCGAAGATCAGGAGTCTGTGTGCTAACGCGTCCTCCAGGGGATTCTCAAGTGCCTCCAGTTTGAGAACCACTAAAACAAGGTAAAAGTTGGGGGTGGGGGCAGTTTGATGACAAAATCATCTTCAGCACTAAATGATAAAGGGCATGGCAGCGGAGTGCATGTGCCTGTCATCAGCAGCAGCGTGAAAAGTTTAGGGCATTTACTGAATGTTGAATAATAATTTTTTAACTCACTTTTCTGAATTTTAAAAGTAAATCCCCAGGTGTTCTGAGCTGTGGACACCTGACCCTTCCCTTTTTCACCTGAATAAACATGCCCAGAACATCCTTTTATCCCTCACAACAGGGACATTGGAAGATAAAAGTTATTTTCCACCAATTTAAAGGCTTAGATCTTGATTCCCTATTGATTAAATTCTTAACACAGTACGTGGCACATTTTAACAGCTTCACATTTCTTTGAGCTCACAACCCCATTTAAGAACTAGGGCAAAGAGAAGTAACCTGCCCCCAGGAGTGAGAGGTATCTACGCGCTGGAGCAGAAGTTGAGTCCCATGTGTCCCCAGACCCAGGCTAGGAGCTGCTTTTGATTGGCTAGCTCCAAAGGAACCACTGGGGACCAGGAAAATCAGCTGTGCCAGCTCAGAGCACCCTATGAGCAATTAAAAGCCCTTTGTGCTTGGCGGCTAACTGGGGGAAACTCCGACGCTAAAATGTGATGCCATAAAGATGAAACACACTGGGCAATCATTTCTTTTGAACTTGAAGAATTTTGTTATTCTGTTACATTGAGGTGGGTTTGTTTTTTGATGGTAGAGAGAAGAGTAGATTTTCCATGAATGGTCTTTCATATATTCTTTATTCTTTGTGAAAGCCATAGCCAAGGACATTTTCAGCCCTACGTGTCTGTGTCGTGGTAGGTACTGGTCCCAGGGAAGTGGCTCCACTTTTTAAAGACAATATGGTAATTTGAGGGTTTCTATTCATTGTGCTGCAAGGCAAGAGTTCCTGAAAACTACCTCTTTCCTACTGTAGTGAGACTTGGGAATGCTGTGCACCCACACTTTGCTGAAATTTCAAGAAGAGTTCCTGGGCCTCCCAGACAGAGTTAAAGTAGAAGGTTTTCACCATAGTGTTGATTTTTGATAGATTTTTAAAGGGGAAGGAGCAACAAAAATCTGTTCCACCATTCCCTCTGTCCCTTAAAAAGACACGTAAAGGGGCTGGCCCCGTGGCCGAGTGGTTAAGTTCGAGTGCTCCGCTTCGGTGGCCCAGGGTTTCGCCAGTTCGAAACCTGGGCGCGGACATGTCACCGCTCATCAGGCCATGCTGAGAGGGCGTCCCACATGCCACAACTAGAAGGACCCACAACTAAAAATACACAACTATTTATCAGGGGGCTTTGGGAAGGAAAAGGAAAAATAAAAAGACGCATAAAGAACCTCATACAGACCCAAGAGAGTTTGAAATTGCTATTTTAAAAGGCATAGCAGAAAAGAGAGTTTTGATAGAAAAATGGATCAAAATAAATAAGCAGTGAAATCTAATTCTGACATAGCTTCCAGCTGTCTGGCATACTGGTTGAGTTTTGAAGACCTGGGCCACTGTTCCTCTTTGCTGGGGGTGACACACGGGCCAGAAGCAGGGAGACCTAAGGCTGAGGCCCAAAGGAAGGTGAAAGGTGGCCTCAGGTCTTGGAAGCTCTGCCGTCTTGGCAGAGCAGATTGGGGCACAGAGGAGCCCAGGGCGGGGTGCCGGCCAGCTGTCCACCAGTCACAGTCTCAGGTGAATGGAATGAAGAGGGGGCCACTGGGAAACGCAGGAGCTGCTGCCACAACTGTGCAGGATACCTGCGGCCTGCTCTGGGCCTCCTCTCCCTGGCCTTGTCCCCTTGCAACTCTGTTTTACAGTTGACAAAGCAGAGGTTCAGGAAGAGCCTGGTCCTCTCTTTCCAGAGCCTCAGGTCTTTCTGCTCCAGAACGAAGACAGTGACCTCACTACCCTGCTGGTATTTGTGTACCAGGCACTGGGCGTGTTTCTTCTCATTTAACCACAGAGCAGCCCTGGGAAAGGAAGCACTGTTATCATTCCCATTTTTCAGGTGAGGAACAGGTTCAGAAAGGTCAAGAAACTTGCTTCAGGTCTCAGAGCTGGCAAGTGGACTCTCTGGCTCCAGAGAAGTCTGCTTCTAACCCTGTGAGGCTTCCTCCCCCCCCCCCCCCCCCCCCCCCCCCCCGCCCCGCACTGGGGTGACTGACTGCCTCTAAATGTTCTACCTGCCTTTGGCTTGAAACCCTGGAGCTCGAGGAGAGAAAGCATTGGAAGAAGAAAAAAAAAAAAGCCGTGCCCTCCTGGAGTGAACCTCCAAGGTCATTCTCTTGACACCTGACTCAAGTGGAAGAGGTAGTGTGTGTGTGTGTGTAATTGACTTTATAACTGTGAAACTCAGTTGTTTCTCTTTCATCTTTCCTGCACTGTTTGTTCCTGTACACCGCCTAGAGGAATACCACTCAATGTTTAGGGGCACAAAACAACAGCAAAAAAAAAAATGCACTGTTCAGGGACCAAATCATTCAAAAACAAAGGTTTTCAGATGTATAGAATATGAAATCCTTTATAATCCTATCCCCAGAGATAATTGTTTTTTTAACAATTCGAATATTTTTTATGATTACAAAAGCCACACACATTTAAAGATATGTCAAAATGAATTGAAAGTAAATAGATGCTTTGTTGCTCCGTCTTCCTTGTCAGGCACAGGGTCTGAGCCCCCATCCACCGATGCTGCTGGCTGTGTGGTTACCAGGGCTCCTTGCCATCCACCCCTTGGTTTTTGACTCAGAGTAAATCGAATTGGCAAGGGCTGACCTGCAATCCCTTTGAAACAAAAGTCGCATCTTAGGGCTCTGACCTCCACTGCCCACAGCCACACAGATCCCGTCCTGTCCTCCAACCTCGCCCCACCTTCCTGCTGGCCCTCACACTGCCTGCCCCCAAGGCCTTTGCACACTCTGTCCCCTGGCTTCTCTTCCCCTAGGTGTCAGCTTGAATCCCTCGCTCCTCTCAGAGACAGCCACCCTGACCTTGCCACTGACTGTGTGCCACCGTCCACAGCACGACCATCTCCCTACCTGTTGGGCCTTGTCTCCACAGCCTGTCACCTTCAGACTCCCACACCATTTCCTTGTGATCTGGTCTCCCCCCACTAGACCAGAACCCCCCTGGGCAGAGATTATTGTCTGCTTTGCTCATTGATACATCCTCAGCACCCAGAACAGTGCTTGGCGCACAGTTGGTGTTCAGTACCTGTTTGCTGAGTGGGCACATGTGGGCCCCACCTTTGCCGAGGCTGGGGAGTAAACAGCCCCTCTCCTAACAGCACCCAGCTCGGCTGCCGCAGCCTGTGTCTGTGCTGTTGCCACAGGTGGCTTCCTCTCGGATGCATTCACATGTCTTTTAAGCTCAGGGAAGCTGCAAGTTCATGGTGTCATTTTACTGATATGGACGATAAAACCCATCAAGGGCTCTTGCCAAAGGCAAGAATGCCTTCTAGGGGACATAGTGACCAGAGGCTGTGACAGACATGCAGGAATTTTGGACACATCTTGCTGAGCTTAAAGACACAGGAACGAGCTTCCGGACTGCTTTCCCTGAGCCCCAGACTAGGGCAGGGGGCTCCCCCATTGCTCGCGTGGCGCCTTGGACTTCAAAACCCTGCACACTTATAAGTAAGCGAAGACTTAACTCTGACTTTACAATTTCCTTCTTCTCCACCCAACAGCAAGCTTCAGAAGCACAAGTCAGGGTCTCTTTTGCTCTTTGGCCTCCCCATGCCTGGCACAATCTCTGGCACATAGTAGGTGTTTTGAGGGACAGCTGACTCACTGTCTCATGCAGTGCCCTGCTCTGTTCTGGCACACAGGGATGATTATGTTCCCCATTCTACGAAAGACCTTCAGTGGCCCTCTCCTTCCAGAGCTGCCAAACAAATTCAGAGACTAATGCCAAATAGATGGCATTAGAGAGCATCTTGCTGAAGATGCCCCTATTTCTCTCCATGGAGTCAGTGTGGAGTGGTAAGAGTGATGTAGGACCTAGAGGAGAGACCTAAACTCTGTGACTTGCAGCCAAAAGCATTTATAACTAATCAGAACTATTATATCAGAGTTATCACCCATTACAGGAAGCCTGGAGGTGGGGAGTCCAGGGGTGATGCAGTGATTCAAGGATGCCATCAAAAACCCAGGCTTTACCTTTGCTCCACCACCCTTCTCACCTCGTCGTCACAAAAGGGCTACTGCTGTTCAAGGCATCACCTCCACATTCCAAGAAGAAGAAAGGCAAGGCAGAGGGGCAATAATATCCTCTCCTTTTATGGGGAGACGGCTTTCCCAGAAAACTCCCCCTCCACCCAGCAGACTTCTACTTAAACTTCACTGGCTAGAACTCCATCACTTGGCCACTCTGGCAGTTAGGGATGCCAGAAAGGTGAGGATTCACCAAGTGGGAAAGAGGAAGCAGCCAAGGAGGAGTGGGTCAGTAATAGCTGCAGAATTAGCCCACAGTATCTGCCAAAACTATGTAAGTTATTTTTTAATGTAATTGTCTTGGTGAGTTTTCTTATTACAAAAGCAATGAATATACATTGTTACTTTAGAAAATAAAGACTTAAAAATCTCTACAGTCCCATCACACAGAAGTAACCACTGTTTATTCCTGGTTTATGATCCTTCCAGATCTTTGTATTTTTTTTTTCATGAATGAAACCACTCAATGGGTTGCTCCGTAATTAGCCTTCTCACTTGATATGGTGAAAAAAATCTTTCCAAATCATTAAATGTTCTTTGCAAAATCATGTTTTGTGTCTGCGTGTTCCATCGAATAAGGTGCCATGACTTGTTTATTGGTTCCTTGGCATTGGGTGTTTTGATGTTTATAAGAGTACAGTGTGAGAAATCAACAGTAGTGACCCTCCTCATAGCTACATCTTTGACCCAGCAGTTCCCCTTCTCGGAATGCATCATGAAGGAATAATCTTGGATATGCACGTTCCTTAGAGCTTTTAAAATATCCTACCAAATCGCCTCCCCAGATGGATTGTTCCAGTGTGCGACCCCTCCAGCAGAGACAAGGGCCTATTTCGCTCCAAAATTTTTACCAACACTGAGAAAAAGACTAGGGGACAGGAATGGTAGCCTAACCCAGCCGTCTCCTTTCCCAGTGAGAGGACAGAGGGAAGCACTTGCACAGAGCCACACAGGTCAGCCAGCCCTGGGACCCGGGCCTTGGGACTGCAGGCCAGGCCTCTTGGTACTGCATTGTGCCACCTCCTGGAGCACCAACAGGGGAGAGGGAAGCACCAGGATGCAGGAGAGTCCAGGGGCCTCGGAAGGCAGGAGTAGGTGCCAGGGTTCTCAAGAAGAGGGCCACACCCAGGAGATATTGGGGGCATGAGGCCCAGTAGGCCATAGGTGTGGGCAGTCCCTGGTCCGGGAGTCACCCTGGGCAGACAATTTGGTTCTGACTCAGCACTGCATTGCCTCTCAAGCTGTGGGACCCTAAGCTGCTCACTTTCCTGTCTCTGGGACCAGTAAAATGAGGAAATATGGCTCAGATCCAGGTCCTCTTGCCAGCCACTCATGCCTGTTATGAACTGAATTCTGACCCCTAAAATTCATATGTTGAAGCCCTAACCTCCAGTGCCTTAGAATGTGACTGTCTTTGGAGACAGGACCTTCGAGGAGGTAATTAAGGTTAAATGAGGTGGTAAGGGTGGGGCCCTAAACTAATAGGACTAGTGTCCTTATAGGAAGAGGAAGAGACACCAGGAAGGCACACACACAGAGGAAAGACTAGGTGAGCAAGCCAAGGAAAGAGGCCCAAGAAGAAACCAAACCTGCCATCACCTTGCTCTTGGGCTTCCAGCCCCCAGAACTATAAGAAAATAAGTTTCTGTTGTTTAAGGCATTCAGTCTGTGGTATTTTGTTATGGCAGCCTGAGCTGACTAATATGATGCCCCAACAGGTATGGGCATTGTTGCTGCTGCTCCTGTATCCTGAGCCCCAAGTATCAGATACCCTGAATCTGGAGGTAGGGTCTTTCCACAAGCCTCGAATTCTTGGTGTGGCAGATGCTGTGGATACCCACCCATTAGCCAAGCTGCCTCTGATTCCCCGCGGCTGTGATGAACAGTTCCCTGTATGCTGCCTGCATCCACTCTCAAGCTGCATACCTGAGGCTCTTTCTGGTGCTGCCGGAGCCTGCTCAGCCTCCTTGCAGGCCACATCTGCCAGAAGGTGCAGGGTAGACAGTGTCCCCGGGGCTGCCTTCCACCAATGAGGAATGGAAGTCAGAACTCTCCCAACATTCTGCACGGCTCCTATGACGGTCCCCAGCTAGTTTGAGCCCCACTTGCCTATGCTGACTGGCTCACTGATGCCCCTTTATTGGCTCATACTCCTCCCTTCAGCTCCTGCTTCCTAGGATCTCCTCTCAAATAAACTACTTGTCTCAGCATCTGCCTTTGAGGAGAGCCAAACAAGACACAGGGGAAAGAGCTGCAATTTGAACCCAAGACAGACCCAGGTGCACATACAGACACATTCCCCAGATAGAACATATGCTTTGGGGGCAATAAGCAGCCACTGAAGCTGCAGAGCCCAAGTCCTGATCACAAGGATGACAGCAGCTGAAGAATGGCCACTGTCACAGCACATCGAAGCAGGAGTGTTCAAGCAAGACAGACCTGGGTTCAAATCCCAGCTCTGCCACTAACTAGTAGGGCAATCTCAGAGGGTAGATAACTTGCTGGGTCTCCATTGCATCATCGACTGTGGGAGTGAAAACAACACTGACCTCCCAGGATGGATGAGAGGCCTGAGAAAGATAAAATGGAGAATGTGCCTGGCACACGTTGTGTGCTCAGCAGAAGGCAGCTGTCCTTTCTCTCTGAGGCAGTTGTGCTGCTCAGATCTCCCTTCAAGAAAGAACTCGCTGTTCAGCTGCAAGGAGTCTGGGTAGTGCCTTTAGATGTGCCTTCAGCTTTTGAGCAGAGGCCATGCTCTTTCTGGGCTGCCCCCAGCCAATGCCTGAGCACAGCCAAGTACTGAGGCCTGGCCATTCCTTTCCCAAATGGAACTTCTCGAAAGGGAAATCTTTACTCTGGAGCTCCCCACTGGACAGGCTGAGACTTCGTCAGACCTACATGGCAGTCTGAGGTTCTCCTGCCCAGTCCTGTGTCCTCCCCTTTTTACCCTTCACAGGCATCTCCCCTCTCCACTCTCTATCCCCTGGCCCCAAAACGAACCTCTCTCACTCCTCCTTCTCTCTCAGTTGAGTCCTCTGGAAACATGATGCTAAGACATCTTCCCCTTCCTCTCTTCTTTCTGAATAGACCTACTGCATGAAATAGCAGCAACAGAGAGAGGTTTCACAGGGCTTTGTTTGGGGGTCTCTAGGCTTGTAACCCCAATGGAATCCCTCCAAAGGAATGAGCATCTATCAGGACTCTTCCATTGCACACAGTAAAAACAGATCCTAGTTAACTTAATAGGGAAAAGAACAAGAATTTATTGGAACACTATGGAATACTCAGAGAATTTAAGGAAAAGCTAGAGAACCAGGCTCCAAAAGGATAGGGGCCTGACAGCTCACAATCTCCTGGAATTAGTGAGCTCTATTTTTCCAGGACACCACTGTTGACAAATAAACTCCAATCAAATTTAATCCTTGTAACATCATACTCAGGGTTCATATTCCAGCAAGAAAGTGTCCAACTGGCCCAGGAGGCACTTTGGGAGGGACCTCTTCTTCCACTGATGGACAGACCCACTGACTCTGCATCCAAAGCAGGATCTAACAGAAGGAAAAATGCCCACCCTGTCCTGATTCGTGCCAAGAGCTCAAAGCAAGGTTTCTCCGATAGATTTCCACCTGCTTACTCCTTCCTAAACAACCATCCCTTCCTCTCCTAAGTGTTTAATTTGAGTTTCTTAGGTTCTATATCATTGTGCAGAATCTCAATGTTTTTCATTCTCCCAAAGTATCAGATATGGAGTCAAGAAGGACATAAACACTTGCTTGGGACCTGGTAAACTGCCTCTCTTTACTCCAAAAAGGAACGACTCCTCCCCCACCGAAACCCTCCCTCCACTCTTCACTGTGATGAAGGACAATTGGCCTTGATGTACCCATTTCATCACCAGGCCCTCTGGAATTTTGGCAACATTTCAAAGGCCTCAGGGCTTATTAACATCTTTAAAGCTATTTCACATTCTTTTAACTTTTCTGATTAAGCTCCTTAACCCAACCCTAAGGCACTTTTGATAGTTGGGAAATTCATTGACATACAGAAGGCTGACAGCTTGGCCAGCAGGCCCACAGCAGGTGGTGTGGTACCCTGCCCACATCCTCTACGCAGACATTCACCTTCAAATGCTGCAGGCTGCTGCCTGCCAACACCTACCACTCTCTGCCTAAGGACTTTTGTGGGGTTGGTTGGTTGGTTTTTGTTCTGATTGCTCACAGGTCAAGGAAAGTGGAGTTAAATGCCCCTGGGTGGAGCCCTCACCCAAAGACAGAGGGGGATTTGCTAGATAAATCCACCAGCTCCCTTGCCCCTGGGGGGACAACGTGATCTCCTGAAGTTCCTCAGGGGACTGAGCTCCCCTGGTCCGCAGCATTCACTTTTGAAAACACACCTTTACCAGCTGCTCTCCCTTCCCTGCCTCACTTCCCCAGTGGACTGGTGTTTCCTTGGATCACCTCCCAAATAAATTACTTGCACATAAATCTGTGTCTCAGTTTGTGTTCCCCCAGAAGTAGACCTCAAGACAAAGCCCATCCTGAATCAAAGTTTCTCGCCAGGAAGACTTCAAGAACAGCAGCACCCCTCTGCTGCTGGCAGAGGTCTGGGAAAGGAGCGCCAGGCAGAGCCCCCTAGCTGGCTGGGGAATCCTCCGATGCAAGCTCCCCGCCTTCTCCCCTAAGGCACCCAGGAGCCCCACCCCTGTGTACCGAGCTGCAGGTTCTGCCCTCCAGGCCTGGGGGATGCCAGGAGGCTGCTGCTGGGAACTGAAGGGCTGCAGATGCCAACAGCCTTTCACTGCCTATAGGCGCATTTCACACTGACAGGCTACCGGGGGTGTAGGACTATTTTTATTTAAAACACCAGTTGCCATGGTAACATCCACATGACCCAATACTTATTCTAAGTCACATACAAAATACCCTTGGGAAGGGAGAGAGAGCAGCCCCATGAGAGCACAGTGCAGCCCTGGGAATCAAAGCGCACGCGGCAGCTCCTGGAAGAGAGAAGGCCACACCAGCCAGCAGCATGTCAGAGCTCCTGCCCAAGTCTTCCAGGGGTTTCACTGGGCGACCAGTGAAAAGGCTTAAAGACGTGTGAGGAGTGCTGCAATCTGCCCAGGTGGCCAGCCGTTTCCTCTGGAGTGACCTACTCCCCAGGTCAAGACCGGTGCTGAGAGCTTGGCCCCTGGCACAGGGTGGTGAAGCCGGCAGGAGGACCCGCTTCCAGCCCACTCAGCTTTCCACAGCATTCCCGGGACACAGGGAGTTTACGGGGGGCCTGCCACAAGCCCCATTCCCATGGCCTGCATCAGAGGAACCAGGGCTCAGGGAAGGCTAGACCAGTCCAAGCCACCTGGAGAGCACCCCCAAGGAGCAAAAGAAAACATGGAAAAGGAGTTAGCTTTTAAGGACCAGAGGGAGATCCCATTTTATAGCAGCATCCACCGTGCTCACCCTCCCCTTCCCTAGGCCAGAGCTCAGTTTCTGCACACCTTTAATGACTTCTTTACTTTCCCATTAGCATAAAGCCCGGGGCTGGTAATGTTAACATCAGAGACCCTCAGAGAACCCCTGAGTGTCCCCACAAGACCTGAGGGAGCTTGGACAAAGGTCATGGGCTATGGTGGTTCAGCATTAGTAGTAATTATCATTAGCAATTAATTAGGAATTGTTAACATTATTTATGTGGGAGTGGGCGTGGACCATCCTCAAGGAGCACCAACTGGACAAATGGCTCTCCCCTCCCCCAGATAATTCAATAATAATAATTACAATAATAACAACAGCTCACATTGATTGAACACTTGCTACATGGGAGTGCCTGACTCATTTGCTCTTCACAGTGACCCTGCAAGGGGCCATTGTCACACACAGTCTACAGATGAGAGACTCTAGTTTCCCCATGGCTGAGGTTAGGCAACCTACCCAAGAAGCTGGCATGCCATGGCAAGTTGGGACTTGAACCCAGATCTGTCTGACTCCTGCATGTGTGCTTTTAGACATCACACTATAAAAGGGATCACCTGGGGCTGCCTTGCCCAGGAAGTGGCAAAAAAATAGATGGAGGTGTGCTTGGAAGCAGGGAAGGGCCAGCTCCGGCTTCGTTGGTGACGCTAGGACTGGAGGGTGTTCAAAGCTGACTACTTCTCTATTAATAAGTGTTAGATCTTTGCCCGCTCTTGATACTGTCTCTTCACCCCCCAGGCCTAGTTTGGTAGCCGTATCAGCCGCTCTAGACTATCAGTGTCTACCATTTTGTTGCAAGACCTGCAGGAGGGAGGGATGGCCCAGGAGGTACAGTAGAGAAGGTGCTGCTGCATCTTGAGGCAGCTGAGACATTTGTCCTGGGTCAGATTGTGGGTTCCCCTGGAGTGAGTACCTGGCTAGGCTCCAGGCTCCATGGGACAGATAAGAGCTCTTGTGGGACAGCTCCTGCCTGTGAGTGCTGTCACCAGAAGTGCCACAGAAGTGAGAGAGAGGAGGTTTCAGGACTGCAGCAGGGTTGTGTCAGAGCTGCAGTCTGCTCTTCCTTCCTCTGGAGGCCATTGGCATCACCTTGAAGGTAGAGGTAAAGGTTCCATGGGCCCTGAGCCCCACTATCACCTCCCCTTGGAGCATGTCCCAACAGAAAAGACATGAAAGCAGGGCCTTAGTCCAGCAGATCCGAGCTGTTTGAATTTGGGAGTTCCTTAAAGTCTCTGTTTTCTCATCTTGCAAATGGAAGTGATGTGTACCTATAGCAGATGCAGTCACTCATAGCCACTCGGCTTCTGCAGGAGGTTGCTAGGGACAGTTTCTGGAAGCCCATAGCTTCCGCCCTGAGAGTGTCCTCTGGCCACAGCAGTGAGCTCAGCTGCACGTGTGGATAGGACACAAGAGCCCAAGAACTAGTGCTCCAAAAGCAGCCTCAACCAATGAGGACAGGAGTTGTTGGAGAGATACCCCAGATTCCTTGCCCCTGGGTGACATAATTCTGAGGTGTGCTCCACAAGTTCTTTCAAAGGATCCTCATCAGGCTGGAGCCCTGGGTGCCCGCTGTGTAACCTGGACACTCATGTACCCCATATTGGTTTTCCTCCCTTCTCTGTCTCACTTCGTCGCCATGCTTCCTGGATCACCTCCCAGACAAACCACCCGGGTCTTTGTCTCAAGGTCTGCATTGCAGAGAACCCAACCTAAGACACCACTTCATGATTCAGGGAAGATTGAAGGAGGAGGCCCATCAAGCTCTCAGCACAGTGAACACTTGCTGCTAACATCTAATATGTCTTGTTTTATATAATACACACTTGGGATGGAGTGGAGTTTGGCTATGAGTTTACTTTGTACATTTTAGGACTTTACATTCCCTGAGCTTGAAGACCTCTAATTTGGGGTTAAATTTGGCTGTGGATGATCATCCACCAAATTCTTGATCTTCATATGGATCATTGAGAAAGAGTCTATGTTCTCTATCAGTTTATCTAATAAAATTCCCACATAGCCCAAAAGAGAAGTTGTGTGGAGCAGGTAAGTCCTTAAGACAAAATTATGCAGCCAGAGCCCTCTTCCCGTCACCCTTCAGATTCATGGTGCCTTCCTGCTGACCGAAGAGAGACTCTCCCCCCATACAGGAGAGCCCTGGCGCTCCCTAAACCTAACTTACCTCAGCTACCAAAAATAAAACTACACTGTGAACAATTAATACTAACCTGTGACTGATATTTCCCAGCACAGTCAGGACCTCAAATTGAGGAGCGGAGTGAGCGTGCTCCTCGACTGTTGGGAGAGCTAGAAGCTAGAGCTAGAGAGGTCGTTCCTTCCCCTCACACTTCCACCAGGCTTAAAATTTCTTTTGAATATTTTATTTCAGCTGAAACTTTTGTATGCTTTCTGAATTCTACTCCATAATGTCTCCATATCTTAGAAAAATAGAATTGGGGCCACAAACCCGCCAATAGGTTGAATCTGAGTCACGCTCCTTGACCTCTATACGAACCCCCTTGATTTTGTTTAAGCTGTTGTCTTTTGTGTCCTCTAAGTCCACAGGCTGCTTTGTGTGTTTTCAGAAAAGAAAAAAAGAAATCAAAATACAGGTGACAGAATATTTGAATCAGAAAATTAAAAGAGAGGTTTGCCTCCTCCACCCACAGCACCCTCTCCTATTTAGAGCAGAGAGCCTCCAACTTTAGCAGAGATGAGAGTCGTGGGCAGGGGAGGAGCTTTGTTAAATGCAGCTCCCCAGTCCCACTCAAGGAGGCCGATTTCGTGGGCATGGGGTAGGCTTTGAAATCCTTTTTCAAGCAGGGATGCTGGTCATTCCAATAAAGGTCATCTTTGGTTTCTCACTTTGTTCCTTTAAATCAGTGTTTCTCAAAGAGAGGTGTCCCGAGAACACCCCTATGCCCACCTCTGCCCTAAGCTCCCAGAGGTATTTGAGCAGATCAGAGAATGCTGCTGCTTTGCCTGTCAAAGGCAAACTAACAGCTTGAAAATCTAATGCTTCACAGAGAATCGTGTACCCCAAGGATTAAAAGCCCACAAATGACCAGTTTGTTCATTTCTATTTTATTCTATTGCATGAATATAATTTTTTTCAAGTCCATGATTATTTATAGATATTCCAGGTCTATGAGCTTGCTATAATGCACATCCTCTAAGGAGAAAATTTATTACATCAAATAGTAACAGAAGAAACGCACCAACTGCCCCTTGGCATAGATGTGGCAGGCGTATGTTCTGCAGTTAGAAGTCCTTGGATGTCTCCTGACATCAGAAGGGAAACATATCCACACCCATCCAATATTCTAGGTTAATTCTCCTCAGAAATATTCCACCTGCACACTCTCCAGTCTTCTTGTTTGACAGAATCATCTCCATTGGGATCAAGGTGTAGGGAAATTAAAAATATCAGCATCAAAATAGCTAAAGATAAAAGAAATTTTTCAAGAAGTTTCATTAGACAGACAGACATAGAGTGATGTGCTGACCGCCTTTCAGCAAGATCCAGCCCAGAAACACTGCTCTGTCAGCTCCCGGTAGGCACCTAAGCAAGAGTTTGTTCCTTCACAGTGGATCACAGGAGAGACTTTAGGAGACAGGAGCCTCCTGTTCTGGATGCTTGTTTTAGCCTGTATTGCAGATTTACCAACAGGAAGGGAAGGGCCTGGTGTCAGGAAGCCCTGAAACTCCAGTTAAAGAGAGACATCCAATATGCTCCCATCCTCGTCAACCAATTCTGCAGCAGATATGGAGGGAGTCATAGACCCACACACAGACATGGAGGACAATCCCTCATTAAGCCTGTTTGGTCCCAAAGGAGGGATAGACAGTCTAGCCCATTTCCAGGAAGGGGTCATTCTTAGAGAATTTGAGCATGTCACTTTACTTTTCCACCATGCCTCCATCAGTCCCCTTCAGATGGGTAACCAGGAGCACCACATCACCATGTTTCTACCAGCTCCCTTCCTCCTTCCTTTGACTTCCCAAGCTCCATAGCTTTGTCTCTTTCTTCCTCCCCAGGGTCCTGGCTCTACCTAGAGATGCAGCATGGCCTTGCTGGAGGAATGCATTCAAAAAACTTTCCTTTTGGATTACTCAGCTCCCTCGGAGCAGAGTTTTAATGAGTTATATCTTATTCTGGGTTCTGTCTGAAGTAGATCCCAAGATAAGGATTTGAATGCAAGAAATCTTACTTAGGGGGGCCGGCCCCATGGCCGAGTGGTTAAGTTCGTGCGCTCCTCTTCGGCAGCCCAGGGTTTCGCTGGTTGGAATCCTGGGCACAGACGTGGCACCGCTTATCAGGCCAAGCTGAAGCGGCATCCCACATACCACAACTAGAAGGACCCACAACTAAAAATACACAACTATGTACCGGGGGGCTTTGTGGAGACAAAGGAAAAATAAAATCCTTAAAAAAAAAAAAAAGAAAAGAAATCTTACTTAAGAAGTGACCCTAGGAAACTTTGTTAGGGGTATAGAAAAGTGGAACAGAGAAGGGTTCCTTACCAAGTTAGTTACCACTGGAGGCCACTGAAGCTTACCACTACTCCCAGGGACACTCTGGGAGCTAGTAGAGAACAAGTACCTCAAAGAACTGGGGTATTCGTTAGTTGAAGCCTATTCTCAGGGGCTGTTAATTCCCCGGAACTTCAGGCCTGCCTGTGGTTAGGAAAAATGTCTTTTGCCAGAACAAGTCCTCAGATGACAAGATACAGATGCAGGCACCTAGTAGGCTGATGGCAAGGTGGTAAAGGTAAGGGGATGTGGGCACCAGCGGAGGGAGCTACAAATTCTTAGGCTAGTAGAATTCTCTGCCTCTTTACAGTCTTATCAAAGGCCACTTCCTATCAGTAGTGAGACTAAGGGAAGGAAGGAAGGGGAGAAAATCAACTCTCATCACCATATTTCTAATGTAGCAATTCTCAAGAGGAAGGAAAGGGAAGAGTGATCTCTAGGGAAAGAAAATTGGTATGAAAATATTATAATACAATTTCACATGGGACTTGAGTGTACTGCTCTTTTAGAATGCAAGCATACAAAGAAAAGTTCAGGGAAATTTCACTGTTGGCCATACACAGAAAACAGAGCAGCGATCTCCAAGCTGGTGAGCCAATGTAATAGACCCTTGGGACAGGTAGCAGATCTTGAGAAGTTTGGTGGTTACCAAGGAGCAGAACAGGTTTTAAAAGGTTGGGAAACACTGTCAGTGTAAGCAAGACCAGAAACTTGGGGAAGTGGATGAGAGTCACCCTGTGATTTAAAAAAAAAAAGACACTTTAAAATAGAATGTGTTGTGCAACCCAGTATCCCTTATGAAACAAGTCTGGCACCATCTGAGTTCCACCCTGGAGAGAACCTTAGCCCTGTACCCTGGAGTGTCACCCCCTTTTAGGGTGCTCTCACTCTGAGCACTGCCACTGAAGCCCAAGAGTGCTCAGCTTCTCAGGTGTGTTCTTCTGAGCTCCCGCAAAAGCAATTCTGAGATAAGGTCTGTGTGAGGGTAGTTTATCTGTGAAGTGATCTCACTGCCACTGAAGCCCAAGAGTGCTCAGCTTCTCAGGTGTGTTCTTCTGAGCTCCCGCAAAAGCAATTCTGAGATAAGGTCTGTGTGAGGGTAGTTTATCTGTGAAGTGATCTCATGAAGCAGGAGTAAAGTAGTGGGAAATGGAGGAAATTACAATAAAGGGTACATTAATGAACAGGTTGCTACTGTTGGTGACTGGTCTCAGTCCTGCTGGGGACCTTCTGAGGAACCATATAGAATCTGCCTCAGAGGAGAAGTTGTGCACTCTCCATAAGTTTCTGTCTCTCAGGGGCATGAACTTCCTTACACTTCTGGGCTGAGTGTGCATGAAAGTCCAATGGGCCTCATGAGCTTTGGAGAAAGCTCAAAGGCAGAAAAGCAGAGAAGCTATGGGACCCACTCATAGCAGCCATGGAGGGTGGCTGCTTAGATCTCCTTCAGCAGAATCTGCTGCCAGGCATCTCCTGCTGCTGCTCTCTCGGATCTGCCACAACACTCACCTCAAGGCCACACTTTTCCTGGGTGCCCCCAGCCAACGTGAGCATGACAGGGGCACTGGATTCACGCCATTCATGCCCAGTGCAGGACTATTCTAAAGGGCCATCTCTGTTCAGGGACTCCCCATAGGCCTGGCCAAGACTGTCTCAGAACTACACTGTGGTCTGAGGCTCTCCCTGCCTATTTTTGCTTCCTCATAGGAGTTTCCCCTTATAAACCTCGGTCATCTAACCCTGCTTTAGCATCTGCCTCTAGGAGTACCTGAAAGGACACAAAGCTTGCAGGACACCATCAATTGGTTTGGAGCTGTCCACCACTGTGGTGCTGAAATCAGCCAAGGAGATAGGATGCAGGAACAAAATATATCTGTGTTCTCTCTCCCTGATTGGGTAACCACTAAATGGTGAAGCTTATCCCCTTGGGCTTCTTCAAATGCCATGGGGGAAAAATGAGGAGACTGCCACAACACCACACAAAGAGTAGTTTCCATAGGTGCTTCTCTTAGAAACACAGATGCTGCTGAAATCTGCAAAGTCACCCTCAGTCATTCACAGCTCCAGAACCAGAAGCAGGGTAGCTTCTACCCCTCCTTCTTTCCAGTCTCCTGCAAATGCCTTACATCAGCCTTACATGACAGGAACCCAATTGGCAATATTAACTAGAAATGCAGCTCCACATATTCAGCCTTCATAGTGCAGACTGCAAAGAGTGCTGGAGAATGTCAATGAGGCTGAGGAGCCACACAGATGATTTCTAGGATGGAGGGCATCTGTCATCAGATGCCACTGTCTTGTGTGGGGTCAGGTGTCTTTGCCCCACAGAGATGGTGAAGTAAAGAGGGAAGAGCACTAAGCTTGGATTCTGTCAACAAGGTTTAAGTCCTACCCCTACCAGAGACGAACTGTGTGACCTTCAGCAAATAATATGACCTCTCTGAGCCTCAGCAATCTCATTTGTAAAGCAGAGGTGGGACTAGACCATAAATTTTCAAGCAGTGCTCCAAGGAACCCTATGGTAACACAGCCCCTTCAGGGGTTATTGAATTGTTTGGGAGGAGAGAGAAGGCCAGGTCCACCTGAATTAGAGGAACCCCACCTTTATCTGATTCCTACTTTAGGGCTTTCCAGGTTTTGTTTAAAGTTTCAAAGTTTGAAAATCTTACACCCACACGATCTTTAAGGCCCTTTCTATCCTTATCGTTCATAAGTCTATGGGACTTATCAAAATCTGGGTCCTGCCTCATATAAGTGTGTGACCTTGGGAAGCCACCTAACATCTCTGACTCACTCTTCTCATCTGTAAAATAATGAAGTCATCACTAAATAAATACTGTCATGTGCTGCAATAATGATGCTTCAGTCAATGATGGACTGGATATACAACTGTGGCCCCATAAGATTAGTACCATATAGCCTGGGTGTGTTGTAGGCTATACCATCTAGGTTTGTGTAAGTACATTCTATGATCTTCGCACAATGATGAACTCACCTAACGATGCGTTTCTGAGAACATATCCCCATTGTTAAGTGATGCATGAGTGTACCTGCGATGTGTGAGTTGGTTTGCATACATCTCTATTCCACACCCATCTCTCCAAGAGAAGTACCATGAGTATCCCTATTGTATAGCTGAAGCAGCTGACACTCAGAGAGGCTGAACAACATATCACATTACTCAGCCAGCAAATGGCTCGCTATCCACCAGGCTCCAATATCTATGTTTTTTTGACTCTGCTGCCTGCCCATTTTAGAGTCATATGAGGGAGACATGAAACTATAAATGCAAAAATATTTTACAAAAATACAAATTATGATATAAGAATTGCTCTTCTGTTTTAGAGTGAGAATTACTTTTGCATGAGTGAACTTAACTCCCTACCACATGTTAAAAATCTCTCTAGTTTATAACCCACTTTTGATAGAATTTACAATCCTTACCCATCATTTGTTCTGGACTTAGTTCACGCAACACTCCTGAGTTGCTGGGCCCTGCATCACCTTCTACTGTAAACCTTTGCCACTTTCTTTGTACAAGTGTCACACAGTGGTTGACTCTGGAGCCAGATGACCTGGGTTTGAATCAGATCCTCCACTTACGGACCTTCTGGGCTGAAGTAAGTTATTTATCTTCCTTGCCTCAGTTTGCTCATCTGGAAAATGGAGATGCAGTGAGACTAGCTAGCTGTACAGTTTGAGGGCACAATCCGCCACACAAGATTTCCCTCACTTCAGATACCAAGTGTACATTGGGGGACTTCCCCAAACCACTCTCAGATTCAAGGACTCACAGAACTCATTGAACGCTGTTGCACTTTCAGTTTATTACAGGGAGAAGATACAGGTTAAAATTAGCCAAAGGAAAAGACACATAGGGAAGAGTATGGGAGGGGTTCAAATGCAAAACTCCAGTTGTCCTCTCCCCAGGGAGTCCTGTATGGCATTAACCTCTTCTTAGCCACAATATATGACAATATGCAGAGAGTATTGCCAGCCAGGAAAGGTCACCGAAGCCTTTGGTGTCCAGAGTATTTACTGAGGCTTGATCACGTACTGCCTGGGTTGCTGACCTTTACTGCCCAGCTCTGCCCAAAGGTCGGGCTAATACTTTAGTCTCCAGTTCCTCTAGAAGTCAGAATTGATAATGCATGGCACAAAGCCCCCATCATCAATCACATTGTTAGACTATCTGGTGACCAAAGACCCACACAAACAAAGACACCGTATCAGACAGGACATTCCAGGGGCCTGGAGATCAGCTTCCAGGAGTCAAAGCAAAGGCCAGACCACTCTTTGGGCAAAGTTAGTTTTTCACTACACAGGGGACAATCATTGTTCCTCTTTCATGAGGTCATTGTGAGGATTACATGAGATAACACAAGTCTCCCATCCCATGTGTGCAATTCCAAAATCCCAAGTGCCTTGAAAACTGGAATTTTCTCATGAGTAATTTAGTGGGAAAACTTACATGAAGTTGCCTATAAATTTTTATCCCCATTAGTGGGAATTTTCATACATTTTCCTGCAGAAATATTCCTGTGTGTGATTTGGGGGATGGTGCCATGACCACACACCCCGCACCCCATGGAGGTATAACAATACAATCAGCATCCACCACGCAATGCCTTTCCAAAACCCAAAAATGCATCTGGCCCCAAGGGACTTGGATAAAGGATCGTGAGCTGTAAATCTAGGAAAAGTACTGATAACAAATAGCAACTGCTCGATAAATGTAAACTATTATTATTTTCTACTAAGATAAATACAAATGCAGTGAAAGGAGAAAACACTCCCCAAAGTGATCAAGGCCACTAATTTAATATCACTTTGGCAAAATTTTACTCCAACTGAAACTTTCAAAAGAAAATTCCAGGAGCAGATATGGTAACAATAAATTTTGTAGAAGAGTTATCTTGTTGGGTTTATTATCGTAAGTACTATATTTTTTAACATAATTAGTAAAAATTAAACATGGTCACAGCACCGTTAAGCAGGGATTGCTGAGGGTGTGGAGAGTAGAGAGGGTACCATGGTAGTTTTGAGGGTTTGTCACAGGCTTTCACCCCTTTGTATATTTTAGTTCTGAACTTCCTGAAACTTGCCACCTGGAGAACTTCTTAGAACCTCCTACCAATTTTTGGACAATTTGATTTATTGCTTAATGAGCCTACCAATTAAATGTTTACTTTATTGTTCTTATCCTTCTAGAACATTTTTTTTAAGTGTGTCCTCTTCTATTTATGTCAAAAGAGTAGAGTTATGCCTGAAATCAGACCCCTGGGAGAAGCAAATCAGGATTAAAAATGTCAAAGAAGAAAGAAAATTCACAAAAGCCCACTCATATCACAAGTCAGGAGGGAAACAGAACCATCCCAGGAGACAGCCTTTCCACATGCATCCCCTCACCACCTACAGCCCTTTCTGGAACCAGCTGGGAAATGGATGGATGGGCACAGAGATTGTCCCATCACAAGACCACAGCCTCTGGTTCCCACTTCTCAAATCCAAAGGGCTCTGAAAACAGAAAGATTTCTTTGTAAATCAGTTAGTTACAAACCTTGCCCTGGACTGATGAGAGGCTATTTATAGTCTTTATGCTTCTCACTGTGGCTATTCATAGGTTTGGCTGCAGAAATATTAATGTGTTTGATTATAGGGGGCTTCCCCAGGCTCTGATGGGGGTGTTAAATAATATATTTGCTGAATTACCTTTCTAAAAATCAAAAAATTCTGAACTCAGAAATACAGCAAGATTTTTAGATGAGGGATGACAGACTTATATTGCATGAAATCCCAAGGGGTAGGTGTTATCTTCATTTTAAGGATAATAAAACACATTTAGAGATGTTAAGAAACTTGCCTGAGGTCACACAATAAGCATCGTAATATTATAGACTTTGATAGAACAACTATGTTCATTGCGACTTCCAGTGGACGAGACTTTGCATAGCATAGTCAGGGAGCTGATGATACCTGAAGGTAGACTGAAAATTGTGAAAAGAGGTTTTGCCATTGGCAAAGCTATGCTGTTAAGATTTCAGATCAGTTCCCAGAGAGGGCTTCCATCTCCAACTTCAAGGAAACTGTGCCCTCTGACTTTAAGGAGATAACATTTCTTCTCATCCCTTAAAAGCAGAGGAATTTGATAAGAAGTTGCCTGGCGAGGAAAAAAAACCCACTAGACTGAAATCAAAACAAATCATTTTTTGCATATTAATCAGGCTCCTGATTGAAACTGTGCTAGCTGCTTCGAGAGAGGAATATTAAAAGTAAAGCGCTGCTAATTTAAGCACAACTAATTTTAAAAGATGTACCTAGAAACAGCCACATGGGAGAATCACTTAAGCTGCATCAACCACCCGCTTCCTTTGATGGGATATGCCTGGGTTGGGAGCCCCAGTGTCATGACATTTGCTTTGTCCCTGCGGGTAGAGAATGAAGTCAGCCATTCCCTGTAATTTTCAGGGCTCTGCTTTCCCTGAATCCATCCTGATTTACTCCTGCCTCCCAAGTCGTCAAGAGGGGCCCAGAAGGAAGACCTCATCTGAGGCCAAAAAGACTGTCTAGGAGGTGCCATAAAGCTTGAGCCCCATCCGCATGGAGCCAGAAGGCCACCTCTTCCAAGAAGGCAGTCTCGTAAAAGCAGCTGTTGGGCTCATTGGTAAACCTCACCTGAAGCAGACACTGTGGGAGCTCTTCCCAGATCCCTCAGATTCCTTTCTCTGGTTCTGTGTGCTCTTCCCTGAACTATACCTGTACCCATACCTATCTTGGAAGGATCGTACTGGGCTACTGGTGCAGCTTTGCCTGCAGGCACTGGGAGTTTGTCCCCTGAGGCAACCCAGAGCCAGTGCCTGACTAATAAAGCTAGAGTGTGGAAGCTCGGCTCCACTGCCTCCAGTCCAGGCATAATTGAGGCTCCAGAACTCCTCGGTGGAATCAGATCAAAGCCGTGACTTTGCCTGAAACTGCCCCTTTCTGAGCTTCTTCTCCTTTGTCAACTATTTCCCCCACTCCCTTACTGATTTCTCCTGGGAGCATATCCTTTTCAAAAAATCACTGCTTCTGGGTTATCTCACCTAAACCCATAATACCCAAGGTTCTGAGATCTCAGCATAGAAGGTAAATGTTATACTTTGAGGTGAATAATGAACCTCAAGTAAATCCTCTGCACTTCTGGAAAGGACCTACTCACTTAAAGATTGATTATTCCACAGGTGAGCTCATCATTTGCCACCTGGGCCTTAATGGCAATGGGGCAAAAGAGAATAAGCTAGAATCAGAGCAGAGAACATGACCCAGTCAGGTGCCCATCTTTCCTCTCTCCAGAGCTATGGATAACATACAAGTGGACCCATGGCAGAGGCTAATAACTACCCCAAGGTCTGTTCTCCCTTCACTCTTACAACCATGGAGCCCCAGTTATAAACCAGACACGTCTACCCAGCCAGCCTCCATTCCTGTTAGATGTGGCCATGTAGCTAAATTCCAGCCAATGGGGTATAAACATAAGTGATCAGCACAACTTCTGAGGCGTGCCTCCCCTTCCCCATTGCCCTGTGTGGACATGGTAGGAAGCCATCATAGACCATGTAGATGAAGGCCACACCTGAGGAATGGAGGAAAAACAATATAGAAGGATCCATATCCTCAACAACATGGAGTTGCCCATATGGCTTCATGAATAGAAAGACACATCTATCTGTGTAAGCCAAGTCATTTTGGGCTCCTGTTAGAGCAGTCAAACCAACATCTAAATGACACAATTCCTTAGAATGCAGTAGGATTATAAATTTCAAACTGTGTCATGGATAAAGAGAAAACAATCTGTCTTAGGTTGGATTTCCTACAAAAGACCCTGAGATAAAGATCCATATCAAAGTGATTTATGATCTACTAGAAACCACTCCCAGGAAAAACTGGTAATGGATTGGGGAAGTGGGGATAAGATGAGAAGAGGGAAAACAAAGGTGCAGTATCATATAAAGCTCTGTGGAGGGTAAGCAGAGCTCAGTTCTTCAGGGGAGGACTGTCGACAGTATAGGTCCCCATTACAGGCAAGGGAGCTGGAGAATTTATACTTCCTGCACTGACCAGTCAAGAGATGCCCTCAGAAGGGCATAAATTCCTTGACCCTTCTGGCTATCCAGAAGCACAAGCAGAGCAGGTCCAGTAGCCTGTGGGTAGCCCTCCAACACAGAGGTCCAGGTGCTGGCCTTTGGAAGTGAAAGCACACTGGGGGGCCATGTGCACAAAAATGGTACCTGAATCCAAGGCAACATGAGTGGAGTGCTGCCAAGGCCTGGTTACAGAGGCTCTTTCTAAAATGTTTGCCTGGAGGTCCCAAATGATTATGTGTGGCACTTATTCATGTGGTCCTTTGCATAGGAAACAACTCTCAATTTCACCTGGACATTTCTGTTGGTTATATCTTGTTTTCAAGGGCCTCAAATGGCATTCTTGTGGCAGCCAGAATGATAAACAAGGTTATATTTTACACATCTCTGCACGTTCTAAGAGAAAGAATAATAAATTTACAGGAGTTCCTGAAAGGACCCTTTATTCCCCACTCACAGCTCAAAAAATCCAGCAGCAGAAATCACCCACTTTATTCCTGAATCTGGAATGACACTGGCCAGATTGATTCCGTTCCTACTTAGGAACAAGCACAGGCATTTCGTAACATAAAAAGGCACTTGACAGTATGGCCTGAGGAGGATACATGCAACTCAAAACAAAGTAGGGCTGAAGATTGATTGCTACACAGACACAGACACACACACACACGCATGCACGCGCACACACACACTTTTAAAAAGCTCACCTGACATTTATACTCATCAAACTGGAAAAGATGACAAAGAAGAATAAATCTCAACGATGACGAACATAGGCACTCTTAGTTGCTGCTGACTGGAATGTAAATTACTACAAGCTTTCTGGAAGTCAATATGGGAATATATTTCAAAAGACTTAAATATATGCATATACTTTGACCCTCCAAAAAAAATCCATGTTTAGGAAATTTTGAGGGTGTATAGTTCAATTAATTTTAATACACATATAGATTCATGTAACCATCAATGCAATAAGGATACATCAAAAAACTCTTGCGGGCTGGCCCCATGGCCAAGTGGTTAAGTTCACAAGCTCCGTTTCAGTGGCCTACGGTTTTGCCGTTTCCAATCCTGGGCGTGGACATGGCACCGCTCATCAGGCCATGCTGAGGCGACATCCCACATGCCACAACTAGAAAGACCCATAACTAAAAAATATATATATACAGCTATGTACTGGGGGACTTTGGGGAGAAAAAGGAAAAATAAAATCTTAAAAAAAAAAAAAACTTCTCTTGTGGGGCCAGCCTGGTGGCATAACAGTTAAGTTTGCACACTCTGCTTTGGCAGCCCAGGGTTCACCAGTTCAGATCCCAGGCATGGACCTATGCACTGCTTATCAAGCCATGCTATGGTGGCATCCCACATATAAAATAGAAGAAGATGGGCACAGATGTTAGCTTAGGGCCAAGCTTCCTCAGCAAAAAGAGGATTGGCAGTAGAAGTTAGCTCAGGGCTAATCTTCCTTAAAAAAATAAAATAATTCTCTTGTGCTATTCCTCTGTGGTTACCCTCATCCCACAACCCCTGGCAACCACTGATTTGTTCTTCACTCTCTATAGTTTATAAGAATGTCATATAAATGGAATTACACAGTATGTAACCTTCTTTCACTCAGCATAACGTGTTTGAGATTCATCCAAATTGTTGCACTTATCAATAATTTGATAATTTCTTTTTATTGCTGAGTATTCCATTGTATAGACGTGCCACAGTTTGTTTTATCCATTTACTAATTGAATGACATTTGGGTTGTTTACAGTTTTGGGCGATTATGAACAGAACTGCTAGAAACATTTGTGTACAGGTTTTGCATTAATGTAAGTCTTCATTTCTCTAGGGTAGATATCCAGGAGTGGGATTGCCGGGTCATACAGTATGTACATATTTAACTTTATATGAAACTGTATTGTTACAAACAGCCAAACCATTTTCAAGATTTGCATTCCCACCAGCAATGTAAATAATCCCAGGTACTCCAGGTCATCAACACTCAGAATTATACTACTCATTTTTTCTTTCTGATAAGTGTATAGTGATGTCTCACCATGGTTTTAATTTGCATTTATCTAATGGTTAATCGTGCTGAACATCTTCTCAGGAGCTTATTTGCCATCTACGTATCATTGTCAATGAAAGGTCCCTTTACGTCTTTTGCTCATTTTTTAATTGTTTTTTTTCACTGTTGAGTTTAAGAGTTCTTTATATATTTTAGATATAATTCCTTTGTCAGATACATGATTTGTGAATATTTTCTACCACTCTGTAGCTTGTGTTTTCATTCTTTCAACAGTGTTATTTACAGACCAAGAGTTTTAAATTTTTGAAGTCCAATCTATTGTGGGGGACTGGAATTGGCCACCCCAAGATATGTCTCTTTGGCATGAGGATTATTTGGGGCTGGTTACTTTTAATAAACTGCAGACAGGAAAGCAACTGAAAAGTAGAATTTACTTACCCTTTGTAAGAGACATTTACATTGCAAAGGAAATCTCCTTCTGTAAAGGTGTCTCCCTCTCTGTACCAGGAAGAAGGGGGGATGACCTTATCTCTAGAAACTCTTATCAATGCAAAAGGCAAGGACTTAAATCTGCATAATACTTATTCCTGTTTATTGTGCTTGTCTGGTAACCTCCTGTAACTGACTCCCCTCACTGCCAACATCCTCCTTTGTCAGTTAGCTGAAGATGATATTTAAGGTGGGGGCTTCAGCGATTTTGGCAATTTGCTCAGCTTGCCTGATCCTCTCCCATGTATACATGGTATAAAGCTTTGTTTAATTTTCTCCTGTTATTCTGTCTCATGTGAATTTAATTCGTTCTCCGGCCAGAAGAACCCAGAGAAGGTAGAGGAAATGTCTTCCTCCCCTACACTATCAATATTTTCTTTCATGGATTGTGCTTCTGGTGTCATATCTAAGAACTCTTCACCTAACCTCAAGTCATAAAGATTTTCTCATGTTTTATTCTAAAGGTTTTATAACAATGTTTTAGATTTAGATCTATTATTTTCAGTTAACTTTTGTATAAGATAGGTTTGGGTTGAAATTTATTTTTCTGCCTATGGATGTCCAATCATTTCAACACCATTTGTTGAAAAAACTATCCTCTCCCCCATTAGAATTACTTTGGGATCTTGTCAAAAATCAGTTGGGTATATTTGTGTGGATCTATTGTGCGGTATATTTCTGTACTCTCTAATCAATGCCTCATTGATTTATGTGTCTATCTTTTCACCAATACCATATTCTCTTGATTACTATAAGTCCTAAAGTCAAGTAGTATAGTTCCTCCAACTATATTCTTTTTCAAAATTATTGTAACTATTCCAATTTATTTGTTTTCCATAAAATTTAGAATAGTATTGTCTACATCTACTAAAAACCCTGTCGGGATTTTGACTGATATTGCATTAAACCTACAGGTCAATTTGAGCAAAATTGACATCTTTACTTTGTTGAATCTTCCAATCCATGAATATAGTGTATCTCTCCATTCATTAGGTCTTTGATTTCTTTCACCAGCTTTTTATAGTTTTCAGCACATAGACTCTGTACATATTTTGCCAGATTTATACATAAGTATTTTATTTTGAGAGGAGCTATGAAAAATTGTATTTTTAAAAATTCTGCCTTCCAATTGTACATTGTCAGTGTACAGAAATATGACTGATTTTTGTATGTTGACTTTGTATCCTGCAAACTTGCTTACCTCACTTATTAGTTCTAAGAGATTTTTTTGGTGATTCCTTGGGATTTTCTACATAGAAAATCATGTTGTCTGTGAAAAGAGATCATTTTCTTTCTTTGCAATCTGTATAGTGTTTTGGTTTGTCTTTATTTTTTGTTTGTTCCTTTTTTCCCGATTGCACTAGCTAAGACTTCCAGTGTGATGTTGAATAGCGGTGGTGAGAGTGGACATCTTAGTCTTGTTCCTGATATTAGGGGGCAATCAGTCTTTTACCAGTAAAAGTGACCTTACCTGTAGGTTTTTTGTAGGTGCCCTATATCAAGTTGAGGAGATTCCCTTCTGTGATGCTGCATCCAATTCCGATGTGTGTGTATTTTCTACACCACCACCCAACAATTCTCCAGCACCAGCTGGGTGTTCTACAGTTCAAATCAGTTCTGACACACAGGTATTCTTGGGTTTGATTAACTTGCAAGAGTGGCTAACAGAACTCAGAGAAACATTTTACTTACTAGATTACCAGTTTATTATAAAATGACATGACTCAGGAACAGCCAAATGGGAGAGACGCATAGCGCAAGTTATGTGAGAAGCGGTGTGCCACCCTCCCTGGATCTGCACATATTCACCAAGCCAGAAGCTCTGAACCCTCTCCTGTTTTGGTTTTTATGGAGGCTTTACTACGTAGGCACGATTGGTTAAATTACTGGCCATTGACAATTGAACTCAATCTCCAGTCCCTCTCCCCTCCCCAGAGGTCTGGGGAAGGGACTGAAAGTTCCTCTAATCACGTGGTTGGTTCTCCCTGGCAACCGTCCTCAGGTGCTTTCCAAAAGTCACTTCATTAACATAACAAAAGACACCTTTATAACTCTCATCACAGGAAATTCCAAGGGTTTTAGGAGATCTGTGCCAGGAACAGGGACAAAGAACAAATGTATATTTGTTATAAATCACAATATCATACCTTCTATTCTTAGCTTGTTGAGAATTTTTATCAGGTACGAATGTTGGAATTTGTGAAATGCTTTTTCTGCATCTGTTGATATGATCATGTGGGACTGTTAATTTAGTGAGTTACATGGATTGATTTCTGAACATTGAATTCAGCTTGCCTTCCCAAGCTAAACCCCACTTGGTTACAGGGTCTTAGCCTTTTTTATATATTGCTTTTTATAATTTGCTAGTATTTTCTTGAGTACTTTTGCATCCACATTCATGAACAATATTGGTATGTACTTTTCGTTTTTGCTCTTTGTCTGGTTTTGGTATCAGGATAATGCTGGCTTCAAAATGAGTGGGGAAATATTTCCTTCTCTTTTATTTTCTGGAAGAGAGGGTTCAGAATTGACATTTGGTGGAATTTGCCTATGAAATCATCTGGACCTAAAGATTTATTTTTTGGAGGGATTTTAGCTACAAATTCAACTTCTTTAATAGTTATAGGACAATACAGGCTCTGTATTTTATCTTAATTTGATTGTTTGTGGGTTTTGAGGAACTGGTCCATTTCATCTAAGTTCTCCATGTGCGTGAAGTAGTTTGTAGTATTCCTTTTAAAGCCTGTGAAGTCTGTAGTGATATCTCTTTATTTGCTCATTCTTAATATTGGTAATTTTTGTCTTGTCTCTTCTTTGCTTTCTCAGTCCTCCTAGAGTCTCATTAATTTTATTGATCTTTTCAAAATATCAGCCTTTGGTTTTGTGGGGGTCAGAATTGGCCACCCCAAAATGTGTCTCTTTGCCTTGTCTTGATTATTTTTAAGGGTAAAAGTCTCTGAAAGAAACTTTGAACGTTCCCCTAACTGCCTAAAAGAAATGTAAATGAAGGCCTGTCCTCAGGACAGGCCATCACCACAGAGAACTCTGGGCATGGTAAACTGGGAGGATCCTTGCTAAGCCCACTCTTATCAAAGTTCTATTTATCAAACATTTGCTTTTCCGTCTCTATGTGAATTGCCTTTCTCCCCTTTGAAGCCCCAAACCACCACCCCCAACATCCTCTTTTGTCTTTAGTTAAAGATGGTATTTAAGATGAGAGCCTCCACAATTTTGGTGAGTTACTCAGTTTTCCTGAGTCTCTCTCATGTATACATGTTATAAAGCTTTGTTTGATTTTCTCCTGTTATTCTATCTCATGTCAATTTAATTTGTAGCCCAGCCAGAAGAACCCAGTGGGTAGAGGAAATGTTCTTCCTCCCCTAGAGTTTTATTGATTTTATCTATTGTTTTTCTGTTCCAATTTCATTAATTTCTAATCTTTCTGTTGAACTTCTGTTATCATCTCAGAGGTTCCTAAAGCTCTGCTTATTTTTTTCAACCTTTTTCTGTTTTCCCGATTAGATAAATTCTATTTTATGTCAAAGATCATTGACCCTTTCTTCTGTCTGCTATTAAGCCTATCCAGTGAGTTTTTATTTTGGTTGTTATAATTTTCAGTTCTAAAATTTACATTTAATTCTTCTTTATGTTTTCTATTTCTTTGCTGAGACTTCCTACTTTCAGTATTCGTTTCAAAAGAGTTCATGGTTGTTTATTTGAATGTTTTTTTTATGAGGAAGATTGTCACTGAGTTAACATCTGTGCCAATCTTCATCTATTTTTTTGTATGTGGGATGCTGCCACAGCATGGCTTGATGAACAGTGTGTACGCCTGCGCTTGGGATCCGAAGTCACAAACCCTGGGCCACCAAAGCAGAGCACACGAACTTAACCACTATGCCATCAGGCCAGCCCCTGAACATTTCCATAATGGCTGACAAAGACCTTGTCAGATAATTCTGTCATCCATGACATCTCTGCCTTGGCATCTGTTGATTGTCCTTTCCCATGTAAATTGAAATTTTTGTAGTTTTCATATGCTAAATAATGTTGGATTGTACCTTGACATTTTATGTTGACATTTATGTTAGATACTCCAGATCTTGTTTAAATCCTGTGGAGAATGTTGATATTTTTGTTTTAGCAGGAAATGGACCTGGTTGGGTTCAGGCTGAAAGTTTCAGCCTAGAGGCTGTGTTTCCAATGTCAGCTCAGTTGTCAGAACCTTTGCAATGCTCTTCATGTCTGTCATTGACGTGTACCACGCAATCTGGAACCTGGGGTTGTGGGGGCAATCTATCCATTACTTTAGCTCTCAGAGACTTTGGTATGCTACTTATGATATCAGGGCTCAGGGGTGAGCCCTGGAAACTACAAACAATTGTTCATAAGAACTCTGTTCATTAATAGTCACCTTCGTAAGCTCCTCCTTCTCTAGTCTCCCTGGTACTTTCTGATTTCTTAGATTTCCACTTTACAGTCTTCTGGCTGGAAACTTGGGACTGTAGTTATCCCATTTTGCCACACACTTCCATGATGGGGTCTGCACTCAGGCCAAGTGGTGGGAAGATAGAGACAAAAACTCAACAGGGGTTGGCCCTGTCTTCCTGATATCAAAGATCAAACCACTGCCCCTACTCTACAGGATTGCCTGGGGGCTAGGGTGTGAGAGAACAGAGAAAAGAGAAGATTAAATCCAGGAAGACTTCTGCTTTCTGTGTGTATGTGTGTATGTTAGGAGTTCACTTCCAACTCCTCCAGCCTGAAGCACCAAGGGATTCTCCTGGAGTTCTCCATGCCACAGTGCTCACTTCTGAGTTTCTGGCGGAAGTGAGTTTGACTGGCAGATACCACAGGAAAAAAAAAAGTAAACTCCCTGCCAGGTTGGAGGTACTTTGCTTGCTGCTGTTCTTCCCCAATCGGCTTGCTACTGTTTACTTTTCAAAGTCCTCAAATAGCTACTCCATGCACTCTATCCAGATTTTATAGCCACATTCAGTGGGAGTGATGGGTAATATGCTTGCTCTATCTTACTCAGAACCTGAAAAACAGATTTAGGAATTTATACTAGGGAAATAATCAAAGATGTGTGCCAAGAACATTTATTCAAGGATTTTCATCACAGCAGTTTACAATAGTTAGATAGTCTGTGTTATTCTTTGCAAGCAACAAAATCTGGTTGTTTTAACTTAAATCTGGTTGATTTATCCAGAAAGTACATTTTTAAAGAGATATTGAGTGACTTAAAGAATGCCCAGGAAGATGAGAAACTAGCCAAAGAAGTCATGAAGCCTGGAACAATGTTCAAATTCAAGCCACTAGATGACTACCTCACAGCACCATTGTCTAGCTTTAGACATTGTGAATTGCACTGGACCCTGATCACCACTAACCATGCTATTGCCATTGCTGTCCTCCAAAATTGATCTTTCTGCCTCTGCCACTATCACCAAGGACAGTTCTCTGCTGTTCCCACTTGTTTGTGTCCCTCTGACCCATTCATAGTGTCTCTTCTCTGTAACACTCCCTCAAGGCCACTGAAGGCTTCGTGTTTTTGAATTTCTTTTTACTTATACAAGACATTAGCTTTAAGCACTAAATTATGTACCAAAGGTGATAAAGGCAGTAGAATTTTAGAAGAGAGGGACACCATTGAGAACATGAGTTGTAAGAGAGAAGGCTTTTTGTATAGCAGGGGTAGAGCTGGGTCTTGAAATATGATCTCAGCAGGGGGGTTGTACAGTCAGCTGTTGCTGCACAACTGGGGTGTAACAAACCATCCTCAAACGATATTTCTCTCTCATGGACTTGGAGCCAACTGGGGAAGTTCTGCCTCTGATTGGAACTTTGCCCTCTCCACAGATGCTGAGAGTTACTGTGGTTTACATCTGCGTATTTCTCACAGCTTTCAACATGGTGGCATAAGTTGCCCCAAGTTTGTATTGCACCAACCTGGCTTCACCAGTTCACACAAGCATCGACTCATGTCAAGTATTTTGTGATTTAGCTACCCTTCACCAAGAATTTGAGGGACCATGTGAAAGGATCACATCTTGGAACACATGGCCTTCAGCCACCTTGTTGGCTATTCCCTCTTTCTCTCTCTGTTCCATCCATCTCCACTTCCTCCTTCTCCCAAACCCAAATAAACCCACAAATCCCTTCTTTTTCTTTTGCAGACTATTCTGTTCTCACCAAGGCCCCTCAGGATCTCATTTGCTTCCCAATGGCTTAACAAAGTATTCCTTTCAAGCACTCCGGTGCTCTCCCGAAGAGAACATTTGGTAAATAATACAATCTCTTCAAGAAACCATAGTTACGTATTTCTCTTCCTATCCCTCCAATCAGTTATTCTTATCCAAGTTATTCTTATTAAAGAATAACTAGACATGCAACAAGCAAATGATCTGTGCAAGATTTAACCTACTTAAAAGAGGGAGAAATGAGATGTGGCTACCTGTGTATTATCCCTTGAAGAAGCTTATAAAAGTGCAGCCCCAGTAGCCAGGATGCTCTGAGGAGAACCCCATTGGGGAGAACAATGGCTAAAAATAGTACTTGACCTTAGGCATCTCAAAGGAAACTGATGAAAAAATGTTGACCAAAGAGTTTAAAGTGTCTTTGAAGAAAAAAGAAAAAGAAAAGCACACCCATTTTTTAAACTGTATGGAAGTCACCTTCTGCACTTTCAGGAAAGGAAAAGCTATTCAGCCAAGGTGTAGGCTTTCAGGCATAGCCTTCAAAACAGGCAAGAGGCAGCACTCCATACACCAAGTAGCTGATGAAGGCAACAGGGCAGCAAGGAGAATGACAGATGCCCCAAAACATTGGAGAGATCACAAAATAAATGGCCAGATTAGGAGGCAGAGCCATAATCATGGGATCCAAACTAAAAAGCGTTGCTTTCACTGTCAGCAAAGAGAGAGAAGTCAGATGGGCGGCAGGTTCTGGGATGGATGGACTTCAGGAGAACTGAATGTTCCCACAAGGGAATGAGGGAGGAACAATCCGATTCTATCATCTTGCTACAAAGGTGTTCACAAACACCAGCACTCTAGCCACGTTACAGTGGAGATTCTTCTTCAGTGAGAGCAAATGGAAGACCCTGAGAGAGGTTTCTCCTTG
This sequence comes from Equus asinus, assembly GCF_041296235.1. Lineage (NCBI taxonomy): Eukaryota > Metazoa > Chordata > Mammalia > Perissodactyla > Equidae > Equus > Equus asinus. Next base: position 53,904,099 of record NC_091810.1, on the reverse strand, counting down.
ACTTGCGTGCTCCCCAACCACTGTCTTGCTCTGATCTTTCCCTTGTGTTACTCCTTTTTCTCCTAATTAGTTAAATGCTAGCAACTGTGAAGAGCTCAGAAATGAATGAGACTGTCACTATCCAGGCAGACCAGAACCTAGTAAAGCAAACAGGCTAATAAAATATATGTTGAAGGGAACCAGTAAGTGTGCCCTTAGAAGTGAGGAGGAAGACTTTGGTTCACACTTCGTGGAGGCTTAACGTAAGAAGTGGCTTTAAGCAAAGGCTTGAAGAACATACTGACTTTGTGTGGTGGAGCTGGGCTGGGAAGAAGAGGCTTTAGTGGGTAAGGTAAGGGTTTCCACCATGTGCTAGATACTGATGCTGTCCATGGGTTATTTTAGTTAAGTTTGTCTCAACAATTTATTGACACTAGATGCCGGACTCTGGGGATCCAACTATGAGTAGAGGAGTCACTTTCTTTATGGAAGTTAGAGTCTCATGGTGTGATAGGCAGAATAATGGCCTCTGAATGTGTCTACATCCTGATCCACAGAACCTGTAAGTATGTTATGTTATGTGGCAAAGGGGAATTAAGGTAGCAGATTCCATTAAGACTGACCTTAAAATGGGGAGATTATCCTGGAGGGTCCCTAAGTGTGGAAGAGAGGCAGAAGGATGAGTGTCAGAGTGATGGATGTGAGAAAGACTTGACCAGCCTTGCAGACTTTGAAGAAGGGAGAGGGCCATGAGCAAAGAAAGCAGGCAGCCTCTAGACGCTGGAAAAGGAAATAAAATGGGTTCTCCCCTAGAGCCTTGAGAAAGGAACACAGTCCTGCTGACACCTTGATTTTAGCCCAGTGATATCCATTTCAGATTGCTGACCTCCACAACTGTAAGATGATAAATGTGTGTTGTTGTAAGCCACTAAGTTTGTGGGAACTGAGAGTTGCTGCTGATATTTTTACATAGTGAGTGAGGCAGAGCGGACTGTGGAAGGTGTGTTGCAGTAAGAGATAGCAGACCAGGGTGTTCCTTTCGACTCTGCCATTAATTTGTGGGTTTACTCATTCATTCAGCTAGAATCCTGTTCTGAGTGGAGTGCCAGACACTGGAGTACAACAGAGAACAAGACAAGGAAGTTCCCAGCTCCTGAGGAACTTGGAATTTAGTTGAACAACAGATAAAAAGTCAATGAAAACATTACCAAATGGTAATAAGCACAGTGAATGACATTATAATCATGGTGCCATAAGAAATACAATGGTCAAGGAAGGCCTCTCTGAGGAGATATTTAAGTTGAAATTCCATAAGAAAGAGGGAAAACCACACAAAGGATGTATGCAAAGGGGACAGGAAGTGCAAGATCCTGTGGCTGGAAAAAGTTGTTGACACAGTCTAGAGTTTGACAAATAGCTAGTGGGACAGGAGAATGGTAAGGAAGGCGAAGAGGGAGGCAGGGACTAGATCTTATAGGCCTTGTATGCCATTGTCAGAAATTCTTCTTGAGAGCAATGGGAAAACACTGAAGGGGTTATTAAAAGAAAAATGACATGATCTATCTATAATTCATACTGTTTTTTAACTTTTTATTTTGAAATAATTATAGATTCCCTGAAAGTTGCAAAAAATTTATATAGGAAGTCTCATGTAGCCTTCACCCAGTTTCACCCCAATGAAAACATCTGGTATAACTACAGCACAATATCAAAACCAGGATATTGACATTGGTACGACCTGCAGAACTTACCAAGTTTCCCCAGTTTTCCATGTACTTTTTTCTGTGGGTGTATATTGTGTGTGCATAGTTCTATGCAATTTTGATGCATGTGTAAATTCACGTAATCACCACCACAATCATGATATGAAACTATTCCATCACCACAGGGCTCCCTTATACTACCCCTTTATAACATGCATCCCCTTTCTTTCTTTTTTTTTTTTTTTTTTGAGGAAGATTAGCCCTGAGCTAACATCTACTGCCAATCCTCCTCTTTTTGCTGAGGAAGATTGGCCCTGAGCTAACATCCGTGCCCATCTTCCTCCATTGTGGGACTTGCCAAGTGGTGCCATGTCTGCACCTGGGATCCGAACTGGTGAACCCTGAGCTGCTGAAGCGGAATGTGCGAACTTAACCACTGCACCACTAGGCCACCCCTTCCCGTTTCTTACCTAACATTTGGCAACCTATAATCTCCTTTCCATCTCTATAATATTATTTGAAGAATGTTATGTAAATGGAAACATACAGTATGCAACTTTTTGAGGTTGCCTTTTTTCACTCAGCATAATGTCCTTGAGATCCATCCAAGTTGCTGCTGGTAGCAATAGTATGTTTTATTTATGGCAGTAGCCATAGTATTCCATGGTATATATGTACCACAATTTGATTAACCATTCACCTGTTGAATGACATTCAGGTCATTTCTAGTCTTTGGCTCTCACAAATAAAGCTATGAACATTCACGTACAGGTTTTTGTGTGAACATAAATCTTCATTTCTCTGGGATAAATGCTCAAGAGTGCAATTGCTGAGCTGTATGGTACTCGCATGTTTAGTTTTATAAGAAACTGCCAAACTGCTTCCCAGAGCAGCTATACCTTTTTACATTCCCATCTATGTGTGAGGCATCTAGTTTCTCTACATCTTCACCAGAATTTGGTGTTATCATTATTTTTATTTTAACTATTCTGATAGGTGTGTAGTGATATCTCATTGTGGATTTAATTTTCCTTTCTCTGATGACTAATGATGTTGAACATCTTTTCATGAGCTTATTTGCCATCTCTTGATCCTCTTGGTGAAATATCTGTTCATGTCTTTTGCCCATTTTCTAACTGGATTGTTTTCTTTCTGTTGACTTTTGAGAGTGCTTTATATATTCTATATGCAAATCCTTTGTCAGATACGTGATTTGAAAATATTTTCTTCTAGTTTGTAGCTTGCATTTTCACCTTGTTAACGAGGTCTTTCACAGAGTAAAAGTTTTTAATTTTGATGAGGTCTGATTTATCAGTCTTTCCTTTTTTAAGCTGGGCTTTTAGTCTCAAGTCAACTCTTTAGTCCAAGGTCCTGAAGATTTTCTATTTTTTCTTCTAAACTATTTTTTAAAGATTTTATTGTTTTTCCTTTTTCTCTCAAAGCCCTCCAGTACATAGTTGTGTATTTTTTAGTTGTGGGTCCTACTAGTTGTGGCATGTGGGATGCTGCGTCAGCATGGCTTGATGAGTAGTGCCATGTCTGCGCCCAGGATTTGACCTGGCAAAACCCTAGGTCGCTGAAGCGGAGCACGTGAACTTAACCACTCAGCCATGGGGCCGGCCCCTCTTCTAAAATTTTTATAGCTTTGTTTTACATTTAAGTTTGTGATCCACTTTGAGTTATTTTTTGTGTAAGGTGAGAGATTTAGGTTGGTTTGGGAGTTTCGTTTTTTTCCTACAGAGGTCCATTGGTTATAGTACCATCTGTTGGTGCTCCCTCCATCCCTCCACTAAATAGCTTTTCCATCTTTGTCAAAAGCCACTCAGGCATATTTTTGTGGGTCTCTTTCTGAGTTCAATATGCTGTTCCATTGACCTATGTGTCTATCCCTCTGCAAACCACACTATCTTGGCTACTGTAGCTATATAATAAGTCTTAAAGTCAGGTAGACTGATGCCTTCCACTTTATTCTTCTTTGTCCTAGTTGTTTTACTTCCTTTGTCTTTCTATGTAAATTTTTAGAGTAAGCTTGTGTATGACTTCAACAAAATAAAACCAAACCTTGTTGGGATTTTGATAGAAGTTGTATTGAACCTACAGATCAGTTTGGGCAGAACTGATATCTTTACTATGTTGAGTCCTCCAATCCATGAACACAGTATATCTCTCCATTTGCTTAGATCTCTGACTTCTTACATCAGTACTTTGTAATTTTCAGCATACAGATCCTGCACATCTTTTGTCTGTTTAATACCTCAGCATTTCATTTGCTTCAGAGTTATTGTAAACAGTATTGTTTTTTATTTTAGTTTCCACATGTTTGTTGTTAGTATACAGAAATGCAATTGATTCTTTGTTTCTCTAGTACCCCACGGCCTTGCTGATATCACTTATTAGTTCTGCAAGTTTTATAGATACCTTGGGATTTTTTACGTTGAAAAACATGTCACCTGTAAATAAAGACAGTTTTATTTCTTCATTTCCAATCTGTATCCTTTTAAATCTTCAAAAGGTTTCTCTGCTTCTTAACAAATGGATTGTCGAAGGACAATTGATTTCTGGATATATAGGAAGCAGGTGGAGAGTGAAGCTATTGTGATTTGAAAGACCAAAGAGAAGGTTGAGGAGTGAAAACTCAAGAGTTCTGACTGTTGACATCTAAGTGGAAATATTGAGTGGACGGGTAGAGATTTGAGGACAAAGCCTCAGGGGAGAAGTCAAAGGTGGAGAGAAAATTTGGGAACAGTCAGCAATTAGATAGTATTGAAATCCAGGGAAGAGAGCAGGTAGAGGCCAGAAGAGGACCCAGGACTGAGCCCTGAGGACCGCAGGCCTTTAGAGCTTGGGTGCAGGAGGGTGAGCCTGCAGAGGACTGGGAAGGGCATCCAATGGCTTCATTCAAATCACTCCATTTCTTTACAACTTAAGTTTACTCACCTGAAAAAAATGGGAGATTATACCTCTTAGAGCCCTTCAGCAGTAATGTTCTTCAATCTGGGGGCTCCAATCAGCAAAATTGCTAGATGGAAGAGAGTCAGACAAAGGAGCCGTTCCTTCATTCACTCATTTTGTGCATTTTGTGAGACTTGGCACTTTGAGAGTGGTAAGGATATGATTTCTTGGACAGACAGCATCTATCCTGATTAAGGAGACATCTATTGAGCATCTCTCTTGCCAGGCTCTTTGACCGTTTTGATAAATTAATCCCCTCAAGTCAATGGCTTCATCAGTCATAAAGCAAAGTGTTTGGCTGATCTGAAAGGCTAATTAGCTTCTCTGAATGCTCTGCAAGTCCAGCCCTCCCGCCTCCACACCACAGCTCAGAGGCTGGCACTTCCCCGTCTCCCCTGCCCCGCCTCAATTTTTTTTCTTTTTTCCCCATATCTCTTATCATCTTTTAATCTAACAAACATGATAAATAGGTAAATCCAATAATGTTTATTGTTTGTCTCCAACTAGAATGTTAATCCCTCTTCAGTGATTCCCAAAAGCCTAGACGTGTGGCCATCAAATAACAGGGGCTCCAACATTGTTGACAAATTTTGAGATAATGCAAATCACGTACAAATTTTAAGTTCTTCAAGAATCATGGTCCAAAGCTGGTGGGCTGAGTGTCAGTGGTGTTTGTTATGAATACAAAGAGAAATGACAAGTATTTCTGTTTATGAAAAAAGAATCCTAAATTATGCAAAGCTTGGATTATGAAAGATTGTCATGAATGCGTCTTTCATGTAAAATATAACCAGTTTATAATTTATTACACATTCATGCAATGAATTAATGTGCAATCATTAAAAGCAAATTTTAAAAATATATTTAAGGATATATGGAAAATAACCTAATGTTACAGTATTGAGTTCAAATAATGGGATATAAAACTATATATACAATAGATGAGCACTTTTTTTTTTTTTAAAGATTTTATTTTTTTCCTTTTTCTCCCCAAAGCCCCCCGGTACATAGTTGTATATTCTTCGTTGTGAGTCCTTCTAGTTGTGGTATGTGGGACGCTGCCCCAGCGTGGTTTGATGAGCAGTGCCATGTCCGCGCCCAGGATCTGAACCAACGAAACACTGGGTTGCCTGCAGCGGAGTGCGCAAACTTAACCACTCCACCACGGGGCCAGCCCCTAGATGAGCACATTTTTGAAATGGAAAAAGTGAATTAGAAACACACACACAAACCAGCATATATGCCAAAATAGTTGAATGCTGGATTGCAAGTAATTGCAAGTTTTTGCATCCTTTTTCTTATTCTCTACCATTAACATGTAAAACTTTTCAATCAGAAAACACAAACCACCAATACACAGAGAGTGACTGGAAGACAATGTTCTCTCAGAATTGAAGGCACTTTTAGGACCATCGAAGACAGCACCACTGAACTGGCCTGAGAGGTCCGGTGGCCTCCTAGAAATCAGCTGTGGGATGAAGGAAGAGCCAGCAGCCACAGGAATGCGCTGATTTTGTCCTGGAGGATTTCTTGGGTCCTCTGCATTTTAAAGCTTTGAGGTTGCCCCAAGGCCTTTCCACAATGCTGGGGATTCACCGTTACCAACCCTCCCAGGTAGAATACCTAAAGCTGTAGGTAACAGAAAACCAAAGCAACTGGCTTCTACAACAAGGAAGTTATTTCACACAAAAGAATCCAAAATGAGCAAGGCAGCTCCTAGACAGGCTCAAATATGACAGGTCATGGTTTATCTCTTCTGTCACTCCAACTTATTCAATCTAACTCTAATTTTCATCCGGCAGTTGCTATGGCCATTCCAGGCACCACATGCAGGCAAATGGCCAGAGGCAGAAGGGGTTCTAAAGAATGAGGCAACTATAGGATGAGCATATCTTTTAAGACCCTTCACATTCATTGTGTCACCTACCCTTGTCTAATACAACTACCTGCAAGAGAATAGGAGTTCTCTGATTACACAAATCAAACCTACCCCTGGGGACAGAGTGGGTCAGCCTCCTCCAAAACCCAGGATGTATGAACATTAGGAGGTATCTGGGAACGTAGGAAGAGAGTGGGGGAGGCGATGAGGGTGGATGCCTGGCTGGCAGCCAACAGCATCTACTATAGCTACTGCCTCCTCCCTACCAGCCAATAGGCTTTCTTGTTCCAAACTGGAGAAAGCAACATGCAGGTTCTCTTCGGACCAGCCTTGCCTCAAGGCATGAGGCCTTCCCAGAGATCCATACAATTCCTTCAAAACACACTTGGAAACAAGATTTACAATATGGAGGACTTTCATCTCTATCCCATGATGTCTAGCTAACCTGCTTTTCCTGCTTCAGTTAGTTTAACTGGGATAAGCTATGGAATGCCAAGTCATTTGGTTATAATTAAACCACAGGAACATCTCCCCGGAAATCAAAACCTACATCTTCGCTTTGAAGAGAAGTGCTTATACTGTTGGGCTGGACGACAGTGAGGCAGCGCAGGTAATGGAGTGGAAAAATCATGGTTTTTTGTCAGAAAGATCTGGATTTGAATCCTGCATTTGTTAGTTAATTGCTGAGTAATTTTAGGCAAGATATTTAACTTCTCAGAAACTACTTTCTCATCAGAAAATGGAAATACCACTACCCACCCAGAGGACTGTTGGTCTGATAAATGACTACCAATCTTTTTTCTCTCCATTTTCCTAGAGACGTTCTGCATAGGGAATTATCAGACCATAGAAGTGGCAACCAATATACAGGCTGATCTTTCTCTTTGTAATTTTTGACACTTGGCTTAAATTCTCTTTGGACTGGACCAGAATAACACAGAACAAGTTGATTGGATTTAGTAATTATACCCTAGAGAGTGGGGCTTCATTGCACACGTGGCTGGGGTCAGAAGACAAGCTAATTCAGAGAAGCCATGAAATGCTTGCCTGGCATTTTGATTTTCCTGTAGATGAGAAGTCACAACGTTTTCCAGTACATTTGGAGGCATCTGTGAAATGCAAATTGGTGTGAACAGTAACACTGAGCACTGTCAAGACTGAACGTTGTCAATGGGGTGGATAATTTATGTTATGGCTACTTAAATTACTGCATACCAAACACAGAGCGTGCTGTAAACTACATTATCTAAAAGATGTAGGATGAGAAGAAATGTTTCCATCAATATTCCAAGGGCATTAATTTTCAGCCAACTTGTCTTTATCTACATTGAAGTCCCAAATGGGAATTTCCAAAATTCATAATAACTTAGAATATATCTCTCCTTCAAACCTAAAAAAAGAAAAAAGAAAGCACTGTCTTTTCAGGAGTTTTTCAAATAGGCTTTTGTACTTGATTTTTTATTTTTTTACAGTTGTTTGATATCAACCATCCCACCGGCCTGTGGGGTCTAATGATTTGCATTGTGAGTAGCACTGAGGGTTTTATCTGCCCTCTATTTGCACAAACCCTAAGTTGTCTCAGGGGAAGAAAGTGGAATCCCCTCAAGTCAACCTGCCTGTCCCACAGCTGTCAGCAAACGTCCATCCAGAGCCAAGTGTGTTACTGCTCTGTTGGCCTCGCCCTTCATTCCGTGGATCTCACACACTTGCAGCTGAGGACAAACCAGGTCGGTTCCATAGGAAGGCACACGTAGTACAGCTACGAAATAACCCACACAGAGCTGAGAACTGGGGGATGAATCAAATGATGGCCCCCAATTTCCTGGAATAATGAATACCATTTTCCCTTTTTCAAAAGGCACTTTCAAAACATCTTTAAGTCCTGCAATTCACCTATGCTGGTGCCCTACTCCAATCACTTACTGTGTTGTGGATGCAGAGATTTTTACACTCTCCAGAAGCCAAACGTGGGTATCCCTTCCTATGCTTGAGGAGGTCACCATGTGCCCTCCTGCCTGGCAGTCTCACGCAGATGCAGGCACAGCAGCTTTCAGCTTCCAGCTCATGTAATTCTGATGCAAATGCTGGTCACACCACTCTCTCCGATTTATTTTCATTTCCTAAGTCTGTTTCTTTTCACTGATCTATTTTCAACAAAGAGTACGTGACCTTTCATTTGTTTATTGGTCATAGAAACGGCAAGGCTGAAGGCAGTCTGAAAGGATTGAAAGTGATGGGAAGCCCTTTCATTAACAGAAGAACTGCCCAAATTTAAGGGTAGGGCTTCTCAGTGGTCATGTTAGTGGTACTTCCTATCTTCCCTTGTGTCTGCTTCTCTATGTCCACAGGGAGGAATGACAAGGAATGGAGAGCAGTGAGTACCCAGTGTTCCAGCAACTGCTTTGGAGACCACACCCTGAGAGTTTAGAAGCTCCAATAGCTGATAACAGTAGCTATCGTTTATGGAGTATGCTCCACATACTAAATACAATGCATAAATTTTGCATGTATTATTTCATTGCTTTCTCCAACAGTCCTGTGACCTATTGTTCTATTCTAGAGGTGGGAAAGGTATGGGGAAGAGAGGTTGGGTGGCCAGCTCAATGTTCAAGAGAGAGACTGCAGAATTATATCATGGCTTCCTATACGGCAACAGAGGAGCACCTTGTTAACAGCTCTCCACTAAACGAACAGGCTTGTAGCAGGGGCTGTCAGTGCCCCAACCAGACTTGGTAGGCAGCTTTCCAAGCACAAAGGCAACACTTCTCACTGCCAACACCTGAAAATCTTTGCCTAAGGGCTTCTTTGGCCACCAAAGCCCCTCTGTCCGTGTGTGCAGTAGGCTGGAAGTGCTGGGAAATTAACACCCAATGACTGAACAAGGTAATTCTGAAGAGTATGTTGTTATAGTCAGGGTTCGCCAAACAAACAGAACTAATGGGATGTATATATGTGTGTGTGCTTGCATAGATGGATGGATGGATGGATGGATAGATGGATGAATGGATGGATCAATCGATGGATAGATTGAAGGAGTTTTTAAGGAATTAACTCACGCAATTGTGGAGGCTGGCAAATCCAAAATCTACAGGGTAGGCTGGCAGGCTGAAGACCCAGACAAGAGTTGATGTCATAGCTTGAGTCCAAAGGCAGACTGCTAGCAGAATTCCTTCTTGCTTGGGGGAGGTGTCTTTCTATTCAGGCCTTCAACGTGATGGAGGGGAATCTGCTCTACCTAAAGTCAGCTGATCTAAATGTTAATCTCATCTGAAAAATACCTTGACAGAAACATCCAGAATAATGTTGGATCAAATGTCTGTATACTGTGGCCTAGCCAAGTTGACACATAAAGTCAGCCATCACAGTGTTCTGCATTGTCCTCCGAGTTCCCTGGCAGAGTTAAGCTTTGGTACCCACAGTGGTCACTCACACACCAACTTCCTCCTTTCCTCGTACTTCCCCAGCTTCCCACCTGGTGCTTCCTGGGCTTACCTCCCAGATAAACCATTTGAAACCAATTCTTTATCTTGGGGACTGTTCCAGGGAGAATCTAAACCAAAACACTACTCTTTGTGCTTGGCCCAGGATGCTCTTGGAAGATGAAATGTGACTCCTGCTCCAAGGAACTCAGTGGCATAAAGGAGACAGCTGTGACTGAACCATCATGATCTGGGTGGCAACATGCCATGATTAAGAACCAGCCCTGATGCTGGCCCCGTGGCCGAGTGGTTAAGTTCGCGCGCTCTGCTGCAGGCGGCCCAGTGTTTCGTTAGTTCGAATCCTGGGCGCGGACATGGCACTGCTCATCAAACCACGCTGAGGCAGCGTCCCACATGCCACAACTAGAAGGACCCACAACGAAGAATACACAACTATGTACCGGGGGGCTTTGGGGAGAAAAAGGAAAAAATAAAATCTTTAAAAAAAAAAAAAAAGAACCAGCCCTGATGAAAGAGTCAGTGGCTTTGCCTGTGGGTCAGGGAAGCTTCACAGAGAAGATGGGATGGAGGCGCATCTTGAAGGATGAAGGTATCCCCAGTGCAGCAGGTAGAAGAGGGATGTGAAAGTGGGGTGAAAGCATACAACCAAAGGAAACAACCCTGTAGAGACCCTGAAGCAGGAAAGAACTCAGTGTGTTCTGGAAACTCCTAAGAGTGAGCAACACTCCCCACTTTGCAGAGGATGGTGTGGAGGGGAACATGATTGGAGGAGGAGCCAGCTGGGAAGCTCTTACCCGAGTCTAGGGAAGAAATTATGAGGACCTGACCAGAGGTGGGAGAGGTAAAGGAGGCAAGACCACACAAGGCTGCAGTGGAGAAACGCTTATGGAAAAACCTACGATTCCCATAGCTGCAGTACGAATACAAATTTGTATTTTTCAATGGTTCACACCCAGGCTGGATGGTCACAACGTGTACCCCTTGGTATACCTTTGCAGAGCTGTATTGCCTGGGAGAGAAGGAGCCCCTGACTCAGAGACCACACCTTTGGTATAACCATCCGCTCCCTGGAGATCTGCCTACCTTGGTCCAGGCTCGGACAGGTGGGAAATGTCTCCCCTGGGAAATAACCCAGACAAAGCCTGGCTGATAGAAGAGTCCAAGTCCAAAGTTCGGGAGACTCACCAGCCCTGCTCTCTCCAGAAGACAACACTAGCCAGAGACAAGGCCTGCTGGACTGACCTCTCTCAGGAGCCCCCGCAGTGGGTATCAGTCGCTCAGAGTGAAGGGCTGGGGATACCAACGCTCTTGTTCTCAGCAGCTGAGATACACTTTGTGCCCCACATCACACTCAGAGTTTGGGTATGTCTGCTGCCTTCCTGTAGAAAAGCTCCATGAAGTGTAATCCTTGTCCATCTTGTTCACTGCTATACACAGAGCCCTAGAACTGTACCCGGCACCTGGGAGGCACTCATATTTGATGGATAAATGAATTATAGATCCCGAGAGCAGTAGCCCCTGGCTCCCACGACGACAGTCAACACATCATAAAGGAACTTGTCTCCCATCCTTTACGGAACACATCCTCTAAACTCTGATTCTCCTCTGCAGTGAAAAGGCTGGGTGGAGGGGCAGAGCAAACTAATATGCAGCTCTAGTGTCCTGTGGTTAGACGTCTGGTTACACAGAGGTCTTAGCAATGGCGAATTCCACTGTAGAGACTTCCAGCCCAGTGCAGGCAAAATATGTTGGATAATATTTTTGTCATTTTGGATGCTGAGGAAATATTATCTATTTACACCATGATTTTTAACTGGGGAAGAGCAGGCACTTCTGCACTCCTTGTTTTAGAAATGGGGAGATGCACACCAGGAATAAAATAATTAATTGCATCTTCTCTAGCCTGTAAATGCCTTAGATTCATCTCTACAGCACAGTGTCTGGTCTCAAGTGGGTCCTCAACAAGCCAAAGCTGCATACAGCCCAATAGATGGCCATCGAACACAGATGGAACGTACCTGCAGTAAACTGCACAATCTGAGCAAGCTCCAACACTATTGCATGCGGGTGTGAGAGTGAGCACGTGCACACAGAAAAATGGAATCCCACAGGTAAGGGAGAAGGGTCTTGCTCTCCCTGCCCCCAAGAGATATTTGTCCCTGTGCAAATGTATACACCATCTTCCTAACACCCAACTCAGAGAGATACTGAGGGAGTCAACCAAAAATCAAGAAGCAGTTTCTCAGCTTCCTCCTGACCACAAACATATATAACACATGGTAACAGGGTTATCGTGCTTTGTGGGACTGACTTTGCAGTGCCTCAGTGCAATGATTGTGATGTGTGTGTAGCCAAATTCATCCTCATCTGTATCAACATTTTAGGCTTGGTTTATTAGCATTAGAAGTAGTTTTGGGGTCAGCCCTCGTGGCTGAGTAGTTAAGTTCAGCATGCTCCACTTCGATAGCCTAGGTTCAGTTCCCAGGTGTGGACCTACACCACTCTGCTAGCAGCCATGCTGTGCTGGTGACCCACATACTAAAAAATAGAGGAAGATTGGCACAGATATTAGCTCATGGCAAATCTTCCCCAGCAAAAAAGAAAGAAAAAAGGAAGTGGTTTTGATTGGTGGCATTAGTGATGCTTAAAATGGGATGGATTAGGAGGAATCTAAAAGAACCTTCCACCTTCCATGAAAATGGTATTAAAAACCAGAAAGCCAGGGTTGGCCTGGTGGCATAGTAGTTAAGTTTGCATGCTCTGCTTCAGTGGCCCGGGGTTTGCATCCAGGCACAGACCTACACACTGCTCATCAAGCCATGCTGTGGTGGCATCCCACATACAAGACAGAGGGAGATTGGCATAGATGTTAGTTCAGCAACAATCTTCCTCAAGCAAAAAGAGGAAGATTGGCAGCTGATGTTAGCTCAGGGCCAATCTTCCTCACGCACACACACACAAAAACCAGAAAGCACAGCAGCCTGTGTCACCAGCACCATCTCAGTGTACAGAAGCCTTTCCTCTGAGGTTTCTCTGGCTTAAGAACGATACTGCCACCTCCCAATCTTAAGACATCCCTTCTGCTTGGGAGGGTTCCTTTCATGCAAGTCCTGGTAGACCAGACAGAGGAGAGGGAGAGAGACAGAAAGTGACTTCTTCCCACTCCAGACAGGCTGGGAGACATCTGTTGGCACAGCCAGTACACTTGGTCAAATTTGGTCTGAGACTTAGGAAGCAGTGAGGCTGCCAACTGTGACATTGTCCCATACATGTGCACACAGACACACACACACACTCTCACACACCCCTGACCTTCACCAACCAACCAGACTGGCTGAGGTTAGTGATTGACACTGGCTCGCTCTCCTTGAACTCCTCCTTTTCTCCCCCCTCCTAATCTGCCTTGCGGGTGCTTGTCATGGCCCCTGTTCAGCTTGACAGCGTCTTCTCACCTCTGCCCTGCTTCTACTGTCCGCCTCAGTCTCTGTTGGCTAATTCCACATTCCCAAAAGGGGAATCGGATTGGCTCTACTGATGCTTTCAAATCAGACCACTTGGGTCACTGACTAGTGTATAGTTGACTTAACCTTGGGTCAGACTCAATGTCCAGATGGCCGTGGCCAAAGAGATGAGGTCAGATGGAACAGACATGGCAAATGCCCACTTGCCCCTCAGCAGGCTGTGTGAGGAATCTTCTCATCAACAGGAGGAGGGGTGGAAAGACTCAAAACCCAACGTAAACGCAAATCTCTATATAAATACTCAGCAGGCTCCCTAAAGAAAGAGTAGACCTGGGCTCGAGTAGATTGGCTGGAGTTCATTTTCATAGTCAGGTCAAAAACTCACGGCTAGGGGTAGTGAAAAATAATCTATGAACTTGTTTTAATGTAAAGTGCTGTTTTACATTTTCTCTTTTTGAAGGGATGCTGATGATGTGCAATGTTTTGGAAGCTGATACAGCCCTCAGCACCCACGAGAGATTTAAGTCTCCTTTGCAAAGTCACAGAAATTAAATCAGAGACACAGTCAGGACTGAGCCTACAGACACCTGAATTCATATTTCAAAGCAGAAACCAGAATAAACCAAACCTATAATTAGTTCACAATATATGTGTGTATCAAATCATCACATTGTACACCTTAAACTTACATATGCTATATATCAAGAATATCTCAATAAAGCTGGAAAAAATAAATAAAAAGCAATGCAGTAAAAAAAGAAAAGTACTTATATATACCAAATGTTGGCCAAATACAGTTCTAATCAAACTCAGAAAATCTTTATTGGCTTTGGCTCTCCACTGACTACATGCAGCCCTTGTTTTTAAACATTTTGCAAGTAATTATGAGAATGCCTTTATCTCAAGGAATGTGAAACAAAAGATAGGAAGTGCACTGTAGCATTTCCAAAGATAATAAAGATAATTAATTCCATTTCACCAGCATTGGATGCATAATTAAAATGGAAGCCTGGTTTTCTCTCTGCTCAAGGTCATTCCTCACCCCCTCTTCATGGGAAGTCCCTTCTGATTTAACATGTTTCCCCAGGGTTCTCAGTCAGTGAACACTTCCCAAGTGACCATGGCTGTGCAGTGCTTTTTGAGGCCAGGCCTGTGTCTGCTGCATTCACTGCTGTATCACCAGCGCCCATCAACATTTGACGAATGAACAAGCAAAATGCCCCACACTGCACCAGGCTAGAATCTAGGAAAGATACAGAGGAACTCACCACACCCAACAAGAGCTCACAGAGAAATTAATCATTCTGTCACTATCGTGTAGCTGTTCGTTCCTTTCTGTAGTTCTACCTTTTAGCTATCACCCCCATTTCATCCCCTCCTGCCCCCTCACAAACAACCTCTAATCGACTTTGTATCTATAGATTTGCCGATTCTGAACATTCCATATAAATGGAATTATATAATATGTGGTCTTTCATAACTGCTTTTCACTTAGCATAATGTAATGCTTTCAAGGTTCATCCATGCTATAGCATGTATGAGTACTTTATTCCTTTCCATGACTGAATAATAGTCTAGTGTATGGGTATACATATTGTTTATCCATTCATCTGTCAATAGACTTTTGGGTTGTCTCCATCTTTTGGCTGTTATGAGTAATGCTGCTCTGAACCTTTATGTACAGCTTTGTGTGGACATATGTTTTCAGCTCTCCTGGGTAGATACCCAGGAGGAGAGTTGCTGGGTCAAATGGTAATTCTATGTTTAACATATTCCTGCTATCTAATTTTGTTTTTTCTTTTCCAGGCTCTTAGTGTCTTATACCAGTACTACCACCCACACACCTTTTTCTTGCTTTTTGTTGAATTAAGTCTCCTTGGTTCCAGTTTTTTCCTTCTACTAGTTAGAAACTTATATATTCTGTATTTATTCTTTTAGTGATTTGTTGTTGTTAGTGCTATCAAAACAAGCAGCTGCTACAGTATGACAACATACGGACGGGCGGTGGGGTTCCCTGACCGGCAAGCTAACCCTGGCCACGGTGGCGAGAGCACTGAATCTTAACCACCAGACCACCAGGGCTGGCTTTAGTGATTTACTCTTAAACTTCTAACCTTTCATTTTACGCTTTAAATGTTTAATCCACATACATTTTTCTAATAAGGTCCCTCTCTCTGTCTTCCCCACAAGACAGGGCAAGAAGCATAATGTTCTCTTCTCTCTCTCTCCTCCCGCCACCACCTGCTGCCCTACCTCCATATTGAAGTCATCTGGAATTCTAATTCCAGATCATTCTTTTAAAACCTTTCCTCAATTAGTACTTATGTAGACAGCTCTGGATTTTACTCACCATTGCATCCCTCTACTTCCTCCCGAACTAATTTTTCTTCTTGCTGAATTACAGCCTCGAGCAGTTTTTTCAGAGATAGTCTGTGGGTGGTATGATTTAAATCCACACGTTTGGAAAAGCCTACATTTAAACGCAGTATTCGAATGTTCCTCCTCTGATTAAAACCATGCAATGGCTCCCGGTGTTACTCAAAGTAAAAGTCACACTTCTTCAATGGTGCACAACCTGGCTCCCACTCCTCTCAGGCCACATCACTGGCCACCCGCACCTCGTTTGCTGTGTTCTAGCCACCTCCTTGCTGTGCCTCTAACAGGAGCAGGCAGGCAGGCGCCATCTCATCTTGTACCTTTGTTCTAGCTCTTTCTCTCCGGAATACTGAATTCTTCCCCCAGACAATCCTTTAGCCAACCACTCCCTCGCCTCAATTCTTTGCTCAGATGTCACCTTCTCTGTGGTCTCCCCCGTCCTTACTACCTCCTTCCACTCTAGAACCCCCACTTCTCTTTATTTTACTCTACAATTTCTTTTTTCTATAAGAAAAAAACCCTTAAACTTACCACCTTCTAAACATACTGTTGTTCAGTGGTGGTTTGCTCTCAGATCAGTCCCCATTGTTCTCGCCCTGCTCTGTATCACAGGGAATGATGTTTCCCAGGCTCACTTGCCCTCTGGCTTCTGGGAGTTGCAGCCAATGGGAGGCACCAACAGAAAGTTGAAGGATGGGAAGAAGGGAAAGATGGGGTACTTTTCCTCTCTTGGCTTCCTGGCACCTCCAACAGCATCCACGTCCTCTCCATGACTCCATCTTCCTCCTTATACCCTCTCTCTCTGGGGTCCTCTGCCTTCCAGGCTGTCCCCACTGAGACTCTAGCCCCCACCAATAGCCTCAACTTCTAGGTTCTGGTAAAACTGCCCCTTCCTTTTGACCCTCTGGCCCTAGAAGTGGTAGTAGCTTCCTACTGTTGCTAACTCTGGGTATCTTAGGTGTCGTTTGGCCTCCCAACTCTTTCAGTACTTGTATTTTCTTTCTTTCTTTTCTTTCTTTTTTTTTTTCCTTCCTTCCTTTCTTTCGTTCCTTCCCTTCCTTCTCTTCCTTCCTTCCTTTCTTCCTTTCTTTTTTTCTTCCTTTTGGAAGATTAGCCCTGAGCTAACATCTGTTGCCAATCCTCTTTTTTTTTTTTAATTCCCCAAAGCCCCAGTACATAGTTGTATATCCTAGTTGTAGGTCATTCTAGTTCTTCTATGTGAGATGCCGCCTCAGCATGGCTTGATGAGCAGTGAGTAGGTCTACACCCAGGATCTGAACCAGTAAATCCCAGGCCACTGAAGTGGAGCATGCAAACTTAACCATTCGGCCACAAGGGTGGCCCCTCAGTACTTGCATTAATCCCCTGTATAAAACTCGTTTCCATATGAAAATTCTAGAATGGTTTTGATTTTCTTGGCTGAATGCTAGTTGACACCCAACTATATAACTTATTTATTACATTTTTAATTTGTCCATTAGCTCCATGAGGGCAGAGATATTCATTTCTTTTGCTTACTGATATGCAGCAAGTGCCTAGAATGGCCTGGCACATAGTAGGTGCTGAATAAATATTTGCTGAATAAATGTTCATCTCTGCGCTGGAGGCTGGGACATGACCCCCAGATCCCTCCCTCAAGACTAAGGGTGCTGCCAGCAGATATATCTCAGTCTCCAGCCTTCTCCAGAAATGGTCCTCAGCTAGAAAGAGCTGCCTCAGCCAAGGTTGTACCCCATTCCTAGGGGCTTCCTGCATCTGATGACTGGTCCACATGAGGGTAGAAAGACCCCACGCTAGTGGGACCACTCTGAAGGCCATCCCACCTCAGAGCTCCCCTCAGAGTCAGCTGAAGCCTTTGCCAGAGCTTCATGGCAGCCCAACTTTTCTCTTTGCCTAATCCTGCTTCCTTCCCTCCCCCACACCCCCTGGTGCTGAGCCCTAATAAAACTCCCCTATGCTAAGCTCCATCTCAGCATCCGCTTCCCGGAGCCCAACCTGGAGCAGTTTTATTAGGCATAAAGCTCTAGCTCAAAGTTCTTTCCCTTCACCACTTTCAAGCTGTGGTCCTATTGTCTTGTTTCTAGAGATACTGACTAGAATTTTAATTCCATCTCATTCTAGCTCTTTGATAGTGTGGCAAACATTCAGTTGCCTCCCCCTTTCCTTTGCTGACAGAACCAGAGTGTTGCTCAGGTTTCTGATGGCCAGCCTGCCTTGGTCTTTTATCTGACCCCAGGGGGTGAAGGTAAATTACCTTAGCCATTGCTTCCCAGCCTTTTCCATATCAAGGAGCACACATGATATGCTTTTTATATGGCACCTTTTAAGTGCTTCCATTGATCCTGGGAGGTGACTAGCCTGGGAGGTTCTAGGCACCCCAGGTCCCATGCAGGCTGCCCGAAGGACTGAGAGGATCAACATCTCAGAAGTGTCACCCACCTTGGGCACCAGCCCACTAGCTAAGACTTTCTGGTCCAAGCCAGTCATACAGTCATGTAACCCTATTCCCCTCGTCAGGATTGCTTTTGGTATGGAAGACAGAGTTGCCTTTTCTCGCATTTGGTCATTGTTGTGTAGATAAGGGCTGCGTGTAGCTGTACCATCTTGTAACCATGGGGTAACAAACAGTCTAGTGACAAAAAGTGAATACTCTCTATGGGAGGCAAGGCCCAAACATGGAAATAATCTGGATATCTGATAACATTGAGCCACTGAATTGGTACCTGAACTTTCCTGCTTCAGGACTTGTACGTAAAGAATTTTCCTCATTTTTTTTTTAAAGATTTTTATTTTTTCCTTTTTCTCCCCAAAGCCCCCCGGTACATAGTTGTGTATTCTTCGTTGCGGGTTCTTCTAGTTGTGGTATGTGGGACGCTGCCTCAGCGTGGTCTGACGAGCCATGTCCGCGCCCAGGATTCCAACTAACGAAACACTGGGCCGCCTGCAGCGGAGCGCGGGAACTTAACCACTCGGCCACGGGGCCAGCCCCGAATTTTCCTCATTTTTTAAAATTTTCTTTCAACTGAGTCTTCTGTTGTTTGGACCCAGATGCATCCTATCTGATACTGTAGGCAATCTTGTTTGTTTCTAGTAGCTTTTTGGATAGGATATAAAAAGAAGTCATTGGCTAAAACCAATGACAAAACCCTTTTTGTCCTTTTCCTGCCATCTCCTTCTTGAGGCCGAGAATGTGTAGCTCTTGCCTGAAGTTCTAGTCGCCATTTGTAACCATAAGACAAAGGTCAAGCAAATGAAGACACTTCAGCCCTGAACCAGAGCCAGGAGCCTCCTCCCTCGGGACCTATGACAAAAGCAAACAAAAACAAACCCTCAAGTCTTTAAGCCACTACAGGTGGGTCTCTGTCACCAGCAGTCAAACAAAAGCCCTGACTGATTGAATATCCTCTGCCTAGTTGTCTAGCAGATTGTCTATTTCTTGTCCAATTTTATGCGCACTTTATATATTTATATATTATAGAAATTTACCTTATCTGCAATACAAGAATTTTCTCAAGTTGTCTCTTGTCTATTAACTGTTACAGTATTTTCCCATGCAAATGTTTTATGTTTTCGGATAATCAGATTTTTTTTCTTTCATAGCTCCTGAGACTCTCCTCTTGATTACTGTTGTGGTATTAAAGATGTGCCCACAAGTTCTGTGATACTCTCCCCATCAAGAGGTCTAGTTTAATTTCCTTCCCCTTGAGTGTAGGCTGAACTTAGTGATTTGTTTCTAATGCATGGAATATGACAGAAATTATAAGATGTCACTTCTAAAATTAGGTTAGATGCTCATCAAACCATGCTGCGGTGGCATCCCACATACAAAATAGAAGAAGATTGGCACAGATGTTAGCTCAGGGATGATCTTCCTCAAGCAAAAAGAGGAAGCTTGGCAATGGTTGTTAGCTCAGGGCCAATCTTCCTTACCAAAAAAAGGAAAAGAAAATTAGGTAAGAAAAAGACTGAGGCTTCCATCTTGGATGCATTTATTCTCATTCTCTCTCTCCCTTGGATCTCTTACTCTGGGGGAAGCAACCTGCCGTGATATGAGCAGCCCCGTGGAGAGGTCCACACAGTGAGAAATGGAGACCTCCTGCCAATAACCAGTGAGGAACTGAAACCTGCCAAGAGCCACATGTGTGACCTTAGAAGCAGACTCTCTAGCCCATTTGAACCCTCAGATGGCTACAGCCTCACGAAAGACCCTGAACCAGAATCACCCAGCTAAGCCTCTCCAAGGTTCCTGATCCCTAGAAAGTGTGAGATAATAGATGTTAGGTGTTTTAAGCTGCTAAGTGTTGGATTAATTTGTTACACAGCAATAGGTAGGTAACACAGTTACAAACCGTTCCCATCATCCCAGATTATCCCTGTACTCTCCTACATTTTCTAGCAAAGTTTTAACTTTTAAAAAAAATACATTTTAAGTTTTGCATCTATTGAATTTAATTATTTTTAGAATTCTAGTCTCATTTGAAAACACAGCCTTGACACTAAGTGATGCCTTTATCATTCTACAAGGAATTGTAGATCCTCCTTCTTTTTTAAAAAATTTTTAAATTTTATTTTAAAGGTATGCTTTTTGGTGAGGAAGATTGGCCCTGAGCTAACAGCTGTTACTAATCTTTCTCTTTTTCTTCTCCCCAAAGCCCCAGTACCTAGTTGTAAATCCTAGTTGTAAGCCCTCCTACGTCTTCTATGTGGGATGCTACCACAGTATGGCTTGATGAGCGGTGTGTAGGTCTGCGCCCTGAATCCAAACAGGAGAACCCTGGGCTGCCGAAGCAGAGTGTGCAAACTTAACCTCTATGCCACCAGGCTGGCCCCTGGATTTAACTTTTTTATGTGGAGTAAAATAATAAGTCCACATACTTTCTCCAGTATGAGCACCATTGTTTATGTAATCTATTAAATAAATCTATTAACTCTTCAAAATATTAAATTTTTATAGAAATTAGGATCTCTTTATGAATTTTCTCCTGGAACAGAGAGAGAACTTCCGTATTTGTCAATCCCTAAGCCACTAGAAATTATTTTATTACAGTGGCCACTGGATGTGCCTAAAGGATCGGCTAGGGCAGCCTGGAGGGGACTGGGCCACAGAGAGAGAGGATACATTACATGGAGGGAGAGGGAGACATGGAGGAGACACAGATGCTGCTGGAGGTGCCACAGGAAGCAGAGAGAAGAGAAGAAGGTCCTTGGACTTCCCCTTCCTCCCATTCTCTAATCTTCTGCCAATGCCTTCCATTGGCTAGAACTTCCAGAAGGAAAGAAGGAAGGAAGGAAGATTGGGGAGGAAGAGCCTAAGGCTACGGTGTAGTTCCCAGAAAGTTCCAGCACATGGGGAGTCCTCAAGCAAAAGCTGTCTGTTAGAGAAGTCCCACATTCCACTAGGATGCCCACCATGCCTGGTTTTTGGCTGAGAACAGCCCAGGGGAAGCATGATTTCAGTGCAAACACGGTGGTGAATCCGGAGGAGCAGCAGCTGGAGCTGCCAGTCAACTGTGTTCCCCTCAGCAGGAGATCTGAGCAGCGCGTTTCCACAGTCACCACCTTTGGTTTTAAAATTCAATATATATTTAAATCACTGGAACAGAACCACTGGTGGTCTCTAACTGCAAAGCAGAGTATATACTCTCTGACTATATAAATACTTGGCATCGTGCATTTGTCAAAATACTATGTTACAGGAAAAATGCGTACCATACTCCAGTTTTGTCAATTGTCACAAAATAACTACTTTTTATACCTGAGGGAAAATAAAAATATATTTGATATGTTCAAATGGAATGGCTATCATGTTCCAGGCAATGTTCTTAGGCACTGTGGGGACACAGCAGTAAAACAAGACAGATTCTGCCCATATGAGCTTACATTCTATAGGGTAACATGGGGTGCAAAATAAAAGAGAGTAATAAGATGGAGACCCCTGATTTGTAGGGTGGAGGGTACCCAAAAGGAAGGAACCAAGGGAAGACATTAGGTAGAGTAATTCAGGCCGGCCCCTGAGGAGGTGGCAATGGAGCTGGAACTTGAATGAAATTGCCTTTGGTGTCTCAAAATGTTTCATGACTTACATTCAATCCTTCAAGTGCTTTTGGATAATCTTGATTAGTACCAAATAGAAGTCAATATACTAGATGTTTAGAATTCTTGTATATTGAGATAAAAAAACAACTGGCTTCTTTTTATAATCTTCATAAATTTTTTTAAATGACAAATTTAGAGAGAAAGTTTTAGGCTGCTATTTGCAAGCATTGCTCTACAAATAACACATTACAGATGTGGATAGTATTTATTCCCAATAAGTAGAAAGCCAAATTGGAGTAATTTTCACCATATTTTCTCTTTAGCACTGGTTGCTTAAGTAAGAGAGACATGTAGATCTGCTATATAAAGATCTCGATCAGATAAATGCAACTCACAGATCTGGGAAGAAAATCTTGATGCAAATTTGAGGAATTATCATTTATCTTGTTAAACATATATTTCAACGTCAAGGTTCCTCATTTTTCCTATCTTCCATCAGTGTCCATCACAGCTGTGATTAAACACTATGGTTAAGAATAAAACAAGTTAAAATATGTAAAGTTTAAGGCAATTGCAACGTCCACCGTGCTCTACTAGCCACAGTGCACTTGGGGTCAGATGGACAATCAAATTCATAAGACACAATAGGCCACACCCAGCACCAAGTTTACTAAAGGACAGAGGACATGCAATATCCTGGCATGCACAGCAATGGCACTGCAGAAGTCCCACGACTCCCAAACATAGTCATTCTGAACTTAGGACATGTGTGCTCACAAGAGACAAGACTGAGTACAGATGACCTCAGCTGAGGGAAGCCATCAGCTCTGAGCCCCCTTCAGCTTTATGCCGGCTGGCCTTGTAGCCCCTCAGACATGTGACTACCCACCCACCTCATTCTTCAGGACAGCTGCATCTCATCCATGTCAATAACTCATTACTCAATGACCAATTTTGATTACATGCACATACAGACTAAGCTCTTGTACATAATCCCCAGCTGGATTCTATTTAATCAGTAGTATATCATCCCAATAATTCTTTGAGTTAATGCTATAAAGAGAAAAGACCAAGAGTCAAAGCCTCAGATATCCCTGAGGCTAGAGGAAAGGCCACAGAACCAGCTGTTAACCCCCTTCCTTCCAATTCACCTCTTGCACTCCATTAAAATCTCCTCGATACATATTTGAGGCATTTTCTTATTCTTAGTACAGCAATTTCTACAATATTTGTTGCACACAAAAAAATAAACATACTAAAATACAAACAACCACCAAGACTTGTAACCTCCAGTGAGGAGTTAGAATTCTCTCCACAAAACAAGTTAACAAGACTCTGCCCATTCACAAGTTTCTGATATATATTCCTTTACCAATTGCTGCTTTCCTCCCTCCTCTGTTCTCCCCTCTCCCTTCCATGGTTTGCCCCTTTTTAAGACGTTGGTAGGAGCATTCAACTCCATAGTGTCCTCTGGCAAGTTCCCATGTGAATTACATCAATTAGGGGTCTTAAATCAACTCAAAACATCCTTTCATCCTGGAGATCATCTTCTACATTGGTTTGATTTTCATTTAGCTCTATACGTGGAGTCAAAAATCTTGTATTATACTCAGTAACCATGGCAGACATTAAAGTAATGCTTAACACATCATACATTGGTTAATATTATGGTGTCATTTTTCCAACTTTTCAAGAAAAACACCCTTTTTCTCATATTACCACTTATTTCCCTTAAGCAAGGTGGTCACTAGAGGCCTCTACTCAGAAAACTGAGTTCCATCTGGTGTGGGGCGTGACCACATCCCATCCACCAGGAAACAAGTTTTCACTAGCCCAGGCTTCCAGGTTTCACTGTGCAGCCCTGCACACATTTTCCAAATTCCAGGGGAATCAATGGGACATGGCAACTGCATCACACAGATGTTCACTCTCTTGGACACTATCCTGCTTCCGTGAATGCTTTCATCCACATTCGCATCTGGTGTAGTCAAAAGGAAAAGCAGATTCTGAGATACTGTGTAAGCAGCAAGATGCAACTCCTTTTATAACCTTAACATGATGCCCTGCTGGCTCACAACGATACAAGGTATTAGCTACCAGGCACAGTAAGACAATGTGTCCATCTCAGTTCAAAAATAGGCTTTCTCTCAGGGCTAGAAAAGAACCAATATTACAAACATAACCAAAACAAACCAACAAAACTAAACAAAAATCACCCAAATCCAGCCTGCTGTTATTCAGTAGGTCATCAGAGGGTACTGAGTGATGTCATTTCTCTAAGTCAACCAAGTAGAATTTAAAGTATAACTTGTATTCCAGCTTCAGTCCAAATCTTCTTCTCAAGGGAAAGCAAATCCAGAGGTTTCTCCCAGCATCTGCCGTGGTTTGGCACCACAAACATCTAAGAGTATTATTCTCTTGCTCCAAGATGCAATCTTGGGAAAATATGACCCTATCCTTTCCCAGCATCATTATCCATTTGTGTGCTCCATTTTCATCTGCCACAATTTCCCCCTTTGTCCATTCATTATCTGTCTCAAACCAGATAATGAACCTGAATCTCTGGATTCAGCCATATTGCCCACCCACAGGGCAGATAGCAGGGTTAGCCTTCCCATAACTTCCCCTTCTGTCCATTCCGAGGAAGAAGGAGGAGGAGGAGGAGGATTAGAGAAGCAAAGGATGAGAAAACTAAACCAGCAGGCAGCTGGACAGCACTGAGAGTCAGTACTAGTTTAGATACGTGGGGTGAAGTCAGCATCCAGCACTTGTTGCCTTTGGGAAAAAGCACAGTCAAATTCCAAGGAACTGAAATAGTATCCTGAGCAGCAAAGCTGGTTGTCTCTATACTCTTGGCCCAAGTTATTCCCCAGAGTTGACCTGATTGGGCTCTGCATTTTAGCCAGGTGAATTAACCATCTTTAGCTGGTCATATGTGCTATTGGAATTCTCCAATCCTCCCTGGCTGCTTCTTCTGGAAAGGAGACCATCATAATATCATCAATGTGAAAAATAACAACTTTATTGGCAATCAAATCCAAGTGTCTTCTCATCAGGTTGGGAGCATATCCTGGAGACTTTCGGTACCCTTGCGGGAAGACAGTGAATGCACGGAGCCTTCCTTCTGTAAGAAAATGAATTGTGCCTGGCTTCCTTCCAAATTCAGATAAAAAAGCAAGCATTAGTCAAATCTGTCAAATTTTAGCCTGTTGGACTTCTTAAACAGTTTTCACTGTGTCTACCTTGGGGAAAAGCCATGATAGCTAACATTTAGTTTCCAGAAGCCACCTGCTTTACTCATAGGCCAAATAGGACTATTACGAGTGGAGAGACTATCACTCCTGCCTCTTCTACTTGTTTTATTAAAGCTGAAATTTCTTAATGCCTTTCCATGATGCAGTACCATTTAATATTCAGTTTAAAGTGGGTATGGATCTGGGGGGGG
Source organism: Equus asinus (assembly GCF_041296235.1). Classification (NCBI taxonomy): domain Eukaryota; kingdom Metazoa; phylum Chordata; class Mammalia; order Perissodactyla; family Equidae; genus Equus; species Equus asinus. The sequence continues at coordinate 53,878,828 of NC_091810.1, read as the reverse complement.
GGGACACTATAGTATACAGTGTGCATTGCCAGGTCTGTCCAATGGCAGTATATCCAATAAATGGTCAAACACATTTGATCTGCCGTGAGGTAGGTTTTCTTCCCAAGCACACTGGAATGGTGTGTCAATAACTGTGAAGGGTCTGAGATTTCACCCCTCTTCCAAGCTAAGAAAATAGCCTGCTACAGTTTTGTGGTGGAAGATATGAGACTCTTGGATCAAAGGACTTTATTACTCATGGAACAAGAAGCATAAGCTGAAAGTTTGGATGGTTCCCCTGGCACTGGGTGGATGCTGCACAGTGGGTTTCAAAGTCCCAAGGTGGAAAAGGCGTTGGTATGTTTAAGAACAGAAAGAATAAAGTGCCTGGAGTCTGGTCATCAAGGGGAGAAGTGGAATGAAGAGATTAGCAAGGTAAGCAGGAGCCAGATTTGCAGGGTTGCAGATCATGGTAAGAAGTCCTGAGTTTTATTCTTGAAGATAGGTAGCCATGTAACTCTTCAAAGTAGAAAATACCATGATCTTATTTACACCTAAAGGAGATTATTCTGGCTGCAACGTGGAGAAAAGATAGAAGGTTGAGAGTGAAATAGTTTAGTCCAAACAAGAGATGAAGTTGGCTTGATTAGGAGGTGATAGGGAGAAAGATGTAGATAGATTCAAGACAATATGGAGCTCGAACCAACACGTCTTGCATATGGATTGGTGGGGAGAGGCTCTGTCCTGGGGGCAAAGAAAGAATTAAGGATGATGTCTCAGTTTTTGGCTTGAAGAAAAAACAAACATATGAGAGGTAGGAAGATAGGAAATGAGGTTCGAGCAACCAGAGGGGCATCATAAGAGCTCCTTTTGAACAAAAGTGACATGAAATGCACGGAAATTTTGGATTGTTAGTGTTTGGGGTAGAACTAAAGGCATGGGACTGACAAAATGACCCAGTGAATGAGCATAGAGAAAAAATTAGACCAATAGCACAGATGTGGGCAAAGATTCAGCTACAAAAGTGGACAGGAAGGTGTTTATTCTAAGAGGATAAAACCGTAGCCCAAAACCCATTAATAGGAAACTGATTAAACAATACTATTCCATCAATTAAAATTGTGTTCTACAACGTATTTGCTCACATGGAAAGAAGTTCATGATATTAAGAGACAAGAGTTATAAGGCTACCTATAGTACAATCTCACTTTTATTCAAGAAATTCTCTGTACATATGCATAAAAATAAGAGTAAAAGAAATATACACTACAATACATAAAATATTAATAGTGGCTCTGAGGGGCTAGATTATAGGGTTTTTTTGTCTCTATTCTCTAAATCTTCAGTGAACACGTATCACTTGTATAACAGGGGAAGAGCCATGAAAAAATAATCTGATTCCTCACAGATATCTTTGGGACTAAATCCTGCTTCTAGAAACTCATGTGTGGCCGTTAAGCTAACCCCAGTGGATCAGGACAGTCAAATCTATCTTGTTTCTTAGCATCATTTCTGTAGCCAGCGGTTCTGAACCTTGGCTACACATTAGAATCAGCTGAGGAACTTACACTTCTCTGCCAGGCTCCCCACCTCCCCCAGGATCTGACTTAAGCGGTCTGGAAAGTGGCCCAGGCATAACCATTTGGGGGACCCTGGTGATTCTCATGGGCAGGTAGAGCCTGGGAACCACTGGGAAGCCCTGGCTTGGTCTCCAAAGCACAGGTTCTAAGGAGAGTAAAAGGAAGCTAGAAAAGGAGGATGGTGGAAGAAACGAGACTTAGAAATAAAGGATTAAAGAGAAACTAATCAGGACACAAAATGCAAAGACGAAAAGGTTGAGAACTCCTCCCACCTCAAAATAGCTTTTCTTTCACACCAGGCACTAGTTAGCTGCAAAAATGTGATCTCTACACAGAAGTTGATAATAAGAGGCCGCTCCCAAAGCTGCTGGAGCAGGTGTTTCCTCCCAAAAGAGGGCGGGCCAGAACTATAAATCTCATTTTGGAAGTTTCAAGCCCTGGGGATACTATTCTGCGTTGCTGCCACTCTCGCTGCCATCTGTACCGAATCTCAGCTCCCGTTTCTGGGGCAGCCCTCCATCCAACTGGCAGCCCCACAGTTTGCATTCTTGCACAGTGTGTGAATGGAGGGGGAGAGCCTTTGGCAAGGCAGCCCTGGGGTCTCCTTCCCTCAAAAGATTTGCCAGTGATCCTTGCCCTGCTGGCTTCCTCTTTAATTGGCCCACGCTGTGGGGAGCAATTGAGATTAAATGGCCGCTTGCTGGGTGGCTGTGCTGTGCTAGGCGTGCGTGGCCCTATTTGGAGCATTTGTTGTATCCAGGATTGAATGAAGCAAGTGCTGCTGCTGAAGCTAGCGGGGTGTTCCTTGAAGCCATGTCAAAGCAGGCTCTTAATTTTGCAAAACAGCCTCCAAAGTCAAACTGGCTCTGTACCGGAGCCATTCCGGGCAGAGGGATGTCACGAGCAGAAGCCAGAAGGCACAGAAAGAAGTGGGCAGAAGGAAATTTAGAGCTATGAATCAAGAAAATAGGTTATTGTGCAATTGCCAGCTTGCTTTGAATAGCCAGCAAGGACAGGGAGGGATCCCCCTCCATTCATAGAGGTAATGCATTTCTCTAACAATGCTGGGCAGCCTCTGGGGCAAGAGTCATCCCAAGAGAGTACAGAATTTCTGGATTTTGGGTGCTAAAGGCATGAGAGCAGAGCAGGGCACTGGTGACTCTGACCTTGGGCAAGTTGCTGAGCTTCCTGAGGCCTCAGATCGCAGGCTCTGCAAGAGGGTGACAGGAAAGCACAGGAAATCGAGGTTTGTTTACGTCTTCTCCTGGGAGTATTCTCAAAGGTGAGCTTTGAGCCCTGTTCAGCCCTATCATGCAGAATGGACTGGGAACCTCATTTAGATTGAGCCAATGAAAACTCTAATCCCTTAGCAAATCCAGCATCTGACCACTTCTATCACCTGCCGTCACAACCACAGCCTCATCTCTGAGGCCTCATCTCTGGCCTCATCTCCTGCTAATTTACTCCTCACTTCCTTTGCCCCCAACACACACACTCTTGCCCCAGGGCCTTTGCATTCACTTCCCTAAATCAGATCCATACTGGAGAGTAAACTGAACTTCTAGTAAAGAAAAGAATCATTCCCATTGAATGAGGATCTCTTCAGTCTCTACTGAAAATGAATTACAAAATGTTTATATCAAGACAGACTAACCAAGGAAATTGAAGCTTGGGATTATTAGCTATAAACCAATTATAAACTGGGAGATGTTTACCACTCAGAAGACCTTGCTGACTCAGCCCTTGGATTCTGGGTGAAAATAGCTGATGGCACTATTGTTTAGTAAGGCCCTTCCTCATCTTTAATATGTAGATAACATGATTTTAACTTTCTTCTGCTTGTATACAGTTCAGCCCAATGTGCTGGGATATCACTAAATGGAAAAGAAGAGCATCCAGGACAATCAGCCTGTGAGAGGTGAGGTAACTACCCAAGAAACCAGAACAGGAGTCACAAACACATGTCTAGCAAGTGATGAGGGGGGATGAAGCAGGCAGGTGTTGCCTAGAGAGAGCAGGACCACGGAAAAGGACAGCTGCTGCTCGGCGCTGGCCAATTGTCATTCTATGGGAATGGGAGTCTGGTGCTGCCAGATACGATTTTTCAGTGCAAGCCAGAACCCAAGTTTATGTGAAATCCCTCTGTTTTTGTATGTTGGCAACTCATTCGAATTAAAAGCAAAAAGAGGCATGGGTCAAACTACATCTTTGGGACAGATTCAGCAAACAGACTGCCAATTTGTGGTCTCTGAATTGACACAGAGAAGGTTACAGCAAATACGGAGTAAGACCAAGAAAGCTCTAGAAAATGCAGAGTGAAGAGCGATGACCCCTAAGCTTGAGGTCAGGAAAGGAGTCAGAAAGGAGACAAGTCTTAAGATGGAGGCTAAAGAACATGAGAACTGAGAGTTGCAGGCAGGTGTGAATAATAAGCCTACTGAACTTTGGGACATCCGGCAAAGACATGGAGGTGGGATGGACAATGTGGAGTCCAGCCAACTGAAGTACAGGCAGCATGCTGGTGTGCCAGGTTATTTAATCTTCCCTTTTTCTTCCTCTGTTTTCACCTTTCAAAAATATAGGCAGCCCTGTGCTCGTTGCCTCAGGGCAGAAGTCACAAGCAACCTGGGACTCCACAGGACTTGTTTCCAAATCTGAACCCCTTGGGTCTAGGGTAGAATTCTCAAGAAAGGTATTTTGGTCATAAAATGAAGACAATATTCTAGAAAGAATGTTCCCTAGGCTGTAGAAGGGAAGACAAGCAGAGAAGCCTGGGGGTCCCATGGCAGATGCTGTTCATAACATGGCAGCTTATTCCCCATTTCCCAGGAAGAACCACCTGGAATCCAGAAAGGAAATGGATGTAGTACATCTAGGCAGGTGAGATTCTATGTAGTTGCCCAGATAGATTCCTAGCTACAGTCTGGAAGCAGCAGAGAGCCTCCAGGAAAATGGATATCACGGTAGGAAGAGGTGTTGACAAATGCTTCATAACCAGGGAAATCTCTCCCAACACCTTGACTCCCCTGAGAAAGAGTGAAATTAGAATTTCCTAAGACCCAGTAAACTGGAGGTGCAAAATGTAAGTTATTTTTCACATACCTGCCTTTCTGGACTGAGATTCAAGCTGGCTCCCTTAAAGAGGAGCTAAAGGTGAAGGCAGATAGGGTATGAACTTGAGTCTAAGATCCTCTGCCAATGGCCAATGTGGTAGGCAGTCTCCAAAATGGCCCCGAACGATCCCCACTCCCTGGTACTCACACCCTTGCCTAGTCCCCTTCCACATGTACTAGGATTTGTCTGTGTGCGACCAGTCGCATACAGCAGAAGTGATGGCATGTCACTTCCAGGACTAGGTTATAAATAGACTGCAGCTTCTGTCCTGGGCTTACTCTCTCCCACCCCTTGCCCACAGATTAATCTCTCTGGGAGAAGAAGTTGCCGTGTTATGAACAGCTCTAGGAAAGGCCCAAGTTGTAAAGAACTGAAGCCTCTAGATGATAGCTAGTAAGGACCTGAAGGCTTCAATACAACAGACTGAAGTAACTGAGGCCTGCCAATGACCACGTGAGTGAGCTTGGAAACAGAGTCTCCATCCTCAGTCAAGCCTTGAGGTGACTACAACCTCCTAAGAGACTCTGAACAAGAACCCCCTAGCTCAGCCACTCCCAGATTACTGGCCCTCAAAAACTCTGTGAGATAATAAATGTTTGGTGTTTTAACCTGTGAAGTTTCGGGGTAATTTGTTACACAGCCATAGATAACTAATATACCCCCACCTCAATAGATCAAGTAGATGCTGAACTGAGTGTATTAGGAATTAGATGATTGGCCAACAGCAAAGTACAGAAGTTTTGTCCTTTTTCTTCCCAGATGGTGCCACCAACCCTCTGCCTAGGTAGATAGTCAGAGATGGATCATGACCTTGAGCTCATTGAAGAGAGAGGAGTTAAGGAGACTGTCAGGTGCAGATGCTGAGCTGTTCTCTGTACTAGGCACTTTTGAGTGTTACAGAACAAATCTTGTACCAAAATCCTATGTCAGCAGAGGGGAGTTTGTCATCATGGCTTACACCAATTGAGAAACCACAAGTTCCCAGGTGTCCTGGCAGCTTCAAGCCCAAGTGCCCCAGGGTGGGCAGCACAGGAATTTGCATTGGGTGATTTAAGGTAAAGACTGATTTTCAAGAGCAGCAAATCTTTGCAAATCACTTCTTTCCTCCCACTCATTTTTTTACACAGAAGGGGAACATTTGCTGTTTTTTTAGTGCCTAGAGCCTTAGCATCTGCCCCCTTGTCATTTGGGAATTGAATATTATGGCACTTGCTGATTTGCAAAGTAGCCATTAATCACTGAGCTCTGCCCTCACTCTGATGACGAGCCAGAAGTGGTTACAAACTGAAGCATTGAAGGGTTAACCCAACACTGTCTCCTGATGTGCCTGACATTTGTTCTTTGCGGTCTATGAAGCTAGTGGGTCTAGACCCTAGAAGCCAGGAGAGAAACGGGGTGAGGAAGCCTGGAATCCAACAGTCTCTAGAGAGACTTCCCATGGTCTTTCTTCCAGTACCTAAGTCTTTGCCCACGTTCCCTTCTGTCTTGGGAGAATGCTTCCAGATGCTGTCAGTGACTTCCCTAAACCATGGGCTGCAGGCAGCTCCACCACTGCTATTTCCAAAAGAAAAGTTTGCAATTCTAAACAAATTCACTTTGGATCTTGAGACTTAAAAGGACTCCTCTAAATTAGAGCAGGGATTTCTCTCAAGAAGGTGTATTCACATTACCTTCACTCTGACAATACTTCATTTTAATTTTGTGATAAGGCATCCATCCACAAAGGACTGAGTTTAATTTTAAACTCTCTTATCTGGAAGCTGGAAAGTAGAGAAGTACTGAATGTGAGCTTGTAGTATCAGGAGAAGGGCAATTTGTGATGAGTGGCCTCTGTCAAGTGTTAAGAAAGGGTCAAAGAGAATGACCAGCGGCCTTTATTACTGGGTGTGTGGATGGGCTGAACTGGGCTAGTGGCCAGAGCAAAGTCTCTTTGTGACCTTCTGTCTCTCTTTGCATCCACTGACATACAGGGGCTTTTGCTTCCTAACCGTAGGAAGAAGAGGTTTGGGTGGGCAAAGGAAGAATCAAGAGAAAGCCGACCACAGCAGGGGCTGGTGGTGGCATGGAGACAGATCTTCTCCTGGCGCCTTGGATGGATTTGAACACCTGTGGGTAGGGGCATAAGGGCCAATGAGAGTAGTTCATGAGATGTTTGATGACACTCTGGACACAGAGCTGATTCAGGGCACAGGGCACAGAGTGGGACACAGCTGTTGGAGAAGGTCATTTTCAGCAGAACTGAGCACAGCTCTGGTCCCTCAAGGAAGGGGAATTCCTGAAACCGTCTGCATTCCCAACTCCATCTGCCTCTCATAGAATCCAATCTGTGATTTGTACACACTGGCCTTGTCAGAACTTTGTTCCACACAGAATTAGAATCATTGCAAGAGATCTGAGAAAAATGAATTTCTGTCTTGTGTGTGAAGACAAATAGAAAGTTTTCACAGCACTAGAGTAAGTGTAGGGTCGTGAGGCTTTGGAAGTTTGATTCTCTAGAACAGCTGGTCCCTTTCCTTCAGTCCCCTGAGGTGGTGACTGACACTGTTTGTTTAAAGTTACCATGGGCACTTTGAAGACTGGGGGGTGGCACTTGCTTAGCACGAGGCTTAGGAATGCTGTCAACAGAGGTCATGAGCTGTCTCAAGTCTTACTTTGGTAATAACACATCAGGGGGTGTTCCAGAGGGGCCTCTTCCCTCCATGGTCCACACACACCTGGAAAGAAGTTTTCAGGAGCCTCCTGGGAACATCCATTCCAGCCTCTTGACACTTGAAGATGCTATTTCCACAGGGCAGTCATTTCTAAACTTATTCCAAAGATGGAATTCCAATGTACAGAAGAGGTGAAAGTAGAACTTTTGATTAAGTAAGGGGACACAGCATCTGAAGTCCCACCAAACCTGGTTAGAAACTAAGTGGCAATATCAAATGGTATCTTCAAATGTGGCCAAATGCGTCCCCCTTATTTTGCTGCCCACTCTGATGTGTGTTTTGTTTTTGGGGAACGGCAGCCAATTGTAGGGGGCTCTACGGCACTGCTAGGGTCAGCAGTGCTGCTGGGGCCAACTAAAGCTCCATGGGGAAATGCCAGCAGAATCTATTCTGATGCCAGTGATGGCAGTGTGGCAGTGGTTTAAGTGGCTGCAAAATTCAGGGTCTGGTGCAGTGCTGTTGGACATACTGCCACTTGTGTGTCCTTCAGGGGACCAGTTCTGTGAAATCACTTGTATTGTGTCTGGGTATGGAGCCTCCATTCGGGTAGCTGGCTTTTCATCTTTCCTGCAAATTACTTTCTTTTCTGCTTAAGTTAGCTAGAAACCTGACTTTCAACAACCTCTAGCAAGAGAAAGACAAAGGAAGAGAAGTTATTTCAGTAGAAAAAGATTCAAATGTCTCCCCAAACAGAATTTTGCATCTGCTCTGCTTGATGCACTCTTTCCCCCATTGGGTACCCTCCATTGAAATGGAAAGCGGCTTAGGGTCCAAGTTTGGTGTGTTGTTCTTTTCATTTGAGCCGTGAGGATGAGGCACAGGCCTGGAGGAGATGCTCTAGCAAAGACAGAAGAGCCATGGTCCCGAGGGGTCAACTGAAAGGCAGAGAGAGGGTGAGCCCCCTCTATTGCTAATATAACCTAAAGAATGGTACAAAATGCCACTTTCCCTGCACACAAACGGCCTTCTGCATTAAGTACCTCAAGTGGCCCCCTGCCTTGGTGCTGTTCCCTAAAAGCAGAGCCTGAGGCAAAACTTACTTGCAGGCAGTTGGCTTGACAAGTCCTCCCAGGGAGCAGCAGGCAGGGAAAGGGGAACAAGAGACAGAGAGGAGAGAAAGCTATCACCAGATGCCTTGTCATCTGTGAGTTGGTTACCACTGTGGGCCACTGGGAGTCAGCCTTCTGAGAAGGCCAGGTAAAGTGCACCCCAGAATTGTTCACCTCAGGGACAGAAGAAGCACTAACAGTAAGCTCCTGTTGTCCACTGGCTGAGGGTTGTCCTGTGTGCCCTCACCCCCACACATCCAGACTGAGCCATGTGAGGTGGGCTCCCACAGGCCCTTCCTGCCACCCCCACCACCCCCCATCCCCGGGATGGAAGAGCAGCCCCAGGGCAGGCGTGGTCCTGCCAGCAGAAGGTGCTGACACCTGGGAGCAGGGTACTCTAGCCATGCCTGGAATCAGAGGCTAGACCAAAGGGATGTGAGGCGGTGTACAAGGTGTCCAACCCTCCCAGTGCTACCTTCTCACAGAACAGCACTTCACGCTTTTCAGAAGGTTAGTACCATGTTGCATGCCTATTTAAAATGATTGTTGCCCAAGTCTGGTCACTTTCAATGCTATTTCTGAAACACACCCCACATCACTAACACAAGCAAAAATATGGATCCCTCCAGGTCTTGGCCTCTCTTATTTGCACGTACTGCTTAGCCTATGCATTATTACTTTGGATTTGTTACCATGAGGCTGGGCAGAGGGAACAGGCTCCCAAGATTTGAGATCAGGCTTAAGGAACAGACCCTATTTAGGCCTCAAGCATGAGTCTCACGCTCCAGCTCAGCTTTTTCAGACTCTGCACTGGGGGCTGGGGAGTGGGCATCACAGACTCAGCTAAAGTGGTGTGCCCCTCTCCCATGTCCTACTGTTCCTGTGCAGAGCTCCCGTGAGGGCCTCTCAGGAAAGGTGTGACTGAGCCAAGGCAAGATGCAGGGTTCCTTGCCACTTTGATGGCAGCAAAGCACCTGCCTTCACCCATGACATTTACCTAGACAAAGGCATGAATCATGCATTTATTCCACTGATAACCTAAAGCCCTTCTTTAAGTTTTGGTTTTTTCCAGTTACCAGAACCATTTACCTTAAGTTATTTCCAAATAGACTTGAAACCTATCTCCTCATCCTCTCCTGGGGAATGCCCTTTATCAAAATTTCCAGCATGTAAAGCAATAGCAAATAAAGCCTGGGGGGGGGGTGGTTCTGGCCACACTTATGTAACAACATCTCTGAATATATTATTGACCCAGTGCGGAAGGAAGTTATGAATGAGGTAAAGAGATTGTGGTTCATTCGTTTCTTTTCTTATAAACTTGAGTTTATATTAACATAGTTCTTCATTCCTAGCGATACTGTAAACTGACTCTTACAGTCACTAAACAGTTTTTCTCAGCACAGAGTTTCTCTGCAAGTCTGAAACAAACCTTACTCAGTTAATTGATTTCTTTCTCAAGTCCATTAAGTGAAGGTGAGCTGTTACAGTACTTTTTTTCTACAACAATAGTGATTCAAACAGCATTAGTGGGTCTGAAGACATTAAAGATGGCAGCTATTAAAGTGTAATATCTGTGTCATAGGTCCATTCCATATGCAAAAGTTTTAAGGTGGTCTCAGGACAGGCCAAACTGTCGTTGGCATATAGTGGTTCTAACTCAAGGAAGAAGCAGCCTAATCGAGTGTGAGAGTCAGAAACCACCTCTCAGCTCACCCGGAACTTCAGCCCATGTGGTCTCTTTGCTTCCAGTTGTTCTTTTGCCCAGAGAGAGCTCTTTAGGCAGCCGTACTACAACACATCAAAGCATCTTGCATCCAACTTTAGTTTCGATGTAAGTGGTAGCAAACCCGCACATTCACATCTGTGCCAGAATCTGTTGGTGTTTTCAACCATAGCCTTGTTTTCTCAGAGATTAAAATTTAGTTAGGGGAAATGAGATTACCCCGTGTCAGACTTCAAAGGACAAAGGCATATTCTGCATTACAGCCCAAACATATGATGTAAAAGGGCACTATGGGAAACACAGACAGGTCAGTGGGCATGGTAGTTGCCAGGAAAGAAACAATGTGTATGTATTGACATTCCATCACAAGTAGTCACTTCTCTACTCTCCTCATGGAAGATTGCTCCCCTACCCACTCCAGCCATACAGTTCTGGTCAGCCTGCCAATCACAGGCTAAGCTGATCAGTGATTTGTCATATGTCCTTGTCCCCAACCAAGTTCAGGCCAATCTGAGTCCCTCCTGGGGTTTTCTTCTTACTGAAGTCATCAAGGAAATGCTCTTTTTATTCTCTGCTCATATGGCTATAAAATATGTAAGTCTGGAGCTAGGTGATGCTTCAGTTCCTGCTTCCTTTGCAGGGAGCCTGGGATAACAAGATGAGCTTGCAAAGAGGGGTAGGTAGAAAAGCTGAGGAGTACCAGTGACATCCAAGTCCCTTAGTCTAGTTATCCCTGAGATCAGCTCCACCTGCCCCTCTTCTTGGGCAAAGGCTGGAACTTGCCACCGACCAAGTCCTAATACAGAATGTTTCATAAATGGAGATGCAAGTTGGGTCTTGAAGGCAGGTTAGGCCTTGGATTCATGTTAAGAAAAAGGAGCACGGAGGGAAGCTGGAGGGCAGAGGGAGGTACAGTGATCAGACTGACAGAGCAAATGTGCTGTTCAGGAATGGGAGAGATGATTAATCAGAAATGGGGATGAGTTGTATACTTTGGGATTGTTGTTAGAATAAATACATTCTAAATTGATTCATATTTGCAAAATAAATGTTGAAAAGTTTCCTTCCCATGCCTGTTTCACAACCATTCAGTTCCTATCTCTAGAGGAAATCAATATCCATACAGCAAATTTTGCATATATAAACAATATGCATGACTATTTTGGAAAGTTTTGAGTGCTTAGATAAGGCACTTGGTCTGTATTTAGTAGGCAACATGGAGCCACTATAGATTTTCTAGAAGTGTAATTTACATATAATAAAATGCATACTTTAGATTCTTAGACAAAAGACTTACACAGTGAGAGTAGTGTTTTAGGGTGATTTGGCTGATGGAAGGGTTCAGAATTTCACTGGGTGGTCTTAACAGGAGACTTGAGATGACAGAAAAAAAGGTGACCTTTGGGGAAAATATCAAAGTCTAACATTGGTGTGATTGCAGTCCCAAAAAGATGAAAGACAGAGACAGGGTACAAAATATTTGACAAAATAATAGAACGAATTTCCAAACTTGGTGGGAAATGTGAATTTATAGATGAAGAAGTTTAGTGACTCCTAAGCAGGTTAAACACAAACAAACTACACCTAGGCACATCATAGTCAACTGCTGAAAACCAAAGATAAAGAGAAAATTTGAAAGAACCAGAGGAAAAGGATACTTTACATACAGCGGAGCAAAATTAGGAATTATGGTTGACTTCTCATCAGAAAACAATGGAGGCAAAAAAGTCAGTGTAATAATATCTTTAAAAGTGCTGAGGGGCTGGCCCTGTGGCCAAGTGGTTAAGTTTGGCATGCTCTGTTTCAGTAGCCTGGGTTCATGTGTTGGATGCAGACCTACATCACTCATCAGCCATGCTGTGGCAGCAACCCACATACAAAATAAAGGAAGATTGACACAGATGTTAAGTCAGGGATAATATTCCTCAAGCAAAAAGAAAGAAAAGAGGAAGATTTCCACAGATGTTAGCTCAGGGCCAATCTTCCTCAGCAAAAAAACAAACAAAAAAAGTTGAAAGAAAATTGTCAGCCTAGAATTCTATATCCAGCCAAAATACCCTTCAAGAATGAGGGCAAAATAGGGGCTGGCCCAGTTGCATAGTGGTTACATTCACAATCTCTGCTTCAGTGGCCCAGGGTTCGTGGGTTTGGGTCCCAGGCGTGGCCCTATGCCATGCTGTGGCAGTGTCCCATATACAAAAAGAAAAATAGAGGAAGATTGCCACAGATGTTAGCTCAGTGACAATCTTCCTCAAGCAAAAAGAGGAAGATTGGCAACAGATTTTAGCTCATGGCCAATCTTCCTCACACACGCAAAAACTCAAACAACACAATTTGCAAAATGGCAGACATAAATCTAACCATATCAATAATTACATTAAGTGTAAGTGGATTAAACATTCCAGTTAAAAGGCAGAGATTGTCAGACTGGTTAAGAAAACAAGACATACTTACATGCTATCTACAAGAGACCTACTTTAAATATAAAGATATAGATTAGGTTTACATTAAGCCTATGGAAGCACATATACCCTGCAAAAAGGAAACTAGAAAACTAGAGCAGCCACATTGAGATTGGATAAGATACTCTAACACAAAGAATTGCCGTCAATAAAGAGGAACATATCAAATTATAGAATGGTCAATTCTTCAGGAAGACAAAACAATCATAAATATGTAGAAGCCAAATACCAGAACTTGCAAGTACATGAAGCAAAAATGATTGGACTAAAAGGGAGAACGACAAAATCCCCAACTGCGTCTATGGACTTAACACTCTTCTTTCAGTTATTGGCAGAAAAAACTAACCAAAACCCAAAAATCAGTAAGGATAGAGATTTTAAAAGTACTATGGACCAACTCGACCTAAATGACACTCATAGAATACTCCACCAATCAACACAGAATACATGGTACATTTATCAGATAATTTATGGTCCAGCACATGATCTGAGTCTCAATAAATTCAAAATATCAAAATAACACAATATATGTTCTTTATCCACAACAGAATTAGGAATCAACAAGATAGATAGAAAAAGAGACAAATATCTGAAAATTAAGCGCACTTCTAACAAGTCAAAGAAATTGAAGAATATTATAAAATATTTTGAACTAATTGATAATTAAAATAAAACACTAAAATGTGTGGGATGCAGCTAAAACAGGGCTTAGAGGCTCAGAAGAAAATTATAGCTACAAATGTTTATTTTAGAAAGGAAGAAAGATCTTAGATCAATAATCTAAAGTTCAATGTTAGCTAGAAAAAAAGAGCAAAGTAAACCCAAAGCAAGTAGAATATAAATAAGAGAATAAATTAGTGAAATAGAGAAAATTAATAGACAAGATACAAAAGAGAAAAATAGAAAAATAGAGAAAGGAAGATCAAAAGTTCTTTCTAATAAAAGATGAACAAAATTGATAAACCTCTAGCTATCTTAGTTAAGAAAATAAAAAGAGAGAACACAAATTACCAATATCAGGAATGAGAGATATTTAAAGGATAAGCAAATATTATAAACAACTTTATGACAATAAATTAAACAATTTAGATGAAATTAACAATTCCATGAAAAATACAACTTATTAAAGCTGATGCAAGAAGAAATAAGAAATTCGAATGCCTCTGTCTATTAAAGAAATTGACTATTTTTTTTTTTTTTAAAGATTTTATTTTTTCCTTTTTCTCCCCAAAGCCCCCCGGTACATAGTTGTGTATTCTTCGTTGTGGGTTCTTCTAGTTGTGGCATGTGGGACGCTGCCTCAGCGTGGTCTGATGAGCAGTGCCATGTCCGCGCCCAGGATTCGAACTAACGAAACACTGGGCCGCCTGCAGCGGAGCGCGCGAACTTAACCACTCGGCCACGGGGCCAGCCCCAAGAAATTGACTATTATCAAAGTTCTTCTCACAAACAACACTCCAGGCCCAGATGGTTTCATTACCATAATCTATCAAACATTTAAGAAAAAATAACACCAGTCTTACACAAACTCTTTCAAAAAATAGAGTTGGAAACACTTCTCAATGTATTTCATGAAGTCAGCATTTCCCTAATACCAACACTAGATAAAGAGAAGATAAAGAGAAGAACACTGCAGACTAATACGTCTCATGAATATACATGAAAACTCCTTAGCAAAATATTAATAAATCCATACATTGTGAACAAATAGGGTTTATGCCCAGAATGCAAAGATGGTTTGAGATTTGAGAACTGGCCAACAAAATCCTCCATATTAACAGAATAAAGGAAAATTACATGATTGTTTTAATAGAAGCAGAAAAAGCATTTGACAAAATTCAACATTTATTCATGATAAAACTCAGCATACTAGGAATAGAAGGGAATTTCCTTAATCTGATAAAAGGCATCAACAAAACACCTGCAGCTAACATCATACCTGATGCTGAAATGCTGAATGCTTTCCCCCTACAGTTAGTGACAAGCAAGGGTATCCATTCTCACCATCTCTATTTTAACACTGTACTAGAAATTGTAGCCACTGCAACAAAGTAAGAAAAAGAAAAGCCATAACAATCAGAAAGGTAGAAGTCAAACTTTCTGTATTCACAGATAGCATGACTGTTTATGAAGAAAATTTTAAAGAATCTATAAATCAATTAATAGAACTAACAAGCAAATTTAGTAAGGTCATAACATACAAGGTCAACATTGAAAAATTAATTGTATGCCTATATATGATTGAAAAACTGAAATTTAAAAAGCAATACCATTTATACTTACTTTCCAGCCCCTCTGGTATTGAGTGGCCTGTGACCAAGCTCTGGTCAATGGAATATGATAGAGGTGATCTGCCTCCCTCCAAGCATGGCCCAGAGAATCCTCCCAGGTGCAATCCTTAGTCCTCTCTTTCCTTCCCTATAATTACCGGAAACCTTGGTTTGAAGATGACAGAGCCACAAGATAGGTGCCTGGTTCCCTGAAGCTCTGCTTTAGAAGAGAGATGTCTGCTATTGGGAATAACTGTTTTGATACTTCTAATAATAAATTTATAATGTTTGATCTGTTGGCTAATATTACCCTAACTGATAGAGTGACCATCACTAGGGGATCAGATAGGGAAAATGTGGTGGGTGAATATTCTAGAACACCATGCTGCCATTAAATGCCATGAATATATCCACATAGCTGTGCATACATAGTAAAAAAACACTGAGTAGAAAGACAGAGATCCATAATATGGAACCACTTATGTAAATTGGAATACATTCCACTGTATATTGAAGGAGTCATACGTATATAAGGACATATTATTAAATGCAGTAGAAAGGCTAGGGTGGAATGGGAGAGGATTTTAGGGACAAGGGGAAAAAAACATGTGGCCATGAAATGATACTCAACTCAGCAACTGCAACAGCACAAGGGACAACAGGTTGGAAGATGAGGAATCTGAAAGTAGATGCTCTTAGGAGTATATGTATGAGCAGCACACAAAGACAACATTAAGGATTCTAGATATTATTTAATAGGAAGTCCAGTGGCACAGTTTGCTCCACAAAAACAGCAAATAAAAGTATACTTAGCTAAGGAAAGCTTTGATATTCATCGTCACATTTGCAAGATGGAATGGTGGATATTTTCTGGTAGATGTAAAAGTTTTATGTCATAATAGTGCTCATCTGTGTTTCAAAGGCAAGGTTCTTGGAAACTGAGTCATCTGATAACCCAGGTGCTATTAATGGAAGCCTCAAAACAGGAATGCTAAAATTGAGACTGTCTTCCATTTAATCAAAAACTCTGCTATGGCTCTGAAAGGAATTGCAAAGAGCCCTGAGCACACACCACACACAATGATTCATACTTGGCCTTTAGTTCTCTTCTAGAAACAAACAGCTCAAGACAGTGGGTCAGTTTCGTCAGGTCTGTATGAGAAGCAAGAGGATCTGACCACTTAATAACCTTATTGTTTTAAATTCCCATGTAAGAGAAGAGGCACAGTTCCAGTTTAGCCATTTAGAACGTGAATTATATATGATTTTAGATGAGGCTCTGTAGACTAGAGACTCATTTCAGTGTCTAACTGCTGGAAAGAGTGCAATAAAAATACATTTAAGGCCCCATAGAAATAGCAACAGCCATTAAAGTTGTACTACTACTTAAAAAAAAATTCATAATTGAATGAGATTGCTCTGGTCTCACTGTGGTACTCACATATACCTTGAAAAGGGCCAGCTCCCAGTGATACAAAATACATTTTGATTGTGTACCTACATTTGATGGGGGGGCGGGGGCAAGGAGG
This sequence comes from Equus asinus, assembly GCF_041296235.1. Classification (NCBI taxonomy): domain Eukaryota; kingdom Metazoa; phylum Chordata; class Mammalia; order Perissodactyla; family Equidae; genus Equus; species Equus asinus. The sequence goes on along the minus strand of NC_091810.1, from coordinate 53,862,411 downwards.
TCTACTGATAACAGCAGGATTTCATTTAAGAGGACAAAGTAGACGATAGAGGGATGTGTAAAGGGTCACAATGTTCTTCTTATTACTGATTTCAGCAATAAAATGTTTCAACATATGCTTGTCGGCTCTGTGCTACTGTGCATCTCAACACTTCAATGCATTAGAACCTAAGAACTTTGTAACGGAATCCTCAAGATGTCAAGACAAAATTCCTTACCATCACTGTGCAACTTTTACAACTTGCAGAGGATGCTGTCATCACACCTGGTGCAGATGCTCTGCAGATGAAAACCCAGAATTAGGCCAGGCGACAGAGGCAGGCAAGATACATTATTTAAGAGATGCATTATTTAGTCAAAATGTGAAACATTCAGTTTGAACTGTTCTGGAGCAAAGTGGGAGTCGGCAGAAGAGTTTAGGGGAGGGTCCCAGCTCACTCCTAGAGCTCTTCTTTCAAACTATTAGGCAAATTTTTACACTCCAGAGCAAAATTTATATGCATTCCTTGATGGTTAGCGCCCTAGTAGGAAATAGCCTTTGGCACACCACCATCTAGTGGCATCCCAGAAGAACTCGAGAAGCTGCATTTATTTATTTTCCTTAGTCATTGGAGCATAGGAAGAAGCAGTTTATGTAGCATAGGAACCTCTTTGCATTCTAGGCCCTCTCTAAAGAGGGGAACTCCCACTGGACCTCAATAATGGCAGGGCAGACTGCCCTCATCTGAATGAACCCTGCTGCCTTTCATCATCTCAAGTGAGGATCGTAGTATCTATTCCTAGTTTGTTGTGAAGATAAAAATGATTCACACATGCAGTGCTCACAAGTATGCCTGGTGCAGAGTAAGCACTCAAATTTCTTAGATCCAATGACATTCCTTCATTTAAGAACTCAACTCACCACTGCTTACAGCTAAACCAACCATCTAGGCTTGTCAGGTTGCCCTACAAGACCATCCACAAGCGTAGGTGGCCGAAAGCAGTGGAGAGGCAACAGCACTTCCATTAAGCAAGGATAAAAAGTAGATGAAGAAAAAGCTTCCATTCTTTCTCCTATTTTTAGGACCACTACTCTTCTCATGACCTCCAAAAAGAATTACAGTTTTAACCATTTTTGGTTTCACAAATACCTCTGGGAATCTGGTAAAACTTGGGGTCACCAGAAAAATGCACACAAAATCTTACCTTTGATTTTGGGCAGTTCACTGACCCCCTAAAGCTTATTCCCATGGACCCCAGGGTTAACACTGCCTCATTTAGAGACTGCCGGGTCATTGGAAACAGGAGAGGAGGGACTTTTCCTCCAGCCCTTCTTTAAGCCTCTTGCTTCCAGCACTGGGGGAAGAGTTATTGGTAAATACAGGGCCTGCTCCTATATGTGTTCTCATCTCTGCCCTGCCACTCACTCACTGAGAAAAAGCTGACTTTGATTTTTCTTTTTCCCCTTTAAGGCTGAAGTAGCCATTTAGGTGTTGTCTCAAGCTTTACTCACTCCTTCCTCCAAACCAGGAAAAGGCACTTGGGGGCTGCCCTCGGACAGCTATCAGCAGAGGATGAAAGGCCCATGAAATATACAGACATTAAGACCTCAGCCATCCGTCAGGTAATTTAGGATTTTAAACGATAAAATAAAAAGCCTGGCTACCCATATATTCTGAAAGCCACACCTTCCACTAAAGAAGTGCCTAAGTAGGGGTGACCAGAGCTGTTGCCCACTGGAAACCACAGGGCTCTCCCCACCCCTATCATCAATCATTCTTGGATCATGGCAGCTGTTTGTTGGATTACAGGATACCTTCTCCAAACTCAAAAGTTGTGCATTGTTCACTGTGATTTGGGGGATGTCATTTAATATCATTTTACCTAGTTCAATAACTTCAGAGAGACATTACCTGGTCTGGATGAGGGATCTGCACAGTCAAACCTTCTGTCCTTCCCAGGTCAAGTATATCACATACCCAAGTGGGCTGTAGGATGGAGTAGGAAGAAGAAATTCGGTTTTAGTGGAGGTCTTTTGATTTTCCTTTTCCCCCAACAGAAGCAACAATTCCATTTTATAATTTTGGTCTCAGTTTTCCTAAATTATATGCAAGCCAAACAACGCCTTTGTGGACAATCATGCCACACTAAGCCTAGCCACCTCTCTGATCAGCCATAGTCCTGCTTTTCCCTTTTGTCTCCCAGGCATCGGAGCCATCTTTCACATCTTACATTTTCTTTCATGCTTTCTTTATACTTTTCTGTTCCTTTCATCTGCTCTTTCATCTCATCAATTCATTCTTCGGCTATATCGACTACTGTTTATCCTATATTTATGCTCTTTATCTGTATTTTTTTCACATTTCTACTTAGTTCTTTGATTTCTTGCTCTTGCTTCATGCTGTTAACACCATTCCATATCTCAAGTTTATTGATCATCTCTATTTTAAGTCCTTGACCAATGTTCCAATAGTTCTGTTTCAGAGGGTTTGTGTTTTTGGTTTGAGGTCTTTTATGCAATGGCACTCTTCAAGTGTCCAGGTATGGAGACTGTGGGATTTTTCCTTGGGAGTATCTGCTACCCTGCCTGGTAATAGGACCTGGGAAGGGCTGAGAGTCAGGTTCTCCTCTGTTGACTTTCTGTTGAGCCTAAAGGATGAGCAGGGGAAGAAGCCCAGGCACCACAGGACCATCTTTGATATCTCTACCAGGCAATTGTCACCCTCCAACTCTTAGAGAAACATGGTCTTGGGAGGATCTACAGAGCCCCCACCCCTGGGTTTAGAGGCAGAGAGTAGACACAGGACTGCCGATGGGTGGCTGGTCAGTCCTCTCCTTATTTCCTCAACTCCTCACACCTGCAGGGATTTCTGTCTGTTCGCTGCCCTGATAGTATCTAGCCTTCACTGGGGGCAGGGTTGCTGCTCTCATTTCCAACAGGGAAAGGACAGGCAGTGACAGTCCCCAGGCAATGTAGAGGGAAAGTATGAACAGAACCAAAAAGCTTTCTTCTCACAACCACTCCCAGCTACCTCACATTTGCCAGCGGGGACTGCCTCTCCCCAGGGGTTTCTCAGTTGTTTTTTAAGTTCCCAGATTCTACTCTTCCTTCTTGCTTCTCTAGGGTTGATTTTTCTTGAGAGACCAACAGCCCACATTGTCCATGTGGATTTAACAGGAATCACCTACTTATTCTTAAGGCACGCCTCCTTCCCACACCTGCTTAGCTCCTATAGACTTTGCTCTGGATGACTAAACAAAATCCTGAATAAAAGTCCTCAGCGAGAGTTTTGGAAAACAAGCACCATTGTTTCCTAAAGGTAGTGAAAATATGATTTTTATCTAGAAAAATAAGACCTTTGCCATCCCACTATGACCCCAGGGTTGTTCTCCTAGGATTTTAGAATGGAAGAACAGAGAAAGAAGATCAGATACAAGGGTGCTTATTCTAATCTGTATCTCTCTAGATTAATCTCCTCATATGGGAGAAAGTGAGGGCCTAGGTGGTCAGCAGAGTGCAGAAAATAAATACCTGCACACCTTCTATTTGATGAAGAGGTGATTCATATTTTGACTTAAGAACGTTGAGAGGATCCAAAAATCCTAGAACAACCTAATGTTATTGACATAAAATTTCAGTCATTGATAGATTCCCAAATACCTTTTGGATTCTCCAAAAATTTAATCTCATTTTTTAAAACATCTGATAAGATTTAAGGAAATCATAGACAAACAGATAAGGTGACTGGATTGCTGGCTGGCTGACTCTCAACAGCCTGCCCACTGGACAGGAAGAAGGAATGTGACTTCCTACTGTCTGGCAGCAGCTGCCAGATCTTACTGAGGTTTCCTCCAGGATGCAGTAACTGCCACTATGTTAGTACTTCCACATAGCAAATTTCTTTATGCTGGAGGTTTACCAAAAGAAAGTGGTACAGGTGCCACTGGCAGAAGAGGAAAAAGAGGGAAGGGAGAAGAACAAAAGAAGGGAAGAGGTGAATCTGCAACCTACTTCTGGTATGTGTTTGGTTACAAATCCATCTTCCATCAGGGTATGAGAGTCTTAGGAACAAGATAGTCTGAATTTCATAGCTCCAGACTCTGCCACAAAATATATGCCCAATATATACTTGAATAAAGGAGTTAACCAGTGCATAATGAATTGAATCAGTAACTCAACAGTTTGCTATAAATTCTAGTGTCTCCTACTCCCTAGATGGATGATTCTAGTTTTGACCAGTTGACAAGGCTTAAAGTTCACTCAACTTACAGCCTTGACCTTAACAGGACTTAGGACCCCTGAATCTCCATTTCAGGATGAACACAGCCACAACCAAGGATTTTAAGTCCAGCTCTTAGTGGACACATCTCTGGTAAATTCAACTTTAAAACCAGCAACTCTAAGAGTGTACTTCTGAGTAAAGAGAAAGGAGATAAGTGGAAAATTTGGTTTCTATTTTATGTGGTCTGGTAATAATCCAACATTTTCCCATAATCAGTTTTAGAAATGCAATAACTGCATGTAGACAAAAACTATATATATCATATTACACTGTTCCCAGAGGGATGCCATGAAAAGAATATGACTCTTGATGATTCAACCTCTATGAGCCTTAATTGAGAAGACACTTCAGACAGGGTTTTAAGGATTAAAGAAAATATGTCTAGTCTAGCACGGTCCTGGCAGAGAGTAGGTACTAAACAAGGAGTTCCCTTCCACAACCTGCCTCAGTCTTCTTACTCATGCTGTTCAGAATGGCCTATAGATATCCAGAAAAAAAAAATACCAAGGAATCAATCCAATAGTAAAAGGAAGGGTGGGGACACTGTCATTAGCAGTTCTATGTTACAGAAAATGAGATAGAAAAAAATTGTACATCTTACATATAGGGTTAGCATCTTCATGGATGCATAATTCATAAGGTTATAATTAAAAGGTGATGGAGGTAGATTGAAGCTCCCCATAGAGGTGCCACTCAAAGCACTTTGGCAATAGTCATAGGGACCAACGCCAAGAATGTGGTCAAATGCTTTCTGCCAAAAGCAGTGATAATACAATCAACATGGAAGGGCAGACCAAGCTGGGCCCCTCCACCAACGCAGCCTTTCGGGTCACGACGGAGACTTTTAGGGTTTTCTGAACCTGTGCCAGGTGGACACAAGGGAGATAGATGGAGCCACAGTTGGAGAGTAGCCAGAATAAACGACTACCTCTGAAAGAGGACAGACTATGTAGAGAAAAAAATAGCCAGGTGGGCCCTTACCAGCTATATCTGTGCATGAAGCATCTGACTGTCAAACAGCATAAAAGTATACACACTAAGAATTGAAAATAAAATCTAAAGAGGACTGTTCCACAGTCAGGGTTGTTGGCAACCCTCTGAAGGAAGGAATGAAGGAGATAAGCTGAACAGTTCCCTGAACTCACCACAGCTGTCTCTGCCTTAGGAAATGGATGAGATGGATCTGGTAACGTGATCAGTATCAGGCCAGACCCCTAATCTCCCGCCATTAACTAGTTATGGGAAAGTCTAACATCTGCATTTCCATGGTAGAGTCTGTAAAGGAAAAGAGTATTCTTGTCATTTGTGAAAGAATAAGAGCAGTAGATTAGACTAAATTACACTAAGCCGCTTTCAGCTCAATCTCTCCAGGGTCTTGTTCACCCGGCACCTTAGGCATATTTTAGTTTCTTTTCAATCAGGACCATGCACAGTCTACATATTTGCTGTAGTACTCATCATAGATTAAGGTCCTCTCACAAGCATACCTGGAATTTTCTGAAGACTTTCAAATGCCAGAGAACTGGCATTTAACTTTTAGTAACTATTTCACATGGGGCACTGAGTTAACTCAGTGCGAGTCATGGGACTGTATGATCTGTTCCTTTCTATCAATGTGTTTGGCTATCTGAAGGGTTAGGAGTCACAGTAAAGGAGTTAACTATAGCTTAAAAACTAGGGAAAAAATTCCCTTTATTAAAAATCGAACTCAATATTAAGACTTTGGATCCATATCCCAAGCAAACAGGGAAAAAGCTAAGTTCTTTGGCTGCTTCATTCCCACCCACACTTTCCTGGATGGGGTACAGCCTCATAAGCCAACCCAATACTGGGAAAAAAGGAGAAGGACATCTCCAGGTTCAAAGTCAATGGGGTTTTCACTGCACATTTTCTTCAAAGCAGTAGTGGCCTGCTATGGAACGGAACAAGAAACAGCCAGTGAGGTCTTATGTGTACGTGGAGCTACAAGGCAGGACTGACTTAGACAAGGCACAGGGTCATTTTGGTTTGGGTGCTTTGGCAGGCTGCACTAATGACCCAGGCTGGGTGGCCAAGGAGAAAGGTGCTCCAGGCTAATGAGAGGTGAGTGGAAGCAAGGATTAACAAATCAGAGCAGGTACCCAAGGAAGCACTATCTTTCATTTAGTAATGCTTACATTTGACAGGGCTCAATCCTGGCTTGTCTCTAGATACGTTATAGCCATGAAATAGAATCAAGACTCAACACCTGAACTGAGTTGAAAACAGAAACCCAGGAGTTTACTGTTAACTAAAATAGCATCCATCTGGCCTCTTCATAGCCATGACCAAAATTAAAACAACTGGGTGGTGTTGCCATAGTGATTCAATTGTTACCATTGCAGACTGGGCTGTCCCCTGGGTAGGGCAACAAGGTCCCTGTTAGCCCCACATGGTCCTATACTTTACCTCTTTTTTCTGATCGTTACAATTCAATTTCAAACTTCTGTTTCTAACCAAAGCCTCAAGGACCCATGAAATATATCAATAGCCCAACCTCCTTTCAAGTGCTATTATCCTGGTTGGCTGTATTGCTTAAATAACCCTAGGCCCTACAGTCTTCTAGGGATGATCCTAATGTTATATGTGGGATTTCCCCCTACTTAGGACTTGACAACAAAGCTAAATTTCAACCTCTCAATAATTTTAGAAAAGCCATAAAGCTAAAATAAAAACGAATGGCTTGGAACCAAAAGTTGCTTCAGTGAGGCAATTGCAAATTACCGGTCCCTAAGGTGGGGGTTCTCAGACACCCCACAAAAACAACAGTTGGCTTAGGACTCTGCTCTTCCCCCATTGTACCTGCATAGAAAACCATGGTTCTTCAAAGCAAAGTCTGGATGGATGGGGAAGTGGCTGGAGGTTGTATTCTCCAGAGAGCAGATTAAATGTACAGAGAAATTGATCTCTATGGAGAAAGGGAGACACACAACTGACCTTGGTTCTCCTCCACTCCTGGGGACTCAGCTTTTTCTACAAACCTATTTGTTTATCCCGGCTTACCTTCCAGAGGTTATAAAGCTCTTGTCACAACTAACCAAAGAGTGGGTTTCAAAAAGTATTCTAGGCATAGGCTGGATTCCCCCACCACCTGTGTAGGTAGAGGCTGCTGGCCCAGAGGGAGCTTTCATAGCCTGTGGCTGGATTTCCTGCTCAGGAAAACTGAGAGGGAGGGATTCCATAATTCCACTCAGCTGCCTCACCTGAAGGAGGCTTCTTCTGAGTAACAGGGCACTGTTTCTCACCAGCAATCAACACTGCTTATGACTACAAACAATATGTTGGGTGGGTTCTTAAAACTTGGTTGGAGTGGCTGTATATTTTACGAAGTGCAAGGTCATTCCCCAGAATCTAATGTGCCATGGAGAGAAACTACTGCCCAAACAGCAGTTGGAAGCTTGGGTTAAGTAGGTGGTTCTCAGACCTTATTGTTCCATGGGTCACAAGTGTGGAGCTTATTAAGGTTCCTGGATCCCACCTCAAGAGATTCTGAGTCAGTGGCTTGTGACTCTGCATTTGTACCAAGCACCCAGCTAATAACAATGTAATTGTTCCATGGTCCACGTCCCTGAAGTAGCAACATGCAAACCTTCAGACCAGGCCAAGGTCCTGCACAGCCCAGCAGGACCTTACACTTCCAGGAGTACTTTCTCTGACTCCATAACACAGGTTGTCCACTCCGTGATTTGTCTGGGATACCACTGTACACTCTAACTTCAAGCCTGTGTCTGTGCTATGAACAGTGGTGGCTCCAGAACCTCTCCATAGGGCAGGGATTAGGGGTGCTCGATGTGGGGACTGGGGAACACTGCTTGGCCTCACATAGTGTGCCTATTTGGGGCAGCTTGGGAAGGGGTCAATGCTGTTTGGCAAAGGAGCCTGACTTTCTTGTTGAAATGGCAATAGCCCACAAAGATGGCTGAATTACATGGTAGTTATAAGTGTCGATTTGTCCACCTCACTCTGGTTTCTAAGCTCATTGAGGACAAGGACTGTGTGTCACCCGTCTTAGTGTCTCAGAAGAGCATTCCATGCAGTAGGTGCTCAATAACTTGTGGTTAAAATTAACTGCTGCACAGGCACGTCCACTAAACCTCCCCTGAATGCCTATAGACAAGCACAGGGCCTTGCACATTGAAAGGCACACCACAATTATTTATAGATCTGATTTAATACTAGGCTTTCCTAAGTCAGAACTGCCACAGAGGGTTGCACAGGGTGTGCACTGCAAAGAGATACCACATTGAAGAAGCTCTTATTCACACTGCAGCCATCAAAGACCTAAGTCCAAGAGCTACAAACACAAAACTCAGAAGAAAACATAAGTATAAATCTTCATGGCCTGAGATTAGATATACCACCAAAAGCACAAGCAACAACAAAAAAAAAATAGAAAAATCAGACTTCATCAAAATTAAAGCTTTTGTGCCTCAAAGGACACTATCAGGAAGTGAAAGGACAATTCACAGAATGGGAGAAAATTTGTGTAAATCATATATCTGATAAGAGACTTGTATCTAGAATATGTAAAAAACTCCTACACTTCAATAGTAAAATGATAACCCCATTTTTAAAATGGGTAAAGTATCTGAATAGACATTTCTCCTAAGAAGATATGCAAATGGTCAATAAGCACATGAAAAGATGTTCAACATAATTAGTCATCAGGGAAACGAAATCAAAATCACGAGGTATCACTTCACACCCACTAGGATGGCTAGAATCAAAAGACAGATAACAAGTGTTGGCGAGGATGTGGAGAAACTGGAACCCTTATACACTGCTGGTGGGGAGGCAAAATGGTACAGCTGCTTTGTAAAACAGTCTGGCACTTCCTCAAAAAGTTCAATGTAGAGCTACCACATAACCTATCAATCCCACTCCTAGGTATATACACAAGAAAGATGAAACCACATGTCCACACAAAACCTTGCGCACAAATGTTCAAAGCAGCATTATTCACAATAGCCAAAAAGTGGACACAACCCAAATGTCTGTCAACTAATGAATGAGTAAACAAAATGTGGTATATCCATGAAATGAAATATTATTTGGCAATAAAAAGAAATAAAGTACTAATACATGTTACAACATGGATGAATCTTGAAAACACAATAAGAGATACAAGCCAGACACAAAAGATCACATATTGTGTGATTCCATTAATATGAAATGAAATGTCCAAAATAGGCAAATTGATACAAAGAGAAATTGGTAGTTGCCCAGGGCTGGGGTGGTGGGGAGGAAGTGAGGAGTGACTGCTAATGAGTATGGGGTTTCTTTGGGGCATGATGAAATGTTCTAAAATTGATTGTGGTAATGGTTGCACAACTCTGAATATATTAAAAACCTTTGAATTGTACACTTTAAATGGGTTAATTGTATGATATGTGAATAATATCTCAATAAAGCTGTTCTTTTATTTTTTAAAAAAAGCCATTGCAATAAAACTGACAATAAAAGTTCCAAGGGAATCAAATTGTTCTATATTTTGAAAATGTTTTTGGGGGATTTGTTTACAATTAGATCTATTCAATAGGAAATTCTTCCAAGTGCATCTCATCCAAGCCAGGCCACTCTGTGTGGCTGGCTAGGTTGCACCCTCAACAGCATACTTAACAATATGCAGCAGCCTCGCTCAGGGGGAACAGCATCTCACACCATGTGCTTTACTAGCCTGGCAGAGTAGAGCTGACCTGTGCTCCTGACCCTTCTTTGTGTCAATAATGAAACAGTGGTTATTCTTCATTTCCACTCATTCTCCCCCATTTCAAATGGCCTAGCTCACCTAAATTCCCAAAACAATTCCCTTGAAATGCATGGAACACAGAAGAAGGCCAGAGCCAAGAACAGAATGGATGTCAAACCCCAGCCTTCTTGCTGGTTGGATTTGAGGCATTTCTATTTGCTTCCTGAGATGGTACTGACCATCTGGGGATTCCATCTGTCTCCTCCAGGGTTCTGCAACCCTGGATTGTGACTCCTGCTAACAATTGAGTGCCATGATTCCATTTCAACAAAAATATGTGGCGTTTTACCTTGAGTGCTGAAGAACTCTTAATATTCCCTAACTATTCCTTAACTGCTAAAGAAAATTGAACCCTGACTTACTGACAGTTTGGTACACTATTATCTTGAGAATAAAATGAGACAAAATGTGAAAAAACCTTGAATGTTTTTAGAGAACAAATGGTTTACAGCCAGAAAGAATAAGGAAGACAGTAGTAAAACACTATAAACCAAGTCCTTGGGGTAATTATTTTACCTCTCTGGGTCCCAGTTTACCCATTTTTAAAGTGGGCATAACAGTAGTACCCTTTTCATAAAGTTGTTAAGATTAAATAAATTAATATACATTAAGAACTTTAGAAAAGTACCTAGTTCATACTTTGCTATTATTATAGTGTTTATTATTAACAATTTTGTACGTTCCAGATTTTTCTTTGAATGAATTTTGGAGGGATCCACTCCAATGTGTTGGCCACTAGCTTATGGGTTTCCTCTTATCCTGATGAAAGCTATATTCTAATTCTTCTAAATAAATAATAGTTAAAAAGCATAATTTCATGGTTACGAATCTGATTCTGGAGCTGGTCATCTGGATTTTAAACCTGCTTCTGTCATTTTTCTATGCCTCAGTTTCAACATCTGTTCAATGAGGACAATCATAGTACCAAGCTTATAGAATTGTTGTGAGGATTAAGTGAGTCATTACATGTAAAGACTTAGAGCAGAGTCTGGTACATAGTAAGTACCACATTTGCTATTATTATTGTTAGATTAAAACGTGAAAATGTTATTGCTGATTATATGATCGGAATTCCTTACTCTTTAGGGTTGCTGCTAAAGTAAAAAAAAAAAAATGTCTTTTCTAAAGATCTCCAGCAATAATCAGGTACAAACTAGGGCCACCCTTTCTTGTTAAGGCAGCTCTCACTACTGGAGAAGAATCCCAGGGTATCATCCACCCTGAGTTTAAAGCCCACAATTTACATCAGGTTAAACATTTAAACAAGTTAAGAACAAAAGAAAAAGACTAATAGGAACCATTCAACATGGTTATTTTTTCATGCAAATTCAGATTTCAGGAACGGATAAATGACCCAAGCATTAGAAGGACAGAAACACAATTTATGCCCTCCACAGTAGGGCAATAAGTTTGTTTGGAAAGTGTAGGGAGGGCTACAGTTGGTGACAGAACACTTTTAGAACTGCTCAGTGACTGCCATTTTCCCCATTTGTGTTTTCCAAAGAGCTGTGCACACTGTGGTTAGGATGAACATGCGTTAGCTGCAGAGCCAGAAAGTGCAGAGCTGTGAGCTCAAGCACTGTGGGCTGTCCTGACCTGCAGCACCACTAGGGAGGGAGCTGAAAGAGTACACTTGAAGGCGGGCTATGTTTTAAAAATCTTCATGGTACTATGCTGACAGGCCCTAGGAATAATGACTTCTTACTATAAAAAACAAATAACAACAGTAAGCCCAAGCCACTGTAGGACTCCAGTCCTACTGGAGAATGGTTGTGAATCCTGGACTCCAAATTCTAAAAATAGGCAGTATTCTCTTGTAAATATTGATTAGTTTGGTTAGATTAGAAGTCGAAGGATCAGAGGGAATTTGACAGAATATGCACCCTCAAAGTGTTACCTCTGAAGAATTTCTTATTGATTCACACAGAAATTACTTAACCATCTAAAAAATTCAGTGGATCATAAAATCAAGTGATGAATGCTAATGCCAGCCAATGATGAAGGAAATGTATATAAACATAAAAAACATTAATCTTGACATGATGTTATGTGTCTATAGCATGCATATGAGAATTTGGATCCCCAAATTAAAATATATGGGAAGATTCATCACTATCCTACTGAAGGGTCTCTTTATCAGCCATAAAATAGCTATCTCTCAGAAAGGTGCTCTTCTTCCTCAAGATCTCTCTTCTTATAGGACAGAGGTTCTTATTAAAACCAAGTGTGGAAAGAAAAACACTGACAGATTGAACACATAAAAATCCAAATCTTTTGCTTCACAAAAGATGTCATAGACAGAATTAAAAGACAAGTTACCAATGGGAGAAAATGCCAGTAATATACACAACAAGGAAAGTAGTAATATCCATAACATAGGGAGAAAAAAATAAAACCCCCAAATTGGTAAAGAATGTGCATACAAATTCACAGAAGAAACAATAACTAAAAATTCATGAAAATATGTTAAGCCTCAATAATATTCAATGAAGTATGTTTGAAATAGAATATGCCATTTTTGTCCATCACAAGGTAAAAAATTAAAATATTAACAATAACACTAAGAATATAATTTTATATTATAATTTACATCTTCATTAAAATAAAGAGAATTTGAAAATCTCTAGCTTCATTCATGACTAACTTCATTTATTCAACCAGTATTTACTGAGTTCTACTAAAGCCAACCACAGTGCTAGAACTTGTAGTAGTTACTAAAATGAATAAAAGACACCTACAAATAAACTGTAGTCTAGGGAGAGAGACCAATATCCAAGCAGCCAATTGAATACAAGACAGAGTGAAGTAGGTACGAGAGAGATTTGGATGATCAAAGGCTTCCCAGCGGGAGATGTCCTCAAAAAGGGCTGGCATTTGAGCAAAACTTGTGATACTGAGCTGAAATAATATAGACAGAAGAAGGAGGAAGAACACTCTGCCAGAGTAAAAAAAAAAAAGTGAAATCACAGAAGTAAGAAAGGTCATGAGGATGTCTATGACTATCGAGGCTGGTGTGAACATCGTAGCCAGGTTACTAGGGGTGAGACTGGCAAGTAGAAGATGGCTCAGTGTTTCCAAACTAGAATCTACAGCCACCAACAAATCATCCTCACGTGTGTGCAAGGATTTGTATCCCAAACTTTCTTCTAAACAATGACAAAGTGGGCTATATCCTCAGGGTAAGAATGAACCAGCCATCACATGGATATGCAGCCCAGGTTTCTATCATCTGGATTAAATGGACAAATTGCTAGAAAAATATAATTTACCTATACCTACTCAAGAATAAATAGAAAACCTTAATAGTTCTATGACCACTAAAGAAATGGACTCAGTGGTAAAAAAAAAAAAGTTCCCCCCACCATGGAGGATATAATTATAATCTTGCCCTAATTATCCTAAGTACAGAAAAAACAAGAAAGTGCCTAAATCATTTTATGAGGCAAACATAATCTTGACATCAAAACATGGCAAGGAATATGTAAAAAAGAAAAATTATAAGCCAACCTCATGATCACAGATATAAAATTCTCAAATAAAATACAAGCAACAGAAATTAAGGAATATATGAGAATGATACTACACCATGACCGAGTTAAGTTTATCCCAGGAATGCAAGTGTGTTTTAATATTTGAAAATCAATTAACTCATTACATTAATAGATTAAAAGAGAAAATGATGTGATCATTGCAATAGATATAGAGAAAGGATTTGATTAATGATCTTGTAAAATATATGAAAATGTAAAAGCCAAGAAGATCCAAAACAGGCTTGAAGCAGAAGCATATGATGGGAGGACTTGCTGTACCAGACATCAATTCTTTTTATAAAACTATAGTAATGAAGAAAGTGATATTGATACAAGACTAGACAAATGGACCAATGGAAGAAAATAGAAAGCCCAGAAATAGTCTCAGATATGAGGACACTATTTATAATGAAGGTGCATTGCAGAGTATTGAAGGAAGGATGATTTTTGCAATAAATGATGCTAAAACAACTGAGTACCCATATGGAAAAAAATGGTGTTAGAATCCGTATATCATGAACCTAAATGTGAAAGGCAAACCTAAGCTTTCAGAAGACAATGTAGAACATTGTCCTGACTTTTGGGCAGGGAAATATTTCTTAAACAATACTAAGTACAGTAACTTTTAAGGAAAAGCTTAATAAATTCATTACATTAAATTTAACAACATCTGTTTATCAAAAGACAACATAAAGAGAGTGAAAAAGCAAGCCAGCCATAAAATTCAAATTCAGAATATATAAAGAACTCCTACAAATCAGTAAGATTAAGATGGTTACATGTCACTCTAAATTCGTCCAAACCCATAGAACATACAATACCAAAAGTGAACCCTAATGTAAACTAAGGACTTTGGGTAATGACGATGTGCAATGTAGGTTCATCACCTGTAACAAATGTACCACTCTAGTGGGGGGTGTTGGTAACAGAGGAGGCTATACATGTGTGGGGGCAGGGAACATATGGGAAATCTCTGTACCTTCTGTTCAATTCTGCTGTGAACCTAAATCTGCTGTAAAAAATAAAATCTATTTTAAAAAAATTTTTATGAGCCAAGAGAATGTTTTTTTAAAAAATGGCCAAAATATTTAATAAGCACAACAGAAAAGGGGATATCCAAATAGCCAATAAAAACAAAAAAAAGTGCCTAAAATCATTAGTGATAAGGGAAATATAAATTAAAACCACAGTAAGACACTACCATAGACCCACCAGATTGGCAAAAAGTAGAAGGTCTTACCCTTTTAAATGTTGTTGAGCATGTGTTATTGATGGAAATGCACGTGTTCTCCACGTGTGAGTGAAAATTGGCACAATCACTTTGTATGTTCACAGCTATTGAAAGTCCAGCTTTATCTAGTAATGTAGAAGATACATATACCCTATGACCCAGCAATTCCACTCTTGGATCCTAGAGAAATTTACAGACATATGCACCAGGAGCCACATAAAAGAATGTTCATGGCAATATTATTTACAATAGTCAAACCCTGAATGCAAACCAAATGTTCAGCAATGATAAAAATGGATAAAATTGGGGTACATTAATGCAAAGAAATATTATGCAGCAATGAAAATGACCAAACTGGAGCAAGAGAATGGATGAATATTGGCAACATAAAATGACGGAAAGACCAAAAAATTCATACAGTGTGACCCATTTAAATAAAGTTCAAAAAGAGCCAAAACTTTACTAGGTCATTTAAGAATTGAGGGGTCAGCCCCGTGGCAGAGTGGTTAACTTTGCGGGCTCAGCTGTGGCGGTCCAGGGTTCGGATCCAGGGCGCAGACATGGCACCGCTAGTCAGGCCACGTTGAGGTGGCGTCCCATATGCCACAACTAGAAGGACCTGCAACTAAGATATACAACTATGTACCGGGGGGATTTGGGGGAGATAAAGCAGGAAAAAAAAAAAAAAAGATTAGCCACAGTTGTTAGCTCAGGTGCCAATCTTTTTAACAAGAAAAAAGAATTGATGCATAGGGAGTAAAACTACGGAGGAAACAAGAAATAGTTATCACAAGAGGAAAGAAAGGATGGGAGTGGGGAAAGCTTCTCATAATCAGGCAGTGTTTCCTTTGTTGGCCACCCCCCCGTGGTCACACAGGTGTTAGCTTTACAACTGTAGAATAAAATATTCATTTTATCTAGGAATGCTGTATTTCACAATTAAAAGCATAATTTTAACATGTTTTTTAAAAACATGGTTCTCCTTTGTTTTTTAAACTATTTGATAAGATTTATTTTTAGATGTTCACATGAAATAGTTTAGAACAAGTGGAAATCAGTCCTTCTGCCTTTATGCGATCTTCAATATTAAACTATGGAACACAATTCAATTTTATGGGTATCAATACAGAAGGAAGGAGAATGGGGAAGAAAGATGAGCTCAGGATTGTGTACAGAGCCTGCCTCCCCCTTAATTCTTAGTCACTTCAATCAAAGCTCACAATGTCCAGCTGCTTTCTTGGTTGGAATACTATGGTATAAATAGTCTTTTTTCTTTAATTGACTTTGCTCTTTTTGAGGTATTGTGAGACTTCTCTTACTCCTCAAAGTGTGGTCAGTAACCAAGAGGATGTCTATCAAAAAGCCTAGGAAGTGGTCAAAAATTTGTGACCAAAAACAAATAAATAAAACCCAATTTTGATCTGGGTATTGACAACATACTGTGCTTAAGAACTTGCTATCTCTATGCCAAGTTGTCCTGAATACAGACATACTAGTGCGAGGACTTGCCTTTTAAACATCTCTAACGTTCTCTGCACTAAGGGGAACCACTTCTCTAGTCTACCTTCTGTCTGAATCTTCTCCCATTGATGGTGTGTTCTTGCTCTATGCACAGATTCTTCCTTTGGACTTAAGGATCTCCCACTTCTCCCACAGGGGCACCTAGACAGTGATGGGTGTAAATGGATAACTACAATGTCCCATTTATGCCCTCTGTCCTTACTGCCTTTGTGTAAATGCTCACTTCAATAGAGGAGGGATCATTATCAGGATGTGGTGGAAGGAGCTGTGGAGATTTTGGAGCCTCTTTGGATTTTTTGGAAGCAAGACTTGCCACGCTTGTAAAAATCATAGTATCCAATATTCAAACTATATTTCTTCCTAAAAAGTTTTCCTTCACAAAGTCTTCACAAAGGAACCAAAGGCCAGGATTCTTCCCTTCCTTTTTCTGAGAGGGAAGAGGCTATCCTTCAGGGGGCGATGTCTGTCTTAGTTTGGGAATTTCCATGAAGAAGGAAGGAAAAGGCTGCCTGAAATGTCCAACTCCCCAGCTATGCTGAATTGGAGGTTAACTAAGAGATTTAGCAGGTCAGGACCTACGGGGCAGGGGAGGCAGATTGACAGGTGGGGGCAGTGAACCAAGACTAATTCCCTTAAGAAGCCAGCTGTTCCCCCATGAACCATAGTCAAGCCCAGAGTTCTGGGGGCAAAATCTGGCAAGAAAGACACTACTTCTCAGGCTTTCTAAGAAGATGAAGAAAGGGACATATAAACAAGTGAGCACCTCAAAGTTATTCCAGTTTGAATCCCATCTCCTCACTCCTTTGGAGGTGCTAAGGAAAAACAAGATGACAAGGAAAAGGCAGATATCTGAAGAAAGGACCGAGAACAAGTGATAGGCTGGACGGCTGAGATGTAGAAGCTGACGTTTACTTACAGGAGCATGTGCTTAAAGCTTGATGTGTTCATGTCACAACTTGCCAGCTGCCTGTGTCTCTACCTCTCCCAAAATTTCTACCATTCTTTCATGGCTAGGATAAAGACGGCAATAAAAGTAACTTCAGGATAACCACTTGGGAGTTACAAGAAATCGGAAGAAAAGTACACATCTTATGACATCCTTTGGAGTTGCTTTCCTGCTGGATCTGCTTCCCACTTGAAGCGACCCAGAAGAAAGACTGGCTGGGGAGAAGGCACAGCTGGTGAGCTTAGAGACAGTACTAATGTAGCTCATTGAATAGGGTTTGAAGAGCAATAAGGTCAGCTGCCCCTCTGTTGGTTTCCCATTGCCCTGGCCTCTGTGGCAGTAATTGAGCAGGCTCCGTGTCCCCCCAAACTTAAAAGGTTCATTGCCTCACTATTTGAAACCGGAGGCTTAGACATGTTATGCTGGGGCTGGTGGGGGCTTTGGGGGCAAGAGCAGCGGTGGCAGAGAGTCATTAAGTGATGTGGCTGTGGTTGCAGTGGCTGTGGGGGAAAGGTCGCACTGCTTAGGAGAGGTCTCCTACCTGTGCGGGTAAGCCATGCAAAGAGGAGCGACTGCTAGATGATTTAGGGTTGTTTTGTACTTTCCTGTAGTCATGGCTCAAGGTGAATCATAGGACAGGTAGGCAGCGGTGACTAGGGTCCAAACAAATCTTGGACAAAAAACCACAGACTCACAAAGTGTGAATGTAGCTTATCACAGTGATAGTGCAGTGGATAAAAAACTCTTTCTGGATTCTACTCAGAGAGGTGAACAAATGCTTCTGGAGCATATGTATGCCAAGCATCCTACAGAATCCTACCTCATTTCATCTCCCAAGGCATATAGGAAGTGATTTATCACTCAGATCTTAGACCATGGTTCTCAGACTTGAGCCTGCATCAGAATACCCTTTAGGGTTTATTAAAACACAGATTGCAGGGCCCCACCCCAGAGTTTCTGACTCAGCAGGTCCGGGGTAGGGTCTAAGAATTTGCATTTCTAGGAATTTCCCAGGTAAGGATGATGTTGTTGGTAAGGGATGTTTCTAGATGCCTCTCACTGGCAGAAATACTGTGCATAGGAAAAGGCATTAGTTTAAGTAGTGGCTTGGGTAGGGCTGCAAGCCAATACAGATTTCTTCCTAAATTTTAGCGTCTGCAAAGTCCATTACATCGCCTGAAGCCACTGATTCCATAATAGGTAGAAGACTTTAGTTTTAACAAAGACCTAACTCTCTGAGGTAAACTGTGTACCCCCCTCCCATTGTGAATACATCTGATGAAAGTTGTGGTTGTCTTTGCCTGAAGTCAGAAGTTTTCCATTAACCTCCAACTGGAATTGCTGACCTTTTGGTAAATGGTTATCTGGAAAAGTCAAAGCAAGTACCAGAGACTGTAGACTGTTTAAGAATATGAACCACTGAGCTGATGTTTGCTTTGTCTAACTGATGTGATAATGAGACGAGTAAAGGATGCATGTCAGTACTGCATAGCCAAACACATCTTAGGTAAATAAGGGGTTTTGGCATGATTAATTGATCTCATTTCCTGAACCTAATTACCTGTTTTCCTGCCACTTACACCTGCATAACTGAGTGCATCATTGTGGGGAAATCACTGCTTTGCTTCTCTACTGGTAGTTTGTATTTGATGACCACGTTGTACAACTTATAATACTCCAGTACTATCCTGACAGCTTCCACTCATGGAATGCACCACTATATTTATCAAGACATCTGAGTTGCATTTTCATGGTTCCAAGTTTGGCTTGTTTGTTAATTCTTTATCTGAAATGACTTTGAGAATGTTGGAAGTTATGATAAAAAGTAACATAATCAGAACTGAAGTCTTAATTGACAATATGGAATTCCAACTTTAGGAGTCCCTCTGGATGATGTGAGTTTGATTGATTTTTAAAAAAATATATTTCTAGACTGATGGAATGTTTAACAAAAGGCATGTATTTTTTCCAAAAAAGACACAGATATAAACTTTGAAAACAAGGTTTTGAAAACAACTCTGTGCACTTCCTCCAAGAATTGCCCCTCCTTTTGTAATCCTCCAAACTCTAGAAGCTTTCTGTATATCTTTTATTTCTTTGCTTAAGAACCTGGAAACAGCCATGATTGTTACCTTACTTTCTCATTCTTTATGTTAACAGACCATCTAGTGAGATTATTAGAATTAACTGCATAACCCAAGATGTCACTTAAAGGGAGGAAAGAGTGTACATGTTCACAAAGATGAAAATATATGTATATAATATGTGACCTTGGTCAAGTGTACTTCCCTTTTCTTTAATTTCAAATTTTCTTTTAAATAGGTAAAGATGCACTGCAAAGTTCTTGTACACAGGAGGTGCTCAAGTGTCAGTTTTAGCCTAAGCAACCCTGGGTAAGCTTTAGCTTATGGGGAATCAGGACTATAAGGGAGAGAATATAATGTATAACAGCTATGCACTCTGACAATATAGATATGCGAACCATTAAAAGCAGACAGAAGGAGGAGAGCACATGAAAAAGTTAGCTGTCTTCAGTAATCCTTTTGGTGGTGGTGGCAGCACTGGTTTTGTAGCTCTGAGAATAGTGTGTGATGGGGGAGAGCAAATGAGGTAGTCTAATCTATCATCCTGTATCCTTGAGAACCAGGATTCTCTATATGGAAGAAAGGACGTAACAGAGATAAGGTGAAAGAAGTTAGGTGTTTCTAAGGACTTGATGAGGCTCCCACAGGCCAGAGGTGAGAGAATTTACACAGTAAGAAAAAAGATCACAAGGGTCCCTAAATGCGGAAGAGGGAGGCAGAAGAGTGTCAGAGTGATGGATGTGAGAAAGACTTGACCAGCCATCGCTGACTTTGAAGAAGCGAGAGGGCCACGAGCAAGGAATGCAGGCAGCCTATAGAAACTGGAAAAGGAAATAAAATGGGTTCTCCCCTACAGCCTTGAGAAGGGAACAGTCCTGCTGACACCTTGATTTTCGCCCAGTGAGACCCGTTTCAGACTTCTGACCTCCACAACTCTAAGATAAATTCGTGTTGTTTTAAGCCACTAAGTTTGTGGAAATTTGCTACAGCAGCAATAGGAAACTAATACAAACGGAGAATAAAAACAAAACCAGTAAATTCGACAGGACAACAGTGCCAGGGGCACATAAACACATGGACTTTGGAGGTACGTTGCTTACTTACTGCCTGTGGGACTTGAGAAAAGTTAATCTCCATGTGCCTTAGTTTCCTCATCTGTAAAACAGGCTAATAATAATATTATTTCGAAGAGTGCTTTGTATATAATAATGCTTTGTATATAAGAGTGCTTTGTATATAAATATAATGCATTTACAGAATGATATGGGAGCAAGAAGACTGGTCCCTTTACCTGGACTCTATCCCGACTTGAAAATCACCAAAGAAAGATTAAGATTCCCCAGTCATCCCCTAGACTCTGCATGTCCCAACTCTGGCCCCATTCCCAATCCCCTTCTGTAGTGCCCTCTAGAACACATGGCCTATCAAGAAGATCCTCCATATCATCCTGAACATTCCCTTTACCTTCCTGCTCTAACAGGAACCTGCCCCCTATTGGAGGACACTACTTCCCCTGTAGCTTCCTGAGGTCTGGCAAAGAAGAATTTGGGTTAGGGATATAGTTAGTTTGGGTTTCATGGGCTATAATTATGAAGATCTCTGTATCTCAATGTATGGTTAAGCGATTGCTTGCTCTTGCTCTGGAGACTGTAGGTGTGGAGGGCCAGAGGTGAGCTGACTAGAAGCAGGGTATCTACGTGATTGGTTAGGGGTGCATATTTGGCTTTCTCTGGTTGGTTCTAAGTTGGAAACAAAAATTAGGGAAGCTGCCAGATTTTAATCAAGTTATGGCCATTTGGGGCTGATTGTTACAGGGGTATTGTTTGGTTTCCTGATCAGTTGCTTGAGAGAGGGGTCTGACTTCCTACAAGTCTGGCTTACAGACAGTACGCTAGCTTCCTGGGCTAATCACTGTAGGTAATGTCTTGGTTTCCTGGGCTGGTTGCTGCTGCAGGTTGTGAGTCAGAGTTCTATTTTCATATATCATCTGGCCATTGTGTGTCTCTTCATCCTCTCAGATGCTGCATCACATGAAGTAGAATTTATCAGGATTCCCATATTTGCTGGGCACAAACCTACAGAAACACTATAACCAGCAAGTATGTCAATATAAAGACACATGTTTATACTTCCAAACTACTAGTTAGGAACAAATTTCAATTGACCATGCTGGAGGAAAGACCAGATTCTTTACTCTTTCCATAGAAAAATACTATGAAACTATTGTCAGGTAAAGAGGTGATCGAGGAGTATATAGCCAAGAAGTTAAAAGTTATAACACTATATTATTGATATATATATAATACATAATAATATAAAATATAAAAATTATAAATATAATAATGATATTTACTTCTAAAGATTTTGTGATGTTTGTGTTGTCAGCTTTTTACACCTGTAATCTCATTTGAGATTGAAATTTCATTTGACTATCTGGGAAGGAAACCAGTTTTCGAGGAACAAAGGAAGAGGGGTATAAGGAGGTGGACTCAGAGGCATCTGACAGGTAAAAAGAAGAAAGGTATGGGAGAGTTTGGCAAGCAGGGCTGTATGATGTTGGGATCATCAGTGAAAGAGTTAGCCATGGAAAAATAGAAGAAGGCTCTTTCTCTGAGGCAGGAGAAAAGGAACGAGAGACTAAATAGAGATGGCCAGATGATATATAAAAATAGAATTCTGCCCCACAATCTGTAGCAACCTGCTCAGGAAACTCACCCCCTTATCTACAGTAAATGGCCCAGGAAGGCAGCCTGCTATAAGTCAGACTTGTAAGAAGTCAGATGCTATCTCTAGTAACAATCCAAGAAGTTAAACAGTAACTTCTGTAACAGTTGGCCCAAAATGGCCAGGACTTGATTAATAACTGACAGCTCCCCTCATTTTTCTCCCTGCTTCCAAGTGAGGACCAATCACAGAAAGCCAAATATGTACCCCTAGCCAATCACACAGGTAGCTCACTCCTAGTTTCCCCATGCCCACAGCGTCCAATCAGGACGCACCTGGAGCTTTCCCTCTTTTTCACTAACAAGCTTTTCCACTGCTCTGCCTGTCTTTGAGTCTCTGCCAAAACACAAGTGATGGTGGTTGACACCCTTGCTATAGCAAGCTCTGAATAAATAGACTTTGCTTTTCTCATTTGGTTGGTCTTTATTTCCCTGAGTAGAAGGGAAAGATAAAGACAAAGACTTAGTGGTACAGAGAAAACAACAATCTCAAAATGACCAAGAATACTCCCCAGAAAAGGAGATAGTTTCGCTTGTAGAGCCAAGAGTATGGAGCTGGAGGACTGAGAAAATAGAGAAGGTTCTGAGGAGATCATGAGAAAAATAGCATAGGGAATTAATAACATGAGAGAGATACAGTGGGATGGTTTCTGAGCTGCACAGATGATGGGGTTGCAAATCTCCTGTAAACTGAAATATATAAATTTAGAGTGGGAGTTAAACTTGGAGGCTGATAGGGGCCAGGTAGGAAGCATAAGCAAGCAAAGGGGACTGAGGACAACAAGGAGTAGTGGGGACTGTGGCAAACTGGAGAACACTGCTCTGCCTGAAGCAGGCAGCAGCTACTCAACTCCCACTGATTTGGCCTGTGTTTCTTAAGGCAACAATGTTGCCAGATCCTCAATTTTTAAGAGAAACTAGAAATACAGAATTTTATGGAATTGTTTCACCTGTTTCAATATTGGCAAATAATTTTTTAATAGTGTACAATACATTCTGTTGGTTTTGTTGTTACATTGGTTTGTATTCAAGGTTTCAGAGAAGGTGCTGAAGAATGCACTGATGTGTTATGATGTTAACTCATCCTTTAATATTCTGAACTAATTTCCTATTGCTCTCCTCCTCACTCCTCCAGTCACACTGGCCACCTGCTGCCCCTTTGAATACGGCAGGCATACTCTTGCCTCAAGTACTTGCTGTCCAGAACATTCTTCCCCAGTACTTGCACGACTTGTTCATCTTCTTTCAAGTTACTTCTTTCAGAGATGTTCTCTGACTACCCTATTTAAAACTGTGTTAACTTAAAAAAAAAACTCAAAACGAGTTTATTCAGGAATGGCCAAAACAATTGCAATTCCAGATGTGCATGCTGTGGCAAACCATAAGCAAATTCAGAAAACAGAAGAGGGGAGCTGCCTTTATAGAGAAAAAGGGAGAGTAGGGAGGGGCTGTTGTAAATTAAAATCCATTGGGGGATTCAGTTCAGGGTGTCAATGGCTTCTCATTGGTTGAGCTGTGGCGTTTCTCATTGGCTGAGCTGTGGCACTTCTCATTGGCCGGGCTGTTGTTGGGTGGGGAGAGAAATCTTCCTTCAGTAGTAAAGTAGTTTTACTTCCTGTCTTAGATGCAAGTGTCAGTTTCTTCCTGTTTGGTATAATTGACCATGTGTGACAGGGCATGAGAGCTCCTCCTACAGGCCTTCCTGACTCCAATGTAATTAAGATTCCTTTTAATTTCCACAACTGCAACATCTCCAATAGCATTCCCTGGCACACTTCTCTTACTCCCTACCCATCAGCTTATCATCTACTCCATCCCTTTTATAACCATTTGATACACTGCCTATTTTGCTTATTGTCATTCTTGCCCACAAGAATGCAGTTTCCATGAAAGCAGAGATTTTTTTCCTGCTATAAACCCAGGGCCTAAATGAGTCCCTGAACTATAGTTTGCATTTAATTATTTCAATGTTGTGTAACTATCTTTATACCTAGGTATTTTAGCCACAAATACAGAATTATTTCTCCTTTTATGTGGTTTAAATTTTCCCATGGTGTTTCTGCTCCTGGAAGAAATTGCTTCTTGAGAATAAGTATCCAACAGGAATACAATCAAAATTATTCTATTAAATAATGTGAGAAGCTGCCTTTGATGTCTATCACATTTGTCTTATCAGTGGATATTAGAAATTGTGGTATGAGAGTGGGCAGGAAGGGAAAAGACTGGAGATGGGTGACTTACACATTGAGTAATAGTGGACCAGATGGTTCAGCATAACCTTCCCACTGAAGATAACTAGAAAAGCCATGTTAAATATAACAATTAACTTCCTAGAAGCATCAAAGATCTACCAACCTAGTGATGGATTACTGAGGCCAAGATCTAGGAAAAGATACAACTTCAGAAACGTGGGTCCAGCAATTGGGGGGCTCCACCTGCTCAGGCAGTAGAGGTAGGGTTACCAGATAAAATACAGCAAACCTGAATTTCAGATGAATAGCAAATATTTTTAGTAAAAGTATGTTCCAAGTATTTGTATGTGACATACTTTTACTAAAATAAAATTGTTAGTTATCTAAAATTTCAATTTAACTGGGTGTTCTTCAACATAAGAACAGACACAAACTCTTCCAACTCTCCCTTGAATATCCATGGAGCCACCATAAATGTTAACTGACTCTTGTTTCTGAGGATTGACCAGTGACCAGGTGTCACGCCAGGGCCTGGGAGAAGAGAGAGCAATAAGACACGCTCTTGGCTCTCCAAGAGGAATTTATTTTCCTCGAGGTCTCTTGAATCTGTCGCTTGCTTTTCCAGGGTTTCACTTTAACACGGGGACTGTGGAAAGGGCCCTCTAGTTGGTTTCTTCCTTCCTGCAGTCCTGCACAGCCTTTCCAAATCAGCCTTCCTGAGTCTCAATTCTGACAGTCCCACTATTCCACAACCCCTCAAAAAAGGGAATTTCGTTCCCTGTGCATCCAACAAATGTGTACTCAGGGCTTGTTCTGTGCCAGGCACTATTTTCAATGTTAGAGATACAGCAGAGCATGGAGAAAGGCCCTGCTCTAGCTAGGGTTTGGGGAAGACTGATAGTGAATAAATACACTGTATGGCACATGTTGAAAGTGCCATGAGGAAAATTAAACCGGGAAAGTGCATGGGAAGATTTTTCTATCTTTGAGTGGTGACAGTGTTGTATTTTAACTGAGCCCTGTGATCCTGGAAAATAGGGAAGGTTAAGAAATACCCCCACCCTCTGTGTCCCAGAAAACAGCTTACTGCAAAGAAACCACCTTTTCCCATATATTGAGATAAGATTCACAAGCACCTCTCTTATTTACCCATGACAAGGCTAGACACAAACTCTCAAAATTCTCTTTCTTTGCCTCATAAATAATTAGCTGAACTGCTTAACCCACTGATCAATTGGAACGAAACGCTTGTTAACCAAACTTTGGTTAAGTTTCTCTCCTTCCTCCAGGTTCCTGAACTTTAGCCTCACCCTGAGTCGGCATGTAACCACCCCTGCGAAGAGGCTGGCCTCAGGCTCAAACATCTACTACTATCTGCTTGCATCACCCTGTCCTCTCACTATGCCACACCTGATTCTTTCTAGCTTTATTTTCTCCTCTCTATAAAATAAAAACACTCTTTGCCTAACTCTGGAGGTGCTTGCAGATCTTATGGTCACAGCATTCTCCCTATTGCAATAGTCTCTTTCCCCCGCTTGCAATAATTCTCCTAAACAGAAGTCTCTCCTTACTAAGTCCAGATTTGGTTTTTGACAATGGTCAAGGAGGGTCTCTCTCTATAGTAACATTTGAGCAGAGTCCTGAAGGAGGTCGGAGAGTGGAGCATATGGATTCTGGCGGGAAGAAACCTTCCAGGCAGGGAAAGAGCAAACGGAAAAGACTCAAGAAGGGGCCGACACGGTGGCGTAGTGGTTAAGTTTGTGCAGTCTGCCCTGGGGCCCCAGGGTTTGCAGGATTGGATTCTGGGCATGGACCTAGCACTTCTCGTCAAGCCATGCTGTGGCAGGGCATCCCATATAAAATAGAGGAAGATTGGCACAGACGTTAGCTCAGTACAGTCTACCTCAAGCAACAAGAGGAAGATTGGCAACAGATGTTAGCTCAGGGCCAATCTTCCTCATGCACACACACACACAAAGACTCAAAGAGAGAGCATGCTCAGCCTGTTCAAGTGACATGAGAAGGCCAGTGGGTTGGAGCACCATAAGGAGAAGGAG
This sequence comes from Equus asinus, assembly GCF_041296235.1. Classification (NCBI taxonomy): domain Eukaryota; kingdom Metazoa; phylum Chordata; class Mammalia; order Perissodactyla; family Equidae; genus Equus; species Equus asinus. Next base: position 53,836,099 of record NC_091810.1, on the reverse strand, counting down.
AATGATAGAATATTAGGGTGGAGGGATTACAGGTACATGATTATGCAGGGCCTGTGGCCCATCAGAAGGACTTTGGATTTTATTTTAAATGGGATAGGTAACCAGGGAACTTGCAGTTTAATGAATCAGCTTGACTATTACGTAGAAAATAGTGGGGTAAGATTATAAATAGGGAAATCAGTTAAGAGGTTTTTTATAGTACTCCAGACAAGAAAGGAAAGTGGCCTGACTAGGGGACAGAAGTGGTGGAGATGATGAGAAATGGTGAGATTCGGGATATGCTTTTAAGGTAGAGCAGACAGAGTTTGCTGATGGATTGGATGGGGGTGGAGGAGTGGGCCAGTGAGAGAGAAGATTCCAGGTTGAGTCTAAGGTTTTTGACCTAAGTATCTGGAATTATGTAGTTGCCATTTACTGAGCTGGGGAACCTATGGAAGAAGTGGAGGAATCAAGAACTACATTTTGGGCATGTAAATCTAAAATGTCAAATAGATATTGTCTTAGCCTGGACAGAGCTCAAGGCCAGGACGTACATGTAAGTAGTTTATTTAGGAGGTACAGGGGCCAGCAGTAAGAATACGGAAAGTGAAACCAGGAAGGAGGAAAGGCCAATAAAAAGGTATGTTATCAAGGTTGCTGCCATGTGCAATCTTCAGAGATACCTGATAAAATATACAAAATGCCTCCAGGATTGTCTGTCTAAAGGGCAGGGGGCAGGAGCACTTATCCACTAGCTCCCCATCCCTGCTGGTTGAGGTTTCTCCAGGCATGCTAACGCCACTGCACTTCCTAGTTGCCCATGCCCTGAACGAAGCCAGATAGCTGCTCTGGGTCATTGGGGCAATCCCTGGAGCAGAAAGGGAAAACTCTCGGTGAATGCTCTCTGCTAAGGGAGTCAAAGCCTGCAAGGAACATTTATCCTGGTCACTTGGATCAGAGGTATGGACAAATGGATACAGAGCAGGACATGGGGCTGGAGATATAAATTTGGAAGTCATCTGTGTATATAAAAACTTAATAGAATGTTCTCTTGAGTGGGAAAGAGACTAAATAGAAGGAAATTTTTCCTGTTACACTTCAAATCAAACCATAGGCAACCATCCACTCTATCCATTGATAAGCTAGATTTTAACATAGCAGCCACTGGCACAGCCCCCTCCTCTCTGAGGTTATCCCATATTGGATAGCAAAACAGAGATTCCCTCTTCCACAAACAAACAAAATGATAGACTGCAATGACAGCCCTAATTCAACTGGAAAATTTGAGAGGCATAAATATAAGACCCCTTACAGAGATGCTAAAGGGTGGACATATGCACCACAGGCATTCTTAGACGTGCTGCTGCGTGAAGAAGAAGCAGAATAAATTTGTGTTGTTTCAATCTCTCTCTCAAAATGGTCACTTGGAAATGCAGGCGATTAGGCAGCAAACAGAGGAAACACAGGCAATGATTGATTCACAGCACTTTTAAATTCCTTAGCTTCTCATGCCTCTCAGTAAACCGAAGAAATTAGAGTAGATGATTTCTAAGTTCCTCTTCTGCTCACAAATTCCTATTGTGTTCCATTTTGGACTTATTACACTGAGTAATTGAGTTCTTCTGACTCAGTGACACAATCAAAGGCTCTTATGATTTAAGAGCATGGAGTTCCTGGAGCCAGAGGAAAGAGTGGTGCATCATCCTTGGCTGCTCTGGATTTGGGGCCCTCTAGTGGAGAGAAAGTTAATTAAGAGTCTCAAGCCTGGACTTGAATATCTGCGCTCAAGTATTTGGGGCCAGCGATCGATTTTGGTACATTTTGATTTTTCTTTCCAGAGGTAAAATAGGATCATTGATTTTTAACATTTAAAGGGTATCAATATGTTATTCTTTGCTGAACGTCAGATTCAATGATATTCCTGGGCAGAAGATTTACAATCTAAAATTGAATGAGAAGCTGACCCTGGAGAAAATATTGGAAATCCTTGGAAGAAAGAAAAGTCACCATGTCTTGGGAGAACATCAGATTTACTCTTGCTTTATTTAGGTATCCCTTCCAAGATGGTGAAAGAATATTTCTTGACACTGTGGTAGAACAGAAGTCTGTCCTTTCATTCCCTTAGTTCCTTCCACCTGCACCCTTAATTACACGGGAGGTCTTTGACCAGGAAAAAAGAAATTACTTTAAGTATTTTAAACAGAGGAGTGTCATCCAGGAGATGGGATGGAAGAACTGAAAAAACAGGGTTTGGTGAGGTGCCCAGGGGTTATTAACAGCAGAAGGCCACTGCTACCCCTAGGCTGGAAGGACAATGGCACCTCAATGCACCTGGCTGAAACTGCACTACAGTGAGCCTGGCCAGCAAAAGATGGAGTCCCAGAGAAGAATCAGCTGCTGTCTAATAGGCAGCCTGGAGCAGAGAGAAATCTGGAAAAGTCTCCCTTCTCCATTCTCCTACCAGTGTCGTCTACTAGCCAAATCTCACCCAAAGTCAAATGACCCAAGAGCATGGCAAATGCAGACTGCAGGAGCTGACCCCTGTGATACAGAGCAGGGCAGAGGAAGGGTGTGGAATTGCTCTGAATGCAAACTGGCCAAGGACTGGCACAAAAAAGAAGAGAGGTTTTGATATCAGAGCTGATAAATATTAACAATAAGAGGTTTGTTAGTCTTACAGAAGTACACCACGGATCTGTAGGGCCAGCTTCATGGGCAACAACCTGTGTAGTTGTACAGGGCTTTGTACTTGGTTTAATGTTCTGCTGTCTCTGTCTTGAAATCCTTAATTTTTTAAAAAAGGGCCCTGCATTTTCATCTTGCACTGAGCCCTACAAATTACGTAGCTGATCCTGTGCATCAATAATCTACAACTTGTAGTTGTGGAAGGTAGAGAATGTGGCTCTGTTGTCATCTTTCCAGGACAGAACTAGAACCTGCCATGTACAAGGGCCATTGGAGAAGGGGTGACCCTGAAGCTGACTTCAAGGGCTGGGCAGTATTGTTAGCCAGGATCCAGGGGCAAAGGAAAGGGGTAGAAAAGAAAAAGTGTGGAGACTAGTAGAGAAGGGAACTCCCAGGCACCCACATAGGGCCAACTCTGTGTGGACTGAGATGCAACCCAATAGGTACAGGTAAATAAATATTCTGCTCCATCTTCTAGACTCCCAAGTGTGTGAGATCTGCCACTGGGAGGATTGAGTCTTTTCTGGTAAACAACTGTGCCTGCCCTTTCCAGACACTGCCAAGCACAATAGTAGGATTATGATAATCATTTCACAGAAGAGAACAGAAGATCAATAAAATCTTGTATAAACATACGTAATCTCCTTAAGTTTTCTGTGAAAGCAGTTTGGTATGAGGAATTTAAAATCTGTAATAAAGATTATAACTTTCTTATTCAGAACACTCATTGTGCTTGATTTTGCAATTTCCTATGCTACTAAGCTCTTCTCAGTCCTCTTTTATGCATTGTTTAACTGTTTGGGGCACAAAAGTTTTTAAATTCCTGAGCCTGTAGCCGACTTGAAGACCATCTGTTTTGATTCAGACCAAAGAAGTTGGACTGAATTTTTATCTTTATTTTACTAAGATCTTAGTAGCAATGTTTACTTTGAAGGTAGTAAACATCAGAATTATATAGAGTCTATCTTTCAATATATATTGGGGTTTTATTTAACAAATCTACTTAGGATTTACAATCTTCTAGCCATTGTTTTAAGTACTTTACAACTATTAGCACATTTAATTCTCATGAGAATGCTATGAGGATGTAGGGGCAGCAAAACTTTATCTCTACCCATCTTAAGTTCTCAGATGGGCATCTTTAACAAAAAGATGGATTAACAAGAGAAAAACAGTTTATTAATGCACACAGTGCACATCACACAAGAGAAACCTCAGCGAAGAGTAACTCAAAATGATGGCTTAGAACCCTGGCCTACATGGCATCTTCAACAAAGGACAATAAATTTGTGTAGAAATGACAGGACGGAAGAAAGCAGTTTTAGCCTTCCAAGCATGATGATCTGTGGGAAGAAAAATATATGGGAGTAAACTAACGGAGTACGGTTTATTTGCAGATTCCTCTAGTGCCATCTCTAGGCTGGCAAGAGTCTAGAGTCTTCTCCAATAAAGGAGAATTTATCTCCTGACTCTAGGCAGAAAAGGGGGAGAAGGTAGTGAGAGTTTTTCCCGCATTTGCTGCTTCTTAATTGCCTTCAGCTCAAAATAATTTTTATGTCAAAAGGCATATTTTGGGATGACATATTCTGGTTTCCTTCTGGAGATACTATTGTTCTATTTTACAGATGAGGAAACTGAGGCACAAAGTACACTTGGAATGAGCATGTAGTCTGAAATCCCTAAAATAACTTTTTCTAAATTCTGCTATTCTTAAACTGGTTTCCCTTTTACTGGGAGTATTTACAAGCAAAAAGAGACAAGAAACATTCCTAGATTCTTTACACCTCCTTTACCTAAGTTCTATTTTATAGATGCTCCTAAGGATGCTTCACTTAAACTGCTCACCCAAACTGCCACAGTATTCACTCTCAATGCATCACACCTACCATCCTTTAATGCATAACACAAATTGTGTTCAAAATCACCAAGTTCCTCTTTAAACACACAAAGATTAACAGAAGATATCTGTGTCTCCCTAGGGAGACACACAAGTAAACAACTGAAAGAAATGTGTGAGCAGACACACAGGAACACCTGACCCATCCAAGTTTAAGGAGAAAGGCAGCAGGGAAGCTGGTGATCCTTGCACTGATTCTTGAAGGGAAATATGTAGTTCACCAAGCAGACAAGCAAAGGAAGAATTTCCATGATTAGCATGTAGAGAGGCACAGGCATGACAGAGCATATGAAATCTAGAGAACTCTAGTAGCAGTCCAATGTGGTTTTAGTGCAGGGTAGGTGCGGTATTAAAAGATAGTTAAAAAAAAAAAAAGATAAAATCTTGACTCTCATAGAGGTAAAAATGAACATGTGTTAAAGATTTTATGTCTGTCTTCAGGCAGATTTTATAACCACCAGTTCTTTGAACAGGCACATTTATACATCAGGAATATTGAAATGAATGTGCAAATGGAGGCAAAACTGGCTGCTTCTACAGCGGGAGCGAGAAGTCAACTGAACTTCTACAGGACAGAGTTTGCGTGTCTACAAACCATTATTTTGCACTGCTACCACTTATTTGCAACTTATTTGTTGTAAAACAGCTCCCATAGAATCAGAACCAGATAATGCAGAAGCGTGACTCCTATACATAGTTTTCCATTGAAGCACAACTTTTCCCCTACAGCGACAGCAAGAGACAAAACTAAATGTTCAGGGGCCACATCAGAAAAGAGCTACAAACACCACACCAAACAGTTTGGACTTTCTGTTGGTTTTAATCTTTGAGCAAAGGAGTTCCTGAAGAGTCAAGGTGGGAAGTGCCAAGATCCCTTTTCACTGGAGGGGCATGGCCTGGCAGCAGGTGGAAGAAAGGATGAAAGCATGACTAAGATTTAGGAGGCTGATGCAGTAGGACAGTCAAAATCTGAGAGCCAGAGCCAAGGTAATGGCAAAGGGGAGAGTGGCTGACAAAAACAAAGTAGAATGAAGCAAACCTAACGACAGCGGTTGCGGCAGATGAAGTGGAAAGATGCGTGTCTCTGATGGTTTCTAGGTTTCTGGCTTAAACAATTGGGTAGACGGTGGCGCAACCACCAAGACAAGAAAAGCAAGCCTGTGAGGAGAGAGCAGCTCAGTTTAGCACATCCAGAGTTTGAGGCGAGCATGCAATATCCAGGTGAACATATGCGGAAGGCACTTGGAAAGGGGTCCCAGGAGCTTTGGGGTGGAGTTACAAGGCACTGACCTACAGCGGTCTTTGCCAGCAGCCAGGAACGAGCGGCAGCAGGTGGGCATGACAGCTCCCAAGGGTTCCGGGAGATTCCTGCATATGCAAAGACACGACGGAGGCCCGCAGGGAGCTCCCACCACAGCCCAGCCAGGCGCAGCGACGCCCAAGAGGGCGCCAGCCGCAGAGGCTCGCGGTCCTTCCGCCCGTTGGGCCCTGCCGCGCCTTCCAGGGCTAGACGGCGCGGGCCCCACTTCCGCTTCCGGCCCCGGGCCTTGGTGGTGGGCGGCGCCGGGCGGGGCTGAGGGCAGTGGGCTCCCGGTGGCTGGAGCAGCCTTCTTGCGGCCACTAGGCTCTTGCGAGCGGGTGTGGCGGCCCCGGCGGGCAGGGCGGTGGGCTCGGGGCGGATGCAGCGGTCCCCGCCCTCTGGCCCCGCGACGGCCCCGGGGCGTGAGGGCGACGCGCGAGGCCTGAGGAAGCGAGGCCGGCGGCCAGGGCCTGGCGAGGCGGGAGGCTGCGGCCCTGAAGCCAGGGAGCGCGAGGAGAGCAGGCAAAAGAGGAGAATGGTGGCCCGGGCGTCCGGGCCAGAAGAAGTGGAAAGTGACCCGTCGGGTGAGGCGTCCGGGGCTGGGAGGGCCGCGGTGAGGCGCCGTGTGGAGGGGCCGGGGGGCCGGGTGGGCCCTTCGGTCTCGTCCGACGGGCCGGGCTTAGAAGCCGCGAAGGAGGCGAAGCTCCCCTTGCAGACCGGAAGACACAGTAAGAGAGCGCCCGGGTGGGGGGCGGGCTCCCTTCCCAGCCCTTGCACCTCAGCCTGCTCCACCCGTGTTGACCGCTAGTGTTCAACCTAAATCTGGCTGTGTGGCCTTTACTCTGTACGCGGTTGACCAGGAGGGGGGCAAAAACAGGAATTCTCATAAAAGCTGTTTGCCCCCTGAGGAGCCCTTGGTTAGAATTACTATAAAAGGAATTCCTCCTGGTCGTCCATTCTGGCTGGTGTGAGATGATGATGCTAGAGGTTGTTCAGCTGCCTTAGAATTTACAGGTTTGTATGTAGTTCCCTAATAGAAGTGAGGTCTTTCATTTTAAAACAAATGTATATTTCCATACAGCTATTCAGGGAAATAAAAATGGATGGCTTCACAATTTTTTATTTTAAGTGATACTGCTTTTTCTTCCTCAATATAAAATCTTTTCTGGTATGTTTTGTTGTTTTGATCAGCCAAGGAAAAAAGAAAAGTTACTGAAGCCTCAAGTGAAGATCCACAGCCAGGGATTGACCTGGTAAGAAAGGAATCATTAACCAGTTCGGAATCTTTCCAAACAGTGGAGTGCAGTGAATTTCAAAGTATGGCTTTCTTGCAGTCTTTGGGTAAGGAAGGTTTAGGAGAAGGTATTAAAAGAAGAATTCGAATTAAAAGCTTAGAAAGCCCACCTTCCGAAATAACGGAAAATAAGGCTACACAAAATATTAAGGTTGAATTCCAAGATGAACTGTACAAGAATACTTCGAAATATTCTTGTAACAGCTTGTCACCTGGAGTAGAAAATAATTCTGTTTTAAAATTACATGATTGCAATTGTTTCCCCCATTCCAAGGGTTGTAATGATGAAAATAACCTCGAGTATAAACCTGATGGTGGATGTATGTGCGTACCAGAAAACTCCTCGAAGTTAAAGAACGAAAACCTTAGCAGTCTTGCAGATAAGAGTGACACAGATAGTATTCCTCAGCTTTTACAAACTGAAGAAAATTTAATGGGAGTAAATCAGTTATTGCTTGAAGAAACGGATTTATACCAAAGTAAAAATAATGGCTTGCTTTCCTGCCTTCAAAGTGAAGAAAATAAATACTCAGTAGAGGAGAGCGATGTTGGGAGAAAACCCAGGAAAAGGATAAAGGTGTCTGAAAAATCAGATGAAGTGATTATTGAGATGAACTTCTGTAATGTGTATAACAAGTCTGAGTTGGTGTTACAAGAAAACCAAATGAGTGCTGAGGGTAAGGAAGCAGAGACTTTGGAGGCTAAAAAAAATCCTTTGAAAGTTTTGAGAAAAGTAAACCCTAATACCCTCTCTCCAATGGATCATTTGTCACATTTTCCAGAAACAGTAGGAAAGAAAACAAGTCCTGAACATCATGTAAATGCTGTGTTTCAGAAAACCCTCCAGCCACTTCTGAAAGAAGAAACAAAGAATGCTTCAGAGCCCCTAGGATGTAAAAGCGTGGAGCCAGAAGAGGATTTTAAGTCCGTGAAAAGCTCAGTAGTGAAATCACCTAGTGATTGCCATTCAACTGAAAAGGAATCTTCACAAGAAGACTTGAGAAATGAAGCTGAAGAATCGGAGTTAGGCTGTCACAGAACAATACCAATGACTGGTAAAAGAACTTGGCCATGTTATTCATGTGCTAGAATATCTGCCCAGTGTTGGAAAAAGGCTTCCCTGCCAGAATCAAATTACTTTCTTCCTGGGTCTCAGGAAGGCTTGAGGCAAGATGATTTTCTTAAACACCAAACAAATCAAACTCATTTTACTAACTCCAAATTATTGTTAGAAGGTTCTATAACAGAAACAAACAGTGAATCTTCGAGTGAAGAAAAATTGGATTCTAATTTAAATTGTTTGTCTTCAGTCTCTGCAGTAGAACCTACTTTAATGCTTATAAAGGAACCTATAATCAGTGATGATAAAAAAATGAAGTCAGAGGAACCGAGCAGGAGTGGGTCAGAGGTAGTTTCTAATACTACTGAAGATACTCAGTTAACTAATGTGACTCAAAATTTAACAGGAAGTAAAAAAAAAGATAAAGGGAATTTAGCAAAACTTAATTTGACAATGGCTTCCCAGGACGGCCAGGAAACAAATAACTCTACAGGCAAAACTATTCATCGAAAAGCGTGTGTTGCTAAGCAAACACGTGTGGTTCCAGACTTGGTTAAAATATTGAACACAGGACGGCTCACTAATTTTAAAATTCCATTACTTAAGAATAAAACAGAGAAAAGAAAAGAAATAAATGCCAAATCATCAGAGAGAGAAGCATATAGTCCCCTAGAGCTTCTGGACAGTTTATCTGGAGCAGAGGTAAGGCAGAATAGGAGTAAAGAAAATGTGTCCACAGCAACGTCAGGATCTCAATCTTTGAGCATACAAAATAGTGTAACTGCAGTGCAAGCTAGTTCTGACTTCTACTGCCGTAAGAATTCCTGGAATATTTCTCCAAGCTTTTTAAAGCAAGGTAATAATAATAAACCATCTAACCACATCTCTGAACCAGGCAATATTGTTGCTAATAAGGAAGCTGTTTCTCTCAGAATTGAAAATAGTACTTTTTCTTGTGATCCTGGGTGTGTAGAGAAAAGTCCTGCCTTCTGCTCTAAGGAACAAGAAACATTCGGACGAGTTTCCTCTGAAGTTAGTGGTAGAAAAATGACTAAGAACTTTTCAGAAATTAAAGTGGGGTTTCCAGATATTCTTAAAGCATATGAAGATGATGTCCTCTTAATTGATGTAATTCAAGATGACCCAGACCTCTTTGGAGTCTCCAATGACGGGGAGCTCTCATGTACTTCAGAGGTTCCCATGATAAGCCAGGAGCTCAATGTTGTTGAAGAGCACCAGTCAGCAGACTTCAAGCATGTGGAACTCCCAGAAAAAAAAGAACCAAGTGATGACTTGAGGTATGCATGTTCAAGTATGCCTTTTGGTGCAGATTATTGTTGGGGGTTTCAAAACCACTTGCTGCTGTTAGGTGTCACTAAATTTATGGAGTGATTGTTGAAGGTCTTATTTTTTTTAACCCAGTTATTAAATGTAGTATAGCATATTATTCCTGAGACCCGGAAATGTCATTATGCTAAAACTTGAGTTGAAATAGAGCATATGTATCTTGGAAATTATTATGGAGGAGATTAGCTGTTCACAATTTAATATGGTGGTTTATAAAGTGGCTTTTTAAATTACTGAGATTGCTTCTTTCAGAAGTCAAATTTATTTTTCTATGTCCTTTAATTATTATAAATATGCAGATATATTTTTATTTCAGCCAAGTTACTTATTAAGAACAATGCTATATATTTTAACCCAGTTTCTGTGGCTTCCTTGTTAGATAAAAAATTTATTTTTCAGGGAACAGAGAAGCCTTGGAACAGTTTATTTAAAGTAATTAGGACTTGAGTGTAGAATCAAAAGTAAAACTAATTTTCAAGGCAAACAGCATAAAGTTTCTTTCCTGCTTTTGCTTTTAAGTTGATGGTTTTAAGGGATGATTTAGCTGCAAAAGAGGGCGAGTTTGCCTGAGGCAACTTTAAATGGAGCCAAGTAGTAACCTTCATGCTCAGGAGCTTGATCTATTGTGGTTGGCCCAAATTTTATTTAATATTATGTCATATTTTACTAAAATCTTATAATTCTTCAAGCTCTAATTTATACTTATATGTTACAATACGAATATGGGAATGTTTTGTGAACAGACTCAAAAGGAAACATGGAAAAACTTTCTACTAAGATTCAGTGGTACATGACTTAAATTTCTTTGGTATTTATAAATTTTAGTTACTTTTGTGAGATCATATTGTTCTTGACGTTCTTATTGTTTCTTTGTACCAAACGGAAGACCAAGAGCTTTATCTGTTATTTATTTTTGACAGTATAATGTGGTAGGATGGTAACCTACCCATTTTGAAGATGGAAAAAATGAAGATGACAACTTATTGCTTGTCCAAGTTCACACTACTAATAATAGAATCTGGATTTGAACTCAGTCCTGTCCTACTTCAAAATTAGTGGTTAAGAGCTTGACCTGTATAATCTGACCCAGGTTTTTGAATCTTCTCCTTGCCACCTAATAACTGTGTGACCTTTTAGGCAAATTATTTTACCCTGTCTGTAAAAAGGGAAGGTACTTGCCTCAGGGTTGTGAGGATTAAATCAAAGAATGGATGGGAGGGGTCAGCCCAGTGGCACAGTGGTTAAGTTCTCACATTCCTTCGGCAGCCTGGGGTTTACCAGTTCAGATCCTGGGTGTGGACATGGCACCACTTGGTAAGCCATGCTGTGGTAGGTGTCCCACATATAAAATAGAGGAAGATGGGCACAGATGTTAGCTCAGGGCCAGTCTTCCTCAGCAAAAAGAGGAGGATTGGCAGCAGATGTTAGCTCAGGGCTAAGCTTCCTCAAAAAAAAAAAAAAAGAATGGATGGGAAAGGTTTTGGCATGGCACTGGGAGAGTAGTAAGGACTCAATAAAAGGTAGTTATTTAAAGTGATTTTAATTCGTGTTATACCATGCTTCCTTTGAGGAACACAAAGGGAAATTAGAGCAAATCTTGGGTTCAAGAGCAAACATCTCTCTTAGCTAACAGGATGTTGATAATGAGTTACAGCCAAAGGTAGAAAGAGAGAAATGTGACTTGGACAGGAATTTTGGTTTTCATTCTTTTTTTCTCCTTAGAATAATGACTGATTTTGTAAAAATGATACATGTTCATTATATTAAAAGTGTAAAAGGGGGAGACTTCCGCCACCCAAAACAGCAAATTAATTGCTAACAATCTGTATGCATCATTCCAGATGTCTATCGAGGTATATACATGGATATAATTTTAGAAAAATTGGATCATGCCGTCTTTTTTACTAAAAATATTTCATTTTATTTACACTTAATTGGGGTGTGGGGGGATGAAAATGAAACTAAAGAAATTACTGAATCAGTATACTTCTCTACCACAAGAAATTAGTTCCTAAAGGGCTCTGTCAGGTTAATAAGAAAGATTAATTAAAACTTTGAGTTTTATCATCATGACTTTTAAAAATCATGTTCTAACTTCTGACAGTAGCATTTGCTTTCCTGACATGAAAGATGAACATATCAGTACACATTCAGTTTTTCTCCAATCTTGCCCCCCACATTTTTGTTAAAAATGTTTTATATTGTTGAGCCTTGTGCTATTTATATTCTCTTCAATAATCTGAAGTCCCAAAGACTCTTAACTCTTAGTTCTGTATTTAAACTGATCCAGTCCTTGCCACCAATCTTTTTTACTTTAATCTTGACTAGTTGATTAATTTCTTAGTTGGCTAGATTTCAGGGCAATGTTTTTTTCAAGAAGGGTTTGTGATTGCTGTGTTCCCTAAGGTCTTGTGTGCATAGATGACTGTTGTCTAAGAGGAAATTGGGTATAAAATTCTAAGTTTACGTTTTTCCTCCTCACAACTGTGTAGTCATTCCTCCCTACTTTCTGGCTTTGAGAGTTGTAAAGTGGAAAAGTCTGAGGCCAAACTAATTCTCTACTGCCTCTCTCTAAACTGCCTTCTTTTTTTTCTTTGTCCTTCCTACTTTCTTTCTTGGGGCTGGGAATTATGTGTCAGTTTTTCCTGGACAAGGTGAACCATTTTGGTTTTCAGTATCATATTTACTTCAGATAATTTTTCTGTTACTGTCTTTGAACTTCATTTCCCTTCACTTCAAAAGCACAAATTATACTTTTATTGGCTCTTCTTTTTCTTTCATATCTACATTTGAAATTTTGGTTTTTAACTGAACTTGGAATTTTTCTAAGTACTTATTTTAATATTTTTTTTCCTGCACTGGAAATAGCAGTTTTACAATCATCCACAGTGCAAGGATAAACCTTAACAGAGAAAAATGGACGCACAATAACCAGAGGGCCTAATAGTTACACAGAAAGTTGTTAATCATTCTAGAACTAAATGAAGCTTAAAATATAATTTCAGATTTCACCTCTGTCCTTTTTACTAATCAGTTGCTAGTTCATATACTCCTTTTTCTTCACTCTAAGACACTAACAGGTTGGAGCATGGTGCAATTTCTATTTTATAGGAATGGAAATTAAAGATGGGAAGATTAGATAGTGCCTAAAGTTCTGGACTGCCTCTTATTGCTAAAACAGGTAGACAAACCTGAGTTGATTTCATTGTTGGGGGAAGGATACTCAGATCTGGTTAGGGAGAATTTGTGAGGTGATTAAGTTACGGTAGAATGCTTGTTCATGGTCAGTCTCTGCAGTGGGGAAAGTCTATGTTAAAATCCAAAGCATTAGAAGCATATTAGAACTAGTTCACTAAGACTTATACTGATGATCTTGGAAATATATGATGGGTGGAATTAGTAAAACTTTTGAATTAGCCTGTAAGTATAGTTGGAGATCTGAGAATGTCTATGACAGTTGGTGCTGGACAGTTAAACTGTACTAGGACATAGGATTACCTTCAATCATGATTTTATTATATGCTAAAATATCAGTTGAGTGATACTATACAGTGGATCATTTAGATTTTTAAGAATCTGCCAGATATTCAAGAGAATTACTATATAGCTGAGGGGGAAACTAATATGTTTGAAACAAAAATATATAAGCTAAGGTACTAAGAATACTAGTATATATAAAAGAGTGATGAAAGGGAATCTTGGAAAAGACAAAATTTGTACTGATCCTTGAAGTGTGGATTGATTTAGGTTAACAAAGGGGAAGAAGGAAAAAAATTTGGTGGGGGAATAAAAATAATGAGAATATAAGCAAAAGGTAAAGGTAAGTTGAATAAGGTTGTGTAGGGTAGATATGAAGCATTTCCTGACTCCTTCAGGCAGAGTTAGGAGCCCTTCTCTGTTCCCCTAGCACCTTTTGCTACCTCACTTATGGCACTGATTTCATGATAATATAATTTACATTTCTCTTACCTGCTAAATTGTTGGACTTCTTGAGAGTAGGAAATGTGCGTGTCTCATTTACCTTTCTAAGCCCAGTCCCTCATGCATTGAGTCAGGGGAGAGAATTAAGGTTTCAATCCCTACTATATTGTAGGCTATTTCTCAGGCATCTAGATTGGAATATATGTGTAAACGGTGACAGTGAGTCCTTTCTTTCTAAAGCAAATAGGTGATGAAAAATAATGGGAAATAAGATTTGATAAGTAGGGTGATGCCCAATTAAGAAGGTTGGAAAGTTAGGCAGCAGAATTTGAGCTCAGTACAGAATTGATGCTGGTGATCAGTGAGGAGCTGTTATACCACCTTTGCAACTTGGACTTAAATCCCTAAAGAACCATTGTATATTCTAGAGCTGGTAAATAACAAACACAAACTTCTATGGGGGAAAATTCCTGGCACCAATGCACAGAAAATACAAGCTTACCACTTTTGCCCAGATATGTGAATCCCATTAGATCCATGTCTAGCATGGGTCTATCCCGGACAGATTATGTCATCTCGAGTAATCAACCCCATTTACTTTCTCAGGATCTGATTTAAGCTCAGTTTGTTTCTCAAGAGATTGGCCTTCAAGAGTAGTAATCACCAGTTTTACCATACCAAATGACAAAAAGTCCAGTTTCCAGCAAAAGTAAAGGTCATTCTCTTTCTCTCACTCATATATTTAGACTCCTTGGCCTGTCTTTTAAGAAGCTTACCTTGGTCCATTCTCCCTTTTCACTGAATATCTGAGGCACTAACTGTAGTGCAAAATTTTACACTTAATTGTAAGAACTAATATTTGGTGTCTACCGTATGCTAGATAAACTATTTATATTATCGCATTTAGTGGAACAATTCTGAGGTTGAAACTGGCCCTATTTAAAACTGAGCCAAAGTAATTAAATTTCCAAAGGACAAGCAGCTAGGAGGTATCAGAGCTGGGATCTGAACCCAGGGCAACCTGCTGCAAAGTCTGTCTCCTCCCCAAAACAGCATACTGGAAGAGTGGTATTTTGCTTCTTTCTGTGGCTTTAATTTGATTACTCTACAGACTGCCACAAAACATTTTGCTTTTGATCCCTTTCCTCTCTCATGTCTTCCTCCTCTTTAAAGGAGCAGGTGGGACAGTATGAAGACGCGTCCTTCTGATTTTTACTTTTTTCTCTTTCAATCCACATAAACAATTGTTTCTTGTCTTTGGTGGAATATGTGGTATTGTACTTGATGGAGTAATCATTTGTAATATCAGGAGACATAGCACCTATCATCAGGCTAGGGAAACTCTGGCCGAGTGAATTGGATACTGTAATATTTCTCTGCTTTTGCCCACTGCTATCTGCAGAATAATTGCCCTAGTCTAGAAATATGTGGCAGTCCTTTTCAGAAACAGAGTATGTGAATGTATAGATAAATGAACATTGACCACAGTCAGCTAGTTAGCATCTCAAAAGGAAGCAATAACATTCTGAATTTTTCTTGGGCAATAGTTTTCAAACTTGTTATTCTAGTAATTATTCTAGAGCAGTCATCTTCAAACCTTTTTGTCAATTCCCTGTAGTACAGATACATTTTACATTACAATTCGGTACATGCCTATGAATATGTGAAACAGTAGATTTACAAAAACAATATTTTCCTACCCCAAGTGATGTAATATCATCTTTTGTATTTTATTCTGTTTTATTAAAAAAAAGTCCTGGTTGAAACCCATTAAATTTCATCACCCCCTTGAAAAATGCTATGATAGAGGATAAACTTGGTGTAGTCTGTGTAGTTCTCAGAAGCCTCTCTTGTTCCCCCCTCCTTTTTGCTCAGATCTTCTCTTCGCATCTCTGTACTTCTTTAGCCCCACCCAAATCTGTCTCTGTTTCTCTCCTTTCTTCCTCTACACTTTATTTTTTTTTTTCACTTTTCACTCCAGCAAGGCAGAACTATAACATTCCACTCCAATGTAAAACTCCAGTGAAAAATATTTATGTGGATTACAATTTTTCTTATGTTATTATTTTTTAATTTACATGAATTTAACCTCTCTGTTGTCTCAAAAAAACTAAATTGCTTCTAACAAGAATGGCATGTACAATTTTATCTTCCTTGTAAGTTAGTTATTCATTGTAAAAAGTTCCTCACACTTATAAACTAAACCAGAAATGTTATCTTAATACTTTGAAATTAAAGCAATACACTTGCTATACCCATTCGTGTTTTTTGTTTTGTTTTGTTTTTTCAGGAATAACCTTTTGTGTGTCTGGAGCTATACCTATTTATAAATGAAACCACAAAAACATCCCTCGATTCTTCTGTATTTATTGAGTCACTTAATTCTATTCATGCTATTGCCTTAATATCTCAGTTTTTCCTTCCTCTGCATTCTCACTGCTACTATCTTTTCATCTTTCTCCTAGCCTATTGTAATGAGCTCCTGGTTAATCTTCCTGAACTCTCTTAGTATACCCTTCCCCATGGTAATATTCTGAAGTAGAAAGTGATCTGCTAGTGACTTCTTACAGTGCTTTGGTCACTTTCAGCCACCTGAGGATAGAGTCTAAATTGTTTGCCATTGCTTTTTAAGGCTCTTTTGTGGCTCTGCATCCATTCTCTTTTTGACAACCAGAGTGTTGGGTGGGGACAGAAAGTGACGTGAAAGGCTGATAAAAGATAAGCGCAGCAGGCAGCTCAGTGTTTCCATACTATGTCATGTACTTGAATCCTTTTGCATATGTTTCTTTATCTGAAAGTCCCTTTCTTTTCATTCAGTTATCCTTCAAATCACATCTAAGATGTTATTCTAGGGATTTTCTCCAATAGTTTTCTTGGCGCATATCTCAGTGTATTATGTCTGCTTGGATGTGAGCCTCCCCCTATACCGGGAGTTCCAAGACAGGAGAGAAGCATCTTCATGTGGGTCTCCCTAGTGTCTGGCCAGGAGAATGTTAGGTGCTGAGTATATGGACAGCAACTAGACATACATGGGCCTTGTCCTCACAGAGCTTTTAGTCTATCAAGGGAGGCAAATAATTAAGCAAATACAATAAAATATGATGGGAGATATGCAAGATGTTAAAGGCTTCCTGATCAAAGTAACATTAAGATGAACACTGAAGGATGAATAAGAATTAGCCAATAGGTGAACAAAGGTGAGTAGAATTTTGTCGTAGATTGAAGTAATAGCCTAAATGAAGGCCCACAGGGAAGAGCATGTCACAACTGAACAGCAGAAACAATGTCCCATGACTTAGGGTTCAAGTGGCAAGAAATGAAGCTACAGAATGTGCAGAAAGCTCAGTTATGAAGGACTTCACAAGTAGGATGACCTAGCATTTATCTTCTGAATTGGAAAATTTTTAAGAGAGAAATGGGGAGCTATTAATAATTAATATGCCGGGATTACAGGCATAAACAGACCATCCTAGATAAACTAGAATTCACGGTGAGTTTGAACTTTATCCTAAGAGCATGTGGATTCACTGAAAGACTTTTAAGTAGAGAGAGAATTTGATCAGATTTACATTTTTAAAATTATCATAGCTCTGGTGTGGAGAATAAATTGGCAGGGAACTATTTTAATAATTAGACCAAAAGGACATGGTGATTTCAAACAGAAATGGGAGTAAATCTGAGAGAGGTTTAGGAAGTGAAAATTGATTAATCAGATGAGGGCAAGGGCAGAGATAGGAGTTAAGGATGAAACTCTTATTTCAAAGAGGGGTGTTACAGTTCTCCTACATGGAGGGTCAGGATCACGGATAGGTGCTGGTCATGAGGTCAGATTTAGACATGTTGAGTTGAGGAGACCTTTGAAATACTGAAATGGAGATATTCTAGTAGACAGATAGAAGTCTGAAAACATTGGAATTGGGGGAGGAGATTTGCATACATATATGTCTTCTGTTTTATTATTTTCCCATGTAAGTTGTATACTTCTGGTTGTTTCTAGGGTCTGTGTCGGGGGGAAATACCTCATGTTTTCCAAAGACTTCAAAGAATGATATATATAAAATGTTATGTTTTGTTTTCCTCTTTCTTGGCTAGGAAGTAATCCTTAACTAATGAGCAGTTATAGAGCTGTAGGATAGGTTTAATAAAACCGATTTATTAAATGAATAAATGGTGGGATTATGGGTGTTTATTATATTTTATTCTGTGTACTTTTATGTAGTTTTGTCTAAGTTTCTAAAATTGGAATAGCGTTAGGCCATTTGTTTTTGAGTGGCTCCTGTAGATGTAGTTTTCATTTGTTGAGCCTATGCTATTTGTTTTAAGGACATTTTATCTCATTTAATCCTCACAATAACCTTGTGGGTAGGTGGTATTCTCATTTTACAGATAGACTCAAAAAAGTTAAATAATGTTGACACAGTAAGTGGCAGAACAATATTTGAACCCAGGTTGGTCTAACTCTGATCTCCATAACCTTGACTTTTAGACCATATGTTGTCTTCAGAGACTACAAAAAAAGCTCTCACACTGCTCTCAAACTTTTCTTCTTTTTACATTGGCAGTAAGACATACATACACATGCTTGAGAGTAGAAGTTAAACATTGTCTTATATTGGTGTAATACTTTAAAATTTTTTTAAATGCTTGGTATATGTCATCTGGTTCTCTCTGAAAACAGAGTTTGAATGGCACCACTCCCTAACAATTGTGGCATATGTAATTAAAGAACCAAATGAGGAATCTGCTTGGGTGTAGTGAGTTCTGAGTCCCAGTACAGTACTCAGTCTGTGGAGAACTTGAGCTGATGTTTACCAGCTGCTACAGCTGGTATTGTACGTTTGGAGAAGTGGATAGTTTTGCATAGAATATGTTGTAATGTTTAAGCTCTGTTTGCTTTATAATAGAGAACTTCCTGTCCTGGATCCTGGTTTGATGAAGTCAGAGATCTGTGCTTCCTTGTCAGCAGGTAAAATTTGACATTTTCAGAATATGCAATATAAAAAGAAGTATCTTTTTATATCTCCATTCAAGCCTAGTCAAAATGAATTCATTAAAATAGGAAGCTTTTCGTTTTAGAGTCTGTTAACCATATGTTTTACAGTTTGTCAGTTTTTCTCGGCTTTAATTTCCTGGTTGGCAGATCAGATTTTGAGAAATTTTCCATTTGACTATTTAGTAAACAACTTTGTTAGGCTTTATCTACAAAAGATAGATAATTGACCTTAGCAATTTTTGTAGCCTTATTTTGACTTGAAATATATATTTAAGCTTTAGCGGATGTTAAATGAGACCTTTTTAAAATTTTTTATAATTAATAGCTAGCAATAAGTTTAAATATATGGATTTTTACTTCACAGGAAATAACTTAATCTGAAAGTTAGTTTTACTTTAACTTTCAAGTTTTAAAAATATTGAAAATAGCTGGACATGATCAAGAAACATTCTTAAATTTATCTTGATATGTCATAATTTTGCCTTGCCAGTTCTTTTTATATTGCATACTGGAGTTATTTTGATAGAGAGGGAGGAATAATTGTGTGATTTGCTGAAAACTCTACTTCATATTTGTCACATTGGACTTTAAAAGAGTCTCTGAATTCTAACTCATTTTTAGAACAATCTTTGAATGACTTGGTTATTTTGCTGTTTAAAGTTTCTACAGGTGAATGTTATTTCTTTTCAGCAAATGAGATAAAACGTGATTCCAAAGGCGCAAACATTTTCTTAGGAGAAGTTACTAATGAGATCTCTGAAAATGAAAAACTGGGAGACTTCAGCGAACACATAAATAGTTCAGATTTGGATGAAAAGGTACTAAGGAATCTTCTGCATTTTCTTATTTCTTGGTCTATAGTGGTAATACAGAAATTCATCTTAACAGTGCTGTCAGGTGACAAGTGTTAACTCCTTTTTATTGAGTAAACGAATCACATCGTTCTAGCCTTGGGATACGTTGCTTGATGGTTTGCATAAGCACAGTATTAATAGAGTTTCGCTTGTCTGGGAAAATAGGGTGTACTCTTTAATTATATATTTAGCTTTTTTTGGTATCCTGAAAAACTAAAAAAACCTCAAACCTGTGTAAGTCTTTCTGAATTGTTACATATTTTCCTTCCTTGTTAAACACAAAGTGTTGAATATCATTTGATCTTTGAAATTTTAGAATATCGTAATACCTTAGGGCTATGAATGTAAGCATCAGTTATTCAACCACAGGTGTAGAAGGCATAGGAATTGGAGCTAAACCTACCTAGAGGGTGGAACATACCACTGGTATATGATATGGGGGAAATTTGGGGTATCAAGTTTGTTCTGTTTTCTGCCAGATAATATGTATGGTTGTCTTAACCTTTTGCATAATTTGACCCCTGGGCAACTATTTCATATTTTCTTCTTTCTCCTTATTCCTCCTCACAGCTAACCACCTAGTTTCCTACTTCACCAAGAAAATTGGAGTAATTGGAAAAGAACTTCCTAAGTTCCCACCAATATATTAGCCCACCTACCTGCATCTGGTCCCAAAACTCTAGCTTCTTTTCTGTTACAGTGTATGAACTAGCCAAGGCTATTCCCTGCACTGTGCTAGAGGCCATCTCTTCTCTCTTAAAATATTATTCCAGTAATTCTTCTATCATTACTGGATGTTTCTCTTCAACATATAGACATGCTTTTCTCCCATCTTCAAACGAAACAAAGAAAACCTTTCAGGTCCCCTTTTCCTTTTCAACTGTCATCCTACTTCTCAAAAGGCTTGTCTCTACCCACTATCTCCAGTTTCCTTCCCCTAGTTCTCTTGAACCCATTCCAGAGATATCCGCCTTCACCTCCACCAAAACTACCCTTCTTAAACTCTCCAGTTACTTCCTTGTTGCTGAATCTAAGGGACACATCTCAGTCTTAATCTTACTTAACCTATCAAACATATTTGACACAATTGATCACTCTTTCCTTGAAACACTTTTTTCACTTGACTTCCATAAACATACTTGCCTGCTTTACTTTCTGCCTTTCTGTCTGCAGCTTCCCAGTTGATTTTGCTGATCTCTCCTGATCTCCCTGACCTCTACATATTAGAGTGACCCAGAGCCTAGACCATGAATCTGTTCTTTTTTCCTATCTAGATTTGCTCCTTAGATGGTCTCAGCTAACCCCATTGCATTAAATACCATCTGGGGGCTAAGATTCTCAAATTTGTATCTCCAGCTTGAACTTCTTCTCTGGGCTGCAGAAAGGTCTAGTTGCCTACTGATTTTTCCACTTGGATATCCAAATTGCTGTCTCAAATATAACATGTTCAAAACTGAACTCCTTTTATATGTCCCTTCCCCTACTACAGACCAGCTCTTCCTGTTATCTTCTCCTTCTGTCTTAATGGCAGCTCCATCCTTTATAATTACTCAGGCTCAAAACTTTGGATTTTCTTACTTTTTCTCTGTATCCAGACTGTAAGGAAATCCTGCTGGCTTTACCTTCAGTTGATGTCTAGAAACTGTTTAGTTTTCATCACCCACACCAGCACTACACAGGCACAGGCTAGTATCAGGTCTTGCCTGAATTATTGCAGTAGCCTCCTGACAGATATCCTGCTTCTAATCTTGTCCTCTTATAGTTTATTCTCAACACAGCATAAGTTAGATCATGTCATTATTCTGCTTCAAACTCTCCAATGGCTTCTAATGTCATTCAGATTCAAAGCCAAAGTCCTCACCATAACCTACAAGACCCTGTATCTGTTCCCTGTACCCCTTTCCACCTTGTTACCTCTCTGATCTCTTCTGCTCCTCTCCTTATCCATTTCACTCTAACTGCACTAGCCTCCTTGCTGTTCTTGGAACATACCAGACTTTGGTATGTCCCACCTCAAGGCCTTTGTCTTTGCCATTTTATCTACCTGGAATGTTCTTCTAAAAGACGGTGTAGCTGGCTCTCTTATTTGCTTCACATCTTTACTCAAATTTTGTGTTCTCAGAGAGACCTTCCCTGGCCATCCAACCTAAATTTTCAGGGTTCTCCCTTCTCCCAACATTTCATATCCCCCTTTCTTGTACTTATCATGATCAAACATCCTATCCATTTACTTATTTATCTTTGTATCCTCCTGCTAGAATGAAACTCCATGAAGGCAAGGATTTTTGTCCATTTTGCTTACTACTGAATCTCCAGCCCCTAGAGCAGTGGCTGATACACAGTAATAACACAAATAATTGTTCAACGAATATTGAATGTGAACATCATTTGAAAATATTCTTTAAGTGCTAGAAGTGTCCGAGTAAACATGAATAAAAATCTCACAAAGTGCTTTCTTAATGGTTTGATAATGATAACGGCCAGTATATATTAAGCCTTTATTAAATGCCAGCCAGCCACTGCTAAACACCTAGCACTGGTTATCACATTTATCCCTATAATGTAATGAGTGCTGTTCAGGAGTCCCCAAGACCATCCTCAGGTTCAGTGATTTGCTAGAAGAATTCACAGAGGTTAGCAAAGCTGTTATACTGGAGGTTACAGTTTATTACAGTGAAAGAACAGATTAAAATCAGCAAACAGAAGAGTCACATAGGGTAGAGTCCAGGAGAAACCAGGCACAAGCTTCCAGTTGTCCTCTCCCAGTAGAGTCGTGTGGACACTACTTGCTTCACTCAGCAGTGATGCATGGTAACACACAGAATATTGCCAGCCAGAGGAGCTTACCCAAACCCTGGTCAGGCTTTTTATTGGGGTTAGTCACATAGGCATGGCTGACCACCTGTGTGGCTGACCTTAATCACTGAATCTCCAGACCCTCCAGAGGTCAGGCTTTTACCACATGGCCCCAGGCCCCCACCATAAATGGTGTTGTTAGTATAGACCATCTGGAGTGGCCCACCACCCCCTACCATAAACTACACATCATTAGCTGTCTGGTCCCAGGCCCCAGGTAAACAAAGACACACTTATCAGGCAGTGTAGTCCAAGAGCTTAGAAGTTACCTCCCAGGAGCAAGTGAAAACCTTTAATGTACGGTGTGTAGACAACCTGGACTTGCTGAGTTCCTCTTTTACTGCACATAAGGTGTGTACTGTTATTTTCTTTTACAGATAAAGAAACTGAGACTTAGAGTCAGTATCTTGTCCAAGGTCACACAGCAGAGTCCCTTGCAAGAATCAGCAAACCTTTTCTTTTTTTTTTTTTTTTTCCTGCTTTATCTCCCCACCCCCCGTACATAGTTGTATATCTTAGTTGCAGGTCCTTCTAGTTGTGGGATGTGGAACGCCGCCTCAAGGTGGCCTGACGGGCGGTGCCATGTCCGCGCCCAGGATCTGAACCCTGGGCCACCACAGCGGAACGCGCAAACTTAACCACTTGGCCACGGAGCCGGCCCCAAGCAAACCTTTTCTTTAAAGGACTAGATAATAAACACCTGTATGGCTTTGTGGACCATATGGTTGCTGTTGCAACCGTTCAGCTCTGCCATCGTAGCAAGAAAGAAGCCATACACAGTGTGTAAATAAATAGTGATTGCTGTGTTCAAATAAATATTTACAAAAACAGGCAGCCTGCAGGCCTTAGCATGCCAACCCTTACTCTGAAGTATTTTTAAAAAATAAAAGAAACGATTTGTACTCTGTTCTACTTAAAGTTGAGGAAAAGATTTAATCCATCCATTCCTGGAAGGAAAGATTTTAGGACGTGTTTGTCAGAATTCACTGAGTTCTTAACACTATAAAAATTTTAAAGATGTCAACTTGTTTTCAATGTTAACTCTTTTAAAAATAATCCGCAGAATTGTTTGGCTGCTCCCTCACATGGTAAGATTTCTTGGATTTGTTTAAGGGAAGTGGGGTGATACATTTATTCTTATACCATGGTAAGCTTCAAAGGACCAGCTCCTTAGAAAATACGTGACCCAGTCAGTAATACTTGTCTTAGGATATCTGGCCCCAAATTTGGGACTTAATGAACTTTATCCGTTTCTCTCCCACCTTACATTTTAGGAATAAGTTTTCTGCTTTGGTATATGGTTTCCTGTGAATTTTTGGAAATGCTTTCTTACTGATCTTATATGTATGTGTATGTGTGTGTGTATGTATACATTTTTCTGTCTTTCCAGAGACCTTATTTTTATTTTTCCTTTCTTCTGTGTATTAGTTATACCTAGAATCCATATGTAACAATTTTTAGGTTTACCAGTTTACCATGGTAGTAATTGCTTAATGATTCTAGTTTTGAGCCCCAGATAGTTTAAATGCTAGCGTACTTTTTTTTAACTTTTTATTTTGAAATAATTGTAGATTCACAGGAAGTTGCAAAAGTAGTACAGAGAGGACCTGGGTATTCTTCACCCAGTTTCTCCCTATGGTTACATCTTAAAGTGAAATATCAGAAGCAGGAATTTGATATTAGTACAGTGAGTGTATGTAGCTCTGTGTTTTTTATCAAGTGTGCAGATTTTTGTAGCTGCTACTGCAATCAAGATAATTATTCCATCACTACAAAGATCTCCCTAGGCTACCCCTTAGTCACACCTCCCTCCCTACCCCTAACATCCCTAACCTTACAGTCATTAGTCTGTTCTTCATCTCTGTAATTTTGGTATTTTGAAATAAATGTAGATTCACTGGAGGTTGGCTAGAAGATTATTAATATTATTACTATTCCAAGAGAACCAGCTTTGGATTTTATTGATTTTTTTCTCTCTTGCTTTGCTGTTTTCTATATCGCTGATTTCTGTTCTGATCATTATTTTCTCCTTTCTTCTGCTTACTTTGCTTTTAATTGGCTTTTAATTGTAGTTTCTTAAGGTTGTAGCTGAGGTCATTGATTGGAAGCTTCCCTTATTTTTCTAAAAGAGGTAGTTAATGCTATAAATTTGTCTATAAATACTGCTTTAGTGGCATCCCACATTTCTTTTAATTTTGTGATCATTGTAGATTCATATGCAGTTATACGAAATAATATAGAGAGGTCTCATGTACCCTTTACCCACTTTCCCCCAATGGTAACGTTGCAAAACTATTATACAATATCACAATCAGAATGTTGGTATTAATACAGAAGAGATACAGAACACTTCCATCACTACAAGGATCCCTCATGTTACCCTTTTATAGCCATGCCTACTTCTTTCCCTCCTATCCCTTACTCCTCCTTAATCTTTGACAACCACTAATCTGTTCTCCATTTCTATAATTTTGTCATTTCAAGAATGTTACATAAATGGAATCATATAGTATGTAACCTCTTCAGATTTTTTTTTTCACTCAGCATAATCCTCTGGATATTCATCAAGTCTGTTGCATGTATCACTAGTTCATTCATTTTTATTGCTTACCAATACTCCATAGTATGGGTTACCACAGTTTATTTAGCTATTCATTCATTGAAGGACATCAGGGTTGTTTCTAATTTGGAGCTATTACAAATAAAACTGCTATAAACATTCATGTACAGGTTTTTGCACAAACCTAATTTTTAATTTCTCTGGGATAAATGCCCTAGTCTTCAGGTCCTGGGCTATGTTGAAGTTGCATGCTTAGGTTTTAGCTTGGGTGAACTCAGCCTCCACATTACTCCCCTATGGTAGCAAGCAGTTGAAATCTTTGTTCAGTTCTTTTAGTCTTAGCTGGGCTGTTTGCAGTCTGCCTTACATAGGTATAGTTCAGGGGTCAGCTAGAGATTTAGACCAAGTTTATAAGCAGATTTTGGGGCTTCCTTTCATAGACTCTCTCCTTTCTAGGATTCTCAGCCATACTAACCAGTTTCTGACTTGGCCCTAAGAGAAAACTCTGTCTTCTGGTTCTTTGTGTCAGTAGGGCAAATTTTTGGCCTTCCCAAGTGGTTCCAACTAGGGCCTGCCTTCATAAATAAAGCCATAAAAACAGGACAGTTACCCAGTGTCATTCCCTCCTTCCAAGTATAGACTTCCCTCCAGATTCTGCCTGCTTTTCGTATCTTTCCAGTGTTTTCAGACAGAGACTTTTTATATTTTGTCTAGGGTTTATAGTTGTTACCTGCAGAAAGATTAGCCCAATAAGAGATACTCTCCCATCTGTCAAAGTGGAGTTATTGTGTATCCTTCTTAATTTTATACAAATGGTAGCATACCATTCTTTATCTTGCTTTTTTTGACTTCGTATATAATGGAGATTGTTTCTTTTCAATGTTTATAATGATGCCTTGTTTTTATAATTGTATAATTATCCACTGTATGTATAGACTCATTCAATAAGTACCACTATTGATGGACACTTGGTTTGTTCTCATTTTTGCTATTTAAATATTGCTACATTATGCATCCTTGAGCATAAGGCATTTTGCGTATGTGAAGTATTTTTGGATTAATCCTTAGAAGTAGAACTGTCAGATTGGGCTACGTAGAGAATGCTTTGATTATTCTTCCAGCAACACTGGATGAAAATGCCAGTTTCTCCCTGTACACTCACCAACTCAGTATTAGAATTTTTTAATTTTTGTCCATCTATTTTTACAAATGACTTTTAGTTTTACTTTGCTTTTCTGTTATGAGTTTAGTTAAGCATCTTTTAGTATGTTAAAACCCATTTATATTTTTTTCTGTGAACTTCCTTTTCATGTCCTTTGCCTGTTTTTCTTCTGGGATTTTGATCTTTTTTTATTTGTAGGAAGTTTTTGTATATAGTCATATTTGTTCTTTGTCATATGTTGCCATACTTTTTCCTGTTTTTCATTTGTGTTTTGACTTAGTTTAGGAACTTTTTATCTTTAAGGAGCTTTTTATTTTTACTTAGTCAAATCTATCAGTTTTCTTTTATGATGTTTGCATTTAGACAAACTCTCCCCCATTTCAAGACTAAAAATTTTCTCCCATGTTTTCTTCTAGTGTTTTTATGTTTAAACTTTTTTATTAACCTAAATCTAAAATTTACCTTGGGAGAAAGAATGTAGAAATAATGTCACCTTTCTTTTTTTATTTTGATAGATGGCTTTTGTGTACTTTGTATTATTCTCTTAGCATATGAAAACATTTAAAATGTTTGTATTCAAACTTGTTGATACTATAATTCATAGTTTCTGCCATATTTAGTCTCCACCCTCCGAATTGTATAAATATTCACCTTTATTTTATTTTTGCTACTTTTGGTATTTATTTTTTAATTTACATCTTTAGTGGACCTAAAAAGTGTTTTGGCATATGATGAGTTGGTACAAAGCTTATTTTCAATCCAGTTGACTAACCTGTTATTCTACTACCATTTATTGAATCATTTCCTCACAGATTTTAAATGCCATCTTTAATATTTTCAAATTTTTATATATGGACCTATTCCTTTACTCCTCTTTTGTTTCACTGATGCTCAGGTCCTGTACTGATACCACACTGTTAATTATTTGAAAAATAAAAATAGTAAGGAAGGCTTGCTTTAAAAGTTACTAAGATGTATTATAAACCTAAAATCTTTATTTTACTTTATTTTTTTTTTTTTGAGGAAGATTAGCCCTGAGCTAACTGCTGCCAATCCTCCTCTTTTTGCTGAGGAAGACTGGCCCTGAGCTAACATCCGTGCCCACCTTCCTCTACTTTATATGTGGGACGCCTACCACAGCATGGCTTGCCAAGCGGTGCCATGTCCACACCTGGGATCCGAACCGGCGAACCCCAGGCCCCGAAGTGGAATGTGCAAGCTTAACTGCTACACCACCGGGCCAGCCCCTAAAATCTTTTTAAGTGTTCTTACATTCTTCTAAGACTGCTGTAAACTCTGATTGTGGTTTTTAAAATGTATAAATTAATTTGGTGGGAATTAGCATCTTTAACATTCTCATCCAGAAACAGGGTGTATCTTTCTACTTGTTAATGTTACATGTTGCTCAGTTGATTTTTATGGTTTTCTTCCTAAGGGTTCTAATAGTATATAGAGTGTGTACCATTATTTTAAAATATGGTTATGTACTTTAGAAAAGACTAGTTGATAATCCTAAGAGTTCTCATCACAAGGAGAAATTTTTTTCTTTTTTTTTTATTGTATCTATAAGAGATGATGGATGTTACCTGAACCTTTTATGGTCATCACTTAAGAATATATGTAAATTAATCCATCATGCTGTATGCCCTAAACTTGTACAGTGATGGACATCAATTATTTCTCGGTAAAACTGGAAAACAATTTTTAAATAATAAAATAAAAAAGACTAGAAGAATACAAAGTAAAATATTAAGTGGTAATTTCTGACTGCTAAAGTGATGGGTCATTTGAGGTTTTTTTTCTTGGTGCCTGTTGTTTCAAAAGTTTAATATTTGAGCATGTATCGCTTTTTTATAATTGGAAAAATCACAACTCTCAAAACACTAATTGTGAAGTGTTTTAAGTATAGCAGCATTTTAAATACATGCATAGAAATGTTTCTAATGAAAAATAAATTTCTGTTCATAAATACCACCTAAAAATAAAAATCACTCAGAGCTTTTTTCTGAATGAAAAGAAGCATAACTTTAATTGTCCATAATAATTTGAAACGTTGGCTTGTATAATTAAAGGTGATATCAAAAACTGAGAAAACGTATTGATTTATATTAGTTTTTCTCTTAAGCAACAGTAGAAAATTTTAAGTCAATTTTCAATATTTTAAATAATGTAGCATAGAATTGTTTTCCAGGTTAGCCATAAGCTACTTGCTTAATTAACATCGTATACATTCTAATAAATCTGGTATACCTCATAGCTTAATATGAGTTACAGAGATACTCACTTGTACTTCTTAACCATATTCTCTTCGCAGTGGAGATTTTCAGACAAAGTGACTGTTACAGAAGAAAAAGAAAATATTTATGAAGTTTGCAAAAGGTCTGTAACAATTTTTAATTTTGTAACTTTAAAATAATCATTCATGTAATATGTATCTTGAGTGTGTTTTTCACTTTCTGCTGTATGTGCCTGAGCTACTATGCCATAAGCCATACTTGGGTATTATTTAATTAATGTGTCGGATATACACAGATGTCAGGGATGTTATAAGTTACCTTAAAATTGTAACTAAGTTTTTTAAGCCATTAAAATATTTTTTGAGGAAGGAGTAAAGAACAGTAGTAAAATAAAAGAAAAGGAATATGTACATGACTTTTATGAAGGTAAGAATGGCTGAAATCAGATGACCATATTAGTTTGCAGGTATCCTCCGTGGCTGAAGTGATTAGTACTGAGAATTACAGTACACTCACTAGAATATATACAAATACCAAACTTAGAGTTGGAGGACACGTTGGAGATCATCTGATCCATCCTCCACCCCCATTTTGCCGTTGAGGCAAGGCACACTCAGATCAGGTGACAAATATGTTCAAGTCCTTTTATGTTAGAGCAGTTGTCCCAATGTGTGATCCTTTGCACAGCAGCATCATTTGGCAACTTGTCAGAAATGCAAATTATTGAGTCCCACTTTCAACCTACTGAATCAGAACTCTGGAGATGTGGCCCATCAATCTGTGTTTCACCAAGGCCACCAGCTGACCCTGATACATGCTCAAGTTTGAGAACTATTGTATTAAGGAAAAGCCTGGGTCAGATTTAGATTGTCACAGAAGCCCAGTATGATTCATGACCATTTGGAGATCTTAAAGAAAAAGTGACGAGGTTGACTTTTTTTTTTCTGTTGCAAGCATTTTGCTTACAAACTAAATAGTGTCATTGCATCCTGCAGAGTTATATCATCACCTTGGCTCTACCATAATGCCCAGGAGTTTAACATTGGACAAGTCACTGTATTACCCTGGGCTTCAGTCATCCAGTTAAAAATAAAAGAATTTTACTAGATAATCTCTTCCATAATTGCTGTTTGTTTGCTTTATGTTGCTGCTTTTGTTTTGTTTTTTTTTTGGAGGTGGGTTATGTTGATTGCACGTATCAGTGATGTCCCAAGTTGGAAAGAGGAGTATCTTTATTTTGTGTGTAATTTTTAAACTTCATCTGTGCTACTAAATTTCCACTGTTCTAAGTGTGGGCCCCTCTTCTTACTTACTATTTTTACTCTTCTCTGACCCAGGGAACCTCAGCTGAAAAAGCTTAATAGAATTGTTTTTAAGGTAAAATCTTACAGTATTTCAGTGATCTTTCTGCTAAAAAGTAAATTCATTTATATCTATTAGTCAGTTCTGAGTTACTTCCTACCCTCCCCCTTGCTTAAGTTTTTTATTTTTCCAGATAAGTGACCTCCAGATTAAGTTTTTCTAAAATTGATTATATCGGATCTCACATATTAGAATGTAATCAAAGCTGTTTAAATCAGCAACCTAGAAGAATACATTTCATTTATCCTTCTTCCCAAAGGAAGCTTTCAAGTACATGTGTAAATTTATTCTATATACTTGTCCTGAAGAATAATTTATAATTCATTTATTTGTTTGCACTATCAATAGAATAATTAGATAGTCTTTTCTGGATTAGAACAGTTCCTCCTCAGACTTTTTGTCTGGCATGATCAAAAATATTTTGTTCTAGTTTTAACCCCACCACCTCACTCCTGCCCCTCCCCCGGCCATTTAACATACGCTGGTTTCTAGTTAAGAAGGCAGGAACCACCTATTGAAAATACTGAAGAATCATTGTGTGATAATAGTATACAGCATAGCATGTAGTATATACATAGCATTAGGTGTGTTTCTGTTTATTTGATTCTCATTACTTTAATGTTTTACAATAAATTTAAATTCTGATTTTGGTTTTTCTGCTCACACAGCAAAGATTCTAAAAATGCAGAGATTATGGTTGGTGAATGTCAGTTAGCAGCACTGGGCCCAAAACCTCTGTACCTATCAGTGCTGCCTTTGAATCTAAGTGCTCATCAAGAAGACACACTACTGAAGCCCTGCATGAATGGTACTATTTTCTTAATAAAATTCTGTTGGCTTGTGATAGTATAGAGACTATATAGGAGTTTTTTCCACCAAGAACAAAAAAGGTGAAAAGAAAAAATTGAAACAAGCATAGAATGTTAAAATGAGAAGGCTTATGTACCTTTACTTCGTACTTTTGATGGAACAATTTCTGAAATATCTGTATTTATGTGATAATGGTAGTACAGGTAAATTAAAGGTTATACCTAAAATATTCATATTTTAGTTGAGTATTTTGGAATGTATTTTAGAATTTGTGTCAGTTTGTTTGATAATTCGTAATTCTTTGAACAAAATAAGCTAGATTGAAGAATGAATTTAGAAACAAAATCCCTTTGTGTAGCACACACCTAACTCTTCTGTACCTTCCCATTACTGACTTCATGCCACCTGGTGGTGTTTATTATAGCCGCAAGCCCGTCACGGTCACACATTTTATGTTAGAAAGCCTTACAGGTTTCATAATGAAAATTATTACAAAGCTATGCAGCAAAAACTTCAACTTGTTCTAGATTATATCTGGATGCTGCCAAAGTAAAAAATGAAATTATTTAAAATAAAAAAACATTTTTATTGTTTTATCTTTTAGAGAAAAATATTTTTAAATGTCCTAATTCCCATTTTTAAAAACCAGCATTAAGGGATATGGTGCCTGGTGTATTATTCAGCTTGGGCTGCCAAAATAAATTACCAACGATGGGGTGGTTTAAACAACAGAAATTGATTTCACATGGTTCTGGAGGCTAGAAGTCCAAGAGCAAGGTTCAGGGTTCAGTTTCTGGCTCTTTTCTTGGCTTATAGACGGCTGCCTTCTTGCTAAGTCCTCACAGTGCCTTTCCTTGGTGTATTTGCATGGAGAGAGCAAGCAAGCTCGCTGGTCTTTCTTCTTATAAGGACACTTATAAGGGCCTCACCCTTATAAACCCATTTAACCTTAATTACTTCCATAAAAAGCCCTGTCTCCAAATAAAGTCACATTGTGGCTTAGGGCTTCAACTATGAATTTAGGGGAAGACAGTTCAGTCCGTAGTTCCTGGGTTTGTCAGTAGGTTTCTTCCCTTAGAAAGCTTTATTGTGTGTAATAGTTGTCTGTTTAACTTAACTCATTTGAGTGCAGTGCTCAATGCTGCTATGTAAGGCTTTTAAGACAGTATCTTCAGCTTATAATGAATTTGAAATTTTAAATTCCACTCTAAAAATACTTACCAAGCTCCTAAGATGTAAATCGTTCTATATTTCACAGGAACACACCATGGCAGCACAGTCTGTGAATTGAGTATGAATAGTCCAAAGTGAAACTTTAAAGCAGATAGTAGTGATTATCTGTTTCATTGTTTTGAAGGGAATAAGTTGTAACATATTGGTGTAATGTCATAATCATTTCTAGATTTCAGATTTCCAGGAAAACATTCTCTCCTAAAGCTGCAGAATCCTGAAACTTGTGAAATATTTAAGAGGGAAAAAAATGTAGGGGTAAGTCCACCATTTAAAAAATAATAATAATCTCGTAAAGCACATACTTTGGACCTTTCTTGTTGTATTTCCCTGACTGTCATTTTTTAAGCAGTTCTAGACATTATGCAGATTTTGAATGAGGGTTGGTGATCAGAGGCAGGAAATGAGTAGTGATTCAGAGGATATTCACAAATAACGTAGTTTGAAAGCAGAAGACGGGGAGATATCCAAAACAGAAAATACAGGATGAATAGTTGCCTGTGGTGAAAGAGAAAGCTAGTGATAGAAAGCAGTTTGTAGGAAAAGTTTCTTGTAAAAAGCTTTGACTCTGTCATTTGCCTTTTTCTGTTAATCAGAAAAGCTAAGCAAAATTTTGGTTCTAATAAATGCATCTGAAATATGATGCATATTATAATGGAATTAACTTTTTGCATAAGCAAAAGAAGCAGGTCCATGAGGAGGAGGAGGGATTGTACAAGCTTTTAAAAACATGTAAAGGAAAACAGTGGTAACTTTGATGGAATATTTTACACTAAAGGAAATTGCAGAAATTCAGACAAATCATTTTAAATTGTTTCCATTATTTTTAAAAATATAAATTGTTTGGAGTTTCTTTAAATTGTATGTATGTATGTATTTATTTATTTATTTTAAATTTTTTTTTTTTAAATATTTTATTATTTCCTTTTTCTCCCCAAAGCCCCCCGGTACATAGTTGTATATTCTTCGTTGTGGGTTCTTCTAGTTGTGGCATGTGGGCCACTGCCTCAGCGTGGTCTGATGAGCAGTGCCATGTCCGCGCCCAGGATTCGAACCAACGAAACACTGGGCCGCCTGCAGCGGAGCGCGCGAACTTAACCACTCGGCCACGGGGCCAGCCCCTATTTTAAATTTTTTTAAAGGTTGGCACCTGAGCTAACATCTGTTGCCAATCTTCTTTTTCTTTTTTTTTTTTTTCCTTCTTCTTCTCCCCAAACCCCCCAGTATGTAGTTGTATATTCTAGTTGTGAGCGCCTCTGGTTGTGCTATGTGGGATGCCACCTCAGCATGGCCTGACGAGGAGTGCCATGTCCGTGCCCAGGATCCAAACCCATGAAACCCTGGGCCACCGAAGTAGAGTGGGCGAACTTAATCGCTCGGCCACGGGGCCGGACCCCTGGAGTTTTTTTTTATCAAGTCAGCAAGCAATTTATCTTTATACTGTTGAGGGTGTATAATTTTTTTGGTTGCTTCAAATGCTTTCTTACTTGATGATAGTGTTTCACAATTAACACAGAAAGGGAATTTGTCTAATTTTCTAGGTGTTCCAGAAGCCCCTAGGGTTGATGATACCCCATAAATATTGCAAATTTCATTTTAATACATTACGAGGCTGTGAACGATCACAATGCAAGTTTGCTCATGTGCCTGAGCAAGGGAATGAAAAGGTAAAATATGTAAAGTCTTTGAAGTAGAGATTGTTTTAATAACCATCTCAGTAATACATTTTAATTTAGATTTTCATTGACTCCTGATAGCATAGATGAGCTTTGCCTGGTTTTGTGCTTTACATAAATGAAATCATACAATCTGTATTCTTTTGTTTCTGGCTTCTTTTCTCAATATTTTTGAGATTCACCTATTTTTTTTACTTAATTGTAGACATTTCTTTCTCATTGCTGTATAGTATTTAGTATTCCATTGTGTGAGTATATAAAAATTTATTCTGTTGACAAATATTACTTTTGATGGGCATTTGGGTGGTTCTAAGTTTGGTAATTATAATAGCGATGCTATCACTGTTCTGCATGTCTTTTGGTGAATATGAGTACACGTTCTGATGGGTTATACTTAAAACTGGAGTTACTTGGTCATGGGATCTGCAGATGTTCAGCTTTAGTAGCTACTGCCAGATTTCCAAAGTGGTTTACCAAATTACGCTCTTACCAGCAACATCAGAGAGTTCTGGTTTCTTCATGTCCTTACCAGCTCTTGGTATTATCAGCCTTTTAATTTTAGCCATTCCAGTGTGTGGGGAGTGATGCCTTCCCTGATGATTGATAAAACTGAGCATTTTGCAAAATCGTTACTGGACATTTAGATATCCCCTTTTTGGAAATAGCTAAATGTTTTGGCTATATTCTATCAGATTGTCTTTTTCTTATCTAGCTTAAGATTTCTTTATTCTGGATACAAGTTCTTTGTTGGATATGCATATTGCAAATACCTTTTACAACTTTACAGGTTACCTTTTCACTCTCTTAAAGGTGTCTTTTGATGAACAAAGTTTCTTAATTTTTATATGGTCCAATTTTGTCAAATTTTTTCTTTTATGGTGTTAACTTTTGCATCCTGTTGAAGATATCTTTGCTAAAATCATGAAGATGTTCTCTTGTGTTTTTCCTTTAAAAGTTTTGTTGTGTTATCTTTTGCATTTAGTACTTTAAGCCATCTAGAGTCGATTTGTGTTTATGATGTGAGAAGAAGGTCAAGATAGTATTTTTTTCCCATGTGGATCCCCAGGTGACCCAACACCATTTACTAGAAAGACCATCCTTTCCCCACAGCACTGCAGTGTCACCATAAATCAGCTGATTGTGTATGAGTGGGTCTGTTGCTAGGCTCTCTCTTCTAATCCATTGGTCAATGTGTTTATCCCTGCACCAGTAAATGGCTGTTTTTAAAATGACTTAGTTAAGGTTTTTTTAATTATAATATTCAAGGATCTCCTCCCTTCCCCAATTGCTTCTAATCTTGGCTCTGTTTCCTTGATTATTTCTTTGACAGAGCTTGCATTTCAAATCTGTGAGTTGACCTAACATCAACTTTAAG
Organism: Equus asinus; assembly: GCF_041296235.1. Classification (NCBI taxonomy): domain Eukaryota; kingdom Metazoa; phylum Chordata; class Mammalia; order Perissodactyla; family Equidae; genus Equus; species Equus asinus. The sequence goes on along the minus strand of NC_091810.1, from coordinate 53,801,501 downwards.
TTTTAAGTTGTTTTTTTTTGTTTCTTCTCCCCAAAGCCCCCCAGTACATAGTTGTAGGTCCTTCTAGTTCTGCTGTGTGGGACACCGCTTCAGTGTGGCTTGATGAGCGGTACTAGATCCGCACCAGGATCCGAACCGGCGAAACCCTGGGCTGCCAAAGCGGAGCGCGCAAACTTAACCACTCGGCCACACAGCTGGCTCATAAGTTGTTAAGTTTTTAAGCTTTTTAAGTTCACTTAAAAAAAAATTGGAATAAGCAAAAAGATAGGACTGAAATTTTTGTGGTTTTTATGAAATATTAAAGAGTAATTTTACATTTTTCATGACTTTTGCAGGTTTGCATGGATGTGCTTAAGAAATATATAAGTATCAATGAACTGTGTTTGCTACAACGTGCAGGTATGAGACAAGGGAATGATTACTATAAATCATTAATGTGAGTGTTTCAAACACTGTGCTGTGTCTCATAGTCTGAAAGTAAATTCAGTACTTTAAGTATGAAAACTGAATGCCTTAGAGTGGCTTTGTTGGTCTTAGAAAGGATTAAAAATGTGTGGCATTTTGGTTAATAAAAAAATTATCATACACCTAACACTATAATTCCCTTACATAGTAACATTTTCATGATGTAGAAGTTTTATGTATAGGTATAAGACAGAAAAAAGAATGTTGTCAATTGGCTTAAAATCTTTCTGAAGGGATCTTTCAGAAATTGGCTCTTCCCTGCTTCTTCATTCTTCTCTTTTTACATTTAGCCCTTGTAGCCCATGCACCATCCATACTGAGTTCTGTACTGTTTCCTAAACAGGCCAGGCTGCGTTATAATACCAGTGCCACTGCTGCCACTGCTCTCTCTCTCCTGGGGATGCCTGTCTTCCATCCTCTTTCCCCCATAGCAAAGATCTATTCATCTTTGAAGTCTTAGTCATAGGAAATAGGATTACATCCTCTATTAGGCCCTTATCTGACTCCACATCCTCATTGCATTCTCTACCCCCATTTCTCCCTACTACATCATGAGCCCCAAGAGGAAGGGACGAAGCTTTATATTTGTCACTCTGACACAGTTACCAAAGCCACATAGTATGATGGTAATAGAGCACTTTAGCTTCATATTCATCTGCTTGAAATCTCATTTAGCTAAAAATGAGATCTCCAATGTTTATTATTAGTTTTGCTGGTGATGTCATCTCCCAAAAGATTAGAGAAAGCATCTGAGGGAGCTGCTAGACTGGATTTAATCTAACTATGACAAGGAGGAAGTAATTAAGGTAGAAGTAATAAGAGCCTATATAGGGAATACAACTGTCACCTGAAGGGTTGTGATAGCCAAAGAGGAGAAGCAACGTATAGGTAGTTGTAGGTGAACATTTATATTCCAGAAATAATTCCATAACGTGAGATGTGGAAGAAAAGGGGATGATGTGGAGAAAATGCAAAACTCCCAAAAATGCAACTCCGTGTAAACATCCAGTGTGTTAACAGGAGAAACATCTGAATTTAGTTTTAAAACAACAAATACAGAAAATAAAAATAAAGCTCTATAATGAAGAATAAATGTAGGAAGTTGGCAAGAACCTGTAGAAATTATGTTTTGTGTGAAAATAGAAATTTAGATCAGTGGAACAGAATAGATAGCTCAGAAAAGACTCAGTATTATGTATAAAAAGGTTTACTGTTTAGAAAGTCCACAGGGTTTGGGAAAGGACGACTTGTTTAATGAATGACATTATGATAAGTGCATAGCAACTCAGAAAGAGAAACTGTGAATACCACTGGTGTAAGATGTAGATCTAACTGCTCAGCTCTACAGAGAGGCCTCAGGGACCACCCTGGTGCACAAGGGAAGTACTGGGTGGGGCTCCCCATCCCCCAGTTTATCCATAGGTCCTCTTTTATTTGTTTTATATTTGAATTTACACATAAAATTCTCTTTCCAGAAGCTTTTAAAAAAATTTTATTTAGAAATAATTTCAAATTTACAAAAAGTTACAAAAATAAAAATAATACAAAGAATACCCATATATTCTTACTTTATCATTTGCACTCATTCTCTCTCCCTGTCTGCCTCTCTCCATATATGTGTGTGTGTGGCATGCATTTACACACATACACATTTTTTTCCTGAGCCATTCAAAGGTAAGTTATATACATCATGACCTTCTACTCTGAAATATATCAATGTGTATTTCCTAAAAATGTGATATCCTCTTATATAACCATGGTACATTTATCATCATCAATACATTTAACATGGGTACAGTACTTTTGTCTAATCTACATTTCTGTTCAAATTTTATCAGTTAACCCAATGAGGTCCTTTATATAATTTTTCCCTCCAGTTCAGGAGCAGGTATTATATTTAGTTGTCATGTCTCTTTACCCTCCTTTAATGTGGAATATTTCCATAGTCTTTCCTTGACTTGTGTGTATGTGTGTGTGAGAGGTAAAATATACCTCACAAAAAATTTATCATTTTAACCATTTTTAAGTGTACAATTCAGTGGCATTAAAGTGCATTCACAATGTTGTGTAGCCATTCCCATTATCTGTTTCCAGAACTTTGTCATCGTCCCAAACAGAAATGCTGTATCCATTAAATAATAATTTACCCCTTCCTCCAGCCTCTGATAACCACTACTCCATTTTCTGTCTCTATGAATTTGCCTATTCTAGGTACATCATATAAGTGGAATCATACAGTCATTTGGCCTTTTATGTCTTGCTTATTTCACTTAGCATAATGTTTGCAAGGTTCATTCATGTTGTAGCATGTATCAGAATTTCATTCCTTTTTATGGCTGAATAATATTTCATTTTATGTATTTACCAAATTGTTTATCCATTCATCTATTGATGGACACTTGGGTTGTTCCCACCTTTTGGCAATTGTGACTAATACTGCTATGAATATTGGTGTACAAGTATCTGAGTCCCTACTTTCAATTATTTGGGGTATATACCTATGAGTAGAACCATAGGTCCTTTTTTTATCTGCTTTTTATTTGAATTTCCACATAAAAATTCTCTTTCCAGAAGTTCTGACTAAAAATATTTGGAAACTACTACTGCTTAGCATATGCCAAAATGAATTATATTGTATGTTAGCAATTCAGTAGAAATAATTTTTTTCTATCAGATTTTTTTGAAATGTGATGATTTCTGTGGTTTAAAGTAATCAAAGGAAGCACAAAAGATATACGGTCATATAAATTTAAACTGAATAAAGCTATTAGCTTCAAATATTTTAGATTTACCATTGGTAATATACACAAAATATTCCAATTTTTAAGAATACCAAGAGTTCAATCAGCTATTTCCAAAGGCATGAGTATTATTTCTTCTTGTGAGAATTAGAAACAGATCTGGAAAGGAAAATCCAGCATTACTGGTTCACCAGAAGTGTGTGCTTCTAATCAACTAAAGGAGTGAAAGTACCCAATCTGGTAAGTTATTGAAGTGGCATCATGAATTGACAAAGCCCATTCAAAAAGCAGTGTAGGAAGATGGCAGAGTAGGAAGCACCAGGAATCTGTCTCCCCACCTAGACATTTGCACTGGCAGAATCTGTCTGATAAAACTGTTTTGGAACTCTGGAGTCTACTGAAGGCCTTGCAACTTCCAGGGGAAGAATTGAAACATAAATTGTGGTTAATTTCAGGCAATTACAGCTCTTAGCACAGTAGGGACTACCCCCTCCCCAGCCATGTGGCAAGCAGCTGTGCAGACTTCCTGAGCAGCTGGCACACAGCTTATTTGAGTCAAGGTGATCAAAAAGGATCCTGTCCTCCAAATATCAGGAATCTGTGCTCTCATTGCTGATTGCTGGCAGAAGTGCAAAGAGGTGGGAAGCCATTGTTGTTATACTTCCTCCTACTGTTGTAAGCCGCCCCCTCCTCCTGCTAAAGTGACTTCCAGAGGATTTAAAGGGCTAGTGCCCTTTTTTTCCCTCCTCTTCATTTTTCTGTTTTTCCCTTTTCGGGTGCCAGACATTAAAGACTAGGACCTTCAAAACAACTGCAATTACAGGGACAATTAAAAAGTGACTGCACGTGCCCAGGGAAAGGTTCAGAAAAGACCTGAGAAGACCTTAAGTTTACACTTCAGGTTGATCCTCCCTCCAGAAATAGACTACAACAATCAAAAAAACAAAAGCAGTAAACAAAAACAATAACAAAAAACAGCAAACCTTGAGGAAAGGAGAGAATCTGAGCTCCATAGTTACCACATTATTAGATTCAAATGCTCACTTTCAACAAAAAGTCACAAAGTATACAAAGAAACAGGAAGAGTGTGGCCCATTCAAAGGAAAAAATAAATCAATAGCAATTGTCCCTGTAAAAGACCTCAGGCAGATATATTAGACAATGACTTTAAAACAACTGTCTTAACAGTGCTTGAAGAACTAAGGAAGATGTGGAGAAAGTCAAGAAAATAATATATGAACAAAATAGAATTATCAAAAAGGGAGAGAAAACCTAAAAAGAAACCAAAAAAATTCTGGAACTTACAATAATTGGAATGAAAAATTCACTAGAGAGATTCAGAGGCAGATTTGAGCAGGCCAAAGAATCAGCAAACTTGAAGATAGAAAAATGGAAATTATTACATCTGAGGAACAGAAAGAAGAAACATTAAAGAAAAGTGAGCACAGCCTAAGGGACTTGTGGAACACCATTAAATGGACCAATATATACATTTTGGGACTCCCAGAAGGAGAAGAAAAAGGAGCAGAGAATATCTGAACAGCTGTTGCCTGAAAACTTCCCAAATTTGATGAAAGTGATAAATATAAATATCCAAGAAGCTTAACAAAGTTCAAGTAAAATGAACTCACAGAGACCCACACCAAGACACATTATAATGAAACGTCCAAACGATAAAGGCAGAATCTTGAAAGCAGCAAGAGAGAAGCAAATGAACACATACAAGTGATCCTCAATAAGATTATAAGCAGATTTCTCATCAGAAATGTTGGATGCCAGAAGGTAGTGGGCCAATATACTCAAAGTGCTAGAAATATCTGTCAACCAAGAACCACATATCCAGCAAAACTGTCCTTTACAAATGAGGGAGAAATTAAGACAGTCCAGATAAACAAAAGCCAAGAGAGTTCATTTCCACTAGACCTGCCCTGCAAGAAATGGTCAAGGAAGGCCTGCATGGTGAAATGAAGTGACATTAGACAGTAACTCAAGGTAATCTGGAGAAATAATAATCTCAATAAAGGTAAATACATAGGGAGTTATAAAAGTTAGTATTATCATAACAGTGGTTTGTAACTGCCCTTTTTGTTTTCTACATGATTTAAGAGACTAATACATTTAAAGAAAAAATTATTATTACTGTAAAAACTAGTATTGTAAATTTGGTTGGTAACTCTAAACACTCTTTTCTATATAATTTAAGAGACTAAATGCCTTTAAAAGAATTATTAGTTAATGCTTTGGGGCATACAATATACAAAAATGTAATTTTGTGACATCAGCTGAAGGGGGTGGGGATGGAGCTGTAAAGGAGCAGAGTTTTTGTATCTTTTTGAAGTTAAGCTGACATAAATTCAAATTAGTGTCTTATGACTTTAGGATGTTAAATGTAATCCACATAGTAACCTCAAAGAAAATAGCTATAGAAGATACACAAAAGGAAATGAAAAAAGAATTTAAACTTTCACTACAAAAAATCAACTAAACACACAAGAAGACATGCAGGAAATAAGGGACAGAAAAGCTATAAAGCATAGAGAAAACAAATAGCAAATGACAGAAGTAAGTCCTTCCTTATCAGTAATTACTTTTAAAGTAAATGGATTAAACTCTCCAAAAAACAGAGATTGGCAGAATGGATAAAAACACATGATCCAGTTATATGTTGTGTACAGATATTCACTTTAGATCCAAAGAAACAAATAGATTGAAGTGAAAGAATGGGAAAATATATTCTGTACAAATAGTAACCAAAAGAGAACAGGGTGGCTATACCAGTATCAGACAAAATAGACTTTAAATCAAAAATGGTTGCATGAAACAAGGAAGGTCACTATAGAGTAATAAAAGGTTCAATACAGCAAAAAGTTATAACAGTTATAAACATTTACACGCCTAATAACAGACGATCAAAATATATAAAGCAAAAACATAAGGGAAAAGAAAATAGATAGTTCTACAATAATAGCTGGAGACTTCAATATTCTCCTCACAGTAATGGGTAGAACCACCAGATGGAAGATATGTAAAGAAATAGAGGACCTAATACAATATACCAACTAGATATAACACACTTACAGAACCCTCTACCCAACAGCAACAGCATATACATTCTTCTCAAGAGCATGTGGGACATTTTCCAGGATAGATCAAATGTTAGGCCACAAATTAAGTCTCAACAGATTTTAGAAGATGGATATCATACAAAATATTTTCTCTGACCACAATAAGATAAAATTAGAAATCAATATCAGAAGGAAAACTGGAAAATTTATAAAATTGTGGAAATTGAACAACATGCTTGTAAAGAACCAATGGATCAAAGAAGAAATCACAAGGGAAGTTAGAGAAAAATGAAAATGAAGCACAACATACCAAAACTTATGGGATGCAGTGAAAGAAGTGCTAAGAGGGAAATTTATAACTAGAAAGGTTTACATTAAAAGACAAGAAAGCTCTCAAATCAACAAAGTAACTTTACCACTTAAGAAACTAGAGAAAGAAAAACAAACTAAACCCAGGACTAGTAGAAAGAAGGAAATGATAAAGATTAGAGCAGAGATAAATGAAATAGACAATAGAAAAACAATGAGAAAATCAATAAAATCAAAAGTTTCTTCAAAAAGACCAAAAAAATTAACAAACCTTTAGCTAGTTGGACTAAGAAAAAAAGAAGATTCAAATTACTAAAATGGAAAATGAAAGTGAGAACGTTAATATGATTCTCCAGAAATAAAAATGATTATAAGAGAGTAACTATGAGTAATTGTACACCAAACAAATTGTGTAACCTACATGAAATAGACAAATTCCTAGAAACACAAAACCTACCAGGACTAAATGTCGAAGAAAGAGAAAATCTGAATAGACCTATAACTAGTAAGGAGATTGAATCAGTTATCAAAAATCTCCTGACAGAAGCACTGCACCCAATGGCTTCACTGGTGAGTTCTACAAACGTTTAAAGAAAAACTAATACCAGTCCTCCTCAAACTTTTCCAAAAAGTTGAAGAGGAGGAAAAACTTGCTAATTAGTTCTATGAGATTGAGGCTACCATTACTCTGATACCAAAGCCACACAAAGACACTACAAGAAAAGAAAACAACAGATAAATATCCCTTAGGAAAATTCTCAACAAAATACTAGCAAACCAAATTCAGCAGCATGGTGAAAGGATTATACACCATGACCAAATGGGATTTATTCTTGGAATGCAAGGATGGTTCAACATACAAAAATCAAAGTAGTACACCACATTAACAGAATGAAGGAGAGAAACCATGATTGGCTCAATTGATGCAGAAAAAACATTTGACAAAATTCAACACCCTCTTACAAAAACACTTAAAAAACTAGGAATAAAAGGAAACTACCTCAGCATAATAAAAACCATAGATAATAAACCCATGGCAAACATCATACTCAATGGTGAAAGACTGAGTTTTTCCTCTAAAATCAGGAACAAGGCAAGGATGCCTGCTTTCACTGCTCCTGTTCAATATAGAACTGGAAGTTCTAGCCAGAGCAGTTAGGCTAGGCATGGAAATAAAACATCCCTTTTAAAAAGGAAGGGGTGAAATTATCTCTGTTTTCAGATAATATGATCTTATATATAGAAAACTCTAACAAAAAAACTGTTAGAATAAATAAATTCAGCAAACTAGCAGGATACAATTCAACATCCAAAACTCAGATGCATTTCTATACCCTGACAATGAACAGTCTGAAAGAGAAATCACAAAAACAATTCCATTTACAATAGGATCAAAAAAAATAAAATACTTAGGAATTAATTTAACCAAGGAGGCAAAAGGCTTGTACAATGAAATCTAGAAAACATTGCTGAAAGAAATTAAAGAAGGTGTAAATTACTGGAAACATTCCACCTTCATGGATTGGAAGACTTAATGTTATTAAAATGTCAGTACTACTCAGAGCTATCTACAGATTCAATGCAATTTCTATCAAATCCCAATGACATCTTTTTCAGAAATAGAAAAACCCATCCTAAAATTCATATAGTATCCCAAGGGATCCCAAAACAGTCTTGAAAAAGAAGAACAAAACTGAAGAACTCATACTTCCTGACTTGAAAACTTACTACAAAGCTACAGTAATCAAAACGAGTGTAGTACTGGCACAAAGACAGACATATAAACCAATGTAATAGAATGGAAAACCCAGAAATTATTTTTGACAAGGGTACCAAGACCGTTCAATGGGGAAAGGATAGTTTTTTCAACAAATGGTGCTGGGAAAACTGGATAGCCACATACAAAAGAATAAAAATGGACCCTTACCTAACACTGTTGACAAAAATTAATTCAAAATGCATCAAAGACCTCAATGTAAGACCTACAACAATAAAATTCTTAGAAGAAAACATAAGGACAAAAGTGTCACAACATTGGTTTGGCAATGCTTTCTTGGATTTGACACCAAAGACAGACAACAAAAGGATAAATAGACAAATTGGATTTAATGAAAATTTTAAAAGTATGTGCATCGAAAGACAATTATCAAAAAAGTGAAAAAGCAACCCACAGACTGGGAGAAAATATTTGCAAATCATATATCTGATAAAGAAGTAAAATCCAGAATACATAAAGAACTCCTAATACACAACAAAAAAACAACCTGATTCAAAAATAGGCAAAGGACTTGAATAGACATTTTTCCAAAGAACATATATAAATGGCTAATAAGCATATAAAAAGATGCTCAACGTCACTAGTCTTTATGGAAATGCAAATCAAAACTATATTGAGATACCACCTCACACCCATTAGGATGGCTAGTATTGAAGAAAAGAAAACAAGTGTTATTAGGGAAGTGGAGAAACTGGAATCCTTGTGTAGTATTGGTGAGAATGTGAAATGGTACAGACACTGGAAAACAGTATGGCAGTTCCTCAAAAAATTAGAAACAGACTTACTGTATGATCCAGCAGTCCTTCTGGGTGTAAATTCAAAAGACTTGACAGCAGAGTCTCGAAAGACATTTGTACACCTATGTTCATAGCAGCATTATTCACAATAGCAAAAATGTGAAGGAACTCAAGTGTCCAACAGATGAATGGGTAAGGAAAATGTGGTATGTACATACAATAGAATATTATTCAGCCTTAAAAAAGAAAAGAATTCTGACATAGGCTAAAACATGGACGAACCTTGAGGACATTATGTTAAGTAAAAAACCCAATTACAGGAAGACACATACTGTATGATTCCACCCATAAGAGGTTACTTACACCAGTCAAAATAACAGAGAGAAAGCAGAATGGTGGTTGTTGGGGGATCATGGAAGGGCAGTTTGGGAAATGGATGTAGAGTTTCAGTTTTACAAGATGAAAACAGTTATGGTGATGGATGGACATTATGAATATATTTAATACCACTGAACTCTACACTTAAAAATAATTAAGATGGTTATGTTATGTTATGTTATGTGTATTCAACCACAATAAAAAATTTGAAAAAAAAAAAGAGCCAGCCCTGATAGGCCCAGTGGTTAATGTTCAGCACTTCCTGCTTCAGTGGCCCAGGTTTGTTTCCTGGTCACGGAACCACACCACCGGTCTGTCGTTTGCCATGCTGTGGCGATGGCTCATGTAGACACACTAAAACTACTTACAACTAGGATATACAACCATGCAGGGGCCAGCCCTGTGGCCGAGTGGTTAAGTTTGTGCTCTCCGCTTCAGCAGCCCAGGGTTTTGCTGGGTTGGATCCTGGGCGCAGACATGGCACCACTGATCAGGCCATGCTGAGGCGGCATCCCACATGGTGCCACCAGAGGCACTCACAAGTACAATATACAGCTATGTACTGGGGAGCTTTGGGGAGAAGAGGAAGGGAAAAAAAAAAAGATTGGCAACAGTTGTTAGCTCAGGTGCCAGTCTTAAAAAAAAAAATCAAACTGCGGCTGGCCCAGTGGCACAGCGCTTTAGTTTGCGCGTTCTGCTTCGGCTGCCCAGGGTTCGCTGGTTCAGATCCTGGGTGCAGAGCTATGCACTGCTTGTCAAGCCATGCTGTGGCAGGCGTCCAACATATAAAGTAGAGGAAGATGGGCACGGATGTTAGTTCAGGGCCAGTCTTCCTCAGCAAAAAGGAGAATTGGTGGTAGATGTTAGCTCAGGGCTAATCTTCCTCAAAAAGAAAAATCCTATAAAATATTCTAACCTTTTTCACCCAACAGTTTAACCAGAGGAGATCATTTTAACAAGAGAAATTATATTAATATTTTAATAATTTAAATTTTAAAAGTAATCAATGACAAAAAGAAGGAGGGTTGCATATCAATTAGCGGACTACTTAAACACTAGCTAACATAAATTCTTTCCAACTATGCCTTTTTAAAACATCTGCAGTTCCAGTTTTATTAATAAGTTGTAGTAGCAGCCACTGAATTTCCTGTGTTGTCAGTAGATCTGCTGCTTATATAGGCAACTATGTAGATAATGCAAAGTGAATAGCAGGAAGAATTTATCTCTTTGTGCCCAAGAAAAACAATTGTAGTATATGAAGAAGCTTTTGATTAAGTTGAGTATTATTATACTGTATTGTTAAAGTTGTTAACAGTTATTATAACTTCAATATTAATTTTTCTATTATGCTATTGAATGTTATCAGTAGCTACTGACTTTGCCAAGCAACACCAAGTAATCCAGATAGTAATGTGTTTTTCTCAGAAATAGTTAACACAAAAATAAAACCCAAAGTAGGTTTTACTAAGGTAGTTTCTGCTAAGGTATATTGATTTTGACCTGGGAAATTTTGGAATGGGGAAAAAAATCATCAGCGAAGTGATCCCAATTAAAATAATTTTAGTGAAATTAATGGGGAAGAATTGGAAATGATTTAATTGTTGCATAGAAAATAGACTAAGGAATTGAATCGATATCAAGAAACTACTCTCTCAAAGGAAATTAATCAGTGTTGTAATTTTTAGTAGAATGTTCATAATCATAAACTGAAATAAAAAATAAAAAATGTCAACATAGCCCGTTGGTGGGGTTAAAATAAGAAGAAGGAGTATCTGTCAAAATAGTGTGCATCCATCCCCAAATTATACAGTTTCTCCCACGTGACCAGACCACTGCCTGAAGACTCCTTTAGGAGTTCATATTGAGACCATGTGTATGAGACAATTTGGACCTATTTTTTGTGGATAGCATGTAAGTCGCACCCAATCTAGTGCCTAGCATGCCTGGTTGACTTCGAATGTTATTGCCATTAACTTTTGCTTTAATTTATTGTCATCAAATATTTCTGAACTGAAAATATACCTTTCAAAAACATTTATTTCTCAGTCTTTGAATATGGAAAAATGGTCTAATTCAGCAAAGATGAATATCTTAAAAGCAGCAAATGACTTTAATATATATTTTTTCGTTTTCAGTAAACATGTTTATGGAGTACTACAGAAAGTTTCCTCCGGGTATACACTTTGATTTACAAGTGCTAAATGACCTTTTAACTTCTTTACTCAAACATTGTTTATTGAAAGAAGTATTTCAGGTAGTGAACCTCAGCATAATGGTTAAAATGCTGGTAAGTAACCTGAAAATATATATTTTTGAATATTTTAAGTTAATTTCTCTGTTATCTTTCTTATTTGTATAATTAGCAGTTAAATGTCTGTGTTTGTTGCATACTCCTTGAGAACACTTGTGTTTTTCAGCATAAATGATTTTGAGGAACTTAAGGTGTACTAAAAGAAGACGTGAAAATGAGTGTAATTTTTTTGTTTTATCCAGCCTGCTCTGAAAATGTTGCTAAAAATATTTGAGCATGTCGCAGCTATGAAATTAAGGAATGCTGTACCTGCTTTAATTGATATGTTTTGCAAGGTAAGATTTTCTCTTTTATTCTCTGATAGTGAATAACCGAGAAAATAATTATTTCCACTTGCACTCTTAAACTGTCTTTTGTTCACATTCTTGATGCCAGAAAATTCTATTTTCAGAAGTGTTCTTTTTCTCCTGAAACAGGGGTTTAAACAGTCTGCAGTGACTGACAGACCTTCCCCTTAAATAAATAATTCCAAGCACTCCAGGTGTCTTCTTTCTGATTCATGAACTATTCTCATCTCTACACCATAAGGATGATTAAAGAAAATTCTTTTTTTCAAAAAGATTTGAGGTCATTTATAACAAAAATAATTACACAAATAAATATATAAATAGAAAATCATGGCCAAAACAAAGAAAGTAGATAGAAGTAGATAGAAAGAAACAGAGTGGCTAGGAATTAATTTTATATTTGGCACTAAATAAAAAGAAAAAGTAATTTTTATAGCTCTCTAAAAAATATATTAAAATTTTTACTTTTGTTGAAAACTTCCTAGTATTTGGTACTACCCAGCCATCCATTTCAGAATAGGCCTAATAGCAGGGGTAAAACAAAAACCGCTTTCTTTAGGAAGCAGCACTGGAACCACTCTAGCAGGTGAACAAATATTTCAGTGAATACCTCTAGTTCCACATTACAAAACTTGACAGAATTACTTGCCTGGAAATGTTTTGAATCAGAGATTACTGATCCCCCATAGTAGTTGTAGAAAACGTCAGTTTGATACTTCTCAGGAACTTTATAATGAGGGATAAGGTATAAGCACCAGTGCTATGCTGAAAGACAGAAGGAGTACCAAATGAGAGTACAAGTGATAAAGTAGTTGGGATATTTTGGAGAACAGGAAGGATATTCACATTTTGAATTCAAAGTTGTTCTCTTTATTTTAACTGTAAATTCTTTAAGTAGGATGTCTTACTGTGCTTCTCAAATATTTGAAAAAAATATGCTTCAAATTTTTTTTAATGAATTTTAATTCTGCTTGTCTTCACATTTCACTTCTTCCATCAGTCTCTTAGTTTCACACACACTGGTTTTCAGCTGTTTCATATTTTTTTAAGAGTGACTCCTTTTTTTTTTTCCTACAGCTTGTTGAAGCTGGGATGGTGCTTGACCCAGAACATTTTAACTATATTGTTAAGCTCTTAAACCAAGTACAAGCTTCCAAACAAGAAATAACTGCAGTTCTGGAAATGAAATCCAGGTAAGAAAAATCAGTATAATTAAGGCTCTGTATATATTTGGTGAGGACTTATAAAGGATGAGGCAAAGCACTTATCCCTGTTCACATGTCCAGACATGTAGACAGTTGCTCACCATAAGCTCTTCTCCCATCTCTGGCTGTGTCCTAGTTACATTGTCATTCGTCAGGCTGCCTCTAGCCAGCCCTCCTGGACGGCCTCACCAAATCTCTTGGTACCTGATTTCACCTTAGTCCCCGGCACCTCAACTGTAAAAGAAATCTCTCGTATCCTCTGTTTCACAACTTACTTAGTTTCACTAAATATACTCTCTTATATGTGTATAAATTACCTAAATCTTTTTTCTCTTTCACTCACTTCTTGTCATGTTAGCTAAATGAAATATTTAATATCTCTCCTTCATTCTTTCTCTCACTTGTTCACTTCCTCTGTTCAGTTTCTGGGCCTCCAAAGGTCTCTTTTCAAAAACCTATGATAATTTTAAGAGTAGTACCATAATATACCTATGTTGAGAAAAGGAAAAGGCATGAGTTTTACAAAAATTTTATTAAACTATTAAATACATAGAGAAAAGTATACAAATTATAAGTATTTAAATGAACCATAACTTTTTAATGAAATCATATTTGATAAAGTACAAGTGGTATCAACCACCAAAGCCCTTGCAAATGCCTAGAAAGCTCCATCAGAGAGCTTCCATAGCTGTTATTTCATTTTTCATTTTCCTCTAATACAGAGGTTTCCGAACTTTCTTGGTTTGCAGTCTCCATGGACCAAAAGAAATACATTAACAGTCCCATTTATTAACTAGTTAGGTCCAAACAGGTTAATAGTAGTAATTTGACAGTGTCTGACAGGAGCTGCTTGACAATTTAAAACAGGCTTGGGCCCTGTGAGTTTGCTCGAGTGCCCTGGATGCATGGCACACTTAGGGAATTGCAGTAGTTCTACTAAGTAATACTACTTCCCTCCAAGCACCAGCATTGAAGGTACATTTGAGTTCTTAGAGTTCTATGATTTTTTTCATTTCTTTAATTACCGATAATTAATATTTATGTTGTCTATGAAAATTATGACACTATTTAGATTAAATAGATTGTTGGGACTACCTAGGAAATAAGTTTTTGTGAGAAAAATGCAGTTTGTCTAGCATAGAGTTCTAGGATATGATCCATATATAAACAGGGTGTGTGGATATTTTCTTCCAAACATTGTCATTTTTCTCTTGAGCCATATGCTAAAAACTTCACATTTTTGGCAGTGGCAGCTATGGCAGAGTGCTCAAATGGGCAGCAGGCGTTAGTCCCCTGCCATATTCAGTAGCAGCTGGCACAGGAAAGTGTATGCATCCAGGTTCAAGAGGAGCAACAGTGCCCTTGTGCCCAGGACAGCTGCACAACTCCACCCTTCATGCAATGACTGGGAAAAGGATCTCTTGGCATAGGAAGACTCTGGAACAAACCAGCCTTGGTTTTCAAATTTTCAAAGTGACACAATCACGCAAATATTTTTACAGTTCATTTTGTAGCCCCTGATTTTGAAAATTGTATCTTTATACATTCTGCACCTTCCTGTGCTCCTGCTTCAAAATAATTACCTAGTATTTTTTAAGAAGTATTAACATTGGTGACCTATTTGACAAAGGAGAGAATAAGAAAGTGTGGGTAACTAAGGGGTGTGGATTGTGGTTGGGGATATGGACCTGGCCTCAAGGCAGAAGGAAAAGAAATTTAGTATTTATTATTTTATATTTGAATTTTCCTGATACTCTTTGAAATAATGACCCTTTTCTGGACTAAGGAAATGAGTTTTAATGGACAACTCATACTTTGATTTTGATTATAGTTTTTAATCAGGTAGTTTTTAGTTCGTTTGAAAGGCTTTCACTCTCAGTAGATAAAGCTGCAACAAATAATTCTAAGAGTTATATTCAATTCAGGACATCAGTGAGAATTTAGGTGTATCTGTAATCTAGGAAATTTGTTAACATACATTTAATGACAAGAAATTTTTTATTTTGAAATTTTAAATTTACAGAAATGTTGCAAAAATTAGTATAGAGAATTCCCATGTACCCTTCATCTAGCTTTCTTCTGTGTTAACATCCTACATAATAATAATGCAGTTATCAAAACCAGGAAATTAGCTTTGATACGAATCTATTAACTAACTACAGATCTCAGTGCATCATAGTAGGGGGTACATGGTGTTAGTATATCTTATTACTGGTTAAATTAATCTTGATCACTTAGTTAAAAATGTTATCTGCCAGGTTTCTACAATGTAAAGTTACTGTTTCTCTCTTTGTAATTAATAAATATCTTTAGAATATATCTAGAGACTTTAGCATTATGCATTCTCCTGTTTCTCCTCAAACCTTCACGTTAGTTATAGTATTCATCAGTAACTGTCCTGCAAGCTACGACTGTGGTATTTGCCCAGCAGTGAGTTTGTATTTTCTACATTTATTAATTGCAATTCTTCAGTAAAGAAGAGCTGTCCTTCTCCTCCGTTTACTTAATTATTTATGTCAATATGAACTCATGGGTGTTTATTTTATTCTATGGCTTATACATAACCTAATACTACCATTATTAATTTTGTTAGTCAGATTGTTCCAGATCTGACCTTTCAGAATTCCTTCAGGTTGGTTCTTACATCCTTTCATCATGTTCTCTTCATTTTTCTACCACTGTCTTATTTTTTGGAGGCACAAAGTTGTTTAAGTCTCATCTTCTGTTTTCCGTGCTGCAACACGAGCAACAGCCACTTCTCCAAGGAGCTCTGGCTTCTTTTATTGGAGAATGGTATCTAAAAATCAAGATCTGAATATGCTCATTGCTGCTGGAGTGTCATTACAGCCAGGGCTTCTCAGTGGACAGGGCTAGGAAATATGTATATTATATATGTGTATGAAAATAGATAAATAAAATATATATGTATAGGAAATATATGTATACAAAATGCAAATACACACACAAAAATATATTTATTTCTCTATTTGTATGTATATTAAAAGTGCCTGAGTTCGTAGTGATAGCTTGATTCTAATCCAAGACCACAGGTTCATTTTAGCCTTCTCTTTTTCTTATTTATAAGTTCTTTCTCTAACAGTGAGAAACCTGACTCTCATTATCTACAATATGTATACTCATTTATTCAGTCCTACTACCCATATAAAGTAGTTTCAGAACTGCTAACCCATACCCCTATGGAAAAAATTAATCAAGTACAGTAATAGTATAAAGTTATTTTTTTCTTTAGCTTTACAGTATCCAGGCAAAATACTGTTTTCTAAGTTACTTAGTTTATTTCCTTTTTTTTCTCCCACTCCCATTCAGTGTAGTTATTTATTTATAGAACATTTAGGTTTTTGTTTTTGTTTTTTTTGAAGATTGGCACCTGAGCTAACAACTTTTGCCAATCTTCTTTTTTTTTTTGCTTTTTTCTCCCCAAATACCCCCAGTACATAGTTGTATATATTTTTAGTTGTGGGTCCTTCTAGTTGTGGCATGTGGGATGCCACCTCAACATGGCCTGATGAGCAGTGCCATGTCCACACCCAGGATCCCAACTGGCGAAATCCTGGGCCGCCAAAGCAGAGTACATGAACTTAACCACTCAACCACGGGGCTGGCCCCAAACATTTAGGTTTATTTGTTACTGTTTGTATTATATTTT
The DNA here is from genome assembly GCF_041296235.1 of Equus asinus. Classification (NCBI taxonomy): domain Eukaryota; kingdom Metazoa; phylum Chordata; class Mammalia; order Perissodactyla; family Equidae; genus Equus; species Equus asinus. Next base: position 53,784,559 of record NC_091810.1, on the reverse strand, counting down.
TAGTTCCCCACGTCCTAGTTGGTTTTAATTATTTATTTAGGGAGGTATATGAAACATTATTGTTTGTTCTAAGAGTCAAAGCTGTACTAAAAGATTTGCAATGAAAATCGTTACTCCTCCTTATCCCTACTCCCCTATTTCCATTCCCTCCTTCTTTCTACCCCTTTTCCACCTACACACTGGAGGTAACCAGTCTTTTAGTTTCTGGTTTCTGCTTCTTATGAGCAGATATATAATTTTTCTTATATTTACTTCTTTCTTACATAAATGTAACTTACAATAAGTACTCTTTTCAACTTTGCTTTATTCATTCAAACAGTATATCCTGGAAGTCAGTCTAAATCAGTTCATAGAGAAATCATCATTCATTTTTATAACTGCAAAGTACTCCAGTGTGTGGATGTACTATAGGTTTTTCAACCAATGCATGATTATTTAAGTTGTCCCTAATATTTTGCAATAAAAACAATGCCACAATGAATAACCTTGGGTATATGTATTTTTGTATTGTTGGAGGCATATTTTCACGGTTCATTTCTAGAATGGGATTGCTAGGTCAAAAGGTAAGGACACTAGAGCAAACACTAAAAAAAAACTATCCAGGGGCTGGCCCACTGGCATAGTGGTTAAGTTCGTGCACTCTGCTTCGGCAGCCCAGGGTTCGCAGGTTAGGATCCCAGGCACAGAACCACACACCACTCATCATGCCATGGTGTGGCAGCATCCCACATACAAAATAGAGGAAGATTGGCACACTTGCTACCTGAGGGACAATCTTCCTCACCAAAAATTAAAATTAAAAAAATTATACAAAGAGTGATACTCAAGATACTATAGGTAATCAAAATGGAATTCTAAAAACGTTCAAGTTACCCCAAAGGAAGATAAAGAAGGTGAAAGAGAAGAAATAAACAGAAAACAGATAATAAAATGGCAGATTTAATCCCTAACATATCAATAATTACTTTAAATGTAAATGTTCTAATTACAATAATTAGAGGACAGTAATTGGCAGAGTGGCTCTAAAAGCATGATCTAACTATATAATCTCTACAAGAAATTCACATCTAATATAAAGTTGTAGGTAGGTTGAAAGTCAAAGGATGGAAAACAATATACCATGCAAATGTTAATTTTAAAAGATCATGGGTGAGTATATTACTATCAAGTAAAGTACACTGCAGAGCAAAGAAAATTACCAAGGACAAAGAGAAACATTGCATAATGATAAAATGGTTAATACACCAAGAAGACTTCGCAATCCTAAATGTGTTTGTACCATAGAGCAGAGCTTCAAAATATGTGAAGCAAAACTGATAGAACTGAAAGGATAAAATAGACAAATCGATAACTATAGTTGAGGACTCTATAAAATCAAATCACAGAGGAAGATAGCAAGAGAGGAAGAAGGGAACAAAGGAACTATAAAATAGCCAAAACCCAATTAACAAAATGGCACTAGTAAATCCTTGCCTATCAGGTATTACTTTAAATGTAAATAGATTAAATTCTCCAATCAAAAGACATAGAGTGACTGAATGGATAAAAAATAAGACCCAGCTGTATGCTGCCTACAAGAGATTCACTTCTGCTGTAAGGACACACATAGCCTGAAAGTGAGAGGATAGAAAAAGGTATTCCCTGCAAATGGAAACCAAAAGAGGGCAAGCTATAACGCTATCAGGAAAACTAGAGAAATAAGAGACAAAGAAGGTCATTATATAATGATTAGGCAATTCATCAAGAGGATATAACAATTATAAGTATATTTGCACCCAATATCAGAACAGGTAGATATATACAGCAAATATTAACAGATCTGATGGGAGAAATAGACAGCAATATAATAAAAGTAGGGGACTTCAATATCCCATTTTCAGCAATGGATATATCATCTAGACAGAAAATCAATAAGGAACCATTGGACTTGAATTACACTTTAGACTAAATGGACCTAACAGACATACACAAAACAGCTCCATCCAACAGCAGCAGAATACACATTCTTGTCAGGCACACTCGGAACATTTTCAGAATAGATCATATGTTAGGTCACAAAACAAGTTAAATTTAAAAGATTGAAATCATATCAAGTATCTTTTTTTTTTCTCTGCTTTATCTCCCCAAACCCGCCCTGTACATAGTTGTATATCTTAGTTGCAGGTCCTTCTAGTTGTGGGATGTGGGACGCCGCCTCAATGTGGCCTGACAAGCCGTGCCATGTCCGCGCCCAGGATCCGAACCCTGGGTCGCCGCAGTGGAGCGTGCGAACTTAACCACTCGGCCACCGAGCCAGCCCCTCAGGTATCTTTTTTGATCATAATGATATGAAACTAGAAATCAGTAACAGGAGGAAAGCTGTGGAAAATCCACAAATATGGGGAAATTAAGCAATGTAGTCCTGAACAACCAATGGGTCAAAGAAGAAATCAAAAGAGAAATCAAAAAATATCATGAACAAACAAAAATGAAAACACAGTGTACACAGAATTTATGGGATATGGCAAAAGCAGTTTTAAGAGGGATGCTACTAGTGATAAATACCTATGTTGAGAAAAGATAAAGATCTAACTGTATGTACTTCTCATACGTAAAACAACCTAACTGTACATACATCTCAAGGAACTAGAAAAAGAAGAAGAAACTAAGCTCAGTATTAACAGAAAGAAGGAAATAACAAAGATCAGAACAGAAATAAATAGAGGCTAGAAAAACAATAGAAGAGATGAATGAAACCAAGAGTTGGTTTTGAAAAGATAAACAAAATTGACAAACGTTTAGGTAGACTAAGAAGAAAAGAAAGAAGGCTGAAATAAAATCAGAAATGAAAGAGGAGACATTACAACTGATAGCATAGAAATAAAAAGGATTGTAAGAGACTACTATGAACAATTATATGCCAACCGTTTGGACAGTCTAGAAGAATTGGATAAATTCCTGGAAACATATAACTTACCAAGTCTTAATAATGAAGAAATAGAACATTTGAATAGACCGCATATGAGTAAGGAGATTGAGTCAGTAGTCAGAAATCTCCCAACATGGTGGCCAGCCTCGTGGTACAGTGGTTAAAGTTGCACACGCTCCACTTTGGTGGCCTGGATTTGCAGGTTCAGATCCTGGGCGCAGACCTACTCTACTCATCAGCCATGCTGCAGAGGCGTCTCACATAGAAAATAGAGGAGGTTTGGCATAGATGTTAGCTCAGGGTAAGTCTTCCTCACAAAAAAACCCACAAAAACTCCCAACAAAGAAAAGCCCAAGACCAGATGGCTTCACTGCTGAATTCTACCAGACAGTTTAAAAAGAATTAATACCAATCCTTCTCAAACTCTTCCAAAAAATTGAAGCGGAAGGGACACTTCCAAACCCATTTTACAAGTCCAGCATTACCCTGATACCAAAATCAAACAAGGACACTACAAGAAATGAAAATTACAGGCCAATATTCCTGATGAACATAGATGCAAAAATCCTGAACAAAATATTAGCAAACTGAATTCAACAGTAGATCATATGCCAGGATCAAGTGGGATTTATCCCTGGCGTGCAAGAATGGTTCAACATATACAAATCAGTAAATATGGTATACCCCTTTAACAGAATGAAGGCTAAATATCATATGATCCTCTCAATAGATGCAGATAAAGTGTTTGACAAAACTCAGCATCCTTTTGTGATAAAGATTCTCAACATATTAGGTATAGAAGGAATGCAAGCCAACAGTGACATCATACTTAACAGTAAAAAGCTGAAAGTTTTTCCTCGAAGATCAAGAACAAGGAAAGCATCCCTACACTCACCACTTCTGTTCAACACAGTGCTGGAAGTCCTAGCCAGAGCAGTTAGGGAAGAAAAAGAAAGAAAACACGTCCAAATCAGAAAGGAAGAAGTAACATTGTCTCTGTTTGCAGATGACGTAATCATATATATAGAAAACCCTAAAGACTCCACCAAAAAGTGTTACAGCTGATAAATGCATTAGGTACAGTTGCAGGATACAATATTAACACAAAAATCAATTGCATTTCTATGCACTAACAATGAAGTATTCAAAAAAGAAAGAAAGAAACTCATTTAAAATAGCATCAAAGAGATAAAATACTTAGGAATAAATTTGACTAAGGAGATGATAGATCAGCACACTAAAAACCGTAAAACATTGATAAAAAGAAATTGAAGAAAACACAAATAAGTGGAAAGATATCCTCTGTTGATGGGATTCGAAGAATTAATATCACTAAAATGTCCTTGCTACCCAAAACAATCTATAGGTTCAGTTCAATCCCTATCAAAATTCTAATAACATTTTTCACAGAAATAGAAAAAACAATATTAAAATTCATATGGAACTACAAAATACACTGAATGTCAGCTAAAGCTATCTTGAGCAAGAAGAACAAAGCTGGATGTGGTGTATATGTACAATGGAGTATTATTCAGCCTTTAAAAATAAGGAAATCTTGCCATTTGCAACAACACAGATTAACCTGGAGGACATTATGCTAAGTGAAATAAGGCAGACACAGAAAGACAAATCTGCAAGAGCTCACTCATATGCAGTCTAAAAACATCTAATTCAGTAACAGATTAGAATGGTGGTTACCAGGGGCTGAGCAGTGGGGCAAATGGGGATATATTGGTCAAAGGGTGCAAACTTGCAGCTATAAGATGAGTGAGTTCTGAAGACCTATTTTACAGCATGATGACAATAGTTAATAATAACATATTGTGTACTCGAAATTTCCTGAGAGTAGATCTCTACTTAAGATCTTTCTCACCACAAAATAAAGGGTAACTAGGTGAGGTGATAGATATACTAATTAGTTTGATTGTGGTGATTATTTCACAATGTATACATATATTAAAGCATGTTGTATATCTTAAATATATACAATATTTCTTTGTCAGTCATACCCCAATATAGCTGGGGAAAAAAGTGTCATCACCAAATCATTTGGGATGCAGCAAAAACAGTCCTAAGAGGGAAATTCATCGCAATACAGCCTCACCTCACTAAACAAGAAAAAGCTCACATAAGCAACCTCAAACGACACCTAACAGAACTAGAAAAAGAAGAACAAACAAAGCCCAGAGTCAGTAGAAGGAGGGAAATAATAAAAATAAGAGCAGAAATAAACGATATTGAAACAAAAAAGACAGTAGAAAGGATCAATGAAACAAAGAGTTGGTTCTTCAAAAAAATTAACAAAATCGACAAACCTTTAGCCAGACTCACCAAGAAAAGAAGAGAGAAATCTCAAATAAATAAAATTAGGAATGAGAGAGGAGAAATCACAACAGATACCAATGAAATACAAGGGATCATAAGAGAATACTATGAAAAACTATATGCCAACAAATTGAACAACCTGGAAGAAATGGACAACTTCCTAGACTCCTACAACCTCCCCAAACTGAATCAGGAAGAAATGGAGAATCTGAATAGGCCAATCACAAGTAAGGAAATAGAAACAGTAATCAAAAACCTCCCCAAAAATAAGAGTCCAGGACCAGACGGCTTCTCTGGAGAATTCTGCCAAACGTTCAAAGAAGACTTAATACCTATTCTTCTCAAACTGTTCCAGAAAATTGAGGAAGATGGAGTACTCCCTAACACATTCTATGAAGCCAACATCACTCTGATCCCCAAACCTGACAAGGACAACACAAAGAAGGAGAACTACAGGCCGATATCACTGATGAACATAGATGCAAAAATCCTCAACAAAATTCTGGCAAACCGAATACAGCAATACATCAAAAAGATTATACACCATGATCAAGTGGGATTTATACCAGGGACACAGGGATGGTTCAACATCCACAAGTCAATCAACGTGATACACTACATCAACAAAATGAAAAACAAAAACCACGTGATCATCTCAATAGATGCAGAGAAAGCATTCGACAAGATCCTACACCCATTTATGATAAAAACCCTCAATAAAATGGGTATAGAAGGAAAGTACCTCAACATAATAAAGCCCATATATGACAAACCCACAGCCAACATCATACTCAATGGACACAAACTGAAAGCCATCCCTCTGAGGACAGGAACAAGACAAGGGTGCCCACTTTCACCACTCCTATTCAACATAGTACTGGAGGTGTTGGCCAGAGCAATTCAGCAGGAAAAAGAAATAAAAGGAATCCAAATGGTAATGAAGAAGTAAAACTCTCACTGTTTGCAGACGACATGATCTTATATATAGAAAACCCCAAAGAATCCATAGAAAAACTATTAGAAATAATCAACAACTACAGCAAAGTAGCAGGGTATAAAATCAACATACATAAATCAGTAGCATTTCTATACACTAACAATGAACTAACAGAAAAAGAACTCAAGAACTCGATCCCATTCACAATCGCAACGAAAAGAATAAAATACCTTGGGGTAAACTTAACCAAGGAAGTGAAGGATCTATACAATGAAAACTACAAGACTTTCTTGAAAGAAATTGACGATGACATAAAGAGATGGAAAGACATTCCATGCACATGGATTGGAAGAATAAACATAGTTAAAATGTCCATACTACCTAAAGCAATCTACAGATTCAATGCTATCCCAAGCAGAATCCCAAGAACATCTTCACAGAAATTGAACAAAGAATCCTAAAATTCATATGGGGCAAGAAAAGACCCCGAATTGCTAAAGCAATCCTGAGCAAGAAAAACAAAGCCGGCGGAATCACAATCCCCGATTTCAAAACATACTACAAAGCTACAGTGATCAAAATAGCATGGTACTGGTACAAAAACAGGTCCACAGATCAATGGAACAGAATTGAAAGCCCAGAGATAAAACCACACATCTATGGACAGCTAATCTTCGACAAAGGAGCAGAGGGCCTACGATGGAGAAAAGAAAGTCTCTTCAACAAATGGTGCTGGGAAAACTGGACAGCCACATGCAAAAGATTGAAAATTGACCATTCTTTTTCACCACACACCAAAATAAACTCAAAATGGATCACAGACCTAAAGATTAGGCCTGAGACAATAAGCCTTTTGGAAGAGAATATAGGCAGTACACTCTTTGACATCAGTTTCAAAAGAATCTTTTCGGACACTATAACTCCTCAGTTGAGGGAAACAATAGAAAGAATAAACAAATGGGACTTCATCAGACTAAAGAGCTTCTTCAAGGCAAGGGAAAACAGGATTGAAACAAAAAAACAGCTCACTAATTGGGAAAAAATATTTACAAGCCACTTATCCGACAAAGGGTTAATCTCCATAATATACAAAGAACTCACATGGCTTAACAACAAAAAAACAAACAACCCAATCAAAAAATGGGCAGAGGACATGAACAGACATTTCTCAAAAGAAGATATAAATATGGCCAATAGACACATGAAAAGATGTTCATCATCGCTAATCATCAGGGAAATGCATATCAAAACTACACTAAGATATCATCTTGCACCCGTTAGATTGGCAAAAACATCCAAAACCAAGAGCGACAAATGTTGGAGAGGTTGTGGAGAAAAAGGAACCCTCGTACACTGTTGGTGGGAATGCAAACTGCTACAGCCACTATGGAAAACAGTATGGAGATTTCTCAAAAAGTTAAAAATAGAAATACCTTATGACCCAGCCATCTCATTACTGGGTATCTATCCTAAGAAACTGAAATCAGAAGTCCCAAGAGTCCCTTGCACCTCTATGTTCATCGCGGCATTATTTACAATAGCCAAGACGTGGAACCAACCTACATGCCCAGAAACTGATGATTGGATAAAGAAGATATGGTATATATACACAATGGAATACTACTCAGCCATAAAAAAAGACAAAATTGGCCCATTTGCAGCAATGTGGATGGACCTCGAGGGTATTATGTTAAGCGAAATAAGCCAGTCAGAGAAAGACGAACTCTATATGACTCCACTCATAGGTGGAAGTTAACATATTGACAAGGAGATCTGATCGGTGGTTACCAGGGAAAAGGGGGGGTGGGGGGAGGGCACAAAGGGGGAAGAGGTGTACCCACAACATGACTAACAATAATGTACAACTGAAATCTCACAAGGTTGTAATCTATCATAACATTAATAAAAAAAAAAAAAAGTGTCATCACCAGAGCTGGCAAGGATGTGGAGTGTAGATCATACATTGTTCGTGGGAATATAAAATGTTACAGCCACTCTGGAGAGCAGTTTGGTTGTTTCTTTAAAAACCAAATATGCAAATACTAAATGCAGCTGTTGAACTACGGGGCATTTGTCCTAGAGAAATGAAAACTTTGGCTTACAAAAAAACTTGTGAACGAATGTTCATAGCAGCTTTAATTGTAATAACCAAAAACTGGAAAAAAAACCCAGATGGTCTTCAGTGGGTGAATGAGTAAACTGTGGTACGTCCATACCAAGGAATATTACTCAGCAATAAAAATCCAAAGACTATTGAAACATGAAACAGGTTGAATGATCTAACAGGAATTGTGCTGGATTTAAAAATCTAGTCTCAAAGGCCACATGCTGCACAGTTCCATTTATATAACATTCTCAAAATGACAAAACTGTAGATGTGGAGAACTGATTGGTGGTTGACAGGGGAGGGGACGGGTTGGGGGATGTGTATAAGGGATAGCATGAGGAAGTCCCTTTGTGGTGATGGAACAGTTCTGTATCTTTATTGTGGTGATGGTTATACAAAGGTTATATAAATTATATATATGGGATAAATATATATGTATGTATATAAATATATACGTGGGATAAAATTGCATAGAACTACATACACGTACACAAATGAATGCATGTAAAAGGTGATGGAAACTGAATAATATCTGTAGTCTAGTTAACAGTATTGTACCAATATCAGTTTCCTGGTTTTGATGTACTATAATTATATAAGATGTCATCATTGGAAGAAGCTGGATGAAGGGTACACAGGAGTGTGTAATATTTTTGCAATTTCCTGTGAGTCTATAATAAAAGTACATGTGTTAGATATTGCCAAATTTCCCTCCAGAAGGGCTGCACCAGTTTGTATTTCCACCAGAAATATATGAGACTGCCCGTTTCAGCACAGCTTTGCCAACATAATGTGTTCTCATACTTTTTAATCTTTTCTAATCTATTAGGGAATAAATGGTGTTTTTGTGTTGCTTTAATTTGCATTTCCTTCATTATAAATGAATTTGAACATTTTCTTTTCATATATTTGAGAACCATTTTTACAACTTTTGTTGTGAATTGTCTGTTTATATCTTTTTCCCATTTTTCTATTGTTTTTAGTTCTTTGTTCCTTAAGTTTTAAGAGTTCTTAATATATTATGAGTATTAGGCCTTCGTCTGTAATAGATATTGCAAATATGTTTTTCTAGTTTGTCAGTTATCTTTTGAATTTGTTTATGGTGTTTTTTGCCATGCAAAAACTTCTTTTTATGTAACCTAATGTATCAATCTTTTTTATTGCCTCAGTTTTGAGTCATCATTGTTTTTTATCGCATCTGGATTTTAAGTCATAATTTCCCAACACCAAGGTTTTAGAGAAATTTACCCATGTTTTCTTCTGTTTCATTTTTCAGTTAGGTTTCTAATCTATTTGGAGTTTATTCTTGTGTCTGGTGTGAGATATGGATCTAATTTTATCTTTTTTGCAATGGTTGTTTAATTTTCCCAGCACCATTTATTAAAAAGTCCATCTTTACCTCCAGTGATTTGAGATGCCACCTTTATCGTATATAGACATACCTCGGAGATATTGCAGGTTTAGTTCCAAACCACTGCGATAAAGGGAGTATCACAATAAAGCGAGTCACATGAGTTTTTTGGTTTCCCAGCGCATATAAAAGTTTATACTGTGGTGTGTTAAGTATGCAATAAGATTATCTCTGAAAAAAAATGTACATACCTTAATTTAAAAATACTTTATTGCTAGAAAATGCTAACCATCATCTGAGCCTTCAGCAAGTCATAATCTTTTTTGCTGGTGGAGGGTCTTGTAAAAAATGCATTATCTGAAGCACAATAAACGAGGTATGCCATACTAAATTTCGTATCTACTTGGGTCTGTTTCTACACTTTGTGTTCTATTCCCCAGAACTATTTGTGTATCCCTGCACCAGTACCACACTATTTTAATTATAGAGGCTCTAGTAGTGTGTTTTAATATTTAGTAGGGATAATCCCCCACGAAGTTTTTCTTTTCAGTGTTTTTCTGGCTATTCTTGCATGTATGCTTTACCATATGAACTTTAGTATCAGCTTCCTAACTCCATATAGTAGCTTGTTGGTATTGTTCTTGGAATTGCATTAAATTTATGAATTAACTTAGCAAGAACTGACATCTTTAGGGCCAGCCCCATGGCTGAGCAGTTGAGTTCGCGCGCTCCACTTCAGTGGCCCAGTGTTCGCCAGTTCGGATCCTGGGCGCGGACCTGGCATCACTCATCAAGCCATGCTGAGGCAGCATCCCACATAGACAAACTAGAAGCACCTGCAACTAGGATATACAACTATGTACTGAGGGGCTTTGGGGAGGGAAAAAAAAAAAGAACTGACATCTTTATGCTCTTGAGTTGTCCTATTCAGGGAATGTCTTTCTGTTTATTTAAATTTACTTTTGTGTCTTTCAGGAGTGTTTTAGAATTTTCCTCATATAAGTATTTAATTTTTGTTGCTATTGTAAGTGAAGTTTTCTGTACCACTAGGTACTCTATTTCTTTATTTTTTCTATATATAAAGGATATAGACGTTTGTTTATAAGTGATATGTTCTGTTACTTTACTCTGAAGTCTTTATTATTTGAGTTAGTTTCATCCTGAATCTGAGGGGTTTTCCAGATATACTATCATATCATCTGCAGATAGAATTTTACTTCTTCTTTACCTTTATTATGCCTCTGAGTGATCTGTCTTTTCTAATGTCATTGGCTCATACCTCTGGTACAGTGTTGAATAATACTGGATATAGTGGACATCCTTCCATTGTTCCTCATCTTAGTGGAAATATCTCTAGAATTTTCTCATTAGATACAATGGTGACTTTAGGACTAAGGTTTATATATTTAACCACTTTAAGAAAGTATCCGTCAGTTCCTGTATTCCTTTTTGTTTTTTAAAGATTGGCACCTGAGCTAACATCTGTTACCAATCTTTTTTGTTTCTTCTCCCCAAAGCCCCCCAGTACATAGTTGTACATTCTAGTTGTAGGTCCTTCTGGCTCTGCTATGTGGGATGCTTCCTCAGCATGGCTTGATGAGTGGTGCTAGGTCCACGCCCAGGATCCGAACTGGCCAAACCCTGGGACACCAAAGCAGAGCGTGTGAACTCAACCACTCGGCCATGGGGCTGGCCTCAGTTCTTATATTCTTAAATGAATTAATGTTGAATTTTATCAAAGGCTTTTTTAGTATCTATGGAAATAATCATGATTTTTTTTCTTTAGATCTGGTAATATGATGTATGATATTGATGCCTTTTCTAATATTGAACTTACCTTGCATTCTTGAAATAAATACCACTTTATCATGATATATCATTTTTTTAAGGTGGTCTTGGATTCTACTTGTCAATATAATTTTTAAATTTCTTTTTGTGGTAAAGTATGTATAATATAAAATTTACCATCTTAATCCATTTTAAGTGTACAATTCAGTGGTATTAAATACATTCACATTGTTGTGCAACTGTCACTCCATCCATCCCCATAACTCTTTTCATCTTGTAAAACAGATGTTTGTTAGTATTTTATCCAGTTTTTTGCATTACCATTATGAGTGATATTGTTCTGTGATTTTCTTTCTTTGTCCTGTCTTTATCTGGTTTAGGTATTAATGTTATACTTAACTTCATAAAAGGAATTAGGAAATATCCTTCCTTTTTAATGCTCTGGAATAATTTGTAGACAATTGGGACTAGTCACCAAAATTGACTCCAGAGTTGGCTATTATACAGTATTCCTAGTTAATGGCACCCTCTTCTCTCCCCTTTCTCTCCTTTCCTTCTTTCCAATTGCTAAAGGGTCCTTCTTTCATTTTTGTCTGTTTTTCTTCCCAGAGGCTATGCATTTCACAGCTTGCTTTCCTTAAATCACACAAACTTTTAAGTTCCTTCTGTGTGCTTTGTCTTCTGATCTACCTAGACGCTTTTTTTTAGTATTTTCAAATTTAGTGTGGACTTAGTCTTTGTGATGGTACTTTTTAAATCAATCTTAGGTCTCTCTGGTAATTTCCCTTTTCAGTTCTCCCCCCACACGATTTTTTGTTTTGTTTTTCTTTTGTCTGTCTTTTCTTGTCACAGATCTTTGTGGAGCAATGAGAGTGGAGTGGGAGCAGTAGCCATCAAGTGCTAGGATTTAATGTTTTTTCTCTTTTTATTCGCAATTATTTGAAGCTTTGGCATTCTCTGTCTTCAAATTAGGCTGAAGTTATGGTTTCATATGGAATTTTCTTTTTCCTTCTTGTTGCCTACGGTTTGGGTTAGAAATAGTGTGAGGTAGGTATCTATGCAGCTGCCATTTTCATCAGCTCTAACGAATATTACCACATTCCTTTTTCTCCAATCTCTCAGCTATAAACTATAGAACAAATGAGTTAGGAGCAGTGGTGACTTTTTGGAGGTGAACACATTAACCCTTTTCTGTTGTTAAAGGTTACAGATGAGGCGATTTAAAAAGAACTGGAAGTGTGATGTAGATTCAGCCTTGAACGAAATAGAGGTATGACACTTATTTTTTTAAATTAATTGCTGGGATCTCTGAAAAACAGTTACAACAAAGAAACTTTGAATAGTAACCCCATTTTAGGAAAAGTTTTAGAAATGTGGCTGTTAGACAAAGAAAATGCTCAAGAAAAAGAAGTTAATTTTTTTTAATATTTTGAAATGCAGACCTAATTTCTAGAGGTGTGGACTATTCTAGAAATAGTGAGAAATAATTGTTCAGTTTCAGAATTAACTTAGGTTAACTTATGTTTAATAAAAAATTAACTTATGTGGGGCTGGCCCCGTGGCCGAGTGGTTAAGTTCGCGCGCTCCGCTGCAGGCGGCCCAGTGTTTCGTTAGTTTGAATCCTGGGCGCGGACATGGCACTGCTCATCAAACCACACTGAGGCAGCATCCCACATGCCACAACTAGAAGAACCCACAACGAAGAATACACAACTATGTACCGGGGGGCTTTGGGGAGAAAAAGGAAAAAATAAAATCTTTAAAAAAAAAAAAATTAACTTATGTTTAATACTCTAAAGCTAAGCCTTTAGTTCTTGTCACTGGGCAGACTCAGTGCACAAGAAAGTTGGCTTTCTTGTCATGATCCATGGCTGACTGCAGTATGTGAAATGACATGGGAAAGTCAAGGTCAGCATGTACTTTCCAAGCAGTTAGAGTATAAGAAATAGAGGACTTGGTGAGAAAGATTCACCCTGAGCTAACATTCTTTGCCAGTCTTCCTCTTTTTTTTTTTTTTTTTTTTTTGCTTGAGAAAGATTAGCCCTGAGCTAACATCTGTGCCAGTCTTCCTCTATTTTGTATGTGGGACACCTCCACAGCATGGCTGATGAGTGAAGTAGGTTCACGCCTGGGATCCAAACCCACAAACCCAGGCCACAGAAGCCAAGGGCACAGAACTTTAACCGCTCAGCAATGGGGTCAGCTGCCAATTTTACTTTTTAATTTAAGATCATTTTTGTACTCATCTAGTAATTGTTGGTCTAGTCTTAATTAATGTTTATAATCTTGAAACAGTTTTTTTTGGTGTGGAAAACTATTTCTTAGTTCATAATAGAAAATCATAGGGAGATAGTAAGTTTACTGAAATGTGCTTTGTAGCCCCTTTTGTAGAAGAAATGTAATACTCAAAAGCATATGCAGGCACCAAATCATAAATGGCCAAATAATAGTAAAATGCAATCTCTAAAAGTAATAAAATAGTGTACTTCTGTGGTGATAGCTCAAATCACACTGCTAATCATCTGTTTTCCATAAAATCTATCTCCACTGTCTAGTTCAGGTTTGAGGGTGACATCATTAAGTACTTTAGGAGCTAGATAATTACAACAAATGCACATTGCCATCTGGAACTTATAGAGGCTTTGCTATAGTCGGAAAAGGAAATTGTACAATAGCATGTTATTGATGTTGTAACCCTTGTCAGTAGGTTTATGAGATTTGCAGGGATTGTTATTAATTTCCCTATATCTAATATCTATATGTGCTTACCCCATAATATGTTTGCATAAATTACAGCTTTCTTTCTTCTTTGTTTTGTTTTGTTTTTAATAATTCTGATAGCATTGTAAAGAAAAAGGTGACTGGACAAAATTGGGAAATTTATACATTAATGTAAAAATGGGCTGTGAAAAACTTTCAGATTTCCAGAGATTTTGTGCTTGTATTGCTGAAACAGTAACAAAAGACTATAAAGAAGAGAGACCAGGTGTTCCATTTTGTGAATTTGCTGAAACAGGTAAAATTTCAGTGTTTTGGTCTGAGTTTTGTGTGTTATGGTGGTGCAATGTTCTTAACAGGAATGTAAAGCTGTTAGTGTTTTCCATGTTGGGAAGAAGTCAATAGTATTGCAGATTTCAGATACTTGTCCTTCTCTTTTTAAATTTTTCCATCTGTTTGTTGTTAAGTTACATTATAATGATATAAGATCAAGAATCGGTGTTTTAACATCAGATATTTCACATTGTTATTCTTCTTTTCATTCAGATTGGTAAAACTATTGCTAGCAAATTATACTTGAGCACCTGAATTTTTGAATCATTATTGTTACTATCTTCACTATTACAAGTCAACAAAATTCATATATTGTTGAGACTTTTTTTTAACATGAGCTCTTCACTATCACATTCTTTATCAGGAGTCAGCAAACTTTTTCTTTAAAGGTCTAGATAGTAAATATTTTAGGTTTTGCACACATCACATATGGTCTGTGTCACATAGTTTTCTCTTCTTTTCAAACAGTGCTTTAAAAATAGAAAAACTATTTTTAGCTCACAGACTATACAAAAACAGGCCACAGGCCAGATTTGGCCTGTAGGCTGTAGTTTGCTGACACCTGTTCTTTGTGGTAGTATCAATAATTCCATGTTAATTTGCCTTTCCCATCATTTTAAGTGACTGTTTCACTTTCTTCCATGTGCCTACTTTGTGTTCCAGTTAGCAAAGATCCACAAAATAGTGAAGTAGATAAAACTTTGCTGGGAAGAATCGGAATCAGTGCTATGTACTTCTATCACAAGCTGTTGCAGTGGTCCAAGGTACTTCATTAAATTTATGTTTTGGTTTGGGATAGAGTGTGTTAGTTTTAAAATTTTGAACAGAATATAGGTTAACCTTGCAAATTTGGAATTTTCTAATAATCGTTACAGTGACCCAATGAGTCCCAGAGTAGTAAGTGAATTATTAGGTGGTGTATTAGGCAAACATGGAAGGAAGGTGGCATGCGACTGAGTACTATGAAGAATCTCAGTATAGGGAACACTTAGGAGGCTGTGCTAAATGTCATATTTATTTGAAGCAACAGTCAATTCAGAATTTATTTTGCCAGCTCCTGAGTATTGGTAGCATTGTAATTTTGCAAGAGTTTGACACCTTTTGTGTGTGTGTGTGTGTGTGTGTGTGTGAGGAGGATTTGCCTTGAGCTAACATCTATTGCCAGTACTATTTTTTTTCCTTGAGGAAGATTAGCCCTGAGCTAACAACTGTGCCAGTCTTCCTCTACTTTGTATGTGGGATGCCTCCACAGCATGGCTGATGAGTGCAGTAGGTCCACACCGGGGATCCAAACCTGCGAACCTGGGCCACTGAAGCAGAGCATGTGGAACTTTAACCAGTTGGCCACAGGGCTGGCCCCAAGACATCTTATTTAAGATGAACCCAAGATAGTCACAATTATCAAAACTCCTTAAAAATCACCTCCTAGAATGCTCTGGAACATTGTATACCATATATCTTGATGTCTGCCTTTGAGGTTTAGCTCAACATAGAAGTGGTCTAGTGATTCTAGAACATATTGTACTGCCATTCTTTAGATTTCCCTGAGGTGGCAGGTAGAGTTATAGATTCAATAAAGTTAAGTAAAATAGAGGACAAGAAAATCCAAAATAGAGAGGAAGTGCTGAGGGATGGAATAACACAGAGAGTGGAACAGTTGAGAGTAAGGTCACTATTGAACCAACTAGTAAAATGTATCTTTTGTGACTTCCTTTTTTATAAAGAGGTTATTTCATAATTGAATGTGTTAGATAATATTCTAAGTACATAGCCACCCATAAACATATAAAACTCATGATTTTTTTAAAAATTAAAACAATAACAACAGCAACAGAACTATTGTACAGAAGGTCTCCTGTCTCCAAGGTCTCCGAGAGATTTAGCAAATATTGTGTGGTAGGCCTGGGATGGGCAAAATGTACCTTGTCCCTGGTGTCACTAGCTAGCTGAAGATTGGTCATAGCATTAATTTCTTGGATATTTATGCTTGAGAGATTGAGGACTACATAGCAAGATGACCCTTTTTGAAAACTCAAACTGATTTTGCTGAAGTTTGAGTCTTTTTAAATTTTGTTGGGTTATTATTATTTCTCAAGAAGTTGATGAATTTGTGCCTGTATTTTAATTTAAAATTTTCACTATCTTATTTAGAACCAACATTTTATTTATTATCTGACTTAGTATAAATTTTTTTAATGAAACCTCTTGCCTTTTGAAACACAAAAGTAAAACCACTGAAATTAAACTAAAGCTATCCCATGAAAATGCGCTCACTTATGTAGTCCAATTGAAAGTACCTTGACATCATAATATGTATCTGAACCAAAATAGTACGGAATATAATATAAAACAAGAATCTGCAAACTGAGGGCCAGATCTGGCCATAGCCTGTTTTTGTACATCTCGAGAGCTAAGAATGTTTTTTACATTTTTAAGAGTTAGAAATTAAAAGATAACCACCAAAAAGAATGTGCAACTGACCAAATGTGACCTGCAAAGACTAAAGGATTTACAGTAGTGGCTGTTTGTAGGAAAAGTTTGCTGAACCCTCATATAAAATAATAATATATGTCCAATTTCTGATGTCCAGACTAGAGATAATCTTTATGTAGATTATGTGAAATAATTAGTCTATTGAATCAAGGAAACAATTTTCAACCAACAATTTATCTTCTTTTTTTTCCACTATCATTCTTTATCTAAATTTGGTAACAACTTGTCTTCATTTTCACTGTCTCTCCCTCCTGGATCTCAGGTTGACCAACAGAAGAAGTGCAAAAATTTGTAATCAGTAGTTTCCCACGCTAAGGCGTGAAATCCTTTGGCCACATGCAATCTTTAGGAGAAGCACAGCGTATAAAAGGAGAATTGCTGAAAGGGGGCCTGGCAGTGGGGGTGGTTATATGAGGCAAAGCCCTGCTTGCTCCACTTCCCTTCTGTCTTGGTAGTTGAGCAGGAAGGGGCTTAGGAGAGTGTCTTGGAGCAGTTTGAGAACCGTCAGTCTAGAATGATTCAGACTGGATTACTGGCTTCTATGTAATTATCTGTGACTTTGTAGTATCCTAAGTGATTGATTCTCAATTGATGTTCTTCATTTTTACTCTAGGGAAGGAAGGTCTTAGATAAACTGTATGAACTGAAAATACATTTTACAAGTTTAAAAGGACTTACAGGGCCTGAGAAGTTAGCACCAAGGTGTCAAATTGTGAATATTGCAGCAGAAATTTTTCTAAAAAGTGGAAGCCTAGATGGTGCCATTTGGGTATTAAGGGGTAAGTTCTAATATAAGCAAATATAAAATAATTTTGTTGTTACCAATTCTTGTCTATGTAATTACTTACCTTAAGTTGATATTGAATTATGGGTGATAATTTGGTCTAAGCCCTGGTGATCATGTGGGTAGGGAAAGGTGGTGGTTGTGTAAAATGAAAGGAGAAAGTTAATGTAGCTTTAAAGAAGAAATTGTATGAACCTTTGTTGAAAAGCTAGTTCTTATTTTGGCCTAGGCACCATCCTAAATGCTTTACCTGGATTATCTCAATTAATTTTCATAGAAACCCTATGAGTTTGGAATTATTACAGTCTTCATTTCATAGATAAAAACTGTTGTCGGAGACATTAAGCAACTTGCCCAAATGACATAACTAGTACAGAGTAGAAGCCAGATTTAAACCCAGACGGTCCAGCAGAGCCGAGGGAGCTCTATCTGAGCTGCTGCTATCTGAGACGGGGAAATCCTGACTGCACTCTGCATAACCTTGATCTTTGCATGTACAGGCAAATATGACTTCAAACCAAGACAAGTAAAGCTTACTTTCCCCAGTAAGCCAGTCCATCTAGCAGAAATTACAATGAAATTAAGCCAGCAGAAGCAACTAAGCATGAGGTAAATAAAAGTTTAGAGAGCACAGTAGTAGCACAGCACAGTATCTAACAGTAGCTCTGGCTACTTGGGCCATCAGGCAGATTTTATTTGATAAAATGGGAGAAGAATGAAGAAACCTCAAGAATCGCAGAGTTTTGGTGGGAAGATGGAATATATGCACAAGTGAAGCAAGTACATAACCTTTACACTAACACACAAACACATACTGGCACACGTACATATTCATATAGATATATAATACCTTGTATTTGTGCAATGCGGAGAGTTTATGGAATACGGAAGTGGTGAGTGGAAAAGGTTTTCGTCAACTTAACAAACATAGCCAATGAGGTTTGCTAAGTGGGGAAGAATAACCAAGAACAAAAATAGAAATTAACGAAATACAAGCCAGAGCTCACAGCTCTGTTAGCAAGAAATGCAGAGGTTAAAATAGTTGATAAAAATGGGCTTGAGTCATCTTAGGATAGGAGACTTCTGCCTAAAGTTTCTGGCAAAACTGGTCTTTCTCAAACTAGAGACTTGGGGAGAGTTTGTTGGAGGGGCATGGAGTGGTCTCTGGAGATTTAAAATTTTTACCATTTTGATGTTTCAATTTTGAGATTATCTTTAAAAATTCTTTAAGTTATAAATACAGGATTCTCTTTTGCAGTGACTATTTCAGTTGTAATTCATTTTTATAAGTAAAATTTTATTTCTTCAAAAGAAGGGCTCACAGAAGTATGCTAAGTTCTCCCCAGACGTTTTTGTTCCCTAGCGAGTTCTGCAGTGAACAGCCATTCTCAAGAAAGGAAACACAAATGGCTCAGTCTCACCTGTAATAGGTATAATATGCTTTGCATGAGAGAAACAGGCATTCCTATACCTTGTCTTCAGGGGCTTTTTGGCAAAATATCTGTCAAAATTTAATAATGCATATTTCCTTTCATATTAACTCCATTTCTAGGAATTTCTCCTACAAATGCATTTATATTTATATACAAGAGTATGTGCTATAAGTTATCTGGAACCTTTTTTTTTTTTTAATCATCAACAACGATAACAAAGCATTCCAGAGAACTTAAATGTCCATTAATGGAGTACCAATTAATTAAACTGTGTCATAGCCATGATGGAGTAACATGAGGCAGATCTACAGATAGTCATTTGGAATGATCTCCAGGATCTATTGCCAAGTAAAAAAAGGAATGTGTAGAACAGTGTATGCAGTATGCTACCATTTGTATAAAAAACAATAAAATGGAAATATACATATTTGCTTATATACTCAAAATATTTGTCAAAGGATGCAGAAGAAACTAGTAATAATGGTTGCTTCTGGGAAAAGGACTTGAGTTCTTGGAGTATAGAGATGAGAGGCAGATTAACTTTTTACATATGTTTTTTCTATATTTTTTCCCTTTTAGAAAAATGTGTTTATTAACTGCTAAACTTTTTAAAGAATGGGTTGCATACATTATTCATGTTTGAGAAATGCAGAATATTTTACACATTTTCGGTTTAGTGGGTGGCAGACTTTATAGTGAGAAGAAATCGATTGTTTTGGCTTTTCACTTTGACATTTAAAACTCTTTATCAGAACTAGTAACTTGTATCCTGGCAAATGAGCAACAAATTCCTGCCCTGCCTTCTCCCCTTACTAGCATTTAAAAAAGCCATAAACCATAATCGTGGTTTGGAGGCTGAAAAATAAGTGTCTTAACTCTGTAGAATATAAATTTTGTAAAAAAGTTATGCTATTTATTAAGAAACTGCCCTTGAACCTTAAAATAGCTTTTATTGCCTTTATATAAGGGATACATATTCATTATAGAGAAATAGGAAAATGTGGATAAGCAAAACTGATGATAAAAATTCCTTATTTAGTCACCCAGAAATGACTATTATCCACTTCAATATTACCATACAGACTCTTTTTTGTGCCTTGTGTTTTTTTCAGCGAACAGTCTTTCCATAGACATCTTTCTGTGAAAAGGAATATTTTTCTATAACATCACTTAATGGGCTGCATGGTTTTCCATCTTATGAATAAATAAATATAAATATATACCTATAAACATAGATACATAGATATAGCCACGAATCTACTTTTCTTCAAGTAGCTTGTTTTCAAATGTCTATAATAATTTTTGTGAGAAAATCCTAGAGAACTATCACATAGGTGTACCTTCTATACAGACATTGTCCTTTTAAGGATCACAGGTGCATCTAACTGTCCAGGTGTTAGTCAACAGTATCATGGTTTTTAGTTATCAGATAGACTGTTAGGTTCCACTTTATGCAAACGCTCATCTGGCTAGCCAGTACATTCCATTCCAGGTCTTATCTCTGTAAGTAGAATACAAAAGTACTCTTCACCTTCAGAAAGGTTGTACTAATCTTGGTCTTCTTACCAGTGTGTGAAGATGCCTGTTATGAAACACCCTTGCCAACATCAAATATTATTATTTTTCTTATCTCTTTGCTAGTTTGATAGGGCAAAAGTGATATTCACTGCTTTACGTTGCATTTAATTGCTTATTAGAAAATTTAACTACTTTATTTTCCATTTGTACTTAATCTTTTGTGAATTACCAGTTCACATTCTTTGTCTGTTTTCAAATTTTAACATTTCTGTTCATTATTGTTTAACAGTAATATGAGTATTCGCGTATACCAAGCATTGTGCTAAGTGTGTTACTTGTCTCATCTCATTTAATCAACACCAACCCTATGAGGTAGGTGATGATATCCCAAGATGAGGACACTGAGGTTCAGAGAAGATCACAAAGCAAATAAGTATGGGATGAAAATTTCATTCCAGGTCTGTCTGATTACAAAGTCCATATTTGTAAGCCCTACACCAGTACTATTACTTCTCTAGTCTTTCCCTAAATGGACTTTATAAAATTGCAACTAAAGCCGAACCACAAACCACACAAACAGATCTGGGTCTAAGCTGATCTGCCACCTGAGCAAAATGGTGATTCTGACCTTCTTTTCCTAAATCTAAGACAGTGGTTCTCAAACTTGACCATCAGCATACTCTGGAAGGCTTGTTAAAACACTCATTGGTTGGCCCACCCCTAGATTTTCTGATTCATTAAGTCTGAGATGGGTCCTGAGAATCGGCATTTCTCACAAGTTCTCAGATGTTGCTAATTATGTTGCTGGTCTGGGGCCCTCAGTTTGAAGACCACTGCCCCACAGCAATGACTTCTCACACCTCACCTATGTCCCTAAGCCACACTTCCTCAAGTCACTCCCCTAGTTTGTTAACCACTGCTATAAGCATTACCGTTTTTATTATGGATTATTTATGGATTTTCTTCATTTAACTGTCTTGGCACCTTCCAAGGAAGAAAATGGCTGGAGGGGTTTTTTAAAAATTTTTTTTCTAGTTTTAAGATATAATTAACATACAGCATTGTATAAGTTTAAAATACACAGCATAATGACTTCACATATATGTTGTAAAATTAGTGCGACAGTAAGTTTAGTTAACATCCATCATCTTGTATAAAATACAAAAAAAAGAAAAATGTTTTTTCCCTTGTGATGAGAATTCTAGGATCCACTCTCTTAACAACTTTCAGATGTACCATCCAGCAGTGTTAACTATAGTCACCATGCTGTACATTGCATCCCCAGTACTTATTTATCTTACAACTGGCAGTTTGTACCTTTTGACCACCACCATCCAATTCCCCCACCCTCAGATCTCACCTCTGCTAACCACAAATCTGATCTCTTTTTCTATGAGTTTGGTTGTTTTTTTTTTTAATTCCACATAGAAGTGAGATCATACAGTATTTGTCTTTCTCTGTCTGACTTATTTCACTTAGTATAATGCTCACAGGGTCCATCCATGTTGTCACAGGCTGGAGTATTTGAAAGCATGCATGTGTGGATGTGTTTTGTTCTGTTTTTTTTTTTAGAAAAGTGTTAACTTTTTTGTAGTAGGAAATTTAACGTGAAGTTAGCTCGAATATCTGGACCAGTGACTGACACTACAGTACTAATATAAGCATATAAACAATTTTAATATTTAAGAAAAACTGTATTATCTTCATTTTTAATCAGTGGATGGCTCTCAGCACAGTGTTGTGTTAGGCTAGGTCATCTTCAGCCTGTTTTAATACCAGTTTCACTTATATTTACTTATCTAGGCATGGCCACTTTTTAGGTCATTAATATCTCTTTTCCAAATAATTTTCAGCAAATATGAGCACTGGTCTTTTTCACTGATGAGATATTGGATTTTTGTTAATTTATTCTCTGTACTTTTCTGTTTAGATTGCATTTTTAATAGTGATCATTTATGTTTTTTAGAAAAAAATTATTTTAAAAGTAAATCAACAATTTAGCCTTATCCTAAGCAATAGTATCTGTGAAATCACAGGTTTGATGTGGTTTTTATATTTAATATGATCTTTATATTTTTATATTTTTATAATACACAAATTATTAAACTTATGATGTAACATCTAAAATGAGTTCAGGTACCATCAATGATGTATATATCACACTTAGGAAATATTGCACTGTAAATTATGCCCCTTTATAACAGTTTTACATATTACAGATATTAGTCCTTGATCTGTTGGGTATTTGCATATTTTTTCTCAGTTTTTCATTTTCCTTTAACTTAGGATTTTTTCCCATTTTTATTTTCTTCTTTTGCCCAACTGACATTTCTTTCTATTTAACATAAACTCTTTTGTAAATCTTTAGTAATTTTTGTTTTTATCATGCTATAGGTAGTTCTTAGCTATCTCAAAATTACATAATCACCCATTTGTTCAAGTTTTCAGATTCATTGTTGTTTTTAAATTTTGATGTGAGGTGGCAGCCTGATTTTATTTATTTCCCCCAAATGTTGTCCCAACTCATCCTTTACTCACTTATTTGAAATGCCACTTTTATCATATGTTAGAACCTTGTATCTGCTTGGGTCTGCTTCTGTACTTGTCTTCTCTCCCACGGATCTCTGATTCTGTCCTAGCACCGTACCATTTTAGTTAATGTAACTTTAGAATATGTGATAATATATATCCCTTTAGGCAAGACCACCGTCACTCTTCCTTTCCAGACTATTTTTGCTATTCTCAAGTGTTTATTCTTTTGGATAAATTTTAGAATTATTGAGTCAGGTTTAATGCAGTTCTGTAAGAAATTTGATTGAGATTATATTGTACATATTACAGGGAGAACAGATATCTTTAGAAATTCCTCCCTCACGCTATTCACTGTGGTAATGGATAGTTATTTGATGGTGTCACTGACTAGCCTGGAGATTCATTGCACACTGTCTTAATAGTCTTTATATTCTCAGTGCCTACATTCAAAATCTTGCCTGAATAATGACTGAATATGCATATGTTGGAAGGTAAGTGTATAAAGAATGGCTATTACAGAAAATTTGCTTGCCTTTTGACTCAGATTTTTAGGCAAATGGAAAATATTCCCCAACTGTGAACAGGGAAAAATATGAGGATTAATACAATAAGAACTTTTATTGCCATAAAACTAGTATTAAGTACACTAGTAAACTGGTTTTTATTCCTAAGAATTTAATTCTCATGAGAGTTCGTATAAAATTTTCATGAAAGTATTTATGTTGATAGAATTGTGAACTGATTGGATTAGTTAAAAGCTATTAATCTCAAATGACTTCCCAATTATCAGTTTCAGTTAGCTTTGGTACATAAAATAACCAGCTTAAATTTTTTAATGTAGCTACACAGTTTGGTAAGATTTCAAAATGAATCTCCTAAAATAGCATATTTTCTTTCAAAACATACAACCGTTGTTCTACTTTAACAGTAAGGAATGAATACTAAAGAACGATGCAAGTTTTGTGAGAAGGGCTGCATAGTCTACTTTTTTATAAGTGTGGTATATCCACCAGATAGATGATTAACAAAAAATAATAGAACTTATTTGATCAAAGTAAAATTCACTTTATAAGGAATGGTGATTGAGAAGTTTTACTTTTTGTGGAAATTATGTTTAACAGATGATTTATGCAGTCTTTCAAGATATTAAGTTCATTTCAATTTCTCTATATAGCAAAATTTAAGCATTTTAGGAGTAAATTAATGAATATAATCTGTCTAAATGAGTTAATATTCGTAAAGTACTAATATTTGTAAAATATTGCTTAGCACCTAGTATAAATCAATTCAGTCAATCAATCAGGCTCTAGTAATGTAAAAACAAGCTCCTGTTTTAAAGTTATGTACTGGATAGTTAAGGCTTTATTTTGGCACTGTGTGTACTTGAATTATCAAATATTTTCTTTAATGCTTTTTGTATTCACTGTGCTGAGAAGGCCACAAAAGAAAAAAATGACATGACTCCTGCACTTAGTCCAGTTGAAAAAGAACACGGAAATGATTTGAGTGTTTTATATAGCAGTGTTTCATTATGTGTCTCATTGTGTATGATGATTAAGGGAAGAAGGTAAATGATAAAACGTTGACATTTGTCACATTTTAGCACCTCAGTGTTCTGTACTACAGTCTCCTATTGTTTTTCTCAGTGTGAAAATCAGGGCAAAAAATTAAGGAACTTCAGCATTATAGGTAATATTCTCCCTTTTTTAAGCCGTGTGTTGGGTACATAGAGTTCATTTTATTTTATGCTTTTATAACTTACATATGTTGTATATTCTTCTGTACATATCAAATATTTTATAATAAAAAATGTTTTTAAAATAGGTAGAAATTGGGAGGAAAAGCTGCTTTGCAAGAATACCAAAACAAATTAAATTATGTATTCTTTATTATAAAATTGAACTTGTCCACACAAATATTTTACATTATAACAAATATACATAATAATTGAACATTCTTGTCATATAAAGAGGAACATTAACTTCAGAATTAAGTGACTGGTTAATACACTTAGAAAAATGAATTAATTTAAAAAATAGGTGTAATAAAGTGGTCATTAGTTTGCATCTTCTTAGGATGATGATCATCACTATATAAGTTTCTAATAAATTTGAGCCATGGTTATCTTTTCTGAGTACACATATCTAAGTTTTGCCACTTTCCAAAACATATTTAAAAACGTTAGTTGTAATTATACTGTTAAGTGTAATTTTCATAGTGTAAATAAAGTATTAGTACTTTTTTCTTTTTGGAAGAGTCAGAATGGATAATCAATACACCACTGTGGCCTTGTGATAGACTGGATGTACTCAATCGACATAATCTGCTCTGTACAATTGCACATGAAATCTTAGCCAAGAGCCTTTACAGACAGACATTTGAAGTTTTGCAAAATCTACCAGGTTTTCAAAATTCTCAAGGTATGTTTTTTAAAAGTCTAGCTTAATTATCTGTGTTGCCCATCTGGTATTTAACTGTTAATAAGACACAGTTCGCCACCTGTTTTAGTTGAGCGTTATATTCAGCATGTTTTTGTAATGAAGTTATTTTCTGTAAAATGTGTCTCTGCAAATTGAATTTGCTTCCCTGATGGTTTAAAAAAATCCAGAGATGCTTATCTTTTAGGTTGTTCGTCAGCAGTTCCTAACAGAAGCATGTTCATCATTTCCCTTTCCCTACCTCTGTCGTCAGCAAATAATATAAGTGTCCCAGCAAGCTTCATATCTTAAGGGAAGTCATTGCGTTGGAACAATGAAGAATACTTTTTCTTTTATCAATTAAGTATATAACTTAGTTTCCATTACCTTGGAGCATACAATAAACATGGAATAAATGGAGGAAATTAAGCAGATGACAAGTTCAAAGAAAGAGCATTCTGATGTGGGCAATGGTAGGGAGTGCTCTGAATGCTAAAGCTCAAGTCGTATATGGACAGGAAGAGGGAATCTGTGTTAAGGAAACATGAACAAAGGCTTTAGGTCAGAAATGAGCTGAGTAGTGGGTTCAGAGTGATGGGTCAACATTTAATGATAACGTTAACCTAAGGGCCTCCCCTCAGTGCTTTATCAATCATGGTGTTTTAGGAAAGTTTCTCTGGAGGTAATGTTTGTGGAAGAGACTAAAGGAAAAGAGATTAATTTCCTGGTAAGGCCTGGACCACTAAAATATTTAAAGTGATAAAATATCACTAACGTGATAAAAACCTAGAGTCTAAATCCTAGATCAAACTGACTGAATATAGGAAATAAAAGACTTGGGAATGTCCAAGGTGACTTCACTTTCTTCTAAGTGAAGAATAGAAATACCCAGTAAAGGATTTTTTTCTTTAACTTTGAGAGCAGATATTTATGAGGGGATGATTTATAATTGGTCATGGGACATACAAGTCTGAGGTCTTAACTGTAGCTAGAATGCAAACAACTGTGCAGTCATTCCTCTGAGACGCTGAGATGTAGTCACCTGTGGGGATCATAGAGGTGTTAATGCAACCTCTGAAATCATTATCAAGCTTCCTTTCATACTCTTCATTACAAAGTAAATCAACTGTTTTGCTTTTGCTGAATGCCTTTTTGTTTGTTACTTAGAGAATATGTAAGATAATTGCATTTTAGTGACTGACTCCTGTAGAGGGTAGGAAAGTGCCAAGGGGAGCAGAGGGAAAAGGAAAGTAGTAAGAGAAGTTTGAGAGACTAAGATCAATTTCATTATCTAAATTATTTTTTCTTTTCAGAAACTGTGGAGGTCTCACAGTATAGCCTTCTTTTTAATAAACTTCTAGATGCCTGTATAGAAAGCAACAGTCTTGGTATGTCATCCTCTGTAGCAGAATTCATGATTTCAAAGAGCATCCCCATTGATTTTTCCTTTCTTAGAAGATTGATTACGTCTTTAGGAAGGAGTTGTTTATGGCTCAAAGCCAGAGCCCACTACAAAAGTAAGTTACATTTTAAAATTTTAAATTTGATATTTTACATTTGACTTTGATTTTCTAACCCTAAATTGTTATATAATATTTACGACCAGGCGTTTAACTATCTAAAAAGAGCAGTTGATATACATTCAAAGATAGTGGTATAAACAGATTTGTGCTCTTTTGAAACCTTATTTCTCTTGTTTCTAATTACTATATCTTTATTTCTTGGTACATAAGCATGTCTACTGGAGGGTGCACAAAGGATATAAAAACAGAATTTGAACCAGTTTGGCATATCTTATAAATATCTAAGAGTACAACAATTGGGTATAATGACGTTTAAGGACTATTTACATATTTTATTTATCCCTGCTATATGCCTGATCTTTATAACTTAGAATATTTTGTAGCAGGCTACAGAGGAAGTACAGAGGCTGCCGTCACAGTGAACATGATACATAACTGTTTTCACATGGCTCCTGGTAATAGACCTTTGTAATCTGTTTATAGCTGTTTCTCTCTAACCAGTGAGTCTGGAAAATTAATGCTTTCTTTTGCCCCAACCACCTCGCAGTTTTTTTAATTAGAAAGTAATTCTGTATAGAATCCAGAGCTAGAAAACAATTCTTTTCTGTCTTCCTGCAGTAATTTGTCTTAAATTTCTATTTCTACCACTATCATATATGTAACAAATATTTGAATGCCTACTGTCTGTCACCACTGAGCCAGATGAGTCAAACATCCCAGCCACCCCAACCAACACGAAAAACTCTCTAAACGTGGAAGTGTTTTTCACATTACCAGCTGCGATCAGTTTAGCAGGTGGAAACTTTTTTTACCCCAATGAAATGGGAAAGAAAATATTAACGTGCATTACAAATAGTTAAGTATTATTTGATAAAATTATTTCAATTACATATACATATATGGGTACTGGGTCATTACGTAAAATTATTTCTTATTGTAGGTTACAATTAAAAGAAGTTTTGAAAGAATTTTTTTTAAAAAGGATGATCAGAAATTTAGAGGAAAGGTAGAATTATTTGTTCATAACACCTCATTTCAATTTTGTGGTTATGTTTCAACTCCTTATACTATTTCCCTGCTAGAAATCCATACACAAAGTATATATGTACTATTTGCTATAACTTCTTGATTTTAGTGTATAGAATCAATGTTACTGGAGTTGTTTTTCAAAGAACTGTGCAATTTGAGGAAAATGCCATCAGAACGTGTTTGTACGCCACAGGAACAAAGTACAAACTTGGAAACATTTAAATTAGATTTCTATGAATCTTTCTACTTTTTAGTTGGAAATAAAATTTTATATTAAAGCAACTAAACTTAATCATTTATTTTAAAAATTATTAACACCTGTATTGATACATAATTCAAATACCACACAGTTCATCCATTTAACATGTACAATTCAGTGGTTTCAGTATATTTACCAAGTTGTGCAACCATCACCACAATCAATTTAGAACATTTTCATCATACCAAAAAGAAACCCCATACCTAGTAGCAGTCACTCCCCATCCCCCCACATTCTTCCAGCCCTCATAATAATTTCTTTTTAAAGATTTTTTTAGCAGTGTGTTAAAGTAATTAATGCCTAGGTACAATTCAGTACCTTTCTTATTAGCACTTTCCCTCTTATCTAAACACGTCTATGCCTAATTTCATACACAGTGAAACTTCTGGGACTTAGGCAAGTGAAGTGTTATGGTAAAGAGTATTTTTGGGTTTTTTTAAATGTACCTGAATTATCAAATGAAATGAGTTATTTATAGTCACTGATCAGTCTTCAAAACATCTCATTTTCTGACAATGTTGACATTTAAAATATCATTGGAACTCTCTTTAGATTTATCTTCACACAAAATTAACACTTGCTAGAAAAGCGTTTTAATGCCTTATAATCACCTCTAGTAGTACTTGATTCTGGGCTTGCAGCTAATTTTTCATCAAGGCACTGGTTAAGGCTGTGCTGCCAATGCCTTTGTTTTGCTTTTGTAAAAGATATTTTTTACAGTTTCATTGAGATAATTTCACATACCATAAAATTCACCCATTTAAAGTGTACAGTGCATTAGTTTTCATTATATTCACAGAGTTGCACAGCCATCACCACAATTTAAATTATGGAACATCTTCAGCACTTCCAGAAAGAGATACCCTAAACATATTAGCATTCATTCCCTACTCCCTGGATGTCTTGCCTGACCCAGCTCCAGCAACAACTAATCTACTCTCTGTTTCTATGGATTTGCCTGTCCTGGGCATTTCACATAAATGGAATCATTCAATATGTAATTTTTTGTGACTGGCCTCTTACACTTAGCATAATGTTTTCAGGGTTCATCCAGTTGTAGCATGTAACAGTACTTTATTCCTTTTTATTGCTGAATAATATTCCATTATATGGAATTTGTTTATCCATCCATCAGCTGATGGACATTTGAGTTGTTTCCACTTTCTGGCTATTATGAGTATCACTGCTGAAAATATTCACATACAAGTTTTTGTGTGAACATGTATTTTCTTTTCTCTTGGGAGCAGAATTGCTGGCTCATATGGTAAATCTGTATTTACCATTTTGAGGAACTGCCAGTCTGTCTTCCAAAGAAGCTGCACCATTTTATATTTATATTCCTACCAGCCATGTATGGGATCTCTAATTTCTTCCCATCCTCACCAACACTTGTTACTATGTTTTTTTTATTTTAGCCTTCCTATTACATGTAAAGTGATACCTCATTGTGGTTTTGATTTGCCTGCTCCTAATGATGTTGAGCATCTTTTCATATGCTTATTCATCATTGTATATCTTCGGTGGAAAAAATCCTTTAGCCGTTTGTTTTCTTTGCATATTTTTAACTGGTTTTTTTAATTTGTGACTTGTAAGAGTGTGTGTGTGCATATATACACACTCATATGTACATATACACATAATATACATATACATACATATACACTCTGGATACAAGTCCCGTGTCAGATATATGATTTCAAATATTTTTTTCCCATTCTGTGAGTTGTTGCTCACTTTCTTGATGGTTTTGCTTTGCTTTTGTTCCCAAACTAATGAGAAGGAAATTGTCCAGGGACAGTAAAGTGGCCTTCCTGATGCTCGTGATTTTCTCTCTCTAGTCCTAAAAATACAGCTTTTCTCTCAGAGCTGAAAAGTCAGGAAGGGAAATGTTATTTCCTTGTTATTAGTGTGTCTTTTCATTACTTTCCACCCATAAAACCAAATGGGAGTATTTTTATTTTCAGGTTTAATTTTAGGAGGAAAAAGTAATGTTAGTAAATTTCTATTCAATTTCTTATTTTTTGTTTTCCTCTTCTGGTCAGAAAAGTAAAACAAGAAT
The DNA here is from genome assembly GCF_041296235.1 of Equus asinus. NCBI lineage: Eukaryota > Metazoa > Chordata > Mammalia > Perissodactyla > Equidae > Equus > Equus asinus. The sequence continues at coordinate 53,754,045 of NC_091810.1, read as the reverse complement.
GCATGTAAATTGTACCTACCAATAGCTAGGAAAGTGAATAAGGATAGTTGGTTAGTCCTGGAAGTGACCTAGGGAGGTGGGACTACTTAGTGGTTAAGAATCCGAAATCTGGAGTGAGAGGTCCAGGGTGCTTACCCAAAGCCCCTCATCTGTAATGTGGGAGTCATTGTACCTAATTTCAAAGGTAGTAAATTTCAGGTCCCAAGCACAGGTACCTGGCTCGTAGTAGATCCTCAAAGATTAGCCATGGTCATCCACATTAGAAAGATTTCTTGAAGAAACCTAACAAAACATTTTAAACACATTTTACATACAGATTTAAATTGATTTCAGTAAAATATAGCAATATAATATTGCCTGTGTACAATTTGGATGTCCGAGGACTTAAGGGGATTTCCCTATTTATCACTTGTAATGAACACCTAAACAGTTTAAAAGTTAAATCTTTTCTTTTGAAAAGTAAAAATCTTAGAACATGAATTGGTGAGTATAGCTACAACACACTGAGCACCTACACAATGGAAATGTTTGTTATTAGTTTTTATATCTAGTGCTTAGCTGAATGCCAGACATATAGTAGGAATTGTAAATATTTATTGCACAAACTACAAATAAATGCACTCAAATATACTATAACAACTATGTGATACAAAGTAAAATCCTCAAATTATAATTTCTGTTTTCTTTTCTATGTTTTGGATTCATAATTCAACATAGGCAATAATTATAAATATATGTAGTTGCTTTTAGACAAGATCCCATTAAAACAAAACCCAAGTAGCTATTCTGTTTTTTAGTTATTCTGAAATTACAGTGTGTTGACTATGGCTTGAACTAAATGGGCAGTTGCCAAGATAATGCCTTAGAAGTCATTTTTCAGAGTTTGTAAAATATATTTCTCACTTTATAGTTAATGTTTCAAAAGCATTTTACAAAGAATAATTTCAACTGTACTAGGATAACCTCACTACCATTTAATTTGCATAATAAATCTTCTAATGTGAAGAATTCTTCTGTAATATAAGTAATTATCACCTGTGGATATTTTGGACATCTAGGTTTTCACCTATTGCAGTTTTAGTAAAGTTTCACCTCTTATTTGATTTTCAGGTGCTCTTTCATTGGGTTGCTACCGACCATTGGAGGGAAATTTATACCGAAAACTTCTACTGATTCCTTCTTATTTCTCTGAGATTGAAATGCTTTTAGCTATTGAAATCTTCCTGGTATCTAATGCTAGTAGTATTCAGGGTCCTGGAACTTCTACACAGATGCTGCAGATAGTTTTGAAAAGGTAGGTTGATAGAACTTCTAACTGCATCCTGAAAGCAGATCATGGCACCCTACACCTGCCGTAGGACATAACTATTTTATATTTTTATATCTGTGTTTATATATATGTTCTTATGCATTTATATTTATATCTCATGTATGTGTGTATTTAAAAACTTTGGTAACATTTAAATTGAGAAAGGATTTGACCTGTTGGAGACTTAAAACCAAACAAGTTAGTAGCATTCAGTAAAAACTTTAATAACTTCAAAGATGCTGTTGGATGTTCAAGGAGATGGATCCTCTTTAGGTATCAATCTGTTTTGTGTACTGATAGTTTTTAGATAGGTACCTAAAAGTTATTTATCTTTTTGGTCAACACAAAAGATCTAAGAACCAGGTCTAAAAGAGAAATATGTGATAGTTTATTAGGTTCAGTCAAGAATCCTATTGAAAATAAAGCCATCAGCCTAGTTTCTATATTTTAAAATGTTATAAATGCATAAATATTATAATGTAGCTGTTAGACCAGAGTGGCATCCCTTCAGATAATTTTGTTCAAAATCCCAGAATGCAGGCTTATACCACTCCAATTTCTTGTCAGCCTCATCCAGGAAACTTGTAATATAAGAATCCCATGGGACTCCCATTTTAAAGTTTCTTGACAAAAATTTTGCTTCAGTTTACTGGTGTTACAAACCACATCCTCAGACTGAATATTCTGTCAGTTATCTATTACTGTGTATAAATTATCCCAAAACTTAGTGGCTTAAAACAGCAAATATTATTTTAGTTTCTGTGGGTCAGGAATTTGGGGGTATCTTAGCAGGATGGTTCTGGCTCAGGTCTCTCACTTTGTTGGAGTCAGAATGTGGTCAGGAGCTGGATTCACCTACCTGATCGGGACTGGAGGATCCGTTTCCTAGGTGGCTCACTCACATGCCTGTTGGCAGGAAGCCTCAGTTCCTCACCACATGGGCCTTTCCATAGGTTTCCTTGAGTGTCTTCATGACATGACAGGTAACTTCTCCAAGTGAGTGATCCAAGAGAGAAAAAGCAAGGAGGAAGCTACAGTGCCTTTTATGACCTTTATCAAGAACTGTGAAAGCTGAGATTTTACCCTATTTGCAGACTACAAGTCAGCCTGCCACAGTCTCATGGATCCAAGCAAGACTCCTGGGTGGGAGACAGATGACTTAATTACTTATGGTACGGCAAGCAGCATGACTATCTGCCTATTTGTATCTCTTCCTCTTGCTTCCAAGTCCCACAGATGGGCCCAGATGGACACCTGCACATGCAGTGGGTTCTGTTACAAGAGGAATCCTGAATCCAAATCTTTTTTTCTTTTTGAGGAAGATTAGCCCTGAGCTAACCACTGCCAGTCCTTTTTGCCGAGGAAGACTGGCCCTGAGCTAACATCCATGCCCATCTTCCTCTTACTTTATACATGGGACACCTACCACAGCATGGCATGCCAAGTGGTGCCATGTCCACACCCGGGATCCAAACTGGCGAACCCCGGGCCACTGAGAGGCGGAACGTGCACACTTAACCGCTGACCACCGGGCCGACCCCACCCAAATCTCTGATAATGGCTAATAAGCACGCCTGCCCCTTTGCTGCGGGAAACACTATCTCCATCTTGTAAGGCTGTAAGCAAACCCCTTTAGTCTAGAAGGAGAAACTATCTTTGTGTTCCACGTTGTTCACTATATAAACATCTTGAAATCCAGAAAAAGGGGTTCAGTGTCTCAGCTCTCAAAACTTCCAGAAATGCAGGAGACCCATGGAGAACTATCATCTAACAACCTAGTGTCCAAAGTCACACACTGTCATTTCTGCTTTATTCTATTTGTGATAAATGAGTCATTTAATCTAGCCCATACTTAAGGCAAGGAGAATTAGGAAATAATCTTAGGTCCACCTTGTTTTTTAAACCCACTAAAATTACCCTTTTTTGTTATAGCTCAGTTCTTTTCTGAGGGCTTCCTTATTTACCACTGTGCACTACAGTAGCATGAGGCATTTGGGCTCCCCATCATCCTAATGAGGGTCTGGTTTTCTCAGTTTTCCATGCTCCACACATAAGCAGCCTCTTTATTCATTGTTGAATTTGGGGGGTATTTGTGACCCCAGTGCATAACTGGTGACGTGCCTAGATCTTTGATTTTGTCCAAGCCAATATTATTTTCTCTATTATCATCAGACTGAGCCCTGCCTTGTTACATTAACCTCTATGAGAGAGAATTCTACTCATCTTTAGAGTTTCAAAAACTGCACATAGTTAACATATGCCCAGTCTACCAGATTCCAGGCACCAATTCCCTAAGCCAGAATGTACTAGAAGGTGCCTGACCAATCTTTCCTCTCTGTGACCACTGGTTCCTGTTCCAAGTGGAAGTCCTCACTCCTACCACTCTGTGGACCCAACAGTGGTGTTAATGCAGGTAGGCTCATTCTTGGGCCCTGCTGCTGGACCATACAGGTGCCAAGAGTAGGACGCAGTGAACACAAATGAAAAGTGATGCTTAATATAACAGCCACATTTCTATTTTAAATACTTCCCACTCCCTATCCCATAGGAAAAACGGCCATGAGGTATGAATTTTGTACATTGGAAACTAGTACAAAAATTGTTAGAAAAGTAAACTGTAGCACTTAGTGAAGTACCTTATATCAGGACTGAAGAAAATAACGGGAAATTTAGTAAAGGCATATAGCTACAATTTCCATTACCAGATATTAGCTACATGTTAAATATATGCTTATAATTAAAAATATCCAATATCAAAGTAAAACATGTGAATGTTAGTAACTCCAAACTTCACTAAATTCAGTATTCTTTAATGCATTATAATGAATAATTACAGTTATTAACTTTGAAAATACAAAGATAGAGGTTATTAACTGTGTTCTAGATCAGTGTTTTTCAGACTGTGATTCATAGTCCATTTGTGTGGTGAAATCAGTTTAGGGGTTACAATCACATTATTAAAAAATGAAAGAGAAAATAGAGTACATTTCATAAGGGTTAGTCTAGTTTTGTGAAACTTTTATTTCAGTTTTTATTTGAGAGTGTATACTGGTCACAATATGAAATGTCTGTGTGTCATGGTCAAAAAAGTTTGCAAGCCACTGTTAGAAGAATATAGTAAAAAGACTTTGACGCTTAGGACCAATAAATGTAAATGAGTGTCTTTTGAAGAAACTATATAGCTTCTTTTCAGTTTCTGACTTTGTGAGGTGTTCACTTTGTAGATGTGAAGAAAACAAATCTCGGAGCAAGGATGATTATCAAGCTGCAGTAGAAAGATTAATTATGGCTGCTCGTATATCAGATCCAAAGCTTTTCATTAAGCATATGACCGTCAATGTTAATAAGGAACAGGTTTACAGTTTGGAACAGTGTTCTGCCCTGAAATGGTTGAAAGAGAATATGAAGTGGGCTGGAAAGGTTTGGCTTTTCAGTAACCATTAGTTCATTAATAAAGGATTATTTTTAAGTTCAAGTAATCATTGTTGAAAATAAAAGGCAATAAAAATAAAGACAGTTTTCACTATACTCAGCTTTTGTCCTTTACTGATTTATGGTAAATAGTTTTCAAACACTCTTTCAAGAAAATTTTGATTGATGTATACAATTTATACTGGTTTTACTCACACTGAAAAGTCATTTTTCAAATTACTTTTTACTTCTCTTTAATTTAGGTAACCCTAAGTATTAGTAAATCCCTATGTATTCTGAAATCCAAACAATGAAAAATGACAAACCGAATATTGTGCAGCATTTAAGAGGGAGACATAAAAGGGAAAATATGCAAGCAGGTAACTGGAGTTTTCAGAAAAACCTTTAGTGGTATGAAATAGGTTTAGTGGATACTCAGTCCAGTCTCTATTCTACATCTGTAATCTGGAATAGTAAAATAATATTGAAAAATGACTCAAACACTAAAGTTGCAGAGTACCTTCTGAGTTATACCAAAAAAATTTAAATTACCCTCTGAATAGTTTTCCTTTAGTGTATTTTAGAATACAGTATGTATTTTGAAAATTTGTAATTTATGTATATTATATCAGGTGTAACTAAAGAAAACACTATTTTAAACAAATTTACCAGAACTTAAATATCCAAAGATGTTCCTTTCAAACCACCTTAGGAAGTTCAAAGTCTTTTTCTGAGGTCATCTTCAGAATCTGTAGCACAGTCATTCTCCAAGGTGGTTGTCCTCATTCCTTAATTTGATACTTTAAACTATAATTTAAAATCGTTTAGAGAAAAAAAGTCTGAAAAAAGTGAGTAATAAAAGATTGAGTCGTGACTAGAGGGACTGAAAGTATTTCTTAAAGGAATCCCCAAAATATGGTAATGCAGCATCACTGGAATAAGTCTATAACCTCACAAGACTAAAAAAGGTAAATCCTAGCACTTAGCAAACTGCCTTACTATGATAAAATGTGGACTGAATACTATCAGGAATGGGATAAAGGAAGCGAGGCGGGAGACGTCAAGAAAGATGCCCAGTTCTCTGGTATGAGCAAACTGGATGACTGTAACTGCCATCACTTAAATGCGGCACCTAGGAACTCAATTAGGTTTGGAGATTACTACCATCAGTTTGAAGTGCCTTTGAGGACAAGTGGAGAATGGTCAGTAGGCAGTTATCAATTAGCCTGTTCTATAAGAGGTGCCTGAAACCCGAAGAAAGGAATTAGAGACTGTTTAGATGCTCGTGGCAAGGATGTATTTGAAAGGATGAAGATGCGAGAATTTATGATAAACTTTTAGGAAAAATGGGATTGGAAGGAATGGATCATAAGTGACCAGATTGTTTCTAATGAGAAGAGCCTTTAGGACTGGAACAAATGGAGGTAATTTTTTTGCCTCAGTCAACGATGCCAAAAGTTAGAAAAGGGAAAAGAGCAGTTACTTATTTGCCTAATTTCATCTGTAGCAGTTTCTACGAGTAATCAATGTCACAGGAACGAAATAAAGCTAATAGTAATAAACTCAAGCTGATAGTGGAGAATATTTAAGGTTTGAAAATAGCCAGATATTGAAGGGGCCAAAGTCGAAAAAAAAAGCAAACTGGATAAGAGAAATTTCTAAAAATCAGCTATATTTATGTAAGGAAAACCAAAGGACATACTTCAATAAGACCTTTAAAATCTGCAGTTCTCAACGGAGAGTCTTGCTGAGGCCTGAGCTCTGCGGGCGGATCCGCTGAGCCAGCCTCGCCCCCTCCCAGGGGGCTGGGGGGGGTCCCAGACCGCGGAGAGGGGGAGGCGTGGGGCGGCCGGGCGCATGCGCGCGTCCTCCAGCCGCCCTCGCTCCTCGTCCTCCAGCTCCAGGATCCGGCGCGTGCTCAGTCGCCCTTCGTTCCCCGCCCTCCCTCCTGACCCTCGGGCCAGGCCCCGCCACCTGCGGCCCAGTCCTTTTCCGACTACCTCCGGCCTACTCCTTTCTATCTCGGAGTGCTCATTCGCGCCTCCTAAAGCTCTCAGCGGAGAGCGCGGAGCCCCTCCGGCCGGGCGGTAAGGAGGCAGAGGGGCCGGGGCTTCAAAGCTGCAGGGAAGGCGGGGCGGTCACCTGGGCGCTGACGTCAGCGCGGGCAGAGTCCCGCCAAGGCTTTTAACCCGCGGCTTTGCCGCGCGCAGGCGCTCCAGGGAGGAAGGCCTGGCACGCTTCAGCCAATGAGCCGGTCCCGGTGCCCGTACCCGCCTCGAGCGACCCGCCGCGGGAGGCGCCGGATGGACGAATGGAGCAGTGCCCGCCGGGCTGAGATTTCAGGGCTGGGGGCTCAGAGAGCACTGCGGGTAGGAGCCTGTCCGCAAGCGGGTCGAGCGCGGGCGGGACCGCCGGGCCCTGTGGCGCGCGCTCGTCGGCTGGGCCGGCGCCCCGGTGCGCATGCGCCCCCGCACAGCCGAGCGCGCCCCCGCACAGCCCTGCGGGAGGAGTGGCGGTCCTCCCTCCCTGTCCTGGGTGGGAGGTGGAACAAGTCGGAAGAAGCCCTCGAGGCGGACCCTTGCCAGAACTGTAAGAAGCAGGTGGGGAGGGGCTCCCGTTGTGCCTTCAGGCCGATCGGGGCGGAAAGAGGAGTCCGGGCAGGCAGCGCGCGGAGTCACCTTAGCGCGACGTGCTAACTTTTGAACTGAAGCGCTGCCAGGGGCCGGGAGGATCCGCTTCGCATCTGTTCTAACTTGAGAGGAGAAACCGAAGACGGTTTAGGTTGTGTTGTTTCCGACTATAATAGCTCCCCGAAGTCTGACTTATAGACAATTGTTATGATTCAAATCTCATAGCAAAAGATTTAGAAAAGGAAGCTAAAGAATCTAGCTGTTTCGCTCTAGCTGTAATTTAATTTATCTAGTAGGACTTCCTGCTTTTGCTTTTTCTTTGCCTTTTTCCTTTCCCTAAGAAGTATTCAACTGAAAAGAAATGAAAAATTGCCTGCTTTTATCCCTCCCTGATGGAACAAACTGCTTTTTAAATCCTTACAAGATAGTTACTAAGAGAAGTCACATTTTAAATGAGAGTAGCCTGAGGATATTAACCTTGTTAAAATAAGTTACTTCCAAATAGAAATTGTGCCAAATGGCCAAAGATCAATCCTAGGACCTCTATTTGGCAAATACTGTTTCTGTATCTATCAAAAGTAATTTAAACGAAACAGTTTTTCTTAAATAACCCATAATTAGGTTTTTCCACCAATTTAGATATCTCTATCAAGTTTGATTTGAAACTTCACGGAAGACTTAATGCCTCACTTAGCACATAATTTAGGTTAAAATCGGAAATTTTCATTTTATGAAATAGAAGTTAACATCACTATTAAATGGATTACAGCACCCACTTACAATGGTTTGTAAATGAATTGTGTCCTTTCGTATCTTCCACCCTCCATCCAAAGAGGACACCATCTCCTTGGAAAAGACCTTCCAGAGCCCCCTATTCTAACTGTAGCACCTGGGAGTTTCCCATAATACTCTCCATGGCTGTATTATTTCCTTTACTGCATTGTTTGGTAGTTATCTACCTGTGTCTGGTTTTCCACTCCCTCCCTCTCTCCTAGACTGTAAGTTTTTGGAGAAATGAATTGTCTTAATGTTTTTCTATTCCCAATACTTTGCATAGAGCTTGGCACTTAAGTGCTTGATAAATACCTGTTGATGAACTGGGTGAATCAAGAACCTGGAATGCCTCCTGAGTCTGATAAGACAGTATAACCTTTTTAGTTATCTTGTCGCACGCCAGAGGCCTTTTCTCAATGGGAGGGGAGGGAGCTACCTTCAATATGTACAAGAACCACTCGTGTAAGAATTTGTCTGAAGACAGGAACCCTGCAGTTGACCTGGGTGCCGCAGGCTTTCACACTGTTTCTCACTAGCAAATGAGAGCACCCTATTCTCCTCTGAAGCAGTTTAATTTGTATGTTAAAAGCATTTTTTTAATTTTTAAGAATATATGTCACATGTTCATTGTAAATTAACTAGGAAATAAGTAAAGAATTAAAGCACTTAATATTCTACCACTTAGAGATAGCCAGTTAAAGATTGCATATGTATATCCTTCTAGTCTTTGCAAGCATTCAGCCTTGTATCTGTGCTCTCTTAAGTAAGTCTAGATTATTCCCGTTACTTCATGAGGAAGTTTAGTGAGAATTCAGTCCATCACAGGTAGCATTGAACCTTTAAATAGTCCAAATGGTTCTTTTTTTCCTCACTGTATCTCCATTTGGTCCCAGAAATATTCAAATTAGTAGGAATATTTCCTAGATACGTGTATTTGTCTCAACAAAATATCAAGGTAAATAAAAGGTCAAATAAAATCACTTTTTTAAACATTTAAATGAATACCTATAAACACAGTCTGTATCCCAGAGACTTTTGCCGCACGATTCAATGAGAAAATAAAGTGAGGAATGCATTGTTGTTTGAAAATGCACTTTCTTTAAAACGTAATTCCTAATCTTTCTTTAAAATACGTTTCCATCATTCTATTAATGGCATTTATGCTTCATTACATATATTAACTGCATCATGAAAATTTTTTTTTAGGTATTTTCATTGCTTAAGATTTGACAGAATAGGACCTTAGCCCTGAAGTGGTTTGTTTTGAGAGAATATGCTGCTCAGCAGTTCTCTGTAAGAATGGAATAATGGAGAGGAGAAAGCTCAGAGCTTGCTAAGTAAAGGGAAAAAGAATTTTTTACCTGGTGATTATTGTGTGAATAATGTGGCGTTTCAAGACTTTAATAAAGGACTGCTCATAGGATTTTTTAAATCACTATCTCAGTTGACATGGAGACCATAATGTAGTTGAATGTCTTGCTAAAATCTAAATTATTGGAAAAGTTCATGTGATTCAAATCTTTCCCCCCTTTTATTTGCTTAACTTTTTTAAAAAATAAACTTTATTTTTTAGAGAGATTTTAGGTTCACAGCAAAATTGATCAAAGTACAGAGAGTTCCTGTGTAGCCCCTGCCCCCCTACACACACAGCCTTCCACACCTGAGTGGCACATTTGTTACAGTCAATGAACTGATGTTGACACACCATTATCACCCAAAGTCCATAGTTTACATTAGGGGTCACTCTTGGTGGTGTACGTTCCATGAGTTTGGACAAATGTGTAATGCCATATACCCACATTATAGCATCATACAGAGTAGTTTCACTGCCCTAAACGTCCTCTGTGCTCCGCCCATTCATCCCTCCCTCCCTCCCCGCCTGACAACCGCTGATCCTTTTACTGTCTCCATAGTTTTGCCTTTTCCAGAATGTCACATAGTTGGAATCATAATCTTTTCAGATTGGCTTCTTTCACTTAGTTATATGCATTTAAATTTCCTTCATGTTCTTTCATGGCTTGATGGCTTCAAAAAAAAATGTTTAATTTATTTAAACTAAAAAAAAAAACCCAAACAATTCACTCATTTCTGCTACTTCTCACCCCCTGCCTTTTGCAACCACCAGTCTGTTCTCTGTATCTATCAGCTTGGGTGTGTTTTGTTTTGTTGTATATCCCACCTATGAGAGAGATCATACGGTATTTGTCTTTCTCTTTCTGACTTATTTCACTTAGCATAATGCCCTCAGGGTCCATCCATGTTGTTGCAAATGGCAAGATTTCATTCTTTTTTACAATTTCTTTATTCACTCATCATCAATTGATGGACTCAGGTTGTCTCCATATCGTGGCTATTGTAAGTGCTGCAATGAACATAAGGTGGCATATATTTTTTCAAATTCATGTTTTCATTTTCTTCAAGTAAATGTGCAGAAGTAGAATTGCTGGATCATGTGGTAGTTCTATTTTTAATTTTTTGAGGATCCTCCATACTGTTTTCCATAGTGGTTGCACCAATTTAAATTCCCACCAGTAGTGTACAAGGTTTTCCTTCTCTCCACATCCGTGACACCACTTATGTCTTATCTTTTTGATAATAGCCATTCTAACAAATGTGAGGTGATATCTCATTGTGGTTTTGATTTGCTTTTCCCTGATGATTAGTGGTGTTGAGCATCTTTTCATGTACCTGTTGGCCATCTGTATGTCTCCTTTGGAAAAATGTCTGTTTAGATCTTCTGCCTATTTTTTAATCAGATTGCTTGTTTTGTTGCTATAGAGTTGCATGAGTTCCTTTTATATTTTGGATATTAGCCCCTTATTAGATATATAACTTGCAATTATCTTCTCCTATTTAGTAGGTTGCCTTTCATTTTGTTGGTGGTTTCTTTTGCTGTGCGGAGGCTTTTCAGTTCGCCCTAGTCCCACTTGTTTATTTTTGCTTTTGTTGCCTTTGCTTTTGATATCATATTCGAAAGTCGTCACCAAGACCCATGTTAAGGAGCCTACCATCTATGTGTTCCAGGAGTTTGATGGTTTCAGGTCTTATGTTCAAATCTTTAATCCATTTTGAGTTAACTTTTGTGTATGGTGTAAAATAATGGTCCAGTTTCATCCTTTTGCATGTGGCTGTCCAGTTTTCCCAACGCCATTTATTGAAGAGACCGTCCTTCCCTCATTGTATAGTCTTGGCTCCTTTCTTCTAAATTAATTGACCATATGTGCATGGGTTATTTCTGGGCTATTTTGTCCCATTGGTGTCTGTTTTCACGCCAGTACTATACTGTTTTAATTACTGTCGCTTTGGAAGTTTCCTCCATATCTTTCTGTGGCTTGATGTCTCTCTTTTTAGTGCTGAATAGTGTTGCATGGTCTGGATGTACTGCAATTTATTGATCCATTCACCTACTGAAGGACATCTTGGTTGCTCCCAAGTTTTGGCAATTATGAATAAAGCTTCTATAAACATCCGTGGGCAGGTTTCTTTGTAGACATAAGTTTTCACTGCATTTGGGTAAATACCAAGGAGTTTGATTGGTGGATTGTGTAATAAGAGTATGTTTAGTTTTGTAAGAAATGCCAAACTGTCTTCCAAAGTGGCTGTACCATTTTGGATTCCCACCAGTAGTGAATGAAAGTTCCTGTTGGTCCACATCCTCACCAGCATTTAATGTTGTGAGTATTTTGGATTTTGGTCACTCTAATAGATGTGTAGTGGTATCTCGTTGTTTGAATTTGCAATTCCCTAATGATGTATCATATTGAACATCTTTTCATATGATTATTTGCCATCTGTATATATTCTTTCCTGAGGGATCTGTTCAGGTCTTTGACCTGTTTTTTAATCAGATTGTTCATTTTCTTATTGTTGAATTTTAAAGATTTTTTTGTATAGTTTGGGTAACACTTCTGTTTCAGATATATATATCTTTTGCGAATATTTTGTCCCAGTCCGTGGCTTGTCTTCTCATTCTCTCTACATTATCTTTTGCAGAGCACAAATTTTTAATTTTAGTGAAGCTCAGTTTATTAATTCCTTCTTTCATGGATCATGCCTTTGGTGTTGTATCTAAAAAATCATCAACATACCCAAAGTCATCTGGAGTTTTCCCCGTGTTATCTTCTAGGAGTTTTACAGCTTTATATACATTTAGGTCTATGATTCATTTTGATTTAATTTTTGTGAAGGGTGTAAGGTCTGTGACTACAATAATTTTTTTGCACATGGATGCCCAGCTGTTCAAGCACCATTTGTTGAACAGATTTTCTTTGCTCCAATGTATTGCCTTTGCTCGTTTGTCAAAGATCAGTTGACCATGTTTATGCGGGTCTATTTCTGGGCTCTCCGTTCTGCTCCCCTGAGCTATTTGCCTGCTCTTTCAGCAGTGCCACACTGTCTTAATTGCTGTAGCCTGAAGTCAGGTAGTGTCAGTCCTCCAGCTGTGTTGTTCTGCAATATCGAGTTGGCTATTCTGAGCCTTTTGCCTCTCCAGATAAACTTTAGAATGAGTTTGTCAAAATAAAATAACTGCCTGGAATTTTTATTGGGATTGCATCAAATCTGTAGATCAAGTCGGAAAGAGCTGACATCTTGACAATATTGAGTCTTCTTGTCCATGAACGTAAAATCACTCTCCATTTATTTAATTCTTTGATTTCTTTCATCTGAGTTTTGTAGTTTTCCTCATATAGATCTTGTACATATTTTGTTAGATTTTATAGCTAAGTATATCATTTTGGGGGGTGCTAATGTAAATGGTAAAGTTTTTAATTTCAAATTCCACTTGTTCATTACTGGTATCTGCTTAACTTTTTAAGCAATTAATGGATGCCTGGGAGTTGACGTACGTATATATTCAGAAATGTTTTGCCACCTGAGACCCGTGAGGAGGTAAGCTTCGTGTTCCAATCTGTAATTAGTATTGGGGGGGAAATCTGTTATGCATTTGGCTAATTTTAATTTATTGTTATTTTTTAGATTCTAAAGTTATTTTATATTATGATAGAGGGCAGGAACAAAAAAAGAAAACAATTTGTATCAATATCCAGGTCCTCCAAGAGTCCATTCAGAGCAGAAAGTAAAAAGAATACCAGCTTTTTTAAAAAGTTCAGTGTGAAAAGTTTAAGGAAAGATAAAGTTTCTCCTTAACAGTTTTTATCGTGTTGCCCTCAAGTCTATTGCTGTCATATGGAAAATCACTTCACATTTAAATTGTATAGTAAGGCCATTTGACTACCCTGTTTGCTATTTATATATTTATAATCTAAATCCTATCAACTTCAAGAAAGGATTTAAGGACTTCAGCAATATAAATTTAATTGGCATACTGTAGTAGGCATATCTAGAGTAACTGAAATAGAGATCAGAAGTCCTATAGAGAAAGAAGTCATTGTGTTAAAAAGCAGAAATGATTAAACAATTACTCAAGCTTCAGATTTAGTCCTGGCTTCTATGGTAGCCAAGTAAAAGGGAAAGGAAATAAGGTGTTCGTTTGGCTCAAAATATATAACTAAAATACACTTTGACTTGTTACGTAAAAGTGATGTGTGTGGGCCAGCCTGGTGGCGCAATGGTTAAGTTCTCAGGTTCTGCTTCAGCGGCCCAGGGTTCACCAGTTCAGATCCCGAGTGTGGACCTATGCACCGCTTGTCAAGCCATGCTGCGGCAGGCGTCCCACATAAAATAGAGGAAGATGGGCACGGATATTAGCTCAGGGCCAGTCTTCCTCAGCGAAAAGAGGAGGATTGGCAACAGATGTTAGCTCAGGGCTAATCTTCCTCAAAAAAAAAAGATTATTTGTGAAGTTTTAGGTTATTAAAACATATTTGGCAATAATTAGTACCTTTAAATAACTATTCTGTACATGATATTTCAGTAAATAGTTACTGTTAAAAGGAAGTTCTTTAGGGGAAACAGACTCCACCAACTCAGTATATGACAAGGATTATCAAACAATGGGATACTTTCTTTGATTGAATCTATGACACAATTGTTTAAAAAAAAAGGAACAAGAGAAAGATTGAAAAACAAAGAGACTGAGATTCTGGACAATGCCCCGAAAAGTTGTTCTTCTGCAGACTTGGAGACTTTCTTCATGTTGTGGTATCTTTCAATAATGTTCAACCACAGAAAACTAGGGTAAAGTACTGTGTTGTCATGCTCTAATACAAGGAGGGACCATGGGAGCCTGGAAGAATGAGCTTCGTGACTTCCAGTAGGCTGTTTCCTTCAGCGATGCTTGCCTCCTCACGCCCTGCCGCTGACAGGCAGGGGATAGTCGTGACTGCATAAAAGAGCCATCCCTTTCCAGCTTGTTTGATCCCAGCCTTCAGAAAACTATGTTTTCATCATAACCCTAAAGTAAAAGTTTCGTAACAGTAGTACTCTTGCCACACACACTATGCAATGGTGTTTTCTGTGTCTTTTTTTTTTTTTTTCAGTGTTGGTCATGGCCTAGTAAGTTGATTTCACAACACTGTGGAACATGAGAAACTCTGCTCTAGAGTAATTGCAGTGCAAATTCTTTTGTCGTTAATTAGAAATCAAGTCATATGCTTTAAGTACAAAATAGATACGAGTAGTAACATTCTCTCACTTCTGTCGGTCGATCCCGTGCACTGTTCTAATGGCTGTACATTTTTTTTTTTTTTAAGATTTTATTATTTCCTTTTTCTCCCCAACACCCCCCGGTACATAGTTGTGTATTCTTCGTTGTGGATTCTTCTAGTTGTGGCATGTGGGACGCTGCCTCAGCGTGGTTTGATGAGCAGTGCCATGTCCACACCCAGGATTCGAACCAACGAAACACTGGGCCGCCTGCAGCGGAGCGCGCGAACTTAACCACTCGGTCACGGAGCCAGCCCCTCTAATGGCTGTACATTTGATTTAACTCAAGGCAATATTGCTCTTATCAGTAGGAGAACTTCATTTTTTAAAAAGTCCACATTATTTGACAAATTTCTCACATTACATAGTCTGTGTTCTACAAAAATTAGAAGTAAATTATACATATATTTTAAACGTACTTGAGATATTTATGATTTAAAGAAACTCTCTAGGGCAGGGATCAGCAGACTGTGGTCCTTGAGCCAAATTGTCCCAGGGCCAGGGCCAGTTTATGTAAATAAAGTTGTATCTGAGCACAACCATGCTCATTCGTTTGCCTGTTGCCCATGGCCGCTTTCCTGCTACAACAGCAAAGTTGCATAGTCACGACACAGACCATGTGGCCCACAAAACCTAAAATATTTACTCTGTGACTCTTTACAGAATAACTTTGCTGTCCCCTGTTCTAGTAATTCCTTTTTCCAAAATCTAATCCTTTTATAAATCCAGATTTTCGTGTACTGAATTTGCTCAATTTAAAATAACACAATGTTGGTTTTGATTTTATTTTCCTTGGTTTCGTGTTCCTTGATTTGATTCAGTTTCCTTTCGTTCAATACCCACTATACATTCATTTTAACATTTCATACATTATCAATAATACCTGTGCCAGACCCTGTGGTGTGGCCGCCATAAGATACTGATTGAGTTCTCCTGCCCCTGTGGGTCCGCCACTGGATTTGCCCTGAGGCCACACTCCCTGGCCTGTCAGTGACTGAGCAGAGTAGGGATGCTAAGTCAGGCTTGTTCCAGCAAGACACAGGACTCCTCCAGTGGGTGACTTTGGCTCAAGGACTCCCCACTGGCATGACTGAACCCTTCTGGGAACTCTGCTGCAGCTCAAGACTTCCTACCCAATACTCCTCCCTTTCTTCTCTGCTTCTACAGATATCAGGCCTGAGTCGTGGTCTGAAAGCTCTCCCTACCTTCTCCTCCCTTCGAAATAGTTCTCTTGCACCTCTAATCCTGTCTTGGCCTCTGCTTTTCAACAGACCCAACTAACACACTCGACAACAACAAATACGTGTAAAACATGTTTACCGTTCTAAAGGATGCAGTGATAGTTGAGGAGGATGGGTAGATGGAAGGAAAGAACAGATGAAAATATTTATACATTATGGTACTATGTTCCAAATATGTGAGACACACCATTTCTTTTTTTAGAGTTTAAAAGAGGGAGAGACTATAATGAGGATACAAAAGCAAAAGTTCTGGGGGAAATGGGTACATGCCTCCACAGTAATTGTTTAGTGAGTGAGTACAATTTGGATAGGTGGAAGTAGGGGAAAGGGGGCATGTATTAGGGCTTAGAAGTCATGTAGAAGAAAGGGAAGGAGGAAGGATTATTGGGGGCTGGAACCAAGCGTTGCTATAAGGAGTGCTTGGAGATGAAGCTGGAAAGATAGATTGGAAATAACTATAGAGCACTTGAAATACCAGACTAGGGAGGGAATTTTATTCTGCAGAAGCTGAAACACCATCAGAGGTGTTTTAGTAGGGAATACAGTGATACTGGGATTTTAGGAAAATTAACCTGTGTACAATATGGTTAGGGAAAAGAGACAGGAGAGTAGACTGATTATGAGGCTCTGCAGTCCAATTTCCTGGTGATAATTGGTAGCAGAGAACATGGAAAGAAGGATTGATTTCAAAGGACATTTAAGGTGAGAAGAAACAATGAGGCTTCAAGACTCACTGAACATGAGTTGGGGATGGTGAGCCAGTTTGGGCAGCAGTAAATTTGAGGTTTTGTGCTTTGGCAGCATTGAGAAAAGTGGTGCCACAATGACAGAAATAAGGAAGATAATCCTCGGTTGAACTGTCTAACTGCTTCCTTGCCTTCTGTATCCATGCTGAGTTTAGAAGGAAAATAATGACCTTTGCTCCTTTTTTTAGACATGTAAAATTTGAGAGGCTGCCAGGACAGCTAAGTGTCTGCCAGACGTTTGGAAATGAGAACTGAAGCTCAGATGGGGAATAAGTGGAGTTGTCACTAACATTGACTTATTGCCACGTATTGAAGACTTCAATACCTGTATTAGTGTTTCCTTTATTGTTCGAATTCCTGTTATAATCCTTAATCCACAGCCTGTATGTTGAGTTTATAAAAGGTTTAGATAATACACAAAAATCAAAACAAAAAGTAATCTGAAAATAGTTGATGGTCTCAAGATTGTTAAAAAAAAAAAAATCTTCAGAAATGATTCTGTATTCTCTACCATTTTAAAAATATAAAACCTTCCCAAAGACTCAGTCCACCTAATATATGAGACAAAAGTGTGTACAATGTTTAGACTTCTTTATAGGCCATAATAGAATGGAAAAGGTAAATTACAACATTCAAACACAGATGTCATGGAAGTGCTTCCCAAAAACTGCGAATAACTGGATTTAAAACTGTACTTAAAGAAACACTCTCAGGTGAGTTATGCCAAAATTTAAGAATGAGATTGTCAAGTTATCCAACTAGAATAATTTTAGCATGCTAATAATGAGGAAGTATACTGAGACATTGTGTATCTTTTTAAGCATTATAATTCTCAAAATATTTTTCACTATAAAGAAAAGATTACACTATTGGATAGTGAGGGTTTTTTTAGCTGAAGAAGATAGTGAAAATTGCTATGAGTTGCAGTGAAGCCAGTTAACAATTCAAAGTTGGAATTTTGAGGGGAAATTTTATTATTAATATTATTTTCTCACAATGCTTTAGAATTTTTGGAAATTATGTGGTATTCACTGCTTATTAAAACTTATGTAGATTTCAGAAGATCACAAAGTATTGAGTATTGGTTTCTATCTTGTTTCTATGGTCTTTTCCATACATAGTAATTTTAATGTTACTGTCGCTTTATGCACTGGGGATTTGTGTGTGTGAGTGCCTTGTGAATAATAGATCCACATCTCTTCAACAGGTTGTGTCTGGAGAAGATATTTCCACGCTGGTTTCTCTACTCAAGAGCTTTATCAGGAGCTGAAGCAGTCAATGCCTTGAGGCCATTCTATTTTGCAGTACATCCAGATTTCTTTGGACAGCACCCCAGAGAAAGGGTAAACTTTTTTTTTTTTTAAGCTTTAGTCTACATTTCTGTTTAGTTTATTTACCTTTGTTACGATATAGTACAGAGAGTTCTGTAAATTTGGATTGTTTTGTCGTCGTGATATAATCAGTGTTTTGAACTAATTTGAAATGTAGATACTAAAAACTGAAAATATAACTATTGTTTTTTATGAAATGTGAGAGAATAGAAAATATATATATGTATTGGTCTCTGCCCCTGGTTCCTGACACAAAGCTCCTAAAACCCTTCTAATTTTCTAGGAGCATCTGTTGTTCTGATATTTGTCTTTGATCGCGTCCCTGGCACAGGGCTCCTAAAACCCTTGTAAATTCCTAAGTGATAAGAGCACTAGGAGCATCTTTTGTTCTAATGAGGTGACTCTGGGTGGGCTCCTGGATGTCTCCTAGATGGTCACTGGTCACTGGAAAGAACAAGCCATCATTAGGAGCTTGGAATTTTCACCTCCACACCTCATCCTCCAGAGAAGAAAGGAGGACCAGAAATGAAGATAATAATTGATCACACCTACTTGAGGCAGCCTCCATAAAATCCCAATAGTCCATGGTTCAAGGAGCTTCTGGGTTGGTAAACACATACACACCAGGAGGGTGGTGCACCCTGGCTCCATGGTGACAGAAGCTTCTGTGTTCAGGACCTTCTCACATACCCTGTGTATCTCTTCTTCTGGCTGTTCATCCGAATTCTTTATCATATCCTTTAATAAACTGGTAACGGTAACTGTTTCCCTGAGATCTGTGAGCCACTCTGGCAAATTAACAGAAGCCAAGGAAGAGGTCATTGGAACCTCCGATCTATAGGCACTCGGTCAGAAGCTCAGGTGATATGCTACGCTTCTGACTGGCTTCTGAAGTGTGTGTGTGTTTAAGGGGGTGGGGGCAGTCTTGTGGGACTGAACTCGTAACCTATGGGATCTGATGCTACCTCCAAGTGTATAGTGTCAGAATTGGGTTAAATTGTAGGACACCCAGCTATCACAGAGAACTGCTTGTTGTGGGGGAAAACCTGCGCACATTTGGTGACCGGAAGTGAAGTGTTCCATGTGAATAGTAAAGGAGACACACAGGAGACAGACTGAATTGGGTTTTTCCTTTAAACGAAAGCTGTCATTTTTTATGCAGGCAATAAAGCTATCGTATAAACTCTTTACAGTATTACAGTTTTCCAGTTTTCTGTACCAGTTTTTAGAGTAAAATTGGGGGTTTGAAAGAAAATTTATGGCCTCTGTTATGGTGCTAAATCCCTTTTTTTTTTTTTTTTTTTTTTTTTTTAAGTATCTCATTAATTTTATTTATTGTTTATGTAGATTATATCTTGAAGTAATATTTTGGATATATTGGACTAAATAAAATATATTATTAAAATTAATTTCACCTATTTAGTTTTACTTTTTTTTTTTTTTTTTTTTTTTTTATTAATGTTATGATGGATTACAAGCTTGTGAAATTTCAGTTGTACATTTTTGTTAGTCATGTTGTGGGTACACCACTTCCCCCTCCGTGCCCTCCCCCCACCCCCCCTTTTCCCTGGTAACCACCGATCAGATCTCCTTCTCAATATACTAATTTCCACCTATGAGTGGAGTCATATAGAGTTCGTCTTTCTCTGACTGGCTTATTTCGCTTAACATAATGCCCTCGAGGTCCATCCACATTGTTGTGAATGGGCCAATTTCGTCTTTTTTTATGGCTGAGTAGTATTCCATTGTGTATATATACCACATCTTCTTTATCCAATCATCAGTTTCTGGGCATGTAGGCTGGTTCCACGTCTTGGCTATTGTAAATAATGCTGCGATGAACATAGGGGTGCAATGGACTCTTGAGATATCTGATATCAGGTTCTTAGGATAGATACCCAGTAATGGGATGGCTGGGTCATAGGGTATTTCTATTTTTAACTTTTTGAGAAATCTCCATACTGTTTTCCATAGTGGCTGTACCAGTTTGCATTCCCACCAACAGTGTATGAGGGTTCCTCTTTCTCCACAACCTCTCCAACATTTGTCGTTCTTGGTTTTGGATGTTTTTGCCAATCTAACGGGGGTAAGGTGATATCTTAGTGTAGTTTTGATTTGCATTTCCCTGATGATTAGCGATGATGAACATCTTTTCATGTGTCTATTGGCCATATTCATATCTTCTTTTGAGAAATGTCTGTTCATGTCCTCTGCCCATTTTTGATCGGGTTGTTTGTTTTTTTGTTGTTAAGCAGTGTGAGTTCTTTGTATATTATGGAGATTAACCCTTTGTCGGATAAGTGGCTTGTAAATATTTTTTCCCAATTAGTGAGCTGTTTTTTTGTTTCAATTCTGTTTTCCCTTGCCTTGAAGAAGCTCTTTAGTCTGATGAAGTCCCATTTGTTTATTCTTTCTATTGTTTCCCTCAACTGAGGAGTTACAGTGTCCGAAAAGATTCTTTTGAAACTGATGTCAAAGAGTGTACTGCCTATATTCTCTTCCAAAAGACTTATTGTCTCAGGCCTAATCTTTAGGTCTTTGATCCATTTTGAGTTTATTTTGGTGTGTGGTGAAAAAGAATGGTCGATTTTCAATCTTTTGCATGTGGCTGTCCAGCTAAATCCCTTTTTTAAGGATGATACCGGGAGGTTTTTCGATGCCCTAATGGTCTTCCTTTATGTTGCATGCTCTGGTCCACTTCCCTACAGCACCAGTCAGTGTGTGCTCAGGGAATGCACACGTTAGGAAAAATAGCTTAGGATAAACTTAGTTAGGAAGGCTAATATTTTTTAACATTAGATAGTATATTACAAAGCCAAATACTTTGGAATTATCTCATTGGTTCTTTTTATCTTCCTTAACATTGATACCTAGTTTAACACTAAAAGGAATTAAAAACTCTTGAAAACTAGAACATTATTATACTCCTTTTTTCTACTTGCAGTGGGAAAAAAGTCAATTTTCCTTCTTTGCTCTAAGAAAATATTCTGATTCTGATATTTGGTATATATATTGGCTATTGAAAGTCAGATCCTTTCTAAGTAATTAGTAAGTTGAATCAACAGAAAAATATCCACTACCTTGAGGATGTATTAATAACCTAAAGTTTTTAAACCCAACATGTATGATAAGATTAAGCCTAGCAGTAGGTGAATGTTTTCCCTCCTCTACCAGTGTATCTTGTTTTTATCAAAACTTCTGTTTGCTGTAAAAGGTGAACTCAGCAGGCTTGGGTTACTTAAACCCTGCGCGTTCTAGAGAGATGCCTGGCTTCACTCCTGGCCCTTGACTTCCTCCTGGGAGATGAGCTCTGAGCCCTTAGAATATCCTGCCTGACAAGCATGTTGTTGTGTGCCTGAGGCCTTGGACCTGTGAGATAGTTTCTGCTAACAATGTGATTTAGGGTGAACACCTGTTTTCTCATGTGGGAGTCCTCTGTGGGCGCTGGAGACTCACTAGCAAAGGTCAGTCACATGGGTGCTACATACCTACATGACTGAGTCCCAGTAAAACCCTGGACACCAAGGCTTGGATGGGCTTCCTTGGGTTGGCGGCACTTCTCATCTGTTGTCGCACATCATTGCTGGAATTAAGCCCTGTCTGAACAACTCCACTGGGGAGGACAGCTGGAACCTTGTACCTGGTCTCTCCTGGTCTCCACCCTATGCGCCTTTTGCCTTTGCTAATTTTAGTCTGCATCCTTTTGCTGTAATAAACCATAACTGTGAGTATACCAGCTTTTCTGAGTTCTTGTAAATCCTTCTAGCCAATCATTGAACCTGAGAGTAGTCTTGGGGACCCCCAATGCACTATGCGTTGGATGTAATTATTCTGGTCAATTTATATTTTCATTTACTCTTTCAGCTTGTGTTTGAGTGCCTACTCTGTGCCAAGCCTTTGCACTAGCTGCTCCCTCTGCTCGGATCTTCCTTCCCCCAGACATCCCCCAGAAGCTCATCCAAGCTTTGGTGTTCAAGGTCTTATTGGGGGGTTAGTCATGTAGAATGGCTTGACCTTTACTTTCTTGTTTCACTGCCTCTTTTGGGGGCAGCTCTTCCAGAATGCCCTATTTAGAATGGGCACTGCTTCCTTCCTGCCCGGTACCCCCTGACCCCTTCTCCTGCAGTACTTTTCTCTTGTCCTGTTTTTCCCTTTCCAGGGACCGTATTTACCTACTTATTACATTTATTATTTATTTTTCTCCCCTCACTGAAATGTGAGATCCATGAAGGCGGTTCGCTGTTCTTGTCACCAAACGTTCAGTTCAGCCTTCTTCCCACTCTTACAGGACGCGCTTGCCCCTGTTCTAAGGGAAACAGACTTACAGTCCCATCTAGTCATGGCGTCAGGCCAGGATCTCAGAGTGAAGCACAAATGTTGTTTATCCTCCTCATTTTAATTCATTTTTAAAATATGTAAAACATTTATAGATTCAAAAGCCAAAACTAAATACAAAGTTTACTCTGAAGTCTTACTCCCATCCCTATTTCCATTACCCCGTGCCTGTTAACTTCCTATAGAGAGCCATTTTTATTAGTTCCAGGTTGTTTTGCCTGTTTCTTTTGGCGAAAATAGAAACATGTATCAAAAAATAATTCTGAAGGTTTAGTCCTACACTAGCAGGAAAGGTACCTCAGCTGCTCACAGGACTGTCATGGCTAAAAAGAGAGTATTGTAATAAATTAAACAAACAAAAATGAACAGTTCCTAATTTCAGATCACACCGTGTGTCTAGAAGGGGCCCTGGAGTGATAAGAAGCAAGTTATTATTTATGCCATTCTGTAGAGCTATTCCTTCACTAAAGTGTTCCTTCTTTTCTTTTTTCACTTAACAATCCTGGAAATCACTCCATGTCAGTTCCCAGATAACTTCTACAGCACTCTCTTTTTCTTTTTCTTCTTTTTGGTCATATCGTACTCCATTGAATGAGTATACCCTAATTCAACCAATCTCCTCTGGGTGGGCATTTTAAGGGCCCTTTGTACAGAGAGAAATTATCCCTTTTCTATGAAATAACTTGCAAATATTCTTATCCCAGTTGTTTATTTGTCTGTAGACTGCATATTGTGTGTATGTTTGTGGGTTTTTATGGTTTTTTTAAATTTTTTATGTAATTGGATTTATCAGTCATTTTTTACTTTGAGATAGTCATCATGAGGCTTTTTCCACACTGAAGTTATAGAGGAATTCCACCATGTTTTCTTCAAGTATTTATGTGGTTACGTGTTTTTTTTTAATATCTCAGCTGTGTGGAGTTCATTCTGTGTTGTAAGATGTAGATCCAGTTTTAACCGTTCCCAAAGAGCTATCGAGTCCCAACATGTTCTTGGGTTTTTTTTTAAAGATTGGCACCTGAACTAACAACTGTTGCCAATCTTCTTTTTTTTTTTTCTGCTTTTTCTCCCCAAATCCCCTAAGTACATAGTTGTATATTTTAGTTGTGGGTCCTTCTAGTTGTGGTATGTGGGGTGCCACCTCAACATGGCTAATGAGTGGTGCCATGTCCGCACCCAGCATCCCAACCAGCGAAACCCTGGGCCGCCGCAGCGGAGCATGCGAACTTAACCACCTGGCCATGGGACCGGCCCCCCAACATTTTTTAATACTAAATTATTTAATACCCTCAATATTGCGTTTAAACGGTCAGGATATAAGTTGTTGTTTCCGTGTTCTATTTTGTGTGTAAATGCCCCTTAATATTTTTTTCCAGGAAGTCAATGAAAATTCTCTTAAGAGATTAAGTGTCTACTTAGAAAACCTCCAGAAACCAGGCTTCAAGTCTTTGAAACCAACTCAGCTTACATTTTATGTAAGAGAAAGAGACCAGAATTCCTCTGATGGCCAGGAGCCCTTTAGTACTGCCGGTACGTTTTCTCATTTCTAGTGTGTCCCTTGCAACCAGCTCCGTGTTTAAGTGTGTTCCTTCAGCCTGACATTGCCTGAATACCTTTGGATTAAAGCCTTGGTCATAGGAAAACATTGTGATTTAATCAAGTGTTTTCCTAGAATTAGATTCTGTTCCTGGCTGCATGTGTGTGACAAGCCATTTTTTGTGTTTAAACTTTTCCTGTAAAACTGAAGTGTTCCTATTTGTCCCTTCCTATTTCAGTGCTGTCTTAAGTGTTAAACATGTGTATAACAATTATGTTTTTTTTAAATACAGCTTCCGTTCTCTCATTTAGTCCTCAGAGTACCCTGTGGGGTTAGGTGGTATTCACCCAGTTGTAACTTAGTAATGACCAGTGACTTTCCCAGGACCATGGAGATAGACTATGGGTCTTAAACCCAGGACTTTTCACTCCAGCCTTACGCTGTTTCTAAAATCTAATCAACCTTAATATACAGCCTTATGGTCCTTTGTCGCTGCCTTAGCTGTGATCCAGTAATACTTAAAATTAATGGCAAATAGGGGTCTGTCATTTCTCTAAGTATACCTTTTGGTGATCCTTGAGGAAATAACTTCATTTTTAGAATGAACTTTAAAACAACTTAAAAATTTACTGAGAGCTCTCTGCATTAAAGCTTAAACAAGTAGAAAACATACTGTAATTTTTTTGAAACAAGCTGTCATAAGACTCAAAATTTGATAGGTCTTTTGAGACCTAGAGTCTGTTTCTCACTGTGCCAGTGACTAGCTGTGTGACCTTAATTTAACTTCTGGTTCTTCGTTGTTCAAATGAAAGTGCTGTGTGTTGCTGAGGCGTTCACACTGAAGATCCCTGACTCACACCTGATGCTCGCAGGGCTCACAGGCCCTCTGAGGGAGCGAGCAGGAGCCTGATCCAGCCAGGGCTCACAGGGGGTCTTCTGTGGAAGACAGCTTCCCACCCAGTCTCTCCAAGGATGAGCATTTGATAGTATATTTTCTCCTGTCTTTTATTCTCCCGTGATTGAATACGGGAGATCAGGAATCACAAACTCCTTTCCTTGGCTGTTTCTCCATCTACCTCTGATTTGGAGCTTTATTAAAAATAGACCCTATTCTTCATTATTCAGAGACAAAAAGTCAACTCATAGCCTGATTGTGAAGCAACAGCTCTTCTGAAGAAGGCTGTAAATAATAGTAGTAGTAGCAATAATAATAATTATGTTTATCACTCTAAATGACACTATTCTGTTTGAATAGTGTAAATAATCATTATCAATGTGCTGTTCTTAGCCGTGAAAGTCTTGGAACAACTGAGATACATTCTTTGCTAGTATAAGACCAAGTAGTCATAAATTTGGGGGGGGATGGGGGGTAAGGAAGATTGCCCCTGAGCCAACGTCTGTTGCCAATCTTCCTCTTTTTGCTTGAGGAAGATGGTCCCCAAGCTAACATCCATGCCAGTCTTCCTCTAGCGTGTATATGGGACACCACCTCAGCATGGCTTGATGAGCAGTGTGTAGGTCTGCACCCGGGATCTGAACCCACGAACCCAGGGCCATGCAAGTGGAGCGCGCGAACCAAACTGCTCACTACACCACTGGGTTGGCCCCATAAATATTTTTTAGTAGATACATGTTCCTATTACCCAAGGTCAGGATTAGGTTAGGAATTGAAAAAACATCATACTTACACATAGTGGTCTACTAAGGTTTCATAATTTCTCCAAGCCAGATGGAATTTATAAAAGCAAATTACATCCTTTACATTTTTTTTTTCCTGAGGAAGATTTCCCCTGAGCTAACATCCGTGCCAGTCTTCCTCTATTTTTTAGTATATAGGCCACCAGCACAACATGACCACTAACAGAGAGATATTGGTCCACGCCCAGGAACCGAACCTGGGCCACTGAAACAGAGTGCACTGAACTTAACCATTAGGCCACCAGGGCTGGCCTCACAATTTTTTAAATAAAAATTATCACCAGTTTTTATTTTTATTTGTTTGAGAGAGTCAGGCTCATTTCTACAGCTATAGCTACCACTTCCACTACTGCCATCAGCTGGATTTGTCTTAAATATTGACTATATGTGGAATTAAAGAATAAACCAAGTTTGAAAACTTAGAAAGTTTCACAAGTAAATTAGGGACTGAGCTGGTACTAAAACTAATGTCTCCTTATTCCTAGTCCAGTGTTTTGATTTATATGCCACACTATCTATTAATTCTTCTTTAAAATTATTGTTAATAATCATTTTTACCTTTGCTTTTATGACAAAGATTGGCACTCTGGCAAAGACTTAAAATTTTTTTATCTCTTTAATCATTTTATCTGATTATAAAATGAAGATTGTGTTTTTTTAAGTTTTTATTTTTAGAATACTAGAAATCATTAATCATCTTTTCATTAATAATTAAGATGATAGTAGGTAAAATATTTCCTAGTGATTTTCATAACTGAAATTAAAGACCTAAATCCTTTCTTCAGCCCTACATCTTTTTGGTGGTCCATGAGGAAATAAACTTCATTATTAGAATAAATTTTAAAGCAATTAAAGATCTACTGAGAGCTTTCTGTGAGTTAATGCTAAAGCAAACAGTTGTAGTCAGCCCTAGCTGAGGAAAGAGAAAAATCCTCTACTTTCAGTTAATGGTTAACTTGGAGCCATTCATAAATAAAATAGATTATAGAAAAAAAGTAAATTAGAAATGGGAGAAAACATACAGCATATTATCACAAAAAGACAATGTTAATATATAAAGAGTTCTAAGACAATAGAGTAACTCTGTTATAAAAATAGGCAAAGACAATGACTAGACAATTCAGCAAGTAATACATACAAATAGCCAATAAGCATGTAAAAATGTTTAGCTTCAATAGTCAAACTCAATTAATTAGGTACTGTTTCCCAGTGAGGGATATACATGGTCTGATTCAGGCATTCCACACCATATAGCAGTCCTTACAGGGAATTAAATAATTAGTAGAATTGTTAAATTAAGATAGAAACTGAAATTTATTTTCTGACTTAGCTCTCCTAAGGGTAAACTATTTCTTCTCAACCTCACATGCAAGAATTTGGATTTTCCTTTCCTCTTTCACTGACTGGAATAGTTCTCCTGCACTGTTTCTCACTTTACCATCAAATGATTCAACTAGAAAATCTTTCTTAGTTTGCATGTTTTAGATTCTATAAATCTGTGTGGCAAGCATAATATGTATCTCTGAGAATGATTTAGATTGTTATCTGTCATCAATGGCAAAGACAAGAAAATAAATTTCAGCCAGGTAGGGAATCGCGAAAGATTTGAAAACAACTCTTATGTCCATCAGTTTTGGAAAGTTAAATAAAGTATGCTACATTCATTATATGGGCTAATATATGACTACTAAGAAGAATGAGGTTAATGTGTACATACAGTTATGGAAGGGTCACCAAGGTTAAGTAACAAAAGCAAGTTCAAAGTAATAGACCCAAAATGGTGACATTTATATATTAAAAACAAATAATCCAAACTGTGAGTGAGTTTTTCTGTAAACACATATACATAGCAGATATATGATATACTCACACACAAGCACATAGAAAAGGTCTAGAGCAGTGTTATCCAAGAGAACTTTGTGCGGTGATGCAAATGTTCTCCATGTGTACTGACTAATACAGCAAACACTAGCCCCGTGTAGCTATGGAGCACTTGAAATGTAGCTAGTATGACCAGGAACTAAATTTTTTATTTTATTTTATTTTAAATAGCCACATATGGCTAGCAGCTACCATATTAATATGTACCTAATTGTTAATAGTGGTTATGTCTAGTAAAGGCGTGAGGTTGTGCACCTGTTCATAGGAGACCTTTATTTTTAATATATATATATGTATGTATGTATGTATAATTTTACAATAAGGATATGCTTATATAATACTTGTATAATTTTCAAAACCAATTTAAAATATTTTTTCAAAAAAAGAAGGGTCAGCGTGTTGTAGTAATGGAGAAAATACTTGGCTTGATGTCAACTCAGATATCAGCCTTTGCTCCATTTTTCTTAACCCCCTTGAGCCTATGCTTCTTCACATTTGAAAAGAGAGATAATAATGTCACTGTTGGTGGGAGTGTTGGTTGAAAGGTTATATAAATTCAATTAGAGCCACACCTAACACCCAATAAAGGAGGGGGAAAATAGTGGATTTTCTATTGATGACTTTAAGAAGTTAGATTACTAACCTTAGCCCAGTGACTATGCAGTGTCAAAATCAGTTTGTGAAGCGCTAACTTTTAAACAATTAGAGAATTTTAAATCACTTCTGAAAATACTAGTTACTAGCTAATTGGGTGGGCAAATATGAGGACAGTCGCTTTCAGTCTCAGAGAAAATTCCAGATGGTTTCTGTGACTACTGAGACTAGATTGTCTGGTCCCTCTCCTCGTCTGAACTACTGTCACAGGGCAGCCTTCCCACCTACCAACCCTTCGTCTTAGTGCTAGAAGCTATCTTTGGTGGACGCTTGCTCATAGGAGAGCTTTTCCTTTTCTTAGATTGTAGAGACCAAATTTATGGGCAGCACTGAAAATATTCTGAATCCCCTTCTTGGGCTGGGGTGGGTTTGGTCACTGGTGCCAAACTAGAAAAGGGAGCTGACAATTGGAGGAATTCATGGAGGTAAAGATAGTGTGGTATACTGAGGCTGGCCCAGTGGTGTAATGGTTAAGTTCAGCAAGCTCCGCTTTAGCGGCCTGGGGTTCACAGGTTCGGATCCCAGGTGTGGACCTACACCACTCATCAAGCCCTGCTGTGGCAGTGTCCCACATACAAAATGGAGGAAGATGGACACAGATGTTAGCTCAGGGCCAATCTTCCTCACCAAAAAAAAAAACTGTGGTATAGTTTTGGAGAAGGGAAGTAGTTTTCCATTTACAGATGATTTGCCAACAGGATGAATTTTAATTGGTGATGGAATGTTTTAAAAGATTTTGATTCTATAAATGTTGTGTGAAAAATTGTTTTTAAAAGTAAAGCAAATAATTATCTATATTAATTGTTTGGGGAAATTATATTCTCTAGGATTTCGAGCAGTCAAATTTACTTTGCACACCAGAGATCTGCTAAGCACAGTGTTATATATTCTCAACTCCTGCAGTTTATCTAGTGAACATATCCAAAGCTTGAATACTACTGTGCATTCCCAGCCTCTCAAAGAGGCTAAAAGGATGCCTGACAGGCCTATCAGATGGGACAAGTCTTATTACTCCTTTACTGGATTCAAGGACCCTGATGAAGACCTCGAACAAGTCTCAAGAATGGAAACAACCTTAACGTATGTAAAAGTTTTTATTTACTAAACTTATTTATAGTTCGTGTTTAAAATTAAAGTCTAGTTTTCCTGGAAAGGTAATGCTATCCATATAGTTAATCTGATAACCATTATAAAAAAGATATTTCATGTTTTTTACTTAAAGTTGCCAGAATATTTCAATTGTGTTTGGGTTTTTTTGTCTTTTGATGCCAAACACATACAGGAGATTGTTTTGTTTTGTTTAAGTTTTTAAAATTCTGCTCCCCAAGTTACCCCTTGTATATGGAGAAAGGATATACCTAAGACTATTAAAAAAATTTTAAGCTTCTTCATGTGTTAAACATTTCCAATTTCTTCAGAGAGTTCAGTAATAATGTACTTTAGTGTAATAATCCGTACATAATAAAAATATGTGGAGACAGCATTTAAAAATATCATCTGGAACAGATTGAGAAAGAATAATTTTTGTTTTTTCAAAGATTTTATTTTTTTCCTTTTCTCCCCAAAGCCCCCCGGTACATAGTTGTATATTCTTCGTTGTGGGTCCTTCTAGTTGTGGCATGTGGGACGCTGCCTCAGCATGGTTTGATGAGCAGTGCCATGTCCATGCCCAGGATTGGAACCAACGAAACTGCAGAAACGCCGCCTGCAGCGGAGCGCACGAACTTAACCACTCAGCTATGGGGCCAGCCCCGAAAAAGAATAATTTTTAACTATAAAAGCCATTATAAAATATTTCTCTATCATTAGTCTTGTTTGTAAAATCAGCATTAACGTATTTTGAATAAGTCATTTTGGACTCTATGAAGACCAGCCGCATTCTGTTCCTATAGTTGTATCAAAAGAGACCATGGCTTACCAAACGGTTCTCCCTCATGACACGTGGTAACTTATCCTTCAGTATCCACTGGCAGAGCATTTGCTTTGTGGATCATCTACACTAACTCAGGGATTCCTCCCCTTGTCATCCAGCTGGATCCCAAATGAGGCTGAAGACGCAGGAAGGTAGCAGAGTCCAGTACAGAAAGGGAGACGAGGATATGTCTGCGGGCGTGTGTGCATGGCTGTGTGTATGTGTCTGTGGTGACGGTCTGTCTCTGATCCTTCTGCATGTGTAACTTACAGATAAATCACCTCCCCAAGTATGTCGATTTTAATTGTTTAGATTCTCTTCTGTAAACAAAACCGAGAGGAAAACATGGCTTTGGGAATGATCATTTAATGTTAGACCAGAAGTAATGAGACAGTAAGAAGTAGGGGTAAAAAAATGAAGAACAGTCATGGTGGGACAGAGTTTGATGAATTTAAAAATTGGTTTGGGGAAACAGAAGAGATGATTGAAGGTAAATTACACACAGAGGCTGCAGCGGGAGTTAAGAAAATTGCTTTGAGCATGAACTATGAGAGAGGTCTCAGCATTATACCCACTGGGATACAGCCCGTGAAACTTTGTTTGCACCCTTAAGGAGGCTATTGCTCTAAATATCTCACAGTGTGTCCAGGTGATCAAAAGGTTGGGAACGACTGGCCTAAAGCATACAGAAAAAAAGTGGGATTGGGTAAGTCAAGGCAAAAAAGCAACACTGAGAGTTGTTGGGCCTCGCCTCAAGCTAAGAGGCTTAAGAATAATGTATCCAGGGACTTGCGAGGAGCAGTTCGTCTGTGCTTCTGTGGAGTGTTTTGTAGGGCACAGTCTCAGTCTGGAGCTGCGTGTGCACCACAGTGAGAAGCTTGTCCCGAGGACCCAGAGCTCAGAGGTAGCCAGCTGGCAGATTACTGAAGACAGACTGAAGCTATGAAAAGCCAGTTCAACAAGATAGTTTGAAAGCTTTCGTATCTCGTATTTCCCTCACTTAACTCGGTTTCCCTATTCAGGCGTGTTCTCACAGGCCCCAAACCCCTTCAAACCGGTCTTGACCTTTTCCCAAACGGGGGTATTGCCCAATTTGAAGGAACCTCTGCTCAGGGTTTGTTTGTTGTTTTGTTTTACATTGGTTTTTTCCAGGAGCTCATATCATGAAAGCCAGAATGGTACCTGTATTAATTTATTGTTTGAATTATTCATTTTTTTAATTTTTTTTTTTGAGGAAGATTAGCTCTGAGCTAATCCTCCTCTTTTTGCTGAGGAAGACTGGCCCTCAGCTAACATCCATGCCCATCTTCCTCTACTTTATATGTGGGATGACTGCCACAGCATGGCTTCTGCCAAGCAGTGCCATGTCTGCACTCAGGATCCGAACCAGTGACCCCCGGCCCCCGAGAAGTGGAATGTGTGCACTTAACCACTGTGCCACTGGGCCAGCCCTCATTTTTTTAAATTTGTAATGATTTTACAAATAAGTATAAAATTGTTGAACCATTTGAAATCTTTCAAATTGTGTGAATGGAGCGACTGCCACCTAGTAAGGAGGTTTAGGGCACCTGTCACTCAGCCAGAATTTGTTACCTACCATGGTCATTCTAGCCATGTACGGTTTAAGTTTTTATTTTCATTCTTGTATTGTTTAATTCATCTTCATTATCGGTGTAGGTTATAGAATAGGAGTCGTAAGGAGCACATGCTGAATTATGTAATTCAGAAGGAGCGTAAAAATGATAATTCTGCAAGTTTACATCAGACTGATCTTCACCTGATTTATAAATTACATTCATCTGATCAAAATTTATTCTTGAAACCATGCTAAGGTATTTCTTAAAATTTCAGAATATAATGTTAAAAAGAGAAAATAACAATATTATTTAGTGCACACTTTTAATTTTTAAATAATTTTGTTTTTGCCATCCTGAGAAGTACAGGCTGAAATTGTCTCACCATTTTGAAATAAAACACAGAAATTGTGAAAATGAATCAGTTGAGTTTTTTAAAACACAACATAGAAGAATTATCAGGTCATAAAAGCTCCTTTTAATCTATTTTCATATTACATCTGGTAATTACATTTCAATCTACATGTTAGGGCACTATGTAATTTTGAATTTCTCAGCAAATTGTGCTTTATCTTATTTAAAATCACTTTACTATATACCATCTAAAATAATAAAATGTTTAATACCTAAGGAGTTTTTTAAAATTATATACTGTAATAAAAGGAATTTACCAGTCTAAAAAACTTAGGAAATGCTACTCTGTGTTGTAGATTTTAGTATTTCCATATTTTGGATATAATATTATAATAAAAATGTATATAGAGTTTGTGTTCGGAAGGAACCAACTGGATCCATTTGTACTCAATAGAATAAGCCCCTATATAATGTGTGTCCCACTAAAAAAACATGTCATTGAACTATAGAAAGATCATTAAAATGCTGTTGTGTTAGCTACTAAGATACCAGTGAATGTCAGACTTCCCATTTTCTCTATTAGAAGTTTGCTCAGGTAGGTATGTTTCACTTTCAGGGTCTAAGTTCTGAATCAAGCTTAGTGTCCACCAAATGCCACACTGGACAACTGTAGCATTGGAATTACTTCTGTAGGATGTTTGGGAATTCTATAGTCACGATCCAACTCATACCATGCATTTCTTTACTCTTCCCTGGTTTATAGGCTGAGTCACTGTTTTTCAAGTTCTAAGTCAGAACACACAATTTGGTGATTTGGGACTAGCAAAGTTGTTTTGCTTCACTGTGTTCCTTTTTTACATTTGTTAAATATATATTGTCATAAGTTTAAGTATTGTTTCTCCAAAATGTATTTTGAGCAACTTGTTTTAGTTATATATAAATAGACGTGTGTGTGTTTGTGTATGTGTATACTGGGTCACCATTTAAAATATTTCTTACCATGGGTTGCCATCAAAGAAGTTTGAAAAGCTATTGGTGTAAATGCTGTACTTTGTTCCATGCAGTTTGAGGCCTAGGAATTTGAGTGTTGTGCCAGTTTAGCTTTACTGCAATTTGGATCGTGGCTCTTCTTTTCATTCTCTTAAACCCATGAAAAACAGAACTTCTCTTGAGTTACTGAAATATTTTTATCTCAAAAACATCATGTCCCTAGGAACTAAACCATTGGAACTAAGAACTAAATAATTGTCTTCAATTTGCGGTCCAACCATGATATGCATGCGATTCTTTTTTATATACCACTTGCCTTTGGCTTCCTTTCGTTGTCAGATTTTTTTCTCTTTGCCTGGATCTTATAACAATACGTGTATTATATTTATTATTATAAAGGTAATAAAATCATTTTTGAACCA
Organism: Equus asinus; assembly: GCF_041296235.1. Lineage (NCBI taxonomy): Eukaryota > Metazoa > Chordata > Mammalia > Perissodactyla > Equidae > Equus > Equus asinus. The sequence goes on along the minus strand of NC_091810.1, from coordinate 53,720,640 downwards.
AGGCAAGGTCTAATAAACAAAGTAACCACCGTGAGATACCACTTCATACCCCAAGATGGTTATAATCAAAAAGAGAGTACCAAGTGTGGTCAGGGATGTAGGGAAAAATAAATGTCCACACAAAAACTTGTTCATAGCAGCATTATTCGTAGTAGCCAAAAAGTGGAAATAACCCAGATGTCCACCAGCTGATGAGTGGATAAACAAAATGTGGTGTAGTCGTACGATGGAGTAGTGTTTTGGCCGTAAAAACAAAGTGCTGCCCCCTGCTGCAGCGGCAGTGAGCTCTGAAACATGCTCAGCGAGGGAAGTCAGTCACAGTAGACCCCGTGCTGCGCGGTTCCGTTTATGTGAAATGTCTAGAATAGGCAATTCTGTAGAGACAGACAGCAAGAAGTGGTTGCTTAGGGCTGGAGGGGAGGATTGTAGTGACTGCTAATGGGTACATGATTTCTTATGAGGATGGTAAACGTGTCCTAAAATTGATTGTGGTGGTGGCTGCATAATTCTGTGAACATACTAAAAATTGATGAGTTGTATGTATATGTATTACATTTTAATAAAGCTTTTAGAAAAAGAACTATCACTATTTTTTAAAAAACGTATCAGTGATTACTAAGTAATGTTTACTTTAGATAATTTCATTTTTTATAGATTTTTATAAGAAATTTCAGCATAAGAGATTTGTTGACTAGTAAAAGTTAAAATAGGCTGATTTTCTTGATATTTTGCTGTAGAATAATTATAAGATGACTCTATTTACTTTATCTCAATAGTTGTTGAATGGATTTCTCCCCATTAATGAAGGGTTCAAATTTTATGAATGATTATGATTGTAAAATTAAGCTAAGAATATAAATGAATTTTATGGCAAATTCAAGCAATACTGATCCTTTTTAAATCCAATAGAGTATTCTCATTTAGAGAATAATTTAGAACTTTGTCTCTTAGACCTAGAGTGTGGATGGACAGGATAACTGTGTGCTTCCATATTGGACAAGAAGGTATTTTTTTCTCTTTGCCCTATAGTTTAATCTGCATAGTCAAATTTCATGTTGTCTAGTGATCTCACTGAAATGACATTTATATTAAAAATACGTTAGATAATAAAAGACTCATCTTTCCCTTATGCAGGTAATAGGGTAGTGGGGTAAATAAGACATGTACAGAAATAATTGTTATACGGTGATTGTGTCTCTCAAAAAGAGATACTGAAAAAGTACTATGGCCAATCACAGGACAGAAGTCAGGGAGAGAGTATGTCCAAAAGGTTTTAAAGTAAATATAGCTCTCAGCTTACTTCCAGTTTGTTTTCGTAGTTTTTATTTAGCAGGGGGAAAGATTATTCAAAGACACTTAATGAGAATTCACCTTGCCTCATTCTCCTAGGCTGTTAGAATAACTTCCTAAAGGATCTTTTACTTCTGGTTTCTCTTCCCTACAACCTAGACTTTATATTCCATCAACCTACATTCTCAATTTTACAAAGGGATTTTATCACGTCATTCCCCTGAATAACTCATGCATTATCCAGAGAAGCTTTTCCCAGATGGTCGCCTGCAAATCCCCAGGAATTTATGAAAGTTCATGGAGGTCGGTGAAGGAAAACAAGGGAATGCCAGTAATACACAAATTTTTAGGCATTTTTGAAAGATAGCAGGTGAGAGGAGAAATAAGCCAGCCAGAATGCCTGCTATCACCTCTGAAACTTATTTGTCCTTGAGGGTCCAGCCAATGCAATAAGAAAAAGAAAGGGGATATGTCATGTCACAAAGGCAGAGGTACACTTTTGTTCTTTATGATTGTCACCAAGAAAATCCAAGAGAATTTCAGGGTTCTTGGTTACCAGCGAAGGAGCCAACTCTATCTAACATAAAGAGAAAACAAATTACAAAGATAGCAATTATCGCGTGGTGTTTATAGGAAGATTGGAGAATATAATTGAGAAAATGGCCTAATAAGTGTGAGCTGAGAAGTGAGACTCACGTTTTGCTGTAGATGCTTTTGTGCTGAAGTCTTCTACAGAGAAGAATGAATCCATGTACCTATTAAAATTGTTTTAAAGAAAAGAACTATATGGACTGCTGATACTGAAAAAGTTAACGCAAAAAATAATTCTGAAAGTCTGTCTCATGATGACCTTCACCTGACCTCTTAGTTGCATTGATTTGATCAAAATTCTGAAACATCAAGCACCAAAATTATAAAATTCTTTTGTTGATTTTTTTTTTCCAGTTTGGTTTTTCACATACTCAAGAATAAAGATATTCACTATCCTTTTTTACCCCTCCAGAGAAGTGCTTGAAAATACTAGTCTGAAACTTATACTTTCTTTTTTATCTTTGATTTCTATTTTGACATTATTTCAGACTTACATAAAATTTGCAATAATACAAAGAATTATGTACCCTTCACACAGATTCCCCCAAATGTTAACCTTTCACCACATTTGCTTTATCATCTTCTCTATGTATGAACACATTTTTTTTTAACCATTTTAGAGTAAATTGCAGCCACAATATCCCTTTACCCCTGAGTACTTAGTTTGTATTTTCTGAAATACAGGGACCTTCTCTTGTGTAACTATAGGATAATTGTAAAAATCAGAAAATTAACATTTGATAACAATACTGTTAGCTAATCCCTAGACCTTATTTGAATTCAAACACTCATTTTCTGAGCACTGCCCTTTCCTAGGAAAGAAAATTGCAGGTCCTGAGTCGCGTTCAGTTAGCATGTCTCTTTACTCTCCTTTCATCTAGAATGGTTCCTCAGTGTTTCCTTTTCTTTCATTACCTTGATGTTACTTTGTAGACTGTCCCTCAATTTGAGTATATCTGATATTTCTTCATAATTAGAGTCAGGTTATTATATTTAGCAGGAATACCTCAGAAGTGATGTATTGTTTTCAGGATTATATAGGAGGCAAATGATGTTGATTTATCCCATTACTAGTGATATTAACTTGGACCATTTGATTAAGCTGACGTCTGCCACTTTTTTCCATAGTAAAAATACTATTTTTCCCTTCAATTAGTTTCTTTTGAGGAGACATTTAGGGCTATGTAAATATCCTTTTACTCGCCAAATTTTTACCCCCTGGCTCTAATATTCACTGGTGATTCTTGCCTGAATCACATATTACTGTGATGGTTGCCAGATTGAATTTTCTAATTTCATCATCCCCTCAAGCTGGCTTCTGTGTCCCCATCATTCTTTGAGAACTCTCCTACCTTCTGATTCATCAAGATGTTTCAGGCTCCTCTGGACTGTCCTACCCCACCACTTGATTCAGCCTTTTTGCCAAGAAGCTCTGGTTCTTTCTAGTAGGGAATGGTTTTAGCAAGCAAGATTGGGGTGCCACATATGCTCAGTAGCTGCTGAACCCCTCAGTGGCCAGAGCTTGGAAACAGCTGTCTTTATATCAGTCTATGTGCATATTAAAAGCCATGTTTAGAACCTTCGTTTTTATCTCAATATTTAGAAACAAAACACAAAAATTGTTAAACTAGACTGGGTCATTTCTATACACTAAATGTAAGAATTCCAAAAATTAGATCATAAATGTATAATCGTAAGATTATATCTTAATCTACATTTTAAGACATTTGGTCCCCAAACCAAACATGGTATGCCATTTAATGAGTCATTTGTCACTGAATCATGCTTTCTCTTATATGGTTTAAAGTAAATTGAATAACATGTATTACTTAGTAAATGAGGAAAATGTTGAAAAATTGTAATGCAATAGCTAATAGTGATGTAAAGTAAGGTATTTTTACTTATTTGCTTATTTATCACACTATGCAGAGATGACAGAATTTTTACCAATATTCTTAAAGGTGGAGTAGGAAGGATTATTAATACTATGCAAAGTTAGTGAATTAAAAAATGTTGAACACCTTTACCTAGAGGATAATGTCCCAATTCCTTATCCCAATGTGCAAAACCCCTTAAGGTCTGACCCCCTCCTCATTCCACCACCCCGCCTGTCCAGTCTCATCTCATGCCTCCCCTCCCTCTAGCATCATAGGATCTGGGCATATTGGTTCATCTTCTAGGTCCTTATACCCTAGCATGACTAACATGCACTTCCTTCTCACTAATCTGCCTGGAAAAATCTGACACATCTCTCATGTTTCAGCTTACATGTCACCTGTTTTACAGAACCTTCCAGGCAGAATTAATTCATTCTTCCTCTGTTCTCATAGAAGTTCATATATTCTATTCTAATTGCTTATCTCTATATTCCTTATTAAATGTGTCTTCCTTTACATCGCAAACTTATCTTCCTTATATCCCAATACAACACAGTATCAGGCATTCCAGATAAATATTTGGTAAATGCATAATGATTTGATTGGTTCCAAGATTATCAACTTGATAATTTTTAAAATGTCTGTTATGCCAGCACCTGTTAAATCATATTCTAGCTATGACAACCTCTTTTGTATATAAAAAAAGTTCAATTTTAATTACACCAAAAAATTAAAGGTACTTTCAAACCTGTCACTGTGTTTGCTACAACTTTCAGTCGGCTTTCCTAGATCTCCACCTACAGCAGTCCGTACGTGTGAGGGTGGAACTACTCCCTACCGCTGTACGAGCACATGAGCACATGATGCTGAGTACAGCTATTACGGTGAAAAAGCCGAACTCAAAAACGCAGCCAGTGGTACTGGTGACATTTAAAAGGCAATGCATCCTGACGAAGGGACTTTCAAGGTTACTCTGTGGATTCTAGCTTGGTAGACTCCCATTTCTTTCTTTTTTTTAATCTTGGTGGTTAGTACCCTGAACTCTCAATGCTTATTCCCTCGTCTGTCTAGCCAAGTCCCTCCATTGGTCAGACCTTAGCTGTCTAATCTTTACCACAAAGTTTCCAAGAACACCTCCTTGCAGGCTGGTCTGTTGGCTACCTTGGTGCTCGTTTACAACTGCGTCCTCTCCAGCTAACCAAATGCCCAGTTGAAGTCTCATCTCAACTACTTCTGTCTACACTCACTTCTCCCCTCATTTGTTTTGTACTTATAATTTGGTAAAGTTTGCCTGGAAACTCAGTTTAACATTGGGGCTGCTTTAAGAGAATGCATTTGTCTGTTAATAGTAGGAATGTTTGCATTGTAGTTAGTATTACAAAGTGTGTATCTCTTTTTTTCTTTCCAGATCCTGGTTAGATAACAATGGAAAAAGTGCTGTTAAAAAGCTGAAGAATAGTTTGCCGCTTAGAAAAGAACTAGATCGTTTAAAAGATGAACTGTCTCATCAGTTGCAGCTCTCAGATATCAGGTAATAAAGACAGAACCTAATTGAGAGATTAAAGTGAATATGTACTATCTACTGGTGAAGCTTCCCTTCAGTTAAATATTTGTATCTTTAATTATTCTGATAACTACATATTTTTCAGTTGTCTTTCTGTTACTTTCTATGAAAGGAATCAAATGTTCATGTATGTAAGAAAACTTTTATCAATTTCTTGTTTAAAATAGCAAAGTAAGGTTTAGATACTGACATTTTTAGCATAATAGTTGAACTTTTTTACATGACGAATTTGTAAGAAAAATGCCCTTTTCCGTATACACATAATGTATAAAAAACAATATTCCAATTCAAATGCCAATCAGATTGGTATTTGAGTTTAAAAAGAAAAAGGAAGAGAGAAAATGGATGTTGTGTTCTTAGTACTCTGTCACATAGCATGACTTTAGATAAGTTTTCATAAACCTGGAAATCGCAGTTAAATAAAGATACATGCTGAAGTTTATTATAAAAGTAGATTTAGCAGCTGTTAAAACTGTAAAGAAGGGAAAAGGAGGGGTCGTGTGATTGAGTCATGGGGCTCCCCGTTACAAGAACCCTGAAAGCTTGTCCCGCGCTCTCCTGCTTGCGCATTTCTGTGACTGTTCGCTGTAGCCTGTTGTGTTGTTTTCAACCCTCTCTGTCAGGACTATTTTCTTATATTGAACCAAATGTCTGAGTCCCATACTAGCACCTTGTTTCTGTGCTCACGGAGTACAGGTAGTGCTTATATGTTCTATTCTTGTGTATTCAAATCATAGTTTCCTAAGATAATTCACATTTCAGAGGAAGGTGTTTAGACTCGGAGCGTGTGGGACAATCGGCCTCGTGCTGATGGCTGCTCTTTCATCATGACATCAACACTTTCAGGCCGAGCTTCCATTATAGGGTTTCTTCCAATTCCATGGTCTAGTAACAGAGTTTTCTAAGTAAAAACCAAATAATAAGATCCTTTTCAAAAGTTTATAAAATAAGTAAATTCATGTACATAAAAATAACTTTTTTTGTATAAATTATTAAAACTGTGTCCAAGAGACTGGAATTAGGAAAATGAAAGAAGTTCTTAAACATAAAAACAATTAAGCATTATTTTACCATATAGTGGAGAAATTTCTCACCTTTAATTTTTACTATGATAAATATAAATAGATATAGCCCACATAAACAAAAGCTCTTTGGGGTTCTCCATTTTTATGAGTGCGCAGGGGTTCGGAGACCAAAGCGTTTGAGGACCATGGACGTGACGGCTTCTCCACCTACTGGAAGATTGACCACATCTCCAGCAAAGGCAAACATCGTGACTAATGACCTTGTTTCTAATTCTAAGTGCCTATATGAAAGACCATTTATTAATAAGACGAGCATTTAGTAGCTTTATCACAATGTTAATTCTTTGAAATTGTGTCTTAGTTTTTCAATTGTGGGTTAAAGGAAAAATTTTAAAAACTGATTTCATTTTATCAGAAATGACACTCATCAGAATCAGCGTTAGGATGAAGAAAAAAACCTCAGTTTTTTGAGAGCCTGTTTGAGTGCCTCACTCCTTCACATATGTTATCCCCTTTGGTTTATACCTCCTGAGCTGTAGGAAATGTCCCCACTTTGCATGTATGAAAGAGAAAGCTTAGGAAGGCTAGAAGCAACTTGTTCCAGGTCACAGAACTAGTAAATCACAGAATTAGAGCTCAGCGTGGGTTTTCTGATACCGCTTCTGACCAGTGCTCTTCACATTTACACAGCACTGCCTCTGTGATGTCACAGGAACATCGGCTCCATTTTGTCACTAAGATTTAATGTGCATTTATAAAATGAGCACATTACATGATGTCATAAAAACATTTTCTCTAAAATAAGATAAAAAGGATCTGATAAACCTACCTGGAATTCCTAATAAGAACTTAAATCTAAAACAAAATCATTATCATTGAACACTGTGGAAAAGAAAAAGATTCCTCTCAGAGTTTTCCTATTTCATTCTCTTATTTTAAAATAGGAACAACATAGTGCATTTGCTTGTTTTAGATGTTGGAAGCCCGAACACAACGGTCACATTTGTACTCTCTGGTGAACAGTTTGTTTTCTGTTTGTTTGCTTCATGGAAAATAAGCTAGTTTGGAAACATGTCGTGTGCCTCCTTGAGAAAAGAACTCATTGGCTTTCGCAGGAACTGAGCAGTTGGGGGTGAATGCGCGCCTCCTCCCTCAAGGATGCCGGTGTTAACGCGCCTGTGTGCTCTGTTGGACTAGGTGGCAGAGGAGCTGGGGCATTGCCCATCGCTGCAGCCAGCTGCATAGTTTAGGCCGCTTAGCACAGCAGAACTTGGAAACACTTAAAAATGCAAAAGGTAAACACTTTTCATTTTCTTTAAAATGTCTCTTAGCTGCAATACACATCTGTAATCTATAGAGGAAAACTAAGTGTTAAAAGTCTTTACAGATGTGACTTTATCAAGCTGAATTTTTAAATCTGTTTCTTTGAATAAAACTGCCGCATAAAATTAGCCTTTAAGCTTCTACTGATTTTAATCCTGAACTTATACACTAACTTTAAGTAATTATTTGCACAATGCTAAAAGAATGAAGCGTCTCTGGATAGTGACCGAAGGGTTTGTGTGTTATCATCAGGATGTACACTGGTGTTTACAGACCGTTCCGGGATGAGTGCAGGGGGCCATGTGATGCTGGGAACCGTGGATGTGCACCATCACTGGGCGAAGGTAAGGAGAGACTTAAAGCAAAAAATCTCTGCCTTGTCTCCCACATCCTTTGTTTCAAACTACGTGGTTATGTCAATGAACTAAAAAGAAATTAAGCGTAGTTTTAGCTGTTTTCAGCTCAGATGCTTAATATCATGTAGTTGAAATACTTAGAGGATTTTTATTTCATCCTGAGGAAGATTAGCTCTGAGCTAACATCTGTTGCCAATCTTCCTCTTTTTTTCCTTGAGGAAAACTGTCCCTGAGCTAACATCTGTGCCAGTCTTCCTCCACTTTATATGTGGGCACCACCACAGCAGGGCTGAGGAGTGATTTAGGTCCACGCTCAGGATCTAAACCCGCAAACCTGGGCTGCCAAAGCAGAGCACACCAAACGTAAGCACTATGCTTCAGGGCTGGCCCCCTGACGACTGATTTTTAAGTCAGTTTTTATTTGGAAATTTTATAGTCTTTTCTGAAGCATAGCCTAAAGGCCTGCAGTCTCTTGTTTTGTTTTTTACTGATTTCCTGTGGTATAATTGCATGCAATAAACTGCACATATTTAGTATGTGTAATTTGATGAGATTTGACATATGTAAATACCCATGAAATTATTAAGTCAGGATAGTGAACACATCCATCACCCACAAAAGTAAGTCACATCCTTTGAAAACCCTCTCTTCCATCCCACCACCCCCTCCCCAAGCAACCACTGGCCTGCTTTCTGTCACTATAGACTAGTTTATATTTCTTGAATTTTATATAAGTGGAGTCACAGAGTATGTACCTTTTTTTTTTTTTGGAGAGGGTTCTGATTTCTTTCACTTAGCATAATTGTTTTGAGATTCATCCATGCTGTTGTATGTATCAAGAATTTATTCCTTTTTATTGCCGCGTAGTAGTCCATCATATGGATAGACCACAGTTTGTTTATCCATTCACCTATTGATGGTCATTGGACTATGTCACTTTTTAGCTATTAGAAATAAAGTTGCTATGAACTTTTATCTACAAATGTTTGTATGGACACTTATTATCTTTTCTCTTGGGTAAATACCTAAAAGTGGAATGGTTGGATCATATGTTAAGTATTTAAACTCTTTAAGAAACTGCCAACACTTACTATGGTCATCATTTTCATTTTAGCTGTTATAATAGGTGTGTGGTACTATCTGATTGTGGGTTTAATTTGCATTTCTCTAATGATGAATGATGGTGAGCATCTTTTCATGTGCTTATTTGCCATCCATGTATCTTCTTTGGTGAAGTATCTGTTCAAATCTAATGCTTGCTAGAAAATATTTGCAAACCACATATCTGACAAAGTCTTTGTATCTAAATATATAAGGAACTCTCAAAATTCAACAGTAAAAAAAACCAGGCAATCCAAAAAGACATGACAGACATGTCACAGAAGAGCATATACAAATGACAAATAAGCACATAAAAAGATGTTCAACATGATTAGCCATAGGAAAATGCAAATTAAAACCACAATGAGATATCACCACACACCTATCAGAATGGCTAAAAATAAAAAATAATGACACCACCAAATGCTGGCAAGGATGCAGAAACCTGGATCACTTGTCCATTGCTGGTGGGAATGTCTGATAGTGCAGGCACTCTGGAAGAGAGTACGGCAGTGCAAACTAAACGTGCTTACCGTACGGCCCAGAAGCTGCACTCTTGAGCATTTAGACTAGAGAAATGAAAACTTATGTTCACACAAAAACTGTACACAAATGTTCGTAATACCCAAAAACTAGAGAAAAACCTGATGTCCTTCAGTGTGGGAATGGTTGAACTGTGGCGCATCCATACAATGGAATTCTATTCAGCAGTGAGAAGCATGGATACTGATACTGCGGCAGCATAGGCAGACCGCAAGGATAACATACTGTATGATTTCATTTAGATAACATTCTTAAAACGATGAAATTATAGAAGGAACCGATGGTGGTTGCCAGGGGTTGGGGAGTGGGGGAGCAGAGGTGTCCGTGGCTATAAAAGGTTAGCACGAGGGATCCTGGTGATGGAACTGATCTGTATCTTGACGGTGATCACATCACGGGAATCTAACACACGTGATAAAATTGCATACAATTTAATAGACACAATTGAGTGTAAAACTGATGAAATCTGAATAAGGGTAGTGGGTTGTATCAGTATCAATTTCCTGGTTGTGATATTATGCTGTAGTTTTGCAAGATGTTACCACTGGAGAAACTGGGTAAAAGATGTATGAATCTACAGTTACCTCAAAATAAAAAGTTTTTAAAATGTAGTTTCCATTTATACATGAATGACCCATTGAGAGAAAAATTGAAAAAGTAGGTAGTGAAATTACTTTTCACAAAGTGTTATAAGTATATTACAAATAATTTGTACAATTTTTCTACCGCCATTGCTTTTATTATAGCGGAGTTGTGGCTGCCTTTCGACTCCTCTGAAAGCTGTGTGCCGGCAGCTCTCTGTGAAAACTCTGAGTCCTCAGTGGAGCTCACAGGGCCTTCCCTGGCCTCGGCCCGCCTGCGTCTGCAGCCTCCCCTCTCCGCTCCCCCACGGGCAGACACACGCCAGCCTCACCAGACTGCTTGCTTTTGAACATGCTGTCGCTGTTCATGCTGCTGCATGTGCACACGTTCTGTTGTCTTCCCCTGGAACATTCCCATGTGCATCTAACCTTTTCTGAATCCTGTTTATCTTTTTAGAGAGATCACAGTAGACCTCTTTAGAAACCTTTGTTTGAACTTCCCCTCTGTATCCGTTCACCGGGACATGGCACTAGTACCCTGAAATCTGGTTTTTGTCTTGTTTCCTTGCACCCTGACTGTGAGCTCCTGGCAAACAGGGACAAACTCTTATAATCTGTGTACTCCAAGTGTCCACTTTAGTGCTTAAGTACATGGTAGGCACTCAGTAATGTTTATTGCATTTAATTGAATTTAGTTGCATTAAAGTAAATTCTAAAGAAATAGACTTGGAGTTGAGATACATATACTTTATTTCTAAAACTCTTTTTTATTATACCATTTAATCATTCTACACTAATTTAAGATTGTTACCTGAATATGTAAATATTAGTACTTAGGACTTATTTTTATTTGGAACATAATTCTTTTTTTCTGTGATCTCTTCAATTCCTATCTAAAAATCCCTAAGATTTACAGTGCTTTGTTTTGAATATTCATATTTCCAACATTACATTATCTTTTTCTTATTGTTTACTTGAACTTTCCTTCTAGGAAAATAATTTTCTTGTTAAAACTTCTCAATACCATTTATTGAAGTCCTAAAATTGGGCTATTAAAGTAACATAAAACTAAATATTTCTTTCCCTTTTTTTAATACTGTAGCTTTTTGAAAGACTGCCGAGTTATTTTGACCTTCAGAGGAGGCTGGTGCTCTTAGAAGACCAAATAAGCCATCTTCTAGGGGGCATCCGAGTGGTTTATCTCGAAGAATTACAGCCAGCGTTGACGCTTGAAGAGTACTACTCTCTTCTTGACGTCTTCTATAACAGACTGTTGAAAAATAGAATACTTTTTCACCCTCAAAGTCTGCGTGGTTTACAAATGATCCTTAACAGGTAAATATCTGAAACAAAAATATCTCAATTCATTCAGTTGGATGGGTTGTGAAAGCGGATTACGTTGTTTTGTATTTCAGTTTGTGATTCTTAGGAATTAAAGAAAAATACGTCACTACTTCTGTTAGTAACACTCTTTTACACATTAGAAAAACCGACATGAGGGGATTGAAGGATTGAATCTCTAGAATTCTGTAAATATATTGCCACTTACACGGCAAAGTCAATTATAGGATTAAACTAATGTTGAACCAATAGCCAACATTTTTGGAGCACATTACCCTTTTCCAGGCACTGGGCTTGGGGCTTTAAGCGCATTATCTCTTTTGCTTCCACAACCTCACCATGAAGTTGGTCGCTAGCCCCATTTTACAGACGAAGTTCTTAGAGCTGGGAAGTGTGGGGTCATCCTGATTAAGTGTATCTCTTTGGGGACAGCAAAACTTTAAGTCAATTGTGCTATATTTTTAAGGTGGATTTTCTTGATGAATTCCTTTTCTGTTAATCAGACTAATAAAATATTTTAGGGGGGTGGAGCAGGGGATGAAAGGATCGGTGACTTTTCCTTTTATGTGTGTTTCATTACAGTGACAGATATGCTCCAAGCTTGCATGAACTCGGGCATTTTAACATCCCAACCCTCTGTGATCCAGCAAACCTCCAGTGGTTTATTCTCACCAAAGCCCAACAGGCAAGAGAGAACATGAAGAGAAAAGAAGAGTGAGTACTGCTAGCCCTCTGTAATGTCTTAGCAGTCAGTCTAACCTTTAAAAGTTCAGGTATTCAGAACTCGTAGATGTGGGACATTAAAACTGTATTAAACTTAGGAAACCAACTGATTTGTGGATATTCCATAGGTATATACTCCCCACCTTGTTCTGCCAGGGATTGGATGTGGCTGTTGTCTAGGCAGAATAACCTAAATGACATCACCACCATGTACTTCCATTTGAGGAGCAGGGCTGATTAATATAAAAGTCAACTCAGGAGCAGAATGACAGATAAGAATACCAGAAAGAAATTCTCCAGATGGAAAAGGGTGGCAACAAGGAGGAAAATCAGTTACACTTGATTAACAGGAATCTTCATTGTTTAAAATTTTGGAAACTACTCTTATAAAGCAAACTCCATCTGCGTTTTTATTAAATTGAGAAGAAATTTTAAAGTAAAAAATTGTTTTAGTTCATAAGTGCTGCTGTCTCTATACTGTTTGTATCTTTGAAGGAATCACACAATAGCCAACAGTTTCCTAGGTTGTAGGCAGTAACATGCTGCTTGATAATATTTTATGTATCTACTGTGAAGAAAGGGGAGAGTATTACATTCAAAAGAGTTTGTTTTCCTAAAGCTATTGCCTAAGGAGGTTTGGTTACCAAGGGTTTATTCATTCGTTCATTCATTTAGCCGTCATTTGCTATGACTGTTGTGTGCCCGAAGCTATGACAGGTGCCACTGATAGAGAGCTGAAGGCCTGCCCCCTGCCCTCCTGGAATGTGTTTCTAGCAGGAGAGGTGAGTGCTATAAATATGTCAGTGGTAGCTGGACCACAGAGTGGAGTTGAACGGGAAGAGCCAAAGCCAACGCTCTGGGAAGGAACAGGAGCATGGAAGGGAAGGCAGTGGCCGAAGAGCAGGAAGGAGGCCAAGGAGAATGAGGGGGCACGTGGCTAGGAAGGAGCACAAGGACTGGAGCCTGGTGGGTGGGCGATCGCCGAGATTGTTCAGCAGTGCACTGGAAGGCACCACGTTACTGTCTCCTGCCTCGCTGCCTGGGCACTCGTCGGTCCCTACCAACTGCTTGTTTAAATAGCCGAGGATAGGAATAGAGAGAGAGAAAGGGCAGCAGCCATGAGAGTGGTCCTTTAACAACATAATGGGATCACTTTATGTACACAGTAGGTGAAGGGGGTGCATCTCTTTGTTTTGCTTGTGGAATTGATGACCACTCTGTTGACCAGATCCTATCTCATGAATATCCCACCTTTGGTCTGGTTGGTAGCCTTTGTGTTTGTGATGTTCCTTTTCTAAATTGTCAGCCCTGCAGCCTTTCATTTTTGGGGCTGATGGGTTTGTCTGCTACACCAAGCGGCTTCTTTCTCTGTCTTCTGTAGGGCCACTTGATGCTTTGAAGTATTGCCACTAGATTTCGAGGAAGGAAAATAAAAAGAAATAACCCTTGAGCTGTCTTTCTTCCTCTCCTGACTTCCTCACACCCCACCTCCAGTGCACCAAGACCTCAGCTCCACCTTCTCAGTCTGCCCCGAAGCCCACCGCTTCTCCTTTCCTTCACTGCCGCCCCTGGTCCAAGCCTCAGCCATTTGGGGATCACCTCTCTGGTCTCCAGGTTCCCACTCTGATCCCCCTCCCCAGTTGATTCCCCTCAGAGCAGCCAGAACCCCAGTCGGAGCGCTGCCCCGCATGCCGGTCCTGCTGCTCCCCTGGGACCCCCCCTCGCCCGTCCTGCTCCGGCCGGTGGCCTGTTCCTTCCTCCAGCGAACTCTTCCCCTGTACCCCGGAGCGCATCTCCCGGACAGCCTCCCTCGGCACTCAGTTGCACCTTCTCCTGGGTGCCCCAGAGCCCACTCCGGATCAGAGCAGCCCCCGCGGCGTCCTCGCCCGCTGCCCGGCCAGCCTTCTCCCCTCTGGCGACAGGCCCCCTCCTGTCCACTGGCTGCCCCCAGACGGAATGTAGGCTTCGTGTTTTGTCTGGTTTGTTCCCTCCACTGCCAGGCTCGGTGCCTGGCACACAGGAGCCTCAGTACATACTCCCTGACTTGCACGTGTCCCCGGAGCCCTCATCCCTGTGCTCGTCCCCAGGGAGAGGAGGACATTCGCCACTGGGCCCTGCGGGCTGTCTTCCCGTAGTGGGCGCCGCTGGCCCCCCACCACCCTCTATGGCCAGAGTGTCCTCCCCTCCACTGTCCCCCTCCCTCTGCCCTGGCCTCCCTACCCTGCCACGGTCACCTTCATTCTGATCACGGGGTGGCTCACGTGACCTTCTTTCCTTAGATGAAGCACCTTCTGACAGTGGCTTTCAGTCACTTTTTATCTGCGTATCTCTTTATAAAGTGGATTCTTAGGTGGAAACTCAACTTATAAAAAAGGTGAAAGCTCACAGGTGCTGTCGAAGAGGAAGGCAATGAGAGGCCACCCACGCCACGGGGCCACTGTGCCGTCTGAGCTCCCTCCGGACCCCGCGTGCCCTTCCAGAGGCCGTGACTCGTACCCCCGCCTCTTGACGTGGCCTGGCTGCCAGTAGAAAGTGTGCCCCCTGCAGAGCCCCCTCCTCTGGAGGCAGCGAGAGCCTGCTCTCAGCTCTCAGGAGGCCGCGAGTGGCCTGGGTAACCCGGGCCTAGGGGCAAACAGGCTGGCCTCGCTCCACCACGTGTGCGAACGCCCCAGCCCTACCCTCCCACCCGCACCGCGCTGCGTGTTTCAGAATCGCTTAGAATTGGAAACGACAGAAATGCAGAATAATAGCAGAACGGTTAAATAATTTCAATACTTACGTACAGTGGAAACAGACATTTAAAAGCATGTTCAAGGGGCCTGCCCCCTGGCACAGCAGTTGAGTGCACACGTTGTGCTTCAGCGGCCCAGGTTGGGATCCCGGGTACAGACATAGCACTGCTTGGCAAGCCATGCTGTGGTAGGCATCCCATGTATAAAGTAGAGGAAGATGAGCATGCATGTTAGCTCAGGGCCAGTCTTCCTCAGCAAAAGGAATGTTCAACTAATCTTGACTGAATCCTTAGGTGCCTCGCAGGACCTGTAAAAGTCACTAGCAGGATACAGTGCAAACAGAGTCCCTTGTGGAGCTCACACTCGGATGTCAAAGACACAGTGTTCAACTTTGTGTTAAAAAAATATAGACATAATTTTTGTCAAAGGAGAGAAGGGTCATTTCCCCCTAGGAAATGTCTGGCCTATTTCTTAGCAGTTGAAGGAAAGGAACAGAACTTCCCATAGCCACACCCACCATCTCATGGTATCTTGTTTGTACTGTGCCTCCCTTTTTCTTCTTTTTTTTTTTTTTTGACGTATGAATATAAAAAAGCAAAGAAATTATAAAGAAAGGCAAAAAAACAATTTTTTCACTTTTTTTTTTTTTTTTTTTTTTTTTTTGCTGAGGAAGATTAGCCCTGAGCTAACATCCATACCAGTCTTCCTCCACTTTGTATGTGGGTCCCTGCCACAGCATGGCTGACAAGTGGTGGGTTTGGATTCTGTGCCCAGAATCCAAACCCGCAAACCTGGGCCACCAAAGCAGAGAGCACTGAACTTAACCACTATGCCACGATGCTGGCCCCTGAAAACATGTTTTAAGTTAGTCTGCTGTGGACTACAGAGGCATCCAAGGAGGGAAAGGCTGTTCCACGCCGTCTTTCTTTTGGATGGGACAGCCCTGGATTGAGCCTTAGCAGAGGCTGCCTCCTCGGGACTCGAGGCTCCCCCAAGACTGCACCCAGAAGACTGCTGTGCTCTCATGATTGCAAAGGTTGTGGGCCCGGGGAACATGGGAACCCAGGAATGAGACTGGAGGCTTCTCTGAGCAGGAATGGGAATGCATGGCCCTTTCCAGAGATTCGTGTAACATGTGTCAGTGGAGAGCAGTGTTGCAACTCGGCACGCAGCAAGGCTTTTCATTTCTAAGCTGGATTGGTAATATCTTGTTTTGGTTTTTTTGAGCAACTGAAAAAAGCCCTTTACAGAAAGCGTTTGTCAACCCCTGCTATCAGTTCCTGTCCAATCCTGGGGAGAGTAGACGCAGGCCCACCTGGAGGGTACTGAGAGCCTGTCAGTCCTCACTGCCGTCCGCCTGCTTGAATCTCTAGGCAACGCTGTCTAGAGGGAGTGACCTTACAGACAAAACGGACTACATATGTATATATATGAGCAGGGGGACTCAGGACTTCCAGGCCACTGCTGCTCACTGCCGACCGGCACAGTGAACAGTTCTGTTTTTAAGTATTTTTCTAGCTTATGGCTATTTTGTGGTACTTACTCTTTTCCTCTATGGGGAGCTTGAGTGGGTAGGAAAGAGAAGGTATTTGGGTGTTTCTAACCAGTGCTGTACTTCAGTTAGACTAGCTCCAGGACCCTCACCGTGCGGGTGGCTTCACTCCCTGCTCACGTGGCCTTCCTGTGAGGTCAGAGGCCTGTGAGGACAGGAGGCCGAGTCCTCCCTCCCACCCACAATTTGGGGGATAGAGTCTGTTTACTGAAACCTCAGAGCCACGACGTTGCCACCTGAGGGTGGAAGTAGTGTAGACGCTGATTCTGCGCTGAGCTGCTGACTTGTAGCCTCTACTCGAGCCCCTGATGGGCCTGAGAGACGGTGGAGCCTCAGCGAGGGGAGGCAGCTGGGTGTCGGGGAGGAGCGCGAAGACGACCCTCCTCCTCGGGGCCTGCCCTCCTGCCGATCTCCAGAAGTCACTGCCCCCGGGTCACACCCACAGTGGCTCCTCGAGCTGGGGCTTCACACCCTTGGCTTTCTGCCTCCTTCAGTCAGCAGCGGCTGCTGGCGAGGCGGGCTAGGAGCATTTTAAACTTTGCATTAATTGTTTGTGCTCCATCACTGCTGAGAAGGTTTAACAGATACTGTTAGAGACATGGGAAGTAACAGGTACTGCCCTGTAACCGCTGGCGTGGCTTCCAAGCGTGTACTTTTGCCTCTGTGCGTACTGTTTCTATCGTTGTGAGTAGAAAGTTATAGCCCCAACATATAAAATTATAGTTACATTTTATTATGTTCCTTTGTTTGGTTATGGTTTATGGCAATGTTATTTTTATTTTCAATATAACAGGTTAAAGGTTATTGAAAATGAATTGATACAGGCTTCAACGAAGAAATTTTCTCTGGAAAAGTTTTATAAGGAGCCCAGTGTTTCTAGTATACAGATGGTGGATTGTTGTAAGAGACTTCTAGAGCAATCACTGCCTTATCTACAAGGGCTGCACCTCTGCGTGTCACATTTTTACTCCGTTATGCAAGATGGGGACCTTTGTATTCCTTGGAATTGGAAGAATGGAGAAGCCGTCAAGTAACAGAAATCTGTATTTTTTTAAAGAGATAAGAAAGAAACTGTTAAATTAAACTTATTTAAATTCACAATTTGATATAACAGTATTATTTATATATTACAAGAACAAAGTTTCTAACTGCTGCTTTAAAAGTACACATTTTGTAAAACATTAATTTCTGCTAGGAAACTTATTTTAAAAAGGTTTTATCTCCCAGTCTTACGGTGTTTCTCATCTGATGGGCAAGACTAGGTGGAAAGATGTCAGAATGAAAGGACGTTTTGTGGCGGTGTGTGAGTGAGGGCTTCTGCAGAGTGAGCTACTCTGTGTGAGCGAGCGTTGCTCAGCGTGCACGGGCGCGCTCAGTGTGGCTCTGAAGGACGGAACTCGCCGTGTGACAGGCAGCTCTATGGTGACGTCTCGTGTATCAATACACAGATTTTGCAGCCAGTATGAACAGGTGATGTCCAAAGCAGATGATTGATGGGAAGCAAAAATTAGATAACCAAATTTCGCCTCAGAGAGAGAATAGGAGGCAAAAAAGCAATGGAATGAGTACGCGGCACTGATGCCGTCATAGCCGTCTGACACCAGCTTGTCAAAACGTCTTCAGTGCCAGGGAGTTTATCTTTAAATCAACCCATAAGTTTTGCTACCCATTAAAATACTGCGACTGGCTGGTAGCATGAAACCAATGGGCAGTGTTTTTTAATCATTTAACAAGGTAACTCATTTGGTTTTGTGGACAAACACTATCCAGGAAAATCCTTGCTTGTGTCCCAAAGAACTCCCGCGAGTGGGGTCAAGTGTAAAATGGTTCAGACAATTCAGGATTTGTCACCGCTCTCAACCCAGGTCTTCGTGTCCCTGCCAGTGTTTGCAACCCTGGTTACAGCCCCTCTGAGCCGCCCTCGTCCATAGTGTGGGGTCTCCCTGAAGCCGCAGCCCAGCCCGGCCCCAAGGGGCACGGTGTGCCCGCCCTGTAGACACAGGGCTTCTGTCTCACAGACATTTCCTTTAGGATAATATTTTTAACCAGACCCACAGCCTCTTTGGCTTGTTTCTCAAGAGGATGAGGTGAATCCTAGTTTGGGACTCCATTTTTGTGGCTCTTACTGCTAAAGAAATGAGAAGGATTTTTCCACAGTGCACTGGAAAGGAATGAGATGTCGAAAACCATTCTGGAAGCATGTTGTAAATTCATCTCAAACATTGGTTATTCAAACTCTTTAAATTCAAGTGTGTGTTTAAAAGAAATATTGATTGTAATTATTATGGTTTCTGCATATCATCCCTTTTAACTTATGCCTAACAGCTGGACCTAAATTTTTCTTTCTAATGTAATGTTGTTGCCTATAAAGATTTTCCAGCCAAATGATGGGTGTGAAAAATTCCTTAAAGGTTATGTAAGAAAATGTATTGGAAAAATAGGTTTGGATTATGCCGTTTCTAAAATGAACTAACATAGAATCCTCAGTAATATATTTTGAATTAGACTTTGTCTCAGAACTAATTGTTACAGAATAAATAATACATTAATCAGATCATTGTTTTTCTTCTTATTCAGTTATCAGTAGTTTTACAACTATTGCAACGTAATAGGAAACTACGAGAAATTGGTGACCTGTAGGCATTGTGACTTCCTCTCCCAATCTGGCATTACAGGGAAAATTGTGTCCCCCCACTGAGAACTGGCACAGGATCAGGCCCCTCTAACTACAAAGCTTTGGTCAGAAACGGCCTCCAAAGGGACCTGAGCCCCAGACCCAGGCAGAGCTCTCCCGAGGGAGAACCAGGCCCTGAGCTCGCTGGGGGGCTACGCGTCTCTGCCCAGGCTGTCGGGTCAGGGAGGCCTCTGTCTAAAGACACGTCTGTCCACAGGACAGGTCTCGGCAGGCCCTACTCCCTCTTTTCTCAAAGGCCTCCACCTCCAGGCAGCCGCCCTGAGCTAATGAGAGGGTGGTGAGCCTGGAGGAGTGGCCAGGTGGAGCACGGGAGCTCAGGGCCGCCTCAGGGGCCAGCTTACCTTGGGAACCTCCAAGGACTGTGTGCACATCCCAGACAGAGGCCTCTGAAGTGAACCCTTCCAGCTCAGGCCACTATCCCAGCATCCTGGTGTCCCCACATCCCCTGTACTAACTCAGCCTCTTCGGCTGCCCTGGAGGGATCTGTCCATGCTTTCCTGGAGCAAGCCAATCAGATCAAATGAGTCCTGTGGAGACTATTGGGCCTCAAGGCTTTTGGGCTCTTCTGCAGGGGCCCCTGGTCCTGGCAGCCTTCCACCACAGGCTCCACAGCTGGGAACTCCAGCTCCCCGGAGGCCAGCACCCAGACCCAGGGTGGAGGAGCCACAGATGCATTGGGTGAGGCCTGGCAGCTGGCTGACCAACGTGTGTCCCTGTTCCAAGACGGCCTCCGACCTGTGCTACTCGCCGCAGACCCCGACCTTGGGGCCTCTGACATGGCAGGGTCCCCACAGGTGCCTGTCCTATGGGCAAGAATTGGCACAAGCCCCAGGGGACCTTGCTAAGACTCCCAGTTGCTCCCTGTGCTGGGTGGCCCTGGGCAAGGCCTACTCCTCACTTGGCCTCAGTCTCCCCAACTGTAAAAGGAGGCACCAGGGCCAGTTCTGGAGGTTCTTCCCAGCCTGAGTGAGTCTGTCCCGGAAGCCAGGGTCCTCCCTTGGATGGTCCTCTGCCTCCAGCGCAGGCGCCCCTCACTCCTTAGCAGTTGGGGGAGGAGGAGGTGGAGCAGCCAGCGGCCAGACAGCTCAGACCTGGGTCAGTGCTGGGGGACCCTCTCTTCCCCCCACACCCCTGCTCCTGCACCCTCGTTCTCCTAGCCACTCAAAACCCTTCCCTGCTGGGGACTTTCCGGTTATGGAGTATTTCAGGGATTTTTTCCCCTACACTGACAAATGTTGCACATGGGGAAACTGAGGCCCAAAATAAGAAGGAGACTTTCCGAAGGCCCTTCTGCCTGCTGCAGACAGAACCCAGGTGTCCCAGGGGCTGTGAGGGGTCTGAGGACACAAGAGTACCCTCAGCTCTGGGCAAGCGCACGGCCAGGTCAGCGCCAGGAGTAGGCGGGACTACGAGTCAAGATCACATGGGCCCTTGGAGCAGCACTGCCCCACGGGGGCGGGGGACATGGAAGGGACAGACAGCAACCTTGGGTGGTCAGGCGTGTCAGTCCTGGCCATGGTGGTGCGAATGGGTCTGACTTTGCCCCTGTAGGACTGTTATGCAGATGGGGGGGGGCGGCGAGGGGGGGCCTACTACTCCTGAGCGACGCCTGGCAGTGGCCTCAACCCTGACCCCCTCCAGCCAAACTGCTGAGGCTGCCCTCCCCATTCCAGCCAGGCCGGAATGCTGGGACGCCACAGGTGCCTACTAGCGTCATTCTTGGAACGAGGTTTGCACACATCTGCCCCAAACACAATCACGGCAGCTCATTTGGGAGAGGCTGGCTCAGCACAGGGCGTGGCGGGCACCGGAGGACACGGGCAGATTTAACCCTCTTCAGAATCCGTGGCAGGTGGTCAGTGTTTCATTTTCATTTTCTCTGTCACTACCACAGGTACTGGCATTAGACCTGGGCTGGTGTCGGCACACGTGAGCCAGAGATGCCCAGGTCAGCAGGACGAACAGAGAGGCCTGGGAAAAGCAGTGTGATCGAGAGACAGGGACAATACAGGCTATGGAGACACCAGCCCTGGTGCTTCACTTTTATCCACACCCAAAACAGAATTTTTAAACTTTGGAGTAAAATCTTTCCTGAGAGAGTCCTCTTCCTTTCTTATTAGTCACTCAACAAACAGGAAGCATCTAACTGTGTGCAAGTCTTGTCATAGGCACTGGGGACACAGCAGGAGCCAAGCAGGAAAGGTGCTACCTTGGAGGAGCTGACATTGCAGTCCCTGTCATGTAGCTTTCCCTTGGTGTGTTAGTTTCCTGTGGCTGACATAAGTTACAAATTGGATGGCTTCAAACAACAGAAATGTATTCCCTCTCAGTTCTGGAGACCTGAAGTCCAAAATCAAGGTGTTAGTGAGTCCACACTCCCTCCAGAGGCTTCAGGCGACATTCCTTTCTTTGCTTCTTCCAGGTTCTGGCGGCTGCCAGTGTTCCTTGGCTTGTGGCCGCATCACTCCAGTTGCTGCCTCTACAGTCACCTGGCCGCCTCCTCTTCTCCATGTCCTCTGTGTGTCTGTCTCGAAGCTCTTCCTGCCTCTCTCTTAGAAGGAGGCATGTGACTGCATGT
Organism: Equus asinus; assembly: GCF_041296235.1. Lineage (NCBI taxonomy): Eukaryota > Metazoa > Chordata > Mammalia > Perissodactyla > Equidae > Equus > Equus asinus. The sequence continues at coordinate 53,698,768 of NC_091810.1, read as the reverse complement.
AGGGCCCCCGGGATCCAGGATGAGCTCCTCCTCTCAAGATCATAACTTACATACCTTGCGATAGAAGGTCATATTCGCAGGTTCCAGGGATCAGGACATGAATGTATCCTTTGGGGCCACCATTCAACTCCCTGCATTGGTGATGGGATCACCATTACAAATCTGCTCTGTTTTAGTCTGCCCTTGAATGACTCCCCCCTCCCCAGGGGCATCATCCATGTCCACCGGAGACCCTGGCAGGGTGCACACTTTCTCTTCCTACCTGAGCATTATTTCACATCCCCTCACACCCCCAAAGTTTGAGTTTCCTGTGATTCCAGCCTCCACTTAACCTGCCCTCTTTGAGCATTCGGTTGCTTCCAGCCTCTCACTTCTAATTCACCTGCAGTGACATTTTCCGGGCACAGTGCTTCTCTTTGCTCCTTGGGCGGCTGGTTCCCAGGGTGAGCATGTTGCAGGCCTTCCGTGCCAGTCGCCCATTTATTGCCGCTCAGCTCCCAACCCACCCCGATACATGCTCTGCGATAATGACCAGAATTCCTCCAAGCTTCTCTCCTTTAGAACGGACAGGAGGACAAGCTTTCTCAGTAGAGGGCGCCAGAGGGACACTGCAGGAGGAACGGGCCCTCCCGACTCTGGAGGCTCCGTGATTGGCGGGTCAGAAGGTGTGATGGCATCCAGTGGACACCCACCCCAGCCATGGACCCAGACACATGGCCCTGGCTGGGCCTGGTGTCCCTCTCGACACACTGTGAGCACCTGCCCACACTGGTGCCCCCACTTCCTCTGCTTGTCCACAGGCCTGGCCGTCAGCTGACCTGCCTGCACCCCATTCATGCCCCCGAGGGTTGCTCCCCACTTACCCGCTGCCTGGAGAGCTGTGGCTCAGGCCACCCAGCCGACGCCTCTGCCATCCAGTGGGCACAACCATACCTCTTCCTGAAGAGGGGGCCCCCTTCCTGGCCTTTCCTTCCTTGAGGGCTGTCCGTCAGCCTTAGGGTACCATGCAGAGTTTTATTACATCGTATTCTTTTCTTCAAGTTTACCGATTTTTCTATTAAACTTCTCCTGTTTAAATGACAGGGTGGTATGTCTTTTCTGATGGATGCAGACCAATACACTGATTCAGCAATGCCTCCAGTCAGAGCATGAGGCCAGGCTTGGCTCCTCCTGGCTGCCCCCAGCTAGTGGCCCCTGTGCCCAGCAGATGCTCCAGCCTTCTTAGTCCCGCTAACATACTGCTCATTTATTTTTTAAAAAACTAAAATCATTAACTACATCCTTGGTGCTGAGACAGCAGCCTTGCTCATCTCGAGCCAGGCCAGAGCAGCTCGCCTCTTCCTCCAAGTGCAGCACCTGGGCTTTCTGACTGACAGTGCTCCCCGCGGGGTAGCTCGGATGTGTTCTGGAGGGAAGAGCTGCAGCCGTCCTTTGTCTGCATGGTGGGGCCTTGCAGTGTGGACCCGCCTCGGTACAGACTGGCAGGGGAGGAACACTCAGGGCCTGTGGCCCCCAGCCACATAGGGGAGGGCGCTGTGCAGCCAAGGGAGGCGCCGAGCGGGCATGCGCGCTGTGGCCCGCGCCGTTTTAGGACCTGGGAGTACCCTGGGCTGCCATGCTCTGGTTGTGTTCCCCACTCCCATCTCGGGCCCACAGGGGGCCATGGCCGGCTCCACGTGGCTCAAGGTGCAGTCTATTTGGCCAGCCTTCACTTCCCCCACCCTGTGGGACCGGGGAGCAGCGTCCATGTCCCATCCCAGGGCTGTGTCCCACCCAGCCAAGTCCAAGTGACTCCAGGAAGCTGTGCTGGCCCCCCCGGGTGGGCCTGGACCAGAAGCTGGCAAGGGCACCAGGGCTAAGGCGGGAGCTGCAGGGTCTCCCTGGGTGATGTGGTGGGGGGAGCACACAGGGTAGAGCCCAGTCTACGGGGGTCAGGGCAGGCCCCCGACTCCACCCAAACAGCTCTGGGCCAGCAAGACAGGCAGGGACTGGAGGGTGGGCCTCAAAGCAGCCTCCAGGGGGCCTCTTGCCAGCCTGATGCCACTAGGGATCCTCTGAGCAGAGGAGGGCAGGAGGCAGGCCCTCTGGGCGCGTGCTCTCAGCAGAGGTGGCTGTTTAGAGAGAGTCCTTGGTCCTTATCTCCCTCCTCAGCCAGGGCTGGGGCTCACATCCCACGGTCTTTGCTGCAGCCTTTCGAGTGGGGGCAGGGCAGGGCCCACCCCATCTCCTAGGTGAGGCTTAACTTGCCCAGAAGTGGAGAGGCCGAGCCTCAAACCCAGGCCCACTGGCTCCAGAGCACAAGCCCCCTGTGCTCTGTCCACCTATGGTGGGCATACCCGGCCACGGCCTGGGGCAGGGAGGTCACCAGGTTCCGCGCTAGTCACCACAGGACAGAGGGCGAAGCTGGCTCTGGAACGTCCACGACCACATGTTCATGAAACCACACAGAGGACCCTGCATACCAGACCGGCAACACGGACACTGCAAGTGCAGTGGCGGACTGGGCCGAGCCGGCTTGTTTGTGCTTCCTGTGTCCCTCAAACCCAGGGCCCTGGGATCACTGTACAGAGGAGCCAGCCGAGGCCATCCTGCTTGTCCCAGCCCAGGACCCTCCCCACTGCCCAAGCTGCAGGGCCAGCCATCCAGGCCTGGGGCTCCCCCTATGTCCCTGGGTCATTATCTGGGGTGGCCAGACCCCTCTTCTCTGACCAGAACCACTTCCTTGGGGGCAAGTGAGCTCTGCAGGGGGGCCACAGAGAACTTGGCTGTCCATGGGGCCATCTTCCCCAAACAGCCGAGGTTAGCACATTCCTCATCCTCTGGCCTATCATCCCGGACAGTGAACCAGCTGCCCTTGGACTGGCTTAAGTCAAAGCAGGGCAGACAGTGGTTAGAGAGAAGGAGGAACTTCCTGACTGTCAGAGGCCTCTCCAGAGTCAGGATGTGGTAATTCCATCACTTGGAAAACAAACAGGCCACCACAGAGCACCTCAGAGCCTTGACACCCGCCAGCTAGGGACACAGGGACAGCCCTGACCATCCATTTCCTGCACACAGTCAGTGCCAGTAAACACGTGTGACGGGCACAGAGTCAGTGTGCCCGGGGGCTGGGACAGCCTCACCAGGGCCACTCGCCCACATCCATATGGCAAGTAACCAAGCCACCTGGGTCCACGGGCCCCTTTCCCTATCCATGCAGGTCACCATCGGGAATGTACAGGCCGGGGGCTCAGGGCTCAGTGTCAGGCTGTCAGTCAAGGCAGCCTCCAGCTTGCTTCCTGGCATGGGCAGGCTCAGGACGCCAAGGGGCCCACCTATGGGGGGAGCAGCACTTTACAGGGGTCATGAAATCCTTTGTGGAGCGTTTCCAGTGCTTTCTGTGGGCCAGGCCCCAGACTCTGGAAAATCACTGGTAAATGGGTCATGGTGTTCCCAGAGTGGGCTGATTGGCTTCGTGGAAGGAGGTGAGCACGAGAGAAATCAGATGTCCTGCTCTGCCAGGTGCATTCCTCTAGGAGCAAGATGCCATTCCAAGCTGAGACTATGTGGGAGTCCTTCGGGGCTCCTGGCCCCCCGTCCTCATCCCCTCCCACGGCCACCACCAGGTCCCTGAGCACCTGCTGCCCCAGCAAAGCCCCCACCCACGCGCACAGGCCACTCCGAGGCCTGCAGGCTAAGGTCTACCAGGAGATAGGACAGGCCCATTGTCCTTGCTGCCTCATGAGGGGCACAGGTGTCTGGGGGGCAGGGACCAGGCCAGTTCCAACCACCCCATTATTTTCCTTGAGCAGAGTCCCAGGTGTTCATCAAAAGAGCTGCTGGAAGTCCTGTCAGAGAAGAGCATGGTGACAGAGTGGGATGACTGTCCCCTCATCCAGCTCCCCACCCCTAGCTCCAGGCCTCCATGCCCCACCCTCCCCGGCTTCCCTCCCCCCCTCCCTCTGCCTACTCACGCCACCTGAACCCAGGAATATCTGCACCATCTCAGCCTTAGACTGGCCAGCCCCCAGGCCCCACCTGAGCCAGGGCACTCCCCTGCCCTCCACCTCCTGCATGCCCTGCTTAAAGACACTCTGCAGCTCCCCAGGACCTAGGGGGCTGTTGAGGCTGCTCGATGGGTCCTCAAAGCCTTTCCAGTGCCGGCCTCTCCTCTTCCCCACAAAGACCGCAGCTGGGCCAGGTGGGCCAGCACCCTGACCTGCTCGACAGCCCATTTCAGCTTCCCGCCTCCACAGCTTTGCTCAGGCTGTCCCTTCCCGCCAGGATGCCCTTCCTCCCTCCCCCTGTGAGCCCACCCGGGGCCTCAGGGTTCCAGCTCAGGGCACACAAAGTCTGAGCAGCCTGCGTGGAACTCTGACCTGAAGGACTTGTCCTAGGCCCTGAACCTGAAGGGAGAGTGGGAGGTCGCACTGTACCTGGGTGACGGCGTGAGCAGAGGCCTGGAGGCGGGAAGAGCTGGCCTGGGAGCAGCCCTTGAGTAGAAAGGCACTAGAGCCCAGTGGGAGTAGGCGAGGTATGGAGGACAGAGGGCCGGGGTCTATCACTGAACGCCCGGCCCTTTGGCCACATGTGAAGATAACCATCCAGCTGCTGGGGAAGGGCTGCAGCACTGGTATGTCAGGGGCACCCTGCCTCTGGATGGGAGGGCTCTTGGCCCAGGAGCCCCCCAGTCCCAACAGGAGTGCCTGGGTAGGTGGGGCCCCGTGGGCACCTGTAGGCTGGGAGGTTTTAGGTTTACCACTTCCAGCCTCCCTGGCAGCGTTTGCCCATATTCTGCTTGCACACCTCTAGTGATGGAGAGCTCATTATCCTACCAGGTAGCCCCTCAAGGTAGGTTGTAGCTCTGAACAAGCAGAAGCTCTGCACAGACGGAACTGAAATTGCCCCTGGTTCTCCCCACTGAGCCCTACGCTGGTTTCATGGGCCCAGTGGGACAGCCTGACACACACCTGTGTCTCCCCAGCCAGGACCCTCAGCTCTTCTCTAAGAATCACCTCCTTAGAGCATGACTCTCAGACAACCGGGAGCCAGCCCCTCCCACACTGCCTCATCTCTACCCTCACAGGCTACCCACACCCTGAAGAGCATTTTGCTTGGGACACAGGAAAATCTGTGATATGGGCTTTGCCCAAAACACCACTCTGGCGGAGTCACGGTCCAGCCAGTTAGGCTCACCTGAGTGGATCACAGAACAGACCCCAGGAGTGAGACGGCCGAATGGGCACCCTCGCTGCCCAGGGCCAACAGGTTTTGTCTCTACAGTCTGTGATCCCCAGGGACATTCAGCTCCCAGGATCCCCCACCTCCCACTCCTCCAGCCATCAGGGAAACAGAAAGTGAATTCCCGCAGTAAGTCAGCAAACAGCTCTTCCCTTCACAGCTGTGTGATTGTCAGGTCACTCCGCTCTGACTCTCAGTGCCTCATCTTCGAGGCGGTAGAGGATGAGCACCATCCCAGATCCCTATTTATCCCTCCCCCCGCCTCCCCCAACACACACACACACACGCGCGCACACACACACACGCACACACGCACGCTGGCCTACAGCCCCGGCCTCTGGTGGAGTCTGTGGTTCTGCTAACTGCAGGCCTTTGATGTGTCTTCCTTAGGATGCCCAGCCTGCTGGGCGAGGGGTGGGGGTTACACCCACTGCTGACGGACCTTACAGATCAGAGACCCTGTGAGCTCAGACTGACGGCTATCTTAGAATGACAATCAGGCCAGCCTTGACAGGAAATTCACAGGACACAGTCAGAGTGGCCCTGACAGGTCACGAGGCAGAAGACCAAGCCTGCTGTCCCAAAAGGGCTCTGGGTGCTCTGTCCAGGGGATTTATAACAATCACTGTTACCCTGGGGACTCTGCTGGTGTGGACTGAGCCCTGGTCCCTGCCCCAGGCTGAACCCAGATCCCTGCTGCAGCCTGAGCTTCTATCTCTCTGAGCACCTCTGAGACACTCGTGGGGACTCTTGGGGGCTGGATGAGAGTGAGGCTAAAAGGCCATGTGAGGTCCCACAACTCTGTCTGAGAGGCCAGCGCCCCTGCCCTGGCAGCCTCTCCCACCAAGGACCCAGAGATCCGGATGACCTTCAAGGCCCAGACCCTTCCTCTGACTTCAGCCTGATCTGCTTATCATCATCATTTGCTGGCTGAGTGACCACGAAGGAGGGGGGCATCCTGGAACAAAGACACCAAACAATGACACAAAAATGTCCTGGCTGCCAGCCAGCAGTGACCACAAGGACTTTGTCAAGGCCATCCTGCAGGGAGCCTGGAGAGAGTGCACACTGGTCCTCCCACCCGCCCCGTGGAGCTAATAGGCCCTGCCCTCTGCCACCCTCAGAAGCGGCCATGCCCTTGGGATCAGCTGACCCCACCCCAGGCCTGACCTCCAGGCCACCTTACATCCCCTGGCCTCGGCGAGCCCTGGTTCCTGGGAAGGCAGTCACACGGTGAAGTTGAGCAGGCTGTCTGCCAGGCCTGCTCATCCCTACGTTGTGCAGGGAGGAAAGCTGAGGCCAAGAGAGGGGGAGGCCATGTGTCACAGGGCACAGTGGCCACAGAATCAAGGCTGGACGCCAGGCCTTCCCTCCCCAGCCCAGAGGACTGGCGTTTCCTGGGGTCCTCAGGCTGGGTGAGAGTGTTTCAGAGCCTCACTTACTGCCTCCTGCCCCAGCATGACTGGATCAGGAGGGACAAGCCACTCCCTTTCTGGAAAGCCCAGAGGCTGCCACTGTGCCATCAAAGCATCGTCCAGAGCCCCTCCGACCAGGGAAGGACACAGCTGGAGGCAAGCCCTCTGCCCGGGCTCCCTCAGCCGCAGGCCTCCTCTAAGAGAGCTCCAGGCAGGCCCCAGCCCCTTCTGCTCAGGGCCCACGGAGGCCCTGAGCGCTGCCCCCAAGCCCATGTGGCCCCTGGCTGAGCCCAGGGACACTGGGCCTTCAGGTCCCACCCATCCTGGCTTGCTCCTATCCCAACCAAGGAGGCCTCCTTCTGGCTCTGGCTGGTAACTAACATATCGCTCTGACACCAACATCAGAACTGAATTATTGAACCCCAAAGAGTTAAAAGACCAAGATGGCTTGGGAGGTAAAGGAAGTTCTGGAAAACATTATGTGTCAAAATCTAAGTTAAATTTATATTGGTTCTGAAAGCATTCGGCAAGTTCCTGTAGGAACTCCGGGGGAGTCCTGTGTGCTTCCAGGGGAGGCAGACGGTCCTCGCGGAGCACGGTGGCGTGGAGGTGGCAGGCCGCTCTGGCCACGGATGACCCAGAAAGGTGCAGGCAAACGCTCTCAAGTTTCGAAGGAGAAACGATTATTCATTCCCAGTGAGGCCATTTTTCAGCTCGGAGGTGAAGGCCCAGGGGGCAGGAGGGCTGGGAGGGAAGGTGGAGGCTGGCGGCGGAGGGGCTGGTCCAAGGGCGCCGAATGATGGCAGAGCGCCTCCTGCTGGGGAGATGGCGACGGGGATCGCCAGGAAGGGCGCGGGGCTCCTTGCTCCAGCTTTGGCCAGGCCGTGGGTCCGTGCAGACGGGAGGCAGTTTCTTGAGCCGGTGTCTTTCAGAGAAGCCTGAGGAGGGGGCGGAGGGGCGGCCGTCTGTGCAGGCGTGCTGGCCGGGCCCGGGGCGCTGGGAGGAGCCCCCGGCACGCTCCCGCGCTGAGATCCGGGCCTGGCCCCGGGCTTCTCAAGGGAAGCCTGGGAAGCTGCGGGAGCATCTGCCTTCGGTGAGGGGTAAGTGATTTCTCCAGTTATCTCGTTTACCCAGAAAAACGTATCTAGAGGTTTCTTCCCCTGTCCAGGCTGACTCTTAGACATAACTACAAGGGAGAAAATTGAGACAACACAGGTACATCCTCAGTCGTCCGTGGTCCACCTACACAACCAGGGTCACCGGAGCCACCAGGCCCTGCCTTCTGTCGACAGGCGGTGCCGGCCCTCTGTCAAGGAGACGCCGTCCTGGACGCTCCAGGAATCGTCCCAGGACCAGGAGCAGGCCTAACTAGAGGCTCCAGATGAATTCTAGGGTCTTTTTTTTCTTAATTTTCTCTTCAAATTCTTTCATCTTAACCAAGTATACTAAGAAGTCTACTTGACATCTCGACCTAGTTCAGACATATTTGTGCCCATGCGTGTGAATGCCTGTGTGTGTGTGTATGTACGGATACTGACAATTTCATAGGATGGAAATGATTATGGGCAACAGTCTCTGATGTTTTCTATGCAATTCCATTCTACTATGTTCCTTAAGAAAATGCTGGCTGCCACTCCTTAAACTCTTTTTAAAAAGGAAGTAACCATGATTAATGAACCATGGCTTAAAAAACACTGTCTTAGATTAAGAGGAGAATGGAGAATGCTGGATCTTCTACGAAAGAAGACAAAAAATCGTTCTTGCAAATTTTACAAAAACATGACTGTGTGTGGTCAGCAGAATGGTCCCCCAAAGATGGCTGTGCCCTAATCCTCACAATGTGTGAATGTGTTTTGTTAAATGGCAAAAGGGACTTTGCAGATGTAGTTAAAATTACAGACCTTAAACTAGGGATGTTATCCTGTGTTATCTGGGTGCCCCAATCTAATCACTTGAGCTTTCTCTGGCTGGGGTCAGAGATGCAGCAGCAGGAGAGTGAGAGAGATTGAAAGCATGAAGAGGACTCGCCTGCCATTGCTGGCTTGATGATGGCAGGGGCCAAGTGGAAACGGTGAGAAGGAAATAAGTTCTGTCAACAAAAGGACTGAGCCTAGAAGTGGATTTTCCCCAGAGCCTTTGGATAAGAGCTCAGGGTGAACAAAACCTCGAGGCTGGTCTTGTGAGACCCTCAGCAAGCCCCACTTGCCAGCCTCAGGATGTACAGCTCTGTGAGATCATAAATGGCTCTTGTTCTAAGCCGCTAACTTTGTGGTCATTTGTTATGGCGGCAACAGGAAACTCATACACCATGTGAACGCTTTCTCAGAACCGGCGCAAGAGAGAGGCTGCAAAGCTGGAGCTCCCTGAGCTGAGGGGAAGCCCACCTTGGTGCGGGCCTCTTAGCCAGTCTGGGGGAACTCTTTCTACCTTCTTTCTGTCAAGCCGGATAATTACTCCACCTCTTTAGAATGGACAGTGACTGTCACCCCTGGGAAATGTCAACGTGCACCACCTAGAAAGGCAACCCACTTTCAAGGTCTTGACACCTGCATCCTCTGTGAAGCTCCGATTTGCCCTCAGGCAGAAAAGGTTTCCCCACTATCCCCTGTGGTGCACAGGCCATGGGGAGGTCAGCACACCCTGCAGGGATTCCCAGAATCAGGGTGGCTGGCCGCAGGGCATGGTGGGTGGAACAGGTAGGGCTGGCCAGGAGCTGGGGGAGTGGAAAGGTGTGAAGGGTGGGAAGCTCACCTGTCAGAAGGTGCTGGGGTGGAGAGAGCTTCCAAGAGAAGGAGCATTAGAAGGCTGGGGGCTCCTAGCAACCTGATCTTTATTGTGTAAAGAGTTTCCCGCCCTATCCCAGCCCAGATTCCGCCTGGTGCTCTCGGACTCACCAGCGCTGCTGCACACACCCCCCGCCCCTCCTCCAGCCCCTTCTGTCATTGTGCCTGATACCCACAACCCAGAGGTCCCTCGCCTCTGCCTTCCCCCTTCCTGTAGCTCCTAACTTCTGCCAGTCCCGTCATTTAGCTCCACAAGCAGCACCTGTTTTTTCTAGAACATAAACTTATAGACAAGGGGCATGTCTTCCTCTGGCAGGGGTGGTTCATTTTCAGCATAGTGGACGCCAGGGGCTCTTGGGTTAGGAATTTCTCACAGATCCACTCCCTGCTAGGCTGAGTTTGGCTCACCCTAGGCCTCACACCCTCTTCAGGGCCTCATGTCCCTGAGAATTAGACCTGTTCCCCGTGTTACTATCTGCTGAGATTCCACCCCAACCCAGGCCCACCTTGAACCCTCACCAAGCTGCCTCTGACCTGGGGTCACCCCTGACCTGGGGTTGCCCTACTCTGTGGACTCAGCAGCTGTCATGGGTCACAGGGCACTGGCCCATCGTGCTGAGAGGAGATGGAGTGGCCATTCTCTTAGACTGGCCCCAGGTCACCCAACTGGGCTTTTCTCCTCTTCTCCACTGCCCCCTGATGTGGGGCAGTCCATAAGCACTGCCAAATCTAAGTGATAAACTAGTCTCCTCTGCGCCCCTAGGTGTTCTCCACCCTGCAGCCTGCCACTGGTAACCCTCCTCCATTGGCATTTGTGGCCTTGAATCTTCCCAGGGCCTGCTGTGGGCCTGGCCCTGGCACGAGGCCATTGCTAAGGTGAGGGAAAAGCCCTCTGTCCCTCGCTCCCTGCTCTGCTCGTCCCCTCCTGCTGCTTGCCCAGGCCCAAGTGAGCCTCCCCCTTTTTTCCCAGCACCTCCATCTCTGTCCACACGAGGGCAGATTCCCTGGAAATGTGAACTCATGCTATCGCCTTCTCCCACCCGATCTTGGAAACTCAGCTTGCTGGGAATGTTATCAGGCTTAAGATTTCACTCGTTCCCACCACGGCATCCAGCTCTTGAAAAATGTGCTCTGAGAGCTTTGTCTTCCAGGCATCTGAAAACTCTGATTGGTGATGACTGGCCTTTGACAAGCTCTGAGACGAAAAGTTACTTGAGCACCAATGTACGGACGCATTCAGCTTTCTGGGGTCTTATCCATCTAAACGCTGCCTCTTTCACACCAAACACCTGCTCGCTGTATGTCCTCGCACTATAACGCTAGTGCCTGTGCGTGTCTTTCTACCTGGCTCAATTTCGCCAAGAATAATTAGGAATCATACTGGCTGCTTTTGAGGAATTTTGATATGGACAAAATTATTCATTTGAGAAGTGTCTTCAAAGGAAAAACAAAAACAAAGGAAAATTCTTACTGTCCAATTGTCTGCTTTCTTTAATTGGTATGAGAGGCATTTTAAACTCAATTTAAACTCAAAAATTCCCTCCCTAAAATATTCTCTAGCTAAAACTAGCGTAAGATATGAGGATCTTCTCCCTCATCGGCACATTTAGACAGTGTTTAGGTTAGCTTCCGATGTTGACAGTTCCAAAGCTCACTCCACAGTTTGTTAATGGCTCAAAGTCAGAAATCATAGATATGTCAGGTAAACAAAAATGGCTGGCACCATTGCATAACCGTCACATTTGGCCATATATTTTCAGACTTTAGATACCAAAAAATGAAACAAATCTCAAGAGATCATTGTTTTTTCATGCGGGAGCCATCACTTCTTTCTTTTCCATAAATCAGGAATTAATCAGTGCTGGCTTTAAAAATCTTATGGCTTGATAGAATTGCCCAGGACCCAAAGTATGTCAAAACCAGATATATGGCTTTCTCTTTAGTGTGTGTGCATGGAAACTTTCTCCTCTTTCCCTACAGAGAAAAATGATTCTCTTGCAAACTTGAAAGATCTACTCATCAAAAAATGCATTGTTGTCCATATATTCTAGGAATATTTAGTTCAGATAAAGCCAAAATTTAGTTCAGATAAAGCCAAAATTGTCTAAACAAGACAAAGAAAGGAACGTTATTAAACTATGTTTCTTTATATTGTGGAGCTTCCGGGTTGGTGAACGTGGGGAGGTGTGGGGAGAGCCGTGCGCGTGCGCAGAGCCCGGAAGCCCCTCACCCTTCCCCACACCTTGCTCTGAGCATCTCTTCCATCTGGCTGTTCCTGGGTTATATCCTTTTATAATAAACCAGTAATCTAGTAAAAAAAAAAAAAAAGGAAAGTATATATACCTACTAGCCCTTGTAACTAGTTATGAGATAATAAGAAAAGGCATCAAATTCAAAATAAAAGAAAAATTTTAGCAAGATTTAGTCTTTGTTAATTTATCATTTTAAGAAACAGTACAATATTTTCGTTTGTCTAAGACCAAGATAAAATTTCTCATGATTCAAACTTCCTAAATTTCCTACATTGGTTTTATGAGTTAAATATGTTTCCACTATTTCCATAACTTGCTTAAAATTAAACATCAGGGGCCTGCTCCGTGGCCGAGTGGTTAAGTTCGCGCGCTCCGCTGCGGCGGCCCAGGGTTCGGATCCTGGGCGCGGACATGGCACCACTCATCAGGCCACGTTGAGGCGGCGTCCCATATCCCACAACTAGAAGGACCTGCAACTAAGATATACAACTGTGTAGGGGGGGAGCGGTTTGGGGAAGTAAAGTAGAAAAAAAATCATATGCGTAAAGTTGTATTTAACTAATTAAAATAATGGATGTCTTTTTAATGGGTTTAATTTTCGAAATTCCTTACAATGCTACATTTTACAAAGATTTGATTTTAGCTAAATTGTAATTTCCAGATTTTTAACTACTTTTTAAGAACTTAGAACTAAATCCATTAATAAGTAATCTTTAAGGATCTACATGTATTTTAAAAAGAAAAAATACAAAAACATTGGCTATTGAATATAATTTGTCCTTATTTCTTAAAATGTCAGTAAATTAACAAAATATGCAAATACCTTTGGATGTTGATACATATATGTTTGTTTTTGCCTTCTCTAATTTTTAAAATAATATGAGATACTCAGAAATATATAGCTGCATGATTTTTAACTTTGTCCCCCAAGTTTCTCTTATTAAAAAAAAATATTGGTTACCCTAATTAAAGATAGTAATTCATGTAGATGGCTAATTGTACAGGATACAGTCATTACAGAGGGAAACAGGTACACAGATGTGATTTTCCGTTATTTCAAATGGTTGTTACAGTTCATTCAAATGATAAGTTTGATATGATATATGTTTCATTAATACACAGGTAAGTTAATTCTCTTTAAGCTACAGTTAAAAACTTTATTACCTATGTATATATTTCTATATCTGTGTATGCGTAAATGCATACAAAGGTAGGTTAATTGTTCCTTTACTACGATTTGTTACACAAATAATGTGCCAAAGGAGTGAAATTAAACGTTCTGTCTCTTCGGGGCCACAAAGTGCCCAGATATTTGGCTAAACATTATTTCTGGATGTGCCGTGCAAGTGTTTCTGGATGAGGTGAACATTTGAATCCGTAGATTGAGTAAAGCCGATTGCCCTTCCTGGGCGGGTGGGCCTCATCCAGTCCACTGAAGGCCTGAATAGAATGAAAGCTATGCCTGACCGTCTTTAAGCTGGGACATTGGTCCCGCCCTGGCCTCTGACTTGGACTAGAACTATACCATCAGCTCTCCCGGGCCTGGGTTTCTCAGTCTTCATAATCATGTGACCTGTTCCTTATAATAAATCTCTCATATTTATTATTGTAAATTTAATAATAATAATAAATTTATCATTATTATAAAATATAATTATACACACATCCTATTGGTTGTGTTTCTCTGGAGAACACTAATACAGTCTCTCATGAAAAATGCCCAAGTTTTTTAATGCCCAAAATAGTAGAGGTTCCTTTTGTCATCAAATCATTCTGTTAACTCTCAATGCTTTTAGCATACTCTTAAATTATCTTAGCCATTCCCTTGGATAGCGCTGACCTAATTTTTTGTTTATATTTTTAAATGATATCACAGAAGTAAATTCACCCTTAAAATGTAGGCCACTCCCAAAAAGTAAATTAAATCTTCCAGAAATTAAAGTTCATATGACTAAAATAATTGCCCCCACTCGGGCATGGCAACTGGCAAAAGCAAAGAAGTACATATTTATACTGGAGTAAAGGTGCTCTCATCCACAAACTGCCTTGCAGAGCCCATTGTGACAGTGAAGGGTGAGCTCTGTGATTGGCCAGGGGCCTCGATGTCATAAAGGCCAGGCCCTGGTGCCAGAGAATAAAAGGAGAGCACCGTGGGGTGGAGAAGGGACTGCCAGTCTTCTGGCGGAGGAAGCCTCTTCTCCTCGTGCTCTTTCCCTTTGCAGCCTTCCTTCCCCAAACCCACTGAACATGGCCTTGGAACCCACATAGCATTCCAGTTCCAGGCCCCAAGACTTCCCACTGCTCACATCCACCTTCTCCACCCAGCATCAAACAGCTGAAAAGCCGCTCAGACCTCGAAACTTACTCTAACCTAGAAGGTAAGGACGTTCAGACTTCCCTGGGAAAGATCACCACTTCATACCTTATGAAGAAACAGAACCCATAAATTCACAGGAAATGCCCTTGGCAACCATGTGTCAGTTACTTAGAGCAGGAGTGGGTGACTTAGAGATGTTCAGTGTGTTTCTTACTGAAGGTCTGATCAAACCTCAGAATTAACTGGGGACAGCTTATGGGACCTCGTGTTCCTGGAAAAGCTTCTGAAGTGTCAGAAAAGCTGCCTTCCCCTGGGGCGTGGGTTAGTTTATTCAAGCCCACAGATCATGGGCTTCTGGAACCCATGCTGTGTGAGTGGTGGATCCCTCCATTGCCCACTGATGGAGAACTCACCAGCCTTCTCTCCTCTCCTTTAGATGTCTAGAAGCCAGTCGGGGTCCAGGAGCAGGCCTCTACCTACATTTATGTGGGTAAATGAAGTCACAGCACAAATTACCTACCCTACATGGAAGATAGATCCTCCTGCGCCACCTCCTGCTTCTCTGCTGAGCCTGAGACGTGGACCCCTGCCTGGATGTGGGGCTGGGGACGTGGCTCCTCCCTGTCTCACAGGCCCACCTCTTGTCCCTACACAGACATTGAATCCAGTGGCGCCCCCTGCTGCTACCTCCCTAAGCGAAAGTGGCACAAGGAGCCTTGGCGCTGGCCAGGTGCCTACTGCTGCCAAGAGCCCTCGATCTCTGCCAGACATGGGCACCCCCCACTCTCCATCCCCAGGCCTCCCACCACTAGGTGGGCCATTGGCACCGCGCCCTCAGCCACTGGCCTCTACATTTCCCTCCCACCGAGGCACTGTCCCAGCCCGAGGGCTTTCCTACTTTTATGATTTGTCCACGAAGGTGACATCTTTCAGCCCGCAGACAGCCGTCTTCCAAGCTGTTTACAGGACCTTGCACAGGGTCTTCAGGGGCTTCCAGCCTGTCACAAATCATGACCTGGTTTGACCTTTAAAATGTCTCAAAATCTAATACTGAAGCCTTTCTTGAATGTTTATTTTATTGCTTTCCATATATACATATATAATTCTTCTAAACACTTTTTAAAACAATATCGTGTTTCATTCTTTGTGCTAACATGAGCTTTTTCCATTTTAAAAATTAAAAAATATGATCATTAGGAATAAGAAGTCAATAGATTAAAAATAAGATAGGACACAGATGACATAAGGCCTAAGTGAACTTCAACAAGATCCTCAATGCCATTTTCCTGGAGGAGCACAGAGAGGAGGGGACAGGAAATTGGAAGAAGTGACAACATACAGAACACAGAGAGAGAAAGCTCTGGGGAGATAGAACAGGGAGGGGGGAGGCCACATCAGACTGAAGACTGGGAATTCTCCAAAATTAATGAAAGACAGGAATTCTCAGAGTTTGGGATCCCACTGAATCCCAAGTAGGAAAATGTAGGGGCTGGCCCCGTGGCCGAGTGGTTAAGTTCGCGCGCTCCGCTGCAGGCGGCCCAGTGTTTCGTTGGTTCGAATCCTGGGCGCAGACATGGCACTGCTCATCAAGCCACGCTGAGGCAGCGTCCCACATGCCACAACTAGAAGGACCCACAACGAAGAATATACAGCTATGTACCGGGGGGCTTTGGGGAGAAAAAGGAAAAAAATAAAATCTAAAAAAATTATTTAAAAAAAAGGAAAATGTAAAACATCCACACTTAGTTACATTGTAGCAAAACCACAGAACATTGAAGACACTCTTGAAAGCAGCTAAAGAAAATAAATAAATGACAACATCAACAATGATGGAGTTTAGTGGAACATCCTTAACATACTGAGAAAAAATTATCACCCCAGATTTGTGTGCTCAGCTAATTATTCAAGAATTAGGGAAATATAAAGACTTTTAAGATAAAAAGTTCACCACAATCAGACCTACACTAAAGGCATGTCTCAAGCAGCGTTTCTTAACCTCAGGATTCTTGACTTTTGAGCCAGATAATCCCTTCTGGTGGTGGTGGGGGGGGGGGGGGGGCACAGGGAGGGTCAGCCAGTGCTGTGCGTTGTAGGATATTTGGCAGTGCCCCTGTCCTCTACCCACCAGATGTCACCCTCTTCCCAGTTGTGACAACCAAAATTGACATTGCCAAATGCCCCCTAGTTGGGAACCATTGGTCTAAAGGATGTTACTCAGGGAAAAAGAAAATGATGCCAGAGGAAGCTATAATGGAGACAAGGTGAGGGTCCGCCAGTGTCCATTCTCCACTTTTCCCTAATAACAGAAACCCAGCTTTGAGCTGGGCAGAGACTGGGAGGCTGGTGCTTCAAGTAAAATGTTTGGCCAGGTTGCAGTCTTCTTTAATTTGGAGGGTAGACCACAATTTAACAAATTTGTGGCTTTAGGAAAATGGTAAAAAGAATCCAGAATGGTGGTTTTCTTGGCTCCTTCTTGGCTGCTTTTAGAAAAGTCCTGTAAAAAAGGTGGTCTCTGGCTGAAGCTAGCCAGTATGCCAGGAGAGGTGGAAGGATCCAGAGTGTTGCTAATGTGGGTGACTCCCCTCTGTGGCCTGCCATACATGGACAGTTGCATAATTTGTTTCCTTGCAAGTGTGAAAAAACTAATCACTTCTGTACACTCAACCAAGGCAGTCACGAGCTGTGGCTAATGAAGAGGCAGCCTTTACAGGAGATAACACTGGTACTGCTGGCAAAGAGAAGATTGTGTGGCTTTTTGTAACAAATCTGTCATATTGGCAAATGTGAAGAAATCTGGCACAATCAAGTGTTAACAAGAGGAACTGCTACGATTTGGCGTTATTTCATAGGGTCGGACATAGGCGTTGCCAGGACAAAAACTGGAAAGAGCCCACTGTCCGTCATGAGTGGACTGGGTATCAGTTGTGGTGTTAGCATACAGAATATCACAAAACAATGAGAATAAAACAAAGTGACTTGCATAAAACTGACATAATTTTGAGCAAAAGATAAAAAACACTTTATGATTCCATTTACACAAAGTTAAAAAATAGGCAAAAGTAAACTATAAAGATGTCTACATCAGTAGTAAACATTGTATAAAACAATAATAAAATGTCTAGTTTATGGGATAAAAACCAAATAAAATAAAAATATTAGACAATAAGATGGAGAGTGTCTTCCGGGAAGGAAGTCCATGATGTATTGTTAAATGAGAAAAGGAAGTGGGAGAGATTCAAGGAGATCTATTTGAGCTTCTGATTATTAATTTTTGCTTTATAAAACTTTATATAAATAATAGTTGCTCATTTTAATTTTTTAATTGGATAAAAATAAAACATAAAGATGGAGAATTATTAGAGATAGTGTTTCAAAGTAATTGAGGTAGAGATAGTAACCTTACAAATTAATAGAAGTATAACTGTGTGTATATGGGTTTAAAAGCATGATCTCGTCAAATAATGGAAAGTGAATATAACTTCTAGTATGGTATAGAGGAAATATTGAATTTAAAGCCTTCAATACATCTAAAACAAAAGTAGAAAAAGAACATCTTAGATAAAGCAGGACAAATTAAAACACACACACGGGCTGGCCCCGTGGCCGAGTGGTTAAGTTCATGTGCTTCATTTGGGAGGTCCAGGGTTTCGCCGGTTCGGATCCTGGGCGCGGACATGGTACTGCTCATCAGGCCACGCTGAGGCAGCGTCCCACATGCCACAACTAGAAGGACCCACAACTAAAAATACACAACTATGTACCAGGGGGCTTTGGGGAGAAAAAGGAAAAAGAAAATCTTTAAAAAAAAAAAAAAGGATTACAAAATCTTGAGGCAGTTATGTAAGGAAAATGAGCAGTAAGGAGGGGGTTTAGAAAGGTCTGCCTTCAGGCATGATAGACTCCAGGGTCCCTCATTGTTCTTTTCTTCTGTCAGTGAGGATGACTATCCTACAGGTATTCCTTCTTCCTGGAGGCCGTCTTATTCCTTGGGAAAATTTGTTAAGATTGTCAAGAACAAAGCTATCAGAATCCCTCAGCAGGGGTATGTGCCCAGGATCAGGGCCAGGAAGTCATGAAAGCGTGTAGTCATTTACAATGATTACGTGCTGGAAAGGTTGTAACTAGGAAAGGGTCATTTAGTGTAACAAGATGGCCTCACTTACGTCCACTTAAAATATTAGCAAATTGAATCCAACAGATGCTTTAAAAAATACATGTTTGGATTTATCTTAGGAATTCACAAACGATTTCACATTAGGAAATCCATGTAAGTCCCCATATCTGAACAGAAGCAGAATAAGCCTGTGATAAAATAAGACACTCATTCATAATTTTTAAAAATATTGACAAACTAAAACTATAGAGGAGCGTTTCCTTAACACAATAGAGGTAGTATTTTAATCATACAAAAAACTTCATACTTAACAGTGAAACCTTAAAATGATCCCCTTTAAAATCAGGAATCAGATGAGGATTCAATAGTGTAAAATTAGCCAGTTCATTACAACGTGTAAAAGAAATAAAAGAATAAAGATTGGGAAGGAAGAAACAAAACAGCCGGTAGTCATAGTTGGTAAGATTATCTACATAGAAAAACCCAGGGAATCTACAGACGATGGGCATTGCTACCGCTGAACTGGAATTCCTAAATGCAGTGGGGACGATGGAATCCTGAGGAGGCAGGGACCATGTGGTAACACTCAGTCCCCAAAGACAAGGTGGGTGTGGGTACTGTAAGGGACAGCGGAGGGAGCAGTAATCTGGAGAGTCTGACCCACAGAGGGAGGTCCTTGACGTTAGCTAGCTGATCACGGTGACCCTAGAACTGAAACGGGAGGCAGCCCACTAAAGCTTTATTGGATCTGAGTAAGTGGAGATTCTCCAGGTCTAGTGGATAGAAGTTTGACTTGAATCACCAAAACAGTGACAGTCCATCCCTCAGTTCCCAGACTTAGCTAGATCACAGACCCAGATCTGCTTCAGTAAGGGGTAAGCGGCTCCCTTTGAAGCAGGCCCCTGCTACAACTGAGAACAATTTAGAGTTTTAGTCTTTCTCATCTACCCCAACGCCCCCCAGGGACGTTCACCAGAGTGACCGTGCATTGGGAAGGGCAAATAATCAGACTTTTCTGGGATTGCTAGAGCCTGGTCCTGAACTGACACTAACTGCAGGATTCTCAAAATGCCACTATGGTCTCCTGGTCAGAGTATGGAGGTTAGGTGATCAATGGAGTTTTAGCTCAGATCCATTTCACAGTAGGCCCAGTGGGTCCCTGAACCCATCCTGTGATTATTTCCCCAGTCTGGAATACATAATTGGAATAGACATACTCAGCAACTGGC
The DNA here is from genome assembly GCF_041296235.1 of Equus asinus. Lineage (NCBI taxonomy): Eukaryota > Metazoa > Chordata > Mammalia > Perissodactyla > Equidae > Equus > Equus asinus. Next base: position 53,679,438 of record NC_091810.1, on the reverse strand, counting down.
AGAATCCCCACACTGGTTCCCCGACCCATGGAGTGAAAGCTGTGATGGTGAGAGGCCAAGTGGCAGCCACTAGAACTGCTTCTACCTACAAAACTAGTGGACAAAAGCAATACTGCACCCCTGGAGAGACTGCCGAGATTAGTGACACTGTCAAAGACGAAGCCACATCCCCATTCACCTGCCTACGCGGCCTGCGCAAAACACAGATGGATCTTGGAGAGTGACAGGGGTTTATTATAAACTTAAGCAGTGACTCCGAGGGCAGCTGCTGTTTCCATGTGTGGTTTTGGTGCTGAGCAAATCAAGACATTTGGCACCTGATTAGCAGTTACTAATCTAGTGAATTTTTTTCCCTCTAAACCTGTTAGTAAAGACCATCAAAAAGCAGTTTGCTCTCAGCTACGTACACCTTCACTATCCTACCTCAGGGCTACATCAGCTCCACAACCCCAGACACAATCTAGTTCACATTGCTTTGATCATCTTTCCACCGCAGGACACCACACTGGTCCATTATATTGATGATATTATGGTAATTAGATCTTCTGTAGAAAGTAGAAACTCCTCTGAACATTGCTTAGACACACAACATGCCAGTGTGGGAAATAAACTGGGTTCAATTTGGTTAGGGTGAACAGTGTTTTCCAAAATTCCACTCTTTGCAATGTTTCCAATATTTATGTTCTGTACGCTTAAAGGGGCCACCAGAGGCCATTTTACATGGGATTTGCCGGGTCATGCGGTAACTCTATGTTTAACGTTTTGCGGAACTGACAAAACGTTTTCCAAAGGGGCTGCCCTCGAGCCTCAGATAATTCTCAGCTCACAGCAGTCACACACCCCTCAGTGGGGCCTTGGCGCCGGCCCTCCGAGTAGTAGTTTGGGGCTGCCTTGAATCTGATCAGGACCAGCTACATAATGTGCCTGGTCAAGTGCAAAGTGTTCAAAATTATTCCGAATTTCAGGCAGTGACAACAGGGCGTTAAAGCGAGTGTGAGGCTAAGCACAGGGCCCTGTGCAAATGCACAAGTCGCACACCCGTGAAGCCAGCCCTGGACCTGCGGCAGATATATCTGCTTTGGTGAGGAGGAAACTGAGCTGATGGTTCTTGACCTTCCCACCCTCTCTCCCCAGGTCCGGCCCCTCTGAGATCAGGATCCAGAACTTGTTCCCTAACTCCTGAACCTTCCCCACTCCTCCTCCCCGGGCATCTCCCTTGTGTCCCCACCAGACCCCACAGACATGGGCCTGACATGGGTTCTAGGAGTAGCTCCTAAGACTCCACTGAGTTGCCTGTCCTATTTCCTTCTTCAACAAAATTTCCATATCCAAAACATCCCCTTCTATCTCATCTGAAAAGATAAAAACAACGATGAGGCAGGGGCCAGCCCAGTGGCGTAGTGGTTAACTTTGTGTGCTCTGCTTCAGTGGCCCATGGTTCACCGGTTCAGATACCCAGCACAGACCTACACACCACTCACCAAGCCATCCTGGGGTGCATCCCACATACCAAATAGAGGAAGACTGTCACAGATGTTAGCTCCTCAAGGATGTTAGCTTCCTCAAGCAAAAAGAGAAAGATTGGCAACAGATGTTAGCTCAGGGCCAATCTTCCTTACCAAAAAGACAAAAACAAAAAAACTACGAGGCTTAGCTTCCCAGAAAGCTTAGGGTGCTGAGTGATGGAGAATATCAATTTCCCTTCCTGTGGTACTTTATTTTCTAGTCTTCTTGTCAGAATTTTGAAAAGCTAACCTGCTGAGATCTTATGTGATTGCCTATGCTACCTACTTCATGCGAAAAGAACCAAACAGAGTACACAACACGGATGAATCCCAAAAACAGAAGTTGAGAGGAAAAGGAATCAGACACAAAGGAATACAAACCGTATGAGTCCAACTATTTAAAAAACACTCAAAACAAAGAACAGGTAAAACTCTGTTTAGGGGAGTGTGCTTAGGTGGTAAAAAGGTAAAGAAGTGCAAGGCGATGATTATCATACATCAGAAGACGGTTTGCTTTGTAGGAAGGGAAGGGGAAGTGACTGGGGAGGGCAGGAGACCTCTGGGCTTCCTGCAAAGCTCTAGTTCTGGGTCTGGCTGGTGACTCCAGGGGAGCTCACTTTATGAAACTGCATTGAGTTTTACATTTTTGTTTCATATACTTTGTTACGTTGCACAAGAAAAATATTTTTAAAATATAGTTACTTACACCATACTTCCAGAGTTATTACCCAGAGCTGCCTTCTAAGCCTCCTGATTTTCCTTCACAGGGCCCTCTAAAACTAGAAGTAGTTCTCTAGGTCAAGTCATTCACAATCTTAGGGCCTCCTCTCATTGAGAAAATTATCTGTTCAACACTATTTGGATTTAACTCTGCTTTGCAGTTAATTTTGATCAAACTCAAAATAGGAAACGCAGTCAAATAATTTAAACTAAATTATGAACTCATTGACAGTTTTCATGTTCTTCCCAAGTCTGTTAAAAAACAAAGTAGATAGGAAAGTAATCTGTTCTCAACTTGAGGCAGCCCACCACCACCTCAGAGGCAGCGTCAAGTACTAAATGTGTTCAGTGCCCAAGAACGTGGATCAAGCTGTGTCTCTTGTCAGTGTTCAGCCAATCGGAGACCAGACTATCTGGTTACTTTTATATTTAAAATCATTTTTAAAAGATTGCCAGGTCCAACTAATGTGACCACTGACAAGTGAAAAGTCATCCTAGGGTTGAAGCCTCATAGTGTGTGAATGATGCATTTGAGGACAGGAAACACCGTCATCGCACAGTGGATTACTCCAGTGCTAGTGACCAAGGCTTATCACTTGGACCTTCTACAGTCCACCTCGTGCAGTTAGAATCAGTGCGGCAAGACCTCCTACCCACCGCACACAGCTCCTTCCAGCGACAATGCAGCCACCATGCTTGCTTTCGCGGCTCCAGCCAGACTTCCTTCTCCTCTGGAACTACCTCATTTCTCTTTTTTAACGTATAAAAATTCCTGCTTATGTACACACTAGCATGCACCTTGGTAGAATGAGCTTCTCAGCTGACAATCTGATGAAAGAAACTTACATGTCCATAGAGTAATTGTTTTAATTCTAAAGGGATCAAAAGAAAGGAAAACTTGTGGATTTTCCCCAAAACATTCTATTTTCTCTAAGAATAAGATTCATGTGTACAACTAGTACGTGGAAACGTCTGAATGAACGTAAAAGTACGCTTCTCTGGGGTTGCTGACCTCAACATTTAGTATTGGTTTCTGTACGTAACGACTCTTCAGACTCTTCTCACCAGGGCAGAAGCTTCCACGGCCATTTTAAATACATCTGAGGGCCGTCTGTTTGCTGCTCTCATTCAAACCTAAACTCACAAAGGGAAAACAGCCATACTTAAGCCAATTTTCTCTATCTCTTTCCAATATATTTACCATCTTCTTTGATTCACACCAATAGTAATCATCTGTTGAAACCACTTGAACGTCCTATGACCCTTAGTCAGTAGACCCAGATGCGTACAGTCTCCTTGCCTTACCCACTTTAAACGGATTTCACAGCAAAAGGCATGAACTGATGTGCTCCCAGATCAGCTGGACAAGAAAGACAGATGGTTCAACCATGGGACATAAATGGAGGCAAGCTTGCGTTTTTAATCAGTTTTCTCTTAGAATTCAGGGCTACAGGAGCCTGCTGTCTCCTGTCCCCTGTGCTCTGTTGTGGCCTGATCATCTAAATCGCTGCTTCATTTGAGGCAAATCAGGATTCTGCGCTGTATTTATTAAAGTTACTTATTAAATTTAAAATTTATTAATTTTGCTGTAAAATAAATGCTTATAAAGAGAAATATCTTTAGCCATGTTCTTAATTTTGAGACATTCTTCTTGGGGCTTTTATTAAGTTTGAGTTCATTACAACAAGATGAGTAAAGTCACAGCCAACAGCTACTTATTACAAGGTCCACAGGTAAAGTCAACTGATTATGACATAATTTACACCTTTAAGTGACCAGTTGTCCACAACTTAAACACACATAATTTCCTTAACAAGTACTTCTAGTCTCAAATTTCTAGGTCGAACATCCTAGGAATTTTTAAGATAAAATAATTCAAGAAAGCTAGGCTAGTCATTAGCTTACTGCCTCTCTGCTTCAAACCCATCTTTCTATAGATGCTTTTGAGATGAGGGGGTTGGACCTCTTCAATCCACGTCTTTTTTGCCAGCTGGTTCTCTGTCAGCTTCTGCCATCAAGGAATATTAAGAGAGAAGCTACAACGTTGGAGGATGGCGATGATTAATTTTGTGTGTCAACTTGGCTAGGCCACGGGGTGCCCAGATATTTGGTCAAATATTATGCTGGGTGTTCCTGTGAGGGCGTTTTTGGATGAGAGTAGCATTTAAATTGGTGGACTTTAAGTAGATTACTCTGCATAATGTGTATGGGCCTCATCCAATCAGTTGAAGGTCTGAATAGAACAAAAAGACTGGTCTCCCCCAGGCAAGAAAAGATTCTCAGCAGACTGCCTTTTGGACTTCATCTGCAACACCGGCTCCTCCTGGTCCTACAGCAGCTTTCGGACAGGAACTGGAACATTGGCTCTCTGGAGTCTCCATCCTGCCAGCCCACTCTACAGATTTTTGGTTGCCATAATCTCCATAATCACGAGCCAATTCCATATAATCAATCTCTTTCTATATATATACACACATCTTATTGGTTCTGTTTCTCTGGAGAATCCCATCCTAATACAAGGAGGAAGAGGGGACTTGTTCCTCCTGGTTAGTTTTTTATGGGCATTGATTGCTGTTCCCAAGGCTTCATCACAGCAGCAGCGGCAATTCCTTCTGGTAGCAGCAATTGAGTCCAGTTTGCACTTTTGCCAACACGTGGCCCTTCTGCTGAGTTCAGACACGTGTCAGCCCAGCAGTGCTCTCCTCCTCATAGGTCTGAATTCGGCTACACTGGGGCTCTCTTCCAGTGTCCTCCTTTTAACAATTCTAACCACTTCTCTTCGTTCCTGGCTTTGTAGCTTGCCCTGTGGAGGTGGGATTAATACCACACCACCACCCCAAACTGGTTCAGATGTTGAGACTGATGACATCACACAGATCAAGAGGTTAAGAGAGAGTTTATTATTCACATGAGGCTCCCTAGGGAGAGCATGACAGGCACCCAAGCCAGTCGGTTTGCCTTGACTCAAAGGAGGAGCATGCGGCTCTGGTTTTTATTGTGGTTAGGGGTGAGGGTTCCAGGGCAAGGAAAAAAGCCAGGGTTTGCACAAACTCCCCCTCAGGTGCTGAGAGGGTGTGCCTGGGCTTTCTTATCAGCTCAGCCAGATGTGAGGCAAAATGGGGAGCAGGAGGGCTTGAAAGCTATCATCAAAAATGGGGTCAGAGTCTGGAGGGAATTGTGCTAAGCAAAATAAGCCAGACTGAGAAAGACAAACACTGTATGATTCCACTCATACGCGGAATATAAACAAACACATGGACAAGGAAACAGTTCAGTGGTTACCAGGGGAAGGCGGGTTGGAGGTGGACACGGGGGGTAAAAGGGAGCACTTATTTGGTGACAGTCAAGAAATAATGTACAACTGACATTTCACGATATAAACTATTATGAACCTCAAAAAAAAAAAATGGGGTCAGACTCTACTACAGTTCCCCCAGTCCTGGGGTCGTAGCTGCTTCTCAGTTACTGCCTCCAGGATACCTTAGCATTTTCTTTTTGCCTTTTTAGTTACTTAGATATTTATCTAGCGACAGCTTCTTTGTCAGTTCCTCTTGTTAAAATCACTGATATGGTTCTGGCTCCTGACACAAAACCTCTTTGTTGTTCTTAGCATGGTTAGCATTAATTTAAAAGGTGTGCTAGTTGGTACGTAAACGTTTACTCACCTTTCCTGATCTACCTAACAAACTGCAGTGGCTGACTAAGCGTCTCTGTCCACAGGATCCCATTTCTTAAACTTACAAGTCTATAGCTTCTGGGTTCACTTGTTATTTTTAGGCAAGGAGGAATTAAAAGAAATAGAGCTTATAATTTCCTGTAAACTGCATGTCTTGGAGATCACACGTCAATACATGAACATCCTCCTTCTTTTTAACAGTGGCATGGTATTCCATCAGATACACCCACCTGTTGAACCATTCCTTTACTGACAGCCATTTGCGTTGCTCCTGATCTTTGCAGGTGAGGGAACTGAGACCTCGAGAGATTAAGTGGTTCACTCTAAGTAACATCACACAAATGGCAGAGCCAGAATTTCTATAAAATCATAAAATGTCAGAGCCAAACCTTAAGAATATTTTTATTTTTAAATATTTTAAGCAAACAGTTAAAAAAAAGAATCTGCCACACTATCCTGTTAAATCAACATGCTGACCCATCTACACCATTTTTTAAAACAAAATCAAACACACCTGAAGCCCACATGTACCCTCCCTGATTCCATCAGCAGCTCCCACCCAGGGGAGGCAGAGCACGACTTTCACACATCATTCCAATGCATGATTTTATACAATCTTAGTTCATATAATTAGAATCCACAGGAAATACATTATTGTCAAAACAATAACACCACTGTTTACCCTCTGCCAATAACACTTACATGCCAGCCGCTATTCTAAGCCTTTACATGCATTACTTCATTAACCACCCCCCGCCCCAATCACCCTGTGAAGTCGGGACTACTATTCCATTTTACAGAAAAAGTGAAACACAAGTAAGTTTAAACAATGTGCCCATAGATACACGGTATGTTTAACTTTACATAAATGGTATATTGGATATAGCTTCTGCAACTTTCTCAGCATTTCTGATTTATCTGTGTTGAAATATGTAATTCCAGTTCTTTCACATTCACTTCCCAAAGTACCAAAAACAACCCATTTATTTATCTGCTTTTCTGTTGATGGAAATTTAGGCTTGTCCCAATCTTGCTACCTAAACAATACTGCAATCAACAATCCTATGCACATCTCCTTCTTCACGTGGAGTTCTTCTAGGGTTTATCAGGAGTAGAATCATTGGGTGGTAGAGTGTACACAACTTTACAAAATTTTGCAAATTGCTTGGCACAGCAGTTGTCACAATTGCCACTCCCACAGCAGTGAGTTCCCATTGTTCCACACACTTACCCACACTAGGACTTTTAAAAATTTGCCAACTTGATGAGTGTGAGATGGTCCATAGTAATTTACATTTCCTGTGCTTGCTTCTCCTCACAACTCTGGGCTTGTCGTCTCTGTTAGCAAACGTGGGGCCGACCACACTGAAGAGGTGGCTGACAGCCCATCTGATGCCCACTCCTCTCTGTGGAGTTCCAGCCCATCTGGCTCTCCCCAGCTGCCCCTAGGGAGCAAGAGAAGGCTGTGCAGGGCCAGAAGAAGCCTGAATGTTCTCCAGGCCAGGATAGGGGTATTTGATGAGAACTGTGGGCTGGGGCAGTGAAAAACTGTCAACTGGAGCCATATGGCTCAGAACCACCCACAGCTGGGTTCCTAACTAGCAGGAGTACACTTGTGGGTGGCCTCCAGTCAACATTTCACTCAGGGCCTTTTCAAAAAACTCCAATCCTGACTTCGCTGAACTGACTTCAGTTCTATATTCCTTAACAACGACAATGTTATGCAAAATTTCCTCTGCACAGCAAACAGACAAATGAACAGCCTACCCTGGCCTCCAGAGCGCTTAGCCCGGCTGCAGCGGGAGGCACAACTGTTGGAAACCCAAATATCACCTAACAGAGCAGGATACTGGCACCAGGAGTGGTGGGGGCAGGGGAGAGGGCTCAGAGGGATGGGGGTCAGGAAGGGCTGGGCCTTGAGAGTGAGGACCTGGGCCAGCATGGATCGGGGTGTGGCACTCCAGGCGAAGGGAGACAGCACAAGGCAGGCCAGGCCAGGGAGGTTCAGGGAAGGACAACGAAGTCAAATCCAACACTGATTACACCAAAAGGTTTAGCAGTTAGCTCCAAGTAGGTAGGTGTTTCTTTTTCCTTTTAGCTAATCTGTATTTACTAACATTTCTATCATGATCACATATTACCCATATAATTAAAATTATTTAGAAACAGGTTATTTAGCAGATTGCATCAGTATAATCACAAACATTAATGGCTCGCCTCAGTATAGAGGGATTTCTGTTGACTTTTATTTCATTCTTTGTACATTTTAAAATTTGATTTGAATGTTTAAAAATAAGTATATCTCATTTTATAAAAATGGCAGTAAAAATTCCCTTATTGGGACAGGAACTCTGTGAGGTGCCAGGTGGCACAAGAGAAAAGGGGTATTTCTGTGGTTGCAGCATCAGCTGATGGGAGCAGGGAGCTGCAGCTCTGTGAGGTCTCTGGTCTTACAGATCAGCCACCTAACCCAGAGCCCCAGGAAACCAAGCCCTCTTTCGCCAATCTCAGGAGTCAGGTAGCATAGCCAGTTACTCAAATTTTACACATGAGGAAATAAGCGCAGATGTGCAGTGACCTGCCCAAGATCATCCTGCCAAGAAAAGGCACACTGAGCCTGGAATCCAGCTCTGATGACCCCAAGGCCCTTCCCACAACCCTGGGCCCTCAACACATGTGACTCTGGTCCCTGCCCAGCTACTTCTAGCGCCAGTTTTCGGCACGGTGACAGTGATGGGACACCAGATTCCAGGCTGCAGCAGGTGCTGCTGTAGGAAGCAAGAGAGAGGCAGAGCCAAGAGGACCAAACCTTCCCGAGTACAAAGCTGAATGGGCAGCAGAACACCAACAGATGCTGCCCCAGTATCTCTCTCCACTACCCCCTGCCCATCCCACGTGACATCACCACACAGCGTCAGAGCTGTCACTTTCACCTGCCCCTGACAATCCAGAGAGGGTAAGATTACCCATACTCTACTAAAGAGGGCATGTCCAAGTTGGTTTCTTCTCAGTACAAGAAACAGCCTGCCCCAGGAGCGTGCCCCTGCTCACAGCAGTAAATGGAGTCTGAGACAGTACTCTACTACTGGGCAAGACATTTGTTCTGATATTTATAATCTGAGCTCTTCAATAAACAGAAGCAATGACTACTGACATAAACTTTAGAAATACCACTCCTTTACCCTTACATCACTGAGCTGATTCTTGCTTTTCGCTTCAACACGAGTGGGCAAGTGCGAGGGGGTGCCTCCCACACCAGGCCACCTTTTCTCCTGAGGGCCTCATACACATGAACTGGTACCTTTGGGTTGAACTCAATGCCACCAGCAGACCCAATGCATGGAGAAGGCTACACGAAGGTAAGAGGATGCTGCAGGGTGCAGAGGTCAGAGATACAACACAATAATCAAGTGTTTACATCTGCTGAGAGCTGAAGGTCTTGTACCAAATTCAGACACGGGCAGGGCGGGGTTGGGGGAGTCCCATTCATGGAAACTGGGAGCAGGGATAACTGCATAAAACTCTTTCAGCCACCGAATTTTACTGAATCCTTAGGTCTGTGGTTAACCCTTGTGAAATGTAATACAGATTCAGACCACACAGTCCTCAACTCAAAACTGTCCAAAAGCTCCCTACCTCCCTTTGAGGCACCCCAAGGCCCAGCGAAGACCCATGATCCTCACACGGGTTGGCCCTCCACCTCTCTTCCAGCTGGCACACTCCACTTTAGCCCAAGGGCCTCCCTGCCATTCCCTGAGGACACCAGACAAGACCCCACCTCCTGTGCCTAGATCTAGAGACCGACAGGCTCACTTTCTGACCTCCTTTAGGTCTTTGCTCAAATTTCACCGTCTCAGTTAAGGCCCTCCCCGATCAGCCTATTTAAAATCACAACCCACCTCCCAATCCAGCACTCCCTCTCCATCTTCTCTGATTCATTTTGTCCACAACACACATCACCATCCAAAATACCATATCTATCTCATTTGTTTATTGTCTGTAAAGATCCAAGACGGCAGATGTTTTCTGTCTGTTCCAGTCACTGCTGGGTCTCTGGCACACATAACAGTGCCTGGCATACGGGAGGTGCTCAGCACATTTCCTTTAAAAGATGGACCACTGCTGTTGTGCACACCTGTGGGACAGAGACGGCGACGGGGCACTGGTAGAGCTCCATTCTCCAGGTGATCGAGCCCAGCACCCTGCTCTCCTCCGCTGGCTGCTGAGACAACTCTATGCCCACAGCAGATATCCAAAGCCAGCTGTGAAGGCTAAAGCCATGCCAGAACTTTCCAGGAGGCATCTAGGGAGACAAGGAGGAGTTCTCTCTGCTGCTGCTTGAAAGGTCAAACAGAATGGGCACCATCACAGGCCAAACTCAAAGAGAAACTTAGGATCCAAGTGGCCCCTTCCCAGCAGCCACAGCCTACCAGGCCACAGACATTCTGTCGAACCACAAAGGGCAATGGTCTCTTTAAAGTCCTTTAGAGTTACGGAAGGAGATACAGAACAACCTTTAGAGTTATGGAAGGAGACCTGGCTGGGGGAGCTCCAGGCCATTGTGCAAAGGCCATGCCTGGGGGCCCAAGCCTCCAGAAGGACCCCAACGAACAAGCTGCTGCTCTTCCCCAGCATCTCATTTTCCAGCAGGTAGGAGGCTGGATGCCTTGAGTTTTTGAAGCCTCAAGATTCTCTGCCACTAGCTTCCCAAACAGAAAGGCCTTTGTGAAGGTTTTCCCTGCACTGCCTACAATTATGAGCTCTCCAGCAGGGCAGTTAGGATCCCCTCACCCCATTGTCAGGCCCCAAGTTAATCTCCACTATGTTTTTTCATATGCCGAGCCAAATTTGAAGTCCACCTGAAGGTCTTCCCACACTCTCTGCATTTGAACGGCCTCTCTCGAGTGTGAAATCTCGCATGGTTAATGAGTTGTGAGCTCTTCTTAAAAATTTTCCCACATGTGCTACATTTGTGGCACTTTTTTCCAACGGGTGTGTTCTGGAGTCCAGCGAGCCTGGAGCTCTGGTCACAAGCTTCTTCACAATCTTTAAGGGGCTTCTCCCCACTTGGTTTTAACTCCTGTGAACTCACCCCTGTATCATGGCAGGACGACAACCCAGCCAGGCTGCCTTCAGACTGTGCCGCTCTAGTGTGCCTTCGCTGATGAATGCAGAGGGTTTGTCTCCCAATGAAATTTTTCCCACACCACTGACATTTAAAAGGTCTCTCTTTAGTGTGGATTCTCTGATGATTAACAAGGCGATAATTTCTATCGTAAGATTTCCCACACAGATTACATTTATAGCGCTTCTCTCCACTGTGTATTCCCTTATGATCTAACAGAGATCGTTTACGTGTAAAGGTTTTCCCACATTCTTGGCACCAAAAACGTTTCTCGCCAGTGAGGATTTGTGGCTGTAGTTCTGGAGTGTTTCCACTTTCATGGTACTCGTACTGCTTTTCCAAAGCGTGAATCCTCTGATGTCGGGAGAAGTTAGAACTCCATCTGAAAGCTTTCCCACACTCCTTGCACTTATAAGGCCTCTCTCTGGTGTGAATCCTCTGATGGATGAGGAGAAATGAGTGATTACGGAAGGCTCTGCCACACTGGCTGCATTTGTAGGGCTCCTCCGTGGTGCCCTCAGGAACCTGGAACGCTCTGTCCTGACTGAGAGATGGCCCATCCTTAGGTTTCCTCTTAAGGGCGTGCTGCTTCTTATGAACAATAAACGTTGTCCTATGACTAAATTCTTTCGCACATTCACTACATCGGTATGGTTTATCCCCTGTGTGAGTTATCTGATGATCAACAAGAGATTTCTTGCGAGTAAAAGTCTTCCCGCACTGCTGACACGGGAAAGCTTTCTCCGCGGTGGGGGCGCTCTGGGGCTCACTGCAGCTGGAAGTCTGCCTCAAGCCTTCCCCACGCTCGTTTTGACTATAGAACTGTTCTTCTTGGTGCTGTCTCACATGACGAGTAAAGTTTGACCTCCACCTAAAGGTTTTCCTACACTTGGTACATTTATAGGGCTTCTCCTGGGTGTGAATTCTTTGATGTTCAAGAACATATGATTTACAGTGGAAGGATTTCCTACACTGGCTACAGTCAAAGAGTTTCTCCCCACTTTGGTCTCTAAAATGATGATCAAATCCTGAGCCATGAGTGAGAACTTCCTCACACTGATTTGATTCAAGAAATTTCTGCTTAGCGTGGGTCTCCTGGTGCAGACGATAGGCAGACATGCGTCGGAAAGCTTTGTCACATAGACTACACTTATAAGGTTTCACACCCGTGTGAATTTTCTCATGTCGCACACAGTTTGAGCTCCACCTGAAGGCCTTCCCACACACCCTACATTTAAATGGTTTCTCCTGCGTGTGAAGTCTCTGATGACATGCAAGATGGTAGCTATTACGGAAGGTCCTCCCACAGTCACTGCACTTATACAATGTCGCGGCTGGGTGAAGATTCTGCCCATGCTGGTGATGAGAGCTAAGGCTGAAGTCTTTTCCATGCGCATCCTTCATATTCCCTTTTAGTCCACCATGAATTCTCTGATGCAGGCTGAACCCGCCAATCGTGAGTCTGAGCCCTTTCCCATAATCTTTGTAGTCACAGTGGTATGAACTCCCTCTAAAGTGTCTGCCATGGCCATGTTTAAGAGATCGCTTCCTTCTGGGAACTCTCAAATAGGTAACATGTTTTAGATTAAGACTATTACTTCTTCCTGATCCTTCAAATTCTTTTCTTGCCCTGTGACTGAAATTGGTCTCTTCTTTCTTAACTCTCTCTTTTACAGGGTTTCCACACTGCTCCTTTAACCTGCTCTTCTGTTCAAAAGATTCTCTGAGCCCTGTTCCCTCAGAAACACTTGTTGCATGACATCCTGATGGCACAGCTAAGGTTTCTGCTTCTTGCAAAGGTTCGTGTTTTAAGATGAACTTGTTTGTTTTAATCTGGAGCTCATCTCCTGACACAAAACAAAAACACAAGAGAATGTATTCTTCCCACCCCTGGAACCGGAGAAAGCACCAAGGGATAAAAAAATGCCGTGAACTTGGGTGGTGAGGCTTTTGCCTGACTGCCAATACCATTCCAAATAGTTAGGGATAAAGCAAAACATGGACAAGTATCCCAAATGACAGGGGAGGAGGAGAAGCAAGATGGGCACAGCAGCTAGACATATGCAGAATCACATTCAGTTGAAAAATTAAAAAGGTTGAGAGGGGAGTGTTAAACAGCAAGAGAGGGGAGAGGAATCACAGCATAAGAGCCTGATAGGAAGGTCCCCAAAAACCGAGGGGTGGGGCTCCAAGGAGGGCTGGCTCAAAGGACTGGAGATCAAGATTGCCATGGGGGAGGGAACAGGAAAAGAAGAGGAGGAGGAGTAGGATGAGGGCTCCAAAGAACAGAAAGGGGAGGGTACGGGGGATTCAGCGAGAGTGTAGCAAAGGGCTGAAGAGGAGCATCAATAAAAGGAAAAGAGAAATGGTGAAGCCCTCCAGTGGGCAAGAACTGGTACTGAGAGAGCCACTGGGGAAGGGGCAGGGCCAGAAACAAATGTCTAATGGGCCAGTCTGGAGGGGAGAAGTCCAGGGGCCCAGCACTTCTTAGCAAGACCATTAAGGATCTTCCTTATGCAAACAATGGAGTAAGTTCTCCATCATTTACTTAGTGTAAAAGACCTTCAAAAGAGAAGAGGAGGGGCCGGCCCAGTGGCGCAGTGGTTAAGTTCACACATTCCACTTCTCGGCGGCCCGGGGTTCGCAGGTTCAGATCCCGGGTGCGGACATGGCACCGCTTGGCAAAAGCCATGCTGTGGTAGGCATCCCATGTATAAAGCAGAGGAAGACTGGCAGCAGTTAGCTCAGGGCTAATCTTCCTCAAAAAAAAAAAAGAGAGAAGAGGAGATGCAGGAGGAGCAGGATCTGGTAGGTTCTCTGGAACTCACCTGCAGGAGTGGCACCTGGATTCCCCTTAGCTCCCTGGATATTCAGGCCCCACGGCTCCCTTGCCTCCAACCAGGAGATCAGAGCAGGTTTGGTGAATGGCCCCACTGTAGAAGAGAAGGGGAGGGGATGGGAAGGTAGATGAATCATACAGAACTACTCTCCAGGACCCTCTCAGGCCTGAGGTCCTAGTCGGGAAGGGGGAAAGGCCAGGGAGGGAGGTGGAAGAAGCCACAGCAGGAGGCCCAGACAGCCATTTCTAAAGCCTCAAGCAGAGACAAGTTGCAGCCAAAAGGATCATGAGGATTCTCTGGAGGTGGGAACCACATGACAGCTCAACCAGTTAAATCAGCCAACATTTTCTGGATGCTTAAATGGACTAGGAACTTGATATGTGTTACTTTTAATTTTTGTAATAACCCGGCATGACAGATATTATTATCCCCATTTTTCAAGAGAGGAGACTGAGGTGATAGATTAAGTGATTTGGTCAGTAGTTACAGAGCCAGGATCTAAACCCAGGACAGGCCCCTTTCTATGTACCATCAAGAAAACTAAGAAGGCAGAAGTAAAGGTGGTAGAAGCATGGGGACAACGATGCCTTACCCAAAGAAGCCATATTCCCATAATTCTCCAGCATCACATCCCGGTACAGGTTCCTCTGAGCAAAGTCCAGCCATCCCCACTCATCCTGGGAGAAGGTCACCTCCACATCCTTGAAAGTCATAGCCTCCTGAAAAAACACAGTCCTACAGTGCTACACCCTAGAGCCGGTCCACAGCTCCTGGCTTGTAGGAGAGGATGGGGAAATGGGGCTGGCTCTGAGTGAGTACAGGATGGGTCTGGTGAGGGTGAGAGAGAAGACTATTACCCAGCAGAAGAGCTCTGGGCTCAAGAGGGGTACTCTGGTCTCTGGGACATAGGTCCTGGGTGTGAGGTCACTGGACAGAGAGGACCCAGGATGAGGGGGAGCTACAGCTACTCCATTCGGCAGCAACGATGGGATGTCAAGAAGGACTGAAAGTCTGGTGGCTCACCTGAGGCTCAGCTGTCACCTGGTCTCCTGAGCACCCCTCTCTCTGAGAAAGAGCAGGCACCTGGGCAGCAGAAGAGTCTGAAGGGGAAGAAAGAACCATGAGAGAGGGCAGCCCAGTTCTTGGCACCCCACTGAGAAGCCCACTCTTGCCCCCACACAGAGGTTTCCTGGGCCCAGGAGCAGGTATGGACTGTTGTTAAACACCCATTTCACATTTCCCCAGTGTCGGCTGGGGAGTGGGGAGTGGAAGGTGCAATGGGAGGAGGAGCTAGGCAGACAATGGTCACAGAAAGGACACAGAGCTAAGGGCCAGGACAGAAAAAGATTCTCGTGAGAGGACAGATAGTGAAAAGACAACATTATAGGAAACTTGGGAAGGATGGCATAAGGCTGGGGTCTTAGGGCCAGGCAGCGAGTACCGGATTGCCCAGCCAGGAAGTCACGCACTCCTATTTCATAGGGAGGCTCCAGGTGGTCCCCCAGAGCAGAGCTGCTCCTGAGAGGTGAAGCAGGGGGCCATATCTGTGCGGCTCGCAGGGCTCCTGTACCCATCCAATGCACATCTGGGCTCTGGGCAGGGGCTGGGTCCTGGCAAGAAGAAAATGTGGTGAGAGGATCCCCATGGGAATCAGAAAGCAAACTCAGAGAAGAGGCCACATGGCCAATCCCTAAAGGGCAGAGGTCCGGGGTAGGGAGAGTGAGGGCCTTTATTATCTACAGGTAGACGGAAAAGGAGGAAGAAGCCCAGGGAGGACCCCCTCACCCCTCAGCCTCCCTGGGCTCTCATGCGGGCCATGGAGGAGACAGGTGGAGCCAGACTTCAGCTCGACATTAAAAAGCAGCTGGCAGGTCAGTAACAGCACTGCTACTGTTACGGTGACAGCTCCCCAACAGCCCTCAGCCCCCATCCCTAGCCTGAAACTTAGAAATGAAAGAGAAGAAATTTATCCCTGGGAATTAAAGTGATAATGGTTCACAGCAGAGATGCAGTTGAATAATGTCTACCAAGTATCAGGCACTGCTCTGGGCACCGGCACGCAAAGTGACCTCACACAGGCAGGGTGGCTCCCAGGCTGCACTGCACACCTGCCGGAAATGGTAGCACTGCTAGAGAGGCAATGCTAATTGTGACGGTCAGCCAGGGAACCAGAAAGGCGAAGTCTCAGGTACAAAAAATGGCAGTGCCCATTCAAGCAGAGACCTGGAAAGAGGAGGCCTTTGCCCAGAGATTTCAAGTAGTTCTGGTCTCTGAGGCAAGGCCATGCCTGATGTAGAAATGAGTATGGGAAGCTACTGCCAACGAACTTCAAGGTTTTCTGGTCCTGTGGCCAAGATGTTCTCTATGCTGATAGGGACGAATCTTAGCCTAAGGCCATTAAACATCTGATCAGATAAAGCTACAGACTAAAGACGATACACTCATCACAGTGTTTTATCTCCTGTTCCTCCCAAACTCTACCCAAGGGAGAATAAAGAAACAATAAGAATATTGTGGCACAGCCAAATGAGTTTATGAACAAACTTCCTCAGGCACTGGTTTCTCACATTTTGGCAATTTCGATGAACCACAGCATGATTCTGTAACTTTATATGCATCTTGAATATTTCTGTTCATTTTTCAGAATTTGGGAGGCTTTCTCCCAGACCCTGTTTTTTGTTTTCTAATTTCTAACTAGCTTTCACCCAGGTAATTGCTGGTTGGCTTTATGCTCATCTGATAATGTTTTCATGGATTTTTTAAACCTTACATCTAGCTCTAAATGAGTTGAATAAAACCAAGCCACAATTTTGTGCCTACCATATACCTTATTTACTTTAATAAATCATTTTTAGATCCTTTTGAACACCTCACTGTTTTGGTAAAAATGATAAACGCTCTTTTACAAATTTAAAAATAGTGCCCAACGTTGAGCAAAGAGGCTTTCTTTTTTAATAGTCACACCTTGTATTGATTTCTTACCATTTACTGCTGGTAGACCATGTTCAGATGTGTTACTTGATTGACTTAACTCTATACTGTTTGGGGGAGAAGTATGCCAAATATGTTTCAGGAATCTTAAAAGTAACTTTGATTTATGCAGAATCATACATGTAGAATTACACATATTCTTATAGGAATAACAATTTTAAAGAAGCCTACAAAAACGGCAAATGCTCTTTTAAAAGAACATTCCGCAGATACAGGCAGTACTGAGAAGCTCGCCCGTCTTGGGCAGAAGGGGCAGGAAGCGTGCGCTTTAACTGACCCGCTGCCCTGCTGCCAGCACCCAGACTGTCAGTTCTGACTCCCAGCAGCAAGGCCAGGGCCAGATGCATCGCACGGTAGGCGGTGAAATACATACTGAACAAATGCTCACTGTTAGATGAGTTTTGCATTTCCTTTTCAATAAACTGAGGCTCTGAAAGGAACAACAACAAGGGCAAGAACACTGAGGTTGCAGAATGAAGTCTAAAATTGAGGTCTTCCAATTTCCTAGCCCTTGGTTGCCCCTCAGCCCTCTTCCTCCCTCCTGCCCTCGCAAAGAACAAATTCTCAAAAGCTTACTGAGAAAGAAGCAATAAGGTACATGCAGACTGCTCCTCCAGGTCTTCACATGTACTCAGATGCCAAGGGTCCTGACTCAAACCCTCCCCGTTCAAAAGACAGCATCCCTACTTTACAGGTCAATATCAAGCTTAAACGAGACAATATGTAGAGATGGACTTTGTATGCTGTAAGTCACTGTGTCCAAAAACTCATTGCTGTTACCTATGCCTATTTGCTGACCCTCTTCCCGGAGCTAACAGTCCTCTGGGAAGGCGGGACAGACTGCCTGCTAAAAGGTCCAGTTCTCAGATGCTCAGGTGCCATGGGAATGAGAAGGGAAGATTTCCCCTAGATCCTCAACTCTGAGGGTTCAGAGGCCCACCCAACCCCAGACAAGCTGGCTCACTGACAGGTGGAGTTCACTGGGCACCACACACTTGCTCACACTCACCCTCTGTGGTGTTCCATCAAGATCCCTCTGCAGCTCCTCCAGCAGGGCCACAGCCTCCCTACCACTCTCAGGGTGATGCAGCTGCACCCATGTCCGGAGCTCCCCAGGCAGGATGCTCAGGAATTGCTCCAGCACCAGCAGCTCCAGGATCTGGGCCTTGGAGAGAACGTCAGGCCTCAGCCACCAGCGGCAGAGCTCCCGGAGCCTGCTCAGAGTCTCCAGGGGCCCAGAAGACTCATGGTAGCGAAGCTGCCTGAAGAGCTGGCGGAACAGCTCCTGACCAGGACGGTTGAGTGTCTGTGGCCTGGCGGCCTGCACTGAAGTGTAGCCTTCATCCTCTTCTTCCTTCTTTACCATCTGAAGGCGCCTTCGCTCCCTTGAAGCCTGGGCCTGAGCTGGATGGATAGCATACCACCTGCCTGGAGGCATCACTCTCATTCAGGGTCTACCCAGCAGAGTGCAAACCAAGTCTGCAGTAGCCGTGTCGCTGCTGGGACCTCAGGATTCTCTTTTCAGCACTGTAGTGGACAATGCCATTTGCTGGGACATCAGCCGTCACTGGCAAGAGACTGAAAGAAGCAATATTACCGTTCAGGAGGGATGTGAGAATGATGGTGCAGTAAGATCCTGTTAGTTGAGATCATCTTTGAATGTATGAGAAGAGGGCGTTTGAGCATTTGTACAGTGGTGCCTTCCAGTATCAAGCAGACCAGGGTAAGACCACCACGAATTGAGGTAAACTAAGAAAATATCCCAGAGTAATAAAATATGTACAGGGCTTGTACGCTAAAAACTACAAATGGCTGATGAAAGAAGTCAAAGAAGATCTAAATAAATGGATAGGCATACCATATTCATGTACTGGAAGACTTGACATAGTACACAGACCAATTCTCCCCACAGAGACCTACAGGTTTAACGCTATTCCTATCAAAATCACAGCAGGATTTTTTGTAGACATAGACAAGATTATTCTTAAATTTACGTGGAAAGGCAATGGAACTAGAATAGCTAAAACAATTTTGAAAAATAATAAAGTGTGAGGAGTCAGACTATTCGATTTCAAGACGTATAGCTACAGTAATCAAGACTGTGGTGTTGGTGAAGGAAGAAACATAAATTAATGGAATAGAAAAACCTATAATAGACCCACACAAATATGCCCAAATGATTTTCAATAACAAATGTGATTTTACTAATACTGTAATATAATATTTAAAAATATCTCAGGGGCCGGCCCCATGGCCAAGTGGTTGAGTTCACGTGCTCCACTTCGGCAGCCCAGAGTTTCGCCGGGTCGGATCCTGGGCGCAGACATGGCACCGCTCATCAAGCCATGCTGAGGCGGCATCCCACATGCCACAACTAGAAGAACTCACAACTGAAAACACACAACTATGTACCAGGAGGCTTTGGGGAGAAAAAGGAAAAATAAAAAATCTTAAAAAAAAAAAATCTCAAATAAGCAATTCAAAAAGAGTAAAAAAACTACTGATTGGAAACCCCTAAATAACTATGTGACCCACCAATGGGTTACAAACTATAATTTGGAAACTACTAATCCAGCATCCCACTCAACTCCTTATTTCCTTTTATAATTCATCATAATGGAGTGTGTCCAAGGGTTCAAGCCACTATCAGGAGTCAGCAGAGCTTAGTGGAGAGAGTAGAGAATATGAACTAAGACAGACCTGGGTTCAAATCCAGCTCCTTACTTACTAACTTTATGACTATGGATGCATCATTTTATCTCTTAAAATCTGTGTGGCCCTGCTGTATAAAGTGGGGATGGTTGTGAGGCCTAAATAAAAAACTAACTCGGGCACATTCTGGGATCTCAATGAAGGTCTGTTTCTCCACCCCGGAGAAGGAGCTGGTGCTGCAGGCCATGTCACTGTGCAGGAGTCTACCCTGCAGATGTGCCCAACCAACTTCTGATAAAGGTGCAAAGAGCAATTCAAAGGTGGAAGGACAGGCTTCTCAACAAATGCAGCTGGAGCAACTGAACATCCATAGGCAAAATAACGAAAGTTGACTTAATCCTCGCATCTTATACAAAAATCAATTCAAAACGAATCATTCGCTTAAAATGTAAAACATTAAATCATACAACTTTCATAAAAAAGCATAGGAGGAAATCTTCAGGATCTAGGGCTAAGCAAAAAGTTCTTAGAATTGATACCCAAAGCATAATCCATAAAAGGAAAAATTGATAAACTGAACCTCATCAAAACTAAAAACTTCTGCTCTGGAAAGACTTTTGTTGAGAGAATAAGAAGACAAGCTACAGCCTGGGAGAAAATATTTACAAACCACACACCTGACAAAGGACTAATATCTGACTATATAAAGAACTCTCGAAACTCGATGGTAAAAAAAGTGAACAATCCTATAAGAAAATGGACAAAAGACGTGAAGATACATTTCACCAAAGAGAACATACAAATAACAAATAAGCAAATGCAAAGATGTTCAACATGATTTGCCATCAGGGAAATGCAAATTAAAACCACAATGAGCTATCACTATCATTTATCAGAATGGCTAAAATAAAAAAACGACAACACCAAATGCTGTTGAGGATGCAGAGAAACTGGATTACTCATATATAACTACCAAGAAAGCAAAATGTTACAGACACTCTGGAAAACAGTCTGACCATTTCTTAAAAACTAAATATGCCACTACCATACAACCTAGCAATTGCATTCCTAGACACGTATCCCAGAAAAATGAAAACCGATGTCCACACAAAAACCTGAACATGATTGTTCACTGCAGCCTTATTCATGATAGCAAAAACTAGAAACCACCCAGATGTCCTGCAATGGGTGAATGGTTAAACTGAGGTAAAATCATACTGTGGAATACTACTCCGCAATAAAAAGAACGAATACACACAACAACATGAACTCACCTCCAGAGAATGATGATGAATGAAAAAACCCAATCTGGAAAGGTCACATAGTCTATGATTTCATTTATATAACATTCTTGAAATAACAAAACTACTGCAATGGAGAACAGATTAGTGTTTGACAGGGTCATTAAGGACTGGAGGGCGCGGGAGAAGTAAGTGTGGCTGTATGTAATAAAGAGTCTGACTTCATTTTTGACTATCGGCTACTTTCAAGGCCCACCACTCCTCCTTTCCTTCTTGCCAATATCCGGGCAAACAAATAAAAAAGCCCAGATGCTCCCTCCTTCAGCGCTGGCGGGAAGTTCAAAGCACAGAAACCCTGGCCTGTGTACACAAATCCTCACCGCAGCCCCATTCTCTAACGGTAATAAAAGCCAAAGCCAGTCACCTCTCCTTGCTCTCTTCAGCCTTTTTTAGACCAGCTCTGGAGCCAGCCTTGCTCTTCCCAGAAGCCTCATTCAGCAGGTAATAAATCTCTTCATATCCTTGCATGCACATGCATGCACATCATCGGTCTCAACACCCAAATCAATCTTGTTTTGTGGCGGGGGGGGGGGGGAGTCTATCCCACCAATAAGGGGTGACAACAACACTATAAAAGGGGACCATGAGGGATCTCTATGCTGATGGGAATGCTCTGTATCTTGACTGTATCAACGTCAATATCCTGGTTGTGATACTGCACTACAGTTTTGCAAGGTGTTATCATTGGGACCGTGGAGGGGAAACTAAGTAAAGAATACGTGGGATTTTCCTGAATTATTTCTTACGACTATACGTGAATCTATAATTATTTCAAAATAAGAAGTTCAGTTTTAGGGGCCAGCCCCATGGCCAAGTGGTTAAGTTCACGAGCTCCGCAGCAGGTGGTCCAGTGTTTCGTTGGTTCAAATCCGGGTGTGGATATGGCACCGCTCATTAAGCCATGCTGAGGCGGCGTCCCACATGCCACAACTAGAAGGACCCACAACTAAGAATATACAACTATGTACCCGGGGGGCTTTGAGGAGAAAAAGGAAAAAAAAAAATCTTTAAAGAAGTTCAGTTTTTTAAAAAAGAGTAAATGCTCCAGTGGGCAATGCACACTCCTAAATATCCAGTGGATCAAAGAAGAAATCACAAGAAAAATTAGGAAATACTTCGAGATGAATGAAAATGAAAACACAACATGCCAAAACTAATAGGATGAAATTAAGGGAGTGCTTAGAGGGAAATTTATTGCTGCAAATGCCTACATATTTTTAAAAAAAAGAAAAAGAAAAAAAAGCAAAGAAAGAAAAATCAATAACCTAACCTTCTACCTTAATACACTGGAAAAAGAAGAGTAAACTAAATCTAAAGGAAGCAAAAGGAAAGAAATAAAGATTAGAGTGGAAATTAATGAAAT
The DNA here is from genome assembly GCF_041296235.1 of Equus asinus. NCBI lineage: Eukaryota > Metazoa > Chordata > Mammalia > Perissodactyla > Equidae > Equus > Equus asinus. The sequence goes on along the minus strand of NC_091810.1, from coordinate 53,657,265 downwards.
AGAGAATAGAAAAAGTAGAGAAAACCAATGAAATCCAAAGTTGGTTCATTGAAAAGATCAACAAAATTGATAAACTTTTAGCTAGACTGATAAAGGAAAAAAAAGAGAAAACACTCAAATTACATAAATCAGAAATGAAAGAGGGAAAATATCACTGACTTTACAAAACAAAAAGAATTATTTAAATGTATAATATTTGCCAATAAATTAAATATTTTAGATGAAACAAACTCCTATAAAACACAAACTATAGAAACTGACTCAAGAAGAAATACAAAACCTGAGTAGACTTATAACAAGAGATTCATTTAGTAGTAAAAAACTACCCAAAAAGAAAAGCCAAGGCCCAGATCGCTTCATTGATGAATTCAACCAAATATTTAAAGAAAAATTAACACCAATTCTTCACAAACCCTTCCAAAAAACAGAAAAGGAGGGAACACTTCCTAATTCATTCTATGAGGCCAGTACTGCCACAATACCAAACCAGACAGACCAATACCTCTTATGAATATAAATGCAAAAATTCTCAAAAATACTCACCAACTGAATCCACCAACATATAAAAAGAACTATACACCATGACCAAGTGAGAGTTATTCTAGGAATGCCAGGTTGGTTTAACACAGCAAGACAGTAAAAACGAAAATCACATGATGATGTCAACAGGCACAGAAAAAGCATTTGACAAAATCCAAACTTTTCATGGTAAAAGCACTCACTAGGAATAGAAAGGAACTTCTCAATCTGGTAAAAAGCATCTACAAAAAGTCCAGTTAACATCATACTTAATGGTTAAAGGCCAAATGCTTTCCCCCAAAAACTGGGAACACGACAAGGATGTCCACTCTCACCTCTTCTATTTAATACTGTACAGAAGGTTCCAGCCAAGACAATTAGGCAAGAAAATGAAAGGGGAATAAAAAAGGTATCCAGATGTGAAAGGAACAAAGTGAAACAACCTCTATACACAAATGACATCATCTGTATCTAGGAAATCCTACAGACTCCACTAAAGCTATTAGAACTAATAAGAGCTCAGCAAAGTTGAAGGACATAAGATCAATATGCAAAAACAATGGTATTTCTATATAGTAGAAATGAACAAACTAAAAATAAAATTAACAATTCAAATTACGATCACATGAAAAAGAATAAAATACTTAGGAATGAGTTTAACAGAAGAAGAGCAAAACTTATACCCTGAAAACTACAAAACATTGTTAGAAGAAATTAAAGATTTAGATCACTGGAAAGATACTCTGTGTTCATGGGTCAGAAGACAAAATATTGTTAAGACGACAATACTCCCCAAATTTATCTATAGATTCAACTCAATCCCTATCAGCACCCCAGTTGGCGTCTTTGTACAAATTGAAAAGCTGATGCTAACATGGAAACTCAAGAGACCCTCACAATAGTCAACATAATCTTCAAAAAGAATAAGTTGGAAGACTTACACTATTAATTTCAAAACTTCCTTTATAAAGCAGCAGTCCTCAAGACAATGTGGTGCTGGTGTAAGAAAAGACATACAGATCAATGAAATAGAATTAAGAGTCCAAAAATAAACCCATACATCTAAGGTCAATTTATTTTTGACAAGGGTACCAAGACCACCCAAAGGGGAAGAATGGTCTTTTCAACAAATGGTGTTGGGACAGCTGTATGTCTGTCTATATTAAGAAGAATAAAGTTGGACCCCTACATAATATAATACACAAAAACTACCTCAAAATGGATCAAAGACCTAAATGTAAGAGCTAAAATTATAAAATTCTTATCAGAAAATGTAGATATAATATTTTGTCACATTGAATTAAGCAATGCACACCAAACGCACATGCAAAAAAACAAAACAGATAAGCTGGACTTCGTCAAAATTTAAAACTCTCATGCTTCAGAGGACATATGAAGAAAGTGAAGACAACCCACAGACTGGGAAAAAATATTTGCAAATCACATATCTGATAAGGGACTTGTACTTAGAATATATAGAGAACTTTAACAATTCAATAATAAAAAGATAAGCCAAAGCAACCTCGAGAAACAAGAACAAAGCTAGAGGTGTCGCACTCCCTGATTTCGAACCATACTACAAAGCTATAGTAACCAAAACTGTATGGTACTGGCACAAAAACAAACACAAAGATCAATGAAACAGAGAGCCCATAAATAAACCCATGCTTATATGGTTAACTAATCTACAACAAAGGAGGCAAGAATATACAATGGGGAAAAGACAGTCTCTTCAATAAATGGTGCTAGGAAAACAGGACAGCTACATGTAAAAGAATGAAACTGGACACTTTCTTACACCAAATACAAAAAAAACCCCTCAAAATGAATTGAAGACCTAAATATAAGACCTGAAACCATAAAACTCCTAGAAGAAAGCATAGGCAGTAAGCTCTTTGACACAGGTCTTAGCAATATTTGTTTGGACCCGTTTCCTTAGGCAAGGACAACAAAAGCAAAAATGAACAAACGGGACTACATCAAACTAAAAAGCTTTTGCACAGGAAGGAAACCACCAACAAAACAAAAAGGCAATTTACTGACTAGGAGAAGACATGTGCAAACAATATATCCGATAAGGGGTTAATAACCAAAATATGTGAAGGACTCATACAACTCAATATCAAAAAACAAACAATCCAAAAAAAAAAAAAAACCAAACAATCCAATTAAAAAATGGGCAGCAGACCTGAATAGACATTTCCCCAAAGAAGATATACAGATGGATCAATGGACACATGAAAAGATGTTCGACATCACTAATCATCAGGGAAATGCAAATCAAAACCACAATGAGGTATCACCTCACATCTGACAGAATAGCTAATATCAAAAAGACAAGGGGGCCGGCCCGTGGCCGAGTGATTAAGTTCTCGTGCTCCGCTTCAGCAGTCCAGGGTTTCACCAGTTCCAATCCTGGGCACGGACACGGCACCATTCATCAAGCCACGCTGAGGCAGCGTCCCACATACCACAACTAGAGGGACCCACAACTAAAAATAGACAACTATGTACCGGGGGGCTTTGGGGAGAAAAAGGAAAAAAATAAAATCTTTTAAAAAAAAAAAAGACAACAAATAACAAGTGTTAGTGAGGATGTGGAGAAAAGGGAACCCTCGTACACTGCTGATGGGAATGGCAACTGGCGTAGCCACTCTGGAAAACAGCATGGAGGTTCCTCAAAAAATTAAAAATAGAATTAACACGTGATTCAGCAATTCCACTTCTGGGTATTTATCTGAAGAAAATGAAAACACTAATTTGAAAAGATTTATGCACCCCTATGTTTACTGTAGCATCATTTACAATAGCCAAGATATGGAAACAACCTAAGAGTACATCAGTAGATGAATGGATAAAGAAGATGTGGTACATATACACAATAGAATATTACTACGCCATAAAAAGGAAAGAAAGTTTGCTATTTGTGACCACATGAACAGACCTAGAGGGCATTACGCTAAATGAAATAAGTCAGAGAAATACAAATACCACATGACTTCACTTATATGTGGAATCTAAAAAACAAATGAACAAACAAAACAGAAACAAACTCATCCATACAGAGAACAAACTGATGGTCACCAGATGGGAGAGGGGTGGTGCAATGGTCAAAATAGGTAAAGGGAATAAGAGGTACAAATTTCCAGTTATAAAATAAATATGTCATGGCATGGGATAGAGTCAATAATATTGTAATAACTTCATATGGTGACAGATGGTTACTGGATTTACCGTGGTGATCATTTCATAATGTATATAAATGTCAAACTGCTAGGTTGTACTCCTGAAACTAATATAATATTGTATGTCAATTATACTTCAATTAAAAAAAAAGAATTCTGAGACTAACCTGCCTCACAATAAAAAATAATAATAACACTAATTTGAAAAGATTTATGCACCCCTATGTTTACTGTAGCATCATTTACAATAGCCAAGATATGGAAACAACCTAAGAGTACATCAGTAGATGAATGGATAATAATAATAATAAAAGAGCACAATTAAAATTGGACAAATCATCTGAATAGACATTTCTCCAAAGAAAATATAAAAATGGCTGAAAAATACACAGGACACTCAGCAATATTAGTCATCAGGGAAAAGCAGATCAACATCACAATGCGATACCACTTGACACCCACTAAGATGGCTAGAATCAAAGTCAGAAAATAACATGTGTTAGCAAAGATGTAGAGATACCGGCACATTCCTAACTGCTGATGGGAATGCAAACTGTGCAGCCAATTTGGAAAACAGTCTGGCAGTTCTCCAACAAGTTAAACATAGTTAGTACTTGCAATTACCTTCCTAGTATACCCAGGAGAAATGAAAATAGATGTCCACAAAAAACTTGTACACAAATGTTCACAGCAGCATTATTCATAACAGTCAAAAGGAGGAAACAACCCACATGTTCATCAAGGATTTCAAATTTATTAGCATAAAGCTCTTCACATACTGGTATTCTCTTAAAGTTTAAAAAGAAAAGTCCCCTGTATCTATAGCTTTATCTTCTTTCTGGCATACAATCTTAGCAATCCAGGGATAGAGGGAAACTCTCCCAGCTGAGGTGGGGAAAAACAAAGAGAAATTTACAGCAAATGTGACATTAAGTGGTGAAGATATTAATGGCCCTGCAATTAAAATCAGGAACAATCACACAATGAAATCCTAGCCAATACAATTAGATAAGAAAAGGGAAATCTGCAGAAATCTGTTAGAAAAGAAAGAAGGGTCAAAGCTAATATTATTCATGAATGATACGAACATCCAACTAAAAAACCTAAGAGAATCAACTGAAAAACTGTCAGAAGTAATATGAGAGGTCATTAAGGAGGTCAAATATATAATCACCGTATAATCAATAACTTTCCAATACACAAGCAACAACCAGTTAAGAAGAGAATAAACATAAGAGCAACAAACCAAAAAAACATAAAATATGCATAAATAAAGCTAATAAAAAAATGTACAAGACCTTAATGGGGAAACAGAAAACTGCCAAAAGACAAAATAGATCTGAATAAATCTTAAGTACAAAAAGACTAATATTTTCAAGGCTACTACTTAATACTTCCTAAATTAACATGAAAAGTCTATACAATCCCAACAAAACCCCAATATAACTTTTATTCAGACTTGATAAACATAATCTACAATTCACACAAATGAGTACAAGCCAAAAATAGCCAAGACAATTTTTTAAAGGTGGAAAGATTTGTTCTACAAGACAACATGGCTTATTATAAGAATACAGTAACTAAAACAGTGAGTATTATTGAAGGAATATACAAATAGCAGATAAAAGGAACAGTACGGAATCCTGACATAGACTTATACACATATATAGATCTGGCATATGACAGAGGTAGCATTACAAGACAGTGGGAAAGAACAGATAATTGAGGGACAATTGGCTAGGCAAATTAAAATAAAAGCAAAATCATAAGCAAAATGAATTCCAGTCAAAGACTTAACTTCAAAAACAAAAAAGAGAGTAACAACCCCAGGGTAAGATAGCATTTTTTTAAAAAACAAAATGAAAAGAATGATATATGACATCAGTATTTAAAAAGCTCTTCTTAAAAAAAAGAATAAAACCACTGATAAAAGTGTAAATTTTTACCCACAAGGAAGGTCTGAAAGTCTAGTAGTCTAGAAGTTTAGTTTTAGTAAAACACATTACTTATGCCCTAAGAATTTCATTTCTAGGACTTGCCCCAAGGATTTTTCTTCTGGGGAAAACAGTTGCACAGATATACACACATTTGCACAGACATTCGCACAAGTGATGACTAGAGTACTCTTTGTAATAACAAAATATTAGAAATAATCTACCTGACCATCAATATGGCTAAATAAAAGTGCAGCACTTTATAGGATGAAATACCATACAATAGTTAAAAAGATCATACTAGACCCTTAAGTGTCGACGTAATTGTTCCACTGTTCACTGGGTGGTCAGACTGTGCAGCCAAGGTTAAAAAGCAGGTAAAGTGTGACCCACAGAAGAGACCAGAGCATGATTCTAAGCTGCTGAGAACAGACCACACACACACCAGACTCAAGGGGTAGAGCACTTACTGATAGCAAGAGAGGTGAGAAAGTACACCAGATTGAACCCCTTGCAGTCCATTGGTCCCCCATGACCAACAGTTCCACTCCACAGCTGATGCGGTGCGGGTGGTATGGAAGCAAGCACCACATTTCATGCTTCCATAGAAGGACCTCGACCCCTCACCCGTGGGGTCTGAAATACAGAGAGCAGAGGTGGGCCTGAGAGCCCCTGACACATGCACTGAAGCAGAAGAAAGGGGTATTTACATTAAGCACTGAACAAGGAAAGACAGTCCCTCACACAGCAATAAACGCAGCAAAGGCTGTGAGGTGAGGGGCTCTTAATTTTTTCACAAGATGTTCCCAGCTTAAGGCCACTCATGCTGCTATCAAGAGAGAAGCTGGGCTTGACTGCTCTTCCCAACAATAACAAAAACATATGCTAAGTTAAAAAGAACATCATAGATATAACTGTTAAAAAAAACCTAAAATCATATATATGTGAATCTAAGTGTGTATCCGCGTGATGTACACATAAGTACTCAAAAGAATTAAAAATAGCCTAGAAGGAGTCACAAAAACTCTTAGTGACTGTGGGGGTGGAGAGGTTGAGAATAGTAATTAAAGAAGACTTCAGTTTATTTGTAGTAACCTGATTTTTTTAACATGACATTTATGTACCAGTCTTTCTCTTTTCTTTTTCTTTTTTAAGAATGCACATAGAAAATGATGAATGCAAATATGCCAAAATATTAGAAGTAGTTTCTCTTGTGTTGGAAATATGCCTGATTATTATTTTCCTCTTTATATTTTTTCTTTTCCCAATTTGCCAAAATAAAAAGTAAACTAAAAGGCAAGTTTTAGAAATTACAGTTATGAACTCATTTATGTCTTAAACAAAATAAAAATAAAGCCCAGTTTGCACATGCACAGAAAGTTCTGAAGCCTTGCCACCAAAGTGTTTGCAGCTGTTGTCTCCTCTGTTTACTCATGTTCCCTGAATTATTACACATTACTTGTACAATCAGCAAAGTGATCAATAATTCTGCTAAAAAACCAAAGCAACTGAGAATCAGCTCCCAGGACTGAAGAGCTCAGCACCAACCAGAAGGGGTACACATCCCTGAAATAGACTTGGATGCAAATGGTGGCTACAGTTCAAGCAACTGCAAAAGGGAAGAGAAACCCAGGTGACCTTAGTTCTGATTTAGCCACTGAGTCAGCAAGCAAATCAGAGACGCCTAGATGAACAAAGAGAACAAGGTATGAAAAAACTGGCAAGTGAGGCAGAGAACGAAAAGAGCAAAACGCTGCCTATACAGAGTTCATCGACCTCCCTGCCTTCCACGGATGCTGGGATCTGGGGCCTACGTGAAAGAATGTGTCTGGGCTTGGAGCCGGAGATAGCCACTTCGGCCCTAACCCCAAGGCACAAGTTGCTAAGACAATGTCCTGCGTCACGTTCCTTGTCTGGGCTGGCCACCCCGATGGGCACCTGACCGGACTACAGAAATATCCCATCCTTGGGAACAAAAAGATAAAAAACATCCCATCCATGGGAACAAGAAGAAATAACTCAAAGTATCTAAATGTCTGAAGCCCAGAGTTAGAACCTAGATAATCTCAAAATAAAAGGGAGTCACAGGCATAGAACATTTGGAAGTCTCACTGAGGAGACAACCCTCTGCCCCAGACCTGAACAATCAGCACCCCCGCCCGACATGAAACTTTTGGGACTTCCCTGGCTGACTGCGGTGTGGATGTTGTAAGTACCGATTGTAGCTCTCTGCTTTTCTTTTTCCCCACTTTATTTCCTGCTCTTTGTTCTGTTCCCCCCATCAATAAACTCTGATTTGCAGAGAACACGCAAAAGAAAGTAGACAGAGGATATTAAAACAAAACAAAAGTCTACAAAGAGGTGTGAGATGGACAAGCAGGTCTTGGCATTTGTTGCAAAGTGGCCTATGACTCCACACACCGAGTCACAGACGATGGTCGTCTTCCCCTGAAACCGAGGCACCCTCCAACTCCCACCATGTAAGCAAATTTAAAGAAATCACTACCTTCGCCCAGAAGCCATCATCTCCTACATTCGCTACAAACATCCGGACTCAGCAAGTGCTGCTGGGACTGACAAAAACGAGAGGACCGTACACTGAGACGGGAAGAAGGAAGCACGCCATCACCCAGCTAAAAGGGAGAAACTACAGCCCTGCTCCAAGGCACGGAGAGTCAAGCGAAGAACTACATTAGGGATCACGCATGTGAGGAGGCTGCCCTAGTTCGGGCAGACAAAGGAAGCCATGCTGTGCAAACAGGGGGACAGGTAAGAAGAAACAGTCAGAGAAAACAAAAGCAAAGGAAAACGAGAGAAGTGATAAAGCAAATCACTGAAGGCCTATGAAAAGAGACTTAGAGACACAACGACAAAAGACGCCTGAAGAGGAAAGGGTGCTTCAGGAGCAGGAGGGGCAGGCTCCAGCCCTGCTGAGCTCCAGCAGCTCAAACCGGAAGAAGGAAACTGCTCAGGACGAAGCAGAAAGTCAGCGAGGGAGACAGCCTTTCACAGACAAACCCGCAGAATGGATGGGAGACAGAAGGAAAACTGAAGTATGAAAAGAACTGGAAAACCGCTCAGGGTGAGGAGAAATCTGGCAGGGAGCCTAAAGAGAATGAACTGGAGGCCAGGGAGAAATATTTCAAAGAAATGCACCCAGTGGGGAAGATAAACAGCATCGACCTATCTCAGGAAATTGAGACCCACAGTGAAGTGAGCACCAGAAAGAAGCCTCCAAGCTGGCCTGTTCTGAAGCAGCTGCTGCAGAAACATCCGGGGCCACTGAGCCATTTGTAAAGAGGTGGTGAGAAGACCGACAGGCAGGAAAAGGAGCGCGACAGCCTGTGAGCACGCCCATAGACGCCAGGCCTTCCATCAAAGAAAGGGTGAGCCCAGCCTCTGCGACCATGAACATGGACAAAGCTGAAGACCTCCTGGGCCTTCAGGCTCTGAGTGAAAGACCCAGAGCAAGGGAAAGTGATGGGGGCCAGAGAGCTGAAAGCGCCCCACTACATCAGGTATCCAGGTGCCTCAGATTCCTCCCAAGCCCAGCCAGCTTTTGAGGACTGAAGAAAAGCTCCATCCATCAACTTGTTAAGATGATATCATAAACGTTGAGGCCCCAGGTCTGGGGAGCAACCTGAGCTGGATCAGGCCTCTTCTCCAGAGCTTCCTCCACACCCCAACCCAGGTCATTCCCACAATGAGAACGGCTTTGAAAAGACAACGAAAGTCCCAAGCAATCACCTGGGCATTTTTCAGGGACATTTTCTTCTTTTTGTCATTTTGCTCCTTCATCACACGTGCAATGTAATTTTGTTTGTTTTCCTTTTTAAATCCTCATTAAGTTGTCTCTTATTCTCCTGTTTTCCCTACCAGTGTCAGGGCCATAAGTTTTATTCTATACACTGATAATAAGCAAACAAGTTTCTAAGACTATTGTCACTAAACAAAGACTGCTTCGAGCGCATTTTTAAATGTTAACATAACATTTACACCAATAGATCAATTAATAAGCTCAAACCTAGTACCCAAAACTTCATTTCTAAATACCATTCTCAATCGAAAGGAACCAGGGTTCCTTGAAGAAATGGTTGATTCCAGCTCTGGGGGAGGAAAAATAAAAGATGAGTATTTCATGGTGCCTGAAATTCAGGGAAAGACACAAAAAGATGGGGGCATGTCGAGGGGAAACAGGAGCCAACTTAAAAGAGCTCCCAATGGCCAAAGCTACGACAATTTAAGCAACAAAATAAATAATAATAGCACTACATTATAGCCCAAAGAATAACCACCCAACATCACACCCTGATATCACTAACTGAATAAACAAACAAAAGGGGGAGAAGGCACAACTCTGCCTCACAAAGAACTCCAGTTAATAAATGTAGAAGGAACGACAAAATGAAAGGCACCATTAGAACCTCACAGTAATAAGTGCTGCAGGCAAGAGGCACCGAGGAATGCCAACTAGTGGGTGACACTTAAGGAGAACCAGGCTATTTCTAGGCAAAATCTCCAAGTACCTTCCCCCAAATGATAACTAATCACAAAGGCAAAGACGGTAACTTGACAGTGGTGGAAAGTGCCAGACACCACTGGACCAAGATGACTGTGCCAGTAACAAGACATATCGACCTCATCCTCAATCTAAGCAGACATCTGACAAAACCAAACTGAGGGTCATTCGACAAATACAAATACAAAATACTGCCAAAGGGTCAAGGTCACGTAAAACAAGGAAAGACCGAAGAACTGTCACAGGTTGAAGGAGAATAAGGAGACACGACAACCCAATGGAATGAGGGATTCTAGACTGGATCCTGGAACAGAAAAAGGACATTAGCAAGACACTGATGAAGTCTGCATAAAGTCAGCAGTTGAACTCGCAGTACTGTACCACTGTAAACTTCTTAACTTTGAGGATTGTACTGTGGTTATGCAAGACAGGAACTTCAGGCAAACTGGGTAAACAGTTAAGGGAACTCTGTACACTTCTGCAACCCTCTGCGAGTCTACAATGACTCACAATAAAAAGGTTCTTAAATCGAAAAAGTGTGTTACCTTGTAAAATTTATTTCTATCTTAGATATTAAGGATTAACGTGGCCATCAAGGATATTAAATACTGTCAATTCTTACCTCCAATTTGGATTCATCCTTTCATTAATTTAACAGATATTTACTGAGCACCTACTACGTCCTAGGCACTGAGGTCTCAGAGGCGAATAAAGCAGACAAAAAGCACTGCCTTGAGGAGCTTACGGGAAGACACACAACGAAATAAAATACATGGTATGTTAGAGACAGGTGCCATGCAGTATAAGAAAACAAGGAGGAGGGTGATCAGGGAAGGAAAAGTACAAGCCCAAAAATTCAGTCTTGTAGAGCACACAGGGGTTCACCTGAGGGAGCTCTTTCACAGTGTTTCTGATATAAAAATACTGAAGATTGCAAAATAATTTGTTATGTTTTATGGTTAATATATTTTTAGTCTCAAGTAACTCTCTGACATCATAGAATGCTTATGTGCTAATACTTGCGGATATCAGGAGCCACAGAAAACTGTATGGTGGCATAGTTACTATTTTTTATACTTTGTCAGTTTCCCTCCTAAGTACATACTGAGGTTTATCTTCAAAACATTCACATTTCTTTCAGCTACAGTAAGGATTAGTTTTTTAACCAAAAGCTGTCTGCCTTTCTTCAGCATTAACATAACACATAAGAGCAGCCTCATCCATCAGTCCTTGAATACGCACACAGATATACATGTGTATAACCGACAGAAGTTTCCTGATATCCTCAGTCAAAATACGGCTAGAAACATTCCCTGACAATTCCTTGCAAAGTAAACGACCTAGTATTAGTGGGTTTTCAGTTTTGAACCGCAAACAGTTTGAAATAGGATGGTGGTCTTTCCTGGCCACCACTTTCTATTTTCTTAGACTAATGTTAAGTGAGAGTGGTTTTAGGCAATACCTGTACCTTCTATTTTAAAACTGCATTTTACAAACTACTCTTTCATTTTGAAAATAAACACCCTACCAAACAAGATTCTGCTTTTTTGGTAAAAGTATCACTTGTTGAGAATTTAGAGCTTCATATAATGTATACTATGGGAAATAAACTGCAAACGAAATGTTTTCTTTTAATCATACTTGCAAAAATATGTCTCGGTGGTGTCATAATGCTAGCACTAATTTTAACCAATATACGAACAAATAACATTCCGCAAGCTGAAGATATAACTTTCAAAAGCAATAGTATGAATGTACTTAAGGTCACTGAATTAAACATTTTAAAATGGTTAAAATGATAAATTTTACGTATCATATGGTAAATGTTATGTGTATTTTATCACAATACTAAAGTTTTTTAAAAGCGATAGTATACAAATATGGAATCATTATGTTGCACACCTGAAACTGTTATGTCAATTATACCTCAATTTAAAAAATTTAAAAACATATGGATTATATATTAAAAAGGTAAAAACACGATCCCATTCCGTAATAAACATATATATATATATATATACACACACACATGTATGCGAGCTTGCATACTTATACACAAACTGGAAAACGTCAGGAAGCCTCCAGGAGAACACACTAGCGGACTGCGGTTACTTTTACTTTCCTTACTCTCCCCGCGTCCTCTAATGGGCCGTAATGAGCGCGCTTTGTTTGCATAATCGGGAGAAGCGATAACGCACAGAAATCCCTCCCTCCGCGCCCCGGGCCCCCGGGCGCCGAAGCTCCTCCAGCTGAGCCCTCAGCACGGCGGGGACCGGATCCCCGGCCAGACCACCGCCCCGGCCGCGGCCTCCAGCCCGGGCCCCACCGCCGCCCGCCGGCCACAGCCGAGCACCCCGCCGCGCCCCGGGAACCCCGCGGGCGCACAGCAGCCCCCGCCGCCCCGCCTGCGCCACCCGGCCGCTCACCGACTCCCGCGGCCGCCCGATATTCCGCCTGCCCGCCGCCCCGCACGCCCCGCGCCCGGCTCCCGCTGGCCCGTCGCGCACGCGCGCCGCCGCCCCGGGCCTCCGCGGCCTCTCTAGGAAACTGGGAGGGCCACCGTCTCGGCTTCTCCCGGCCCAGGGTCGCGCTGGCCGGTCTCCGAGCCCAGCCGAGGGGCTCGTCCCCAAGCCCGCCGCCTGCCCTGTGGACGTCTGTCCTCCGTTCTCCAAGGCCCATTCGAGCCCCAGAGCTCTATCAGTCTCGGCGTTTTCCCACATCCCTGTTGTGTGTGCAGGGCTGCCCTCCCTCCAGGCAAGAAAAGGATCCAAATCTCGGGGTCAAAATAGGGACCAGCAAGATCTAACTGACCGGTTCTGGTTGGCAGAGCTGTTAAAGGGCCACTCATTACTCCCTGGGGCCTCCTTCAAGTTGGGAAACCAGATCCTAAGGGAGGCTAGCTTCCAGGACAACCTCTTCCCGCATCACCGCCACAACCGGGGGTACATGCTCATTCCCAGCCACAGCCGCAGAAACATTACCTTCCCACAGCCTCCAGAGTAAATTTTAAAGATCTTCTTGGCTCTCATGCAGCAATTCATGAATTGTGCAGCATCCAATCTAGCAGATAGGAGTTCTGAAGAGCTGTATACAAGGCAAGAGATTTCATAGGCAGAAGGGAGTGTGACCAGGGAATCAGGCAAAGAAAGGGCTACTGCTGTCTGTCAAGTGTTTTTCACACAAGAAGAAGCTGTGTTCTGTTTTGCAGAAACTAATGCCCCCATTTTGCAGATGTTGCTATTTGGCAGAGATACATGTTTGCAGCAAGACCCCAGCAAAATGTTCCGGCACCAAGCGTCCTAAAGTTACCTTAAACTCATTAGCATCTTAAATTGTCTTCCTCTGGGAGGGTCTGAGCAGCCATTTTCAGATTGTGAGATATATGTTATCACGTGTTTGCCTGCTACACATGCACCCCAAATGAACACTGTTGTTTTACAGATAAACCTGTTATCCTGTGCTCTCTTGCGTATCAAGTGTCCACCAGCTCTGGGAAACACCACCCTGGGAGCTATCCCTGGTGTTCTCCATTGCTTATGCAAGCAATAAAACTTTTCTTCACCTACTTTTGCCTTGGTTGTACTTTTCAGCTCTGCACTCATCAAGAGATAAACTCATTGAGTTTGGTTAAAGGAGCAGGAAGAAGAAAGTTATACTAGGGGAAAAAGTGGATTGGTTATCGCAAGGTTATTTTCCTCATAAAGGATGGCAGGGGTTTATCAGGCAGATTACCTAACTAATGCTGATCAGGAAATTCTTTTTTTTTTTTTAATTTGTGCCCATCTTCCTCTACTTTATATGTGGGACGCCTGCCACAGCATTGCTTGACAAGCAGTGCATAGGTCCATACCCGAGATCCAAACCGATGAACCCCGGGCTGCCGAAGCAGAATGTGTAAACTTGACTGCTGCACCACAGGGCCGGCCCCCAAGGAAATTCTTGATTGACTTGTTAAAGACAAAAAAACAGGCCTAAAATTGAGTCACTCAGGCTAAGCCCCACATAACCAAACCAAAACTTAACTTACTTATAATTTTGGCTCTCCTAGAAATAGAATCTTAAACCAGTCAATCAGGATTCACTTGATCAATATTAGTTAGTAATTTGCCTGATAAACCCCTGCCATCCCTGATAAAGTAACCTTGCAATAAGCAATCCACCTTTTTACCTAGTATAACTTCCTTGTTTCTTTTCCTTCCGCTATAAAGTCTCTTGCTTTGTACAGCTCTTCAGAGCTCCTTTCTATCTGCTAGATTGGATGCTGCCTGATTTATGAATCACTAAATAAAGCCTATAAGATCTTTAATATCTGAATTTTGTTCTGTAACAGACTAGTTTCAGATTCCATTTCCAGGAAAGCTGAAACTGTAACTAAGTTAAGCTTGGTTTGGTGACATGGGGCTTGGTATAAGTGACTCCATTTGAGCCTGTTGTCTTATCTTTAGCAATCTCCCCCTTTCGATCACACTCTCGGCCTGAGATATGTGGTCAAAATTTAAGGCATTAGGACTACTCCCAGCTACCACTCTGGAGTTCTCGCAATTTTTGCTGAATCTCTGTGTTAATCACAGGTCACAATGTCAAGTTCACATTCCTTAAGTTGGTCGTTCTCTTCATTACTTTTCTGACATTCTAATCTTAGATCATTTGCTTGGTAGTTAGCAGCCGCAAATGTGCATTTAAAGCTTTTGAAGGAATACAGCACAGCAGGAAGACTACTATGATTATTATGAACAGGATAATTCCCAATGTCTGGAGTGCTCTTCAGAGCCATGGTCCCCAAGACCCAAAACAATCAGAATCAAACAAGTCAAAGAAAGATCCTACTGAAAGAATCACTTTCCTAGGCCAAGTGGCTTGTTCAGTGATCTTGTGTAGCTGAGTCTCAACTTTCCTTGAAGTGTAAGTATAACAAGTTGTGTTGGCCACAGCACAGACACCTCCTTGCTCAGCTAAAAGATATCAAGGGCTATCATACTATCAAGAACAACTTTGGGACCTCAACACCCCCACTAACACTACGGGATAGATCATCCAGATAGAAAGTCAACAAGGAAATTGTAGAATTAAATGAAAAACTAGACCAGATGGACTTAATAGATATATAGAGAGAGAGAACACTCCATCCGAAAACAGCAGGTTACACATTCCTCTCAAGTACACATGGAACGTTCTCAAGGATAGAGCATATATTGGGAAACAAACAACAGCTGTGGCCAGAGAGTTTAAGAGTTTTTGTTGGGAAGTCATTGCTTTAGCAGTCAATTCTGTGATATCTTCAAGAGTTAAGGGAAGGTTCCTAATCATAGCCTCATTTGCATTTACTCCTAGCCAGAGGAGTAGCGATCTGCCAAAAGAAGTGAATTTTGAATCATGAATGCCTCCTG
Source organism: Equus asinus (assembly GCF_041296235.1). Lineage (NCBI taxonomy): Eukaryota > Metazoa > Chordata > Mammalia > Perissodactyla > Equidae > Equus > Equus asinus. The sequence continues at coordinate 53,641,721 of NC_091810.1, read as the reverse complement.
GTAATTTCATTTGGTTTGATAATGCAAATTGAGCGCAGCTGACCAGTGAGATGTCTCAATTTGATTGCAGGCAGTTAGGGGTACAGTTAGATAACCCAAAGGGCACCATCAGGTTAAGTGCCAGCCATCTAGGGATTCATCAGTGCAAGAAGTATGCTTTTCCTTAAAACCACCACAGACAAAAATAAACCCTGCTGGGGCACACCTACTCCCAATAAAATATTGTTATTAACGGATTCGTTCACTGAGATTTTTTCACTTGCTCAGTTAAGCCATGGATCGGTTAGGTTTTGATCATGCTCAGGAAGGTCATTTCCTATTCTAAAATAAAAGGTAATTCTAAACTCTTTGCAGAGAAGGGTGCTTGTGGGAAAATGTGCAGCTCCAGGCCAGGGGCAGTCTGTGATTAGGTAATCATAAAATCATGGTAGTGAGAACGTATTGATGTTTTTAAAGGTATCCCTGTCTGTCTGAGTTCGTACAGTTATTGTAACTAGGGAGCCAGGCAAAGAAAAGCGTACTAAGGACCTGATCAAAACTAACACTATCTGTTGAGTGTTTTGCAGAGAGAAAGTTTCAGGAAGAGCCTAACCACAGAAGGTTCCCACAAGCAAGCTAACTGAAGCCGGTTCTGGCCGCCTCACACTGCTCCAGAATGAACTAAAGTAAACTGTCCTCATTATAATCTCCTCGAAATATTAAACTCTCCACTCAGGGCAAGACTTATCTGCTGTTTTCTAACCATGTGATGTCCGAAGACACACAATCAATGATTGTACTTGTGCTGGAATTCCCTCCCCTATACATGATGACAAGGGCATCCATAGCTATTATTCACAAACGCTCCCCATGAAAAGAAGCCCTAAGCTGTGCTCTGGGAGATACTGCTTTGGGAGTTATCCCTGGTGATCTCCATTGCTTGTGCAAGTAATAAGCCTTTCTTCACCTACCTCATCTTGATTGTTCTTTTTGGGTCTGCACTCACTGAGAGACGAACGCATTGTGTTCAGTTACATTATGACAGGAGAAATGTTAGAGCCAAATGTTCTGGCTGTAAAAGTTGGACTCTGTAAGTGACTTCTAAGGTGGGGGGTGGGGGGTTGATTATGGTTTACATTGACATTGGGAGTGGAAGAAAACTTGGTCACAGGGAGGACCAGGGGGTCTCTGGCATCATGGATAGATCAGGGGTTTTGATGACAAATCCAACAGTTTGAAAGGCTATCTCCCTTAGCAATGGCCTGGGAGATATGGAGAATGGCATTATTTCCAGGCCAATGCCAAAGTGAAAGAAAGAAAGAAAGTGTTTCATGTTTGAGGTTAAAGTATGAAGTCTTGATTGGCATCTTGAGTGGAAGCTGTCTACCACATGAAGTCATCAGCTTCCTGGTCAACATGATTTTAAGGTCGCCAGCACAAGAGGACCAAATGTCAGGAGAATCTCTTTTCAGTTGGGAGATATGCAACCAAGGTTCAATGCCTTCTAATTCTGCAGCAGTGTCAGTGGTCAGGAGCACTTGGTAAGGTCCTTTCCGACAGGGTTCAAAGTCCATTTTCTTCTGGTGGCATTTCCAAAATACTCAGTGGCCAGGCTCCAAACCATGACCAACAGGACCCTTTGAATTGGGATCTGAAAGAGTTTCTTTAACCTGCTGATGATAAATTTTAGCATAAGACACTAAAGGCTTAAAGTAGTTGGTCATATTAGCATGAGATAACAAGGGATCAGCAGAAGGTTGTATACCGAGAGATACTGGCCTACCTGAGACTGTCTCATACAGAGTGAGTTTGTTTCCCAAGAGGGTACTGCAAACAGTCAGCAAGGCCAGAGGCAATACTTAAGGCCAAGGGAGTCCAGTAATTTCAGCGAGTTTATAGATTTTTGAGTTTAAGGATTCCATTAGTTCTTTCAATCTTGCCTGATGATTGAGGGTGATACAGACAGTGATAATTCCAAGACGTTTGCCAAATTCATGATTTTCATCCAAGTTCATGACATGGATGTCTTGGTCACTAGATATTGTGGAGGGTATACCCCCAGTGGGAAACACATTTTCCAAGAGTTTCTTTCCTACTGTGAGAGCATCAGCCTTGTAGCAATGAAAGAATTCAACTCATCCAGAGAACACACACATAATAACAAGAACATATTGGTAACCCATACTAGGTGGTAGTAGAATGAAGTCCAGTTGCAGGTGCTCAGATGGTCCAGAGGGAGGAGGTTTGAGGCCTCTGGAAATGAAAATAGTTTTTCCAGGATTGTGGACCTGACAGGTCAGACATTGGTGGTAAACAGTTTTTGGTATTTTATGGAAGTCTCCACACCAATATTTATTTACCGTTTGACTCATCTTAGCTGCACCATGGTGGGTGAATGAATGCAAGAACCAGAAGATGGGGTTTGCCAGGGAGCTAGGAAGAACCAAACAGCCATCTTGGGTCTCCCATAGACCCAAATGTTCATTCGATTTACAAGCATTGTTTGCCCATTGTGATTTCTCTGTTTCAGGAACAGACTGTTGCCATGTTGTAAGGACCTTGGGATGACAAAAGGCAAAGTCTGACAATAAGGGGTCTTTTTTTTGAGGAAGATTAGCCCTGAGCTAACATCTGTGCCCATCTTCCTCTACTTTATATGTGGGAGGCCTGCCACAGCATGGCTTGCTGAGCGGTGCCGTGTCCGCATCTGGGATCCGAACTGGCGAACCCCGGGCCACCAAAGTGGAACAAGGACACTTAACCACTGCGCCACCGGGCCGGCCCCTAAGGGGTCATTTTTTTTGCAGAAGCAGGATGGACTTCATCGATATGTGCCACAATCTTTACAGTTTCTGTTGCTGCTGCCATTGCATGAAAGTCAGCCATGGAATTTTCCTGATACTCAGTTTCAGTCCTCTTGGTGTGAGCCTGTTTTGATGACAGCAATCTCAGAAAGTAAAGGAATAGTAGCAGGAAGGTCATTTACTTACTGTCCATTTTTTATTGGAATCCCAGTAGATTTGAGTCCCCTGTGTCTCCATAACACCTAAAAATTATGGATGACCCTGAAGGCAGACTGGCTGTCAGTATAAACTTTAACAATTTGTCCTTCTAATAATTGACATTCTCTGGCAAGGGCACAGAGCTCCTCTTTGGCCTGATTTAGCTTGTGGAAGTTTTCCCCTCTCAGGTAGTTCATGCCGGGTAGTCACAGCATAGCCAGCTTGGAAATTCTCTTTCATTTTTACAGAATGACCTATCAACAAACAAAATTAGATCAGGATTAGTCAAAGGAGCATCTCATAAATCCAGACGTGGTGTCCCAGAATGGGATATTATTACCTATCACTCATGGGCTTCACCTTCATCAGGCAAGGATAGCAACATAGCAGAACTAAGAATGTTGCAAAGTTTAAGATGCAGGTTAGGTGGTGAAAGCAGAAGGATCTCATAGGAGGTTAGTCAGCTTGCAGAGGAATGCTGAGTCATTCAGAATTAAGACGACTTTGGACAACACGTGGAATTTGCAAATGTAATTTCTTAGGCTTAAATCAGCTGAGCCTTCTACTAATTCTGAAGTTGCACCTATAGCCTTAAGGCAGTTGGGATAGGCACACGCAATTGAATCAAGTTGCATGCTATAATAGTAAATAGGCCTATGCTTATTGCCACGTTCTTGTGAGCATTCCCAGGGCTTGGTTATCTCTCTCATCCACAAATAAGGTGAAGGGCTTTGATCAGTTAGGTCACCCTAGGATACGCAGTTCTTGCAGTACTTGCTTTAATCTTATAATGGTCTGCTCATGTTTATTTTCCCAAGGAAGGGGTTCAGGGACTGAATTTTTAGTAAGTTCATAGAGTGAAGTTGATAGAGAACAATCAGGAATCCACAGTCTACAACGTCCAACCAGGCCTAGCAATCCACGAAGCTGTCGCTTAATAGTGGGTCTAGGGAATTTTTGAATAAGCTTAAAATTCCTTTTGGAGACAACTGAATTCCTACAGCTCTTAGATTATGACCTAGGTAATGAAGAGTTTCCAAAGATAATTGAAATTTCCTTAGAAATTTTATGTCCTTTCTCAGCTAACTGCAACAGTGAAACAGAATCCTTTACAGAAGCTTTTCCGGTAATAGCATAATAAGAGGTGGTCTACACACTATAGAAGGGTTGATTTCCCAGGGAACTGGAGGGCACTTGAATCTTGGTGGAGCTAGGTGGTGTTTTAGGTTTCCAGCCTTGGAGCTGTTGCAGCCGTAAGGTTACTAACTTGGAGGACCTTTGTTTATGGTCTTGTTCTAAGGTCCTTTCAAAGTGCTCATCTATGGCCAAGAGTTCCATCACACTCATGGCTTCACATCTTATTTTCTGACTTTCACTCAATCCACTAATCTCGGCAGAAAATACATTTACAAGTGAGGCAGCTAGAGCAGGGTTGGGTAGCATCACCTATAACACAGAAACCAGAATGCCATAGGAAGAGAGCTTCCACATGGCTTTAAAGTCTGCCACAGATTCATCTTTCTTTCCTTTGCAGGTTTGAATAATAGACCACTCATTAAGGGCAGGGAAGACTCTAGGTATAGCTTTTAAAAGATCTGTTGCTATTTTATGAGCTTTTCCTGGTTCTTAAGGAGACCATGTTAGAGACAAAGGATCTCAAATATCATTCTCAGGGTTACGCCATTCTGCTTCCTGCAACCATTTTTGAGCTTCACCAAGGTCCTACCAGTATGTGCACAAGCTGATAAAGATCTGGCAGCCCGGGGTCATAGGCCCTGATGAGGACTCTAAATTCTTCAGAAAACTTTTGAGGCTCCTCCCCGAGTTTAGAAAATTCTTTAACTATGGCCCTTAGTTCAGCCTTTGACCCAGGAGTAAAAGATACCCAAAGGGGATCACCAGCAGTCTCGGGTGGTCTTATTTTAAAAGGTAACTGTTTAATAGTCTCTTCAGAGTGGAAACACAGTTCAGGCAGAGGATTAGTAGACAATGAGTACTCAGGTAAAGGAGGAATATGGGGAGCAGTAGGAGTTATGTCAGTCTTACAGTCTTTGCTTTTGGTTGCCTCTTGTGTCTCTAATTTTTCATTAGCTTATTGCAATGAATCTTTCAATGAAGCTTTTTGGAATCTTGAAGCCTTTTGGAGGCTTCTGCATATCAATTAAAATAGGTATCCCATTCCGTTTGTTTGATTTGAACCCTTGCTTTCAAGAGCACTTAAATGAATGACCTTGTCTAACTGGAACATTCCCTATAATGATTATTGTAAGTCTAGTTGTCTTTTGTAAGATTTTGCCATTTTGGTAGATGTCTACAGCTTCCGAGACCACAGTTCTTAGACATAAAATAAGCAGGTGTACCAGAAGGTGAAGCACTTGGTTCTCTGGAACTTGAGGATCCCTTTTCTTGAGTTAAGCCTTGGGCCTCTTTGAACCAAATTAATACCTAAGAGGGATATGCCACTAGGTTGGGGATTTTGTAGTGTTTTACAGGGTATCTCATTACATGGAAATTTTCCTGAGGTTGATGGGTGACCTAGTGTTGATCTAACCTGTTCTGACCAATTTATCCTAGCACAAGAGTCTTAGATTTAGATGGTAAGCACTCAAATAGCTTTTAAGTGCTCCATCTGTGCACACCAATTTTGCAACTTTGGCTTCCAAGATTCCCACTAATAATATATCTATTATTCCTTTACCTTATGTGCACGTTAGCAGAAACCAACAGTAACTGAGGAAATGGAACTGTGGATGCCAGCAATAACCAAAGAATTGTTACTGTGGACTAACCAAGGGCTAAGGACTAGCTGTCTGTTAGATCCTCCTGTCAGTCTGGACTGACCCATTAACCCTGCACTGGAAAGTCAATAAGAGTGGAGAGTTCAGACGCAAAGGAAGCAGAGCTCAGATCCAAGAGAAACTTATCCACAACCTTTGGAAACAGCAAGAAAGACAGAGAACTAAAAGAGTCCAGGGGGGTGCCAATGACTGCATTTCCCATTGTCCATGAGGCTGTAAGCAGTCTCCTTTGGATCCCATCTTCATTCCCCAAACTGTTAGAAAACAAAACTCAACAGAGTAAATTTTAAAGGTCTTATTGGCTTTTATTCAGCAATTCGTGATCGGGCTGCATCCAATCTAGCAAATAGAAAAGAGCTCCAAGGAAAGAGATTTTATGGACAGAAAGGAGCAGGAACAAGGAAGTTATACTAGGCAAAAAGCAGATTGCTTATTGTAACTTTACTTTCCTTATAAAGGATGGCAGGGGTTTATCAGACGGGTTATCTAACTAATTCTGATCAGGAAATTACTGATTGGTTTAAGATTTCACTTCTGATAGAGCCAAAAGGCTAACTAAGTTAAGACTCAGTTTGGTAACACGGGGCTTAGCATAAGTGACTCCATTTTGGGCCTGTTGTCTTGTCTTTAACACTCCTATTGGTGAGTTCTAACAAGGCTCACCTAGTGGGTGAAAAATGGGTCCGTTCAAAAATATGTGGAATCCTGCAGGAGTTGGTTTGGGTGTAGAGAGGTTGCTTGAAGCAACATCAGGAGACTGCCCAGCCCCTGTAAGAGCAAATGTCTTCTATCAACAGTGCCAGAGAACCTGGAGGGGTATGGAGTCAATGGCACGAAGACCATCTGCTGCCATCAGAGGACATGCTGCAAGCTGCTGTGCCAAGGGGCCAGGGAGCTGCCTTGGCTACCCTCTGGTATAGGCTTCCTAGCAGCAGACCTCAGCATGTTGCCAACTGATCTTTCAGTAGGAGGGATGCCCATCTGTGCCCTGAGGTTCTGCTCCACTCATCTGAACCACCCCACGTGCCTATTCAATGGCCCAGTCACCAAGGATGGACACTGAGAATGGATCCTGGCACCAGAGAGATGGTGATGAGGTGGAAGAGAAACCAATGGCACCTTCCAACAGGATAACTGAGGAGAGTTCAAGGGGTGATTTGCAAAAGGTGTAAGAGTTAAGGAAATATGACATGGGATGGTACAGAATCCCAGGGCTAGCAATGTTTGGAAGTTATTACCACCCCTAGGAGCAGGCTACCCAACAGAAGCCGTCTGTGGCCTTCAGTGGAGGGACACAACCAACCCATGGTCTAGGACAGAGGGAGCTGGGGAATAAGTACCGGACCCGACTCTCTTTCTGATCTCCTGCCAGGGTCTGCCACTGGCCCAACCCAACTGGAAGCTGGAGATTCTGTTCTTCAGCCCACATTGGAGGTCCAAGGTCAGCCTCCCAAGTCTCAGGGCAAGGTTGAGAAGGACCAAGAGTGAATATGGAGGGGCAACTGGAAAATATCCAACATACCCAGAAAGGAAAATGGCATCAATGCCTAATTTCTCCATTGCTTTCCTTTTGAAATACTGTTCTTAGGTAACTTGACTACTGGGGGCTATGGGAGAAAGAGGAAAGAGTTTTGAGTTTTATCTGTTTGGGAATCACATTTTCGCCTCATAGAGGAGCATGAGCAGGTTCTCTGTGTTTGGGGTGTGCTCACCAGATGGTTTTCAACATGACAGGCAGCTAACATGGACAGCACCCAGATTGGCATGGGGGAATGGATCCACCAGACCAGCCCCACCAGCATTTGCAAAGCTGCAGGAGTAGCCACCGGGAGAGCAGCGCTGTTCTGAAGTCCTGCATGGCTTCTTGAAGCTCAGCTCACCCCTGCCAATGCTACCTGATTTCTCTGAGAGCCATGGCACAGAGCCTGTCACAAGGAGGTTTCTTCCCTCCTCTGGTGGGATGCCTATTCTTGTGAGCTCTATTTCCTGTATGCTTTACCTCCTTGCAGATTGGACCCATTTGCTTGGTATGAGCCCTAGGCAGAGCTTCTCCAACTTTGATGAGCATATGAATACCAACCACTTGGGGTTAAACTGGTTTAACTAGTTAAACTGCCGATTCTAATTCAGGAGGTCTGGGGAGGGGCCAAAAGCATAGTTCCGACAAGCTCCCAGGTGTGCTGGTGTTGTGTTCCTCTACCAGGCTTTGAGTAGTAAACAACGGTAAATGTAAATCACTGGCTCTTAACTTCGCTTCACACTATAATCCCCTAAAGAGCTTTTAAAGAGTCCATACTGCTTTTAACCTAAAAATAAAGAGCCAAAATGAGAGGCAGAGAGGTGTTTATTTTGGGATCAAAGAATTAGAATTCAGGGAGCACAGATTCAGGTAGAAACCCAAATAGTGTTCTGCTAGGGAGTAAAGGTCAGGGGTTTTAAAGGCAAAGAAAGGAGGTTTGCATTACAAAGAATGTTAATAGAGGTTGGTGGCAGAATGCTAATCCTCCCTAAAAATAATTGATTGCTAAGTCTAGCTAGAGGGAAGCAAAAGTCCATCACTGTGATGAGATGCAGATTTCCTGCAGTTTACTCAGCTCAAAAGCTCACATTCTGGGGCTGGCCCCTTGGCATAGTGGTTAAATTCAGCACTACTTTGGTGGCCCAGGTTTGCGGGTTTGGATCCCAGGCGCAGACCTACACCAGTTGTCAGCTATGCTGTGGTGGCAACCCACATACAAAGTAGAAAGAAGATTGGCATAGATGTTACCTCTATGAATCTTCCTCAGCCAAAAAAAAAAAAAATGTTCATATTCTGCTGGATGAGGATAGCGTCTAAGACCCATTTCCTTGATAGCTTCCCAACCCTTAGACATAAGTGACTCCATTTTGTTTCACATTTCACATTTTACCCATTTTGATTGAGATCTTTCTCTGAAAGCATCACTGATGAATCATAGATTTTAGTCCACGTTACTGGGATGGACCTGTCCCACAAGGTCATATCCCACATGGGGGCGGTGGCGGGGGGCGGATTTTTTCTTCTAACGGTTATGAGACAGGGAAAAGGCAGAACCAAAGGCCATCTCTGAAGCAGTAACAGATACCTGACCACTCCTGGGAGCCAACCAGTGGCCTGATCACAAGCTTGGTGCCTGGCCTGCAGAAGATGACCACCTGGACAAGAGACTAACCAATCCCCAGCTGCCCACCTCAACCCCTAGAAATCAGCACCCCAAACCCCATCTGGGGCTGGTTGGTCAGTTTCCACCCAGTCAGCCTGGCCTGCTCTTCTTCCTCAGGTAGATTAGTCTACTTTTTCTCTAATCAGCCTAGCTTTTCTCTCTCAATAAACTTGTGTAATCTATCCTGACCCACTCTTTTTTTTTCTGCTTTTTCTCCCCAAATCCCCCCAGTACATAGTTGTATGTTTTAGTTGTGGGTCCTTCCTGTTGTGGCATGTGGGATGCCACCTCAGCTGGCCTGACGAGCAGTGCCATGTCCGTACCCAGGATCTGAACCAGTGAAACCCTGGGCCACTGCAGTGGAGCACGTGAACTTAACCACTCGGCCACAGGGCTGGCCCCCCCACCTGCTCTTGAATTCTTTCCTGTGCGAGGTCAGTAACCCATACTAAGGACCGGGTCTGACCTGGGACCCTGGTCCCACCTGGTCTGGTATCATCTCTTCCAAGGAGTCACTGTCATAAGGATTAGCCCACATTTGAGCAACAAGGAGGCGGTCAGGAAATGACTCTTAGGCAGTTTCCTTGCCCAGGAATTTCATCTGGTTACCTGCAGGTTCAGGTGAACAAACCTTACCTATCATTTCCACACACTGAGCAGCCATCATCTTGATGATTGTAGAAGTTCTGGGGCCAATCCAAATGAGTAGCAGCATAAGAAGTTTAAACACAAGTTCACACAGCGAAATGCCAATAATAGTCATAAACAATATTCGAAGTCCTGCTCTCATCCATGCATCGACACCTGAAGAAGCCAATGAAAACACTGAAAGGAAACCAGAGGGTGTCATTAAAAGACATTGAGCCAGAGAGATCCTGTGCTATTTTTAAAATTTTTTTGAGTTCTAACTCAACTTCACCAGAAGAGTTGATTCAGGTACAGCAGGAAGTGTTGACTATGCACAGATGCCATCCTGTTCTGCAAGGAGATAATACAGTGCCATTCAGTTATCTACTACAACCCTTGCTATGGAATCCAGAGATCATTGTTATTGAGCCAAGGCTCTGTTACCTCACAAAAATGAGGTTCTCTTACCCGATGTGTGTAAGAAAGCCAATTAATTACGGCATTGGCTTTTGGGAAAACAGCTTAATTGCTACTGAAACCAGAAAACAGTTAGCCATTGATGATTAAGTAGCTAGTAACTAAAGTTTTTTTCCTTTTTTGCAATTACTGATTATAGCTTTTAGCTGTTCCCCTGCCCATTGTCAACTGTGCTGCTTAGCCAATATGCTCTCTGACTCCCACTAGGTTCCTATAGATAACATCTCCCTAGAGCCTGGCTTACCATGGTAATGGGCGTTTGAGCTGTTTTTCAGGAATTAGAACCCCTGGTCCACTTAAGGCTGGTTGAGACCACCAACCCATCCACTGGGCCTGTGCAGATGTCCGATAAGCAACCTTTTGACATCAAGAGGCCAAAAGTTTCACCCTCAGATCACATTAATGCCGCCATTTTGTGAACACGCATCCTATGAAGAGGCGTAAAGTCTGACTGCATTTGCGCAGGTCATCATCAGTTACCTCACCTCTCCTTACCCCCAATCCCCTAGCTCCACATATCAGACTATCTTGCCCCCCTACCCCATAAATATCCCTGAGTCCCCGTTTTGGGGGAGGCGGATTTGAGATTCATTCTCCATTTTCCTCACTTGGCTGCCTTGTGATTAAACCCTCTCTCTGCTGCAATCTTGTCATCGTGTTTGACTTTCCAGGCAACAGGCAAAAGCAAACCTGGTTCAGTAACACTAGAGCAATCTGCAAGGAGATGGGGGAGGGATGCCCTCAGATCCATCTCCCCAGTTCAGAATTTGGGGCGAAATTTAAGAGATTAGGGAGAATAAGCTGGTACACAAAAGTGCTGGCAGGACATATTTTGATTGGTGGGCTTCAGGCATTTATGGTAAGGTTCTAAACATTTATGGTAAGGTTCTAAACATTTATGGTAAGGTGGGGAAAGAATTTTAACACCGAATCTTCCTGGATGACAGACCCCTCACTTCTGATGAGAGACTGACTTTCAACTTCTGGTTGTGTTCTGGTCCTTTGATGCGTGGGGAGAATCTTTGGTTCTTCAGTCATTTCTGGTCCAGATTTCTTCTTCTGTGCATGTTCTGGCAACGTGACTTTGCAAATTTTCTGAAAAATAATTCTTAATCACTCTGATGAAGTGATGGAATCTGTTCGAACTGACTCTAGTGAGCTCCTGGTTATAGCTCAAGCAGTAGAATTTGCCAGTTTAGCTATAGTTGAGGAAAAATTTTTTTATCAAGTGGTCTTATGAACTACACCAATCCAAGAGAGAAATCCCTTGGCAATGGTAATCAATGGAGAGTAGAGGGAGTGTAAAAAGGGAGTCGCCAAGTCTCACCTCGATCTGTGAAACAGAAGTTGGGTTTCTTCTCTAACAAGAAATGGAAATGGAATACTATAGTACCCTGTCATATGCCAGCTATCTGGACATTCATAAGCTCACAGTTCCCCACTGTAATCACACACAAAGGTGTACCTGGAAAAGGCACATAGTATTCAATGCCTTCTAGTTATGTAGCAGTGTCAGTAGTCAGAAGCACTTGGTAAAGTCCTTTCCAATAGGGCTCGAGGGCTGTCTTCCTCTGATGACGCTTCCAGAATACCCAGACACCAGGCCCTAGACTTTGACAAACAGGATCCTTTAAATTGGAATCCAGGAAAGCTTCTTTAACATGTCGATGACAGACTTGAGCATGAGACATTTGAGACTTATGGTAGCTGGTCATACGAGCATAAGACAATAAGAGATCAGCAGAAGGTTGTATATTAATAGACATCGATCTGCTGGTAACTGTCTTACGTAGAGTTAGCTTATGTTTTCCAAAGAGGGCACTGCAAACAGTCATCCAGACCAAAGGCAATACCTTAAGGCAGGGGAGTCCGGTCTACAGGTATGTAACAAAGCTCAAAGACAATTAATAAGACTAGACTCTAATACCCACAAAGGTGCAAACAGAGCTTCTCTCTACAATTACCCTCATCTTTTTTTTTTTTTACCAAAGGTAATCACAGTAAAACTAATTTATTTATATTAAAAACTTGGCCTGATTATTTATATAGGTGAAAATAAGAATATTCACTTAGAGTTTCTGAATTCTGAAGGGATCAGGTAGGGAGAGAAAAGAAATGTTTCATCTTTGTTCACAAAGGTATGTCTTACTAAATTGTTGATAGCTGAAAAGAAAAGATTTCTTTAAATCTGGAAAAACAAAACATTAGAGCATACTCTTCAGTTCATGTAGTCCCATATAATTAATATTTGTTCTGCTTGAATCCAGTTTTCCCGTTAGTTTTCTTGACTTTGCCTGATGATTGTGGCCGATAGGGACAGTGATAATTCCAAGAAGTTTGCAAAGTTTTCGTTAAGGCTGGTACGTGGGTGCCTTGACCGTTGGAGATTCTGGAAGGCATACCCCAAGTGGGAAGCACATTTTCCAACAGTTTTCTTTGCCATTGTGAGGGCCTCAGCTTTGTGGCAAGGAAGGGCTTCAACTCTTCTAGAAAACATACATACAATAACAAGAACATTTTGATAGCCCATACTAAGCAGCAGTTAAATGAAGTCCAGCCGCAGGTGCTCAAACAACCCAGAGGAGGAGTTCTGAGGCCTCTGGGGACAGAAATAGCTTTTCCTATAGTGGGTGAAAGAATGTAAAAACTGAAAAAATGAGGTTTACCAGGGAGCTAGCAAGAGCCAAGTGGCTGTCTTGGATTGCCCATAGCCCTGACTATTTGTTGAATTTACAGCCATTGTTTCCCCATCTTAATTTCTTTGATTCAGGAGCAGACTGTCACCACGTTATAAGGACATCAGGATGGCAAAAGTCTGGCAATGAGGGGCTATTGTTTGCAGAGGCAGAAAGGACTTCAACCACATATGCCACTCTTTAAAGATTCTGTTTTTGCCTTTACATGAGACCAAGCTAAGGCACTTTCCTGATATTTCGTGTGGGCCTCAATTTTGACGAAAGACAACATTTTATACCAGGACATACTAGACTCCCAGGAATTTTACATAATTTCTGGAACTCTTACAGCATATACTCATAGAGACATAACATAATGAAAACTTAAGGTTATTTCTTATTTGACAATGCTTCCCATGTAATTTAACATATCAGATAAGCCTAATTAGTTTAATATCCCTCTTTTTATAGAGAGAGAAAACAAATCTTGTGAGATGTTTTAGGGATCCTCAGAAAAATTCCAAAGTTAGGTATGGGTTGAAAAAAGACTTCAGGGGCAAGCCCCATGGCCGAGTGGTTAAGTACATGCACTCCACTTCAGCGGCCCGGGGTTCACCAGTTTAGATCCTGAGTGCAGACACGCACGCAGTTCATCAGGCCACGCTGTAGCAGCATCTGACATAGCAGAACTAGAATGGCCTACACTAGGATATACACCTATGTACCGGGCTTTGGGGGAGGGGAAAAAAGAGGAATATTGGCAAAAGACATTAGCTCAGGGCAAATCTTCCTCACACACACAAAGACTTCATTTAGAATCTGATTTGGGGCGGGGGGTGGGGGGGAGCCTGGTGACGCAGTGGTTAAGTTTGCATGTTCTGCTTTGGCAGCCCAGGGTTCACTGGTTAAGATCCCGGGTGCAGACCTATGTACCACTTATCAAGCCACGCTGTGGCAGGCATCCCACACATAAAGTAGAGGAAGATGGGCACCGATGTTAGCTCAGGGCCAGTCTTCCTCAGCAAAAAGAGGAGGATTGGTGGCAGATGTTAGCTCAGGGCTAATCTTCCTCAAAAAAAAAAAAAGAATCTGATTTGGGGAAGTTTGTCAAAAATATAAAAGAAAGTCTTAAAATACTTGCCTAAACAGGACCACAGATCATTATATCCTTATGAAACCTAATATTTAATTATCTATTTAACCAAAGTGACAAAAAAATTTCAAAGACAAATATAGAAGGTTACATAGCTGCAAAACCTTAGTTCTTTTTAATAGAAAAGACTCAGCTTTTAACATAAAGCACAGGAAATTATTTTGATAAAACATAAAATCTCTGCCTTTTAGGCAGATTACTCAAAAAATGAAGAAAAACTTTTCATAATCTACTTATCAAGAGTAGACTAGGGGGCCGGCCCGGTGGCACAGCAGTTAAGTGCGCACATTCCACTTCCAAGGCCTGGAGTTCGCTGGTTCAGATCCCGGGTGTGGACATGGCACCACTTGGCAAGCCATGCTGTGGCAGGTGTCCCATGTATAAAGTAGAGGAAGATGGGCACAGATGTTAGCTCAGGGCCAGGCTTCCTCAGCAAAAAGAGGAAGATTGGCAACAGATGTTAGCTCAGGGCTAATCTTCCTCCAAAAAAAAAAAAAAAAAAGAGTAGACTAAAAGGCCAAGAAACTTTGTCCTAATAACAGAGAAAACGAAATTATAATTTTGCACCAGCTTATTTTTGATATTAAGACTGACAATTAAATTCATTCCAATCTTAGCCAGCTCGACCATGCACAAAGCTCTTTTCTCAGGGTCCCTCTTCCACAAACTTTCTTTTTAGCACTCGGAACTTGTTCTTTCTTTTTTCCCATAATGAGTTCCACTTTAGGACAAATTTACTTTCTTAACAAAAATGTCTCCATTCCTTACACCTTCTTTTACTGAAAACATGCATTTTTCTAATAGTATGAATTTTTTTAATATTGCACAAGACATTTTTACAAATAGACCCAAACATCTTTCAGTTTTTCCATAATAAGAAACCAATAGTAGGTAAACCCCTGTTCAGTAGTTAATGTTTTATTATTTTATGTTATCTGGAAATGATCTAGATATTCAATGAATTTTCCATCATTTAATTTCATTTAGCAAAACTCTAAAGTTTCAAGTTACCAAAAGATTTAGGGAAGCTATTTTAAAGTAGACATACCATAAAACATAATTATTGCACCTAAAAATCCTTATATCATTAACATCTATATAAGTCATTTGTTCTTAACAATCATAGTTAGATTATTCATGAAAATTTCATGAGACATTAAGGCAGTTATCTATCACCTTAAGTCAATTTTTTTTTGCTGACAAGTTTTATAACAGTGATAACAGTAGCTTACTTGATTAATAACCCAGGTAGCATAAAAGTTGCATGTTTGCATTCTATCCAATGCTGATATCCCTGAAGACATGTCTATTTTAATGAAACCAACAAACTTAAGCAAGCTTTTATTTACCAAAGAATATTTTATATCATGTTAACTTGAAAAACATTTGGGTCTGTATCTATCATATTTAGAAATAATTTATATAAGTGCTTACATTAAGTTTATTAAATACAACTCTTTTTAGAAATTAATTTTGTTAATAGCATCTGGAGGTAGAAAAATATCACACAGATATAACATACATACAGATAGATAGACACAGAGAGAGATCTTATAGCTTTTATTTAAAAATTTTCAAGGCCAGCCCCTGTGGCCTAGAGGTTAAGTTCAGCGCACTCCACTTCAGCGGCCCGAGTTTGGTTCCTCAGCACAGACCTACACCACTTGTCTGCCAGTGGCCATGCTGTGGCAGCAGCTCACTTACAAAAAGAGGAAGATTGGCAGCAGATGTTAGCTCAGGGTGAATCTTCCTCAGCAAAAAAATAAATAAGAGAGAATAAAAAATTTCAGCCGTGAATCAGGTACAATACAAAACTCACTAGCTTATAAACAATTGTTTCTCTAGATGATGGAACAAGTCAAGGTTACCTGCTTAACAGTTTTTGGTGGTGGTGGTGGTAATATTTGAGGAGAAGATTTTCAAGATTTATATTTGCTATAGACAAAGAGGCAGTGAAATAGATTTTGGGTAAGAGAGCCTCTCTAGTAGCCTGCATTTAAAGCACAACATTTTTCCCCTTTTTTTTCCTTTAGCCTCTGGCTTTACTGAGTGAGCAGGCCAAGGTTAGTCTCAGCTGACTGTGGGCTGTTATCTCCTGGGGTGTTTACATTCTAAGGACACAGTAAAATTTACAACTTCGAAGGACAGAGAGAAAAAAATGCAAGTTTTGTCCTAGGAGTTTCTGAGTAATTGCGATTTAAAATTTTCCTTCAGTTTTAGGAATTGGGCCTGGTCTTAATAAGAGTTCCCATAGAGGTTACAAGCCTTTTGAGACAAATAAGGGAGGTTTTATGATTGGTGAAAGAGAACAGGTGGAATCTGAACTGCCTTTAAAGCTGCATTTTCAGTTTTGCAAAGACTTGTAAGACAAGGACAGTTGCTCCCCATTCCCTGGATATTGGGTTGTAACCTAAATGACATCAGAGGTTGATTTACCCGTCCAACTACACGATCCCTCATTTGCTTCTTCCCCGCCGGGTACATAGCTTTATTTTAAACTGAGGGAAGAAGGCCTATAAAAAATTCCTATCAGGCTCTGAGTATCAGATTTAATTTGGCCAATTTTGATGGTAGAGCTACTAAAAAAAATCCTTTTAAATCTCTTTTTAATTTTCAGCCAGGACAAACAGTAAAAGTCTCTGGCCCTATTAAATAACCCTATTAATTCTAATTTTAGTTTCCCCTAGGCTGTTTAAGGGAATAATGTGGCAGTTTACCAGGAAAACTCTGAGACTTGTGTCAACTCTGGGAGGTGCCCACATGGCAGTACTCTCAGTGATGCAGCCTCGGCGAGCCCAGGAGCCAAAAGAAAGATATCTTGGACTCTTAAGTTCTGGTGATAGTGCTCCTTTATTCAGAGAATAGCATGGGGACAGGACCCATGGGCAGTGAAGAGCTGCACTGTGTTGAGGGTTAGGGTAAATTTATAAGGCATGGGGACGTGAGTCATTTTTACTAGACAAATGGAAGATATGTAAAAAGTCATTAAAACAGTATCGGTGCAGGTGGGGTCTGGTTACTGTGTGGTCGTATAAATTTAGATATGAATGGGGTCATATAGATCGGGATGTAGGCTGGGACGCCTTGGGCTCCTCTCCTTGGGGCAACCTTGATCCACGTCATAAAGAGTAGATACGGGGTGTTTGTAAGGCCATTTACTCGGTGGACTTTCATTTACAGTTGTGTAGTCTTTTCTTTTAGGTATCTCTATCCTTAATTTTTCTTTAGCTTTTTTGCAACGAAACTTTCAATGAAGCTATTTTAGAGTTTTGAAGCCTTTGCTTTTAACAGCACCTTTTAAATGATCTTCTCTAATTAGAACCTTCCTTCTCCTGGCCATTGTAATTTTAAATCATCCTTAGTAATTTTGTTACTGCTCAAAGATGGGGTTCTCTGCCTTATGTGCACAAAGAACCAATTTTTATGCCCCTTGCTTCTGATAAGAGTCTGAATTTCAAGTTCTGGTTGTTTCCTGGTCCTTTGGTTCCGTGGTGGGGAGGGATCTTTGGTTCTGGGTGTTATTTCAGGTCAAGATTTTCTCCTCTGCACATACTCTGGCTATGTGAGTTGCAGTTTTGGCTTTAACCTTCTGTTGATAAGATGAGGTCCCTTTGAACTGGTCCTAGAGGGCCTGTGGTAAAAGTTTTGGTCCATTGAAATAGAAATTTATAAGAAAAGGGGTCATAGTTCTTAAATATAAAACCAATTGGAGTTCCCTAGGAGGAACTTCTCAGCAAACAAGAACGACAATAGAGAAATCCCCCAATTTAGTTACTCAAGACAAAGGAAAATCTCTTGCTGAGGGAATCCCTTCCTGCAGCAATAGCAGCTGGGCCGGCACTGAGACAATCATCTCCTGGGCAGTCGCCCCTGATCCCCCAAAAAAGGCACTGAC
The DNA here is from genome assembly GCF_041296235.1 of Equus asinus. NCBI lineage: Eukaryota > Metazoa > Chordata > Mammalia > Perissodactyla > Equidae > Equus > Equus asinus. The sequence goes on along the minus strand of NC_091810.1, from coordinate 53,623,933 downwards.
CCCAGGGACCGGCTGGTGGCAGAGTGGTTAAGTTTGCGCACTTCGCTTCAGCAGCCCAGGGTTCACCCATCCGATCCCAGGCACAGACCTACCCTGCTCATCAAGCCATGCTGAGGCAGTGTCCCACATACATAACAGAGGAAGACTGACACGATGTTAGCTCAGGGCCAATCTTCCTCGCAAAAAAAAAAAAAAAAAAAAAAAAGGCACTGACGTTGACCAAATGGAGGGAGGTCAGAACCTGAGAGCACCCACAATTGGAAGAGTCAGCAATCTGTGGAAATGGTGAACCCAAGGTGGCTCAGGTATGTTCTGTACCAGGTTCCAGGGGAGGCCAGTCCAGTCCACAAAGGTGAGGTCCCACTTTCTGACACTATCTATGTTAACCTAAAAATGAAAACCCAAAATGAGAGACTGAAAGGAAAATGGAGGCACTATGGACAATCAGACCAGACCAGTTTCCGGGCAGACACGCCTCAGCATGTGCGCTGCAGGCCGCGCATGCGCGGAACTGTGTACGTAAACACCCTTGTGTAACCTTTACTGGCTGTGCGCCAATTTTGCGCGACGGTCCTATAAAAGTGGCCCTAGGAAAAGCCAGGGGCTCCCTCCTCCTGCCGGCCGGCCGAAGAGATTAAAGCATGTCTACATTGCCATCGGCTCCGCGCATCTTTTTCCAACTCCCCAAACCCTGTGGTCCGGTCCGCAGCTGTTCCCCTTCTGCATACACCTGGCTTAGTCAGGCAGGATTCCAAAGTGAGGGGACCCACAGCTCCTGAGACTGACGGGACGGACATGTGGCCACCCACTTGTATGTGGTTCCCGGTGGCGGATGTCCTGTTGAATTGGGCCCCTGCGGAAGGGAGGGAGCCGTGGATGGTACCCCCGTCAGCATCCAGACGGCTCTGCATAGCCTTGGGGAGCAGGTGCTGGGACGGCTGGGTGGGCTGTTTTGGACAGCCCTACGTCGCAACACGGAGTCTGCCCTGCGGGATGCGGACCGCATACTGGAGCTGCGAGCCAAGGAGGCCGCCCTGGAAGCGCGGTGCCGCAGTTGGCTCAGGAGTTGGAAATGGCGCCTCGCAGCCGGACGGCGGAGGACGCTCAGAACAGGACGTGGAGGAAGCACGCCCTCTCCATGCTCAGGCAGTAATCTAGCAAAAGGTAAAGCACGAGCAGCCCCTGGGCCCAGGAGGTGTCGCGCAAGGAGCCCCAGTCGTGACAAAGTTCACGGCGTATACCTTATAAGCCAGCGGACCTGCGGGACTAGTACCGGCCTGGCTCCTGCGGCTATGGGATGAGGGGGCGGATGGTGTCATCTGTGCCCCTGATGAGATGGAGAAGCTGTCCTCCATCACGTTGCATCCTTCCCTTCGGCAGCAGCTACAGATTAGCCGCCGGCTAGCCTAAGGGCAGGGGAATCGCTCCAAGATGGAGTGGGTGACGGCTGTCGCCTGGACAGGTGTGGCATAACGCCTGGGAGCTTCCAGAGACTGTAAGTTGGTGGCAGACCTATGGGAACTGGTCCAAGTTATCCGCGAATTGGGAATGCGGCCCCGTCTAATTCTTTTGGGTCCTTGGTGACGATTTTGGCACCTTATGTGGGGTGCCGGATACATGAAATAACTACTGCCATGGCCACTTTGGGGAACGCAGAAGGCCGGAGGAGGGAAAGAACCTTGCGTGTCGCACGGCAGGTGGCGCCCAAGCCTAAGCGAGTCACCCACATGCAGATGTGGATAGATCTGCTAGCCGCAGGCACCGGTCAGGCGATAACAGACCGCAACCGAAGGCTGTCTTGGTGGTGCTGTGGCGCCAGCTGAAGTCTGAGCAACAGTCCCAAAAGATGGCAGGAGTGAGGAAGAGTCCTGGCAAGAGTCGCCAGGTAAGGCTCCAGGACTTCATGCAGTCCTCAGGAGGAGAGTCTGCGGACCTCTTTGACTAGGGGGAAGGCCCAGGTGCCCGGCTTGGGGGGATCCCCGGAGGACTGGAGGCCATTTGTGGAACTTGAGATTTACTGGTCCCCCAACAATGTACAGCGTGTGCTGGCATTTGTAAACACTGGAGCCAATTGCAGTTTGATTACGGCAACCCGGAGAAGTTTCCAGGGAAGCCGGCATATATTGATGGATACGGGGGCCATATGGTGAAGGTGAAACTGGTGTCCTTGCCCCTTGGTGTTTGTCACCTGCTGCCCCGGGTGTATACAGCGTATGTGTCCTCTATCCCCAAGTATGTTCTGGGGGTGGATGTCTTGCAAGGACTGCACCTACAGGCCACAATAAGCGAATTCCGGGTGTGCGTGGTTAAGACTGTTGTCTGGGGCATACGCACCATCCGCCACAAGTGTTGCTGGTGCCGTGGGGTGTGGTGGCCAGCCGACAGTATCGCTTTCCAGGTGGACATGAGGAGATCACACAGACCATTGAAAAACTAGAAGAGGCTGGGGTCGTGCGACCCACCCACAGTCCCTGTAACTCTCCGATTTGGCCCGTGAGGAAGCCCAGCATATGACTGTGGACTGTGGTGGCAGACCTATGGGAACTGGTCCAAGTTATCCGCGAATTGGGAATGCGGCCCCGTCTAATTCTTTTGGGTCCTTGGTGACGATTTTGGCACCTTATGTGGGGTGCCGGATACATGAAATAACTAGGTGACTCCTCCGTTGCATGTTGATGTGCCCTCCGTGAGTGATATAATGGATCAACTGACAGTCCGGCTGGGATAGTACCACTGTGCTGTGGACCTTGCTATTGCCTTCTTTTCTATTGACATTGCCACCGAGAGCCAAGAACAGTTTGCTTTCACCTGGGATGGCAGACAATGGACTTTCTGTGTGTTGCTGCAAGGATACCTGCACAGCCCCACTATTTTGTCGTGGGCTCATTGCTCTGGACTTGGCTGCCTGAGCTCACAGTGATGCAGAGCTTGTGTTTCATTACATTGACGATGTTATGTTAACCTCTGACTCTCTTGCAGATCTAGAGCAGGCTGTTGACTCCCTGTGGAGACATCTGGCAACATGTGGTTGGACCATCAACGATGCCAAAGTCCAGGGACCTGGCTTATCTGTCAAGTTCTTGGGGATTGTCTGGTCAGGTAAGACAAGGGTGATACCCGAAGCAATCATTGACAAGATACTGGCATACCCCTTGCCAACGACTGTAACCCAACTGCAAACGTTTCTGGGCCTGCTGGGGTATTGGTGGGTGTTTATCCAGATTTAGCCCAGGTGGTGAGACCCCTGTATGCTATGGTAAAAAAGGAGCCCCTTGGGACTGGACAGATGCTGAGAACCAACCATTTAAAGCCGCCAAGTGTACTGTGCAGCAGGCACAAGCCTTACAGACTTATTTATGGTGATACTTCCTTCCTGCGACAGGCCTTCTATCTTAAATTCTTTTAGGCAGTTACGAGGAATGTCAAAGTTTCTTTCTGTCTTTTGTTTTTAAAAATAATCAAGCCAAAGAGACACATTTTGGGTGGCAAATTCTGATCCCCCACAAGTAAATGATGGTTTCCATGTTCCTTTAATATCACCAACACTTGGTACTGTTAAAGATAAATTGAGACATATTAAAATTTTTTTACGAGTTTATTTGAACAAACATCAATTTGAATCAGGCAGCACCAAACTGGAAGTGGTTAGGAGCACTCCATCGACAGGAGCTAGTGGCAAGGTTTTCACAGAGAAGATGTGGAAGCAAAGCAAGGAAATTATTTGATTGGCTATAGCTTAAGCCATTGCATTATGTGGGAAAGCCTGGTTGGCTGTTTGTGATTGGTTGTTTCTCTTAACTTCGAGGCATTTACAGAAATTGACTCTGGCTTAGTTTCGGTTTGCTTATGTAGGCTATCAAGGCATTGGAGCCACTTCAGTCCAGTGGCCTCTCTGTCTGATTACTTTCACAATTCTCCCCTGTCGGTCATCCTCTCATCCATAAGAGAGTGACCAAACATTTGGTATTAGTGCCACTCTCAGTCACCATCAGGTTTAAGCTGTTCCTGTCTCATGAAACTTGTGAAACTGGTAGGTTATGATATCAAGTTTGTGGAAGAATTGTTTTTGCTTTCTATTTCATTGTTCCTTTAGTTTCTCTCTTCAAGTGCAGTGTGACCATTTGATGTCTGCGAACATGTTTTTAGGACCCTTGAGAGAACACAGCACACCAGGGAGACCACAGCGATACATGAGGAGGATAAAATATCAAGAGACTGAAGTACGCTCCTTAGCCAGGTCCTCCATGATCCAGACCGGTTGGTATCAAATAAATTAAAGAATCTACCTGAAGAGGCATCAGCCTGTTTTTGCCAGGTGGCTTGTTTGTTAGTTTCTTCTATCTAGTGTAGCACCAGAGGGGTTGATCTAGGTACAACAAGAGCTGTATGCTCTGGCACAGACTCCTCTTTGTTTAGCCAATAAGTAAGCGAAAGCAATTCTATTATCTGAAACCACCTTAGCAAGAAAGTCTAAGGACTTTTGCTGTGCAGTTATGGCCTTGGTGGTAAATTCAGTGATAGCTGCCAGAGTTAAGAAGCATCGTTTCCTCATGCACTAACAAAGAGAAAAAGCAAGTAGCAAGAGGGCAAAAGGAGTAAGAGTTTCATACTGGAGGTGAAGGTCCTGATCCGTGATCTTGGGAGAGCTGTCCACCTCAAGATGTCGTCAGCTTCTGGGGAGGAACCTCTCTAGTCGATTTTAATTTTAGATCTCCAGCTGCTATGCAGTTCCAAGAGGCTGCAGGAACCCTTTTTAACTGTGAGATGTGGCCTCAAGTTTCAAGGCCCTGAAGTTTGGCTATTATCTGGGTAGTGAGGAGGACCTGATATGGTCTCTTTCAGTGAGGTTCAAGGGCAGTCTTTCTTCTTTGTGATTCCACGTCAGAAGAGTGGGAGAAAGTTGGAAACGTGAGTTTGGAGAGTTGTAGCTAGATCTTTAGGGAAGCTAGAAAAATTCAGGATCTAGTCGAGTTTACAGGTGTATAACAAAACCTCAAAGACAATGAACAGAACTAGAATCTGATATTCACAAGAGTGTGTTACAGTTTTTTACTAAAACATAATTTTTCTCTTTATAATCACCCCTATTTTTAGCAAAGATAACCATAGTAAGACTAATTTGTTTGCAAAATAAGTCTAGTCTTATTAAACGCAGCCTGATTATTCACATAAGTGCAACAAAAATAGTGACTGAGCCAGCCCTGATGGCCTAGCAGTTACAAGTTCTGTGTGCTTTGCTTTGGCAGCCCAGGTTGGGTTCCCAGGCATGGAACCACACCACTCAGCTGTCAGTACCATGCTGTGGCAGTGGCTCACATAGAAGAACCAGAAGAAGTTACAACTATACACAACTGTGAACTGGGGCTTTGGAGGGGGTAAAAAAAAAAAAAACAAACAAGGAGGAAGACTGGCAACAGTTGTTAGCTTAGGACAAAACAAGAAGAGTGATTGACCACATAGGCCCTTTTTTTTTTTTTGAGGAAGATTGGCCCTGAGCTAACATCTGCACCAGTCTTTCTTTATTTTATGTGGGATGCCGCCATAGCATAGTTTGACTAGTGGTGCTAGGTCCATGCCTGGGATCTGAACCTGCAAACCCCAGGACACTGAGGTGGAGTGCGTGAACTTAACCGCTACGCCACTGGGCCGGCCCCCACACAGTCTTTTTATAAGTCTGCCTTGCTGCCTCTTGAAGCCAGGAAGTGAAACCAAGGACTTGCCAGACATTTCCTGGAATACCTATATATTTGGGTGAATTTTTATTTTCTTGAGGTCCCTCAAATATTCTCATGTTCCCCGGGCTACCAGGAAGTGACCTTTCTTACTCAACCGGTAAGGCTAGGAACCCTGTAGGTAACACAACAGGAGGTTTTTCCAAGGAGCTTTATTATCTCCATATTAGCTCCATCGACTAACCTTGGTTTCTGAAAACTGGTCATATCTGATTTTATGCACATCATTTTTAAATGTGACATTTCAGTCAAAGCCTTGGTAATATAACCAATGTTTCCAATTGTGTTCTGTTACAAGGAGAATAGATTTTATTGTATCTATGCAAATAACTATATTGCCATGAAAATAAAAATACTTAATAAGAATTTCATGGGTCAGCCCCGTGGCCGAGTGGTTAAGTTCGCTCGCTCTGCTTCAGCAGCCCAGGGTTTCCCCGGTTTGGATCCTGGGCACAGACATAGCACCGCTCATCAAGCCATGTTGAGGCGGCATCCCATATGCCACAACTAGAAGGACCCACAACTAAAAATTTGCAACCATGTAACAGGGGGCTTTGGGGGGAAAAAGGAAAAATAAAATCTTTAAAAAAAAAATCAAAAAATAATAAAACAATTTCATAATTCTGGAGGGATCAGGTAAGGAGAAAAAGATAAATGTTTTAATTCTGTTTACAAAGGTATAATTTACCAAATTGCTGTGAGTTATAGATAACAAGAGAAAAAGATTTCCTTAAATCTGGAAAACAAAAGATCAAAGAACCAGCAATGTTTCAAACAAAAAGTCATAAAAATTATAACTATCCTTATCAGTTCATTTAATCCCATGTTATTAATTCCTGTTCTCCTTGAATCCAATTTTTTCATCAGAGTTCTGGAAATTCCTACTCAGTTTAGTGTTACAATCTTAAAAAGTTATCAGGAACCTGTATTCTACAGTACTTGTCAGAGTCTTCATTATAAATCTCTCTGAAGATGGAGCACTTTTACAGAAGCATCAGAGTAAAACAATAACTGTCTATAAATGACAAAAAAAGACTTTAAAATGGCCATAGTTAAAGATCGGATGAGGGGCTGGCTCTGTGGCCAAGTGGTTAAGTTCAGGCACTCCACTTCAGTGGCCTAGGGTTCGCTGGTTCGGAGCCCAGGTGCAGACCCACACGCCCTCATCAAGCCATGCTGTGGCAGCCTCCCACATGGAGGAAAGAGAGTGATTTGCAACTAGGATATACAGCTATGCACTGGGGCTTTGGGGAGAAAAAAAAAAGGGAGATTGGCAACAGATGTTAGCTCAGGGCCAAAGTTCCTCATCAAAAAAAAATACATCGGATGAGTTCATTTGATAAGGAAATTTAGTTATTTCGGTGTCATACAACAATTTAAGATAATAATTGAACAATGAAGGTATTGACAAATTTCTGTGAACTTCAAATCATTCTTGGAATGCCTATATTAGTAATATATATCCATACACATGTAACCTAAGAAGGTTTATTATCACTTTTTATTTGACAATGCTTCCCGTGTAATTTAACATGCAAAAAAACCTAATTGGTTTAACATCTTTCTTTCACAAGGTAAGAGACAAATGTTTTGGGGCCCTTTGGGAAATCTCAAAGTTAGTCTGAGGTCAAAAAGACTCCATTTAAGGGCCCGCCTGGTGGCACAGTGGTTGGGTTCACGCATTCCGTTTCAGCAGCCCAGGGTTCGCCGGTTCAGATCCCAGGCATGGACCCACACGCTGCCTATCAAGCCATGCTGTGGTAGGCGTCCTACATGTAAAGTAGAGGAAGATGAGCACAGATGTTAGCTCAGGGCCAGTCTTCCTCAGCAAAAAGAGGAGGATTGGCAGCAGATGTTAGCTCAGGGCTGATCTTCCTCAAAAAAAAAAAAAGACTCCATTTAAAATTTGATTTGGGGAAGTTGTCAAAAATGTTAAAAGTTTTGAACATTAAATAAATTATGTATTTATGTATACATATATAATATTTTAATATAAATATATAATAGATAAATTGTGTATATGTATATATAATATATAACTAATAAAAACAAAGTTCCATAGCTTGATCCAACTGGAAATCCAATGTCTATATACTAAATTTATATATTAAAAACAGCATATAAGAAAAAACAAAAAGGGTGCTAATTGGCTTTTGTGGTGTACAACATAGGTTCTAAATTAACTTTAACATTGGCTGAAATGCACCAATTGGCAAAACTTTATGGACTTAATTCTGGGGCTCAAGTTAGTTATACTGGGGATCTCACTAAATTTAAACATTGGCCCCCAATAATATTAAAAAGATAACTAAATATAAAATGGAGGAAAAATGGTTATGCCTCACTCTAACTGTAGCCTTTCCTAAATTTCCCTTAGTCATGATACCTATTGCCCTAAAATATTCCATATTGAACACAGAGGCTCTGATACAATAAATAATGAACTAAAATTAAAGTAAGTCCTTGATACTTACAAATTGGCTTGAAAATGGGACCCATGAACCTCCAGTTAAAATAGTTAATATGGCCCAATATAAGTTAAATCAGGGACTTCAAGGATTAAATTTACATATGAAACCTAATCAATAAAGAGGTGATTAACTCCATTGCTTCTCCATTTGACAGTCCAATTTTGCCTGTTCTTAAATTTGAAAAAAATAAAAGGCGCCTCATGGTGGATTACTATGACCCTAATGCTTTGGTCCCATCCAAGGCCCCCATATCCAATACCCAATATTCTTAAAATTACTGATTCTATTCAATTAACAGCCAGTAAACATTTTACTCATAGATTCGGCTAACATGTTCGTTCAGTGCCTATGTCAATGGCCTCTCAACTGCAGTTTGCCTCCCCGCCTCTGAAGGGACACGGTACACATTTTCCAGGCTACCCATGGTACCTGCAACTGCCATCACACACAGTCTTTATAGACAAGACTTCAACTACATCCACCTTTCTCCAGGAGCACAGGTATAACATAACATTGGTAACATCCTTCTCCAAAGAGATTCACCTGACACACTTATTAAGGAGACATAAGTCCAACATCATTTAGTCCTTTTGGGGTTCTGGTGGCAACATATTCCTCATTTACAAATTTCACATCCAAATTAAACTTAGCAGGCACTCCTGTTAGTGCCCACAGAAACTCCTTCACTATAGAAGCTTTGGCAACCTCTTCTCATGCCTCCTGGAGTCTCTGAACCACTTATGATGGCCATTGGTTACCCCTGGACTTCTGATGCAAGAAATTGCTCCTCTCGTCCTTGTACTATACACCCATAAAACAACAAATGACTGGCTACCTCCTGAGCTCTTCCAGAAATAGAGGCTCTCATAGACCCTGAGCCTGTGACCCTCCATACCCAGCTTCCCATAATGCTTTGGTCATGGAAACAGTACCCCACAAGCTTGGCACAGCTACTGAGACTCCTTAAAACAGAATGGAGCCAAACGTGGGCCCTTGGGTATATTCCATCTGCAGGAGAGGGTGCTTTCCCCTGTCCTCAGGTCCTTCCAGATGCAGTAATGCACCCCTCCCTTGAGCCCCTCGATTATCTGAGAAGCCCCTTGGGATTAACTAAGTGAATAGCAATGGGAGTTGGGGAACTATGCAAATGGCACTGCTACCCATCATATGTGAGGGAGCTCCATGGAATGCGGCTGTTTTCCATCTCTTAGCCAGGAGATCCCTAATAAAAGATGGGATCCAAGAAACAACACACCTGACCAAACTTCAGGCAGTCATCTTAGCACTGGATGACCTGGCCAAGAAATGGTCCCATCTTCACATTTATTGTAAACTGCTGGCCATTACCTGGAAATTGTCCCCTTCAAGGTAAAAACAAAAAAAAAAACTCTGGGAAACTCTTGCCTCACAAATACCCAAAGTATAAATCAAAACCACACGTCTCTACATATACTAAAGCCACAATACAAGGCCCTGCCAGGATACCCCTTATTCCTTTTGGAGTTAAGATATTACTAATCGTAACCAAGACATACATTTCACTTCTTAGTATACACCATGCTGGGCTCTTGGGAAAGGCATTCAATCAAACTTTCACATCCCTAATAGGTCCTAAATAGCTTAACTGAGAAACATAATCACATCTTCAAACAACTTCTTTTCAAATTGCTGTCCAATGAATAAATCCCTACCGGTCTCTCCTTGCCCCAGGCCTTAACCTATCTTTATAAATTTTTTATCTTGCCCCCAGCCCACAAGGACTGGGAGTCAGATCAAGCTGCATACTCTCCTGGGACCCATTAACCATAGGCTATACCATGGGCTAGGAAGCTGCTCATCTGACACAGGACCAATTTGAGCCAACACTTCTACAAATCAAAACAAAAGGCCTGTCAAGTGCAGCTGCACACCATCCTGATGACCCCTGATTTTATTATTCCTGGTCTGGGTGCTTTCATTGGTTTACAATCCAGAGGCACAAACCCTGCAGGGAAGCCGTTGTTCCAACCAAACACAGCAAATGCCAAGACCTGCATCAACTCGAGTGGGTATTCAATTGGGAAGTATACCCCAATCCCAGACAACATTGCCCTAGCCCAGGAGCTCACCACTAGAGATGACGTCGCCCCAGCCCAAGACATCGTCGTTGGAGGTGACTTTGCCCCCTGCACCAGAGACAACTTCACCCTGGACACTAAGACCTCTTCCCAAACAATACAAGAAAATTTTTGCTCTTCTTCCTTTGACATTAGGGATTCTATTACGTTTCTGAGCTTGATGTCTGCTTAGCCTGTGATTCTGGTATATTCCTACGTACACCTCTACATTCTCATGCTTAAAGGGAAATCAGGTAGAGGTTATTACTATCTGTGTCTAAAAATGAATGGAGGAGCTGACCTGGTGGAGCAGCGGTTAAGTGCACACGTTCCACTTCGGCGGCCCGGGGTTCGCCGGTTCGGATCCCAGATGCAGACATGGCACTGCTTGGCACGCCATGCTGTGGTAGGTGTCCCACATATAAAGTAGAGGAAGATGGGCATGGATGTTAGCTCAGGGCCAGTCTTCCTCAGCAAAAAGAGGAGGATTGGCAGCAGTTAGCTCAGGGCTAATCTTCCTCAAAAAATTAATTAATTAATTAATTAAAATAAAAGTGAATGGAAATTATTGCTTTCCCTAGGAGACACCTTCCTCATATCAGTCAACTCTTTGACCCCAGTGCCTTCTCCTACTGATGAGGATCAAGGCTGCCCCAGGGAGAGAAACCCAAGGTGACCTGCCCTACATACCGATCTATATCATCCTCCAGGAAGCACAGGATGTCCTAACCTGATCCCACCTGATTCCTATCCAAAGTTCTAGGACCACCTAATAACAAGACCCCACCTGCACTGATACCATTTTAACAATTTTTTTTCATGATCTTTCCTTTGTCTTGTAAAGAAATAACTCACATACCTATGCCTTATAAATTTAGCCCTACCCTCAACCCTTTGCAGCTCTTTACTGCCCACGGGCCCTGTCCCCATGCTACTTCATGCTATTCTCTGAATAAAGGAGCACTACTGCCAGACCTTGAGAGTCCAAGAAGTCTTTCTTTCAACTCCTCGGCTTGCCGAGCCTTCATCACTACTACTCTCCTCCAGCTTTCCACCACAACCTCCTGCCTGCGTCTCTGACTGTGACCACCACAATTACTCCTTCCCCTTGGTTACATGCAACACCACTCATCTTTACACATACTTGACTAACTTATCATTTCATCCCATCCAACAACATACCTGCCAGACCTTCCCCCTTGACCTGGGCATATTTCTAACACACTTTTCAACTCTACTAAGATATTGTTAGAGACTCCCAAAATTTCAGATCTATTTTTCTTCACTAATGCCATATAAATGGGAAAATTGGTTACAGGTCAGTCGGCAGAGACTCCTTGTACTTCTACTTGTGTTGCCCTGTTCTTCTCTTATAACGAAATCTTTTCTATCCTCTTTAGGGCAACTTATGCCCTACTCTCTAAACATCTCCACTCTCATTACCCCTAACTTTCCTTAGTATGATGCCAAAACACCAGAGGACAAATTGTATTGTAAATATTTTTTAATTTCTGAATATTACGAGGTTTTGACATGCTAAAAAACCATTCTGTCTGGGAGAGACTGCCTTTCCAAGGGCTAGCCAACTCTTAGAGATAGCAAAGAGCCCAGCCAGGAGCATGTCTTTGATACACAAACTAACCAATCCAGAGCCATACCTCCTCCATCTGGCCCATACACCCTGAGAGACAATATTTCTCTGCCTTAACCATCCCAGGGCCAGGTGCTAAGCAACTGGAGACCATCCTTATTGCCCCAAACCTGTCAAAATTATTCAAACTAGCCAATCCTAAACTGTTCACGCTTCCCTGCCTTGCTTTTTCCATGAAAACCCCTATAAAGGCAGTGTCCTAAACCTTCCCCTCACTCCTGTCTTCTGCCTCCTGACCACCCTGGTGGCTTTGCCATGTAGCCCTACCAGGAGTGCCATGCTTCTTGTCTCTTGGATCAGTGAGTATAATACTTTGGTTTTTTTACCCCGTGCCTCTCTTGTTTTCTCTTATGACCACATCTGACTAACCATCTCATTAAAAAATACAAAATACAACCCATACCATCAGCTGGAACATCTTTGAACTGTGGGCTGCACTTAGCTAAGGGAGTGGCAGGAGCATCCACTACAGGCTGTTCATCCCCCTCTGACAAGGCAACTACTTCATAGAGTCAGTTGATCCCCTGGAATCCCACTCAGGCTTGATCTTGGATGTAACATTTCCATTTAATGATGGCACTTTGCTGAGCCTGTCCTATTTTATTAGTAGGATCAATGAGAATCCACGTGAGGATGGGTAGCTCAGGTCATAAGGTCACATGCAGCACTTCGGTGATTAAGAGCTATTTCCAATAGAGCCCAATAGCAGGCTAGGAGTTGACATTTGAAGTCGGGTTTATCTGGCAGCTGTCTTGGGTAATTTACATCTCCAAAACCCGAGGGGTCTGTGCACCCCAGTAGCAGTCTCTTGTTGCCACAGGCTCTAATCCTCATGGGTAAGTAGCAAAGACGTGTAGCTCCAAAGAGCTGGCAAGCTCCATTGGTCCCAATGACAAGACCCATGCCAATTCATGTTGCATGGCATCTACAGTCTGCTCTTTTGGGGACCCCATACAGAGATGGCCACCTTGCAGGTAAACCTTGACTAAACGGACCAAAAAAATACCCAGATTTGGTACATGTTATCTCCAATAGCCAAACAGGACTACCAGCTATGGAACTTCTTTCCTGATGGTGGTGGCTTCCAATGACAGCAATTTTTGTTTGACTTTATCAGAAATACTCCTCTGATTACCAGCCCAGATGGCTCCCAGGAAATGTACTTTTGAGCAGGTCCCTGGATCTCACCAGGGTTGAGGACCCATCCTCTTTGTCATAATATCTACAACTTTATGTAGGGACTGGTCAATTTGTGTTTTAGTCAGGCTGGCAATGAGGATGTCATCAATACAGTGGATGACAAGTACTTTTGAGGGTAATTGGGCTTGTGGCAGATGTAGTCCTACCACTGGTGCCATATTACAAGAGAATTGAGGTACTGGTATGGACTAAATTGTGTTGTCCTACCCCCGTTAATATGTTGAAGTTCTAACCTCCAATATGACTGCATCTAGAATCCTAAAATGAGAAATGAAGAAAGGCTGCAAAAGTCTGCTATTCTTCAAGACAAGGGAAGAATAACCCCGAAGATGATTCAGAGATCAGGGTTGAACCATTGCCTTGGTTTCAGACAGACCAGTTTCCAACAAAAGCCACCTAGAGCCTTGGGGTCAAGACTGAGGCCGCAGTGGATCCAGAAGGTGGGACCATCACCCCAGTGGTCCTGGAGGGCAGAGCACCAAATCAAAAAGAATTATCCTTGAGCCTGAGATCTCATGGAATTTGCCTTGCTAAGTTTTGGATTTGCTCAGGACCTATCACCCTTTCTTCCTTCCAATTTCTTCTTTTTGGAATTGGAATGTGTGGGATAACAGAAAATATATACAGTTGTCCCTCAGTATTTGCAGGGGATTGGTTCCAGGGTGCCCATGGATACCAAAATCTGTGGATGCTCAAGTCCCTTAGTCAGCCCTCTGTATCTGTGGGTTCACACCCCTGAATTCAACCAACTGTATAAACATGATCCATGGTTGGCTGAACCCGCAGATGAGGAATCCGTGGATATGGAGGGCTGACTGTATTGGTCTCTGTCCCTAGTTCCTGGCACAGAGCTCTTGAAACTCTTGTAATTTCCTAAGTGATAAGAGCACTCAGAGCATCTTTTGTTCTAATATTTGGTCTTTGGCCCTGGTTCTTGACGCAGGGCTCTTGAAACCCTTATAATTCCCTGGGTGATAGGAGTGCCTTTTGTCCTATTGAGGTGAGTCTAGGTGGGCTCCTGGATGAGGGCTGGTCACTGGAAAGATCAAGCCATGATTAGAAGCTTGGAATTTTCAGCCCACCCCCCATTCTCTTGATAACGGAGAAGGGCTTGGAAAGGAGTTAATGATTAATCATGCCTACATGATGAAGCCTCCATAAAAGAACCAAAACTACAGGATTCAGAGAGCTTCCAGGCGGGTGAACACATCCTTGTAACTGGAGGGTGATGCTCCTCAACCCCATGGGTATAGAAGTTCCTATGCTTGGGACTCTCACAGACCTTGCCCTACATATCTAATCTGGCTGTTCATCTGTATCCTTTAAATGATAACCGACAAACATACGTGAATTGTTTTCCTGAGTTCTGTGAGCCACTCTAGCAACTTAATCAAACCCCAGGAGGGTATTGTTGGAACCTTGGATCTACAGCTGGTTGGTCACCTGCACCTGCAATTGGTGTCTGAAGTAGAAGGCCCACTGAGCCCTTAACTGTGGGATCTGATGCTAGCTCCAGGTAGATAGTGTCAGAATTGAGTTGAATTGTAGGACCCCCAGCTGGTGTTGTAGAGAATTGCTTGGTGTGTGTGTAGGGGGGGAATCCCATACATTTAGTGACCAGAAGTGGTGTTCTGTGACTAGTAAGAGACACACAGGAGGGAAGAACTGTAGATCTTTTCAACACCCGATGTCTATCCTATAACTGTTCCATCATTATATTTTGGAAGCATACACTTGTCTGGTTTCAGGCTCACAGCTGGAGAATTTTGCCTCTAGATGAATCATAGCTCAAGTCTCACCCGTATCTGACCTAGATGATATTTAGATGACACTTTGGACTTCCAGACTTTCAAGTTAATGCTGAACCAGAGGTAAGACTTTTGGGCTACTGGAATGAAATCAATGAAATTAATGTATTTTGCATGTGAGGACATGAATTTGGGGGAGCCAGAGGCAGAACTGATGAACCAAATGTTTGTCTCCTCAAAATCCATGTCAAAGCTCTAATCCCTAGTGGGAAGGTATGTAGAGGCAGGGCCCTTGGGAAGTAACTAGGGTTAGATCAGCTTACGTGGGTAGGGCACCCACGATGGGATTAACGCCCTTATTAGAAGAGAAACAGACAGACAGCTTCTCTCTTTCTTCATGATATGAGAATATAGCAAGAAGGCAGCTGTCTGCAAGCCAGGAAGCAGGTCCTTACCAGAACCTGGTCATGCCGGCAACTTGATCTTGGACTTCCCAGCCTCCAAAACCGTGAGGAATAAATATCTGTTGTTAAAGCCCCCCAGTCTATGGTGTTTTGTGATAGTAGCCCCAAACTAAGACAGCTGCTACAGATATGTCCCTCCCAGTCTCCTCCCTCCCAAAAAAGGATCAGGCCTAGATATATTTAGCCTTCAAAGAATAATTCTCACATTATGCAAACTTTTCCAGAGTAATAAAACAGAAAGAAAAGTTCCAAATTCATTTTGCAAAGCAAATTGAATCTAGTTCTGTAAGCAGAAAAAAGAAATCACCATGAACAAATGGACTTTATTCCAGGAATGTCAAGAAATTTCAATTATTTGAAAACTTGTCAATAAAATGAATTACACACAAAAAAAAATACAGAATATGACCTGTAAAATTACACCAACAGACTTTTAAAAAATTAGATAGAACTTAGCATCCATTTCTAATAGAAACTCTAAGTATAATAATAATTGCTATAATGTGCACTATGCATCAAGCACTATTTTAAGTGCCTTACACTTATATTAACTAATTTTATCCTCACAGCCCTATGAGGGAGAACCATTTCACAGATGGAAGAACTGAGACACAAGCTAAGTGACTGCCCAGGATCACACACCTAAGAAGGTGGTGTAGTGAGGATTTGAACTTAGAGTGCTAGGCACAAAATCTGTGCACTTAACCACTTAGATACCATACTGCTTCTTCTAAAAATAGAGATAGAAGGAAACTTCTAAACACAATAGAATATTTATCAGAAACTAAGAATGAGGTGAACATCATAAAAAAAACTGTGAAGTGCTAAAAACATTAGGAGCAAGACATGGAATGCCTGTTATCTGCTATTTTCTTTTTATATTCTTGCTAATGCATGACATAAGTGACATACAAATTAGAAATTAAGAGAATACTAATTATTTTTGTATACCTACAAAAGTTAGGAAATGAAAACTAAAAATAATTTAGCAAGGTAATTGGATCCAGATAAAGTTTTTAAAAACCAATAATTATTTCCAATACTAGCAATAGAAATTGAGGTGTGGCTTTCCAATGTAGCCCTTTTCCCTCCATCCAAGAGCCTGAGTGCTTTTCCAGGAAGTGAAGACGTTCATTTCTACTGAGCACCCACCAGACAGCTGGTGGTGTGTAACAGTCATGAATAGCACTGGATCACCCACTCCAGAGACTTAGTGTGGCAGGGGATGAGCAGACAAGAACCCGAAGATAAAACTATAGCATCCAACAGGCAGGGGGTTCTACTGATGACATGAGCAGTAATGTCCAATCAGGGTGGAGGGATGGACGCAGGTGCTCATAATGGGGGCTGGGTTCTTCCCTGGGATCTGAGAACTCCCAAAGTAAAACACTTAAAAAAGGAAGTCCTATCTGCATATTTTGTAAAGGAAAATGGAAATAAACACCAAAAACATAGCTGTAACAGAAATTTAATTGAAAACACATTCACAAATGACAAATTTCCAGTCCCCTGTCCTTGGTTCAGAAATTTTTTAGGCCCCCAAAAAACATTCTAACAATGTCTGAGAGGCCTCTCCCAGAATCACATCTAATTCTTATTTTCTTCAGCCTGGACTCTCTTTCCTTTCTTCTCCATTGCCTCTAAGACACAAATCACAGCTCACAAAAATCTCTCCCCTCCAGGTTACACACGTGACATTGCCCCCACCTCCTCCTCCACCTGTGCCACACTGCCGCTCCTCATATTGCTAAGAGGAAGGAGGTTGACACCAGAGGCAGAGGTGCCCCAGCAGTGGGGCCCTACTGCAAGGGGGAAAATAAAGAGTTGTTCAAGCTTATGTCCAATATGTGACTGTTAAGGAGTGGAAATCCTCTGAAAAGATTTCCTGTTTCTTCTGCCTTTGATGAATGAAAGATGGCCCAAAAGGTAATTACAAAAATTAAGGGTACACCTCTAACCTAGAAATTGGTAAGGAAATAAGATTAATTTGACTCTACTATCTTGCCACAAACCTCATCGCTGTGAATTCCAACCATCCAAGAATGCTTCTAACTGGAACTTTCAATCATCTTTGCCACAGCCACAAAAGTCAAATCTTTACAGTAAATTTTGATGCTGTTCTTAACTTGTTTACTTAGGCATAGGGTGGACTCAGCTAGTTCAGAACTAGAATCAGTGTGCAGGGCAAAGTACCTATCAGTGGAACATGACTGCCAACTCCAATACCTAGGTACATACAGACATACATACACACACTCAAACACAAATCCATTAGCTCTCTGAGGCAGAAGTAACAGCAGTAAGACTCCAGGGATACACGTAGATGATATGAATGAGGCCTTTGTATGTGATATCCGATGATATCCATCGTTAGAAATTTTAGGTTGGGTGGTGGGAGGGGAGTTCATCCTCACTTGAAGAATGGTTGCGTTGGAGAAATGAGTTTTAAAAACTTCTTCAACAACTAGTAGATGCAGAGAATTATCTATATGCTAAAAGAAATAGATACAATACCCAACCACAAAGAGCCTACATTAAATTGGTATGAAAGTATACACATGTGCATTAAGTTGAGAATAATTTACAAGGCAATTTAGTAACTGCAAATTGTAGCACAGGCTAATTTGAAGCACTGAGGTCATATCAACAGAAGTTTAGGAGGAAGGAAGAAGCATCTGAAGAAAAATGTCTTTCAGAGATGAACTGGATCTTACAGGTTCTGAGGGACACAGATTAGCAAACAGGAAGAAGAAACGGTTTCTAGGTAGGGAACAAGTGATGAGGGTCTAGATTAGAACAGAAGTTTCAAAAAGGCCAGACCCAAGAGTCAGAAAAGGAGGAATCCGTTTCAGAGAACGACTTTATGTAACTGGGGAAACGGATTAACTGGAATAGAAAAAGGGAGATATAATCTCTGTCCTTGAGAAGCACACAGTCTGATTATGTGATATATAACTAAGACACGAAATAGATTTTTAAACAGTTAAAAAAAAGAAAGAAGGAAACCTACAAGTACATGAAATGTGTAGTCCTCACTTCCCCATTACTGAGGAAGGAGTGCACTGTTACTGCCACTCTCCTACCTTTATGACCCAGCAGGAAGCATTTGGGAAATGCCCACTTCAATTAGTGGTTCCAAGAGGACACCAGGGTGAGCAGCATTCTTATAAAGAAAGCTTAACTCAAAGTTCCTTGCTGTCTTGGAGATTTATGCCTTAAGAAACTGACCGAGCCCCACCTGAGTGCTTCTCTCCAGTGTGAGTTCGCTGGTGGTGATTGAAAGTGGAACGCTGACTGAAGGCTTTCCCACACTCAATACATTCATAGGGTTTCTCTCCAGTGTGAACTCTCTGGTGCACAGTAAGCTGTGAGCTGTCACTGAAGGCTTTCCCACACTCACTGCATTTATATGGTTTCTCCCCAGTATGGGTTCTCTGATGTACCATAAGGCTGGAATTATGGCTGAAGACCTTCCCACACTCAGTACATTCATAAGGTTTCTCACCAGTGTGAATTCTCTGGTGTATAATGAGGTATGAGTTTTGATTGAAGGATTTTCCACATTCATTGCATTTATAGGGCTTTTCACCTGTGTGAAGTCTCTGATGTCGAATAAGACACTTACTCAGACTGAATGCTTTACCACACTCATTACATTCAAAAGGTTTTTCTCCAGTATGCATTCGCTCATGGTCAGCAAGCTGAGAGATTTGACTGAAAGCTTTCCCACAGTCACTACATTTGTATGGTTTTTCCCCAGTGTGGAGGCTCTGATGTCGAATAAGACATTTACTCCGACTGAAGGCCTTGCCACATTGATTACACTCATAAGGCTTCTCCCCACTGTGGATTCTCTGATGATCAATGAGATTTCTATTAGAACAGAAAGCTTTCCCACACTCATTACACTTGTAGGGTTTCTTACCAGTGTGAAGTACCTGGTGTCGGACAAGATTTTTACTCCGACTGAAGGCTGCTCCACACTCATGGCATTCATATGGTTTCTCCCCAGTGTGGGTTCTTTGGTGGTCAAACAGTTTGGAGCTCTCATTGAAGGCTTTTTCACATTCATTACATTTATAAGGTTTCTCCCCATTATGGAGTCTCTGGTGTTGAATGAGATGGGAGCTGTGTCGATAGGTCTTTCCACACACGCTGCATTCATAGGGCTTTTCCCCCGTGTGGGTTCTGAGATGAACTATGAGCTGAGAGGTCTGCCTGAATGTCTTACCACACTCGTTACACTCATAGGGTTTCTCTCCAGTGTGGATTCTCTGATGCCCAATGAGGTGTGAACTCCAATTAAAAGTTTTGCCACATTCACCACATCGATAGAATTTCTGTCCTTTCAGGACTCCTTGATGTTCTGCAGGATGGGAAGACAGATTTGGATGTGCCCCAAGTTCCTTATATATATCACACCCATCTTCAGTAGATTTATTTTTATTCTCATATGTTATTTCCAAGAAATCACTTTCGAGTTGGCTCCCTTCCTCA
Source organism: Equus asinus (assembly GCF_041296235.1). Classification (NCBI taxonomy): domain Eukaryota; kingdom Metazoa; phylum Chordata; class Mammalia; order Perissodactyla; family Equidae; genus Equus; species Equus asinus. Next base: position 53,604,074 of record NC_091810.1, on the reverse strand, counting down.
TCTGAGGGTTGCCCTTCTAGCTTCTCTAAAGCATCTTCACAGGCATCTCCAGCTTCTGGTCCTCCAGGAACCACCCCATAGAGTCCTCCTGATAATCTATCAGATGACTCCAACCCTTTAGAAATTTCCTGCTTTGCAGGCAACTCTGAACTCTCCATTCTGTTCTCACCTGCTGCCAAAAGAAAGAAGAAAACAACTTTTACTCATTTCTTGTCCTACTGAGAAAAAGAATTATCAGTAGTCTATGGAAACTCAATAGTTGAATATTTACTTTCGAGTTCTGGAATTTTTAAATACAAAAGCTTGAAAAAGAGAGCAATCATGGTCATAGCTGAACACAAAATGTTGGTTGCTTTCAATCACATCTTAATCAGGGCTACAAACATCATTCTACTACTTCAGTACGTTCAAGTTGTGGATGTGTGGGTCCCTGACTCCTAAGCCCACCCTCTCCAGAATAGGCTACTGTCCTGGACCTGTCAATCACAGAAACTGCCCTGACAACAAGCCCCTTCCAGGAAGCTGCCCTGCTCATCTTTCCTGAAGGGGAAGCTGAAGCAACCACACTTTATGCCAAGCAACCCAGCTCATCCCATGATGGATGACAGGTGACTGGACAGGGCCAAGCACTAGACCAAACTGTAGCTTTCCTATAGATTAGTCATCAGCCTCTGCTGTGGCCTGGGCCCAAGTTCTGCCCAAACAGAGATGAGATTTAATGGCTGAACCACCCTGGAGCCCCTCTTGAAGTAACTTCTGAACTGGAAGTAGGGTAAAATGAAGGAAATTACAAGTAGGAGCTCAAGCTGAAATGATGTATGAAGAGAAGCTAAACTACTGGGAGCCACAGCAAGCAGAAAGTATGAGGGAACAGAAAACATAATTAAGAAGGAGCTGTGAGGGGCAAAAGATTCAGAGTGAAGAGAATGGGGAGCAGTGGGAGAAGAAGACAGATACGCAGGGAGCAGCTGCATCACATTCCCGGTGCAACACTAGCCTAAATGTCATCAGCTGTTGCTGCTGAGGCTGCTGAGCTGCCCTGGGTCAAGGCTCAGTCCCACAAGGCCCTGTTTCTGGGCCAGCCGGTCAGGGTTCCATTTGTTCAGGGTTTCCATTTCTTTAGCCTTATTATAAGTAACACAGCTCATAATTACAATAACTTGAGTAGCTCTCTATTCCTTACAACTACAAACTAACTAAACCACCCTGGGTCAATTAATAATGAAGAAAGAGAATGCTGATAACTGTTAAAGCTGGGTGATGGTGCAGAAAGGTTCAGGATACTGTTCTCTCTACTTTGTCTGTTTGCCATTTTTCACAATACAAGTTAACAAAGAAAAAGAATACAGCAAAGAAAATGCAAAGGCTGCAGACTCTAAGTTACCGGGGAGCAGAAGCATTACCCAGGGAGGCCGCGCTGCAGTGATTTTCTGGCATGACGTTCCGGTACAGGGCTCTCTGACTGACTGCTGGACCTCTCCACTTCTTCTGAGTATAGTCCACACACAGGAACTCGTACGCTGCAGAGCCCTGGAATGACAAGCTTCTATTGCTCAGGATATTCCCAGTCTGAAGGCTACTGAGAGCACCGGGTGAGGGTCCTGGTGGGGAAAGTGGGGGCAGAGGGACAGAGGCTGGGATGACACATCTAAAAGGACAAGACCAGGGCAAGATAGAGTCTGTGAACTCAGCAGGCGGGACCAGCTCCAGGGGAAGCAATCAGGCAGGGAAGCCACAGGAACATGTCAGAATGGCCCAGAGCCCGGGGCTGAGCTCTAGCTATCCGGGGCCACAGACTGGGGAACTCAGGAAAGACGGAAAGGACTAAGCTCACCTGGGGCCCAACCATCTGAAGCACACTTGCTGCTGCTTGGTCTCCTAAGTTCCCTGCTTGGGGAAGGGCAGGCATTGGGGAAGCCTGTTGAGCTGAGGGAGGAAAGAAAGCTATGAGTGGGACAAGCCCTGCCCTTGGCTCCAGCAAGGTCTGTATCCCACCCAGTGGACTCAAGAGAGCCCAGGCAACTCCACACACAGAGTCTCATGCCCTTTCCAGAAAGGCTTTATCCTACGTGTGCTATGCATTTTCCAGGGGGGGTATGGTAGAAGGACTCGGGTCACACTGAGGACTGGCCCGCTCAGTCCTCACTGTCTTGAACCTCTCTGAAGGAAGCCATACTTCTGACCACATTCTCTCCCATGGCTTCCCTAGCACAAGCCTAGCCTGATTTCCCCCACATCTCTGGGCCCTCTTTCCCTGGTTTTTCTTCCTTCCTCTGCCCTCTCATTATGGACATTCCAGGTGCTCAGGCCTCAGAGCTTCCCTTCTCTCTGTCAGAGGTCTCATCGACTCTCATTGCTCTGTTCTTTTCTGCACTTCCATCACAAGCTTCCAGTCATCTGCTGGACACTTCACCTGGTGTTGCACATAACCATAAATTCAGTGTCAAAAATACATGTTCGTACTGTCTTCCTTTCCTTTCTCCCCAAGTTCTGTCAATGATTCCAGACATCCATCAAAACCTCTTATTCCCTCTCTTTCTTGAAACTCACATGTAACAGATATTCGCCAAATTGATCTTCAGATTCAACACAATCCCTATCAGAAGCCCAGCTAGCTTCTTTGTAAAAATTGACAAACTGATAATAAAATTCATATGGAAACTCAAGATTTCCAGCACAGCCAAATGAAATTTGAAAAATAAAAATAAGAAGGAAGACTCACAATTCCCAATTTCTAAACTTACTTTACAAAGCAGCAATCACCAAGACAGTGTGGTGCTGGCATAACGATAGACATAAATCAATGACACAGACTAAGAGCCCAGAACCAAACCCCATACATCTCTAGTCAACTTACTTTTGATGAAGGTCCCAAGACCACTCAAAGGGGAAAGAATAGACTTTTCAACAACTGGTGCTGGGACAACCAGATGTACAAAAGAATGAAGTTGGACCCCTACCTTAGACCATATGTGAAAATATTATGGACAGCAGGTCTTGGCATTTGTTGCAAAGTGGCCCATGACTCCACACACCGAGTCACAGACGATGGTCGTCTTCCCCTGAAACCGAGGCACCCTCCAACTCCCACCATGTAAGCAAATTTAAAGAAATCACTACCTTCACCCAGAAGCCATCATCTCCTACATTCGCTACAAACATCCGGACTCAGCAAGTGCTGCTGGGACTGACAAAAACGAGAGGACCGTACACTGAGACGGGAAGAAGGAAGCACGCCATCACCCAGCTAAAAGGGAGAAACTACAGCCCTGCTCCAAGGCACGGAGAGTCAAGCGAAGAACTACATTAGGGATCACGCATGTGAGGAGGCTGCCCTAGTTCGGGCAGACAAAGGAAGCCATGCTGTGCAAACAGGGGGACAGGTAAGAAGAAACAGTCAGAGAAAACAAAAGCAAAGGAAAACGAGAGAAGTGATAAAGCAAATCACTGAAGGCCTATGAAAAGAGACTTAGAGACACAACGACAAAAGACGCCTGAAGAGGAAAGGGTGCTTCAGGAGCAGGAGGGGCAGGCTCCAGCCCTGCTGAGCTCCAGCAGCTCAAACCGGAAGAAGGAAACTGCTCAGGACGAAGCAGAAAGTCAGCGAGGGAGACAGCCTTTCACAGACAAACCCGCAGAATGGATGGGAGACAGAAGGAAAACTGAAGTATGAAAAGAACTGGAAAACCGCTCAGGGTGAGGAGAAATCTGGCAGGGAGCCTAAAGAGAATGAGCTGGAGGCCAGGGAGAAATATTTCAAAGAAATGCACCCAGTGGGGAAGATAAACAGCATCGACCTATCTCCGGAAATTGAGACCCACAGTGAAGTGAGCACCAGAAAGAAGCCTCCAACCTGGCCTGTTCTGAAGCAGCTGCTGCAGAAACATCCGGGGCCACTGAGCCATTTGTAAAGAGGTGGTGAGAAGACTGACAGGCAGGAAAAGGAGCGCGACAGCCTGTGAGCACGCCCATAGACGCCAGGCCTTCCATCAAAGAAAGGGTGAGCCCAGCCTCTGCGACCATGAACATGGACAAAGCTGAAGACCTCCTGGGCCTTCAGGCTCTGAGTGAAAGACCCAGAGCAAGGGAAAGTGATGGGGGCCAGAGAGCTGAAAGCACCCCACTACATAAGGTATCCAGGTGCCTCAGGTTCCTCCCAAGCCTAGCTAACTTTTTTTTTTTTAAAGACTGGCACCTGAGCTAACAACTGTTGCCAATCTTTTTTTTTTTTTGCTGCTTTTTTTCTCCCCAAATCCCCCCAGCACATAGTTGTATATTTTAGCTGTGGGTCCTTCCAGTTGTGGCATGTGGGACGCCGCCTCAACATGGCCTAATGATAGGTGCCATGTCTGCGCCCAGGATCCAAACCCTGGGCCGCCAAAGCACGTGAACTTAAACACTCAGCCATGGGGCCGGCCCCCCACCCAGCTTTTGAGGACTGAAGAAAACCTCCATCGACCAACTTGTTAAGATGATACCACAAACGTGAGCCCCCAGGCCTGAGGAGCAACCCAAGCTGGATCAGGCCTCTTCTCTAGAGCCTCCCCCATACCCCAACCCAGGTCATTCCCACAATGAGAATGGATTTGAAAAGACAAGGAACGTCCCAAGCAATCACCTGGGCATTTTTCAGGGACGTTTTCTTCTTTTTCTCATTTTGCTGCTTCATCTCACATGCAGGGTAATTTTGTTTGCTTTCCTTCTTAGAAAGCTGTCTTTATTTTATTTTTTTTTTTTTTGCGGAAGATTGGCCCTGAGCTAAGATCCGTACCCATCTTCCCCTATTTTTCATAAGTGGGATGCCTGCCACAGCATGACTTGATAAGTGGTGCACAGGTCCGCACCCGGGATCCGAGCCAGCGAACCCTCGGCCACCGAGGTGGAATGTGCAAACTTAACGCTGCGCCACCAGGCCAGCCCCTTGTTTTCCTTTTTAAATCCTTGTTAAGTAGTCTCTTACTCTCCTGTTTTCCCTACCAGTGTCAGGGGACATAAGGTTTATTCTATACACTGATAATAAGCAAACAAGTTTCTAAGACAATTGTCACTACACAAAGACTGCTTCCAGTCCTTCAACATTTTTAAAATGTTAGTGTAATCCTCATACCAATAGATCAATTAAGAAATAAGCTCAGGGGCCGGCGCAGTGGTTAACTGTGCACGTTCTGCTTTGGCGGCCCGGGGTTCGCCGGTTCAGATCCCGGGTGGGGACATGGCACCGCTTGGCAAGCCATGCTGTGGTAGGTGTCCCACGTATAATGGAGAGGAAGATGGGCACTGATGTTAACTCAGGGCCAGTCTTCCCCAGCAAAGAGGAGGACTGGCAGCAGATGTTAGCTCAGGGCTAATCTTCCTCAAAAAAAAAAAAAGAAAATATATGGTATGTTAGACAGAGACAGGTGCCAGACAGTATAAGAAAACAAGGAGGAGGGTGATCAGGGAAGGAAAAGTACAAGCCCAAAAATTCAGCCTTGCAGAGCACACAGGGGTTCACCTGAGGGAGCTCTTTCACAGTGTTTCTGATATAAAAATACTGATGGTCCAAGTTGATAGTGTAGGGGAGGAGGACATTTCCTCTCCCCAAATGTGGGTTCGTCTGGCTGGAGAACGACTTAAATTCACATGAGACAGAATAGCAAGAGAAAATTAAACAAAGCTTTATGAGGAACCATGGCCCGGGGCCTTTCTTCCCAAAGGAAGAAAGGGCACCGAAGAAGTGGGGTGCACAGAGTGGTTATATAGCCTCCAAACGGGGTGTTTCACATGTGATTGAAATGTCCCTCCCACAATAGTCACAAGATTGCCCTGCCGGCACAGTGCTTGATGGACACAGCAGGTAATGGTCTGCTATCTCGGTGGGCATAGCAGGAGGCAAGTCTATGTCTGGAGCTGGATGGTCACAGGTGAGTGCAGCAGCAATCGGTTCCTAGCCTAAGGAAAGATGCTTAATCCTTAAGGAATGCCAAAGTTGGGAGGGGGAGGGAAGTCAGTTACAGGAGGTTACCAGACTAGCACAATAAAATGCAGATTTTAAGTTCTTGCCTTTGGTATTGATTAAGAGTTTTTGGAGAGTAGGTCATGGCCTTTCTTCTTCCTGGTACAAAGAGGGAGGCACCTTTTACAGATAGAGATTTACCTTACAAATGTAAATGTGTCCTAACAAAGGGCAAGTTCCATTCCTCAGAGCCTCCTTCCCCCCAGTTTATCAAAAGCAATCAGCCTCAAATAATCCTGATGCCAAAGAGACATATCTTGGCGTGGCCAATTCCAGGTCCCCACAATAGTTTGACATATGATTTTTGATTTTACGATGGTGAAAAGTGATACGCATTCAGTAGAAAACATACCTAGAACATTGACTTTTGATCTCTCCTGGGCTAGCGATATGCAGTCCACTACTCTCTCCTGATGCCGGGTGAGCAGCAAGCTGCAGCCAGTCAGCCACGCTAAACAACAGATACTTAACGACCATTCTGTACCCATCCGACCCTTCTGTTTTTCACTTTCAGGACAGTATTCAATAAACTACATGAGATATTCAACACTTGACTATAAATTCGGCTTTGTGTTGGATGATTCTGCCCAACTGTAGGCTAATGTAAGTGTTCTGAGCATGCATTAAGGTAGGCTAGGCTAAGCTATGATGTTTGGGAGGTTAGGTGTAGTAAATGGATTTTCGACGTATATTTTCAACTCACGATGGGTTTTTCAGGATGTAACCTCATTGTAAGTCGAGGAAGATCTGTACTGAAGATTGCAAGATAATGTAAGTTATGTCTGGTATACTTTTATGTATTTTTACTCTGAGGCAACTCTTTGACATCATGGAGTGCTTATGCGCTAATACTTCTTGGATACCAGGAACCACAGAAAACTAAATGGCATAGTTACTAAACATTTTTCATGTTTTGTCAGTATCCCTTATAAGTACATGCTGAAGTTTGTCTTCAAAACATTCCCATCTTTTCACTACAGTAAGGATTACTTTTTTAACCAAAATTTGTCTGCCTCTCTTTAGCATCAACATGTAAGAGCCTCATTTGTCAGTCCTTGATTATGCACACAGATATACACGTGTATAGCCGACGGAAGTTCCCTGATATCCTCAATCAAAATATGGCTAGAAACACTTGCTGACATTTCCTTGCAAAGTAACTGACCTAGTATTAGTGAGTTTTCAGTTCTGAACGGCAAACAGCTTGAAACACGATGGTGTTCTTTCCTGGCCCCACTTTTAACTAAGGAGGAGACCATTCTCTGATTTCTCAGGCCAAAGTAAGTGAGAAGCCAGTACAGTGGTTTTAGGTTAGAGCTGAACCTTGTGCTTAAAAACTGCATTTTAGGGTCAGCCGGAGGCCGAGCGGTTAAGTTAACGCGTCCGGCTTTGGGGGCCCAGGGTTTCCCGGTTCCAGTCCTGGGAGTGGACATGGCACCGCTCGTCGGGCCATGCTTGGGCGGCGTCCCACATGCCACACTAGAAGGAACCACAACTAAAAATACACAACTATGTACGGGGTGGGGGGGGGAGGGGGAGGTTTGGGAGAAAAAGGAAAAATAAAATCTTTAAAAAAGAAACGCTGCATTTTATATACTACTCTTTCATTCTGAAGACAGACAATCGCTCTAATAAAGATTTTGCTATTTTTTCTGCACAAACATCACTTGAACATTTACAGCTTCAACTATTGTGTACTATGGGAAATAAACTGCAAACAAAATATTTTTCTTTTAATCATACTTGCAAAAATGTCTTGATGGTGTCATAATGCTAGCACTAATTTTAACCAATATATGAACAAATGCATTCCGCAAGCTGAAGATATAACTTTCAAAAGCAATACTAGGAATGTACTTAATGCCACTGAATTACATATACACGTTAAAATGGTAAACTTTTGTGTCATACGGTAAATGCTATGTATATATTCCCACAAAACTAAAAAAAGTTTTTTAAGAGCAATAGTATGATCCCATTTCGTAATAAAAACTTACACATGTATGCGAGCTTGCATACTTATACACAAACTGGAAAACGTCAGGAAGCCTCCAGGAGAACACACTAGCGGACTGCGGTTACTTTTACTTTCCTTACTCTCCCCGCGTCCTCTAATGGGCCGTAATGAGCGCGCTTTGTTTGCATAATCGGGAGAAGCGATAACGCACAGAAATCCCTCCCTCCGCGCCCCGGGCCCCCGGGCGCCGAAGCTCCTCCAGCTGAGCCCTCAGCACGGCGGGGACCGGATCCCCGGCCAGACCACCGCCCCGGCCGCGGCCTCCAGCCCGGGCCCCACCGCCGCCCGCCGGCCACAGCCGAGCACCCCGCCGCGCCCCGGGAACCCCGCGGGCGCACAGCAGCCCCCGCCGCCCCGCCTGCGCCACCCGGCCGCTCACCGATTCCCGCGGCCGCCCGAGACTCCGTCTGCCCGCCGCACCGCACGCCCCGCGCCCGGCTCCCGCTGGCCCGTCGCGCACGCGCGCCGCCGCCCCGGGCCTCGACGGCCTCTCTAGGAAACTGGGAGGGCCACCGTCTCGGCTTCTCCCGGCCCAGGGTCGCGCTGGCCGGCCTCCGAGCCCAGCCGAGGGGCTCGTCCCCAAGCCCGCCGCCTGCCCTGTGGACGCCTGTCCTCCGTTCGCCTAGGCCCATTCGAGCCCCAGAGCTCTATCAGTCTTGGCGTTTTCCCACATCCCTGTTGATGTGTGTGCAGGGCTGCCCTCCCTCCAGGCAAGAAAAGGATCCAAAGCTCGGGGTCAAAATAGGGACCAGCAAGATCTAACTGACCGGTTCTGGTTGGCAGAGCTGTTAAAGGGCCACTCATTACTCCCTGGGGCCTCCTTCAAGTTGGGAAACCAGATCCTAAGGGAGGCTAGTTTCCAGGACAACCTCTTCCCGGATCACCACCACAACCAGGGGGTACATGCTTATTCCCAGCCACAGCCACAGCAAACATTACCTTCCCACAGCCTCCAGCTGTTTTCTCTTATGGGTGAGTTCTAAGTAGGCTCACCCTAGTGGGTGATGAGACTGTCGCATATGGGGTACATGGGGTAACTATCCAAGTTACAAAACTGATTCAGCTTGAACTAAAGAAGCTTGATTTATAGCCTATCAAACATACATTGTACATCTGCTTTAGCCATTAAAGTAAAGAATGCACTCTCTTAAGAATGCATACTTCCCCTCCTAAGCTCAATCATTGCTGCGCATGTTAGTTCCTTTCCGGACATCAGGGTCTTATTGACCTGCTCATTTGCAACTGAATACCTCTTTGAAACTTTGATGAATGTGTACCCAGGGTATGTTTGGTGTATGTTCTTTGTTCTCAAAAAGGCGAAAGGGCTGGCCCGGTAGCACAGTGGTTAAGTTCACACCTTCCACTTTGGCGGCCTGGGGTTCGCTGGTTCAGATCCCAGGTGCAGGCATGGCACCACTTGGCAAGCCATGCTGTGGTAGGCGTCCCGCATATAAAGTGGAGGAAGATGGGCACAAATGTTAGCTGAGGGCCAGTCTTCCTCAGCAAAAAGAGGAAGAGTGGCAGCAGTTAACTCAGGGTTAATCTTCCACAAAAATAAAATAAAATAAAAATAAAAACGTAGAAGTGGGGCCAGCCTGGCAGCGTAGTGGTTAAGTTTGCGCTCCACTTTGGTGGCCCTGGGTTCCCAGGCCCGGATGCTGGGAGCTGACCTACATGCCGCTCAACAAGCCACACTGTAGCAGTGTACCACATAAAGAATGGAGGAAGATTGGCACAGATGTTAACTCAGGGCCAATCTTCCTCACCCACCCCCCCTAAAAAAAAACATAAAAAAATAAAAACAGAAAGAGTGAAGACTGTACTGAAAATCTTGCTTGTCTGCAATGCTTTCTTCCTTTGTGGAAACTGTCTTCCTGGATTATAATCCTCACCCTAGTTGAAATAAAACTCACCTTATCTCTCTCTCTAGAATGGTTCTTGGTTATTTTGCTTCCACGTGGGTGAACAATGGGGCTATTTGCCAATATGTGGAATCCTAAAGAAGAAGGTTTGGAGGTGGAGAGGCCATTTAAAGAACAGCTGAGGGGCCAGCCCAGTGGCAGAGCAGTTAAATTTGCACATTCTGCTTCAGCAACCAGGGTTCGCCGGTTTGGATCCTTGGTGTGGACATACGCACTGCTTGTCAAGCCGTGCTGTGGCAGGCATCCCACATATAAAAATAGAGGAAGGTGGGCATGGATGTTAGCTCAGGGCCAGTCTTCCTCAGCAAAAAGAGGAGGATTGGCAGATGTTAGCTCAGGTATAATCTTCCTCAAAAAAAAAAAAAGAAGAAGACAAGCTGAGGCAACATCAAGAGACTGCCCAGCCTCTGTAGGAGCAAATGTCTTCTATCAAGAGCACCAGAGAACCTGGGTGATGTGGGGTCAATGGCATGAAGAACATCTGCTGCCATTGGAGTGCATGCTGCAGGCTGCTGTGCCAAGGGGCTGAGCCCTAAGGGACAGGTGACCTACAAGTGGGTCCTTTTGCCCAGAGTCGCTCTTGCCAACAAAATGAGACTGCATTCAGAATAGCAGAGCAGAAACTTTATTTGTTGATCAAGGAAATCAAGGAATGGAGAAGGGAGAGCCCATTCTCTAAAACACCTTCTCCCCAAAGACAGGGAAATGGGGAACTTTTAAAGGGCAAGGGTCGTGGCGTCACCACGGTTCCCTGGGGGGGGGGAGGGAGGGGTGGAGACTTCCAAGACCAGTTGGTGCATGCATAATCCTTGAGCACCACACCAAATGTGCCTAGCAAGGTTTGCAGGAGGGGAGGTTTGCGTATGGTGATGAAGCAGAGGCAACTTCAGGTCACCTCCAAGTCCCTCGTCACAGGGACTGCTCCTGTGGTCGGGTTAGAGCTGGTTTAGAGCAGTTTGTAGTTTGTAGCTATGATTTCTTTGAGGCGGAAGCCCAACTCAGCTGAAAAACATCTCAAAGGAAGACGTTAGCTGTGGGCCAAAGCTAAGTTTTTCTGTTAGGAATACATGTATGGGCGACAGTTGCCCTCTGGTATAGGCTTCCTAGTAGCAGGCCTCAGCATGTTGCCAACTGATCTTTCAGTAGGAGAGATGCCCATCTGTGCCCTGAGGCTCTGCTCCACTCATCTGAACCACCCCACGTGCCTATTCAATGGCCAGTCACCAAGGATGGAAACTGAGAATGGATCCTGGCACCAGAGAGATGGTGATGAGGTGGAAGAGAAACCAATGGCACCTTCCAACAGGATAACTGAGGAGAGTTCAAGGGGTGATTTGTAAAAGGTGTAAGAGTTAAGGAAATGTGGCATGGGATGGTACAGAATCCCAGGGCTAGCAATGTTTGGAAGTTATTACCACCCCTAGGAGCAGGCTACCCGACAGAAGCCATCTGTGGCCTTCAGTGGAGGGACACAGCCAACCCATGGTCTAGGACAGAGGGAGCTGGGGAATAAGTACCGGACCCAACTCTCTTTCTGATCTCCTGCCAGGGTCTGCCACTGGCCCAACCCAACTGGAAGCTGGAGATTCTGTTCTTCAGCCCACATTGGAGGTCCAAGGTCAGCCTCCCAAGTCTCAGGGCAAGGTTGAGAAGGACCAAGAGTGAATATGGAGGGGCAACTGGAAAATATCCAACATACCCAGAAAGGAAAACGGCATCAATGCCTAATTTCTCCATTGCTTTCCTTTTGAAATACTGTTCTTAGGTAGCTTGACTACTGGGGGCTATGGGGGAAAGAGGAAAGAGTTTTGAGTTTTATCTGTTTGGGAATCACATTTTCGCCTCATAGAGGAGCATGAGCAGGTTCTCTGTGTTTGGGGTGTGCTCACCAGATGGTTTTCAACATGACAGGCAGCTAACATGGACAGCACCCAGATTGGCATGGGGGAATGGATCCACCAGACCAGCCCCACCAGCATTTGCAAAGCTGCAGGAGTAGCCACCGGGAGAGCAGCGCTGTTCTGAAGTCCTGCATGGCTTCTTGAAGCTCAGCTCACCCCTGCCAATGCTACCTGATTTCTCTGAGAGCCATGGCACAGAGCCTGTCACAAGGAGGTTTCTTCCTTCCTCTGGTGGGAGGCCAATTCTTGTGAGCTCTATTTCCTGTATGCTTTACCTCCTTGCAGATTGGGCCTATTTGCTTGGTATGAGCCCTAGTCAGAGCTTCTCCAACTTTGATGAGCATATGAATACCAATCACTTGGGGTTAAACTGCCGATTCTAATTCAGGAGGTCTGGGGAGGGGCCAAAGCATAGTTCTGACAAACTCCCAGGTGTGCTGGTGCTGTGTTCCTCTACTAGGCTTTGAGTAGTAAACAACGGTGAATGTAAATCACAGGCTCTTAAGTTTGCTGCACACTATAATCTCTTGGACAGTTTAAAAAGTCCACACCCCATACCAATTAAATCCAAATCTTTGTGAGTGGGACCCAGGTATTCCTAGTTCTTTAACTCCCCAGCTGCTTCCAATGTGAGCCAAGGTTGGGAAGCCAGAGTACAGGATCCTTCCTTTACCCTGATTCTCTGCTGCATGCAAAAGCCACATGCTGAAGGGTTTTTTTCTTAGTTTGCTTATTTTCAAATTTAAAATGCATCTGCTTTCTGCCTCTAAGAAGAAGGGGGAAAGATCCCCCTTAATTTTTTTCCTCGTATTTTGAGATGCAAAATAAATAAGTTTGGGGATGGGAATGGGGGTCTAGAATGTGACCAGAGGAAAAAGATAAGAATGTAAAACTGAGAATCAGCTGTGGCCAGGTGACAGAAAGCACATTGTCCTGGTGGAATTTTCACCCCTTTTCTGGCCACAAATCTGTGCCCTGTCTTTGAAGGCGTAGCTGCCTTTCCCAACACCAAGACACTCAAGTACCTACTATGGATATAGCCTGCAGCCTAGTGGGGGAAAATGAGAAGCCATTACACTAGTAGCTTCATTTCAAAAGATTACAAACACTAAATTAAAAATGTAACAGGGCTGGGGCTGGCCCCGTGGCCGAGTGGTTAAGTTCGCGCGCTCCGCTGCAGGCGGCCCAGTGTTTCGTTAGTTCGAATCCTGGGCGCGGACATGGCACTGCTCATCAAACCACGCTGAGGCAGCGTCCCACATGCCACAACTAGAAGAACCCACAACGAAGGATACACAACTATGTACTGGGGGGCTTTGGGGAGAAAAAGGAAAAAATAAAATCTTTAAAAATGTAACAGGGCTATTTAATTGAGAGTGACTGATTATAATGTCTATATGTTTTCTTGGACACTGCACACTTCCTTTAACTCCTAGGACACTGCCTGCGATAGGTTGGTTTGGGTTGCCCCAGAAAATAGGGTCAGTAAATTGAATAGTTACTGAGGACAAAACTTTTGGTTTTTTCACTACAGCTTTCCATCATATCTTTCCTGTTCCACCTCTGTCTAGAGGAAGACTAAAGGGTGGCATGGCTTATGGGGGATCAGAATGTGCCACCCCAAAATGTGTCTCTTTGGCTTGATTATTTCTAAGAACAAAAGACTCAGGAAGAAATTTTGACCTTCCCCCTAACTGCCTAAAAGAATTTAAGATAGAAGGCCTGTTCCAGGAAGGAGCTATCACCATAGATAACTATAGTATTATATGAACTAGGTGGGGTAGTCAGGTAGGAACCTAGGAAGACCCATTTGATCAGTCCTCTCCATGCCCCCCACTTTTTTTTTTGTCTCTGTGAGGCACGGCAAACATTTGTTTACCAAACATTTGCTTTTCCATCTCGGTGTGAATTGCCTTTCTTCCCTTTGAAGTCTTAAACCACTATCCCCAATATCCTCTTTGTCTTTAGCTGTAGATGGTATTTAAGGTGGTCCTTTTGGCTATTTTGGCAAGTTACTCAGTTTTCCTGGGTTTCTCCCACGTATACGTGTTATTAAACTTTGTTTGATTTTCCCCTGTTATTCTGTCTCATGTCAATTTAATTCTTAGACCAGCCAGAAGAACTAGAAGGTAAAGGAATATCCTTCCTCCCCCACAGGGGAAAGAGACCTAAGTATCACTTTCAGTTCTGTCTGTGTCATTGGAGGAGCCTAATATCCCCTCCTACTTGCAACTCCTCCTCACAAGTAGAATGAGACTAGGTGGGAAGAGAGCTCCTTCAGCTCCTCGCTCCATCCTCTAACTAACCCTTTCGTTGTTGAATCATATGATTGTAGAGCAATGAAAAACGAAGTAGAATCACATGGGAGGACAGCTGGTATCAGAGGGCCGTGGGGTTAAGGACCTCTTCCATTCTCAACAAGTCTGGATAATTGTTCTTTTCATGGGTGGGAGATATGGGGGTTCTTGCTAGAAGGAGAGCTGGATGTGTTCTATGCTCATGGCCTCCCACGTGGCCTGGCTCTGGTTACTTTACTTTCTGGACCAACAGAAGGTATAGATTCTCTTGTGTGGCCTGGCTGCCAGGGTTTTAGTGGGGCTAGGAGTGAAAGAAACAGGGAGATGTAGAAGCCATAATTGTCCTATTGGGAATGTTGGAGTGTGACAAGTTGGATGCAGACTTGCAGGAAGCAAGATGAGAGGACTAGGGGAGTTATTAGGAAGATGTTCTTGAGTATACAGTTGACCCTTCATGTGTGGTCACCAATCAGTGGGAATTAGGCAGAGAATGGGTAAATACAGAGTTGGAATGCCTCAACTGTTCCTCCCAAAATCAGGAGACAGTCTGGAGACAGTAGTTAGAAATCAAGTGGCTGGATAGCCATAGGGGCAGGGCATCTCCTTGATGAACAGGTAGGCCTTGACTGATGTGGACAGGGACTCGTGTGAAGTGTGTCAATGCTATCTACTGTCACCATGTGAGGGACGTAGGTCAGTGATGAGGTCTGGGGTAACCCATCTGAGGTTGGTTTGGGGTCCAGAAGAAGTGTTACAATTTCTCAGGCCTCCCAGTCTTAGCCATGGCCAAGATGCAGGTTTCATGAGTGGCAACAGATGGGTATAATTCCTGACATGAGGAGTAGTAGGTGCTAAAGGCTGACATTAAGATCTTTGAAAGAAGAAAGGCTGTGAATTCAGGTGGAATAGTGGTCTGCATGGAACAGTGGTGCTAATGCTTCCTTTACAACCCATGGAGGATTGGCAAAGTGTAGTGTTCCTCAAATATGTCCAAAATTCTTTGCTACTCCTCCCTTCAAGAGATGGAGCTTAATTCCCCTCCCCTTGAGAGTGGGCTAGATTTAGTGACTTGCTTCTCACAAACAGAATAATGTGGAAGTGACAATGTGTCACTTCCTAGTCTATGTTATAAAAAGGGCTTGTGGCTTCCTCTCTGCTCTCTCTGTCTTTCTGAGACCACTCACATCGAGGTAAGCCAGCTGCCATGTCTTGAGAATACTTGAGCAGCCTTACAAAAGGCCCCACATGGTGAGGAACTGAGGGCTCCTACCAACAGCTAGTGAGAAATTCAGGCTTCTTCTCAGCAGTCACGTGAGTGAGTCATCTTGGAAGTGGCTCCTCCAGCCCAAGTCAAGCCTTCAGATGACTACAACCGTGGCCAACATCTGATTATAATGTCAGGAGAGACCTTAAACCAGAACAACCCAGCTAAGCTACTCCAGAATGCCTGACTCATAGAAACTGTGAGATAAGAAACTGTTGCTATTTAAGCCATAAGTTTGGGATGATTTGTCATGCAGCAATAGATAACAAGTACACAAAGTTTTAAAAAACTCTCCAATTTTTCCATTGTCATTGGTCTTCAGTTCCTGACTTCCTCTTTGAAATGATATTTGGAAATTTTGCAATAATCCTATGCATTTGTTAGAACTTTCTTCATCACACATAAAAGACAAAAATCAAATTAGTTTAAGCAAAAGGGAAAATTATTTGAAAGATCTTACATAAACGCTGGAACAGCAGGGGTGCAGCTGGGTCTTAAAAAGCCAGTGGAAACAGACTAGAAGGTCTGTCAGAACACATCTAACAGCTCTGTCCTCAATTCCAACTCAATACTCTCAGGAAAACCCTTTGATTGGCCTAGCTGAGGTTGCATGCCCTTTCCTACACCAATCAACTGTGGTGCACAGGATTTCTGTTTCAAATAATTTTCCATATTAGATAACCTGAAAACAAATGCTCCTGCATGAAGATGTAGAGATTGAAAATATGAAAGAGATTTTAAGAGACATAGAGGTGGGAATTAGAAGGTCTCATCTACATCTATTAGGAATTCCGGAAAAGAATAAAAATAACTGAGTATGTTCAAAGATAGAATAGCTGACAATTTTCCAAAATTATTGAAAAGCCTGAATCCTTAGATTCAGAAATCCTTAGATTCAGCATAGCCCAAACAGGATAAAGAAATCTAAATCCATACATAGACACATTGTAGTGAAATTTCAGGACATCAAAGGCAATAAGGAGATCCTATAATAAACAAGAGAAAAAAAGGACTTCCTACAAAGGAAGTACAATTAAATTGATAACAGATTTCCCAACAAGATAATAGAAGCCAGAAAATGATGAAATGTCTTCAGAATGCTTTCAAACAGGGTCAGCAAACTGTAGCCCGTATAGTTTCAATTTTTTTATGTTTGACAGCTGACATCTTTTAAGCCTAAACTCTCCTTTTCCACTTCTACCCTACATCTGAGCAAGCTAGTAAGAAATCCCAGGTATTCTCTGCATTGATGCCAGTAGGAGATTCAAACCATGCAAATTCTGCCTGTATGTGGGAACCCTAACCATCATAAAAACCTCAAACCAACTTCCATTCCCTGCTCTCTCCAGCCATTTTTGGATCTGCTTGGAGTCACTCTACTCTCCCCAAATGCTTCATTATGTGAGTAGTAAACCTTTGATGAGTGTGTGGTATCATCAGTTTCAACGTACATGCCAAATCTTGGAAAGTGACTACAACACAGCCCATGAGCCAAATCAAGCCTCCTGCCTGTTTTTGTAAGTAAAGTTTTATAGGCATACAGTCACGCCCATTTATTTAGGTATTGTTTACAGCTGCTTTCGTGCTATAGTGGCAGAGTTGAATGGTTATGACTGAGATTATATGGCTCTCAAAGCCGAAAATATTTATTATCTGGCCCTCTACAGAGAAAGTTTTCTGATTATTGCTCTAGAAGATGGCTACAGGGGCTGGCCCCGTGGCCAAGTGGTTAAGTTCGCACACTCTGCTTTGGTGGCCCAGGGTTTTGCTGGTTTGAATCTTGGGCGTGGACATGGCACTGCTTGTCAAGCCATGCTGGGGCAGCATCCCATGTGCCACAACTAGAAGGACCCACAACTGAAAATACACAACTATGCACCAGGGGGCTTTGGGAGAAAAAGGAAAAATAAAATCTAAAAAAAAAAAGAAGATGGCTACAATCTATAATTCAATACCCAGCTAAGCTGTCATTCAAGAATGAGAGAGAATTACAAGGCAATATTTGCAAAATGTATTTCTGATAAGGGATTTATATCCAGAATATATATAGAACTCTTTTTTTTTTAAGATTTTATTTTATTTTATTTTTCCTTTTTCTCCCAAAGCCCCCTGGTACATAGTTGTGTATTTTCAGTTGTGGGTCCTTTTAGCTGTGGCATGTGGGATATCGCCTCAGCATGGCTTGATGAGTGGTGCCATGTCTGTGCCCAGGATCTGAACCGGCAAAACCCTGGGCTGCTGAAGCAGAGCACGCAAACTTAACCACTCGGCCATGGCTGGCCCCCAGAACTCTTAAAACCCAGCAATAAAAAGACAAATAACCCAATTGAAAAATGGGCAAAGGATCTGAATAGATTTTTCTCCAAAGAAGATATATATATATAAACCAATAAATACATGAAAAGCCAATAAACACATGAAAAAGATGCTCATTATCATTAACCATTAGGAAAATGTAAATGAAAACCATAATTAGATACTACTTCACATCCACTAGAATGACTATTAAACAGACAGACAATAAGAGGCATTGTCAAAAATATGGAGAAATTGGAACTCTCATGCATTGCTGGTAGGAATGTAAAATGTTGCAGCCACTTTGAAAACAGTTTGGCAGTTCCTCAAAATTTTAAATAGAGTATTACTATATGAAAATATATATATTAGTCTCTGTTCCTGGTCCATGACATAGGGCCCCTAAAACCCTGGTAAATTCCTAAGTGAGAAGAGCATTAGGAGTATCTTTTGTTCTAATGAGATGACTCTGGGTGAGTTCCTGAGTGGCTCCTGGATGAGGGCTGGTCACTGGAAAGAACAAGCCATGATTAGAAGCTTGGAATTTTCAGCCCCACCCCCATCCTCCAGAAAGGGGAGAGGGGCTGGAAATGGAATTAATAATACATCATGCCTACATGAGGAACACTCCATAAAAGCCCCATAGTATGGGTTCAGAGAACTTCCAGGTCAGTGAACACATCCACGTACTAGGAGGATGATGAAACACCAACTCCACAAGGACAGAAGCTCCTTCACTAGGGACCCTCCCAGACCTTGTCCTATTTATCTCGTCACCTGGCTGTTCATTTATATCCTTTATCATATCCTTTAATAAACTGGTAAATGTAATGTTTTCCTGAATTCTGTGAGCTGCTCTAGCAAATTAATCCAATCCAAGGAGAAGGTCATGGGAACCTCTAATTTGTAGTCAACTTGCAAAGAAGTTGTAGGTAACCTGGGGACCTACAACCTGCAGTTGGCATCTGAAGTGCAGTGGGAACTGCCTTGTGGGACTGAGCCCTTACCCTGTGGGATCTGACACTATTTCCAGGTACATAGTGTCAAAATTGAATTAAATTGTAGGACAACCAGCTGGTGTAGCAGAGAATTGCTTGGTGTGGGGGAAAAACCTCCACATATATTTGGTGACCAGGAGTGTTAGAAATGAAGTGTTCTGTGTGAACAGTAAAGGAGTATAGGGGAGGAAGACATTTCCTCAACCCTATGTGGGTTCTTTTAGCCAGAAAATGAATTAAATTCACATGAGATAGAATAGCAGGAGAAAATTAAACAAAGCTTTATAACATGTATACATGGGAGAGGCTCAGGCAAGCTGAGCAACTCGACAAAATGGCTGAAGCCCCCACCTTAAATATCATATCCAGCTAAAGACAAAGGAGGATGTTGGGGTTGGGGGGGTGTCAGTTACAGGAGGTTACCAGACAAGCTCAATAAACAAATGCAGATTTAAGTCCTTGCCTTTGGCATTGATAAGAGTTTCTAGAGATAAGGTCATCCCCCCTTCTTCCTGGTACAGAGAGGGAGGCACTTTTACAGATGGAGATTTCCCTTACAAATGTAAATGTTTCCCAACAAAGGGCAAGCAAACTCCGCTCCTCAGAGTTGCTTTTATTAAAAGTAACCAGACCCAAATAATCCTCATGCCAAAGAGACATATCTTGGGGTGGCCAATTCCAGGACCCCACAGGAGACACACAGGAAAGAAAGATACAAGAGGGAAGAACTGGTGATTTTTCTAATAGAATACTGAAGAGAAATGAAAACATATATCCACACGAAAGTTGTACATGAATGTTTATGGTAGTATAATTCATAATAGCCCAAAAGTGGAAACAACCCAATATCCTTCAATTTGGAATGATTAAACAAAATATGGTATATCCATACAATGGAATATTATTCAGCAATAAAATGAAGTACTGATACATGCTCCAATCTGGATGGACCTTGAAAATATGCTAAGTGAGAGAAGCCAGTCACATAAGGCCACATATTATATGATTCTATTTTTTTAATGTTCAGAATAGGGAAATCTATAGAGAAGCAAATACGTTAGCAGTAGCCCAGGGTGGGGTGAGTGGGGGGGAATAGAGAGTGATTACTAATGAGTGTGGTGTTTCTTCTGGGGGTGATGAAAATGTTCTAAAATTGATTGTGGTCATGATTACACAACTTCGTGAATATACTAAGAACCATTGAATTGTACACTTTAAATGGGTGAATTGTATGGTATGGGAATTATACCCCAATAAAGCTTTTTAACAAAAAGAATGAGAGAGAATTGAAGATAGTTTCAGAGTAACAAAAGCTGAGTTTACCTCTAATAGAATCTTTTTGAGGGAACTACTGCTTAATGCACTTTGGAAAGGAGAGTGAGAAGAAAAGAAAGAGTGAGAAGCAAAGAAACTGGCAAATATGTGGATAGACTGAAATAAGCACTGACTATCTACATAAAAAATCATATTAATGGCAACTAATGGGGGCAGAGGTAAGGTGCCACTCTCCTGGTGACACTAAAATGCCAGGTAATAGTAAGATATAAGACAAGTGATCTGCTCCTCCTCCCTGGGCAGTCCCTACAGCCCTCCTGGGAGTGAACTTTTGGCTGCCAGGTCCCAGGGCTCAGGCAGGGGGCCTGCTTCAAGGAATGCAAATGAGCAAAGAGGGGAAAAGAGAGACTTTCAGGGGACTGGCATCCAGGCCCTGTTCCAGGAGCAGGTGGGGAGGGCTGGGACTGCCTGAGGGAGGCAAGTAGGCCTTGGGGACTGCAGCAGAGCTATCTGTCAAACTACAGACACCTTCTTGAGTCTCTTAACAGCTCTCTTCTCGACCCATGACAACTCCTTGAAGAGCAAAAGACAGACAGGTCCTTCTGAAATA
Source organism: Equus asinus (assembly GCF_041296235.1). Taxonomy (NCBI): domain Eukaryota; kingdom Metazoa; phylum Chordata; class Mammalia; order Perissodactyla; family Equidae; genus Equus; species Equus asinus. The sequence goes on along the minus strand of NC_091810.1, from coordinate 53,583,500 downwards.
TCTTTTCCAGGCCTAATCAGTCTCTTTTGGTTAAGCTTTCTTTTGCCAATATTCCTCTTGCACGGTAGTGGCCAAAAATGAGCACACATCTCCAGTTACAGTTTAATGTACAGTTTAATGCTTGCTTCTTTACTCCCATCCCACCCCAACAGACACAGCAGTCCACACTCCTGAAGCAGGGGTCACAGCAGTCTCATTTCAACACTATCAGTCGTTAACAAGTACACACACCATTGACATTCCCCTGTAACGCTGCTGCTGGTTCTTCTTAGGGTACTAGTTATAATAGAGGTTTTCTTTTAAAAAAATTAAAAAATGCTGTCTTAACCCAGTTTTGAGGCCCTACCCAAAGGGTAGTCAGCTCCTCTTTTTGAGCAGCTGATTGAGTCCACACCCCAACCACTTCCCTTATAAGCTCTCACATTCTAGGGCCACTATAAATCCACCCTAATCACCCCAGGGCCAGGTACCAGGCACCTAGGGGCAGCCCCTATGCCCCAGAGCCAAAGAGAAATTATTCAAAATAGCTAATCCACGGGGAGCCCTTGAAATCTAGGTAACCCCACCCTGCTTGCCACATATAAGCTACCCCTACAGCTCCAGCTTGCTGTTATCCTGTCCCCAGGTACAGTCCCCTGTGTGGCCTTGCCTGTCAACTTTCTCTCCTTTGGAGCAGTAAGTAACAAAAAATTCTGCCTTTCAACTATCTGAGAGTCATTGTGTGTGATCCACCATCAAAAGAATCTTTTTTTTTTTTTGAGGAAGATTAGCCCTGAGCTAACATCTCCTGCCAATCCTCCTCTTTTTGCTGAGGAAGACTGGCCCTGAGCTAACATCAGTGCCCATCTTCCTCTGCTTTGTACGTGGGACGCCTGCCACAGCATGGCTTGACAAACGGTGCCACATCAGCACCCAGGATCCGAACGGGTGGACCCCAGGCCACCAAAGTGGAATATGCAAAGTTAACGGCTGCGCCACAGGGCTGGTCCCCAAAAGAGCCTTTAAATCTTAGAAAACACTGCTGCCCCCACAGGGCTGCTTGTCCCCCAAGCCTGTTCCCCACCCCGGGCCCTCATTGTGCATATTCCCATGTAAAGCCAAATCTCTATCAGCACCTCTAAGTTTCAAGGAGAGGGTAAGAGGAAATGATCGTTGGAGGAAAGATTAATTGCATCAAGTAGCCTGGGAATGGCCATGCTTGGATCCAGGAAGACCTACTACCTACCTCGGGACCGATCTGGGTCTTGACATTCTCCCTGTTTTCTCCTGACTTAGATTTTGGATAGAGAGAACCACAGAGCACAGAAATTTCCCCAACTACCTCAAGGGAAACAAGAGGATCTCCTGAATGTGAGAAGTTAAGATACTACTGATGATATTTGGCCCTCAAACTCATTCTATGTCTGTGGCAGTAGGCACCCGAGGTATGGCCAAGTGTACCAGAGCCCAAGGTTGGAGTCAGGTAGTAGGGCTGTGAAGCTAGCCAGAGAAGATGGGAGGGGTATACCAGATGAGGGAGCAGCATGCAAAGGCCCTAGGGTGGTCTTGAGCTTGGTATGTTTGTAAACTGAAAAGTAGTCAATGCAGTAGGAGACTGCCAGAGAAAAACCAATTCAGACTTAGTAAGGAGAGACTTTTATTCAAAAGGATTATTGCAAGAAGGGGAGGAGGACTATTGCAACAGGGAGAACATGACCATAAGGTCTGCAAATGTTTCAAAATCAAATGGAAGAAGGCTTTTCTTTTATAGGGCAAGGATGAGGCAGAGATAAGCAGAATCCTTGGAGTGGAAGCTGGACAAGCAAGGGGAAATGACCAGTGGGGTCTGACAGCAAAGTATCTCCCTATGGTCAGCTGATTCCCAGGAGAAGCTGACAAGGGGGGACATGTTCCACCTTTTTGTGCTTGCTCAGCCTTGGGGGCAAGCAGAGTTCAGGGGCCTGTAGGAAAGAGAGAAGCCTGACTACAGTTTGGCTAACAAGCATTTTGTTCCAATTGATCAGTGGGGACAAGCAGTTCAGCTGGTGAGGCAAAGAAGGGGAATTTGGAGAGTCAGTCTGGCTTTGTCATAAGTGAACCAGAAAGGCAGCTGTGAGTCTTATCTGAGTCATATGGGGAAGGGTGATTCTTTGCAGTAAGCTGTTTTCCAGAACACAAACGAGTGAGGGGACTTCTTAACCTTCCCTGCTTACCAGGATCACAGGGCTCAGATAACTTCAACATTGTCCAAACTGAAATCAATCCTAGCTTCTCTGAGGCTGCAAGAAGCCCAGGAGCTGTTCATGCGGGAGACCTTTACAGATGACCTTTCTTAGGCACGGAGAGCAGAAAAGTTAGAAAAGCTCATTATTTAGTCGTAAAAAATATCTCACATTTTCATATCATTAGCTACCTTTTTCGTATCTGTTAAAGATATGTTTAGCACATGATTAAAATGGTACAAATTTAACTTGTACTTTAAAATTACACTTTATCAGCCACGGCTTAACTCAGTGCTCATTTTCTTTTTCTGCTTTCTGGAAAATTTGAACTTATTACCTTGGTGTCACTTGTCCACAGCTTCTGGTAGCTCCCTGTTTCTGCCTGGCAGCTGCAGAGTCCTATCTCCTTGCTATCCATTTACAGGGTATGAAAGGATGATAGTTCATTGGGATGCAGGGAATTATACTGCACTCCCTGTTCTTGAAGGGATGTTGGACAGAGCAATGTTTGACATTCCTTGCAGCAGCAAGTCTAATTGTACTGTCAAGGGAACAAAATACTTAAAATGAATCAAATAGAGATTAAAGGCTTTATTCAGCCTTTGCACATTGAGGAGTACCTCAAAATTAGGTAGCTCCCTGAGCCAGAGAAAGACTGGAGTTTTCATAAGGTGAGGGAGAAAGAAGGGTGTGTGACTGTGGTCTTGTGTGTCCCTGGCTACAGTTTTCTTCGTCTGTAGCTGCTACAAAACTTGCGGTTGGAATAGTAGTGTTTGTTCAGTTTTTCATGCCTCTTTCTCGGGATCTTTGGTGCAATCTCATTTTGGCAACAGTCAGAACCGTTCTTTGAAGAGCTATCCTTCTTTGCTAAGTCTTGCAGGTTAGCTGTTAACTAATACCGGTTAAGGTCCAGGGCAGGAGAGACAGGGAAAAAAGAGAAGAGAGAAGAAAAAAAAGGAAAGCAAACAAAGGTCTGAAGCAAGGAAAACTGGGGTCTGTTTTAACTCTTCTATAGGATTGAGATGTTCTGGAAAGTCAGGGTAGGCCATTTGGGCTGTATGACTGCTGAATTCCAGCCACCTGCTGTACTCAGCTCCAGGCTCTGTTCTGCTCCAATTTGGGGACACACAAGCAGAAAGGAGACCATCCATCAGTGGCAGTATATCAGAGGCCACACCACTAGCGCTTCATGGTATAAATGTAAAATAGGGTTCAGGAGTGGGGGAGTGGGGCACACACACATAGAGAAATAGAGCATTCCCCTGAGAGCTGTGCTTAAGCAGAGAAATACCAGGATTTCACCCATGGTAGGAAGGGCTCCAGGAGAAGTACCCTGCCATCCAATAATGTTCTACATATTGATAGGGACCGGGGAGGTGACTATGTGGATGAGAGCTTCCTGGAAAAATATGGCTTTTGTTACAAAGGGAGCCTCACACTCCAAGGCTGGTATCAGCATGTTCTTTGCTGAGCTGACTCAGATCTACGAGCCAGCTCTCTGTGAAGGGAGAAGAGACAGGAGGAAATGAGCTTTCTGGGCCAACTGGATTTCTCTTTCCACACAGTGGATTTGGGGAAAGACTAACACTGAGGTTCCAAATGAATGAAGGGCTGATGGAGGGCTGGTAGTTCAGATCCAGAAGAGAAAATGGATATAATGGGTATGAAGGTGGTGGGAGGAGAGGAATTTCCCTTTGGAGTCAATGAATTCCTTGCACAAAAAAACTTCACTTTTATCCAGATTCTTTGAGAGTGTAGGGGCGGAAGAATTTTTCTTTCTACCCTTCAGCATTCTGTGGCTGGTCTAATAATTAAAATGATATAAGACAGATTAACAGGAGAAAAACAAACTTAATTACGTATGTAAGGGAGCCCCAAAAGATATGAGACCCAAAATGCAGCCAGGCAATTGAGGCTTATATAATATCCTGAGCTGAGGAAAGGGATAGGGGTCGGGGGCTTCAAAGAAGGGGAAGGCAATTCACAGGAAGGTGAGAGGATGAAATGTTTGGTAAACAAAGGTTGGCCTCTTATGCAGATAAGTTTCTTCTGTAAAAAAGTGTTAATTCTGGTGGTAGCTCTTTTCCTGGTAAGGCCCCCTTTCCAATGTAAATTTCCTTTATAATTGCACATTTCCCCACAAATGGGGAAATTTATATTTCTTTTAGGCAGTTAACAGGAGGTAAAGAGCTTTCCCTGAGTCTACTGGGTCTTGAATGCCTTCAATGCAAAATAATGCTCATGCCAAAGCAGCATCTTTTGGGAGGGCTTGTTCAGAACTCCTTCCATAGGGTGAAGCTGGTCCTATGACAGCTTTCCAATGCAAACCTGATCCCCTACTATGCTTGCAGGCCATGAGATTAAATAAATAGGGATCTGGATTAAGCCCTCTAAGTTCTGTTTGGAACTTGTAGGTTATTGGAGAAATCCACAAAAGGGACTTTCAACTTGCATCTTGAGCTTGTTCTTTTGCCTTTATGATATGGTTCTGGCACACATCAGCCTCACCTGTAGGACTTGTCTAAATACTGATTGCTGAGCCCCACCCACTCCAGTGTTTATGATTGAGTAGGTCTAGGGTGGGGCCCGAGAATTTGCATTTGTAACAAATTCCTGGGTGATGCTGATACAGCTGCTTGGGGTACTACATTTGGAGACCCACTATCTTAATTGAAACTCTCTAAATTGGCAGTTCAACCTTAGCTGCTCATTAAAAACACCAGGAAGATTTTAAAACATGCAATCCTCCACCCCACCTCAAACCAATTCAATCAGAAACTTATGGGCAGAGCCCAGGCACTGGATTTTCAGTAAGCTTCCCAAATGGTCCTTCTGCGCATTAGAGTTGAGAAGGACTGCCCTAAATTTGTTTTGTCCCCTATGGAAAGGCTCCAGATTGATTTCTTAAGAAAAAGGTGATAGGAGCCTCTTCAGTTTGTCCCAATAAGGCTGGAACAGTCTGATTCAAAGGTGAGGCTATATAAAAACCTGCTCCCCCCAAGTTGTCCTTGACCCCAAGTCTAGCCAATGGTTCCAGCCTTCTCCTCCTCCTCTGTCCCTAGGTTTTAGAGTCCACAACTGTCAGCATGACCTGCTCACTGCCATTGGGTAGATGACCTTAACCCATATGTGCCTTTTGCTTCCTAGCCTCTCCTCACTGGGACCATTGAGGTTCCTAGAGATGGAGTAGGAATTGTAAACAAAAGGCTTCAGCCAGACCAGTGTGCTTTTCAGACTTTGAGGTACATACAAATCACCTGCGACCTTACTAAAAAGAAGATTCTTATTCTGTGGGACTAGGCTGGGGCCTGAGAGTCTGTGTTTTTAACAAGCTCCCAGGTAATGGAGGGTTGCTAGTCTAAGTGCTGCGTTTGGAAGAGCAAAAACCAAATCTGTTCTTTCCTTGTCAACATTAAGGATGTTAGGAACCAGGGGATGTAAAAGGACTGGGCTTTATAAAGGTAGCCCATGGCAGGGAAAGAGTGATTGCTGCTTTCCGCTAAGTGAGTGACCTTGGTTGAGCTGGGGTGACAGAAGCATGACTCGTGATTAATCAGGAACCCCCCAGCAGGACCCCACTCTGCTAGGATGGGTTTGCACTGAGGATGATGGGAGGGTGGCAGATAGGAGGCTAAAAAGGAAGGCGTAATCTCAAGTGGACGAAGACTCTGATGTCACATCTGAGGGTTCTAAACTCTCCTGTTTGTGACAGAGAGTCATGGATAAGCTTAAAGCCTGGAGTAGGCAAGCTATTTTGTTTCTAAAGTATTATTATATGTTGTATTTGGATCTAGGTATGGTCTGAATGTATATATTATTCTAAAATTGATTTATTGAAATCCTAACCCCCAGGATGATGGTATTACGAGGTGGAGCCTTTGGGAGGTGATTAGGTCTTGAGGGAGAAGCCCATGTGGGGGCCTGGAATTGGCCACCCCAAGATATGTCTCTTTGGCATGAGGATTGTTTGGGGCTGGTTACTTTTAATAAAAGCAACTCTGAGGGGTGGAACTTGCTTGCCCTTTGTTAGGAGACATTTACTTTGTAAAGGAAATCTGCATCCGTAAAGGTGCCTCCCTCTCTGTACCAGGAAGAAGAGGGGGATGACTTTATCTCTAGAAACTCTTAATCAATGCCAAAGGCAAGGACTTAAATCTGCATTTGTTTACTGTACTTGTGTGGTAATCTCCCAAGATCAACTCCCCCTCCAACCCCAACATCCTCCTTTGTCTTTAGCTGGATATGATATTTAAGGTGGTGGTTTCAGCCACTTTGCTGAGTTGCTCAGCTTGCCTGAGCCTCTCCCATGTATACATGTTATAAAGCTTTGTTTAATTTTCTCCTGCTATTCTGTCTCATGTGAATTTAATTCATTCTTCAGTCAGAAGAACCCAGAGAGGGTAGAGGAAATGTCTTTCTCCCCTACATCCACATGAATGGGATTAGTGCTCACAAAAGAGACCCAAGAGAGGGGCTGGCCCTGTTGCATAGTGGTTACATTTGGCACACTCCACTTCAGCATCCCGGGTTTGTGGGTTCAGATCTCAGGTGCAGACCTACCCTACTTGTCAGCCATGCTGTGGCCATGACCCCCATATAAAAGGTGGAGGAAGATTGGCACAGATGTTAGCTCAGGGCTAATATTCCTCAGCAAAAAAAAAAAAAAAAAAAAGACCCAAGAGAGAACCCCTATCCCTTCTACCTGTGAGAATACTGTGAAAAGACAGAAAGACAGTTCTCTAGGAAACAGGCTCCCACCAGACACTGAATCTGCTGGTTCCTGGATCTTGGACTTTCTGGCCTCCAGAAATACGAGAAATAAATTTCTGTTGTGTATAAGCCATCTAGTCTATGGCATTTTGTTATAGCGGCCCAAATGGACTAAGAAAGATCTCACAGCCTTTTCATTACTAGCATCTAAGCAATTGCTGGGAAACAGAGAAAGAGCTCCATGGTCTTTATGTAATCAAACTTCTTTGTTTCCTTTGTCGATGCAAATAATCCATAACCAACCTATAAATCAAAATTGGGGTGAGTTTCTCATGAGCCAGAGTAAGGATTATAACCTGGGAAGACCTTAGAAGGCATTCTGGAGAAGCATGGGTTTCAGTACAGTCTTATATCTTTTTACAACAAAGAAGATACATTAAACACACTCAGGATGCATTTTCAAAGAGGTGTTCAGTTCCAAATTAGCAGGTCAGCATGACCAAGATGCCAGGAAAGTGACTAATCCAGGTATTACCAATAAGGTGTTACCAATAGGGATTGGGAGGGGAAGTATGCATTCTTATCTTAAGAGAGTGCATTCCTTACTTTAATAGTTAAGCAGATGTATAATGTATGTTTGATAGGCCATAAGTCAGGCTTCTTTAGTTCAAGCTGAATTAGTTTTGAACTCGACTAGTTACCCCATTTACCTCAATATGTGAAAATCTCTTCTCACCTTCAGCTAACTAACTACCAGTTATTTTTTCTTTTTCTTTCTTTCTTTTTTTTTTTTGAGGAAGATTAGCCCTGAGCTAACATCTGCTGCCAATCCTCCTATTTCTGCTGAGGAATACTGGCCTTGAGCTAACAGCTGTGCCCATCTTCCTCTACTCTATATGTGGGACGCCTACCACAGCATGGCTTGCCAAGCAGTGCCATGTCCCCACCCAGGATCCGAACTGGCAAACCCTGGGCCGCTGAAGTGGAACATGCAAACTTAACCACTGTGCCACTGGGCTTGCCCTGTTTTTAAAAATGTATCTCTGAATGTTATTTCTTCCTGACATGAAAGGGCTTTGGCATTTTAACTTATTTCAGTGAGGAAGATTGGCCTTGCACTAAAATCTGTTGCCAATCTTCCTCTTTTTTGTTTGAGGAAGATTGTTGCTGAGCTAACATCTGTGCCAATCTTCCTCTATTTTGTATGTGGGATGCGGCCACAGCAGGGCTTGATGAGTGGTGCGTAGGTCTGTGCCTGGGATCCAAACCCGCAAACCCTAGGCCGCTGAAGTGAACTTAACCACTATGCCACTGGACCGGCTCCACTGCCAGTTTTTATAGTGAAGAGACCAATTCCCCTTTTGGCCAAAAAGAAGGGAACCCCTCAAAGCATAGTTTTGGCATGTCTTTTCCAAGAAGTCACTTCTGGTTAGATTTCAGCCAGGCCGTTCTAGACAAACTCTGGGCAGCAGAGCGATTCTGACATCTGCTGATACCTCGTGACCTTGGCCTTTGGCTATCGCTCATCGCACCTGAGGCATCAGGAAATCCACATGACAGAGAAGCCCTACATATGTGAGGAGACTGGAAAAAAAAAGTGCCATAAGGAAGGAAAAGAATATTCTCCATTACTTGCCTCTACTCAGGTTATTAGAATCTTTTCCACCCAGATCTTCCTCGGGATCAGGACTCCATGGCTCATTTCACCTTTCAGTTTGGATAAAAGAACAGGATTACAGAATGGAAATGCCATACAAAGAAATTAAATAAGGCAAAAGAGATGAGTGGGACGTCCCTATTCCCAGATCCCTTCCCAGGCTCATTCATGTGGGAAGTTGGTAGAACAAAAAAAAAAGGAAATAGCCAGGAGGGAGAATGAGGAAGGCTCAGGGGATTCAGGAAACACGCTCTGGATCCTGATCCCAGAGGGGCCAGACCTGGAAACAGAGAATGGTCTGCTTGTTTTCCTTTTCACCATAGCCAATTCATCTGCATCAGATCCCAAGGCAGCCCCAAACGGAGACCTCGGAGGCCAGCAACTTGAGGGGGCGGGGCAGGGGGGCGCTTATTTCTGTGCTAAAATCATCTGAAACTCTAGGGCTTCTAGGGAAGAGTCAGGTCGGGAGTCCCAAGGGGCAGAGTTTGATTCCCAGGACCACCTAGGGCTTTCTCTGGGGAGGCCACGTCCCCATAATTCTCCAGCACCACATCCCTGTACAGATAGGGCTTTCTCAACAGGGTCCAGCCTGGCCGCTCCTTCTGAGGGAAGTAGATGGCCGTGTCTTCAAAAGCCACCAACTCCTGAGACAACATAGTCTGGCTTCCCCCAGGAACAGTCCTATGCTCCATCCAGTGCAAAAGGCAGAGTTGGCTGTGTCGGGATGAGAGGGGGCATGCTGGTTACACATCACCGACAGTTGCAGGAGATGGGTGTGAGATAGGGAAACAGAGAAGGGAAAAACTCAGGGCGCACTGGAAGCTCAATTCCTGGGAAAGAAAATGAGATTAGCCCCCTGGGAGGATATTCTTGAGGTGTTTCCATCAGGACAGGGGAAGTATCTAGGGTTTATGCTCTGTTGGCTATACTCATTTATCTGCACTCAAGTTGAAAAACAACTTTCTGATGAATGCTGGATTGACTTTCTTAAGTTTTCTATGATCTCTGCTTCTTTTTTGTGGTTGTTGATAAGTAATTGTAAAGGTATCTGTGGAACTCTCAAAATAACAAATTATAAAGATGGAGAATGGATCAGTGTTTGCCAGAGGTTGTGGTTGAGGGGAGAGTGGATGTGAGTATTGTTGACACAAAATAACCAATAACCATTCTATAGATAAGAGAAATAAGGTGAGTTTTACTCGAGCCAGAGTGAGGATTATAACCCAGGAAGGCCTTAGAAAGTGTTACAGAGAAGCATGGTTTTCAGTACAGTATTATATCTTTTTAGAACAAAGAACATACACTAAACACACCTAGGATGTATTTTCAAAGTTTCAAAGAGGTATTTAGTTGCAAATTAGCAGGTCACCATGACTCTGGTGTCAGGAAAGGGACTAATATGGGCATTACCAATAGGGCATTACCAATAGGGCATAGGAGGGGAAGTACACATTTTTATCGTAAAGATAGTGTATTCTTTACTTTAACATTAAAGCAGATGTACAATGTATGTTTGAGAGGCCGTAAGGCAGCCTTCTTTAGTCAAGCCAAATCAGCTGTGAACATGAATGGTTACCCCATATACCTCAATATGTGAAAATCTCTTGTCAGTATAAAGGGATAGGCTGAGAGAGTTTCTTTGTGGTGATGGAACAGTTTTATACTCTGATTGTAGTGGTGGCTACAGGAATCTATACATATGATAACATTTCATAATACTAGACACCTTGTATTAGTTTCCTGTGGCTGCTATAACAAATTACTACAAATTTAGTGGCTTAAAACAACAGAAATTTATTCTCTCCTACTTCAGGAGGCCAGAAGTCCAAAATCAGTTTCACTGGGCTGATGTCAAGGTGTCCGCAGGGCCACACTCTCTCCAGAGGCTCTAGGAGAGACTCTGTTCCCTGCCTCTTCCAGCTGCTGGTGGCTGCCGTTATCCTTGGTCTCATCTCTGCCTCTGTGGTCACATTGCCGTCTCCTTTTCTATCTGTGTCAAATCTCCCTTTGTCTTTCTCTTATAAAGACACATGTGACTGTATTTAAGGCCCACCTGAATAATCCAGTAAAAGCTTCCCTTCTCAAGATCCTGAATCTAATCACATCTGCAAATCCTTTTTTTGCCATGTGAGGTAACATTCACAGGTTCCAAGGATTAGCATGTGGATGTCATCAGGGGCGCCATTATTCAGCTTACATTCCCCACCACCACCATTGAAAGACTGCATGTAAAAACTGGTGAAATCTAAATAAAGTCTGTGGTTTAGTCAATAGTGTTGTATCAATGTCAGTTTCCTGGTTTTGACAACGTACTCTAGTTATATAAGGTGTTATCACTGGGGGAAACTGGTTGAAAGGTATATAAGAACTCACTGTTCTATTTTTATAACTTCTTGTGAGCCAAATTATTTCAAAATAAAAAGGTTTTTTAGTGGTTCCTGTTGATATAGGAGAATAAGAATTCTGTAATTATCTTTCAACCTATGTGTTACCTTTATAAATAAATTTCGGAAGGTTCTCGACTAAGATTCGTCGGTGAAATGTTGAGATCTAATGAAAACAGACAACTGAGGATTGGAAACGTAGGTGAAAATGAACGAAAATAGCTCTTTTAACCATTTCAAATCTATTCTATAAGCATTTGTAGAATGGTCAGAGAGAAACAGACATCTGCTCTGAAAGTGTTTGCAAAATAACTTAGTTTGTTTACAAAATGACAAGAATGACACAAATGACAAAGTCACAGCATGGTAACTACCCCTTGCCCACCCCGAGATCGAGGCGGACAGTGGCAATTCACCACACGTTCTTCAATTCTCACCGCACAGGGTCAGCGGCTCCTGCATCTCTTGTGATATAGTGTTTGACATATTTTCCTTGAATAGTTTTGATATTTAACTTGGCTAGGTAAAAATATTTTTGCTGGTTGATTTCATTTTTGGTGGATTTGACACATGGTAAAGTGAGATATTGGCTTTCTACATACACTTCTATGGGCCTTTGAAAAATGGGAGCCCAGACTCTCTCCCAAAGACTTGCTCACGCTTTCTGTTGCTTGCTGGACATTTCACTTGGATGCCCCTCAGCACCATAAACTCAATGTCTAAAATTCACCTTCTTTTCCTGTAAAACCAGCTCTTTCCTCATGTCACAGTTCACATGTCGGCATTCTCACAGCTACTCCCTCAACTGTGATTTCCCCCTCTCCCTCCCATAGATTATTCCTTGAGATTGTCTCTCACATCCTCCCCTTGCTTCCCACCACGCCACTTCAGGCAGTAATTGTTTCATATCTACTCTACTACACTAACTTTCTACTAATCCTCCCTGTTTCCAGTTTTCCCACTCAATTTTTACTGTACCAAAGAGCAGGAAAGGAGGAATATAAGAGAAAAGTGTGGGGTATAAAAGATACTAATATGGTGGCACAAAGTCCAAGGCTATCTGCTAATCTTAATGTATGTAAGCATATTATGTTCCCTTATTAAAAGACCAGGAGAGAGAGAGATTTACAGGAGACCCACCTAAAACCATAACAATAGAAATGGTTGAAAAGAAAGGATGGAAAAAGATATACCAAGCAAATTCTAACAACAACAAAAAAAGCTGGTGTGAAAATATTAATATGTGACAATACAGACTCCAAGCTTAAGCATTTAAAATGTACAAAATGAGACATTTCATATTAATAAAAAAAAACAATCCCCAAGTCAGGAAACCTAAAAGTTATCCCAACTCCTCTTTTTCTTCCACTTGCCCCCACCTTCAAGCTAAACCATCAGCAAATCCTGTTCACTCTCCCTCTAAAATATATCGCAAATCCACCCCTTTCTTTCTAGCTGCACAGCATCTTGCCCCTGGTCCTGGTCTCTGTCTGCTCTCCAATGCACTCCTGCAATGGTGCCCTCACTGGCCTCCCTGCTTTCCCACCTGACCCCGTAATCAGTTTTCACCCAAAACCTCAAATGCCTTAACCCTGTCCGCCTCAGACAGCATCTCTGACACTGACGCTCTCATCCAGTCACAGCAGCCTCCCTTCTGTTTGTTATCTGATCAGCCAGGTCAGTGACACCTCACCTCAGAACCTTTGCAGCAACTCTTCCCTCTGCCTAGAATGCTCCTCTTCCACATCTTCAAGCGTGTAGCAGCCTTTTTCCATTCAATTTTCAGTTTAAATGGTACCTTCTCAGAGAGGAGGGTGAATTTTTTTAATGGTAACTGTTGATATAGGAGCATAAGTATTACTGTAATTGTCTTTCAACTTACGCGTTACGTAAGGAAATAAATTACTGAAGGTTCTGTGCTACTAAGTTTAGTCAGCGAAATGTTGAGATATGATGAAAACAGAGAACTAAGGAGGGAGAATTTAGAATTGTTGCAACAGGAATACGAAGAGAATGAAACAATATTTGGCTTTGACATCCAAATTAGATTCTTGAGACTGCACATCAGAGACAACAGTCTTGAAAATCAAGATGTTGATTAACAAGAGCCAACCAAAGAAATAAAAGAAAATTGTTTTCCATAAACATTAGATTGAAAAAAGGGTAATATGAGAGGATATTAGGAGTGGAAAGGGGAAAAACCTAGGGCTACAAGAGAAATGAAGAAGCCTGGAGAGGGAGGAGCTTGGTGGGACCTCCTGGAACTGGGGAGAACATAAGGAGAGGAGGTGAACGCATATGTGGAGTGTGCCCAGCTTCTATTTGTGCAGGTATCATTGTTACCAGTCCACTTTGTTGTGCCAGTGACTTAAGACCACACCTAGAAATTCAAGTGCACACTGCTGCAGCCAGAAGCCATCTGTTCAGGGTCTTTCGTTTACAGCTGCCTCCAGACTATCCTCGGTCAACCAGCAGGGGAGACACATTCTATGACCTGAGGCATGCACAGCCCATCCAAACCACCTTTTCAACAGCCTAGATCATCTGGAAGCCTCCTAAAACAAGAGAGTAGCCCTTGTGGTCCAGAGAAAAAGTAGTTCTCAAAATATGGCCCGGGGACCCCTGGAAGACCTTCAGGAGGTCCACAGTGTCCAAACCATTTTCATAATAATAATATGTTATTTGCCTCTTTTACTCTCATTCTCTCCTGAGTGTACAGTAGAGTCACAGAGCCTACATATCTGTCTTATTCCAACTGATCGAATGCAGGAGCAGATATGAAAATCCCGCCAACTTCTATTAAACCAGCTTTTTAAGAAGAGTTGCAAAAATGTAAAACAGTGCCATTCTTCTAATTTTTTGTTTTAGAAAACATATTTTTCATAAAAATGTTGTAAATAATGTAAACATTAGCATGTAATGGTTTTATTATTATTTCTAAATAAATATTTTTTAAATGTCTCAGTTTTATCTCTAATAAGTAAATCTCAAGAGATACAACCACACAAACAAAAGCTCTTTGAGGTCCCGAACTATTTATTTATTTATTTATTTATTGTGAGGAAGATTGTCACTGAGCTAACATCTGTGCCAACCAACTTCTGTTTTGTATGTGAGATGCCACCACAGCATGGCTTGACAAGCAGTGCTAGGTTTGCACCTGGGATCTGAACCTGTGAACCCCAGGCTGCCGAAGTGGAGCATGTGAACTTAACCACTATGCTACTGGGCCGGCCCCCCTGAACAATTTTTAAGGGTATCAAAGGTTGCTGAGACTAAAGACTTTGAGAACTGCTGATCTAGAAGGATAGCATTGTGAAATGAAAAAAACCTTGCACTTGGGTGAGAATGAATGGAGCCAAATGAAGATAGTTGAAGCCAGTTCAGTAGAGAAAATCTACCTATTGTACCTACTAAACTATAAGCAACAAAAAGACCCCTCATCTAGCCTATTTCTATTTTTATTCCTCACATCTAACCCACTGCCTGGCATTGAGTTGGTGCAAAATGAATATTTGTTCCATCAGTAACTATTCAACTTGAGACATACTGAGTTTGAGGTGCCCATGAGACACCTAGGTAGACAAGTAGGAAGATAGATGTATGAAGTTGGAACTCACTGTAGTAAATATATAGATTTGGAAGTCATCAGCTTGTGGGAGGTAGGTGAAACAGTGAGTAGATGAGCTCACTCAGAGAGGGAAAGTGTGAAAAGTGAGATGAAAAGAAGGTTAGGAAGACCCTGGGGAACACTGACATTTAAGAAGTGAATGGAGAAAGAGCTTGGTTCATATTGAGAGCCCAGTAACTGACGCTATATGCTAGGAAGGGCGTGTCAAAGAAGAGAGTATGTTATTGCGAAGTCAAGGTAGAAGAGAAGTTCAAGAAAGTAAGAGTAGTCCTGTGGCAGATACTCTAGGTTGGCTCACTCAACATCTTTTCCAATCCCTTTTCTCCTTGACTTCCTTTATTTTAGAGCTATCCAATCTGGTAGCCACTAGTTACACATGGCTATTTAAATTTAAATTAATTTAAAGCAAATAAAATTAAAAATTCATTTCTTCAGTCATACTAGCTACATTTCAAGTGTTCAGTTGCCACATGTGGCTGGGGGCTATCATATTATTAGAGCAAATATAGAACATTTGCATCATCACAGAATGTTTTATTGGACAGAGCTGCTATAGAGGCTAGAAACCTAAAATATTCAGTCTCCCAGGTTCTCTTAGAATTAAGGGTGGCCATGTACACAGTACTAATATATAAGAGAAAGTCCCTGGTGAGGGTGTCTCTTATCACAGAATTTTTTTAAAGCCTTCTTGGGAGAAGACTTGATCTTCCCCTCAGTCCTGATGAGAATGCAGATGCAATGCCTGGTGGTATTGAGAAAAATAAACTTATTTGCTTAAGCTGCCATTTTTCAGATTTCTGTTACTGCTCAAAGCATTATTCATTGATACAGAATTTAGAACTTGTAGCCCTCTGCAGGGGACATCTGTAGACATTTTTGATTGTTACAACTGGAGGTAGGGTGCTACTGGCACCTAACGGGTAGATGCAAGGGATGCTGCTAAACATCCTACATGCATAGGACAGCTCCCCACAACAAAGAATTGTCTGATTCAAAAGGGTTGGGATTGAGAAACCCTGCTGTAGTGGGATGCTGCTGGTGACCCTGGTTACGCAGTAGAAAAGCATCTGTATGGTCACAGGCTGCCCATTGCAATGCAGACCATATGCTGACTAAAGCCATAATGTTAGAGGAAGTGGCAGGAAAGACTCAGAATTTCGGTGTGTGCTCTTTACTTCTTACTGCTTTCAGCAAAGCCCTACAAGAGAATGGTGAAACAGAGACTGAAGAGAATACAGCTTTCCTAAGAGGGTATTATTTGCCCGGGGTTTTATGAGAATCCCATAAATTGGATTCAAAGAATACGCATGGTAATGCATTTGAGGGATTTGACAAGAGAGGGAAGAACATAATTTTAGAATGGACTGAATTATTATTCTAAGAGCACTTATCAGAGATTTTGGACTTGAGTGGACTGGAGTGGTAAATTGTTTGCTGGATTAGTTAACTAAAGACTTTTAATAGAAGATGGCTAGATTTTCATATCTGCTTCTGCATTCAGTGTGTTGGGATATAACAAATATGAAGATCTAATGATAGCATGAACTAAACAAAGCTGACATTCCAGAAAAAGCTTGAAGTAACGTAGACTGGAGGAAGGAATCCAAATACACAGGTGGAAGCCAGCTATAAGAAGTCCGTTATTCAGACAGTGCTTCCAGAAATTTTTAGTGGTTAGTATTTGCTATGAGTTTTGAAATTGGAGGACATCACAACAGAGTGGAATTGTTTGGAACAGAGGTGCATGATTAGGATTAATGAGATGAAACAAAATTCTGGCAAGAGGGCTAGAAAAGTCCTAAAAGAAAAGGTACATTAAAACTTTGGAGGAAGTTCCTTCTAGGGAAGAGTTGTAGCATTTATCGTAGTCCAAGATGCAAAGAGCAAACACAAGCCAAATTCCAATACACAGCTGACCTTTTCACATTGAGAAGTTTCTACTAGAGCTTTACTCTCCAAACTTTATCGTGCATCCCTATTAGTAAACCTGATGCCAAAGACTGAAAAGCAAGCCCTTTCTAACTCTAAAAAGTACTTAAAGAGGTATCAGACTTTTCTTCATTGTTACCCTCCTCCCAGGCCCCATCAGTTTCTGGGCAGTGGAAAGAAGCCAGAAATGACAGGGGATTAGGATGACAGGGGAATAGGCCCAACATATTTCAGGCAAGCAACCCCTAGGGATAGCCTTGTTCCAGGCACTACTAGGAAAGGGAGAAGGAGGAAACAACACCCCTGCCCACCTCTAATTGGGCAAAACCAGCTTGACCCTCCGGAATACCTCCTCTGAGGAAGAAGGAAACATCCACTCACTTAGGGAACTATGAATGCTTAATCTTTAGAAACACTAGTGTGTGGAATATTGGTGTTATTGGAGCATGACGTAATCTGCTAGATACTCTTAGAAAAGAACATATAGGTTTAGCCATGGAAGAGTTCCAAGGGTAAATGCAGGCATCCTGGAGGCCTCATATATGATGGGAATTTACAAATTTCCTGGAGTATCAGGGCTCAGCTTCTTCTTGGTTCACTTCCTATTGTCAATTAGCAATAAGGAATGTAAGTATCATCTGTTCTGTAAAGTGATGGAAGAACAGGATCATCAGGGGATGTTACGGTGGCTTATTAGCATACAGATTTTATACATCTAGAGATCACATCATTGTTAATTTCCTACAGCTTATAATAGGAAATAACTTGAACTGAAATAATGAAAACCCCCCCGAAATGTGTATTTCTTGACATTTGATCACATTGTCTCCTCTCCCCAACACCTGTCTAAATCCTCCTTCAAGACTCAACTCAATGTTATTCCCTTGGAGGCTGCCTCTGATCCCTTTCAAAATCAATCCCTCCCTTGGTTCTCTGAACTTCTCTTATGTTGGGTATCACATACTGCCTTGTGTTAGTAACCAGCATCTGCCTGCCCCTTGGCCTTGATGTTTCCAAGGTCCAGTCTTACTCCCCAAGAAACCAGTTTCTTGGTATGTGTCATTATGTTTGTATAGTGCTTAACAGGACATGTCAAGGCTCACAACTTACCTCACTTAATCCTCCCAATTCTGAGGCGTAAGCAGGCATGGACTTCTTCCATTTCACAGATGAAGAAACTTAAGACTCAGAATGGGTGAAAAATGCCCTGGGCATCACATACAGCGTAATAATAACTGACTGAATGCTCGAGCTATGCCAGGCCTTTTGTTATGTAGCGTCTGTATCTTATGCCTTTCAGTGCTCATAGTCCTGTGAGGCACGCCTATGCGCGGCGTTTTTCTGAAGAAAAAACAGTTTCAGAGGTGGGGTATCTTTCCCAAGGTCACCTGGAGGGGAAGGGGCAGAGCTGGGGCGCGTCAGTAGCCTGGACTTTGAATGGTCTGAGAGGCGCATGTGTGCAGGCTGAGGCCTCAGGTGAGGCCCCGCCCCCACTCCCGTCGCAGGTGGCCCGGCCCGGTCCAGGGGACCGCAGAAGCGGCGCCCAGGGTCCCGCCAGCTTTCCTGGGTTTGGGGGCGCGCGCGCCCACCTTCGCGACAGAGACTTCCGGGATCCTGGAGGGGCCGGAAGTCGGGCTTCTGTCGCTTCCGGCTCGGCCATTGTTGTCGCTTCTGCCGGCCGCGGAGGTGTCCCGCGCCAAAGGGTCGCCGCCGCGGCGCCCCGGTGCCCCGTGGAGGCGACTAGGGGCGGGAAGGGAGGCGCTGCCGGGGCTGGGGTCGCTAGGCTGGAGCCGCAGCCGCCTGCAGCCCAGGTCGGCGACGCCAGGCGAGCCCACGCTTCGCCCCCGCGGCCGGCGGCGCGGTCCCTCTGTCGCACAGAAGCCGCGAAATATAGAGCCGCCTCTTTGTCCCAACCCCCTGGCCAGCCGTGCCTGGCACGGAGCCGGGCACCTGCGGGTACAGCGATGAACAGGGCAGACGTAGCCAGGTGAGCCGCGCCGCAGAAGCCTGGTTTAACGCGAACTGTAGATAGATGCTGTCCCAGCCTTGCGTGCCGGCGGAGACAATGCGGAGCGTCAGAAGTGGGTCAGACAGTCTCGGAGTTTCAAACGTGACGCGTGACTTGGAGACGCCAGAATCTAGATGAGATAAGCTGCTGAGCGTTCGGAACAGAAAAGGAAGTAGTAAAATGACCAGAACTTTTCTACATGGGTGGGATCTTAGAGCCGATTATTTTTAAGTACATCTTTGTGTTTTTAAAAAAGTTGAAGCCTGGAGACAAGTAGCTTACCCAGGGTACCGAGATGCATGGTGAGTTGGCACCGTAACGTAGATGCCCCAGTTACTAGTAAGATGCTGATTTTCAAACAGTTTTACAATACATAAACTGGATAAAAGTTTTCCCCCCACTTCAGTATCAGGTAAATGAATCACATTCGTTTGTTTACCATATATGTGCTTCTGCGTGCTGTGTACACACACATATGTACAAAAATGACTGGGAACCAGGCCCTGCCCTTTGCGTCCTCTGAGAAAGTCGGGGAGACAGCCGTGTAAACCACGAACACAGTGTGACAAGTGATCTAGCAGAGGTTTGAATGAAAAAGGTACTGTGGGCTCACTGAGGCAATAACCACGCTTAAGCCTGGAGAGACCAGGAAGACTTTCTAGGGGTGGTGGGTTGAGTAGAAAAAGATCTGGCATTTTCTGACTCCATCGGGTTCCTTTCCTTGGGTGGCAGTCCAGTAGTTTGGAGGGTGTGAGTGTTGAGTTGTACATAAACTAGTTAAAATACAGTGTTATAGTGAGAGATGCAGAGAGGGAGAGTACCAGCTCTCTTCCTGCATGGGGGAATCAGGAAAGCCTTCAAGAGGAAATGGCATTTGTTCTGGGTCTTGACCGATGAGTAGTAGGAGTTTGTCCAAAGTTGAAAGGAACAAAAAAATCCAAACAAGGAAAGAGTACATGTGGATTTTAGCTGTATCTCCGAAGCTTTAGTCCCAAACTTACTTTCTTGTGCATCTCTATCACAATAGAGAGGAGTGGAAGAGTTTTGAGCATGCACTTCCAACATACGTTTATATGTAAATTAAGGATATGTACTATTTTACAAACTTCAAAGCACATTATAAAACATACACTAAATAGGAGTTACAAAACAACTTAGCGTTTTCTTAGCAACCTTTGGATTGTCTTGCATATCCCACATTTGGAGATCATTGCTGTCTTTCTAGCCTGGGTACCTGGGGAGAGTGATAGGGGGTGTGGCTAGAACAGAGGCCTGAGGCCAGATTGTGAAGGGCTGTGAAGGCTAGGCATAGACATTCAGGTTTTATCCTGTAGGTGATGGGAGCCACTGAAAGTTTAAGAAGGGAAGTCACTTGGAGAGATGCTTAGAGAGAGTGCCCTGGTTGTGCTTTTTTTTTCCGGAGCTTTGCTTTTTAACTCTCGAGGTGGGGGGAGTCTGTCGTCAGCCTGGGGCTGAACACTCTGGAAACTTTGATTTCTCTCTTGATATTTCTGTAGGTGATACTGCCATCCTCCCACACCCCCAACTCTGAAAAAGAGTTCCTGAAATCTGAATTACAGACCATCATTTTAATTGTACAAACTGCAGCTGAAACAAGCTTCTCTTTGGGGTCACAATGGCCACCCAAGGCAGGGGAACTTTGGGCCTCATCCCCAGGAGTGCTGTTCTCCAGAAGCAGGAGGGGCGCCTGACTGTGAAGCAGGAGCCAGGAAGCCAGACCTGGAGGCAGGGCTGCAGTCTCCAAAAGAACCACCCTCCTGTCTGTGAAATTTTCCGGCTGCACTTCAGGCAGTTATGTTACCACGAGATGTCTGGGCCACAGGAGGCACTGAGCCGCCTCCGGGAGCTCTGCCGCTGGTGGCTGATGCCGGAGGTGCACACCAAGGAACAGATCCTGGAGCTGCTGGTGCTGGAGCAGTTTCTAAGCATCCTGCCAGGGGAGCTCCGGACCTGGGTGCAGCTGCATCACCCCGAAAGTGGTGAGGAGGCTGTGGCTGTGGTGGAGGATTTCCAGAGACACCTCAGTGGACCAGGAGAGGTGAGCAGTTGAGGCTAGAATGGCATCTGGAACCATTCTCTAGTGCTTGGGTTAGCCTGGGAATAGGCATTGTCCATTCCCTAGGCTGTAGGCTAGTTTGCCCTTAGGATTCTTGAGCCAGTTCCGTGGATAGAGGGGAAATAGTTTTATCCTCCAAGCCATAAACAAAAATGCAAATACTAGTGCTTGGGTTAGCCTGGGAATAGGCATTGTCCATTCCCTAGGCTGTAGGCTAGTTTGCCCTTAGGATTCTTGAGCCAGTTCCGTGGATAGAGGGGAAATAGTTTTATCCTCCAAGCCATAAACAAAAATGCAAATACCAGCCAAGCTCTCTGAATCATTTTGTGAAATACTGTCTTGTGAGCCTAGCTTCAGCCTGGAGATTTACATAGCACTCCAGGCAAGCAGAGGATCTGCACGCTGGTTAGAATGGGGGAGTGTTGGGAGGAGGGGTAGACTTTTGGGTATGCTGATAATATGGGCCTTCATTGGAGACATTCTCATTACTCACTTCCTCGGACTTCTCAGAGTCAATTCTCTTCCTGCCTTTTAGGTTCCTTGAGAGGTGACTGTTCTGGCTCTCATAATCATTTCTTCCCTTTCTAGCTTTCCAAACCCAACTGAAGCCTTTTTACCTCTTTAATTCTAATTTAGATTTTCCCTATTTCCTGGGGTTCCGTCAAATTTAAAGCTAAGATAATGCAAATTAGAGAAAAAAATTGGAGAATCAGCAGTGTGATAACAGTGGGAAATCTGGCTTCTAGGACCACAGGGCTGATTAGTTTGGTGACTGTGTATTAGCCAGAGAAGAAAAACCAGGAGGAAATTGTATATATTATATATTTATATTATTGCTAGAAAATGACTTAGGTGATTGTGGGAGCTGGCAAGGCAAGTCTGAAATCTGTAGGGCAGGCTGTCAGGAAGGGCAGGCTGGAACTCTCACACAGGCTGAAGCTACTGTCGTAGGCAGAGTTGCTGTTTAATGGAACTTTCAGCTGTGATTTTAAGGCCTTGCAACTGATTGAATCAGGCCTATCCAGATTATCTGGGATAATCTCCTTTGCTGAAAGTAAACTGATTATGGATTTTAATGACATCTACAAAGTACTTTCACAGCAGCACCTAAATTAGTGCTAAATTGACACATCAAAAGACCATCACACTATGGATAAGTCAGTTCTTCCTGGTGAGTTTCAAATTGCTCCCTTGTGACTGAGCAGAGTGGCTTAGGGTCCCCTCTACTTTTGCTCCTTTGTGCTTTACCAGGGAAAGCCAGTAGATGAAATTTCCCAAGTACCCAGCATATCATTTTATTCAGTGCTTTTAAAAAAATGATTACATATCTATGCCTAGGGAATCAATTCCAGTTGATTGGAGTCCTAAGGCTAGACTTTTTTCCAGGAGTACTAGCCAGTGCCCACTTGGCATCATTAAACCCATTGCCAACCATTATTTCCTTGTATAACACACAGTAATAAACACACAGGAATATATCAACCAACATCAGGGTCTAGAGAGCAACTAGGCCCAAGCAGCTAAAGAAGTGTTTACAGTGCCATTTAGTGAGGAGGGTGGAAGGAGGATTTCCCGCCTTCTTTTGCTTAAGCAGAAGAGAATGCTCCCTCCATTAAAACTCAGTCTTTTATCCAGGGAGCCTCAGAAAAGGGTGACTGAGTCACAAACCCACAAGAGTGACTGATAGTTAACAGTCAGGGCAGCTGAACAGTCACAGCTCCAGCCTAGGAGTGGGGTCCTTGGACTCCATTTCTTACTCTGCCACTATTACCAGCTTAAGTTTTTTGACATGAATACATGAGAACAGGACTGTCTCTCCTAGCATAGCCTCAGAAAATGTGTTTATGGCTAAATGAATAAACAAGCTTTTACATGGCAGTTTGCCAGGAGGAGATTAAGGACTGTCAGGACAGATCGGAGTCATCCTGCTCAGCAGGAGTGAGCATGTGCATGGGTGCACATTGGGGCTGGGGAGGGTTGTAGAGTAATCCCTGCTGGGCTGCAGAATTGTGCAACTTACAAAGTGTGTTCATATCCTGTATCTTATTTCAGCTCCTAGCAGGCTTACAAAATACACAATTAGTAATCATTACTTCCATTTGACAAATGATGTGAGCACAGAACGGTTAATTGAGTCATCTAAGGTAACAGGGCAAGTAAGTGTTCCCTTTGTCCATGAGATTTAGCCAAAGTGGTTGTTGCCAACTACCATTAAGTGTGGGAACCAGGATTTTCCATCTCCCTAGGTTCTAAGCCACTAGCTTCTCCCTAGTGTCTTGCTGCGGAATGCCACCTTAAAATGAAAATTGAAATGGGGTTTTTATGCCTGCAAGAAAAGGAAACTTATGAGTCCTAGATAATGAACAGGAACTGTATCAGGATGTAATTATTGGTGAATTACAAAGTTGTGACATCACAGTGCAGTTAAGTTCTGTCTTCTGACAGTACCCACAGCTGCTGTATTTAAGAGCTGTAATTCCAGTGGAGTTACAAGAACCATCCAGTGGAAAGCCTGGGAACCACAGACCCAAGGGAGCCTCCTCGTTTTACCACTGCCCTGGAGAGATATACACAGACTGAACAGGGCAAATCCAGCATAGTTTATTAAAGGAGAAGTTATTTTTACCTTATGCTGTACTATGTATATGCCAGAGTAGGTGAGCTTATAAATGTGATTTATTTAGATAATGTTTTAGGTTATCTGCTCCAAGTGCTGATAAAAATAGTAACCATGAGATTGTGAGGAGCTGGTTTAATGACAACAAGCAAGGGTTAGAAATAAAACGTCTTTGCTCTGAGATATTCTCAAGTTCTCTAAAGAGTGGTGTTATATGATCTTATTTGACTTTTTAATATAAATTTTGGGGAGAGATAGTACATATTGAAAACTGAGTTGCAGGTAACCCTAAAAACTCAGAAAAATATCAAGAGGAAGTAGGTCAGCCAATATTAATTGAACACCAGCGTTGGGCGAAGCATTGTTCTAGGAGCTGGTGATCAAGGTAGAGTTCTTACTCTCAAGCTTATATTTCATTGGGGAAGAAATAGACAATAAAGGTATAAATAAGATAAAGATTAATACATGCTATCGAAAGTATAGTCAGGTAATTTGAGAGAGAGTGACTGTCCTTGCTTCATCAGTGTGCCCAGGGATGGCTTATCTGAAGAGGAGACACTTTTGCTGAGAGAAATTGGAAAAGCTCTCTTGAGGTTTGTCAGCCACTGTTCAGGGCTGTTGCTTCAGCTGTCAGCCTCCGTAGTGTTATTTGTGCACATACAGGTACACACACCCATAGTTTTTTGTTTCTTTGGTACTTCTGATTGGGTTCTTTTGTAGGCTAAGGCCCTAGGGAGTATACTGAATTGCTGTCCTGGCTCCTTTTTCTAGATGGTTCTTCATAAACCAATTTCTGTCTGAAGAACTGACACAGTGTGGAAGTGGTTATGTAATTTAGTCTTCAAGCTCCTACCAAGAGGGACAGCAGGGGAATGACAAGTAGCATTGCAAGCGGTAGATCTGCTTTGACAGTTTTTCCCCCTGTAGGCTGTACTGGTGGGTGTGGAAGGACACTCTGGCTCTTCTTTTCCCTGGCTTTCTTTCTGGGGGCTGTTTCTTAGAGGTTTTGGGTACTCTTTTGAACCCAATTGTATTTTCTTGTCTCTAGGTTTCAGCGGTTTGGGGTACTCTTTTGAACCCAATTGTATTTTCTTGTCTCTAGGTGTCAGCTCCAGAACAGGAACAGGAAATGCATTTGGAGGAGGCAACAGTCCTGGGTGCAACAGAGGACTCTCCTACCTCATCCCTCAGTGAGGGTTCAGCCCCTGGAGCCCACCTGGAGCCTCCTCATGACCCAGGGGCCTGCCATCCCACCAGTGGACGCTCTGGTACTCACCTCTCCAGCTCTGGCCTCAAATCATGCCTCCCTTCTCTCTTCCAGAGTCTCCTTTCTTTCATCTCCCACCGTATTGGAGTCCTTCATTGCACTGCCCTCTCTCTTTCTTCCTTAGTGACTTTGTGTGTTTGTTTTGCTTATTCTCTAATCGTTCATCTATTTAGCAAGTTTTTGTCAAGCACATGTCATGGGAAAGGCACTGTTGAGGACCAGAGAGAGATAGTGCACTGTCACAGCTTTCAAAGAGCTTGTTATCTAGTTGGCAGAGAGTCAAACATATGTACAAGAAGAGGCAACTTGATGAGATACATATGAGTGATATCTGTTCCCAATCACTTGGCACCATCACAGATGCACAATATGGACATTATAAAGGGTGAGCAAGATCATTGTGGGCTGGAGTAGGTAGGGGTTGCTTCATGAAGGAGGTAGCAGTGGGATTGGACAGTGAAAAATGGGGGAGAAATTTGAAGGGAGAGAAAACTGGTAGGCCCCGGGGCAGAGGATATAAGTGAAGACTCATAAGTGGGAGTTCCTCGGACCCTGTTGAGGCGTCAGGGAAGACTGTATTTGGGAGCCTGGGGTCTGTTTGTAAGGGCCTTAGGGTGGAGACCAGGAAGATTTTGGGGGACAGAGGATGATATGTGAGAAAGAGTATTTCAGGAGGATTACTCTGGCACATGCGAGCACTGTGGATTGAATGGGGAGACTGGTGGCTGGGAGCCTCAGTAGGAGGCCAGTGTGGGAGAACAGATGTGAGGCAATTATTGCCTGAGTGGGGTCAGTGGAATGGAAAGCAACAGATGTGACAGACATTGTGAAGGAAGAATCCATGGGACAATGGGGAGGAGAGGGAATTAGAGGGTTTTGGTCAATGTCTGAAGTCATTGAAGGAACTTGAGAAGTCAGGAAGGGAAGATGGCGAGAACATACCTTTTACACACTGAATTTAAGGTGTTGTGGGATCCCAAGTGAAATGTCTAATAGGCAACTGGAAGCTTGTGACAGCAATCTAGGAGAGAACTGTGAGAACTTAAGAGCAGCGTTAAAGCAATCAGAGTTGGTGAGATCTCTGACAGAGAGAAGGGAAACTCTGAGGCCTGAGTGCCTGGAGTGTCCGCACTGAGAGGGCAGGAGAAGGAAGAGAAACCAGGGAATGAGGGGCCAGAGTGTGAAGGGGAAATCAGGCTAGGCTGGTGCTAGGGGAGCCATGAGAGAGAAAGTAGTCAGAAGTATAGCTTCTAGTTTTAGTATAAGTGCTGCCAAAGTGGGAGGAGGGGGGAGATTTGTAACTATGCATAGTGATGGACGTTAACTAGACTTTTTGTGGTGGTCATTTCACAGTATATACAAGTATCGAATCATTGTATTGTACACCTAAAACTAATATAATCTTGTATGTCAATTATACCTCAATAAAAAAAAAGGGATGGCTTCCTTCAGAGAGGTTGAAGAGAGTGAGGGCTGGGGGGCCAGTCCTCAGTATGACCTGGGTCCTTCTACCATACCC